>NC_059160.1:12492239-13742239 GCF_019923935.1 Bubalus bubalis | reverse complement strand
GCTTCTCTGGTGTCTCAGACAGTTAAGACTCTGCCTGTAGTGGGGGAGACCCAGGTTTGATCCCTGGGTCAGGAAAATCTGCTGGAGAAGGGAATGCAACCTACTCCAATATTCCTGCCTAGAAAACCCCAGGGAGAGAAGGGCCCAGAGGGCTATGGTCCATGGGGTCACATAGAGTTGGACAGGACTGAGCAACTAACACACATACCTCTTCCCTCTTACGGAGTTACTGTCTAGTGGCCTGAAGCATCCTGGAGGCAGAAAGCTGTGTTCAGTCCTGGGCCAGAGCATCACCAGGCTTCCTCCAAATGTGAGACTGCCCAGCCCAGCTCAGGGCTTCCATTCTATTTGGAAATGAAAGCAGAAGCACTTCTGTGGCTTTGTCTTCTCTTCCCCTTGGGAACCCCACAGATACTATGGGAAGATTGCTGGCCAAGTCAGAGGAGAAAGGAGATGAGCTCATGCATCCGACTGGGGCAAGAGTCTGCAGAAGGAACTCTGCCTTGCTCCCCTCCTTTCCATGTTCATTTAGCTCCGACACTATGTGACTGAGGGTTTTCACAGGGAAACTGCTGAATTTTCAGGCATTTCCGGCTTGCCAGAGTTGAAGGTCAAAGGAGGAGTCAGGATCCTGGGAATAAACACAGCAGGTGGCACAAGATTTGCAAGTTCTGGGAAGCATGAGAAGGGGCTGGCTGGCCTATAGATATATTTTAAATAGATCTATTGAACTATTGACATACAATTGTTGTTCTGTTGCTCAGTCGTGTCTGACTTTTTGGGACCCCATGGACTGTAGCCCACCAAGCTCCTCTGTCCATGGGATATCTCCAGGCAAGAATACTAGAGTGGCTTGCCATTTCCTCTTCCAGGGGATCTTCCAGACCTAGGAATTGAACCCATGTCTCCTGCATTGCAGGCAGGTTCTTTACCACTGAGCCACCAGGGAAGCCCAGGTTTGTATATACATGTATGTATATATGCGCACAAGTGTCTGTATGTATATGTGTATCTCCACGAAACCACCACAGCAAGTAAGATTTGGAACACATCTACACCACCAAAAGGTTCCTCTTGCCCATTTGCCATTCCTGCTTTTCACCTTCTCCCACCCTCCCTTATCCCTTTCCTATCACTTAGGTTAGTCATCCTTTTTCATAATTTCATATAAATGGAATCAAATAGGGTGCACTATTTTTGTCCAACTTCTTTCACTCATGTGATTGAAATTCAATGCAGTTTGTTCCTTGGAACAACAGTCCTCTCCTTTCAAAGCCGAGTAGCATCCCATTGTGGGTTTACATCACAGTTTTACCCACTCACATGCCGACGAACGTTTTTACTGTTTTTGGCTGCTACGAATAAAGCTTCTATGAACCTTCATGGACAAGTCTTTGTACAGATATATGCTTTTATTCTGTTAGTAAATATTTAGGATGGTAGGAGTTTGTTTGACTTTTTTAGGAAACCACAGAATGTTTTCCAAAGGGGTTGTACATTTGTGTACATTCTCACCAGCAGCATTTGAGTATTCCATCCGATCACCCCATATCTGTGCCAAGACTTGGTCAATCTTTTTCATTTCAGACATTCTATTAAGTGTATAGTAGCCTTTCATTGTGGTGTTAAATTGCATTTCCCTTATGACTAACAATGTTGAACATTTTTATGCAATTATTTGATATCAATATATCTTATTTGGTGAAGCGCCTATTCAAATGTTTGTCCATTAAAAAATTGTTTATTTTCTGATTAATAAGTTCTGCTGCTGCTAAGTCGCTTCAGTAATGTCCGACTATGTGCGACCCCAGAGATGACAGCCCACCAGGCTCCCCTGTCCCTGGGATTCTCCAGGCAAGAACACTGGAGTGGGTTGCCATTTCCTTCTCCAATGCATGAAAGTGAAAAGTGAGAGTGAAGTTGCTCAGTCGTGTCCGACTCTTAGCGACCCCATGGACTGCAGCCTACCAGGCTCCTCCGTCCATGGGATTTTCCAGGCAAGAGTACTGGAGTGGGGTGCCATTGCCTTCTCCAAATAAGTTCTGAGGGTTCTTTATATATTCTGGATCAAAATTCTCTATCAGATATATGATTTGCAAATATTTTTCTCTGTGGAGCTTAAATGGTATCTTTCAAAGAGCAGAAATTTGAAATTTTTATAAAGTCCAATTTATCAGGGTTTCCTTTAAATGGATTATGCTATTGCTACTGTACCTAAGAAATATTTGACTTTAAGCCAAGGTCACAAAGACGTTTTCTTCTTGAGGTTTAATATTTTTAGATTTTTCATTTAGTTCTATGATCCGTTTTGAGTAAATCTTTGTATATGGGATAAGGTATGAACTGAAATTCATTTTTGCAAATGGATATCCGATTATTCCAGTACCATTTGCTAAAAGGATTATACTCCCTCTGCTGAACTGCCTTTGCAAAAAAATTAGTTCTATATACAGGTCTATTTCTGGATCTTCTGTTCTGTTTCATTTATCTATTTACTTTTCTGTCTTTATACCAATATTACACTGTCTTCATGACTGCAGACTCAGAATGTCTGGAAATCCAGTAGTGTTCTTGCAACTTTGTTTTCTTTTTTTGAAGTTGTTTTGGCTCTTCTAGGTCCTTTGCATTTTCACATGAATTTTGGATCAGGTTGTCAGTTTCTACAAAACCTGCTGGGATTTTGATTGGGATTGAGATGAATCTATGGATGAATTTAGGGAGAAATAGCATCTTAACAGGATTGAGTCTTTCAGTTCATGAACATTCAACTCTTTCCCTGATTGTGGTCTTCTTTAAATTCTCTCACCAATATTTTGTATCTTTCCATCGATGAGTATTACATATTTTTTCTCAGATATATCCATAAGCATTTCATATTTTTGATGCTACTGTAAATGATATTTTTATTTCAGTCTCAGCTTTTTGTTGCCGACATCCAGAAGCACAATTGATTTTCGTATAGAGAGTGTGTATCTTTTAAACTTGTCAAAGTCACATGTTAGTTCTAGCAGCTTTTTGTGAATTTCGTCAGATTTCCTACTAGACACTCAAGTTGTCTGGGAATAAAGATAATTTTACTTTCTGCTTTCCAATCTGGGAGCTTTTTATTTCTTTTCTTGTCTCATCAAACTGGCGAGATGCTAACAACAATGTTGGATAGAAGTGGTGAGACAACATTCTTGTCTTTTTCTTGATCATAGGGCAAAAACATTTGGTTTTACACCAAGTATAATTTTAACTGTCACTTTTTTTGGGTAGATACCCATTTTTAGATTGGGAAAACTCCTTCCTATTTCTAGTTTGCTGAGAGTTTTTGCCAGAAGTTGGTGTTAGATTTTGTCAAAGCTTGTTCTGCATCTATTCAGATGATCATACTGTTTGTCTTTTTAAATTTGTTAATGTGGTGAATTATGGTGTTAATTTTCAAATATTAAGCCATTCTTGTAATCCTGGGATAAAACCCCACTTAATCAGGATGTATCATTCTTTTTATACAGTGTTGGGTTCAATCTGCTATAATTTCCTAAAGAATTCTTGCATCTATGTTCATGAAGGTTTTTGGTCTGTTTTTCTTTTCTTTTAATGTTTTTGTCTAGTTTGAGTGTCAGGGTAATCCTGGCCTCATAGAATATGTTAGAAAGTATTTCCTATCCTTCAATCTTCCAGAAGAGTTTGAATAGAATTGCTATTAATTTTTCTTTTAGTATTTGGTAGACTTCATCAGCGTAGCCACCTGGGCCTAGAGTTTTCCTATAGGAAGATTTTAAACTGTCAGTTCAATTTTTAAAATAAAGTATTATTCGTGTTACCTATTTTTCCTTGACTGAGCTTTGATATTTAGTGTGATATTTCAAGAAATTTCTCCATCTCATCTAAATTGATAAACTTACTGGCATAAACTTGCTCATAATTTTCCCTTATTATGCTTTTAATGTCTGTAGAATGTGTAATGGTGTCATCTCAAATTCCTGATACTGTGATATAGTGTCTTCTCTCTTTATTGATCTTCTTAAAGTACTAGCTTTTAGTTTCATTGATTTTTCTCCATTGTTTTTTTATTTCATTGATTTCTGCTCTGATTGTTATTTCTTCTCCTTACTTGGGGTTTAATTTGCTCTTCTTTTTCTAGTTTCTAGTGGTAGAAGATGAGGCTGCTTGACCAAGACCTTTCTTTGCTTTTATATGTGTTTTGTGCTGTAAATCTTTCCCCGAGTAATGCTTTAGCAATATCCTACAAAATTTGATATATTGAACTTTCATGCATTGGAGAAGGAAATGGCAACTCACTCCAGTGTTCTTGCCTGGAGAATCCCAGGGACAGGGGAGCCTGGTGGGCTGCCGTCTCTGGGATCGCACAGAGTCGGACACGACTGAAGCGACTTAGCAGCAGCAGCAGTTTCATTTAGTTCAAAAATGCTTCTTAAATTCCCTTTACATTTCTCCTTTGAACCATGGGTTTCAGAAGAACATTATGTAGTTTCCACATATTTGTTGATTTTCCAGAGGTCTTTCTGTTGTTGTTCTAATGTAATTCCAGTGTGGTCAGAGTACATACTCTGTTTGACTGAATCCTTTTGAATTTGTTGAATCTTGCTTTGTGGACCGGAATATGGACTGTCTTAGTAAATGTTCCATGTTACACTTAAAAGATTTGTATTCAGATTTTGTTGGGTAGATTTTTCTATTAATGTCAATTAGGTCAAAATAGTTGACAGTTTGGTTCAAGCCTTCTGTATCCTTTCTGATTTCTGTCTCCTTGTTTTATTCATTATTGATAGAGGGATATTGAAATCTGAATGTGGTTGTGGATTTGTCTAGTTCTCCTTGAATTTCTATCAGTTCTTATTCTGTGCATTTGCTTTTGGAATCTGTTATTAGGTACATTTGTGTTTAGATTACTTTATCCTATTGATGAATCTTGCCAGGAGAATCCAATGGACAGAGGAGCCTGGCAGGCTATCGTCCATGGGGTCGCAAAGAGTTGGACACGACTGAGCCACTGAACACACAGGCTCCACCTAGGTTTCTTCTTCCTGTGCCATGAACTGAAAATTCTTTCAGCAATGCGTGCATGCTACGTGGCTTCAGTCGTGTCCGACTCTGCAACCCATGGATGATAGCCCGCTAGGCTCCTCTGTCTGTGGGATTCTCCAGGCGAGATTCATCAATAGGATAAAGTAATCTAAACACAAATAGACCTAATAGCAGATGCCAAAAGCATAGAACAAACACTGATAGAACTGATAGGCTTCTCCAGGTGAGAATACTGGAGTGGGTTGTCACGCCCTCCTCTAGGGGCTCTTCCCAGCCTGGGAATTGAACCCAGGTCTCCTACATTGTAGGCAGACTCTTTACCATCTGAGCTACCAGGGAAGACCCAACCCCAAATATCTTCCTCTACTGCTGGTCACCATGACTGAAATCCCTCCATTCGAGGGTGGGGAAATGTGTAGAGGGATCTTGGTGTGGTACCTGCCTCCAGAGGAACACTCCAGAAATGATAACTGATCTATCAGGATCCGCACTTTTGATGTTGATTTACATCTATTTGTTGATTCAGTTCTCTGGCCGCCTCCTTTCAATCTGGAAACATCTATCCCCCGCCACCACCACCCCCCTCCGCCCCCGCCAATCATTTCTGCTCACTTTGATGGGCCGGCTGATCTGTTAGTGATCATGGCGCATTTCCCCTGTTCTGAGCTCATGCTAATTAAGAGAGAGACAGGCACATTGGTAGGTGGTTCTCTGCTTCCCTCTCACCAGCCCCCACATCCTTCTCCAGCCTCCTTCCATCCTCACCACGCCTCTCTCTCATCTTCCATCTTCAGGTTCTGAAGAGAGTCGAAGAAATTGACAGATCCGGATGGCCACCATTGATGGGAGAATGGTCTCCAGACCCCGGGGATCTGGCCAGGGGCGCCAGGGGAGCAGGGCCTGCTTGGGCTCCCTGGACGACCTGCCATGCGAGGGGACTCAGGAGCTGGCAGCGACTCAGCTGGCCATGCTGAGGAGGGCACAGGAATTCTTTCAGACCTGTGACACTGAGGGCAAGGGCTTCATCGCCAGGGCAGATATGCAGGTAAGGGGCCCTGGGTTGGGCCTGCCCACCTGGACTGCCAAGGGCCTGGGTCTCCCTCTCTTGGGTTGGGACCTGTCTCTTGGGATGTGACGTCTTTAACAGAAAGTGAAAGTGTTAGTCGCTCAGTCGTGTCTGACTCTTTGCAACCCCTTGGACTGTAGCCTGCCAGGCTCTTCTGTCCATGGAATTTCCCAGGCAAAAATACTGGAGTGGGTTGCCATTTCCTTCTCCAGGGAATCTTCCCAACCCAAGGATCAATCCCAGGTCTCCTGAATTGCAGGCAGATTCTTTACTGTCTGAGCCACCAGGGAAGCCCTTTAACAGAAAAGATGCCATTAACTCTGTCCTGGAAGGAGACATCGACCCAGACTCTTCTGGGAGCCAGATCTCCTGGGTGCTCTTTTTCTGGTCTATACTTGCTGTCTGACTTGGGAGCTGTTTTCTCTGACTCAGTAACTCCCTCAGTTCTGTTCAGTTCAGTCACTCAGTCGTGTCCGACTCTTTGCGACCCCATGAATCACAGCACGCCAGGCCTCCCTGTCCATCACCAACTCCCGGAGTTCACTCAGACTCATGTCCATCAAGTCAGTGATGCCATCTAGCCATCTCATCCTCTGTCGTCCCCTTCTCCTCCTGCCCCCAATCCCTCCCAGCATCAGAGTCTTTTCCAATGAGTCAACTCTTTGCATGAGATGGCCAAAGTACTGGAGTTTCAGCTTTAGCATCATTCCCTCCAAAGAAATCCCAGGGCTGATCTCCTTCAGAGTGGACTGGTTGGATCTCCTTGCAGTCCAAGGGACTCTCAAGAGTCTTCTCCAACACCACAGTTCAAAAGCATCAATTCTTCGGTGTTCAGCCTTCTTCACAGTCCAACTCTCACATCCATACATGACTACTAGGAAAAACCATAGCCTTGACTAGACGGACCTTTGTTGGCAAACTAATGTCTCTGCTTTTGAATATGCTATCTAGGTTGGTCATAACTTTCCTTCCAAGGAGTAAGCGTCTTTTCATTTCATGGCTGCAGTCACCATCTGCAGTGATTTTGGAGCCCAAAAAAAATAAAGGCTGACACTGTTTCCACTATTTACCCATCTATTTCCCATGAAGTGATGGGACCAGATGTCATGATCTTTGTTTTCTGAATGTTGAGCTTTAAGCCAACTTTTTCACTCTCCTCTTTCACTTTCATCAAGAGGCTTTTGAGTTCCTCTTCGCTTTCTGCCATAAGGGTGGTGTCATCTGCATATCTGAGGTTATTGATATTTCTCCCAGCAATCTTGATTCCAGCTTGTGTTTCTTCCAGTCCAGCGTTTCTCATGATGTACTCTGCATAGAAGTTAAATAAGCAGGGTGACAATATACAGCCTTGACGTACTCCTTTTCCTATTTGGAACCAGTCTGTTGTTCCATGTCTACTTCTAACTGTTGCTTCCTGACCTGCATATAGATTTTTCAAAAGGCAGATCAGGTGGTCTGGTATTCCCATCTCTTTTAGAATTTTCCACAGTTTATTGTGGTCCACACAGTCAAAGGCTTTGGCATAGTCAATAAAGCAGAAATAGACGTTTTTCTGGAACTCTCTTGCTTTTTCCATGATCCGGCGGATGTTGGCAATTTGATCTCTAGTTCCTCTGCCTTTTCTAAAACCAGCTTGAACTCAGGAAGTTCATGGTTCACGTATTGCTGAAGCCCTAGGATTGTGGAAAATAGTGATTGCAATATAAGTTTCTTGAAGACGTGGAGAAGAACCTTCTGGAACACAGGTGGAAAGGCACTGACTTGTTGCCTTGCAGCACAGCTCTGAGTTGTGCTCAAGCCACTCCCACGAGGTGCTGTGACTCTCCGCTCTGTGGCCGGGTTACTAAACCGAACTCGGATCCACTGTCCCATGCGCCATAAAGCTATCTATCCATGCTGGGTTGTGGGGAAGGAAATGTAGCATTTATTACCAGGTCAGGCAAGGAGCTCAGGACCTTCAAGCTCCCTAAGGGGTTTCAGCAAAGCATCTTTAAAGGCCAGGTTTGGGAGGGAGAGTTCCAGGGTCTGTGATCTGTTCGTGCACAATTCTTGATTGGCTGATGGTGAGAGATCAGAGTGCTGTCACAGGGGTTCAGGTGATCAATCCTCGGGCTCCAGGAGGCCCGGGGGCTACGTACTCATGATCATCAGGTATATGACGTCTTCCATTTGGTGGTGGCTTTTATCATCTGTAGAACAACTCAGGCAGTGTGCTTCAGATACTATTATCTAGGTCTTTCATGCTAAGTCACTTCAGTCATGTCTGACTCTGTGACACCATGGTCTGTAACCCGCCAGGCTCCTCTGTCTGCAGGATTTTCCAGGCAAGAATACTGGAGTGGGTAGCCTTCAGAGAGGATCTAAAGCAGAAGATGCTGGGAAGAGGTCTGTCCTGGGAAGGCCCCAGAGGGTCCTGCTTGCTTACATCAGCACCAGCAGCCACAGACAGTGTGGCCCGCCCCCAAACAACTCTACTTACCAATACTGAAATGAACATTGTATGTCATTTTCATGTGTCACTAAATATTATCCTTTTGATGTTGTTTTCAACCGTTAAAAAATGTAAAAGTCATTCTTAGCTCACTGGTCATAGGAAAACAGGCTCTGGGTCCCACTTACAGGACGGGGGCGTGGCTTGCCCACCCTGGTCTGGTACCTTCCTGCCGCTAGTGTAAAAGTTCTTCCGAGCGTCTTCCTGCAGTCTCTCATGCTGCAGTCATGGTTTCACCCAGATGAGACTAGAGGAAGCATGGGTTCTGCTGGAGCTCTGACAGCATCTCCCCTACCCCTACCAGCCCTCACTTACCTGCCAAGTGCATTTGGGGTGGGGGACATACAGTGGTGTTAAGGGGATGAAGACCCAAGATGGGCAGGTTTTCTTTTTTTCCCAGTCTTTTTACTTTGTATTGGGGTATAGCCGATGTTGTGGTAGGCTGCTCCCCCAGTGCTCCTGTTCTTCTTTCTCCTGTGTAATGACAGGAAATCCACTCGCAGTAGGTGAGATGGGCTTCAGCCATCTGACGGGTGCTCAGAGCAGCAGTGGGCAGCCAGCCGGCCCGGCAGGGCAGGACCACAGGTGGAAAGGAGCCGGTCTCGGGGATGGCTGGCTGCCCTGAGCTCAGGCTCCAGGGGCAGACATCCTGCTGCCAGACAGTGGACGGAAGACCCTGATCTGCATGGGTGCACAGGGTTTCGGCAGGGATGTGAGGGTCTTCAGACCTGCCCGTGTCCCCCCACAACACCTCACACTCTCCTCCACAAGGAGCCCCGCTGTGTGTCCTTTGGGGATCATTCCTGAAAGAGCTGGGGTGAAGACTGCTTTGCAGGGAGGGGGTCCCTTAGAGAAGCAGAGTCGTGGGCTGGAGGGTGCTGAGTGAGAGGCTGAGGGACACCGGAGGGCCAGGCTGGAGAAGGGGGTGAAAAGACCTTTCCAGCTGGTAGAGAGAGCTGGAACTGGATGGGCAGTCTGCAGCCTCATAAATCCCATTTCCCCAGTTTTTTAGAGAAGTGTGTGGGCTTCTCAGGTGGCACTAGTAGTAAAGAAACTGCCTGCCCATGTAGGAGTCACAGGCGATGCGGGTTCAGTCCCTGGGTCGGGAAGATCCCCTGGAGGAGGGCATGGCAACCCACTCCAGTGTTCTTGTCTGGAGAATCCCATGGGCAGAGGAGCCTGGAGGGCTGCAGTCCATGGGGTTGCACAGAGTCAGGCAGACTGAGAGACTGAGCACCTGAGAGCGGTGTGATGACTGTCCCCAGTACCAAGAGCACACCTCCCAACACCTCCTGGGGTTCCTGGATTAGCCGAGCTATAAAGAACCACCCAGGAGCTGGCCAACCAGCCAAACCCAGCCGCTCCCCGTTTCTGTGAGCGCCGTGTTATTGGACCCCAGCCGGCTCTTTGCAGACCCTCCACAGCAGATTCCAAGTTACAGCTCAGACTTTTAGAAGCCGTCACAGAGGCTCACAAAGCCTTAAAGAGGCACCATCCAACTCTTACAGGAGAAGCTAGATGACTCCTCAATTAGGTTAGCAAGGAGACTCTTAAAGAATTTTACGGAAAATTGACCAATTTTAATCCTGAATCTGCAGCTTACTGGCAGTGTGCATTTGTGTGAGTCTCTTAACCCCTGTAAGCTGTAGTTGCTCATGTGTGAATTATTTATAACTAGCCCCCGGCTCTAGAAGAGAGTCAGACACCCGTGTTCATGCAGAGCACTTAGCCCCAAGCTGGGACCTGAAATCTCCCCATAAATGCTCACTGTCTGTGTGTGTGTTGGTGGTGGTGGGGAACTTACTTATACCCTGATTCTTAATCCCTAGTGTCCTCCACCTCGTGATGCTTTAAAATTGTGTGTGCCCATCTGTGCCTGCTAAGTCACTTGAGTCATGGACCGACTCTGTGACCCCATGGACTGTAACCCTCCAGGCTCCTCTGTCCATGGGATTCTCCAGGGAAGAATACTAGAGTGGGTTGCCACGTCCTCCTCTAGGGGATCTTCCCAACCCCGGGGTCGAACCCTCGACTCTTATACTCCTGTACTGGCCGGTGGGTTCTTTACCACTAGTGCCAACTGATAAATCCACTAAAAATTTCTTAACCATTTCTAAGTGACTATTTCAGTGTTTTTCAATACATTCAGGTTGTTGTGTAATCATCACTCCCACTCAGCTCAAGAACTCTTCTTATTTTGCAAAAGAGAAACTGTCCCCATTAAAACCTACGTCCTGATCCCCCTCCCCCAGGCCCCAGGACTATCCTGCCTTATGTCTCTATGGATACGGCTCCTCTGGGGACCTCATGTAAGTTGAATCATATAGTGTCCATCCTGGCGTGACCACTGTATTTCACTGAGCAGAATGTCTTCAAGATGCCACGTGGCAGCACTTATCAGAATCTCCTCTCTTTTCAGGGCTGTGTAAGGTTCCATTGTACCTATTTATCATATTTTGCGTATCCATTTGACTGTCAATGGGCACTTCTGATGCTTCACACCCTTGCCTGTGAACCATGCTGCTGTGATGTACAGATACGCTTGGTGGTCCTGCTCTCAGTTCTCTGGGGTGTGTACCCCAAAGTGGGATCGCTGGATCCCAGGCGATTCTATGTGTGGTTTGGAGGAGCCCCAGCCTGTTTCCACAGCAGCTACACTGTCACACTGGGAGGCCAGGCGAGTGTTATCTGTTCTGCCTCCGAGGCCAAGAAGGGACATTTCTGCTGGAGAGTGTCCCCTCTGGTCATCTCCAACAGGCACTGACCTCGCTTGTGTCCAGTCTGTGGGAGCAAACACGGTTATGCTTCTTAGAAAACTTTTGGCCACGTCTAGGGACATTCTTTTTTTTTTTAATTTTGTTTATGTGGACCATTTTAAACACTTGTAATTAATGAGTTTATTTATGTTTGGCTGTGCTGGGTCTTTGGTGCTGAGTGGGCTTTTCTCTAGTCACGGCGAGCGGGGGCTACTCTCTAGTTCCAGTGTGCGGGCTTCTCATTGCGGTGACTTCTCTTGTTGCTGTTCACCGGTTCCAGGGCGTGCGGGCTACAGGAGTGGCAGCTCCCAGGCTCTAGAGCACAGGCTCGACAGTCGTGGCACAGGGGCTTAGTTGCTTCTTAGCACGTGGAATCGTCTAGGATCAGGGATCAAACCCACGACTCCTGCATTGGCAGGCGGATTCTTCACCACTGAGCCACCAAGGAAGCCCTGGGGACATTCTTGACCGGAGTGACTGGAGAGGGAGATGCTGCTGGCGTCTACAAAGTGTTGTCCAGGGGTGCTGCTGAGTGTCCTGTAAGACCCAGAGCAGCTCTCTCCCCAACAAAGAATTCTCCATCCTGAAATGCCAGAAGTGCAGAGGTTGAGACACCTTCTACACCCAGCCGTCAGCCTGGACCAAGCACCTCAAAGCACCAGGCGGAATCAAGGTAGAGCCCACCTCCAGACCCCACAGTCCTGTTCTGAAGACACTGGATGTGGCTGGGCTCAACCACAGGGACAGGAGTCTGAACAGGAGACTGTGGGAGAAGAGGAAGACTTCAATCTGGCTGTAAAGGTGGATCCCTTGTGGTCTTATCCTTTTTTATGAAAGTGAAACTAACTTCATCATTTTAAGAAGCACATTATAGACAGGAGGAAAATAAAGGTACGATTTCCAGCCCTCCCTCCAAGTGCCACCCTCCAGGGAAAAACCAGTGTGCAGGGCTGGTATATGTCCTTCTGAAACTCTTTTTTTTTTTTTTTTTTCTGTGCACATACACTCAATTTTATTCTTTTAAAATGAGATCACAGAACATTGTTCACATGCAATTGTTATTCTTTTTGCAAAGTTAACTTCATTTTGTTGATTTTCTCTTTAGTGAGTGTTTCCCTTAGATGCGTTTGAAGCTATGCAAACCTTAGCTTTCTGCTGCACGAGACATGTTAGGGGCTGGTGGCCTGGAAGACAGAGGGTCTGTCCTGCTGGGGTGCAGCAGGAGACAGCATTTGTCCCTGGCTCTGGGAGCCTGCCCCCTCAGCACGGCTATGCTAGGGCCTAGACTCCTGTTCTAGGGCCTAGTTTATAAGGCCTTGCTGAGCTGAGCATTCCCAGAGGGGCTTCAGGATCTGGAGTGGGTGGGGTGTCGACCAGAGATCTGTGAATAGGAGTTCAGAACCGCCTGAGATCACTCGTAGTCACTCGTTTATTGATTCGCTCGTTCAATAAGTGAACGAGTTGCATACCCCTGGGTTGTCAACATTGGGCCAGATCCTGGGGGCACAATAGTGAGCAAACATGAGTGGGGCCCCTCTTCCCAGAGCTTCCAGGCCAGAGGAGCAGACATTTATCCACTAATCACATCCATCAGGACGTGAAGTACAAAGTGAGGTGAGACTTGTGAATGAGTGCAATGTGTTTCGGGGAGTCTGGGTCTCTCCTAAGCTGGGGGCTGCCAAGCCTTCCTGGGGAAGTGATGCCAAGAGGCAGGAATTGAGGGTTAACTGGGAGGCGGTGGGGGGAGGCCAGGGTTTGGGGGGCGTGGACTTGTGAAGAGCTGATTGGGCTGTGGGCTGAGTAAGGAGGGTGACCCTGCCTCCTCCCTGTCTCCCTCCATCCTCTGCCTGCCCGTCCAGGTGGAGCTGAAGGGACACAGGCCCCACCCATGAAGCAGGATTCTGGAAGGCTGGTATGGGCAGTGCTGGCCGGGCAGATTTTGGTGGCAGGGGTGGGATAGAAATGAGACAAGGGAATTAAGGAAGGGTGCCCAGAGGACCACTAGCCCACAGCAGAGGCCCTGAAGGAGAAATCACTTTTTTATCCCAGGCTGGCCTCCACTGTGACTTCAGGCAAATCTCTGAGCTTCGCGGGTTATCAGCACCATGGAATGAATCATCACATCCCTCTCCATTTGGCTTGGCTCCCTTAGTTAAAAATGCAGACGGCACTAGGTACCCAGGGGACAGGAGCAGAATAAGTTGGTTTTACACAGCTCTGCAGGCCCGGAGACGAAAGATAAATAAGAGGCAATTATGGTTATTAAGACTAAAGGATTTTGCAAGTAGGGCCAGTGAAGA
Source organism: Bubalus bubalis (assembly GCF_019923935.1). Lineage (NCBI taxonomy): Eukaryota > Metazoa > Chordata > Mammalia > Artiodactyla > Bovidae > Bubalus > Bubalus bubalis. The sequence goes on along the minus strand of NC_059160.1, from coordinate 13,728,592 downwards.
GAGGTGAAGAGATCTAGTGTTCGCAGTTTGCCGAGGAGGCTGGAGAAGCCCTTGGTGTCGCTCTGCTGGGAGGTGAAGACTGAGGATGACTCGGAAGGTGTAAGACTGTCGTCCTCCCGCCCCTCAGTTTCAGTGACAGCAGGAGGAGGAAGCTGGGTTGAGACGGAGACAAGGTGTGGGATTCTGTCATGGGAAGGACTTGTGCTCAGAAGTGTTGTTGGATTCAGAAGTGGTGCCAGAGATGGGGTGCGACCTAGCTTTTCCTGGGTGATGCTAACAAGACAAGGGTACCCACCTGTCGGTGGTTAGAGGCAATTTGGGGGTCCTACTGACTCTGAAATTCCTTCCAGCCCATTTCTGGGTTCAGCACGGAGACCACATTTTATTATTTTTTAAATGCTTTTATTTATTTTTGGCTACGGTGGTCTTTGTTGCTGTGAGCAGTCTTCCTCTAGTTGCGGCGAGTAGGGGCTACTCTCTAGCGGCGGTGTGTGGCCTTCTCATTTCCTGGCCTCTCTGTTCGGAGCTTGGGCTCTAGGGCAGGTGGGTTTCAGTAGTGCGGCTCCTGGGCTCTAAAGTGAGGGCTCAGTAGTTGTGGTACATGGGCTTACTTGCCCCACAGCATGTGAGATCCTCCTGGACCAGGGATCGAACCCATGTCCCCTGTATCGGCAGATGGATTTTTAACCACCGGACCACCAGGGAAGCCCGAGACCACACTTTAGATATCACATTCAGGCTGAGGGTGGGAGAGAGGCAGATTATCATAAGGAAAGGACTGGAATCTTGGTTTTCAGCCTGCCTCCAGTGGGATGCCTTTAGCTTCAGAAGAAGTTAATGGACTTCCCACTTGCCAGATTGACCCCCCTCCTCGCCCTGTATTCTCTGCCTTTGGCTTTGGGACAGCTGGTTTATGGACTGTCGATAAGCTAGAGATTTTGCTCTTTGCTCAGCAGATGTACTTCCAGAACCTGCACACACAGTCTCACTCCCCTTCCTTTAAAAAAAAACCCATTCATATTTAATTCAATGATTCTAAATGGCTCCGACACCATCCTGCCTCCCCACATTGTGATCCATCACCGTCTTCCTTAATGCACATACCTGCCAAATTAATCTTTATGGCTTATCAGCTAGAAGATTGCCGGAGGATCAAGCTGAGTGTCTCTCAAGTTATGTCATGGGCGCTCACACCTGCCAGCTCTTTCTGACTGCTCAGATGCGCGTGTGCCTTTCCTCTTGCAGCTCCGTGTGTTCCTTGTCTTCAGCTGTCTGTCACTTCCACAGTGAGAAAATTTGTGCAGCTGTCCCCAGGGGAACAGGAGGAAGGGAGAGAGACAGCTGGGTTCTAATAAACTCCCTTGGGAGTCACCACTGGGAAGTTTTTATTATTAGGGTACAAGAGGGTGCTTGCTTCAAGGGTGCAAATTAACCCTAGCCTGGGGCCACTGCGCGTCAGGCAGAGGCCAGGGGGAAACTCAGCTTTGTTCTTCATCTGTCCGTGTCTGCCCTTCCCTCCCTGGGTGATTGGGGCGGTCCAGGACCCAGGTCCAATGACCTTGCAAATCACTGGGCCAGTTTCTCTTTACAACACAAATACTATTGTCCAGACCTTAAGCCAGTGGCAGTTGTTTTTTCAGGAGTAGTTGAGAGCCCACCTGGGAAATCCTATATATATTAAATTATATATAAATATAGAAAGAAATATACACGTATTTACTTATAAATCACCCAGCAAGGTGCCTAACAGATGAGCAGGTACCCAAGAGATGGTGGAGTCCTAATATTCAGAGGAGAAGGAAGGTGAAGCTTCAGAATCCAGCTTCTGGCTTTTGTTGGCTGGAGATGGAAGGCGCCACCGCCCCCAGGCAGCCCTCTGTGATGAGCAGTGTTAACCGTGGCAGTCTGCATTGTTTTCAGAGACTCCATAAGGAGATGCCCCTCAGCTTGGAGGACCTGGAGGATGTGTTTGATACCCTGGATGCTGATGGCAATGGCTTCCTGACCCCAGAGGAGTTCACCACTGGATTTAGTAAGTTCTGATGGGTGCTGGGGCCCCAGGGTATGGGTCAGCCTAAAGCCATATAAGGCTTTCCCGGGTGGTGCTAGTGGCTTAGAAACCGCCTGCCGATGCAGGAGACGTAAGAGACGCGGGTTGGATCCCTGGGTCAAGAAGATCCTCTGGAGGAGGAAATGGCAATCCACTCCAGTATTCTTGCCTGGAGAACCCCATGGACAGAGGAGCCTGGCGGGGGACAGTCCATGGGGTCGCAGAGACTCAGACACTGAGTGTCTGAGCAGAGCCCTATAAGGAGCAGCTCTGCTCCATCATCTCTGAGGCAGCATGTTGTACACCCTTTGCTGCCTCTTGAAGTTTCCAGATTGTGGGTCATTTGTTCTCTTTTCATGTGTTCACCATCCCTGCCCACACCACTGCCCCCTTGGTGCCCACCCCCTGGAGAACGGCAAGGAGTGAGCAGAGAATCTCTGGGGGGAGGCTTGGCATAAGGGGAGCTGAGGTGGGGTTTCCAGTCTGTCTGGGACCACAGAGTGGGAGGCTTACATGGCTCATTGCAACCTGGCTGGCTGAGTCTGCCAGGTTGAGGGGCACCAGCTTTCACAGGAATTTGTAAAGGGTTTAAATAGACCAGTTGTTCTCAAAGTGACCAGGAGGGAAAGAACTGAGATCCATGAATGAGATTAAAAAAAAAATAAAACAAAACAGATACACCATCAGATCTGATACTGATCAGATATTGATTAGAACAAATACAGGTCAGATAAATCACCATATATCTGCCTCCTTCCAGGAACCTTGTATTTGCTTAGACATCTCTGATGCCTTTCCTGACCTTCAGAAATTGGTAACTGACTTGTAATGTGAAGCACAGTGATGCTGGCTGCCAGGAGGACTAGGTGGTAACACGAAGCATAGGGAGTCGGGCTGCTGGAGTGTGATGGGGGGAAGGCCTTAGAGAAGGAATTCATGGAGAGATGATCTGAAGCCAGCCTTTAAAGTTTTGAGAACTACAAAATGCCATAGTACCTGCCATGCACTCTGCCTTTCCCAGGTTCTAGCATCTCTGGCAGAATCTCATCCAAGTAAGAAAGACACAGAATCCAGAGCATGTTATCCAAAGATCTTTGCTATGAAGGTCTAATCTCCCTTTTCTGTCTCTCGGCTGAACCTCAAGTGATTCCTGGCTGCTGAGAAAGTGAAGGTCTTCCTTGGTGAACACTGCCTAATTCAGACCCTTGTGCCCATGCGTCCCCCAGGTCACTTCTTCTTCAGCCAGAATAATCCAAGTCAGGAAGATGCAGGTGCACAGCCGGCCCAGCTCCAGGAGGAGAAGGTGTATCAGAGTAGAGGCGATGAGGACCTGGGCGACATGGACGAAGATGAAGAAGCCCAGTTCCAGACGCTCATGGACAGACTTGGAGCCCAAAAGGTTCTGGAAGAGTAAGTGGTGACAGCGACCTGGGGACGGGGCCCAGCCCAGGGATGACCTCTCCATCTGCCCCTTTCCACCTTAATGCTCATGAAGCCCTCAGCCAGGTCCTGGGTCTCTGCTTCCAGCTAGACCAGTGACTCAGTGCAGCCTGCCCTTAGCCATGACCTTGCTGGGTGCTAGGATTTAGGGCTCTGACCCTACTTTTTGCATTATTTCCACGGGAAACACCCTGGTCCCCTGATCTCTCACTCCCTGCTGTTTATAATCAGCACTGTCCTTGGCTTAGTTTCCTTCACTTTAGGGGTGCTCACCCACCGGAGGGTAGTGCCAGGCCTTGAGGGTTTTCAATGAGTTGCACCTGAGGCTTCCTCTCACCGCCTGCTCAGCTGCATCTCCACCTCCGCCGGCTCCCTGGGTCTGCAGTGCATCCCTTGTGCTTCTGCCAAAGGCACCTTATGTGGACAGGACTGCATGTCGGATCCCTGAGCCGAACCAAACCTGTTCTGGAAGCTAAGGTGGGAGGTGGACCCGTTTTTACCAGCTCATCACTTGGGCAATCAGTAACTCAGCTGAAAATTTTAGATGGTTGCCACTTCAAACCAAACATAATACTCCCATTTTTTCCCTTTTGGTACAAAGTATTTTGTAAGAAAGAGACACATAAATGTAAGCCCAGGCATTTTCAGTGAAATGATATCAAGGGATGTTGTAACAGGTGGAAACTAGACAGAAGCCTGAGAAACGTGGAATGACTTCTGCCCCCATTCCCATCATCACCTTTTGTCTCTTCATGTTGGGGTCTCTGGGTCCTGGGTTGGGAGTGAGTTTCATGAGGGGCGGGAATGTCCTGGTGATTGGAGCTGCTGTGTCTGGAGCTTGGAAAGAGGAAGATTATGGAGGAGAAGGATAAAGAGGAAGAAGAGAGTGGTCTTCACACAACGTGTGGGCCAAGACAGCATGTATAAGTCAAAGCATCTTCTAGCTTGTGGCAGAGTTGAGACAGGCAGGCCAGAGGGGACACCAGACCCCACCTCTCTAAGGACAAGAGGCCAGAGCCCAGTGACCATGCCCATGACCCTGTGAAGCCTTATCCTGGAGGAGGGGGCAGGAGAGGGCCGTGTGGGGGCCAAGGGACTGTCATGAAAGCCAGGGGCGTCTCTGTCTACTCATCACTTCCTGGCCAGCCACCTTACAGAGGCTGCCTGGAGGACCTCTGTCAAGGGCTCCGGGCAGGGCTGAGACCACGTGATGGCTCCTGCAGAAGAGAAGGTTCCAGGGAAGAGTCAAACAGCGGACAAAGCCAACGCACAGTGTAGGGGGCCTGGGGACTTCCCTGGTGGCCCAGTGGATAGGAACCCGCCTGCCAGTGCAGGAGACATGGGTTCGACCCTGGTCTGGGAACATCCCACATGCCTTGGAGCAACTAAGCCTGTGCTCTAGAACCGGTGAGCCACAGCTACTGAGCCTGCATGCTACGACTACTGACGCCTCTGTGCTGTAAGGGCCCGAGAGCTGCAGCTACTGAAGCCAGCATGCCCCAGAGCCCCCACACCGCAACCACTGAGCCTGTGTGCCCTACAGCCCGCGCTCCACAACAGGGGAAGCCTCCACAGTGAGAAGAGTAACCCCTGCTTCCCAAACCAGAGAAAGCCTGTGCGTGGCAATGAAGACCCAGCACAGCTGAAAATAAATAAATAAAATTATATATATATATATATATATATATATAAATTAAGATGGTGCCCGGGCATTGCAGTTTTCATTCAAGTTGAACACCGTATCATGAGGGGGACTGTCCAGACCGCGGGACCCCAGACGAGGAAGCAGAAGAGGCTGGGAAAATTTCAGAGGTCTTTAAAGATCTCACCAATCAAGACGACATCTTGTTGGTTTTTGTGTTGTTCCGGAAGCAGGGAGATGGATGGACTGACCACCCAGAACCACTTCTCACCCCCTACCCCTACATCCTTCCAAGAGAGTGACCCTGGCCTGGTCCAGATGTGGTAGGCAGAACATCCGGACTCCCAACTTTTCTCAGTGCTCTGGTTGGCTGAGTGATTGGGCAGCTGATCAGCCTTGGCTTATCTTTCATCCAGGGTTCAGAGATTTGTTTCTTTTCCAGAAATTTGGTGCTTCCCAGGTGACACAGTGGTAAAGAATCTGCCTGACAATTCAGAAGAAGCAAGAGACATGAGTTCGATGTCTGGGTTGGGAGGATGATCCTCTGGAGAAGGAAATGGCAACCCATTCCAGTATTCTTGCCTGAAAAATCCCATGGACAGAGGAGCCTGGGAGGCTACAGCTCATAAGGGCGCAAAGAGTTGGACATGACTAACTTCCCAATATGAAAAAAAAAATAAGATGTAACCACAACTAGGTGGTTCAAAGAGCTTTGAAGAGCATCGCGAGGTCTGCTGATTTCAGAGGAGGCTCGAGGCCAAATGGCTGACTGCCAGGTTCCAATAGGAACCTGAGGGATGCAAACAGACAAGCCTCGGCCAGTGGGTGCACCTTGAGTTTATCATGCATTTACTTCTTGAGGGGCAACCGCCACAGTGATGGAAGGTCACTGTGGTATCACTCTGAGACCCTCATCTCGGAACCCTCTGTGCCATCTCCATTGTATCTACAGTACAATAGAGCAGGCGACCACATGTTCTGTGGGTGGGTTGGGGGGAATGGAGCTCATTCTGGAAAACAGGGAGGCTCCTTACCTCCCCTTCTCTCATTTCTAAAATCTCTCATGTCATCCAATTCAGTGCTACATTTTCAACAGGTAATAGATACTTGCTGGGTGGATGGGTGGATGGGTGGATGGATGGATGGGTGGATGGGAGGGTGGGTGGATGGATGTTTGGATGGATGAATGGATGGGTGGATGATTGGTCTAGATAAGTTGGTGGATGTTTGGATAGAATGGAGCAAGGACAGGAAAGAGAGAGGGAGAGACAGTCAGATAGATGATCAGATAACTGACCAGAGCCAGCCTCACTTCTTGGTGAGCCTCCTCTCTGCTTGGTGCAGAGAGTAATATCCATGCCCTAGGCACATTGCTAACATGGCACCATCAAGTATTACTTTGGAATACAATTTCTCAGATACCGTGCTTGTTATACAAGCACAAGGGATTTTATTCTGTATCCTGAGGGCCCCTGGTAGTAGCTACCTTCGGATCATAGTGGCTTTGGAATTTAATGGACTGCAAATCAGATTGCTCTCTGGCTGTCTGTCTGATCACTGGCTGTAGACTGTTGAATCTCTCCAGAGGGAGAGCAGGGGCTGTGGCGTGCCGCCTCCCACCCCTCCCCTCCCTGATCACCGTGACCCTGTTAAGTGTCTCTGTTAAGTGCACGCACATGAGCTCAGGGTGCTGGCCGGGGCGGGGGTGGCGCGGTTCTGGGCTCATCACTCTGCGCCTGTCTCTCTGCCTGCTCCGTCCTCCTCACTCTCCACCGTCTCCCTGTGTGCACCCTTGCGTCTCTCAGCCTCGCTCCTTCCCTTCCTCTCGCCTCTCAGGCATGCCGCTGCCTCTGGGCCCCAGTGGGGCACAGTGCCTTCCCTCCATTCCCTGCAGTGACAGTTGTTTTCTGCCACCCAGCAGCTGGCACGTCTTCCCCTCTCAGCCGTGAGGAGCGTCCTTCCTGGGGCGACAGGCCTTCTCCTTCAGCTCCACGACCCTGTCCTCACAAGCACTGGGCTCCTGTCCTTCCCCCTTCCTTGGGTGTGGCCAGTAGGAGGCCAGCACGGGACCAGACAGGCCCGAGCTTGCCTCCTGGCTCCATCGCTTCGCAGCTGAGTGACCTGAGATGTCTCATTCACCCCTCTCCGTCCGTCTCCTCGCCCATAAGCGGGGGTGTTAGTGGCACCTGCCTCACGGGCGACTCTAAGACCAAATGAACAAATGCTCATAAAGCAGTGGGTGTGCAGAGAGCACTCAATAAATGCCAGCCCCTGACGTCACTGTCCCGACCACAGTGACGATGCTCTGGCTGCTCCTGTCACCCCCAGGGCCTCGGGGTGTCCCGGGAAGCCTTGTGTCCACACTCCTGCCTCAGTGCTCCTTTTTCTCTCACAGTGAAGCTGATGTCAAGCAGCTCTGGCTGCAGCTCAAGAAGGATGAGCCTCACTTACTGTCCAACTTTGAGGATTTCCTGACCAGAATCTTCTCGCAGCTCCTAGAAGCCCACGAGGAGAAGAATGAGCTGGAGTGCGCCCTGAAAAAGTGGGTACCTGTGTCAGCCCGCCCTCTGCACAGACACGTGCAAACCAGGAACACCCCTTCTGTCTTATAACCAGCGCTGCCACCCGTCGGCCATCCACCCGAGCTGGGCCTGGGCTCGAGCTGACACCGTGTGTTTGTCTCTTAGCCCTGGCTCACGTGCACTAGGCCCTCAGCCGTGCTCGGCACTGTGCTATCTTGTCTATTCATTCGGATATTTATCTTCATCCACAGTTTACAGATAGGGAAATTGAGGCAGTGGAAGGGTAAGTAACGCGTCCCCAGAATTCACAGCACGTAAGAGGCAGTGTGTATTCCGTTAAGCCAGATAGGCTGGTACCCAAGACCCGTTAGAAACTACCCTACCCGCCTCTGGGCAGTAAGGCCCCAGCATTTTGGGACCTCAGGCTGGGAGGAGTCCCAGCCTCACTGAATAAAAGTAGGTCCCAGCACCTCCTCTGTGGATGTTAGAAGCAGAACCAGGAAATCAGGAGCTCTGAGTCTGAGCCATGTGGCTCTCTAGCCAGCTAGCTCTGTGACCTTGCTCTGCTCTCTTGGCCTCTCTGAGCTTCGGTTTTTCTCACCTGTAAAATGAGGGGTTGGATTATTTTCTCCCCCTCATCACTCCGTCTCTGACCCCAGCCTTGATCACCCCCAAGGAGCCACAGGAAAGTCAGGTGACACCCCCAGAAGGGCCAACGGTTCCCTTGTTCCCTAGGGAGGCGGGGGTCCTGAGTGGCCACAGTGCCCCAGCTCAGGGCTTAGAATCTTCCCTGCAGGGGGCCGCTCTGTGGCCTGAATCCCCGCAGGGAGAGACTTACTTCAGAGCCTTTCAGTCCTCACACCCATCTGTAAGTGGCCTCCATTCATGCTTTTGTCCCAGTTTAATGATGGTTATAAAGTTCGTGAGCTGAAAGTCAAGGTCACTGTCGGCTGTGTGGGAGAAATTAGTTCAGCCAGGAGTTCTAGCCCTCTGTGTCCACATCCCGGCCAGCTACCCCTGCCCCGGGTCAGCTGATGGAGTCCACCCTCGGCTGGGGAGGGGGTCACTGAACTGTCTGGCAGTTGATTTCCCAGAGGCCTGGAGCAAGCAGAGCACTGAAACAGGGGACTGAAGCACCCCGAGCTCCCGCCCGGGCACTGCCACCGACCAGCTGTGTGACCTCAGGCAACGTGCTTTACCTCTCTGTGCTCCGGTTTCCTTACTGGCAGCATTAGAACAGGATTGGTGCTGTTTAAACTTTCTGATGGAAACTCATCAGAAGAAATGCACTTGACTTTGGCACTCGCACACACTTGCATGTCTGAGTAACTGAAACCAGTTTCATGAAACATGCTCATTTCGCTTACATGTGACGAGCTCTGAGGTTTTCTATTTTATAGCACGTGTGTACTCAGTCACGTCTGACTCTTTGTGACCCCATGGACTGTATCCCACCAGGCTCCTCTGTCCATGGCATTTCCCAAGCAAGAATACAGGAATGGGTTGCCATTTCTTCTTCCAGGGTATCTTCCTGACCTAGGGATTGAACTGTGTCTCTTGCGTCTCCTGCATTGGCACACAAGTTCTTTACCTAGGAAGCCCAGCAATAAGAAATACAGAGTAGGTCCCATTGGAGTTTCTGTGTTCTCTTCTCTCCCCTTAAAGAAAGAAAAAGCATTCATCACATCCTGCTTCCCGATTCTACCTGAACCAGGTGATCCCTGGAGGTCCTTGTAGCTCAAGTCAAACAAGAAACTGAAACCCCAGAAGGATCAGTTCAATTGCTCAACTGTGTCCAAATCTACGACCCCATGGACTGCAGCACGCCAGGCTTCTCTGTCCTTCACCAACTCCCAGAGCTTGCTCAAACTCATGTCCATCGAGTCAGTGATGCCATCCAACCATCTCATCCTCTGTTGTCCCCTTCTCCTCCTGTCTTCAATCTTTCTCAGCATCAGGGTCTTTTCCAATGAGTCAGCTCTTCACATCAGGTGGCCAAAATATTGGAGTTTCAGCTTCAGCATCAGTCCTTCCAATGAACACTCAGGACTGATTTCCTTTAGGCTTGACTGGTTTGATCTCCTTGCAGTCCAAGTGACTCTCAAGAGTCTTCTCCAACACCACAGTTCAAAAGCATCAATTCTTTGGTCAGCTTTCTTTATAGTCCAACTCTCACATCCATACATGACTACTGGAAAGACCATAGCTCTGACTAGACAGACCTTTGTTGGCAAAGTAATGTCTCTGCTTTTTAATATGCTGTCTACGTTGGTCATAACTTTTCTTCCAAGGATACAGAAGGATACTGGAAAAGGAAATAGCAACCCACTCCAGTATTCTTGCCTAGAGAATCCTGTGGACGGAGCCTAGTGGGCTGCTGTTCATAGGGTCACACAGAGTTGGACACGACTGGGGCGACTTAGCAGCAGCAGCAACAGAAGGATACAGAATAGTTAAATGGGAGGCTTTACAAATAGCTCAGGTGAGGCCAAGTGATGCTGGGACATCTAGGAGGCGAGTTTGGGAGTTTGGGCTTGTTTGAGGGAGGGACACACTCTGGTTAGCGAGAAAAGGAGGTCTGGAGAAAATTTTTTTTAAATATTTATTTGGCTGTCCTGGATCTTAGTTATGGCACATGGGATCTTTAGTTATGCCATGTGGGATCTAGTTCCCTGACCAGGGATCAAACCCAGGCTCCCTCCATTGGGAGCGCAGAGTCTTAGCCATCGCACCCCAGGAAAGTCCCCTGGGGGAATGGTTTGATTTGGGCTGGAGTCGGGGGAACCCTGACAACTGTCAGAGCATCTCCCAGGCTCCCCCATGAGCCGACTGTTCAGTCCAGGTTCTAACTCATCACTCTATCTGGGACATGAGCATCACCCAGAAAGGGTGACAAGGCTTGACTGCTATGGGCCACTTGGGGCTGGGCACCAGGGCACAGTTCTCGTGTGACTAGCAGCTGGCATGTAAGAGATGTGGGTTTGATCCCTGGGTCGGGAAGATCCCCTGAAGGAGGAAATGGCAACCCACTCCAGTATTCTCACCTGGAGAATCCTGTGTCCACAGGAGCCTGGTGGGCTACAGTCCGTGGGGTTTCAAAAGAGTCAGACACAACTAAAGCAACTTAGCATGCATGCACAACGGGCACTTACTCTGTGCCAGGATGAACTGGGCAAAAGGAACACAGAGTCCCCATCTCTGAGGAGTTTACAATCACGCCCAGGAGGCAGAGCCATAAAAATTCTGCTGCAGAGCCGACTAGAAAATCCCTGGGCTGTTGAATCACTCGACAGCGTTGCCATTGGCAGCAGCAGTAGCCTTGGCTTCGCCCTCCTTTTCTGAACCGCACACCTCGGTTCTCTCTCCCATGGGGTCCAGAGAAATATGACTAACCTGGGGGCACTCCTGGCCCCAGCTCCCAGGCTGGCTGTGCCCCTCGTGGTTAGTTTTGCTGCAGTGAGTGAGGAAGGGCCCCCAGCATCCTCCAGGGTCACCTCCAGGCTCTGGGAGGGAGGAGGATGCAGCGGGTGGGATGCTTCGGGGTGACGTCTTGATGTCTGGAGACTCGAGCATTGAGACAGTGTCAGAAATAGCACGGGGCCTTTCCTCCCTGCTGGCAGTTTCATTTTCTGACTCTGCACCTCAGGAGCAGGGGAAGGAAGCAAGTCAGGGAGCCTTCGACCTCCCCCCACCCTTGTCCCTTGGAACAGGGGTTTAGAAACCCTCAGATTTGGGCTAGAATCTGGGTTCAGTGTTTGAAGCTGCTGCATGTCCACGGGCAAGCAGCCACGACCCAGTAAGGTGAGGCAGGGGCAGGTCGAATGCAGGGACCTTGGGCTAATGCCCAGCTCCTCTGCTGCACCTCCAGAGGTGGGTGCATGCCCTCCAGCGCCTCCACTTCCCTCCGAAGAAAAGGGAGGTCAGGTCGCAACCAAGCCACTCTTCTCTGTATGCACCATGCAGAGACTTGGAGAAACTTATACTTTACCTTAGGAGACATATGAGTAGTTTGACATGAGAAAGGACTTCTGGCCATCAGAGTGATGAACTCTTCCACTGTAGAAAGCATCCTGCCATTTATGGTGATTCAGAAAAAAAAGAAAAGCTTGGGCTCTCCAGATGAGAACGGGGCTGCCTGGAGGCAGCATCACCAGCAGGGATTCTGGAACCACACCCCAGGAGGACCCCGACAGCTTGGTCTGCAGTGGGGGCTCCAAGTCTACATGTATAAAATCTCCTGACTTTGGACCAGAGCTGGAATCTGCTGGAGGAATTGCTGGGTTGAGTTCCTTACCAGGATCTAACCCTGAGGATGGGGGAGAAGATGGATTAGGCTGTATCTGGGGAGCGCTTTGAAGAGAAGTGCTTTCGAGATCAAAGGCAGCCTCAGCTCCATCCTCTGCAGCTCGGAGCTGGGAAACACCCCCAGGCCGCCTGCTCTGCATCCTCGGTGGACCACCCTTGGCCTTGGCGAGCTTAGCCCACACCCTCGTTGGCATCGGTCCCTCATCTGCACAGTTTCCTGGCCCAGATGATTCAGGCCTTGGGCAGTTGCTCAGGAGCATGGAGGTTGGCGGGGGTGGGCTGCACTTGCAACTCCCAGCCTCCCAGCCTCTGTCCCGCTGCGGTCCATGCAGATTCACTTCCCTCAGCCCCGAGAGGGTGCCCAGACCAGGAGGAAAGGTGTCTCACAACCGGACAGGCAGCCCAACTGGGATACCTGGTACCCGACACAAGCCTGAGAACTGGCGTTCCGTGATGGGGGCGGGGGGCGGTCACTGTTTCTTTGACCTTGCTACCAGGTAGGGCAGGGGTCCCCAACCTCCGGGCTCTAATGCCTGCTGATCTGAGGTGAGCTCATGGAATAATAATAGAAATAAAGGGCACAGTAACTGTAATACAACTTGAATCATCCTGAAAACAATCCGCCCCATCACCCTGGGCAGGGGGGAATTATCTTCCATGAAAATGGTCCCTGGTGCCAAAAAGGTCGGAGACCACTGATGGCAATTAAAGCATTGTATGTATGGCCGGTAGTCCTTGTGATGAATCTTAGCTGTGTGGTTCTGGCAAATTAGCTTGTTTCAGAATGACCAGGGGCTCTGGGTTAAAAGGTAGATCCTTAGGTTCCTACCCCAGAGGGTCTAAATCAGTATGTCTTAGGGGTGGGGGATCCAGGAATGTGGGTTCTGAAGCAGGTAGACTCCAGACCTCACTGAGAAATGCTGTCTAGCTTCTAGAAGGTATGTGTGTGAGTCACTCAGGTGCTTCCTTGGTGGCTTAGATGGTAAGGAATTCACCTGCAATGCAGGAGACTCAGGTTCGATCCCTGGGTCGGGAAGATTCCCTGGGGAAGGGAATGGCAACCTGCTCTAGTGTTCTTGCCTGGAGAATTCCATGGACAGAGGAGGCAGACTGGTGGGCTATGGTCCATGGGGTCCCAAAGAGTCGGACACGACTGAACAAACTTCTGGAAGGTACCAGGCTGCAACAGGCACACCCTGGTGTAATTCCTCTCCCGTTCTCTGAGTAGAGGGACGTTCTCGGGGTGGGCCCTCAGCCGTGAGGCCACGGCTTAGTCACGCCCGTGTATTTTTAATTGGCGTACTATTATCGGAGGCAGAAGCACATTGTTAACTTTGCCCTGAGAGCAGAAGGAACAGTGAGGGTGATTGTGGTCTGTGGTCACCGGGGGCATGATTTGTAAACCTGACTAATGAAGAATGGTTTGCTTTATAGGCTGGGATAAAGCTGCAAAGTTGGTTTATACAAGGCAGCAGAATCTAATTAGGGAGAAACCATCCATCTTGAAAATCCAATTGGCGATTTTACAGCCTTCGCAGAATTTTCGACAAACTCATATGTTTGCCTTTCATTCAGTGATACTCTAATCCTGTGTGTGTGAGAGAGAGAGAGAGAGACAGACGACAGAGAGCCTGGGAGAGACTGCTTTCAGGGGAACAAGAGAACCCTAGTGAATTTTTCTAGTGAGAGCCTCCCTTTGCCTCTGGAGACCGCAGTTGCGAGGAAAAGGCAGCAGGGAGCGGTGGCGAGTCTGAGTCCCAACCACGAATTTGGTGGAGGCAGAATGCGCTTCCATTTTCTTCTCTGGCAAAGAGCAGGCTCACTGAGAGGTTTCTGGACCAGGGTCTCCATTCTGTGAACAGAGCATGAGGGGCAGGGGTCGGGGAGACAGGGGAAGGGGGCAGCCTCCAGACATTCAGCCCCATTCCTCACCCCCGTGATCTCGCACTCCACAATTGCCAGATGAGGTTTGGATGCTGACAATCCAGAACACAGACTTGTGGAGTTGTCAGCGTTCTTTTCTAACATTTTTATTGGTGTATCATTGATTTACAATGTTATATTAGTTTCTGCTATTCAGCAAAGTGAATCAGCTATACATACCTATGTGCTGTGCTTAGTTGCATCTGACTCTTTGTGACCCCGTGGACTGTAGCCCACCAGGCTCCTCTGTCCAGGGGATTCTCCTGGCAAGAACACTGGAATGGGTAGCCACTCCCTCCTTCAGGGGATCTTCCTGACCCAGGGATCGAACCCAGGTATCCTGCATTGCAGGAGGATTCCTTACAGCTGAGCCACTGGGGAAGCCAGTGGAGACCGCAGTTGCGAGGAAAAGGCAGCAGGGCACCTTTATATATATATATATATATATATATATATATATATATATATATATGATATATCATATATCTTTTTAAAATGCTTTTCTCATGTAGGTCATTACAGAGTACTGAGTCGAGTTCCCTGTGCTATACAGTAGGTCCTTATTACTTGTCTGTTTTGTATATAGCAGTGCGTATATGTCAATCCCAATCTCCCAACTTATCCCCCCACCCCCACTTTCCTCCCCGGTAACCGTAAGTTGGTTTTCTGCGTCTGTGCCTCTATTTCTGTGTTGTAAATAAGTTTACTTGTGCCCTTTCTTTAGAGCCCACATAGGTGATACCATACGATATTTGTCTTAGAAGTGGATTCTGCGAGGACAGGCTGGAGGGCACGGGCTGGGAGTTGAAGCCTGGGTTCTTCCGCCGCTCTGGCCCCAGGAACCGGGTGACCACAGACTGGCCCCCGCCCTGCCTCGACCTGCATTTCCCTTCCTGTGGGCACACAGGACGCTTGTCTGTGATGGGAGGGGCTCTTCCTCTCTCTGCATCTGCCTCTCACCAGGCTCTGAAAACCAGAGTCCTGTGTATCAGACCACTGCCCATCCACAGGCACACACATGGAATCAGAACGACCCCTCTCCAAGGCCTGTGGCCATTTCTTAAGCTGTCCTTTGAGTTCAAGTTTCTGAAATGTATCTAAAATGCAGACAAATGCTGCTTGTCCTGTCCAAGGTCAAAACTACACCTCCATTTAGGGAAGGAAGACACTGCATTGTTTCTTGGAGTAATTTCAGCACATCCTGCCTAAAACCTAGACACTGGACCTGGTGATTTTCTGAGACCCTTTGTTTCTAAGGAAAGGAAAAGGAGAGAGCAAACTGGGAAAAAAAAATATTTTGACCAATTAATATTCGGCAGCAGGAAGGTCTCGCCCGTGTGCTGTTAGCTGGGGCCGCAGTGGTGCTGAGGATTAAAATACTCTGCTTGCGCCTGGTACCTTGACTCTCCATGTGCACTTGGTGAAGGTTAATTAATTTCCACGATGCCTGTCAGAGGCTGGCAGGGAAAGGTCTTGCTCCCTGAGAATTCTCTCTGAACCTAAAGCTTGTACTGATGGGGAGCATCACTATCTCCAGCCCTCCTTGCTTCCCACAAACATTCCATCCTTAGATCTCCAATACGCCTGATATTGTGCACATGCACACACCACACACACACACACACACACACACACACACGTCATCCTTGCAAGAGGGGGCATCCACCGCAGTCAGATGCCCAGGGTGGCACTGTTTCCTTGAGGCTGGTTGGACCTTTCACCCCGGCTTTTGGTAGGTCATTTGCTCTAAAAGAGCTGGTTAGAAACTCAGCATTCTCTCTCACTGGAGCTGTTCTAAACCAGTTTGGGTACATACTTGGTGGCGATATTATGGCAAGGACTCTGACACTGGAAATGTGGTTGGATCAGACAAGACCTCTTTCAACCCCCAAATTTTTCGATTCTCCTGGAATCTGGCATTTCCCTGACACCTCATGTGGTCCACCCATGGACTTCTGAGTCTGGTATCCAAAGTCTTATATTTATTTCTTACAGATTTTCAGCATTAACACTTTGAGCACAGGCCCTGTGGATGACATCAGTGTCTGAGTGTCCATAACCTAGTGGAGACTGCATAAACCCAAAGGAAAGAGTCATTCAGGACTTTGAAAGGTTCAAATAAAGACATGCGGTGTTCTCTGAGGTCCGGGAAGAGGGTCAGAAAATCGGAACAGATGGAGAAATCCTCATGGAGAAGACTTCAGAGTCTGTGTTTGTGCATCAGGCAATCTGAGTGGTTCCAGAAACTGTGGCAGCAAAGGGGTGTGTAATAAGCAAACACAATTGGTTGCCTCTTTCCTCTGATGGCAGAATGTGGTGAGCTTGGCTGGGGCACCACATGCCATATGCCCACATCTTTTGAGAGTGCCTCTTGCCACTGTTTCTCCCAGAGAAGTAATTTCTCTGCAGCCCCTGCTCACACACAGCCTGCGTCTCTAATGGATCACTCCGACAGGAGGTTTTATTGACTAAGCTTTCTGTTCTTCACCTTTCTGATTGCTTCTGACCCTTTCCAAACCCAGCAGCCCTTTTATCCTTAAAACGAAGACCCTCCACCCCTTGGGGAGCGCTGGCCCTTGCCCTCTGCAGCCCATGATAATAATTAGGAAAATAAATAATCCCTTATATCTGTCTAGGACTTTGCAGTTCCAAACACTTTACCTGCCCATTCATTGTGACGATGCTGGAAGGAACAGGGAGCAGCTGTTATCCTGGGATCAAAGGATGTTGAAACATTTACCCAAGGTCACACAGAGGAAATAAGTCGGTTCTGGGATCATAACCCTGGCCTTCTGCACCCCCTGAGCTGGGTTAGTGATGCCTGTGGTATACACGGCACCTTAATATTCTCATTCTCGGGCTCGTGTGTCCAGCCCTGGGTCACGGCTCAACCTCTGAAGTCCTTCATGCCTCAGCAGCCTCCAAAGAGACCAGGTTTGTTCAAAAGCATTTCCAAAGTATGAGCTCCATGTGGGAGCCCATATGGGCCGGACTACTGATGCCCACCTGCAACCCAGGGCTTCTTTGCGGTGGGTCCCTCCTCTGTGATGAGGGCAGGGGTAGGTACCATTCAGAGGCTGCATCTCTCTTCCCTCCATTTGTTTTGCTGATGTCCTTGAGGTTCAGACGCTAAGTTGTGTGCAAGAATTCAAGATCCCATGGACTTCCCTGTCCTACACCATCTCCTGAACTTTGCTCAAACTCATGTCTATCGAGTCGATGATGCCATCCAACCATCTCATCCTCTGTCATCCCCTTCTCCTCGTGCCTTCAATCTTTCCCAGCATCAGGATCTTTTCCAACGAATCAGCTCTTCGCCAAAGTATTGGAGTTTCAGCTTCAGCATCAGTCCTTCCAGTGAATATTCTGGACTGATTTCCTTTAGGATTGACTGGTTTGATCTCCTTGCTGTCCAGGGGACTCTCAAGAGTCTTCTGCAGCAGCACCGTTCAAACGCATCAATTCTTTAGTGCTCAGCCTTCTTTATAGTCCAATTCTCACATCTGTGTTTGTAAAATTACTTACTTACTTCACGACTAACAAACTGACATGTGAGCATGAAAAGCATAACGTTTATTAATTTAATCCAATAAAACTTCAAGTTAATATAACACATTTAATGATAATGTAGAATTAATGCCCTGCATGGTTATTGGGCTTACATGCTACATAGCTTATATGAGTGATTATCATGAGCATGACATTAGCAGCACCTAATCCATTTTGAAGTTTTTCTCATCTCACTCTATCAGTTCTCTGGTGCCTGTAGAGTTGGAATCACTATCTGTAGTTTTCCTAAATACCATTTGCCACGTCGCATTTGAATTTCTTCCATCACAGGAAGGCAATTCCAGGGACCAGGGGAAGCCTATCTTTCTCTCTGAACTTTTCCTATCCACTGTATCCATTTCTGTCCCCAAGGGGTCCCTGTGCAACCGCAGGGTCTCAGCTCCTTGTTTCTCGCCAAGATTTTCTTGTAATTGTTGTGGGGTAGCCAAGGACCAAAGCAGCCATCCAAACATTTGTCATTTACTGAGAAGAGAGTTCTCCCTCTTTGCCAGAAAGACGCTTGTTACTCCCAGAATGGGAGGTCCAGCGGTGAGCAGAGAGCCTCAGCTCAGAGGCGTCTTGGGGAGCCGTGCCCTTCTGTCTGGGCACAACCCTGGACCAATGGGGTACTCACTCCAAGTCAGGTTTATGGTCTTGGAGGTACAACCAGGAACGTGAACTCAGACCAGTGAGTAACCTTGACCGTGTGTTCTGGGGCGGCTGTGTGGTTCCTGTAGAACTGAAAGGATGCCAATCAAAATTGTGGCCTGTGCATGGGTGCCAGGTTCCCCCAGCAGATAGCGAGTGAGGAAAGACCAGCCCATGGGCTGTGGTGCGGGAGACCTGAGTTCGACCCCTGGGTCAGGAAGATCCCCTGGAGAAAGGAATGGCAACCCGCTCCAGTATTCTTGCCTGGAGAGCTCCATGCATGGAGGAGCCTGGTGGGCTACAGCCCATAGGGTTGCAAAGAGTCGGACACGACTAAGAGACTAACACTTTGAGTTTCACCCTCCCCATGGCCCCGTGCTGAGATGCTCTGAGTCCTTGGACAGGAGCGGCCCCTCCCTCTGTAGGGGGTGTTGTGATGGAGGTGGTAGTCATCACCATGGAACCTTTTGAGAGCCTGTTGAAAACAAGCCTGTTTGTCACCCAAAATTCAGCACACAAGGAGAGTACAGCTCAGACAGTGCTGATGGAGCCAGGTGGAGAGAAAGCAGCCAGCGTAGGAAAGAGATAAACCAAGAAACCAAGCAGAGGAAAAGCCCACACCTTTATGCTGTGGAAAAGCATAGGGATCGGCGGGTAATGCTATGATGAGTGTCACGAGGCTGGGTGGTTGGTGCTGGCATAAAGCAGAGCACAAGAAGATGGAGCCGAGATGCTCCCCTCCCCACCAGCAAGTGTGTAGATCATCTGGGGGGGATGGCCGAGAGACAGGAGGACAAGAGGGTCCTGCCTGTCCTCTGTGGTCTGCTGATCCTGAGGAGCTGACCCTGCAGTCTTAGCTGACCGACCTAGTGGTCACCCCCACCCAGAGCTCCACTGGGGAATAGAGGCTTCTCATCAGACTCTCCTTTTGTCACCTGTGCAGGAAAATCGCTGCCTATGATGAAGAAATCCAGCACCTCTACGAGGAGATGGAACAGCAGATCAAAACTGAGAAGGAGCAGTTTCTCCTGAAGGTGAGAGTCCATTCAAGTCCGGGTCTTGGCTGTGCTGGCCAGGCCGAAATAGCGAAAGAGCACCTGCTCGGACCACCTTCTGCCTCCTGGACCTAAGGTCACACTACCCCCATGGTATTATTGATTTCCTATTTTTTGGCTTTGTTTTTTTTCAAGGTCGTTATCACCTTCAAATTTGGCATGTAATTTACTGGTTCATTTTGATCGATTGTGGTCTGTCTGGTCCTATTAAGATGTTAGCCCCAGAGAGCAGGGGTCGTCCTCTTTTATGGACTGATGTACCCTTGGTACCCCCACTGTGCCTGGAGCAGAGTAGGCAGTCAATCAACAAGTATCTGTTGGATCAATGACTGAACGAGGATTACAGAGGGATGGAGGGGTTTAGCGCTGAAAGCATCCTGAAGGCTGGGCTTGATTTTGGTCATTCCTGGAGGGAGCTAGTGTTGTACATGCTCCCTGTCCACCTGGACTGGGGGTCACTGAAGCCCTGGGATGTCGTGTTGTTGCTGCTGTTCAGTGGCTAAGTTGTGTCCAACTCTTTGCGACACCATGGACTGCAGCACACCAGGCTTCTCTGTCCTTCACTATCTCCCAGAGTTTGCTCAAACTCATGTCCATTGAGTGGATGATGCCATCCAACCATTGCATCCTCTGTTGTCCCCTTCTCCTCCTGCCCTCAATCTCTCCCAGCATCAGGATTTTTTTTCCCAGTGAGTCGGCTTTCACATCAGGTGGTCAAAGTATTGGAGCTTCAGCTTCAGCATCAGTCCTTCCAGTGAATATTTAGCGTTGATTTCCTCTAGGATTGACTGGTTTGATCTTCTTGCTGTCCAAGGGACTCTCAAGAGTCTTCTTTAGCACCACAATTCAAAAGCATCAGTTCTTCAGTGCTCAGCATTCTTTATGGTCCAGCTCTCACATCTGTACAAGACTACTGGAAGTCCAAAGGCTGAGTGGATCCTGCTGTTGAGCAGGTTCAAGGTGGTGAAAGCAGTCTCCATCCAGGTGCCTTTGGGCCTCATGTGTCCCTCTCCCTGGTATGGCAGGACACGGAGAGGTTCCGGGCCCGAAGTCAGGAGCTGGAGCGGAAGCTGCTCTCAAAGGAGCAGGAGCTGGAACAGCTGGTCCAGAAGCAGAAGCGGGTAAACTTTCCTCTGCATCCTCAGAGGACCCAACTCTCTACTCTATCCTCCCCTCTTTTCTTACCCACTTTCCCTGCCCTTTGCTTAAGGACTTAATTTTTTCCAATCTGAGAAGAACCATTTAATGATACAAAAGAGAGCATTTGAAATCACAGGTGATCCCAAGATAAAACCTTTATACTCTCCCATGCCTGGTGTTTAACTCAGAAAAATTGCCGACGGTTGAGGTATCTGCAGACATGGGAGTATAGTTATGCCTGGGAGCTACCAGAAAGCTGAAACGGTAGTTTGTTTCCTGCATCCTGTGTGAGAGAGGAGGGAGATGCTGAGACATGGGGCCACAGTCACTGATTTGGGGGGAGGGGGCTGCAGACTGTGATGTCTTCCTGCTGGGATGGCTGGGGATGCCTCCAGTTGGAAGAGGCTCCTCAAAGGTCCATTTGTCTGTTCCGTCTCTTCCCATGCACCCAGAAAATGTGCACCAGCCCCTTTGTGACTGCTCCCATCACCCCGAAGGATCGATGCAGACACCAGATGCTCCCTTGATGCACCTGAGTCCCCAGAGGCAGGCTAGGCAGTATCTCTGTGTCCATCCACCCTGTCTGGGAGAGCCTGGCACAGGACCCCGAGAGATGGACTCTCTAGGCAAGTGAAAAATGAGTGACTTTGGAGCTCGCACACACTTGCATGTGTGAGTAACTGAAACCAGAGTTTCATGAAACATGCTCACTCTCCTTACATGTGACGAGCTCTGAGGTTTTCTGTTCTATAGCACATGCGTACTCAGTCTCGTCTGACTCTTTGTGACCCCATGGACTGTAGCCCGCCAGGCTCCTCTGTCCATGGCATTCTTCAGACAAAATTACTGGAGTGGATTGCCATTCCCTTCTCCAGGGGATCTTCCTGACCCTGGGATGGAACCTGGATCCCCTGCATTGCAGACAGATTCTTTACCGTCTGAGCAACCAGGGAAGCCTAGGCAAGCCTCCTCTTCAAAGCAAGGGGCTCATAGGTAGAGAGAGGGCCATTTGCCACTTGGCCTCCTGTTTTGTTTTGTTTGGTGCTGGAAGGAATCCAGCCCTGGACAGACCCAGGCACATTGCTTCCATTTGAAAAGAGAGGGATATTTTTAGCAGCACATTAAAATACGCTTGAAGACAACCCATGCTAAGGCTGGAAGACAGTTCCACTCCTGTGAATCCCCAACCCGTAGATTTTGGTTTTTCTCCTGCAGCGAGATGTTCTCAACGCCTGGAATTGCCAGCTGCCTCCCCATCCCCACAGCACAGTCATACCTGGCTTCTCCTCCCTCTTTCTCCTCCTTACTGTTACGTATTAAGTTCTTCGCAAATAGATTTATCCCTTCAATGAGTGATTGCCACTCGACTTAATTACTGCATGCTTGCCTGATTACACAGGGGCCTCCTGAGATTGGCACAGACGTCCTTGTTTTTGCTTCCTTTTTCTCTTACTGGCCACATTCATTCAACTAAATCCATTATGATCTGTGTGCCTTGCTTTGAGTCTTCCTCTGGTGAGAGGGTTAGAAGCTCTGTAGAGACTAATCACCAGCCAGAAAAACCTTAAGGTGTTTAGTTGCTTTAGGGACATGAGAACAGGTCCATGTTTGGTTGGACCGGTTTGAGCTATTTCCTAAGGGTTTGCAGGGTTTGTGGCTACCATAGCAAACTTGTCTAGATGAAAGGACTCAGACTTGTTTAGCTGAGAGAGGAAAAGGGAATAAATTGATTGACATTCAGGATTCATGACCGGGGCAGGTGGCTGTGTGAAGAACGACACTTAGCAGTTTCCATCTCCATCAAGGACCAAGGGGAAGCAACTAGTGTGGCGGACAAGAGGGGTCTCATGAGAGCCTAAGACATTGATGAGACTGCTGGTGAGACGATGGTCATCAGCACTGGGATAGAGGGACAGACGATGGTCTTTCGGAATGGTGCAGCCCCTCCCAGGACTTTTTTTTTTTTTTTAAAACAATGTTGCTTTAAAAAATGGATTTCATTTGGGCTCTGCTGGGTCCTTGTTGCTGCACGTGGGCCTTTCTCTAGTTGGGTGAGTCCGGGTTACTCTCTGTCACGGTCTGAGGGCTTCTCACTGTGATGGTTTCTCTTGTGGAGCGCAGGCTCTAGGACACAGGCTAGCGGTTGCAGCTTCTGGGCTCCAGAGCGTGGGCTCAATAGTTGTAGCTTAGTTGTGCCTCAGAATGTGGAATCTTCTCGGACCAGGGATCGAACCCACATCTCCTGCATTGGCAGGTGGATTCTCAACGACTGGACCACCAGGGAAGTCCTGACCAGATGGTTTAGTAGCCCTGTGGAGACAGGGGAGAGACAGGAGTGCTCTGGAAGCTCCTCCCTGCCCCTGGAAGTGTGTGTGTGTGTGTGTGTGTGTGTGTGAATTGAGGGGCAGGACAAAGCTGACTGAGGCTGGAGGGTGGTGAGGGGCAATAGCAAGGGCTGCTGCCCGCCACGTGGAGGAAGCCAGGTGGGGCCGGGAGAGGCAGCCTGACAGAGCTGGTCCCTCATCACTCCCCGCTGCACACCCCCTTCCACCTTTCCAGCTGGAAGGCCAGTGCGCCGCCCTGCACAATGACAAGCACGAGACCAAGGCTGAGAACACCAAGCTGAGACTCACCAACCAGGAGCTGGCACGGGAGCTGGAACGGACATCCCGGGAGCTCCAGGATGCCCAGCAGCAGCTGGAGAGCCTCCGGCAAGAGGCCCACAAGCTCCACCAGGAGAAGGAGATGTGAGTGTGACCCTTGCACCACCCGGACTCTGCCTTCTGCATTGGTCCCCCTGCTCTGAGCCTATGAGTGACTCCTCCCACCCCACACCCCCACCCCAGACCCTTCTCCTTGCTCATAACATGGGGACGGGGCTCCTCGGTCCCTCTTCTAACCTTCTTCTAGAATCCTGAGATGTGAAGCAGACCAGCTCTGTGCCAGGCATTACCTAGGATTGACAAGAAACATGCAGCCTTGTTCTCAGAAAATGTATTAAACGATCAGGACGGCGTTATCCAACCAAGTAGCAGGCAGTCTGGGGAAAGATGCTGAGTGAGGGGAGTGGCCAGACATTGACCCTGGAGGCCACGGTGGGCCAGGAAGTCTTCCCAGGTCAGCATGCCATACATGTGCTGCGTGTCACAGGGCGTGTGACAGGGGCCTGGAAGCAGCATCCCAGCTCTGCCCATCTTTTTCCCACCAGCCTTCCTCTGTGTGGGCCCTATGGGGGCAGCCCCACGTTTCTGGGCATGGTTTGCTGATAAAGCCCTGCCTCTCTCTGACTGCTGGCCAAACCTTGGTCCATTGCAGGAAGTGTGTGTGCTCAGTCACGTCTGACTCTTTGCAACCCTTTGGACTGTAGCCCGCCAGGCTCAGTAGTTGTGGTGCACGGGCTTACTTGCCCCGCAGCATGTGAAATCCTCCTAGATCAGGGATTCTCCAGGCAAGAATACTGGAGTGGTTGCCATGCCCTCCTTCAGGGGATCTTCCTGATCCAGGGATCGAACTCGCTCTCTTGCGTCTCCTATATTGGCAGGCAGATTCTTTACCACGCTGCCACCTGAGAAGCCATTAGCCTAAATCAAATTGTTCTGCTGTCTGGCTCTTGTGTAGTGTCTTGTATGATTTGGGACTGATCCAGAGTGAGAGGCAGGATGTGTGTTCAGATTTGGAGTTTTTTACCCTAGGAAGATCCCTCCAGTTGAAAAATAGTTGTCTTCCCTAGCTTCTGGTTTAAAGCGAAACCAGCCCTTCTGTTCCAAGGCTCGGATGCCGGGTGGAGGAACGGTGTATTTCATTGGAAACAAGCAAAATCGGTTCCTCCCCATTGAGAGCAGGTCAACAAGGTGCTTAACTTTATAAACAGAATTAAGGATTCAGCCTCTTAAAATTCAATCAAGGCCTAAAAGCAACAAACATCCGAAAGCACAGGCGTGAGGTTTGCAGGTGGAAGTAAGCACCAGAGCTAAGCACCAGAGCCGGGGTAACCAATCACAGCGTGAGGATTAAAATCTTTCTGAAGCCTTATCTTCATCAGGCAAGCCAGAGACACAATCTCTGGAGGCCGGGAATTGAAAAAGAGGGAGGAGGGGCTAGGAGGGAGAGATAAATGAGTGCGGAACCTTCATGGCTTGTTTTGAAGAAGCTTGCAGCGGCTTGTGCAGCCGGAGAGCCTGCTGGAGCCCAGGAGAGCGTGTCTTGTCCAGGGAGACGGGAGAGAAGGGCGGGGAGAGGCTTAGTGTGCCCTCCATAGAGCAGGAACCCTGACCAGCAGTATGGACAGGACCTTCGTGCTGGAAGCCACCTCTCCATTTCACACATGGAAAATGGAAGCTCAGAGAAGGGTAGCGAGCAACCTGCAGTCACACAGCTACACAGTGTCCTCCCATCCTGTCCATCCCCAGAGATGTCTGACTGCCGGGTGATTCTCCAGAGCAGCGGGGAGCGGGGGGAGCAGGCCTCTAGATCATCAGGCCCCATCATGTGGATAGGAAAATGAGTCTTCCTGTTCTCTGAAGATGCCCAAGGAAGGAGAACTAGATTTTAAAAAGAGATGAAGAAGGAACAGTCACAGGAGAGGTGAAGGTCAACTGAAAAGCAGCTTCGCTGTCTGTTTTGTTAATCATTTTGTATCTGGGGCAGGTGGTTTATGACAAGGCACAAAATTCAAAGTGGTTTGCACCCCCACCCCCTGACCTCTGGCCTCCTGTGAGTAGGAGGCCACCAGTCGTGGCTTCTTGTGGATCCTTCCAGGGTGTGTGTGCACACACAGGCACTTCCAGGCAGCGCTAGTGGTAAAGAACCCACCTGCCCATGCAGGAGACGTAAGAGATGCAGGTTCAATCCCTGGGTGGGGAAGATCTCCTGGAGGAGGGCGTGGGAACCCACTCCAGTATTCTTGCCTGGAGAATCTCATGGACAGAGGAGCCTGGCGGGTTACAGTCCATGGGTCACAGTGAGCTCGCACACACACACACACACACACACAGCAGCAGCAGAGCACTGCTCTACATCAGCCTGGCTTTTTCACTTGATGGATCCTTTGGAGAACGCTCCATATTTCTTTCTGATAAAAACCAGGCCGACAGCCCTCCCCTCCGGGCGGCGGTAAACCTCTCCTCAGCCACTTCCATGAAATGGCAAGCTCTGTGCTTTACCCTTCACCCATCAGCCAGACACAAACTTGTCGAATGTCTAGGTCAGAAAGACGTTCAGGGGCATTTTGTTAAATATCTAAGTATCTTTTTTTCTTTTTTTGCAGAAATGCTCTTCTTTTTGTTAAGACCCCCCCAAATCTATCTGAATATGTATGTGTGTGTGTGTGCATGTTCAGATAGGTGGATATCTGTATGTCTACTAGACAAACAGCCGTGTGTGTGCACTGATACGTACCATGTACAGGTGTGTATGTGTGTGTGTTGTCATGGTGCCAGGGTCCCCCGGTGCTGTGTCAGCAGGGCCAGAGGAGGGCTGGAATGATGTCCTCTCATTGTGGAGGACTTGACCCCTCCATCAAATACTGTGGAGTTTCCCAGGTGGCTCAGCGGTAAAGAACCTGCCTGCCAATGCAGGAGAAACAGGAGACACAGGTTCGATCCCTGGGTCAGTAAGATCCCCTAAAGGAGGGCGTGGCAACTCACTCCAATATTCTTGCCTGGAGAATTCCGTGGACAGAGGAACCTGGTGGGCCACGGTCCATGGGGTCGCGCAGAGTCGGGCACAACAGCACACACCCAGTCACACTTGCACAAACACTGTGAGACCCCAGCCCTCAGGTCTCCACTGAGTGACTGTCCTCATCAGGGAAAGCCATCTGCTCCCAGGAAGAAACAGGACGTGGGGTGGGGGCTGGGGAGCCCCAAAGCCAGCCGGAGGCAACCTTGGCTCCGAGGGAACCAAGGAGCAAGATGGCAGGTATGCTCATGTAGTGCCGGTCGGTCGGAGCAGAGTCCCAGGCTGGGGCTTAGGGACCCAGCGTGGATAATGGGAGAGACATTGTTTTCCCTCAAGTCGAAATTAAATATAATTAGTAATAAAATATTGGGAGTTCGCAGCTCTGCAGGAGCCAGAGAAGTTCTTTTGCTTAATTAGGATTGTCTGAGGTGAACTTAGAATTTGAGACAGTTTGTTACTGTTGCAAATTGACTTTCTAATTATTCTATAAAGGGGAAAAACCCACAGATACTGCCGAAGGAATCAGGAGATCGCGAGCTTGGCAGGCGCGTCCTGCGGCCCCAGCAAGCTCGGTAGTGACGTGGGCGGGGTGGTCGGGGGACAGTGCTTGCCCAGCGCAGTCTGTGCACCCTGCAGGCAGCCCATGGCAGCGATGCGTTTATCGGATGCAAGGTGCTTCCTGCTCTAAAACTAGGCTGTGGCTTGAAAATGTGGAACCTTGGACCCTTTGCCGTAAGCCTGGGGGAGATTTAAAATCTCTGAACTGCAGGGCAGAGCCCAGAGGGAAGGAGGGAGGCAGACTTGCACAGTTAAGCAAGGTTTATTTTCCAGCATCACCCCGTTCTCTATTTTTCCCCTTCTGAGAGAGGCTGAATTCCTCGCCACCACTCCCTCCTCCTTTCCGTCTCTCTTCCTCCCTCCTCCCCAGCCCTCCTCCCGCCCGCCCCTCCTGCCCTCTCTCCTTTATTCCCACTGCTGTTTGCTAACTGCGGCTTTCAAGCCAGATGCTGCAGCGAGAACACAAAGGCACACACAGCCCCACCTCGCAGCCTAAGTTGCCCTCCAGCCACCCCTGTGTATCTTTCAGCCTCTCTCCTTCCCCCAAATCCTCTACTGACACGCTCACACTGTGATGTAAACGATGGATTATGACTGATACATTAAATCTCTGCTTTGTAGCTACAGATGGAAATTTTAGTCAAAGAAATGAATGCGCAAGAGTGGAGATTCCAGATCTTCGGGAACAGATTGGAGACTGTTGGGGGGAGGTGGAGACGGGACAGTGGTTCTTCAGTAGCTCCTGAAAATAAACCAAACCAGCACGGTGGGGGTGGGCGGGGGGTGGGGAAGCACCAGCTCTGCTCTCGCCCTCCGAGACTGGGCTGGAGAAGAGAGTTGATTCTGATTCCCTGAGCTCTGGGCAGGGCAGGACCACTGGGAGCCTGCGAGGACAGTACAGTCCTCATGAAGCAGTATCCTTGGACCAGGGGGTCTGGATTAGGACCCCGGCTCAGTCCTGGGTTGTCCTGGGAGAGTTAGTGAACCTGTCTTGTGATCTATGTTTGTAAAACGGGGATAAGTTCACCTTCCAAATAGGTGCCTGAGATGACTCGCTGATTCCTGGTACAAGCCCCTGCACGAGGCCCTGCTCTCCAGCGGAGGACCAGCCCGGGTACCATCTCCAGGGTCTGACTTCATCACCGCCCCGCGCCCTGGTAGTGCGCCCCCTGGTGTGGTCACTCATCACCGCCCTCTTGTACCCTCTCAGGGAGGTGTACCGCGTCACCGAGAGTCTGCAGCGGGAGAAGTCGGGGCTCCTGAAGCAGCTGGATTTCCTGAGGTGTGAGCTCATCCCAGAGCCCAGAAGGGCGCCCCCGCCTCCAGAGTCTCACCTGTCTGCTGAGAGAGCACCCTCATTCCCTTGGTCCCCAACATCCTGTTGGACGGCTGAATACCACCTCTCCACCATGTTTGGTCCATTTACACAGGTGCCCACCCCCCGTTTCAGTTTGTACCTCTGCAGGTGGGCATTGCCCCATTCTTCTGCGTGCCTGGCATGGTACTTGCTCAGGTAGGAGAGAACTGATTGAGCATCACAAACAGGGCAGCAAGATAGGAGTTTTCTCAGCCTATCAAGCTTACTATAAATTCAAAGCTCACTGGTTTGATTTGGTTTGGAATACTCTCAAAAAACTTCCCCCAAATGACCATACCCAACCAGGTGTGGGGAAAGATGAAATTTTCAGTTTTGCCTCTGAGGTTTCTAAGTTACTTAACCTGCTGCCCACAAAACACCTTTTTGGAAATGGTGATGAAATCTGGGTTCTAATTTTTTAAATTGCAAGCAGGTTTGAATTGGCTACTTTATTAAGGTTTTTATTTTATTTTATTTATTTATTTTTTTAATTTGAAAGCAAGGTAAGATCACTGTGTCTGGTGTCTTTGATGCCACCAAATAGAAAAATTCTTCAAAGAGAATGCATCTCAGATTTCTTCACTTAAGATGTGATTCAAAAGCCTGGGAAGATGGAAGAGATTTTCTTAGGTGGCCAAGTTCTCACGGGTGTGAGAGGAGGTCTGGATTCTCAGGAAGGATTTAATGAAGGCAGAGAACAAGATGCACAGGAACGTGCTTGGTTGGGCTTTTTCCCTTTTTGCTATTTGTACTTTGAAAAAATACAAGGGCAGATACAGTTTGAGTGAGCAGGGGAGGCTGACAAGGCACTGCTCTGCCAACATTTGTGGGTCTTTTTAATGGAGACGAGGGTTTCCCTTACAGCTCAGTTGGGAAAGAATCTGCCTGCAATGCAGGAGACCCGGGTTCGATTCCTGGGTTGGGAGGATGCCCTGGAGAAGGAAATGGCAACCCACTCCAGTGTTCTTGCCTGGAGAATCTCATGGACAGAGGAGCCTGGTGGGCTACAGTCCATGGGGTTGCAAGAGTCGGACACGACTTAGCGACTAAGCCACCACCAGTGTCTGTTCAGAGTCCCAGCCTGGAGCCTCTCTGTGCCTTACCTGGCCCCCCAACCAGCTGAGGGGAGCCTTGATGCCAGATGGCTCTAAGGCCAATGGCCAAAGGGCCATTCTGTCCCCCTGCCTCTGACCTGACTTAGACACAGTCACCCTCTGCCCTTAGCCACCATCCCTAAGGAAAGCAGTTCCACACCCCCTCCTCCCCGGGCCTTCCACACACAGCCATCCTCTGCACCCATCTGACCGTCAAACCAGTGCTGTGGATCTGTCGACCGCAGGCCCCATGTTTGAACAGATTCCCCTTTCCATCTGCAGGGAAAGGAACAAGCATCTCCGGGATGAACAGGACATACGTTTCCAGGTAAGTGGCTGGTGCCCCCTCCGTGCGGCAGGGGGAGAACAAGGACGGGGGTCCAGTGGCAGCCAGGCTGTGCTGGGACTGGTCCAGGAAGGTCCCATGGCTTGGGGTCTGGCTGTACCTTCATGTGGGCAAGACGGTGGCCTAAGATTTTTCAAAAGTAGTAAAGGTTCAAGGTGACCTATAGGGTCACAGTGTGTTAATTTTCTGTGAAATGACACACTTTTCTTTCGGCATCACGAGACTGGGATACTCGGGAGGGTCCCTCACTTTTTGAACGTAGAAACGATGAGTTGAAATGTCGCCATCACTTTTAAACCAAAATGTTCTGTTTTTTTCTTCATTAAGATTTTGATGTCTTGATGAAAATTTTACATTTTAGACTGTCATAGAGAGAATTAAAATGTGTATTTCATCATTTACATAGTTGATTTTATATAAAGTTTTTTAATCCTATGGGGACTGCTGCTCCTCTAAACCTACATACTTTCCCAAATAACACAAAAATCCTTTATTTACATGAAGATTTTCATTTGCGAATGCACTAAGCAGAAGCTAGGCTTTCAGGGTCTCCTATCATCCTCCCCTTTAGACAGTAGCTGTTGGATGCTCTGAAGGGAAGAAAAAGGGGGACAGGATGGATCCATATAACATTCTACCAGGATTATCCATCGTGAATTTCATGTGTGATCTTGGGTAAATTGTTAGCCTCCTTGGACCATGACCTCAGTGATCACAGGAGGAAAGGGAATTCTTTTCCTTATTTCATTTTGTAGGGCTTTTTGTTTTTTTCTATTTAGTTGGAGGATATAATGTTGTGTTGGTTTCTGCTGTAAGCAATGCAAATCAGCCATAACGACATGTATAGTCCCTCCCTCGTGAGCCTCCCTCCCATCCCCCCGTCCCATTCCTCTGAGTGGTCACAGAGCAACAGGCTGGGCTCCTTGTGTCATATAGCAGCTTATAGTAGCTATTTTGGACTTCCCTGGTGGCTCAGTGGTAAAGAACCCCCCTGCCAATGCAGGAGACATGGGTTTGATCCCCCGGTCGGGAAGATCCCCTGGAGAAGGAAATGGCAACTCACTCCAGTATTCTTCCCTGGGAGATCTCATGGACAGAGGAGCCTGGTGGGCTACAGTCCATGGGGTCGCACAGAGTTGGACACGACTGAGCGACTAAACACCACCAACACCACTAGCTACTTTACACGTAGTAGTGTATAGGGATTGTTTTTGTGTGTGTGAAAACCTCTTGGAAAAGGAGGTCTTGTGCTAGCCCCTCAGCTGTTAATTCCCTAAATGAGGCAGCACGTGGCAGCTAGCTTGCCCCTCATTTGTTCAAAGCTGGTTTGTAGCTACAAACCCCTTGGGGACCTTGCACATAACCGTCTCTCTTCTGTTCCCAGCTGGCAGCAGCACGTCTCTGCCGCCCACCTATGTGTACTATCAGAGCGAGGCTTAAGCCCACACATGTTTGTTTGATGGTGATAATGGTTATAATTGTTTTAGAAGTAACAATGAATTTATTTAAAAACTTCCTACCAAATGTCACCCTAATCCCTTGACCTTGCTTCCTTTCCCCTGCCAAACTCATTCTGTTTGGAGTAGGGAATGGAATTGAGAACCTTCATGGGGCATAGAAAAAAGAGGATAAAATCATGTTCATGCCAGATAATTGTTAAAGATTAATGTGGAATCACAGCCATACCTTCTGGGGCCCTGGGAGCATGGCTACCCCTCCTTCTCTCATTAAAGATCACTCGGAACCATGGGACTGGCTGATTAATGAGAGATTCTTCTGTGATCTGAGTCCCTCTCATCTAGAAGACATCTGTTAGGGAGGCCTGGAGAGGGGGATGCAAGCCCCCAACTCCACCAGGCTCTTCACTGAGGACACGTGAGAAATTATCTCACCTAGCCTGCTTCTACAAAAGATCTGAAATACTCTGTTCTAGCTTCGTAGCTGTGGGCAGGGCACTGGGCTAATTGATCCTCCTGTCTGGAAGGAAATCTACGACAAACCTAGATGGCATATTAAAAAGCAGAGACATCACTTTGCCGACAAAGGTCCATATAGTCAAAGCTATGGTTTTTCCAGGGCTTCCCTGGTGGCTCAGCTGGTAAAGAATCTGTCTGCAATGCAGGAGACCTGGGTTTGATTCCTGGGGTTGGGAAGATCCCCTGGAGAAGAGAACAGCTACTCGCTCCAGTATTCTGGCCTGGAGAATTCCATGGACTGTAGAGGCCATGGGGTTGCAAAGAGTTGGACATGACTGAGTGCCTTTCACTTCACATGGTTTTTCCAGTAGTCATGTGCCAATGTGAGAGCTGGTCCACAAAGAAGGCTGAGCACTGAAGAACTGATGCTTTCAAACTGTGGTGCTGGACAACAGTCTTGAGAGTCCCTTGGACAGCAAGGAGATCAAACCAGTCAGTTCTAAAGAAAATCAACCCTGAAAATTCATTGGAAGGACTGATGCTGAAGCTGAAGCTCCACCTGTTGTGAAGAGCTGACTCACTGGAAAAGCCCCTGATGCTGGGAAAGATTGAGGGCAGAAGGAGAAGGGGACGACAGAGGATGAGATGGTTGGATGGCATCACCCACTCAATAGACATGAGTTTGAGCGAAGCTCAGGAAACAGAGCAGGACAGGGAGGCCCAGTGTGCCGCAGCCCACGGGTCACAGAGACACGACCGGGCAGCTAAACAACAGCAGCGTCTGGGGCTTTGCAAATTAAGAGGGATTGAAGCTCCACGGAAGAGTGTGTGTGATTAAACAATGCACAGAGTCTTTTCTGTGCATCCTACATTTAGCTCCTCGTGACCCAGATAACCATGATGGTGTGATCACTCACCTAGAGCCAGACATCTTGGAATGTGAAGTCAAGTGGGCCTTAGGAAGCATCACTATGAACAAAGCTAGTGGAAGTGATGGAATTTCAGTTGAGCTCTTTCAAATCCTAAAAGATGATGCTGTGAAAATGCTGCACTCAATATGCTAGCAAATTTGGAAAACTCAGCAGTGGCCACAGGACTGAAAAAGGTCAGTTTTCATTCCAATCCCAAAGAAAGGCAATGCCAAAGAATGCTCAAACTGCCACACAGTTGCACTCATCTCACACACTAGTATAGTTATGCTCAAAATTTTCCAAGCCAGGCTTCAACAGTACGTGAACCATGAACTTCCAGATGTTCAGGCTGGATTTGGAAAAGGCAGAGGAACCAGAGATCAAATTGCCAACATCCATTGGATCATCAAAAAAGCAAGAGAGTTCCAGAAAAACATCTACTTCAACTTTATTGACTATGCCAAAGACTTTGTGTGGATCACAACAAACTATGGAAAATTCTTCAAGAGATGGGAATACCAGACCATCTTACCTGCCTCCTGAGAAATCTGTATGCAGGTCAAGAAGCAAGAGTTAGAACCAGACATGGAACAACAGACGGTTTCCATGGGAAAAGGAGTATGTCAAGGCTGTATATTGTCACCCTGCTTAATTAACTTAAATGCAGAGTACATCATGCAAAATTCTGGGCTGGATGAAGCACAATCTGGAATCAAGATTGCCGGGAGAAATATCAATAATCTCAGAAACACAGATTATACCACCCTTATGGCAGAAAATGAAGAAGAACTGAAAAGCCTCTTGATGAAAGTGAAAGAGGAGAGTGAAAAAGCTGGCTTAAAACTCAACATTCAAAAAACAAAGATCATAGCATCTGGTCCCATTACTTCATGGCAAATAGATGGGGAAACAATGGAAACACTGAGAGACTTTTTTGGGGGGCTCCAAAATCACTGCAGATGGTGACTGCAGCCATGAAATTAAAAGACATTTGCTCCTTGGAAGAAAAGCTATGACCAACCTAGACAGCATATTAAAAAGCAGAGATATTACTTTACCAACAAAGGTCCATCTAGTCAAAGCTATGGTTTTTTCAGTAGTCATGTATGGATTTGACAGTTGGACTGCAAAGGAAGCTGAGCACTGAAGAATTGATGCTTTTGAACTGTGGTGTTGCAGAAGACTCTTGAGAGTCTCTTGGACTGCAAGGAGATCCAACTAGTCCATCCTAAAGGAAATTAGTCCTGAATATTCTTCGGAAGGACTGATGCTGAAGCTGAAAATCCAATACTTTGGCCACCTGATGTGAAGAACTGACCCATTGGTAAAGACCCTGATGCTGGGAAAGATAGAAGGCAGGAGGAAAAGGGGACAATAGAGGATGAGATGGTTGGATGGCATCACTGACTTTACAGTCATGGATTTGAACACACTCCAGGAGTTGGTGATAGACAGGGAAGCCTGTCGTGCTGCAGTCCATGGGGTTGCAAAGAGTTGGACACGACTGAGCAATTGAACTGAACTGAACTGATTTATCCTCTTGCAAATGATCACTAATCCTGTGAAGGGTAACCTCCCAGACCCTGGGGCTCTAAACTGGTTCCTTCGATTAGATTATTAGACAGGAGGTGAAGGAATTCTGCTGAGAGATGACAGTGAAAGGAAAGTGGATAAAGGCTAGCAAGGAGTCCAGGCCATCACTTTCTTCCTAAAGGTTTTATTTCAAGCCTGATCTATGAGGCTTGAGCCCTTTTCTGCTCAAACACTGGGACAAATCAGCGGGTGAGGATCTGAGAGCATTCTGTGTTTCTCCAGAAAGACAAGGCGGCCAGGGCAAACACAGCTGCTCCCACGGCAAGATGGAAGCAGCGATCTGGCTCTGTGATCGGCAAATACGTGGACAGCACAGGGATGCTCAGAAGGTAAGCCATCCCACTTTGCTTACCTGTTATCTGTTCCTTGGCCTTGCAGGGTTGGGCGTAGGCTCTGAGCACATGCTGATTGCAGTTGGCCCTGGCGGGAAGTCTGGGGTCAGCCACGTGCTCTTATGTTGAATCTTGAAGGACATGTACCTTCTTGCTCTGATGTCAAGGTGCAGGGTGAGTCCCAGGACAGGTCCTGGGCTGCCCTAGCCTGCAGTGTTCCTAAAGGGGGCGCTGAAGAGCGGCTGCAAATCAGCCCAGAGACAGAGAGGGTGAGAGGAAGAGGGGTCAGCAACAGGAAGGGCAGGAATGCCAGGCAGGGCTCTGCGGTCTGTCAGGCAGAAGGATGCTCCTGTCTTCCAGGTACTGGACTGTGTGAGTCTGAAGGGTAATTATAGTGGAGTATGGAATCTCTGTGGGCTTTCCTAATGTTTTAGATGGTAAAGAATCTGCCTTCAATGCAGGAGGCCTGGGTTTGATCCCTGGGTCAGGAAGATCACCTGGAGAAGTGAATCCCTATCCACTCCAGTATTATTGCCTCGAGAATTCCATGGACAGAGGAGCCTGGCAGGCTATAGTTCACGAGGTCACAAAGAGTCAGACAAGACTTAGCAACTAACACTTCACATACTTCATGGAGTCTCCAACCGTTAATTCCTTTGCAGATGAGCGTGGGGTTTGTAATTCACAGACTCCTTTCAATAATTCATAGTTAATTAACTCAGAGATAATGTGTTTGGTTGCTTCTGGACAGCACTTGAGTCCCCAGAGGAGTGGCCCATTGCTCCTGGAGAGAGGCAAGGTGGTCCCCTGCCCTCTTTTCTATGGATCATGTACTCCATGCCCATGATGGCCACAGAGAGGCAGAGACAGTCAGATCCCCAGGTGCCAAACCCAGGAGTGATTGTGTGAACTTGCTCATCTGGGAGAGCCTGAGGACAGCAAGCATGAAATTAAAAGATATGCAAAGTGGAGGTGACCTGGGGATGTCAGTCCACTGATTTGTCAAAATCTTGAACTTGATCATCATCAATTCCTTTTCTAAACAGCTGAACGATGGGATGCAACGTGGGAGCCAAATCCCTGCAGTAATTGTTCTGTTGGTTCCTCGGAACCGAATATATGCTCTCAACGAGCACTGCCTGATCGCCTACTGCATACCAGACATTCTTTGAGTTCTAGGAAGCCTCCAAAGATCGATCAGGCATGGGTCCTGCCCTTAATATCCGTTATTGAGTACCTGCTGTGTGCAGGACACAAGGCTGTGTGCTGGGGTACAGGGGTCAACAAAATAGACCCCATCTCTGTTTTCAAGGAACCTACAGTTGAGAGGAGGAAACAGACATTAATTGACGAATAATCAATATCGAGAACTCTGAATTCCCATAGACTTTGGCAGAGGTGCCTGTTCTCTGCTGCTCACATATAGCGTTTGATGGCAAAACCAAAGAGGAACTTACGCTATACTGATGGTACTCCAGAGTGTAACAGTGCTTGAAAATTCCCCAGGGAGAGGCTTTTGCCAAGAAACAATTTGTTTTAGGGTCATTTCATTTTAGGATCATTTCAGTGGCCATTTCTTTCCTGGTTGCAGGGACTTTAAAAAGCCATGCTCTGCCTGTGTATGTGTGTGTGTGTGGGAGAGAGAGAATGTGTGTGTGAGAGGGAGTATGTGTGAGTGTGTGTGTGGGTGTGTGTGAGTGGGTGAATGTGTGTGTGAGTGGGTGTGAGTGAGTGTGTGTGTGTGTGGGTGAATACATGTGTGTGCATGCATGTTGCTCACATATGCTCACATGTGTACATGTGTGTGCAGGCAGAGACAAAGCAGATGGGAATGCTAATTGTGTGCTGAAGTGGGTGAGCACTTAGTAGGCTCTTTAGAATGTAGGAGAAATTTGTTGAAAAGGTGACAGTCAGTTTCTGTGAAAAACTGATTTTATCAGTAAATCTAAGCATCCCTGAATTCCTACAAATCCTTTGTTTTATACCAGGGGACCAAACTAAGTCAGTGTTTTTGTGAGCAAGTTCTGCATCCCCATTTCTCTTTCAGAATCATCCAACTTCAGAACAGTGATACACACGTGTTTTTTTTTTTTTTTCTTTTTCTTTCTGCTGTCGGTCCTTAGGAGCCAGAAATGCTAGAAGCCGGGGAGCGAAGTGAAGGGGCTTCTCCGTTCGGCATATTCTGTGTCCTTCGGCCCTGTCGCCTCACCACTGCTTCCTGTTCCATTTTCTCTTCTACTCCTCGTGTGTGTGTTTCGACTTTGGACTCAAGTCCCTTCCCGTAAAAACCGTCCTCAGGTTGACTTGTTCACAGTGGCCCCAGGGGGCCTTTGCTCTCAAGCCTCGAGGACACAGCCCGCACACTGACCCCACATCCAGCACCAGAGTCCTCCACCTCCTGCTTCTCCTGCTTCTGGATGCTCAGACCATCCGAGGCCGCTCACTCCAGACTCTCAGGAGAAAGGGAGAAGAAGCAGGTGGAGGGCCCTGCCTGGCTTCCTCGCCAGCCCCGAGCCGGTGGATGCCCGCTGTGCTGGGGCCCCCTCCCTAGAGCAGCGACCCCCTCGCCTGCCTCTCTGAGGGCTGCTTCCCTAACGGGTCGGGTTTGTGCACCAGCTTATCAGGGAGGTGGGCAGGGCAGCCGGGCAGGGAAACCGGCCTGGAGAGTTGGCGTCTGACTTGGGGACATGCGGCTGAGAAGGGCTGGTGTCGGACCTGGGCGAAGGCCGCCAACGGTTGACCCAGGAGGTTTTGTTTCCGCATCTGTTACGCTCCTTCTTCACAGCTTTCCTTTTCCTCCGCGGCACCTGCCACAAGCTGGACCAGTGTAGTGAGTGTGTCAGGATGGCTCTAGACTCCTGAGCCAAGTGCTCCTTGAGAGCAAGGACCGTGTCATTAGCTTAACACCTGGAGCCGCCACCTTCACCATCTGCATCGCTTTTCTCATCACCTTCACCACCTTCACCTTTATCATCATCTTCATCGCACCTTCGCTGTAAAGACATTCAGTGAATGGGCTAGAGAATGTGGGGTCTGCTTTTCCCGTTCCTAGCTCCTCTCTGCCCCCAAAGCATGTGGTTCCTCAACTGTCTGTCACAGAAGCTGTCGGGCAGCCCCCAGCCTCCACGCATATACATGTTATGATATTGTCCCCACTCTTTGTCCCCCCACCTCCTGCAAACAGCCAGTCAGAGGAGGAGGAGGATGTATTTGGCATCCAGAGGCGGAGAAGCTCCCTGGGCCTGAGTGGGTGCCCCCTTACAGAAGAGGAGCCGGGGCCCGGAGGACCACTCACCCAGCCGCTCCGCAGGATCATCTCCATCGAAGAGGACCCGCTGCCCCAGCTGCTGGGGGGCGGCTTTCAGCAGCCACTGAGCAAATGCTTGGAAGAAGAAGAGGCCTCCGGCCAGGGGGTGAATGAACAAAGCGGACCTGCCCGACCTCTGGGACTCACACCCACGTCTCCCCGAGGGCAGCCCGTCGGAAAAGAAGCCCTGTCTGAGGTATGGATGTTCCCATGCTGGTTTGTAGGTCATCCTGTGCCGTCTCCCTCCATCGTAGCCCAAGAGCCCAGGGCAACTCGGGCGTCAGATGCAGCAAGCCTGACCATGTGCCGAGTTTGTGTCCATTGGGTACCACCATCCCCCTCGGTCATGAGAGTCATGGTGAAGACTTGGGGGCCTGGGGATGCTCTCCCGACAACTTCTATTGCTGGCCCCACTCCCTACCCGATGTGCTCTTTTTTGAGTCAGATTTAAAAGCCTTCATGGAGTAGGATGGAACCTTTGCTGGGCTGTGAACATCAGATAGCACGCACTTTAAACATGGTCCCTCTTCTGGTCCTTTCTGCGACCGCTCCCTGCAGGCGCATCCCTGCTGGGGAGGTCTGCGCCCCACCCCTCTCCTCTCAGCTCCTAATGAGCTCACCTCCTGCTCCTCCCGCCAGTGTGACCCTCCACTACCCCGCTCCCACGGCTGTGCCCCCTGCCAGCTCTCCCTGCTGAGTTCTCGGGAGAAGGAAGCACACAGACTGTCCTCTGGATCACTGATGAAACCCCTCACCCTGTTTGTGACCCAGGCCATGGGATCAGCTCCTCAGCCCTGTGCCCACCACTGGACCCGCTAGAACAGCTTACGTGCCTCATGGCAACCTTCAGAGCTGCGCAGTCCAGCGGTGCGTTGGCCTATGTGCCAGACAGCCCTCTCCCGGCCCTGCACAGGAACTTCTTGGCCTCAGTTATCATTCTTCATCCTGGATTAACACTCATGCCCACAAACCCCTACTTGTAAAGGACCCTGGGCCATGGGACCCAGAGAGACTGGTGGGCAGAGCCCTCTCTCATACACGCCCTTCCACATCCCCCAAAGTGCACAGGCCACACTGGCTGGCAGTGGGCACAGAATGGGGCTTTAAATACCCCACGATGGTGGTGAAAGAAGTGTTACGAGGTTCACGGGAGACAGGGTGAAGGAAGAGATGAAGCATCCAGTCTGCGGTGGCATGTGATCCTCGCAGTTGTCCGGTGAGGGGCGTCAGAGACCTGATGCCCCCTTGGGAGTGTGGGGAAGTAGAGCAGAGAGCGTGAGGCCGCATCCCCCACCCCTGCAGTGACGGGAGCCCAGGCCCTCACCCGCCACTCTGCCTTCCCCGCCACCACCCCCAGCCCGCGGGCTGCACACATGCGCTGCCCTTTAGCTGGGGCAGAAGCTGCTGCCAAGAGGAAATATATCCGCTGGAAGTCACACAGCAGCCTCAGCAGAGGGTCCCCTTTAAGACCGCTGAGTCCTCAGTTGGAACCAGCTTTCTGGAAAGTAGTTTGAGGATAGGAATCAAGAACTTTAAATGGCCACCTCTGTAACCAGCATTTCTACCTCTAGCAACTGTTCCTAAGGAAATAATTAAAGTCAGACAGAAATTTCATTGAAGAATATAAGTGGATAAGAGCAAACAATGGAAAAAAACAACACAAAGGTGATGGTACCCCACTCCAGTACTCTTAGCCTGGAAAATCCCATGGACAGAGGAGCCTGGTGGCGGCAGTCCATGGGGTCGCTAAGAGTTGGACACGACTGAGCGACTTCCCTTTCACTTTTCACTCTCATGCATTGCAGAAGGGAATGGCAACCCAGTCCAGTGTTCTTGCCTGGAGAATCCCAGGGACGGGGGAGCCCGGTGGGCTGCCGTCTCTGGGGTCGCACAGAGTCGGACATGACTGAAACGACTTAGCAGCAGCCAAGGACACAAATTAGATTATAGTCATTTAATAGAATGTTATGGTGCATTCAAGAATCGTATTTTCAAAAAAGCTTTAGTGACTCAGAAAACTATTCTTAATCTATTAATATATGATCCTTGGGCTGGGAAGATCCCCTGGAGAAGGAAATGGCAACCCACTCCAGTATTCTTGCCTGGAGAATCCCATGGTCGGAGGAACCTGGTGGGGTATAGTCCATGGGGTCGCAAAGAGTTGGACACAACTGAACATGCATACAATAATATATGAAAAAATAAAATTATGTATAAACTTAAATTTATACATAGTAGTGTAAATAAATTATGTATAATAGGTCCAACCTCTCTCAAGAAACACATATTGATTCATCAAATGTGAAAAGGGAATGTAGAAAAACACCTGGAAGAAATGCATCAATTTAGGAATAGTGGCCATTTCAGGGTGGTGGGATAAATGACAAATAATTATTTTTCTCTCAACTAAGTTTCCTGGTTTTAAAACTTAGTTTGTAATACGTTTATTTTTTTTAAAGCTTTAAAAAAAGAGTGGCCTTGATGAGAATGAGAACAGATCCCCTAACTTGCTAGTGGGGAGATCGTTTCTCGAGCCCCCGCCCCACAATCTGGTTGTCTCACTGTCGTGGGCAGGTGGATTGTTCCCCAGGTTAAGGGCTGATGGTGGACCCTGGGAGGGTTCGCCACTCATGTGAGGTGGATCCTGCTCAGCCACCCTGTGAGGCGGCCTCAGCTGAGCCATCACCATGTTGGTGGTATCCTGTCTGCAAAATAAGTGCTCTGCTAGGGTGGGGGCAGGGCTGGGGAGAGCGCAGAGCAAGGTCAGCCCCCACCTCTGCGGCCTGGAGCATCTCCTTCCAGCCTGGGTTTCATGTTCCGTGTCCTCCCGGGCCTGGGACGCACCTATGGCTGCACGGAGCTTTAGTCTCAAACAAATGACACGTGGAGACCCCAGGCTGGCAGAGAGTGGTGCTTGTTTAGGAACAAAGAACATGGGGCTGGGACAGTGTTTCTGAGCGTGGGTTTCTTTTCTCTTTTTTTAAAGATGAGTTCAAATTCCTATAATTGACCTTGAATTCCCTCCTAAGTACGGCATGGAATTGA
The DNA here is from genome assembly GCF_019923935.1 of Bubalus bubalis. Classification (NCBI taxonomy): domain Eukaryota; kingdom Metazoa; phylum Chordata; class Mammalia; order Artiodactyla; family Bovidae; genus Bubalus; species Bubalus bubalis. Next base: position 13,688,180 of record NC_059160.1, on the reverse strand, counting down.
TTTCTCCCCAAAAGGCTGTTAATGGCTTTTCTCTGAAACTGCTAATACCAGCGGCTGCTCCATTACAGTATTTGTCCATGAGAAGAGCTAATTCCCCCAGATCCACTTCTAAATGGATTCTAAAGAGCCTGCTCACTCGGCCAGCAGTGCCGGACAGAGCCTGAGAGCACGGTTTGGGCATGCGGGTGGCTCTCTGGACTTCATGACCCTTGGCTTCCTGCCCCATCCCCCTTGTCCTGGAGCAAGTCCATTTCCTACTGGCTGGAGCATTGCAAAGGAACTCGCTGGCCAGCTCCAGGTCCCTCCCCCTGCTGGGCAGAGAAGGGGCAGTGTGACCGTGTTTTGGAAAGTTCTGCCCATAGCCTGGCACACTACTTTTTGCCACACTACTGATGGAGATTGTCTTGCCACAATTGAATAAAAACAATAAGGCCATAAATTCACCTCAGTTCAGTTAGTTCAGTCGCTCAGTTGTGTCCAACTCTTTGTGACCCCATGGACTGCAGCAGGCCAGCCCTCCCTGTCCATCGTCAACTCCTGGAGTTTATTCAAACTCATGTCCATCGAGTCGGTGATGCCATCCAACCATCTCATCCTCTGTCATCCCCTTCTCCTCCTGCCTTCAATCTTTCCCAACATCAGGTGTTTCAAATGAGTCCTTCCAAAGAACACCTAGGACTGATCTTTAGGATGAGCTGGTTGGATCTCCTTGCAGTCCAAGGGACTCTCAAGAGTCTTCTCTAACACCACAGTTCAAAAGCATCAATTCTTCAGTGCTCAGCTTTCTTTATAGTCCAACTCTCACATCCATACCTGACTACTGGAAAAATTATGGCTTCGACTAGACAGACTTTTGTTGGTCATAAATTAAACTATATTAATTTAACAGAATGTTATAGCACTGTTAAAAGTCACACTGTCAGGACTTCCCTGGTGGCTCAGTAAGGAAGAATCCACCTGCCAGTGCAGGAAACATGGGTTTGATCCCTGGTCCAGAAATATTCCAAATGCCATGGGACAACTAAGCCCATGGGCCATAACTAGAGCCTGTGCTCCAGAGCCCGGGAGCTGCAACTGCTGATGCCATGTGCTGCCATCGCCAAAGCTGTGCTCCCTGGAGCCCGTGCTCTGCATCAGGAGAATCCACTGCAGTGAGAAGCCCACGCAACACAAGTACAGAGTAACCCCCACTTGCCACAACTAGAGAAAAGCCCTCACAGCAGTGAAGACCCAGCCCAGCCGAAACAAAAATTCATTAATTTAAAATAATTTTTAAAAATCACACTTTCAAAAAACTTTGGCAATTCAGAAAACTATTCATAATTTAATAATATATTAAAAATAAAAAATTACATATAAATTTAAATTTATGTATAATAATATAAACAAATTACATATAATATCTCAAATCGCTCTCAAAAGTCACCTATTGCTTCATCTATATATAAAAAAAAAAAAACTGAAAGAAATCCATCAAAATAGAAACGGTGGTCATTTCAGGGTGGTGGGATGAATGATGAATAATTATTTTCCTCTCTACTAAGTTTCCTAATTTTTAAAATGAGTATCACTTTTGGTTTTTAAAGCTTTTTTTTTTTTTTTTTTAGTGAGTGTGGATTTCTTTTTTCTTCTTTTATTTCGAGGGCAGATGGGGCCCCTAGATGAAGCTGGTGAGATGGGATGGCAGGATAGTGTGCAGGAAGGTAGGCTCATCCTCCATCCAGCCTAGGTTTCCAGTGATGGGGCAGAAATAAGAGGCCTGACCCCGTCTGGGATCATTCTGCCCCCAAGATATAGCTAAGCCTTCTTTTTCTATCTCCCCATCTCCCTGCCAACACCCCACCTTGTCCTTCCTAATCACTCCCCATAGAAAACCTCCAGCTCCTCCTTAAGGCCCAGCCCAAAGCCACCCTGCACCCCAAGACCCTTGACTTCCTGACCGTGCTCCCTGGACACTTGGAGCATCATGCTGCGACTCTGTACACACAGCCTCCTTCCCTCTGCCACAAACCCAGCCCAGCACAGGGTCTGCGGCCCAGCACATGGGCATCAGTGGTGCTGGAAGGCATGTCTCTCTTCCCGCATCTGATGCTGGAAGGAGCCCCAGTGCCCTGAACCCGAAGCTTCCTGCATCTGAGGCCGAGCAGCCTCCCTTGCTGGTTGGTGGTGTCTCTCTGGATGCTGCAGGGATGGGTGAGGGGTGGGGGTGGCAGGGGTGGGGACTGGTGACCATACCAGTGGTTGACCCAACTATCTGCCTTCTGCAGGAGGAAGGCTTCCCATCCACCCCAGACCGGCTCTTCAAGATCGTGTTCGTGGGCAACTCCTCCGTGGGGAAGACGTCTTTCCTGGGCCGGTTCTGTGATGGCAGGTTCTCCCCAGGCTCGGCGGCCACTGTGGGTGAGTTTTCCACCCGAGGCTGGACCCCAGCCCACCTCTGGGAAGGGGTGGCTGTGAGAAGGGGGCCCAGGGAGGAACTTGGAGCTCTGTGGGAAGGGCCAAGGGCTGGGCTGGTAGGTGAGGACCATGTCTTCCCAGTGCTCCATGAGCGTGCAACCATAAATGCTTCCTACGCCCGGCCTGAAGGGGACTTGAACTTGGCAAAGATGAACTGCTGGCCCTTTGTTGCCTTTCTGAACCTGTCTCTCTTGAATCATGCCTTCCCCACTTTCTGTGTGTGTGTGTGCACACACTTGTGTAGATGGGCAGGGGACAGGACAGTGCTCTGGTGGCTTCTTCTACCTGTCAGGTGTCCCCATCCTACATCCCAGGCCTGCTGGTAACAGCTGGAGTCTGTCGTGGATGCTCTTTAAGCTCAGCTATTAGCTGATCAGGTCTTTGTCTGCTCCCATCACTATCTGGGTAATTCTGTGTTTAGGTGGGCTTCCCGGGTGGCTCCATGGTAGAGAATCCACCTACCAATGCAGAAGATGCATGGGTTCGATCTCTGGGTCAGGAAGACCCTCTGGAATAAGAAATGGCAACCTATTCCAGTGTTCTTGCCTGGGAATTCCCATGGACAGAGGAGAATGGCAGGCTACAGTCCATGGGATCGCGAAGAGTCAGACACGACTGAGTGACCGAGCACAAATCTGTATTTAGGTAGAGGCCTTGGCCCCTTCTCCCAGAGTTGCTCCTTGCCTTGGGATATGTGGTAGAACCCAAGGGCATATCGACCTTTTAGCTTCTCCCAAATTCAGTCACTCAAGCAAAAAAATAAATGAATCCATGGAGTGTCTTCGATGTACCATTTAACCTTGCTGATAAGAAAGTGAAGTGAAAAATGTTAGCTGACCAGTCACGTCTGACTCTTTGTGACCCCCATGGACTGTAGCCCAACAGGCTTCCCTGTCCATGGAATTTTCCAGGCAAGAACAATGTTGTATTACCTTCCACTGTACAACAAAGTGAATCAGCTGTATGTATACGTACATCCCTTCCTCTTGAGCCTCCCTCTCACCCCCCCCCCCACCATCCCACCTCTGTGGGTCATCACGGGCACTAGGCTGAGCTCCCTGTGTTACATAGCAGCTTCCCTCTAGCTATCTGTTTCACACACGGTCATGTCTGTATGTCAAGGCTACTCTCCCAGTTCATCCCACCCTCCCCTTCCCTTTCTGTGCCTAGACGTCTGTTCCCTATTCCTGCCCCGAAAATAGGTTCATCAGTACCTGTTTTCTAGATTCCATATATATGTATTAATATATGATATTTGTTTTTCTCTTTCTGACTTACTTCACTCTGTATGACTGACTCCAGATCCATCCACATCTCTACGAATGACCCAATTTCATTCCTTTTTATGGTGGAATATTCTTTATCCATTCATCTGTCAATGGACGTCTAGGTTGCTTCCATGTCCTGGCTATTGTAGATAGTGCTGCGATGAGCACTGGGGTATGTGGGTCTTTTTGCCTTATGGTTTTCTGAGGGTATATGCCCAGGAGTGGGATTGCCCGATCATATGATAGTTCTATTTTAGCTTTTTAAGGCCCCTCCATCCTGTTCTCTATGGTGGCTGCATCAATTTGCATCCCCACCTAATAGTTACCATATCCATCTGTCTTCCCAACAACCCTGAAAAGGCAAGCACTGCTATCAGCCCAACGCAGGACCAGGAGAGGTCCAGAGGCCCGTCCTCATTCTCATCAGCTGGTTGGTGCTCCCATTGCCCGCCCCCAGCACCCTTGCTGTTCCAGCCCACTGTCTCCCTAACAACACGGAGTTGTGTGCTCAGCACCCAGTTTCTGCCACAGGAGGCGGGTGGCATAGGCAGGGCAGTCTGCTGAGGTCCAGGAGGCATCAGAAATCCTGGACCTTTACTCCAGCTCTGCCACTGGCCAGCCATGTGACTCTGGAGGTATTTCTTCTTTGCGCTCCAGTTTTCCTCACCTGGAAAAAATGAGAGATTTGAACGAAGCCACCCAAGATTGCTTCCAAGCCCAGTACCCTGTCCAAACCACCCTTGATCCCTGGTGGTCTTACAAGCTGGCCCTCCGAGATAAACTTTCCTGTCCCAGAGACCTGCTTTGGGAGACTCCAAGGTCTCCTCCAGGATAACCTAAATGGGCCCTTCTTTCCAATTCTCCTCCTATGGATGGGTCTCTCCTGCAGGCTGCAGGCACCCCGTTCTTATGGCTGAGCCTTTGCAGATTCCAAATCTGAGGGCCCCTCTTGCCCCACTTCTGCCCCATTTCACCTGGAGACTCAGAGCCTCCCAAAGGGAAGAATCAGGACTCTGACAGGAAGACACCCAGAAGACCCTGTCGCGGGCAGCTGGAGATGGACGGCTGGGAGTGACCCTGGGTGCCGAGTGTGGTGACCCTGGGAGTGACCTCTATGGAGCTGGACTGGCCCTCCCTGGAGCATTCCGTGGGGTGACTGCAGAACTACCCCCGAGGTCACGCCTCGGGCATCAGCCTGTGGGAGCAGAGGGGAGATGCTTCACCCCCCAGGGTAGCCCCCATGCCATGGGCATGTTGCCCCTCCTGTTGGAAGAATCAGAGAATCGGGGTCTGCTCACACCTCCAACCAGTGTCTCTGAGATGGAGAACTCTGAGAATATCAGACTAATTTGCACTTCCCAGGAGGCCAATTACGGAAACACCGACAATTTAGGATGGGGAAAAATATCAGAGTTTCCAAATCTAGAACACCCTTCCTCTCACTGTGCAAGGGGAGCCCAGAGCATTAGCTGGAATTTGCGTCCCTGGCACATGCGTCAGGGAGCTGATGTCACGCCAGCTGCCTGGAAGATGCTCCCTTTAAAGATACAGGCAAGGCATCAAGTCCTGGGCTCCGGGGGTCCAGCAGGCTGAGTCCCATAGGCTCAACAGCCCTGGACCCTCAGCACAGACCTACAGGGACACGGCAGTGCTCGCAAGCCCTCCTCCTTCCCCAAAGAGACTTCCTGATCGCCCAGCCCCTAGTGAGCACATGACTTGTCCTTGCCCGTTGGCTTGTGCAGGATCTGGGTTCCACAATGCAGCAGTGTGTCTTGGGGTGCCCTGCCTCCCCTACCATATGTCCCTTCAAAAGCGGGTGCGTGGGTCCTGTGAGTGGCCTGGAAATGTCAACTGATGCTTCCTGTAGAATTCTGGAACTCGTGTTGTCAAGGAGAAGAGAGGCTGTTGGAGGCAAAGGCTCTGAACCCAGGACTCTGAGTCCAGGGCTCTCCCTGAGGCCTCACCTTGGTTCACAGGCTCCTGTTTTAAACCATGGGCTGTGCCCCAAGGTGCTCCTTCCAAAAGCTTTCCCTGGCAGGATGCCCTCTGACCTCTCCTGGGCACCAGTCAGTTTCCATCCATCTCCTCATCTGCACAGAGAAATTCTGGGAGCTTGTGTCCATGACATCGCTGGCTCTCCCCATTCCCAAGCCCGTGTGCTCGGACTGACTGCTTAGAAAGGTGAAGGCCGCCCTTCCTGGGGTCCATCACCCAGCTCTGACCTGCACATCCTACCACACATACACTCCACGGTGAGGGGCCCTGGGGTCCAGTCCTCATTCAGGAACCACTTAGGTTGCAGTCTGGGGGTCACCTGTGAGAGTTCACTGAATGCTGCAGCAGAACGTAAAGGTCATGGACACCCAACTTCCCCCACACCCCCATCATGCCTCACCTTACAGACGGGGAAAGTGAAGTTCCCCAAGTGGGGTGACATCAAGTCCTCAAGGTCACATGGCTGCTCGGAGGCAGGAACACAGGGTCTGGGCTCCTGGATCGTTGGAACCAGTGCAGGGGTCTCAGAAACCCCTCTGGTCCCATGTCCTTCTGTGAGGCCCTTTCTGCTGGACACTGATGTCCCATGTCCTCCCAGCCCCACACTCCCCTCGGGCTTGTTCATCCTCTTCCCAGCCTGCAGGCGAGGCTGCAGGGAGGAGTGCCCTGCGGGCCAGCAGGGACTCACCAAGCTCCTGGTCCACTGTGCCGCCTACAAGACAAGCTCCCCAGGTCCAGCAGAGCGGTCATCAGTGAGGCAAGGGACCCAGCTGGCCCTCCATCACCTTTCCACCAAACACAGGGCTCAGCCTTGGGTCCTCAGGGCCTTCAGACCAGGCCCCGGAGGTATCGGCTGTGGTTGGCTTTCTCCTGAGCTGTTATCAGATGGCAGGCAGCTACTCTGTCTCCCGGAGCACCCATGGGGGAAGCCCATTCGCTTGAGCCAAGGAGATACCCTTGGGTCTGGTTCCCACCTGTTCTGATGGGAGCACTGAGTCCTGGACTCTCTGGGTGAAATGAAGCTACTGGGTGCCCCATGCCCAGGGTGCTGCTGTGAAGAGGGGAACGAGTCTCAGAACTGGGTTTACAACTCCGTGAGGCTGCTGACCAGCTCAGGCAAAGAGCATCTCCTGCTTCTTCAGCCTTCCATGGTGCGGAGGGGATGGAGGTGTGTGCATGTGCATGTATGGGTGCCTGTGTGTATGCAGATAGCAACCCTCACGTGGATGTCACAGGGGAGCTCCATGAGGAGGGAGGGGTGTCACATGGGAACTGGGAATGCCAAGCCTTCTACCTTTGGCACCTGTCCCTCTGTTCCTCACCCAGATGCGGGCACCCTCTTTCTGACCCTCTTCTGGGAACCCAGGGTGTCTGCGGTCCTGCTGACATCCTAGGGACTGACGACCCTCGCATCTCTCCTGCCCTGCCTGGCCCCTCATGCCCCTTTGCCTGGACATTGTGGCAGGGATGCCCTTTTCTGTCACCTGCCTCTTATCTGCCTGTCCATCTGTCTGTCTCTCTCTGGCCAGCTGCTGCTACTGTTCCTCCCTGGGCCCTCCAGAGTAAGGACCCTAGAAGCTGGGCCTTTTTGAAGGTGGAGGGGGGTTTTCACTGGTTTCAAGAACTGATGCCTTAAGAGGGAAAAATGTTTTAACTGGTTGAACATCTGTGAATACCCTTAACAGGATGTGGAATAGAGGAATGTTTGTTATCAAAGAAACTGCATTTAGGTTCTCTGTCTGAAGTCTGCTGTGGGGCACATGGTGTATCTCCCTGCCCCATGGCCTCTCTCTGGGGTCAATGACTCCAGGGGTCGGGGGGCGGTCACAGCCTCAGAAGGATGATTACAAGGGGCTTGATGGCTGGGATTGGGACTTCCCTGGTGGCTTAGACGGTTAAGAATCTGCCTGCCAATGCGGAAGATCGAGGTTTGATCCTTAGATCCGGAAGATTCCCCTGGAGAAGGGAATGGCAATCCACTCCAGTATTCTTACCTGGAGAATCCCACAGACAGAGGAGCCTGGTGGTCTATAGTCCATCGGGTCGCAAAGAGTCAGACACAACTGAGTGACTAACACTTTCACTGGTGGCTGGGATTAGGAACTCTGGACCCAACTCTAGGGGGAATGTTGCCTCTGATTCCCTCCCAGCCCCTTATTCTCTCTGCCCCAGCCACCCGCGCCCCCGCCACTGTCAAGCACTCCCCTCTTTATGCTTCCCCCTCCCTTCACCTATCTTTGTATCACTCATGGGAGTCTGAACATGTGATCCATCCCCTCAAGGATATCTGAATTTTATTATAGAAAATTTGAAAAGGATTTCAGGGGAAAAGAAGAAAAGGAGAAAGGGAGCGGGGGAGGGAGGAATCTGAGGACAGTCTTTCTGTCTCCTCGTCTTGACAATGAGGGAATCAATTCATGAATGATAATTTTTCCCCTTAGTAGATTGCTTTTCCATATATGAGCTCATCTGATCCCTAAAGAGGGACACTGCGGTGAGGGGCCTGCGGTTCAGAGAGGTTCAGTGGTTGGATCGAGGTCCCACAGCTGGTCAGTGGCTGAGACAGGACCAGAGCCCAGGTCCCCAGGCTCCTTGCCCAGTGCTCAGTCCACGCCCACATCACCCGTCAGGAGCTGTAGCGGGGAGGGCCGTCCCTGGGGCTGACGGGTGGGGGCGTGTCTTCTGGATTGGGCGTGATGCTCGGCTCCACCCACAGGCATCGATTACCGCGTGAAGACGGTGCGAGTGGACGACTCGCGGGTGGCCGTGCAGCTGTGGGACACGGCGGGGCAGGAGAGGTGAGGATCCACCCCCGCCCCGGGCCAGGGGTAACCCCGCCTGCCCTCTCCCCGCGGGGGCGGGGTCTGGCGGCCGAGGAGGCCGCACACCTGACCAGGAGCTTCGCGCAGGTATCGCTGCATCACCCAGCAGTTCTTCCGAAAAGCGGACGGCGTCGTGGTCATGTACGACCTCACAGCCAGACAGTCCTTCCTGGACGTGCGGCAGTGGCTGAGCAGCGTGGAGGTGAGTGGCTGGCCTCCCGGGAGGGCCCTCCTCCTGAGCCCTCTCGGGACACCTGACTCAGACCCCACCTTTTCCCAGAACAAACCGGTTCAGGCGTCCGTGCGTCTGTCCACCCAAGTGCCCGGCATCAGGCTGGTTACTGGGGACCCATAGGTGAACCCGAGAGGTGTGATCAGACTCTGCCCTTGTGGGGGGGGGGGGGCTGGGAGAGGAACCCAGGAAAAATACAGATGAAGCCAGTAATGCGGACCTTGAGACTGTGAAAAGTGGGATTAGGAGTGGGGGAGGGAGTGCCAAGTGTCGGGGGTGCACGATTTTCCAGGATGTTTAAATAGAGTCATCAGGGCCTCTTCCCACCGCCTGCATTTTTCCAGCTCCAGGGGGCGTCGGGTCTGCTCAGTTTTTGGTGGTCTCATCACAGCCCTTCACACAAAGGGAGGCTCATCTGCAATGTGAGGGTCCCAGGCTGTCCCAAGTCACCCTGGGCAGGGCCCTCGAGAGATGGGACTCCTCCTTGAATTCTGGATTCTCTCTAAGACTCTGCTTTCCCGTGTTGTCCTTCCAACATGCTGCTCTGTGGGGCCCTTGGTGCTCCCGACCACCTCAAGCTGTCCTCAGCCACCTGAATGCAGACGTCCCAAGGCCAAGGGCTTGTGCCAAGTCACTTGTTTTCTTTTACAGCCCGGCCCACCCCAGTCCTTTCACATACAGACCAATAGGAGGTCCCACTCCTTTCACCAGCAGGACCCATGCTTTGTTTATTTGTTCTGAGCTCTAACAGGCATTATTCTGGGGCCTGGGGGCTCCAGGAGTGGATGAAAGGGACAGTTTTCCTCTCTTCGTGGAGCTCATGCTCGACCATGTCTTCAAGCCCACAGGCCTTGCTCAGCTCTTAACCTGCTCATCAGACTGTCCACTGCTGTCCAGGAAGGAGTTGCCAGCCCCAACCCCTGCCGCCCTCCACGCATCTTTGCCTTTGTGACCAGGGCTTGGCAGAGGCTCCTCTGTGCTTAACAGATGTTGGACACAAGTGTGGATGCTGTGTCTCCGTGCAGGCAGGATACTGGCGTTGTTCATTTCGTTATGTCTCAGCCCTGAGACCCATACTGCCTCGAACCCAAAATGTGTTCCTTTTGGAGTTTGGACTTGGATGGGGCACTGCTTTCTCTCCTGTTCTTCTGCTGCTTTGGCATCACCAAGGAAAATGAGGAACAGGGATGGAAGTGAGATTCCAGGGTTTCTCAGAAGTTTGCCTGATACAAATTATTTTTCAAAATGATTGTGTCTAAAACACGATAGAGAAAATGTATGTTTTGAAATGTAGCGAGTGGCCCTACACAGAGCTGATGGTAGAGGCAGATGGTGGGGTGATATAGAAGTGCATCCTCTTTAAAATTTGTGATTTACAACCTGATTTTTGATGGCATCAGCAGATTTTATCTTCCTCACAGAGGTAAAGCACCAGGAGAGATTTTAGGGCTTACCTATCCTGGTGGTTTTCAAACTTTCCTCCTTGGAGCCTGGCAATCAGGCTGACCTTTCCCATGGCCAGAGATGGTCAGGGAAGGGTGGTGGTCACAAGTCTGGACCCTCTACCCCCCACCTCAGAGTCCTTCTATATTGTTAAATTTTTGTCTTTTGATTGCTTTATTTATTTTTATTTTAGTTTTTGGCCATGCCACATAGCATGAAGGATCTTAGTTCCCTGAACAGGGATTGAACCTGTGTCTCCTACATTTGAAATTCAGTCTGAACCACTGGACCGCCAGGGAATTCCCTGTCTTTCAGTTTTGTGCATTGAGTCTTGACTATGATTTTGTTAGGCAAGAGGGTTTCCCTTTGAAAACCACAGATGTAATATAGCCATCTGGTTCTCAAATGAAGAAATTGAGGTCAGGACCTTTTCAAAGTCACCCATTCTTTCCCCAGCCACAGACGTTTAATTGCACCCCACACCAAAATTTTGATAAACACACAGTGGGGTTTCTGCACACACCAAACTGGAGGATGTGGGACTTTCAGATTCCGGGCAGGGGGCTGACTGTACTACACCTTTTTAAGTAAGGGACTTGAGCACCCATGGGTTTTGGTGCCCTCAGAGGTCCTGGCACCAATTCCTTGCAGTTACAGAGCGAGTTCTGGGAACAGGCAATGCAGGTAGTCTGAAATTAGCAAGGAAGGATGGAGAGAAATTTACAGAAGTGTGCTCTCTGCATTAGTAAGAGCTAGGGTTTCTAAGGCCCCTGTTTTGCAGAAAGCCTGGGATTTAGCCAGGAAGTGGCACATCAGATTGAATTTGGAGGTGGTGGTGGAGGTAAAGAAATGTCAGAGGGGCTGATGCTGGGAAAGATTGACGACAAAAGGAGAAGGAGGCAGCAGGTGATGAGACAGTTGGATAGCATCACCAACTCAATGGACATGAATCTGAGCAAACTCCAGGAGATAGTGAAGGACAGAGGAGACTGGCATGCTGTAGTCCATGGGGTCGCAGAGAGTCAGACACGACTTAGTGACTGAACGACAACAACATCGTCGCAGCTTGAAGGCTGAGTTCAGTCATTCTGCACAAAGCTGGGTGGAGCACTGTGTGATTAGCCTGTTCCTGCCCGGGGTAGGGCTGGATAGCATCACCTGTGTGCCCCCCAACAGAGCCCCCCACGGAAGCAAAGCTGAAATGGCAGATCCATCTGTGGCTAACTCAGAATTACCCATGTGTGGACGGGCCTTCTCTGTGTAATTTGTGGTTTCCATTCTCCTGCTTTAGCTTTGAGCAGAAGGTACAGGTAAACTTGAAAAGGTGATTCTAAACCTGAACGAACGTGAAGATTACTTACGGAGCTTTCAACCAAAACAGACACCAGGGCCTTTTCTCCCAAAGAGAATGATCCAGAACCTGGAATCTGAACAACAAGAAAAGCAAAGTTCCCCCAGGTGCTTTTGATCCTCAGCCGCCATGGTTTCCAGCCTAAACCAGTGGCTCCTCAAACTCTAATATGCATAAATAGTCTCCTGGAGACAGGGTTAAAATACGGATCCTGGGTCAGCAGGTGTGGGCTGGGGCCCCAGATTCTGCATTTCTAGCAAGTTCTAACTAGCCAGTGCTGCTGGGCCAGGGACCCCACTTTGAGAAGCAAGATTCTAAATCCTTTTCAAAGACGTTTGTGCTCCTTCAGCAAGAATTTGAGGGGCGTGACCTGTGTGCTCAGCATGTCCCAGGCAGTCTGGAGGGCCCAGTTTGGTGGCCCTGGATTTCATGGGCAGGTGCCAGAGCCTGTGTCAGGTGGCGGGGGTGTGTTGAGGACGTGGAACGGTGGCATTGGAAATGCAATTGATCTCAAGGTTCTTGAAAAGCTAAGTTGTTCTGCCTTGGCAACCAGCCACCAGAGACGTCAGGTGACGGGTGAAAACTTGACACCTACTCGGATGGGAGAGGGACTGAGCATAAGCAGCATTGATGTTGGTGGCGCACCTCCAACTTCCATGGCACTCCGCCAGCCCGCACCCCCTGCCCGGAGCAGGGAGGGTGGAGCGGGAGCTTTAATAACAGCCTTTGGGTTCGGAAGCCTTATTGTTAAGTGAATGGTGGCCAGCTGTTCCCAGCACCCCATCCCCCCTCAACCTGAAAGCTGTACCAGAGGAAAGGGCTGAGATTATACACGGCAAAGCCTGGCTCCTGGACGAGGTTGCCTGGGGTGGGAACAGCCGCTGGGGAGGAGTGCAGTTCCCTGAACTCCACTTGGACCTTGTCACCGTCTCAACTCAACCACCGCCTGGCTCTACAATGTGGGCCAGTCACTCAGTGAAGGACTGGATGGGATGCTCTGGCCCTCACGTTCTACTGGGGCTGGCCCTTGACTGTCTGGGGGGGCCAGGATGGAGCATATGGACTAGAGGACCCCAGGGATCCTTCCAGCCCAGAGGAAGGAGCTGGGCTGGAAGGATCTTCACCCACCCAAATGCCTTGGGTGAAGAAAAGGGGCCTCTGCCCCACCTTATGAGGTGTTCTGGCCACCCCCCAGACCCCTTCCACCTTTACTGGCCCGCAGGCCTCCTGCAGAAGAGGCCAAAGCTGGACCCAGACACACTCTGAGGATCCTCCCGCCGTCTTACCTTTCCTGTGCACCTACGGGAAATCGCAGCCCTTAGACCTTCCTGCCACCTCAGCGTCCCCGACCCATCTGACCCTAATCTCTGCTGCGTGGGACTCCTTTAACCAGTCCAGTCTAGAGGAGAACCTGGACGGGATCTAAGGGCCCTGTTTTTAGACTGTGAGGCACCCTAGACGTCTGAAAACTTTGTCCATGAATCAGGTCAAGAAAATAGGATTTGGTACAGGCCCAATGAAAACTCTTGAGTAATAAGATCACACCAGTCAATCCTAATCAACGCTCAACATTGACTGGAAGGACTCATGCTGAAGCTGAAGCTCCAATAGTTTTGCCACCTGATGTGAAGAGCCGACTAATTTGAAAAGACCCCAGTGCTGGGAAAGATTGAGGGCAGGAGGAGAAGGGGGCAACAGAGGATGAGATGGTTGGATGGCATCACCAACTGAATGGATATGAGTTTGAGCAAGCTCCGGGAGATCGTGAACAGGGAAGCTTGGTGTGCTGCAGTTCATGGGTCGCAAAGAGTCGGACACAACTTAGTGACCCAACAACAAGCCCAGTGGGGCTTCCCTGGTGGCTCAGTGGTAAAGAACCCGCCTGCCAATACAGGAGATGTGGGTTCAATCCCTGGGTGGAAAAAATCCCCTAGAGGAGGGCATGGCAACTCACTCCAGTATTCTTGCCTGGAGAATCCCATGGACAGAGAAGCCTGGCAGGCTACAGTCCATGGTGCTACAAAGAGTCGGACATGACTTAGTGACTGAAAACAACAACACAAGCCAGATAGGCTGATATTTCTTCTGAATCCAGATTGCTGGTCCCCAGTGCCCAGAGTCTTGGCATACTAACTTCTTGTTTGGATCTTTCTGTCACCCCCAGAACTCTGTCCCGTTAAGCCTGTATGTCAAGGAAGTAGCATCTGAACTAAGTCATGAACCAGCAAGACCACTGAATCTGAGCTGGAATAAAACCATGGAGATTAATGTCACGTAGGCTGTTTGCCTTATAACTGAGAAATCCTGAGATGCAGAGAGAAGTGACTTGTCAGAGGATCCGCAGCTGGTCAGGTGGCACAGCCAGGGATGAAATCTAAGGTCTGCTCCTCCCTCATCACACGGCCCTGGGTACACCTGCTTCTGAGAAACAGACGTTCATCTCTTTCCGGCCCTTCCGGCTCCCACCTCAAAGCAGAACAGCTCTGCAGGTCTCCGCTCCGTTCCTGGACGACTGGCTGACTCTCACTCTGTGATCTTTGTCGCCGGTGACAATGTATAGCACTTGGCAAAAAATAGCAGCTTGATTTTTTTCCTCCATGTTCCAAGTTGAGCTCAAAGTGCTGGCAGTTTAGAATGAACTACACAAATAAATCTTGTTTTGACTCATCTTCAGGGTGGGGGGGTTGGATAAATATGGAAACCCCCAAGATATAATTTTGCAGTCATTTTTTTGTTCTTAGCATAACTGCGTGCTTTAATGTGTTAAGATTTTTTTTCCTGCCTCTGGAGAAATACAGCACTCGCCTGGCTAAGTACTTTTTCTTGCCTCCCAGCAAATAGATATTAACACACATACACACACACACACACTGTCTCTCTCTCTCTTACACACACACACACAGCTACCAACCAAATGCAATAGCTGCATGTCCTAAGCTTGCTCCAAGTTGACAGTTCCTGTAAGTTAAAGTCAGAGATGGAGAATATTTGAATTTCAACAAGTCTGTCTTCCGAGAAGTTCAAGTTTAGAGAAAAGTAACTGAATGGTGGAAGGTGGAAAGAGGCTTCTGAGGACAGTGGGAGGAAAGACGCCAACACTGAAACCCACCTCCCAGCTCAGGGAGTAGAGAGGGGAGAGAGGAGGGAGCTGGGCAGGTCCCATGAGAGCTGCAGCAGAGCTGGACAGGGCCTGGAGGGCTGCCCAGACACTGTGCCCAGATGGCCACTCCTTCCTTCCAACCTGGGGTGCCCTCGTGACTTTGTGAAAGTGAAATTGACAGTCACTCAGTTGTATCTGACTCTTTGCGACCCCATGGATTGCAACTCACCAGGCTCCCCTGTCCACAGAATACACCAGGCAACAATACTGGAGTGGGTTGCCATGCCCTCCTGCAGGGGATCTTCCCGACCCAGGGATCAAACCTGCATCTCCTGCATTGCAGGCAGATTCTTTACCGTCTGAGCTGCTAGGGAAGCCCCATGTGACCTTACCAACATCTATAGAAACATCCACAGACATTGAGTGCCTGCAGACTTAGGCACTGAAGGAGGTGCTCCTCGGACTTTCAAAAGGAAGTATCACTTCATCTGATGGGTCATTAACAGCATCTTTGTTCAAGCAGTGGACAGACAGGCCGACAGCTAGTTAGGTAGGTGAATGATGTAAAGTGTAGGCAGAGGGCTCAAGTGTTGAGGTTCAAGTCAGAGAGGGCCATGAGACCCCAGCCCAGCCCCGGCTCCTCCCATGTTGGAGACGGATCTAGGGCGGAGTGAGGACACCTGGCTGCCCATGATGGGTAGCATGGGCCGTGGCCTTACATATGTTCTGACTTTTTTTTTGCCGCATCTTTGGAGATAGGCCTAGTTCTCCTACATCACAGGGCCCACGGAGGAAAAGTGAGGGGCCAGAGAGTTTGTGTAGGAGGAGAGCACTGCAAAGAGCAGAAACCACCACTTCAGCTGGGGCCTGAGCTTTTTTTTTTCTTCTGCTCCTTCTAAACTCTTTCATCTTTATTTTTATTTTTCAGCCAGGAATCATTTTAGGAAAGAAGGCCACTCTCCTTTTTCAGGGGCAGCTCTGCTGCTCATGGTACAGGTGCTAGGCTGCCTGTTCCTACCTCATCCCGTTTGGTCATTCAGGACCCAGGGAGAAAAACCAGCCATTTCCAGTAACAATATCAGACTCCAGGCTAGAATCCCACCCTGCAATTTCAAGTCTGATGCTCTTATTTTCACAGAGTTTCCACATCGAGAAATCCCGCCAGCCTTAGGTCATTTCTCACACATCCATCTACAAATATCTCTCACATGTGCTCCAAACAACAAGGCTTTTGGCTCATTTTCCTGCTTCTTCCTCTTTTGTTCCTTCTCTGTGAAAAACTGTTTGCAAGAGTTTCTGTGGCACAAAACAGGTGAGACTGGGGGGCGTCCCTGGTCCCTGAAGTCTGGTTAAGAGGGAGTCTGGTGGACCCTGCATGCAGCCATGAGTATTTCTTACACACAGATACCTGGAATATGGCAGAGCCCGCCCAGCACACGCACCAACATGTGCACAAGTCAACCTACTTCTGATGTCTCAGAGGACACTGTAAGATCCTGGAGTGCCTCGAGTCATCATTCGTCCCACCATGGATATGCAGAAATACTGCCTTCAGAGAGTTCTGGTTAATGAGACAGTGGATAGCAGAGGAGCTTCTCAGGTGGCTCAGTGGTAAAGAACCCGCCTGCCAATGCAGGAGACCCGGGTTCAGTCCCTGGGTGGGGAAGCTCCACTGGAGAAAGAAATGGCACCCCGCTCCAGTACTCTTGCCTGGAAAATCCTGTGGACAGAGGAGCCTGGTGGGCTGCAGTCCATAGGGTCGCGAAGAGTTGGACACGACTGAGCGACTTCCCTTTCACTTTTCACTTTCATGCATTGGAGAAGGAAATGGCACCCCACTCCAGTGTTCTTGCCTGGAGAATCCCAGAGACGGGGGAGCCTGGTGGGCTGCCGACTATGGGGTCACACAGAATTGGACACGACTGAAGCGACTTAGCAGCAGCAGCAGCAAAGTAGTAGAGGTCATTGGAAATAAGAACTTAGAGCCAAAGATTTGAGAAAGGTGATCCATATACTAAAGGATGGGTCTTCATAACACTGACTTTACTGGATGTTATTTTGGATTCGCTGAGCTCTAACGTTCTCATTTAATCAATGAGAATTTTTTCACTACTGAACTTCAATAAAAAGGAATGTGTACACTGAGGAAACAGGGAGGCTTCATTTCAAATGTGATGACATTTAAACTTCTGTAGGAGTCCTGTCGGAGGGACCGTGGACGTTTGCTTGACCGGGTCTAGGGTAAGGCAGCTGGGCTGCTGGTGGCGCTGTAACCACTGGCTGACTTCTGGAATCCCACGGCTCTCTCTACTTTGTGAAACACAGAGCTGCAGTGAATAACTAGTTGTTACCAAATTATGATCAAAAGCCCCTAATTAAATATCTCACAAAACAAAAATAACAACCTGAGTGAATGTGAACATTACCACATTGACTCAGTCTCTGTGTGTTTTGGGCCCTTGGGGTGCAAGAACTCTCGGGTGCAGTGAACCTGGGGTGTAAGAACCCTGGGGAGCAAGGACCCTGGACTGCAGGGATCCCAGGGTGCAGGGACCTGGGGTGCAAAGAGCTTAGGAGTGTAGGGAACCTGGGATGCAGGGACCCTAGAGTGGAGGGACCCCAGTGTGCAGAGACCCTGGAGTGCAGGGATCCTGGGGTGCAAGTCCCCAGCTGATACATCACAGCTGCTGGAGGAGTAAGTAGGGTTGAGCCCTCGAATTAACCTGTTATTCTGGCCCATGAACTGTGGGTGCTCCAGCCCCCATTCTTCCTGATTGGGACTTCTTCAGAGCCAGGGTACCCAGGACAGGGATCCCCGTGGAGTGACCTCCAGGGAAGCACACGACAGCCAAGTATTGGGCACTGTGGGCCCAGGACCATGAATTGGACCCAGACCCATCCTTAGAGGAGCAATGCGCCAAGTTCAAGGTCCCCGGAGGTGCCACTGCTGGCAGCATAGTCCCTGGACCACCTCCTAAGCCCATCACAGTAACTCCTTGCTCATTCGGTCATGTCGACCAAATCTGGTCACTTGGGAATGCCCGTGGGGGCTGTGTACAGACCCTTATTTTATCAGCATCAGCTGTGCCCTCGTTCTGCTCCAGCTAGGACCCAAGGAGCAGGCTGGAGGTGGGGTGTCCCTGCACAGAGGACTGGGAGGCATCAGAGGCAGCCTCAGGCACTCACAGAAGCCCGGCAAACTAAGGCTCTGAGAGACTGAGGTCCGCTCTCCGCTCTGGGCTGACTGTCTTATCACCCAACCTCTGTGGCAGCAGAGAGTTTGCAAGCCAGTTTGAGTCTTTGCAGCCAGTGTTCTCACCTGCCCTTCCAGGTTCTCCTTAAAGATGTATCTCTCAGTTGGGGATTATCTTTTCCACAGGAAGCTGTGGGAGACCGCATTCCTGTTCTTCTGCTGGCCAACAAAATTGACAATGAGAAAGAGCGGGAAGTGCCGCGAGGCCTGGGGGAGCAGCTGGCCAAGGTGAGGGGCGAGCATCCCATCTCTCTGGACAGGGAGGGACCCCAGGGGGGTCATGCATGTGCCCAGAGCTGGGCTGGGATCCTTCTTGGGGTGGCCCCTGGGAAGGAAGCAAGGGGGCCGGATGGTGTCCTGGCATCGGGGGGCAGTCCAGCTGCTGTGCATGTGGAACTTTCTGCAGAGAACCAAGGTTGCAAGACAGACTTGCCTTGGGTGTGGGGCATTTCCCAAATCCTCTTCCTTAAAACTCAGAATTATGAATCTTCAGAGGCTGCAGCTGTGCACGCATTCAGCCGTGTCCGACTCATGACCCTGTGGACTGTAGCCACCAGGCTCCTCTGTCCATGGGATTCTCCAGGCAAGAACACTGGAATGAGTTGCCATTTCCTCCTCCAGGAGATCTTCCCGACCCAGGGATCGAACCCCAGTCTGCCTGCGTCTCCCGAATCCGCCTGCGATGCAGGAGACACAGGCAGATTTTTTACCTACAAAGCCATCGGGGAAGCCCAAACCATCCGCTAGGAGGAGGTTCCTTATTTCAGTCCCCCAGCCGATCCTTGAGTTCCATCCATCCATGTTTCTTGACTTGGTCGCCTTCACAGACGACGCGCTCACTCCCCGCCAGGCCATGTGCTCTTCCTTGGAGAGTGTTCTTCCAGTTAGAGCATTCCTCTTTCCCACCAAGACTGAGCCTCCAAGCTGCAGACTCCAGACAAACTCAGGGCAGGCCCTGCAAAGCCGACCATTAAAATAAGCACCAGCCCCCTCGCCCAAGCAGAGGACCAATGTGGCTTGAAGGAAATCAGGCAGCAACACAAACCACGCTCGCTCCTGGCAGCCTGCTTTCCCTTGGAGCAGATTCTAGGAACCGTGCGTCTGTGGAGCTAGTGCTCTGCAGCACCAGGAGTCCATAAATCTTGGTGTGCTTGCTCGAGACAGGGACTTACGGCCCCTGGGGCTGGGCAGGCAGGCACAGGGGTGAGATTCACGGGAGCAGGAGGAGAACGGTCCGGCAGCTGTGTGGTCAGCGGGAAGCTGCATGTCCCTGGGCTACATCCGCAATTCCAGGTTCAAAAAACTCCAAACACAAAGGTTTTTTTGCATTCCATTTGTCAGAAGAAGCTGACCAGGACTGCAATTGGGGCTTTTTATGGTTTTTGTTTACTTCACTTTGAATGAATATTCAAATGCTTCACTAGGAAATATTATATTTGATTATAGGGTACTGTTGTATATCCACAGAGGCTATTATGTAATATATATTATGGACAAGTATTATCTTTCTTGTCCTTATTTCTGGGCTTTCCTGGTGGCTCAGATGGTAAAGAATCTGCCTGTAATGCAGGAGACCCAGGTTTCATCCCTGGATCTGGAAGATCTCCTGGAGAAAGGAATGGCAACTCACTGCAGTATTCTTGCCTGGAGAATGCCATGGACAGAGGTTACAGTCCATAGGGTCACAGAGTCCGCTAGGAGGAGGTTCCTTATTTCAGTCCCCCAGCCGATCCTTGAGTTCCATCCATCCATGTTTCTTGACTTGGTCGCCTTCACAGATGATGCGCTCTAACGACCAAGCAACTAACACTATTATCGTTCTAAAACTTAAAAATTCTGGATTCCAAAATACACCTGGATCCAAGGATTTTGATTAAGGAACTGCAGATCTGTGTTTTTATCATTCCATTTTATTTTTCTTTATTTCTTTCTATAAGTGCAAAAAAGAGAAGGCTGGGAGAAGTTAAGTGCTCTGTTCAGTCATCACCCGTCCTCAGTGGTGGGGTCGGGACTTGAAGCTAAGGGGCAAATTGTGCCTTCCAGTTCCAGGTCTATGTGTTGCCTCCACCCCCACCATGGAGCCTTCATCCTTCCATGGACTGAAGGGGAGTCAGGACAGAGGTGTGCAGGGACCAGACCAGGCGAAGGCAGAGGATGGAGCTGGGCCAGCATTCTTGGGGCCTCCTGATCTGCGGCTATGGACGCATCTGCACCCAGCTGCCTGTCCCCCAGGGTGTCGGCCTCCAGGGCTCCTGCCAGATGCCATTAGCATTGTCGTTACAAAGCAGGAAGCCTGTTAATGGGAATGATAAATGGAATAGAATGAGCCTTGGCCAAACCCCCTGTCCCCACACTTACAGTCCACCCTCTGCCTGGTGAGGTGACGGACAGTTGTCCTGTGGCCCCAGGGTCCTGTACCCCAGGGCCAACAGCAGGGGCAGCCGGAGTGTTAGCTGGTATGTGAATTATTAATAACTGTGCCCGTGTGCCAGGGAAAGCGAGCTGCTGGGAGCCTGACAGAGACCTGAACAGGCTCACCCACCATTTGTACCCTCTCACGCCTCAGTTTCCCTGCCTGTAAAGCAGGAAGGATGTCGCCCACCCTGGCCTCTGTCTGAGTCTTGGCCTGCATTGCAGGCTGGTGTGAGAAGAAAAAGGAGCCCATACACCCCAGACAGCAATTCCAGAAAGCGTGAAGCACTAAGGCAGCAGCGTAGGTTGTGTTGTTTTATAGTTCTTATGGCTCCCCTGGGAGATGGTTCCGGAACCTGCATCCGTCAGAGAGCCCGAGGGACAGAACTCAGCCTGGTACAGAGTAAGGAGGGCTCGCGAGGAAGTGAAGGTGTGGCAGGTGTAGACGGGCATTCTCCCCCCACCCAAGGCTCCCTCCATCCCACCCCCTCCCCACAACTCTTCTTCATGCCCTCTGTCTTCTGATTCCAGGAACATGACCTGATCTTCTACGAATGCAGCGCCTATTCTGGTCACAACACGGAAGAGCCTGTGCTCCATCTGGCCAGGTAATGAGATGCTACTCAGCTGGTGTCTCTGTGTGCCTAAACCCCCTCTGTCTGTCTGAGCCATCTGGGTAGAGGGGCTGGAGCCCTAGGCCTTTGTGTGGGACCCCAGGGTCAGAAACAGACCTCTGAAACACCATGACAAAAAGAGAGCCTCCTTGCCTGTCACCCGCCCCCATCGCTCCCCCCAGCTCCCACCGCAGTCTTTGTCTTCAGAGTCTTAAAGGCTGCCTGCCATTTCCCAGAGATCCTCTTTTTAAATGCAAATGCTTTGGGAAAGGTCAGATCAGAGGCTCTTCAATGCTGCCTAATGTTTTACCAAGGATTAGTTGGCAGCCAGCTGGCTTATACTGTGGACTCCTGTGGGAGGGGGAGGGGAGCCAAGGAGAGGGGCTGCGATGGGGGACACAGAGGTACCCTAGAAGACAGCGCTCAAAGGACTGGTGCTGTACGCCTCTACCTACACCAAGGCTAAGGAAACAGGACCACACAGGCCCCAGTCTCAATCCTTGGGCATTCACTCATTCATCTGTCTAGGCATCCATCCATTGCTCTGTCCATCCCTTCATCCCTCACTCCATCCTCCATCCAGCCATCCATCCACCCACCACCCATCCATCTCTTCATCCCTCTACCCCCTATCCATCTGTCCATCCATCCATCCCTCCCTCCCTCCATCCATCCACCCACCCATCCATCAACCCATCCATCCATCCATTCATCTCTTCATCTCTCCATCCATCCATCCATCTGTCCATCCACCCCTCATCCACCCATCCATCCATCCCTCCATCCATCCATCCATTTGTCCATCCATCCATCCATCCCTCCCTCCCTCCATCCAGCCATCCATTTGTCCATCCACCCATCCCCATCCATCAACCCACCCAGCAGACACTGATTAGTGCTTATGTCATGCTGAGTATTCATTCTGGAGCATCTAAAAGATATATATATATTTTTTTAAATAATTAAGAGCACAGAACAACTTATTTGGTGCACTGGAGACATTGTGGAGATATGAAAGACCTAGAGATTTATGGGGAAAACTCTAGGCTTTTCTCTGCCACTGATTCCCAGGGCAAGTTGCCCTGCCTGCCAGGGTTTTGCCTCCAACATGGGAACATCCATCCTACCTTCTCTGCTCTTATGTGAAAATCGGTAGAGATGCTTCTGGTGAAAGTTCTTGGAGAATATAAAGCAGGGATAAGATCCCTGACACTATTTTTGATCCTTCACCTCTCATAGTTAATCTGGAGCTCTGGCCACATGGGAAGCCCTCACTCAGTCGTGTCCAACTCTTTGCAACCCCATGGACTGTAGCCTACCAGGTTCCTCTGACCATGGGATTTTCCAGGCAATAGTACTGGAGTGGATTGCCATTTCCTTCTCCACTCCATAAAATTAATGACCAATAAATATAATGTTTGAGCCTCTGCTGGGTGCTGGGTACTATGATAAGCTTCAGAGACACAGAGACAAAGGATACAATCTCTGTCATCAGCGTCTCACTCTCTGCTGAGAAGCAGTGATGGGACTGTAACAGAGGAAGGACCCAAGTGCTACCAGGGGCACTTACATTATCCAGAGCATCAGGGGAGGCTGCCTGGAGGAGGTGTTGTGAAAGATCCATACTGATTACAACTCTAGCTTTACAAATCACAGTTGTGCACCTGTGCCTGGCCCAGGGGAGACTTGGAACACTGTCCATGCTCTTGGGAGGCTGGGTCCGTCCCAGCAGCTCCTCTGCTGCTGACCCTCCACCTTCCCCTCCCCCAGGATCCTCAAGGAGCAAGAAGACACAGTGAGGGAAGAAACCATTCAGGTTGACCGCCCTGCCAAGAAGAAAGCCTGCTGCGGCTGATACGGGCCTCGCAGGGCTCCCGCCGGGACCTGAGGCCACGGGGCCGCCCTGCCTCCTGCACACGGGCTCCTGCACAGATGCCCCCGCCAAGACCCACTGGACCTTAGTCTCCATCGGCGATGGGCCCCTCTCCACTGTGGAAGAAAAGCACAGCCCCAAGGAGAGCTGCTCTCTGGGTGTCTCGGGGTCTCTCCCTCTCTTCTCTGTCTGGACCCAGGTGTCGCTTCCATCCTTCCTTCTCCCCCAGCTTGGTTTCCTGGGGGAACGGACAGATGGGCTTTTCCAGAAAAGCCACCCCGTGCCTTCTCCACCTCCCTTCTCCCCACCCTGCCCTTAGGAGCCTGGCACTGAGGTTGCCATGGCAACTGTGCAGGGCAGACTGGCAGCTTCCTGTAGGTCAAAGACACGGGACCGGGCAATGCTGGGCGATCGGTCCAGCCTCAGAGCCTGTTCTCTGGATGCCAGTGGACACCCTTGGCATGTGCCTCATTGGCCTTGAGGTGCCGGTGGGTGCTGAGTCCATCAAACTGAGATACCTGCTTCCTGTTCCACCCTCACGCCCAGGGGACCTGCTCCTTCCCCAGCTTCAGGGCCCCTCCTTTCTCAGCAGCCGCCTGGCCTCTGTGTTTATCCCTGTGGGTTCTTGGGCGCTGCGCCTTACAAAAGCCACAGCCTTCTTCCCCACCGCCCACCTGCTCCCCCGACTCCACAGGGTGGACTGTGGGTGATAAATGTACGCTGGGGTCAGGGAGTGGGCTGACCAACTGCTTAACTTCGGCGAGGAGATGAAAAGAAAACCTGGGCAACAAAACCAGCTGCTGCTAAACAGAGCGACCGTGTCTGAGGGTATCAGTAAGGTACATAGAGCCATGTAAAAGCCATTTTCTGAATGTTTCTCAAAATAGCTCTTCAAGAATTGTACCTGATGATTATTGGGGTAGATTGACAGGCAGGCAGGAGGCCCAACATCGGGTCTGTACTTACTGACTTCATTTTATTTTACTTTTCTAGAAAGCTATATTTTTTTCAAGTGTGGCTGTGATGTTGACATTTGGGGGGTTCTGAGCAGTGAGCAAAGGGTAGCTGCCAGCTTTGGCACCCCTGTGACAGCCCCTGAACAGGGCACTTGGACGAAGGACACTGATCTGGGCTGGTGTGTGGTCCGGTCCGCTGGGTTCTGAGGTCCCACCCCTTGGCATGCTCCAGCATCACTGACTAGCATCTGAGGCTGGCAAGGGCACTCTCACCCTGACGGGAAACTTGGAAGCAAAGATCATAAACATCACTGCCGCTGACCATTCTAGGGCTAGACCCCGGCCCCACATAGGAAAGTGGGTGATGTCCACATGCCGTTGGGGCATGCAGGAAGGGAGGGGACAGAAAGAGTCTGCAAGCCACCAAGAAGATGATTCAAGAAAGCTGCACACAGCCAGCTGGGCAGGGTAGGGGGCAGTCACTGGCCAAGAGCTCCCAAGGGTGTGCCTATGGCCTCCTGCCCAGATCTGCCAGAGGGTCAGAGACCACAGGCCACAGGCAAGCGCCA
This sequence comes from Bubalus bubalis, assembly GCF_019923935.1. Taxonomy (NCBI): domain Eukaryota; kingdom Metazoa; phylum Chordata; class Mammalia; order Artiodactyla; family Bovidae; genus Bubalus; species Bubalus bubalis. The sequence continues at coordinate 13,663,835 of NC_059160.1, read as the reverse complement.
GCTTCCTTTGTTGAGGCTTTCTCTCTCGTCCACCTTTGTAGGCACCTGGGAGCCCCCGGAGGGTGGGTGACAAGAGCCAGCACTGAGTGCCAGGAGGGACCCAGGATCTTGAGCAGTCCTGCTCCCTCTGTGGCATCAGTAACATTAGGGCTTTGGGGGGCTCTTCCTGCTCAGAGGGCTTGTGTTCATCATCTGATGGGCTCTGGCCCCCAGCCCCAGTGTGGGGGACTCACAGGAGGCCCTTTCCCTAAGAGAGGGGACTGCCAGTGTCTCACTAGTGAGATGGTCACCAGCAGTCTCTGTATGTGACTGTGTGTCTGTGTGTGTGCCTTTATCCGCAGCCCCTCATCCCTAGCTTGGGTTTCGAGTAGGGTGGGATAACCCTAGTGCCTGGCCTTTCAGCCCATGGGGTGAATCCTCACCAGTCCTCAAGGATCCAGGCAGAGAGAGGGGCAGGAAGGTGGTCAGGCCTCTGTGGCTCCCTTCTCCACGCCCACCTGAGAAAACATGATGTACGGGGACTTTGTAGAGACTCTGAGAACTTCTGTGCCCCCGGATCTCAGTTGCCCCTTCCCCGCTATTCCTTTAAAGCAACACTGCTGGGCACCAGCCCGGCCCAGAGCCTAGCACAGGGTGGCAGCAAAGCCTCCCAGCTCTAGCCCCTTGCGGCAGGAACAGCTCTGAGCAAGTCACTGAAGCAGGTTTCCTATGTGTCTGTGGACAGGAGGTTTCCGCATGGACCTCTAGGAATGCTTTGGGTACCGTGGGAGGCAGCACGTGTGACGTGCCTGGAACACTTAGGTGCTGACAGGTAGGGGCTACTGTCATTGTCAAGCTCGAGTTTCTGCCCAGAACGTTTGCCTCGCTTCGGTTTCAGATTCAGCACCAGCCAACACTAAGCGTCTTCCCGTCACTGGGCGCCTCCCAGACACCTCCTTGTTTTTGCTTCTGCTTGTCCAGTTCTTTGCTCGACTCTGAGCTTGTGTCTGGTGTGACCTCCTGGCTCTGCCCATCTTTGTCCTGGGGGCTTCCTGGTTTTCCACTCAGACCGCATCCCGCCACCTTCCCTCCCTGCCGTGGTGCTCCCAGTGCTTACCCAGGCATGCCCTGTGCTCCCAGTGCCTACCCAGGGTTGCCCTGCGCTTCTCACCATCTCTGGCCCCACACTGGCCGCTCCCATTCTGACTGCTTGGGCCTCTCCCGGGTCTGCTGCTGCCTCTGGCCACGAACTCCAGCACCAAACCAACACCCTGGCTTTGCTCCTTGTCCAGCACTCATTTCCCCTTTGGGGTCTTTTCTGTTCCTCCTGGCTCTCTCCTGCCTCTCCTCTGCCCTGTACTGCTCTTTCCCTAGTGTTCATACCTCTGCCCAATCTTGGACGCCCCTCCAGCCTCCCCTCGCCCAGGTCTGCTCCAGGCCACACCTGTATCCTCCATCATAGACGGCTCAACCCTTTGTTTCTGTCACTAGCAGGCCCTACTCCAAAGGATCTTAAAACAGTTTCAGCTAAGGTGTTCATGCCAGTGGTGTTCAGGGCTGTATCTGTATTTTCACAAAGAACTCTAAGAAACGCATACTTTAACCCAAAGGAATAAATCCCTAGTAGACTATTAAGCACCATAATGGTTTATGGGGTCAAATATTTAAGACAGCGCTGCTTCTCCTATTCTCCTAAAGATCAGTTTGCTTCATGTACTTTTGGGCTCTAAGTTCCTGTATGTTTATAATTGTTTTGTCTTCCTGATGGTTTGACCCTCTATCATCATAAAATGTGCTTCTTTGTCTTTAGTCACAATTTTTGCCCTAGAGACTGTTTTGTCTGATGTTAGTGTGGCCACTTGGGCCCTTTTGGTTGATACAGCTCCTGAATGGCATATCTTCTCTGTCCTTCTACCTTCATCCTATTTGTGTCCTTGAACCTAAAGTGGGTCTCTCATAGACAGCATGTAGATGGAGTCATGTTTTCTTCTCTTCCAATCTCTGCCTTTTAATTGGAGAGTTTAATCTGTTTATATTTAATGTGATGGGTAAAGTATGATTTATGTCAGCCATCTTGCTGTTTCTGTATTTCACGTGTCTTTTTTGTTCCTATATTCCTCCACTACTGCTTTCTTTTGTGTTAGTTATTTTCTAGTGTACAACTGTAATTCTCTTGTAATTTTATTTACAATGTGTAATTTATTTGTTTTCTTGGTGGTTGCCCTGAGGGTCACCATTAATATCTCAATTTGTTACAGTTTGGATTAATAATGACTTAATTCCAATAGTATAAAAAATTTATTCCTGCATAATTCCATTCCACCCTCCTTTTTGTTGTTATTATTATAAATGACATCTTTATACATTTTATGCCCATCAACATAGATTTTTATTTATTGTTTTATGCAGTTGCCTTTTAAATCAGAAAAAAGGAGTTACAAATGAAAAATATGTTTATATCATCTTTACTTATGTAATTACTTTTACCAGTGCTCATTACTTTTTCATGTTGATTGAAGTTGCTATTTAGTGTCCTTTACTTCTGTAGTAGTTTTTGTAGGGCAAGTCTGCTAGAGACACACTCTCAATTTTGTTTATCCAGAAATGTCTAATTTATCCTTCACTTTTAAAAGATAGTTTGACCAGATATAGAACCTTTGATTGACAGTGTTTCTTCCCCGTCAGTACTTGGACTTTACCATCCCCATGTTTCTGGCCACCATGGTTTCTGATGAGAAGCCAGCTGTTCATCTTATTAAGGATCATTTGTATGTGATGAGTTGCTTCTAGAAAGCAGTGAGAACACTGCTTTCAAAGCTCTTTGTCTTTCAATAGTTTGCTTCTTATGGGTCTAGCAATAGACCCCTTTGAGTTTATCCTTTTTGTAGTTGGCTGAGTTTCTTGAATGTATAAATTAATGGCTTTCAGCAAATTTGGGGAGTTTTTGGTTATTATTTCTTTAAATAGTCTTTCTGCCCCTCTACCCCCTTCCTTCCTTCTAGGGCCCTGTTATACATATATTGGCATGCTTTATGGTATCTCACAGGTTTCTGAGGCTCTGTTCATTTTTCTTTATTTTTTTAAAGTTGTGTTCCTAGGACCGGATAATCTCAATTGCCTTGTCTTCAAGCCCACTAATTCTTTCTTCTGCCTGCTCAGATATGCTATCAGGACCCTCTCGTGAATTTTTCACTGTACTTTTAGTGAATTTTATTATTGTCCTCATCAACTCCACAATTTCTGTTTGCTTCTTTTTTTATAATTTATGTCTTTTATTGATATTCTCTATTTGGTGAGATATTATTCTCATGCTTCCCTTCAGTTATTTAGACATGACTTCCTGTAGGTCTTTGAACATGTTTTAGATAGCTGATTGACAGTTTCAAAGACCTCGAAGTGGTAGCCATCTGCCCTGTGCACAGGTTGAGCTCTGCTTGCCAGCTCCTGCTGCCTTCCTGCACTTCACCCAGCATAACCAGGACTCTGGCCTCATCCCTTAGCCCCACCCTGAACCTCCTGCACAGGGTCTTTCTTCTCTTCTGGATTGGAGGAGGATCTTAACATCAGAAGCTGTTTGGATCTGAGAATGCTCAAGGAAATGTCCAGTTCCTTGGGGAAGTGAAGAGAGACCAGGGGTCCTCAGATAGTTGTCCCCTTCCTTCCAGGAATCCAGACATTCCACAAAGCTTCACTCCCAAAGGACAGGTGTGGGAAGATTGCAAATCAGAAGCTTATTTAAGAATTAGTTTAATTACTTCCAAATCATGAAATCATAGTACATAAGCATACAAAACCCAAGACGTAAGTGGCCTGTTGCTGACAGGCCCTAGGTGTCCTGCCATGTTGTCTTCCCATAGTCTGGGGGACAGAAAGCAGCTCTTCAAATTCCAACCAACTCAGCCAAAATCCATAGTTATGAGCTATTCCCTCCCTCCTCATTGTGAGGTGTGTGTTGGTGGGGAGGAAACTGTGATGTTGGCAGGATATGGGAGCTTTCTAAACCTCCCCACTTCCTATTAATGTTTCTATTAATAGACATACTGATCCTCAGCCGTGGCAATAACAAAGAACATTATAACTCCACCCTTCACACAGTGCAGGGCAGCCACTTAATCTAAGTGCCCTACATAGGAAGAACCTCCTGGAAGTGATGGGGTTTGGGAAGCCATATGGTGCTCAGCAGAGGACCTGAAGTCAATGTGGAAACTGGGCAGCGTTGGAATAGGCTGGGCTGCTTATCATCCATGGGCAGGACTGCGTCAGGTTCAAGGACTGACCCCCTCAAGGGGCTGGACTTCATCAGGGCTTTGGCTCTGATTCAGAAGTGGTCTTTGCAGGTTCTTGTCACAGCACCAGGAAAGTCCACTTCCCAAAGTATAAGGACTCCCAGGACCCATGAGGCCTGTACTGTTATAATGAATTATGACTGGATCCACCTGACCTATAGCAATAAATAATACACATAAAAACTCTGCACTGCTAATCAAAAATGCCCAAAGAACATGGACAGAGAGAATGGAATCTTTTTTGACTTGAAAAGAATTAAAGTGTGGTACTCAAGGGGACTCGTAATGAGTTTGGATCATGTGACCATGGAACTGGGGTTTGATGAGCACATGTAGCATAAGGTCAAGGGCAGAAGATGGGGCTGCTGGTGCAACATTTGGCCAAGGGTTGCCAGGCTGCTCTGTAAAATTACTGTGTGGTGTTTATTTATACAGAGTAAGGGCACAAACATCCATCTCTGTGGCCTCATGTTGGGTACACTGGCCAACAGCGTTTGCCTAAAGACCCAGCTGAGAGCAGAGCATCACAAGCACCTGGTGGGTCACTCGGCTGGTCACCTGGACCCTTGTGGCCTGGTAGACCCATGGGTGTGCCTGCTGGTTCCAATGAGGAGCTGCTTCCAGCTTTAAAACAAAGTGTCCAGGAGCGTTCAGCTGCCGAGGTCTGATTGCCTTTCAATCTCTGTGCAGCCCATCAGAGCGTCCATCTCATTGCCCTGAGCTGCCCCGGCTCCCGCTGGCAGTCATCCATGACCCACAGGCAGCTCGACAGCTCAATTTGACTTGGGCTTCGTGCCTCTGAGCATTAAAAGGTGCTTCCCTGCTGGCCTTTTTCTTTCCTTGTGTGGAACCAGCCACCTTCACCCAGACGGTCCCCTCCCAAACACTTTCTCTAAAGACCTGTGCAGAGTGCGGACCTGCAGATGTGTGTGTGGCCGTGGGCAGATTCTGGACCCACTTGCTGCTCTGAGCCCCAGCTTACCAGGCTGTAAAAGAGTTCTCTCTGCCCAGCTACACTCACCGGGCATGGACGGGTCAAAAGAGAACTCTTGGGGACAGTGCTTAGTCAACCAAAAAGTTCCAGACAAATGTTAGTTATTACCTCTGTCTCTCGTGAAGAGATCAGAACAAAACACAATAGGAAAGAGAGAAATCTCACATGCCTGGGTAACTGGGAGAAGCTGGGGTCTCAGGTAAGAGCATTTCCTGTGTCTCTGGGCAAATAGAACAAGGAAACCCTACATATCTCCAAGCTAGAGATGCCGTTTAAGAACAGAATGCTCTGTGTCTTCCCGCCCTCCGTGGATGGTGGACTGGGCGCGGAATCCAGACTCCAGGCTCCCTCCTCCACACTGCCTGCAGGGCTCAGGTCTCAGTCCCTTTTGTATTTATTATAAACTGGCATGCAACAGACACTGGTTGGGTGGATGGGTGGATTTAAGATTTTAGATATTAATACCACACTCCAGATAGAACCATCTTCACCAGCATGGTTTATAAAACACTTGCACTCTGCGATGAGGCCCAAGTTCTGGCCTTGGAGGGTACGGAAGGATGGCTGCACATACTGCTGTGGATGCTTCGGGATTGTACATTTGAAGATGGTTAAAACTGTAAATGTGCACTATGTATATTTTCCTGTGATACATTTTTTGAACAACGTCTTTCACAAACGTTTATGCTCCATGAATGGGTGAAATCTTGGTTCTCTCCAGTGCCAACCACCAAGGCTCTAAGACACACGATGTTTGTCTCAGGCTGTGTCAGGAGATGGGGGATCAGGAGAGGGAAGAAGCTTGCTGACAGCCCTTGAGTGTCAGGGCCCCAAGGGGAGGAAAGACCTAGAAACCCTCGATTGTATATTAGTATGTTGTAAAAACACCATGACAATGATCCCAGCTCCCTTCCCCCAAGGACCTGGAGCCAACCCCACCCCAGCCCACTCTGCCAGCTCATTGCCCTTGCCCACCAGAGCACACCCTTCTTTTTAGGAGTTTGACTTCTCCCTCTGGAGATACTCCTGGGATAAGGGGACTCCCATACCCCAAATCCCAACAGTAGGCATAGCCTGGCCCCAAAATAGGGGCCAGAGTTTGTTGAATGACAGAAAAAATGAATGGCAAAGTCTTTTGTTTTTCCTGGAATTTCGTCACATCAGGAGATATGCATTCTTACAGCAGGGAATATGTTCATTTAGCACCAAGAAATATTTTGGCTTTGCAGAGATTTATGGGGTAAATTTTGAGGTTCCTTAATGGTGGCTCAGATGGTAAAGAATCCGCCTGCAATGCAGGAGACCTGGGTTCAATCCCTGGATTGGGAAGATTTCCTGGAGAAGAGAATGAGTACCCACTCCAGTATTCTTGCCTGGAGAATCCCATGGACAGAGGAGCCTGGTGGGCTACAGTCCATGCATTCTCAAAGAGTCAGACACGACTGAGTGACTAACACTTCCACTTTCATGGGGTACTTTTATGGTAGGGAAACTAGGAATTGGCACAGAAGGATGGAGTTGGGGAGGGGCTGAGAACTGTGTTCAGAGGTGAAGGGCTGACTTCGGCATCATACACAGAGAACCAGGTTAGAACCAGTCAGCACAGAGCATGGGGCTGTGACTCATCCCAGGGTTTATCCCAGTGACTGCTGTCCAGCAGAGGAACAGGCTGCCTCGTGAGGTAGTGAGCCCACCAACACGAGAGGCATTCAAGGATATGTTGACATCTGCTCTTAGGAGTGCAGGTGAGAAACTAGATACCCTGAATTACTAGGCTCATACCTCCACCCCCATCAACCCCAAGGGTCTGGGATTCTTTTGAGCTGAGATTGAAGTGAAAGTTTGTAGGATAACGTGTAACAAAGGCTTCCCTGATAGCTCAGTTGGTAAAGAATCCACCTGCAGTGCGGGAGACCTGGGTTTGATTCCTGGGTTGGGAAGATCTGCTGGAGAAGGGATAGGCTACCCACTCTAGTATTCTGGCCTGGAGAATTCCATGGACTGTATAGTCCATGAGGTTGCAAAGAGTCACACACGACTGAGCGGCTTTCACTTTCACTTTAAGGTGCAACAGGGGTCAGGATGGGTTAAACCAGGAGGCTTCCCTGGACCAGAAGAGTGTAGGTCCAATTCATTTCTCCAGTTTCGTTTCCTGCCAACCTTCCCCTCGCCCCCAGTGCATGTCCCCCTCCCTCAGTCCGCGGGGAGAGCACCTGCCTAAAAGCGCCACCGATTCATGTTCCTACAGCTTCCTCAGCAGCATAGGGAGAGACTCTGGGCCCTCGCCAGCATCCTGCCAGCCCCTCCGCTGTGGCAAATGAAATCACCAGCTTCACGCTGCAGATCTATTTAAACCAGCCTTTCATGTCTGATGGATTTAAAAATATGCTAGAAGTCAGCATCTTGAACACAAGAAACAAACAAGCAGATGAGGCTGCATTTTCCTTCCTCGGTGCCCACCCCGTCCTCTTTCTTTCCTTCCCCCCTCTCCTGCCCCCTCCCAGAGCAGTTTTCATTCATGAGGCCCATCTCCCATCCCTCCCCTTCGCTCAGTGGCTCTGAAGTCTGCACCCTGAGAGTGGCTGGGTGCCCAAGGAGTCTGGGTTTCCTCCTCAGTGCATAGGAGATAAGAGAGAGCACCCCACAAGTGGGCTGCCCTCACTCCCAGCTCACTCCCTGCCTGGCCGGGCAGACCCCAGAGCAGGACTCACCAAGGTCCTGCCTGTCACAGACAAGGAACCTGCAGCCCGCTGCCCTGGGGATCACAGCCAGCCTTACTGTCTGGTGCCTTCAGAGCCCCCAAGCTCCCAATAAGCCCCCCATGAGCCCTCACAGGATGCTGTCACAGCAGGGGCCCCAGCCCCTCCCCAGATAATTCTGGGGCTTCAGCCCACTTTGGTTGAGCTAACCCAATTTTCTCCTGCCGTAATTTAAGCCATATTCTGTTTACTAATCCCTGAACATCATTTCTTTGAGGCTTGATAAGAGGCCCTGCAAGAGGTCCTCCACCTGCAGGCAGGTGGCCAGGATTGCAGGGATTGCGGTGGTCGAATCTGAAGAGATGCTTTCCTGGAAATGGCCCATCCACCGCTCCACCCCAGCTGCACCAGGAAGGCCAGGCTTCCAACTCCACATTTTTAGTCTCAGAGGCCCATGGAATCCCTGAGGGATTTGTTTTTATTTTTACCATTTGTTTATTTTTGTTTATTCTTCTTTTAATTGGCTTATTTGGCTTGCCATTAAAAAAATAATTTAAAAATAATATTTAAAACAGTATCACTGTGTTTCTTTGGCGGGGGAGGCTATTGTTTGGTATCTGTCTAGTATCTTAAAGTTCTTGTTTCATGTTGTTACTTTCCCTGTCATAACTGGTGGATTATTTCTTTCAACATACTTGGTTGGTAAGTACTAAGAAAAAAATAATACCAGTGCTTGTCCAAGTCCCTCACAAGAAATTCTAATTTAATTAGAAGTTAAAAGTTCTTTTTTAAAATGTGTTTAATATTACCATTATCAGCAACAGTAACAGTGGTGTGGAGTAATAGAAAGTGGAAAACCTACCTGTGTGTGAACTAGTCTCAGATCTGCCTGTCTCCATCTTCCACATTCTTTCCTGCCTCCACCTCCGTCTGGATTCCTCCAGAGAATTTTAAAGGTTTCCTCTGTCCACGCAGCAGGCCATTAGCGAAGCAGCTGCCTGACAGTGTTCTGAGACCTCCCCAGAAATGCAGAGCCTCTAATCACCAGACCTGGACAGTCAGTGTAGGTGAGCCCTACGCTTAGGGGCGTGGGGGGCTGGGGGCTCAAGTGCTACAGTCCTTCATCCTGTGTCTGTGGGTCTACAGCACACGCAGACACACACACACACACACACACACTCATAAACACACACACAGTCTCTCTCTCACACACATACTCACACTCATACACAAACACACACACAAACAACATACACACACACACTCATATACACTCATACACATACACACACGCACTTTCACACACACATAGACACATACACACACGCACATACACACAGTCTCACACACTCACACTCTTACACATATACACACATATACACAAACACGTATACACACTCACACACATACACACATTCTCGCACACGCATAGGCACACACATACACACACATTCACACACACACACACACACACACACACGAATCCACACACTCCACCCATTCCAATTTCATCCCTGGCTCCCTTCCCAACTATCCTACCCCTGATGGTGGGGACAAAGAATGTTCCGGCCCTTTCTGTGAACACGGATGTTGCAGCCATAAAGCCATCAGCCGCTGCTGCTGCTCTCAGCTGAGAAGATTCAGGATAGAGAAAAACAGGATCCTGGCCCCAGGTAGCTGAGGTGCAGAAAACCCCCAGCTACCTGGTGCCTTGGAGTTCACGGGTCTCTCCTGTGACACCCTCTGTGAACTACTTCCTTTCTATTGAAGTGTGAGGACCTCCTCCAGAGCGCGGCTGGGGCTCATCCAAACCAGGACCTTACGTCTGGGCCAGATCGCTGTTTGGACGTGAGCACGTCTATGGTCATCTCTCCCGGCCTCCCCCGATCCCGGACCCCTGTCCAGCCCTGCTGCCCTCTAGGCTGCCCTCGCCTTCTGCAGAAGCCCAACACTCCAAAGGCCACTCATTAGGAAGCTGTGGGCACGATGCCTGAATAGGGATCTTATCAGAGACGATAAATATGGGATTGCATCATCAATTCAATGGACGTGAGTTTGAGCACTCTGGGAGATGGTGAAGGACAGGGAAGCCTGGTGTGTGCAGTCCAAGGGGACATGACTGAGCGACTGAACGACGACGACAACAAAAGCAGAGCTAACACCCTGCTGGATGCGAGTGGCCCAGCCCTGGCCGGCCGGCAGCCGAATCCTTAATTCCATTTCCTCTCGGTTATTAAAATGATTTTCCATGAGATAGTCCCGGCTCAGCAGAGCTGCAGACCAATAATGGAGCTGAGTGCCTGGAGGAACCTGGCAACCTGGCTATCCCCTCCTCATCTGCTGTGTGCTGGCAAAGTCGTGGGATATTGTTGTGCTATAGTCCTAGTGGGAACTTCTCTCCTCCCCAAGCCTTTATTTCTCACCCTGACCCCTGATCTCCCAGCAGCCAATCTACTCTCCCCCCTAAAAAGTCCAGAGCAAAATCTCCTTGGAAAGCTCTGGGCCCGGAATTTTCCTGGTGGTCCAGTGGTTTTAAGACTTCGCCTTCCAATGCAAGGGGTGCAGGTTCAATCCCTGGTCAGGGACTTAAGATCCCACATGTCTCCTGGCCAAAAAACCAAAACATAAAACAGAAGCAATATTGCAACAAATTCAAAAAAGACTTCAAAAAAAAAGAAGAAATCTCTGAGCCCAGGGCCACAAAATAAGAGGCATAGAGCCACAGAATCAGCTATTACAGCTTTGCCAGCTGGGTGGATGCCTGGAGACTGTTCTAGGCCGACACCTTCACTCATAAGTGAGAACCCAGAAGCCATTCATAAGTGAGAACCTTATGAACCCTTCATTCATAAGCCAGAACCTCAAGGCCGCGTGTTAGGCAGGTGCCAAGAGCAGGAAGAATGGGCGCTTGCACCTGAGAGGAGCATCGCAGCCATAAGTCTTCATCAGCTCGTTTGGCAAATATTCCTGAACATCTGGAAGAACTTTGGTGGGCATGGTCTATACCTGACACTGAACATAAACACAGATGAGAGGCAGAACCTGTCCTCCAGGAGATCACCGTCGAAGGAGACACAAGAGCAGACACTGAAAATACAGCAGGTCCCACACCTGGGCACATGGAGACACGGGGAGCCGGACGGGCTCAGCCAGCCCGTGTGTCCCAGCCCCGGAGGGGCTCAGGTGGGCCCAGGTCAGAGCCACAGTCGTGACCACGGTCATGACAGCAAACCCATGCCCTCTCACCGCATCCCCGTCACGGCTCCCACTTACCTCCATCAACGTCCCTGCGGAAGGGGAAAGGTTATAGCCAGTTTGCGAGTAGAGGAAATTGAGGCAGGGAAGCTGCAGGTCACACAGCCAGGAGGTTGTGGGGAAACTGGGGGTTGAACCTGGTGCTCCAGCCCAGAGCCCACATTCTACTGTGCTCCAGGCTCCTCCCCTCTTAGGGGACCTTGGGTCCTCTGTGATGACCCCGGGGGAGCCTCCCTCCACCATGGGCTCCAGGTCTGCAGATGGCCCCAGTCCTGAGTCCTATTGAACAGCCTGGGGTCCTCCAAGCCCTGGCCCTGCTCTGACCTCCTACCCTGTCTCTAATCTGTGCATCCCCAGGCCAGCTGTCAGAGTCACTTCCAGGCAACAGAGGATGGTGGGCCTTGGCCACTTGGCCCCTGGAAGCAGCACTCTGACCCACTGTGTGCAGAGGCTCAGCTTAGAGGGGCTTCTCCCTCCCAGGGGCTCCTGCACGCTCTTGTCCGGAGCCCTCATTTCTGAGAAAAGGGAGCTACCATCTCACCATGCGGGATGTGTTCCTGGGTCAGCTCACAACAGTCTGGGACAGAGGTGTGATCATCATGGCATTTCACAGAGGAAGGGTCCACCCAGGAGACAGCAGTTCTGGTAACTCACTGCAGTGCTCAATTGTTGGCCGGAGAAGCCAGGCTGCAGCCCCAGCTCTGTTTACTCCAAGGCTGGCTGGAGTTCATCCATGACCGTGAAGCTGAGCGGGAGCCTGAGAAGCCTGTGTCTTTGGCTTCAAGCTCCATCCAGCTGAGCTAACCAACCGTGGCCAGAAAGCAATCGTCATAATGTCAGAAAGCCATTACGACCCACGGAGCCGCTGAAAGACGCTTCGAGAGTCCTTTCTGTGAGTGGAAAGTGATGCTGGGTGTCATGGTCCCCTGGAAACAGTCGCAGAACAATCCCCGAGCACACATCAGCCTGGCTCAGACCCTTCACGCCCTCCCGCTTCCCAGACAATTACATCCTCCGAGCCATCTGTGTGGGGAGAACAGTGCGACGTGACACAAGAAAGGAGGATGCAGACGATCTCGGAGCTGCACAGGTCGCCCCTCTGAGGCTCCCTGCTGGGGAGCGGGCAGTCCTACGAGGCAGCCACCTGTCCCCCTGCCACTCCCCACCACAGCATCCGGAGAAGACTCCCCTCCACCCTCTGCCCGGGGCTCCCAGGGGCGCTTCTGCCAGGTGTACTTGCCGGCACTTTTTCTGTAGCTGATTTCCCGAACTAGGCAATAAGTGAAGTCCATTGCCATTTTGCAGGGAAAGCAGCCGCCAAATTGAGCTCATTAGCTTCAGAGCACATGCGGCCTGCAAACCTTATCCTGTCACTTTCCTGATTACAGCCCCAGTGCTTTCTCACTGACCGAGGAAAACGTCTCCCTGACCTGGACACGGGCTCCGGACCGTGGACCCTGGCTGCATCCCACGCCTCCCTTCTCCCCGCTCCCCCAGTCCTGGCTTTTCCCTGGTCTCTCCTCTTCTTTCCAAACAAGCCTCCCTCTCTGGACGCCTTTGGGTGGGGCCTCAGCACGTGTCACTTCTGCCAACCGCATCCTCTACCTTACCATCCCCTCCTCTTCTGCTTTTTCGAGTTTCCGTTTCAAGTCGTGTCTTCAGAGAGGCTCTTGATCTCCTAACAGTCTCTACTCCCTCGTAGCACGTATGACCCTTGTGGAGAGTCTCCTCCTAGCATCTGCTCCTCAGGAGGGACCGACAAAAGTTGATGGAACGAGAAAGTTGGAAGAGATTCCTTGCGTAGCTCTCCTGGGTCCACCTGAGATCAGGACTGGAGCCACTGTGTTCAGGATGGCCCAGCACCCACGCCTGACGTGGAAGCCACGGCCAGCCTCCCAAGGTCACAGATGTGAGTGTATCTCCCTCCCCACCCCACCGCTCAGGCAGGACTTCCGCATTTGGTGATCACACAGGATTCATTGGAAAAGCCCCTGATGCTGGGAAGGATTGGGGGCAGGAAGGGTAAGGGGGTGACAGAGGATGAGATGGCTGGATGGCATCACCGACTCGATGGACACAGGTTTGAGCAAACTTCGGGAGATGGTGAAGGACAGAGGAGATGGGTGTGCTGCAGTCCACAGGGTTGCAAAGAGTCGGACACAGCTGAGTGACGAAACAGTAACAAAAGGATTCCTAGGCCACGCCTTCCTCCCTGCACGGCGCGCTCCTGGGAAGCCCACTCCAGCCCTGGGCACAGGGAAGGACCTCCTGTTCTGTCCTCCTGACTCACCACGTCATCGTGGCTCTGTGCTTCTGTCACAATAATGATGATTTAAGACAGTGGGGTATTGGGCCGGTTATTTCCTGTTCCATGTAGCCAGACAACTCTGGAGCGTTTCTGTGGCTGTTACGCCATCAAGAAAGGGTTGTCTCACTAATCCCCACCTCCTCCCTTTTGCTGGTCCCCAGAAAGTTAGAGGCACTTTTGAGCCTCTAACTCTGGCCGTCAAAGAGAATGGTACCCCATTACACCAACTGGATGTATTATTTGTTGTTATTGTTCAGTCACTAAATTGTGTCCGACTCTGCCACCCCATGGACTGTAGCACACCAGGCTTCCCTGTCCTTAACTATCTCCTGCAGTTTGCTCAAACTCATGTCCATTGAGTCGATGATGCCCTCCAACCATCTCATCCTCTGTCACCCCCTTCTCCTCCTGCCCTCAATCTGTCCCAGCATCAGGGTCTTTTCCAACAAGTCAGCTCTTTGCATCAGGTGGCCAAAGTATTGAAGCTTCAGCATCATCCTTTCCAATGAATATTCAGGATCGATTTCCTTTAGAATTGACTGATTTGATCTCCTTTCCATCCAAAGGACTCTCAAGTGTCTTCTCTAGCACCACAGTTCGAAAGCATCACTTCTTCGTCTCTCAGCCTTCTTTATGGTCCAACTCTCACATCTGTACAATGACTCTTGGAAAAACCATAGCTTTGCCTAGATGGACCTTTATTGGCAAAGTAATGTCTCCGCTTTTTAATATGTTGTCTAGGTTTATCATAGCTTTTCTTCCAAGGAGCAAGTGTCTTTTAGTTTCATGGCTATTGTCACTGTCTGCAGTAATTTTGGAGCCCTCCCAAAATAGACTCATATTATTAACCCAAACCAAATATGACTTTTCCTGGGGGAAGCAGTGTGTGTTGAATTCCAAGGTGAAGTGGACGCTGCAGGTGTCCACTGCTCCTCTCCATGCAAACCAAGCCTTAGGCCAGGTGGGTCTCCAGGAGGTTCTTGGAAACGCAGGTAGAGAGCCAGAAGCGGGGGCCTGCAAAGAGCAGCCCAGGCAGGCCTGTGACACCTCGGTGACAGAGTAGCGTTTAGCTCTAATGGAAGGCCACGCATGTCTTGATGCCAGGCGGTCACTGCCTACCGGGGAGCTGGGAGATGAACATCAAGATCGCAGGGAGACACGTGTGAAGCCTTTAACGAGCTAATGAGCACAGTCACCATGCAGGCCACTCCCACCCAGGGCTTCTGGCAAGAGTCTACGTGTGTGTCGCCTGCAGGGCTGCCCGGCTCCCTGGGCCTAAGCCCATAGCCCTGGGATCTGGCCAGCTGCTGACCATAGATGGTGGTGCCTACTGCTCCCCGGGGACCTTCAGAGGCCCACAGGCCTCAGGCGCTGGCACCCAGCCATGCTTCTCAGTGTCAGGACTGGAATGCAGGCAAAATGTTATTACTATAGCAACCATAACTGGAATGTCCATCATACTTTCAGTTTCCAGATGTGTTTTCTGGTTCTTTCAGTTGATTTCCTTGGAGTCTCGGGGAGGTGCAGTGCCTGGCCCAGACTCACATAGTTAGCAAGCAGCAGCACCAGGGTTTGACTGGGTGGTTTGGCTCCAAACCTCTGTCATGTGGCAAAGTTGTCCAAGGATGGATGCTTGCCTTCAGAGCAGGGGTCCGCAGGGGCCTAGGTCCTTGACTCAGCACCTTAGGGGCCTCTTCTGCCCTGTGGACTCTGGCTGCCCTTGAGGCCGAGATGTTGGCTGCACCCTAGAGGTTGGTAAAGATCCTTTTCACTTCTGCAGTGAGACATGATCCCTCGATAGAATACAAGAGGGGTCCAGGCCTCCTTCTCTGAACGTGACGGCCTGGGCCCCTGTGGGCGTTTGCAGAAGCAGGCAAATTAAGTGTGATCTCTTTCTGGACCAGCTTGGGAGGCAGCCCGCCTCACCACGACCTGGACACAGCGTGCATCACCTGCCGAGGGGTCAAGACTGTGGGGGTCGTGGAGAGGGGCTGTGCTTAGGGAAAGTGGCTGAGGGACCCTGTTTCTTTTCAGAAAGGAGCAGGCCCTGCCCACCTAGAGACTGACCAGCAGGCGGTATGGACCAGGAGTCCCAAGGGCAGGGACGGGGCTGTGGACTCTGTTGCCAGTGTCTGGCTGAGCCTGGAGCCCATGCCTTTTCCAGTACACGTTTCTTTCAGCTAAATTTCAATCACTGAACAAGTTGTGTCTGGGTCTCACCTGAATGTAGGCTGATGGCTCCCAATGGGATGGGGGCACAGCAGCCTGGGTGGCTCTGGACAGGGGACCGGCATGTCCACTGTGGTCAGGCTGCCCAGCCTCAGGAAGCCAGGCTCATCCCAGTGGTCTCAGGACCACAGGCGAGGGTCTGGGCCCAACACACCCAAGGGTCTAAGGTGAGGTAGGAAGCTTCACAGGTGGGGCTGCACTCAGAAACCAAGGCATGTGGACAGGTGCCATTCAAGATGCCAAGTGGGGAGCAGGGATTCAGAAAAAACAGTCTTTAGGAAGGGAATTCAAGAAACCAGGCTGGGGACCCTCCACGCTATAGAGAAGGTGGAGAGAACAAGATAAAGCCCCAACCCTGTGTGGGACCTGAGACTTAAAGATAGGAGATAGGGCTTCCCTGGTGGTCCAAGTGGTTAAGAATCCGCCTGCCAATGCAAGGGACACAGGTTCCATCCTTGGTCCAGGAAGATCCCACATGCTGAGGGGCAATTAAGCCCACGAGCCACCTACTACTGAGCCTGTGTGACTAGAGCCCATACACCGCAGCAAGAGGAACCACTGCCATGAGAAGCCCACACACCATGACTAGAGTAGTCCTTACTCCCCAGCTAGAGAAAGCCTGCGCGGGGCCATGAAGACCCAGTGCAGTCAATAAATATATTTTTTAAAAAGATAGGAGATAAAGCAGAGCAGAAACCCAAGGATCTGAATTGGTCAGAAGGCCAGGGACAGACTCCTGACCAGGGGACCACCCCAAGGCACAGCGATGGGCTGGAGCCAGCTGTGGGTTGGCTGGGTGCTAAGTGTGGTACCCAGAGGAGAGGAAGGCCACAGAGACAGGACGAAGGGGAGATGGGCATCTCCTGAGGGGCACAGATAGAAAGGACGGGAACCTGGAGCCCTTGAGTCACGCTGGGGTGCGTACTGAGGAAGTCAAGCCAGTCTGCTGTCACCGTGTAGACTCCACCTGCAACCCCACCTGCAACCCCACTCTGTCCAGGGGAAATACGGGCAGGACGAGAAAGGTCTCTGCCCTTGGAGCTTGTGGTCCAGCGGGGAACCTGGACCTCAGTGGACCTCAGAGCAAGCAGCGAGGGGCCCGTGTACAAGCAAGCCAAAATCAGACCAGAAAAGGGGCATCGCAGCTGCAGGCTTGGGGAGAAGTAGGGTGGGGATGGAATGGGGAAGTTCCCCAGAGAGGGAGGAGAGAGACACGGAGAAAGTCACTACTGGGTTTTGTAGTCTCAAAAGAATGGAAGAAAAAAGGAAGGTAGGAATGAAGGAAGGGAAGGCGGGAGAGAGAAAGGAAGGAAGGAAAACAAGGAAGAAGGAAAGAGAGAGGAAGGCAGAGTTGGGGAAAACAGGTTTGACAAGTGAAGCGGTCTCTGTGGAATCCCCAAGGTCAAGCTGAGACCTCATCCCTACAGAATGTACTTAGAACGGACACTGCTTGTTTCCCACTGAGTCAGGGGAGATGGCAGTCCCACTGCGGCGCTCCCACGGGCAGGAGGGAGGGGGCTGCTGTGGACGTGCTCCTCCATGTCCCCCAGGCTTCACTCTTGGAGCCCCAGGAGCTAATACAGCAGGCGCTGAAGGCCCAGGGCCCAGGGAGGCCTCTGGGGTGCTCATTTCTCGGCTGGTGGCTGGAGAGGCCCGAAAGACTGCCAGTTCTTTGCTCAGCGTGGGCCTCCCTTCCAGGCCCCCAGGGATGTCAGGGACACCTGCAGCCCCCAGAGGCCTGGAGATCCTGGAAGCGCATCCTCCTTGCTGGCTCTCGGCGGCCATGGAGGATTTGACCCCATGGACCAGGGATGGAATTCTCCAAAGCTGGATGGACAGGATTGCCTACTCCCATACTCCCACCACAGGGGGTTCCCCTCGAGTGCCCTCTGGGGGACCCCACCCCTGGTCCTTCCTCGACCCCCTTCCTTCTTTTAACCCTCTTACTGTGGTCCTCGAGTTAAGTTTCTCTATTTCTCTTGTCCAAAACACATGATGAAATCATTCCATGATTTGCATGCATGGTATTTGTCTCTAGTTATAACGAGAGGCCCCCCCCCAGCTGGAAGGGCAGAGGACGGAGCACAGGGTGGGTGTAGGGGGGCCGGGGGGTGCAGAGGGCAGCTGAGCAGGCCTGGAGATGGGGTGTCTCCTCCATGACCCCTCTCCTCCCCGCCTCCCCCACCCTGGAGCCCAGAGGCTCAGCTACCAAAGTGGAGGGGTGAGGGGGGCCCTGTGCTCAACCCCAGGGCTCTGGGGAAGCCAACATGTACGCACACGCTCTAGTGGTAAAGAAACTGCCTGTCAATGCAGGAGACATAAGAGACGCGGGTTTGGTCCCTGGGTCGGGAAGATCCCTGAAATAGGAAATGGCAACTCACTCCAGTATTCTTGCGTGGAGCATCCCATGGACAGAGGAGCCTGGCGGGCTACAGTCCATGGGGTCACAAAGAGTCAGACACGACTGAAAGACTTAGCACACACACAGTGAAAGGGCAGGCCCACTGCCGCTGGAATCAGTGGTCATGTTCCCTGGCACTGCCATCCAGAAACCCCAGCCCAGAATCAGGAGCTCAGCCAGCACCTCCTGCCTCCTCTGGACCCTCCCAACCTTTCTTGCCCCTGACTTTGGTCCCTCTCCAGGCTATATCTGGCCTCCCATTCCAGAGCACTCGATGTTAGCCCATGTCCCCTGACCCCCACTCCAGAACCCTCCTCCCATCCCCGAGGGTCACAGGGGATATGCCCTCAGACAGGTCCCAGCTTTACAGCTCCCTCACCAAGCAGCCACCTTCCTTTTGAGAGCAGCGCCATCGGCTCTTCTGTTCCATTGTGGCCTCTGACCTCCTCCTGCACCCCCCGCCCCAAGCCCCCAGAGCACGAGGAATGCAGCCGCCCATCTCTTCACTCTCGTGTGCATTTATTGAGCGCCCACGGAGTGTGCGGTCCTATGCCCAGGGTTCGGAGCCACAGTCTAGTCAAAAGGAGACCGGAGCTAATACAGAGAACGTTTCATAGCTGGGAAGGGCCGGGGACGGGAGAGAATCACAAAACAAATTTCTATTGGAAAGCAACAGAATCTCCTCTGAGAGTAATATATATTCTACGCACGCGCACACACACACACGCACACACACTCCTGTGATGAACACGGACGTCACCCGCTTGACTGTATCTGCACACACATACAGGTGCGCGGGGTTAAGTAACTAACCGGGATGGTGTCCGCGCACGCGCACGCGCACCGCCGCACGCGCGTAGAGTCTGGCTTATGCTATCAAAGACACTAGTCTCCAGGTTCTAGAGAAGCAATCTGACCTAGATGCCTGCAGCATGCAAAACTTGAGGATCCGAGAGTCACGGTTAAGGAGGACGATGGAGACACGCGTGGACTCCTCCATTGGGGCCCGGCTGCTGCGCTGGCCGTGGCTCAAGGTCGGGAAAACAGAGCCTCTGAGAAGGGCCCCCCAGAGCAGAGCCGAGGGGCTGGGGGCCCTTGGTCCAGGGGCAGGGCCCTCGGGAGGCCGGCGGAGTTCACCAGTCTCGAGGGCACTCCAGGATGGATCGTGTCGTCCTGCAAACAGGGTCCCTGGTGGTCGAGCCGCAGATGGAGGCGAGTTTCCGGGCTGGCTCGCTCGCTCGCTCTCTGCAGCCTCCCACGTGTGCTAACGCATTTTGTAGTAATTAGATACAGATGTTTCGCACAGCTGTCCCTTAAAATCCAAGTCTACTGTGAAATCGAGGTCTCGCTGCAAAGGAGGAGGAGTCGAGGCGTCAGCACCAAGGAGCCCTGGGACCACGCCCCTCCCCGCAGGCGGAGGGCCGCGCGCATCTGAGCTGCTAAGAGTTTCCGGCTCAGGACACCCCACAAACAGCCCTCACGAGCCTCTTCCGGAGCCTCATTATCCTCTTGGGAAAGTCGTTGGTTTCTAACCTAAATCTTTCCTGTGAGAATATAGAAATGTCCCCTCCGGTTTCAACTCGGGAGGAGTGGAGCGGTTGCTTCTCAGAGGAAGAGGCCCCAGACAACCCCCTCCCCCACCCCCAACCTTGGCATTTGCAGGGCCAAGTGCCCGCACCGCACCCGGGGAGTGAGGGGGCGGGCCCAGAGAGAACCACACCATCCAGCCCACCAGGCCAACTGGAGGAATGCGAACTTGTCTTCCAGGCCACCAGACACGGTGGTTTCCTGGCTCAGCTCATCCCAAACGAGGTGAAACCCATGGCCACAGTCTCTGCTCACGGAACCCCTCTCATCAAGGGCTGGAAGCTGCCCTCATGGTGGGGAGAGTCCCAGGGGGCCCTGCAGGAGGGCTCCAATGCTCCAGTTTTAAGGGGTCCAGGTTGGGTGTTTCTAGGGTGCCACACCTGCCTCTCTAACACCTCCCCTGTAACTTTCCTGATTGTGTACAAGGTGCCCAGGTCCCTGCCAGCCAGTGGGGGAAACCCCTCCACGTCCCTCCTCCTCTCTGCGCCACCTCCCCCTCCAAACCCCCAGCTCCCCCAGCACTCACCACGTTTTTGGCATTTGGCTTCATGGATATAGTCCCGTAGATCTCCTCCCCTCTCCGGACAGTGAGATAATCTTCCAGGTAGAAGACGGTCTGCTTCCAGTGGGTGTAGGGGGCATCAGGGGCTGAGGGAGAGAAGGGAGAATCACAGGAGATGCCTCCAGGGACTTTCCTGGTGGTCCACTGACTAAGACCTCTGCGCTCCCAGTGCAGGGGAAAGTGAAAGTCACTCAGCTGGGTCCGACTCTTGGCGATCCCATGGACTATACAGTCCATGGAATTCTCCAGGCTAGAATACTAGAGTGGGTAGCCTATCTTCTCTGGCGGATCTTCCTGACCCAGAAATCGAAACAGGGTCTCCTGTACTGCAGGTGGACTCTCTACTAGCTGGGCTACCAGGAAAGCCCCCAGTGCAGGGGGCCAGGGTTCAACTCCTAGTCAGGGAACTAGATCCTCCATGCTGCCGCTAAAAATCCCACGTGCTGAACTAAGACCTGGTGCAGTCAAATAAATAAGTATTTTTTAAAAAGAGAGAGAGAGATGTCTCCAGAAGGGCTGGGACCCCACCTGGAAGCTGCTGGGTTTCTTCTGCGACATGCTGAACACCCTGCCCAGCCCTCTCACTGGGTCAGGCGCCCAAGTTCTGGCAGGCCTCCCCACTCAGCCCAGGGGCTCAACTTGTCATCGACTCCCCATGCCCTCCAGACTGAGGATCTTAGTGGAGAACCAGAGGAGAAATCAACTGACATTACAAGGTCATACCAAGGGTGGTATTAACACAAATGAATCTCAAAATGCTGCTGTTTCATTGGTTCAACAGAGTGAAGACTTGCAGACAAATATAGGGGAGAGATACAGAGGGCAGTCCATCCGGTCTCCTGTTAAATGACACCACTCACACCAACTCCACGGCTAAACCAGTTTCCCCAATTTCATGGATATTCCAGCCCTACAAATAGTTTTCTCTGCCTGCCTCTCTGTCCTAGATCAGTGGTTCCCAACCTTTTTGGCATCAGGGACTGGTTTCGTGAGAGATAATTTGTCCACAAACCGGGGGTGGGGGGTGGCTTCAGGATGATTTCAGTGCCCTACATTCTTAGGCACTTTATTTCTATTTTATTACATTGGCTCACCTCAGATCATCAGGCATTACACCCCAGAGGTTGGGGATCCCTTCTATAACCCATCCTGCTACCCTTGGCTCAGGCCTGCTGTGGGGTTTCGGCCGAGCCTTCCTACCCAGATAGGGTAAAAATTCAGAATGATTTTCCTTCTACTGACCCAATGCTGGTCCACAGCTCATACCTCATGCATGAACCAAAGTCACACTGACGCTCGTACCTCCCATGAAATCCCATCCATCCTCTGGGCTCATGACAAATTCTACGACTAGATGAGGGGTCCTGTCCCAGCCGCTGCCGTCCCTCGGACACTCTTCCTTCCTTAACCACCAGCCTCTCCCTTCCTCATCCTCCAAGGTCAATTCTCGGGAGAGCCTCACCTGACCACCCAGCTGGATTAAGGGCGTCCTGAGCCTGTGTGATTACTGTAGGGGCCACACCGCTGCATAACCATCTCTGTCTCTTTTTACTTTCTGTAGTCTCCACAAGACTGCAACCTCCATCAGGACAGAGGTCTGATGGACTATTACTATTACACCCTTGGAGCCCATCACCACACTTGCTAGGTCTGTGAGCACCGAATACATGACCGATAGTAAAAAGCCAGAGGGGGTCTGGTGTGAGGCTTCAAGGTACCCAGAGATGTTCAGCAACTTTGAGACTTTAGAACCAAAGGGTTGTAGAAGAATACATCTTACAGCCAGTTCCTCTTGTTCTGCAGGCTCTTACCTTCCTCCACCAGGAGGCGTGACTCATGAACACTGATTCATTCTCTTGCCTTACAACCAGAGCTGAAGGTGGGAAGCCTTGGGGAGGAGTTTTAAATATTTCAAAGGCTGTCACAAGAAAAGTCTGTGGCCTTATGGATGGCTCTGGAGGCAGAACAAAGGCTAGGCCCTGGACATCATCAGAAGGCAGAGTTTTAATTCGCAGGCAGAACTGGGGCTGTCCCTCAGTCGTACCGGCCACTGGTGGTCCAGCCTGAAGGAATTCACACACAGCCTGCCTGGAGATTTATCGCACCCCCAGTGGGACCAAGATCATTCAACCCTCAGGATCTATTTTAATGGTGGTGAAGAGTCTGTCTGTGTCCTTCGTAATAGACTAGCTTGATCAAATGTCAGTGCTTTGAATACAGATCTGAGTAGCCTTCAATGTGTGTGTTTGGGAAATCGATGCAAAGTCAAGGTCATGGGGAGGGGAAGCAGCCTGAGCATTTGGAAGGGCTTGAAGGAGAATCATGAACATGGAGTCTGTGCTGCTCAGATTGTGAATCTCCAAACACGTCCAGCCTTCCTGGCCTCCAAGGCATACTGCTGTCCATGGGCAAAGTCCAACTGTTCCCAGTACCTTCTCTGCCAGTGGCACCTAAACGAATTGTCAAAAGATAGTTTCCGGGGTGTGCAGAGATTGGCAGTGAGTGAGTGATAGCACTCTCGCCGCCACTGCCACCCACGCCAGCCCAGACAGGTGCCTCTCCTGTTCTTAGAGACCTTCAGGCAAGGAGATTCCAGCAGCTTCCTCTGTCTCCTAATCAGATGCCCTGGGAGACTCCCAGAGACTTCACTGACTCAGATCTGCCTGCCAGCGAGCCCAGACCATCCGCCTCTGATGCTGGCCCCCCCAAAACGTGCCAGCCTTGAGTTGGAAGAAAGGGATTTTTTTCCCTCAACATCAACATTAAAAGGTTAACAACTTCCCCAAACATCTCATTTCTGTAATGGGTCCACGGACTCATTGTCTAAAGCAGTTTTTTCAATCTGGGGCCTCCATCAGGGTCTCCAGGAGAAGCTGATTGCAATGTAGATGTTTTGACTCTGGTCCTAGGGATTTGAAATCAGTAATTCTAGGGTGTGAGAAGGGGGCAGATTTGCCAAGACATAAAAATCTCATGTAGATACACAACCAAGGCCTCAACGGCTGTGCAGATCCAGTCCTTCACACCCTATACATCTGTTGGGTGGGTATCAGTGAAAAGGACATTTAATGAGGCAACAGGAGGCCCAGTGTCCAGCCTCCTCCTGCACTGGGACTCTGGCACTCACGTTCTACATCTGCAGAAGGTTTATCTCCTGAGGGACTGTGAGGATTAGATGATGGGAAGCGGGGGAAGACCGAGTGTGACCATCTCCTGTTGCGCCCAGGTCCATGTTCCCAGTGTAATTATCAAGAGCTCTCCTCTTTACTCTCAAGCTGTCCTCAATTGAAAGATGAATTGCATGGTCACCTTAAATACAGATATATTCATATAACATATCAGGCCCAGATCAGTGGTTATTGACTCTTTGTGGAAAGCGGTATGTCATGTCATTTATCCATCAACTATGGCTCTGGTTTGTAAAGCAGGGCTGCCACACTTGGTCTGGAATGTTCTAGGATTGATTCCCCAGAGAATTGCTGTGCACAAAGGTGAGCTCTCAGCATCACTGTGGACCACGACATCCGGAGATGTGGTCAGTGAACGGGCTTTTCCCTCCCTCCCAGCCCCAACTACAACTGTCAAGGCCATATCAGTGGCTTTTAAATTTCCATTATAATGATACTGTCATTCACTCCCTCATTCATGCATTCGCTCATTCATTCATGCATTCACTCCCTCATTCATGCATTCACTCCCTCATTCATGCATTCGCTCATTCATTCAGCAGACATCCACTCAGGATGCTTATCATATGCTTGACATGGTCCTAAAAGTGGGGAACAGCAGCCAGTACAGCCTTGCCCCACGAGATCCAACAGCCTATGTGAGAAGACACTCGGGTAGCTGGCCATAACGTCCAGTGGGAGTTGTGAGTGGTTGTGACAGAGGCTGGGAGTGGGGCACACAGGAGCCGGTGGGTACGAACAGAGGGCCCTCTCACAGGAAGATTTTTCCTGGTGCTTTTGGAGTCAGAGTGAAATCCTGCCTTCTGGTCTCTTGCCAGTGATTAAGGGGATGGTAGTTCTTTCTGGAATTTAATACTTCTTCAGCTGTAAATTTGTAATTCTATTCCCTAGGGTTTTCACAAGCTTTTCAGAGAATTCAAGACTATGCATGAAGAAGCTTCTTTGACCTGGGAAGCTGACTCAGTGTCACAGGGTAGCCAAGATGGGAAAGCAGCTGCCAGGCCATTGAAGTCCATCCGGGCCATTTCACTCATAATGAGCCCAAGGCCCAGAAAGGGACTCACTCAGATTTATCTCCACTGCCGGCCGCCCTCCCTTGCTGATTCCTGGAAAAACTAGTACTTAACCCCAGGTTGCTTCCACTCAGCACCGCCCATCCACCCACACAGTCTCCCCAAGCGGCCCAGTTCACATATTCCACCCCACCCGCAGAGGATATGTCCAGGGGGCAGGGCCGCTAGGCCCGCCGGCTGGTTGGCACAGCCCAGAGCCCTGCGTGGCTGTGCCCGTTTGCAACAGCTTCTGCCCAGAGCTTCGGGGGGAAGACGCGGGCAGAGCCATTAGCAGGGATGGTTTCCAAGCTGCACAACGAGATGTGCTTTCCAGTGTGTCTCCTGGAGCAGCTCCAGCCCCCGGGGGCCCATGGGGAGGAACCACTTAGAACAACCTGCGTTTCGGCTCAAGTTCAAAGCTAGCTGAGACCAAACAATACCTTATTTAGGCCTATACATACACATAAAACAACTTTTTAAAAATATCAGGGGATAATTAACCCAAAATTCAGGATAATGTTCATCTGGAGGCGATGTGGGGAATGGGATAAGGGGACCATCCAGGCAGATGCAAAGATGTGGATAGCATTGACATCCTTGAGTTAGGTAGTAAGCTCACAGGGATTTATTTTGTGACTCTGAATTAATTTAATCTCCTGTGTTATCAGTCATGTCCAACTCTGCGACCTCGTGGACTGTAGCCCACCAGGTTCCCCTGTCCATGAAATTTTCCAGGCAAGAATACTGGAGCAGGTCACTTCCTACTCCAGGGGCTCTTCCTGACCCAGGGAGCGAACCCATGTCTCCTGCTTGGCAGGCAGATTCTTTACCACTGAGCCACCTGGGAAGCCCCCTGAATTAATTGACTTACATTTATTAATTATAAACCTTATTGTATTATGCTTGTTAATAATGTATTTCAGTTTAATATTTATATTCTAATTAACAATAGTTTATCTCATGATATTAACTAATACATTTACATTCTACTAAAATAAACTTATTTCTAGTCACTATTTCATTCGAATTAATAATACTTTATTTACAATCTAGTTACTGAGCTAGGTGGCAAGTTCACGAGTGTTTGCTGTATTAATTAAAACGTAAGCAAAAAGTGAACCGCGTGTGGCAGTATGTCATGAGCCATGAATCAGGATTAATCTATTTCTGTGCATCTGGGGTCCCTAAACACAAAGAGGAAATACTCTTTCCTCGGTGGTCAGAGTGCAGAGGGTCTGAGTAAACCCGACTGCCAAACCCATGCCAGCTGGTAAAGATGGTAAGACATCTCTTACACGCTGGATCAAAACCCTATGCTGACATCCACCAGAAACAGACCATCTCAGGGAAAGAAAGACCCCAGCTGGGAGCTAGCTACAATGCTGGAGCCCAGGCATTAGAGACACAGAACTCTTTCCAGAGAACCCTTGCCCCCTGACTTTCTCATCTCCGGCAGCAGGGTGGGCGGGCCCTGCGGGAGGCATATCCCAGGGATGGAAGAGGGAGAAACAGCAATGTGGCTCCACCCTTGGCCTCCAGTCACAGCCATGATCCTCCAGCAGGCTCCTCCTCAGCCCCACTGCCCCACCCCTCACCACTGAAAGGCTGAGTCCCACCCATCTGTCAAGGTCCAGGTGAAATATCCTATTCCCTGTGGGCTGAAGGGAGGGGAGCGGCTGATAATGACTGGGACCAGGGTCCTCTGGTTTTCCCGGGATGAGGAGGCACCAGGGCTGGCCTGGCTGATGGAAACCAGAGGACTCCACTTGATGGTCAGGAGCATCACCTCTGGAAGAAGCCCTCCTGTGAGGAATTAAGGTAAATCTCTTGCCTGCTCTTTGCCACAAGAAAGTCTCACTCCCCTCCATACCCTCTCCTGCACACAGGAGGTGCTCAGGAAACACTAAATGAATAAGCGTGCATTCAAAAAGGCAGCCCCAGCACCTGCCCCTGCCCACCCGACACTGGCTCTCAGCGCTGGCCACAGCTGCTACAGTTTTTTACCTTCTTCTCTAGCAGCCAGAACTGTGGCATTCCTCCAGGACTGGAGAGGCTTGCGAGGTGCCAAGTGAGGATCCCTGGCTGATGCCCCCCGGCCCTTGCCCCATGTCCAGGCTGGGGAGATCATATCCTACAGAGCCTGGGCACCAGGCCGGGTGGGTGTGGAAGGCCAGCAGGAGGCTCACCTGTGGAAAACCCCATTTTCTTGTGGCACTTGGTAAACTCGATATTGAAATAGGTGACCAGGGCGTGGACGTAATCGTTGCGCTGTACCTGCAGGCAGAAGGCAGACGTGAAGGACAGCTCCTCCGTCTTCACCGTGTAAATGTCCACCTCCTGCAGTCCAGAGGAGAGAGAGTGCAGGTCAGCACCTCTTCCGGGTCTGGGTCCCGCCTGAGGCTTCATCCCCCAGGGAGACTATAGACCGCAGACTCCCCTGGGTGTCACATTTCTTGGGACCACGTCCCAGGCCCACCCACCACCCTCCCCATCCTTTCTAGGGTGGAGTCTGCTCAGTGCATGCATGTGTGCATGCTCAGTTGCTCAGTCCTCTTCGACTCTTTGCAATCGCATGGACTGTAGCCTGCCAGGCTCCTCTGTCTATGGGATTCTCCAGGCAAGAATACTGGAGTGAGTTGCCATTTCCTCCTCCAGGATCCAAGGATCCAACTCAGGTCTCACGTGCTGCCAGGTGGGTTCTTAACCACTAGCGCCACCTGGGAAGCCTCGTACTGGGGGGCAAATTCCAAGGGGTAGGGTAGGGAGGTGGGGCGCCCCAGAGCCACTGCATTAAAGCAGCCACCTGCTCCATCAAGCCCTCCTGGGTTCCAGCAGAGCTGACTACTCATTTCCCATCGACAGGAGGCACTGAGAATCGAGCCCACACGATCACAGGCTGAGCCAAGGGAAGTCTGCTGACCATTTATCACCAGCCGGACAGTTAAATACATAAAAAGGGGAAATAAGAGGCGAGACTTTTTCAGTTCTAGCTGGGAATGGAGAACACAAGGAACTGATAACTCTAACCGTTTCAGCCGGGAAGTGACTGAAAATCAATCTTGGGTGGCAGCAGGAGTCATGAATGATGGTTTGCAGTGTGGTGTTCTCTCTGTGCAAAGGATGCTGACCTGATGTGGGCCAGCTCCAGTAAGACAGGACAAAGCTCCCCAGGCATCCAGACCACTCTTGGTGAGGTCTAACTGCTGGGTTGCACAGTAGGGACCTCTGTCCTGAAAGCTCTGTGCAAGCCAGACAGACACCTGTGTGCCTGGAAATGGTTCCCAAGGGTGTGCCTGAGCCCCAGATGATGGAAGATGCTGGGAATAAGTAGGAGAGAGGGGTCTCAGGGGAGGGGGGAGGAAAGACAAAGAGGCTTTTATCTCTACAGGTTTCTAGGATGAAGAAAGGAATCCCCGGACCTTCAAAACCAAGTCCTGCCTCCACAGGGTGGACAGAGGCAGAGGCGAGGCCAAGTCAGCGGCCAGCCCAGAGTGCTATTACGGTGCAGGGTGGCAGCTTCAACACCCGATGACCTGTTGGTTGGGAAGAGGGAGTGACTGTAGGTGTTGGGGACTGCGGGGGCCCATGATGTTGGTGACATCACTTCAGATAAGCCATGCTATGCTTCTAGAGCCTAGGGATGGGGAACAAAGACTAAAGGTCCTTGTGAGGCCAGGTCAGGCATCCAGAATCCAGCAGAGTCAGAAAGCTGGTCCCCTGTTACCCTGGGAATGCGTGAGCCCTAAGAGCATCCCCAGGAAGTTAGTGGCCCTGGACACCTGACCACCCCCAGGCAGGATTTGCTCACTGCCTACCAGGTGGCCAGTCCTCCCTGACATCTCCAGTCAGTAGGTCCTGCTTCAAAACCAGCCTCTGTATCTTTCACCCACAGAACAAGCCAATGCCCACTCCTGCTCCCCCAACTTTCTCTTCTGTGTAAACGGCCTTTCCTAAGTCATGATTTCATCTCCTTCTCCCTCCTTGCTGGGGCTTCCCAGGTGGAGCTAGTGGTAAATAACCCGCTTGCCAATGCAGGAGATATAAGAGACACAGGTGCGATCCCTGGGTCGGGAAGATCTCCTGGAGGAGAAAGTGGCAACCCACTCCAGTATTCTTGCCTGGGAAAGTCCCTGGACGGAGGAGCCTGGTGGGCTACAGTCCATGGGGCTGGGAAGAGTTGGCCACAACTTCTAGCCTAGGGGGTCCCTTCTAGTGGGGACCTACTTCTAGCAGCTGTGTGCTGTGTGTGGGCTCATTTGCCTCCTGACCCAGGGATCGAGCAGGCATCTCCTACACTGGCAGGCGGACTTTTTCACCATTGTGATGCCTGGGAAGCCCCACTTCTAGCAGCCTCTGACCTCAAGGACCACCCTGCTGGCTCTTACTGCCTTTAGGCAGGCAAGCCCCTCCTCCACTGAGCCGCTCTCAGAATCTTTGTCCTTTCCACCTGGGACCAGAGTGCAGGGGCCGGGGGTGTGGTGGCGGGGGGTGTCCTTCATTCTATGTCACCCTGTGAGCTTGGGCCATTGCCCCATCGGGGAAGCCTGTCTAGCTCCAGCACCTGTCAGCTCACACCATTGGACATCCCTCCTGTGCACGTGTCTGGAGGTCCCTCCAACCCAACAACTCTCAGAGCACTGGAGCTTAACTGGGTTTTTGTTGGGGGCTTCAGCTCAGTCTCCAGGGCTGGGCTCATGGTGTCTACACTCACTAGCTTCTCCATCTCTTTCTCCATTGGGACCAGCCCACCTGTCTCCAGGCTCCTCCCAAAGTCCCTGTCCCTGTCCCTGTGCCCTTGGCCACCAGCCCAGCCTGGTCTTTGTACACTGCTTCTGGCTCAGCTCAGCGGTCTCACCGCCTCTGCCCCTGTCCCCACCATTAGACCAGGGCTCGTTAGACACGGGGACTGGACGTGATGGTCCGCGCACCCTCGGTGTGTGACCTGGCCCCTAAAACTCATCATTTTCCTCCTAACACTGTCTTCCCGCCTGACGACTCTCCCTCCCACCCACCCCCAGGCCTCCCCTTCAGTGTGCTTTTGTGTGTGCTCAGTTGTGCCCGACTCCATGTGACCCCATGGATTGTAGCCTGCCGCTCCTCTGTCCACGAGATGCTCCAGGCAAGAATAGCTCCTCTGTCCACGAGATGCTCCAGGCAAGAATATTGAAGTGGGTTCAGACCAACCCACCAAGCTAAGATGGATTCAGACTATGCCGCTCCCTGGATCTAAAGCCTTCCAGAACTTTCTAGGACTCACCTATAAATATCCCAGCCTCTGGGCCTGGACACAGAGAGCAACCTGGGAAGTATGCTGTGTGACTCACCTGGACTTGGTTTCTTCCTTCTCTGGCCTCCCTTCACTTCCTCACCACTCTCAGCGTGCACAAGAGCACACATGCACGCATATGCACGCGTGCACACACACACACACACACCCACACACACCACCCCATCTATCAGGGATTCTGTCTCTATGGGGGTCTCAGATGTCCATCATCAAAATGTCAGCCACCAGTGCTCTGGCAGCATTCTCTAGGTCCTCTGGACATTTGCCTCTAAACAGGGGCCTCTGCAGAACAAAAGCCGTCCAGACTGAAAGTCTGATATACATTAAAATGGGCAAGACAGAGGGGCAGCTGCTCTTTTGGAGTGCCCCTCCCCCGCCTGCCATCTGTGCCTCAGAGACACAAGGCCCTCTGGGTCGGATCCCCCCTCCTCTTAGACTCAAAGTCTCCAGAGTCAGACCCATCACCTGCCCCCCAGAGCCCTGATCCCTCTGCCAGAAAGCTTCCTCTTTCTGCAGCAGCAGCAGCAGTAGCTCTGAGACCCCGGGGGGACCCCTGACGAGGCCTCAGGCCACCCCACCAGGCGCAGGGCTCCGCAGGCATCGGTGACTCTGAGGAGCCAGGCCGCTGCTGTCCCCACTAAGTCATGTTACAAACGGACGTCTCAGAGCAGAAGGCTGGTCAAAACAGAGTCTTAATTATCATCAAGTGTCACAAGCCGCAACGTTAATAGTGATGAAAATAGCAATTAAGTGTGTGAAGAAGGGCAACTGTTTTCCCAACAGACCCGGGAAGACAGTGCTGAGCACATTAGAAAGAGCTGATGGATGGCTCTCCTGGTGGCGGAAGCAAACACAGCCGACCTTGCCCTTCTCAGAGAGCACAGGAAGGAAAGTGACTGGCCGGGGAGGGCCCCGAGCTCCAGTTTCTGCCATGCCCCCAGCCCCAGGCTGCACTCAGGAGAGACCCTGGCCTGTTCCTGGCTGGGAGGGGGAGAGGAAGGAGGGGAGACAGAGCAGGCCAGTCCAGGACCAGCAGTGGGCGTGCACAAGGGCTGTGGCCACCCCTGCCCGGTAGGGGCAGAGAGTGACCTGGGAAGGAATTTCATCCCCTGTGGGAAAATGCTTAATGGCTCCATGCAGCTGCCGTGTGCCATTTGGGCAAATTCAATGGCACCAGGCTATTTCCACTCATACTACAATATTTGCAGGAATGTTTTGCACCATGGGTGAATTATCTGCAGTGTATTTTGCTGGACCTGGGCTTCCCTGGTGGCTCAGGTGGTAAAGAATCCGCCTGCAATGCAGGAGACCCAGGTCCAGTCCCTGGGTTGGGAAGGTCCCCTGGAGAAGTGAATGCCTACCCACTCCAGTATTCTTGCCTGGAGAATCCCATGGACGGAGGAGTCTGCCCTGTAGACCCCCACGGCTCCACAGTTCATGGGGTCGCAAAAAGTCAGACAGGACAGAGCAACTAAGCACATGATAGTTCGCTGGACCTTGTTTGGAGCGCCAGAAGGGAGAAGCTTCATGGACAGAGGGGCTGGTGGGAAGAAATAAAAGGACGTCTGCTCATCGTCAGTCCTGCCTGGACTCGGAACCGGCCGAGGTAACAGGTGGCAAAACCCTCCAGCGCGAGGCCAAGGCTCTCAGGCAGGATGAGAGGGAAGCATCCTTTATCTGATGGGACCTGTATGAGGTTCGCCTAGTTTTATTTGTCCTCCAGGGTCCCTTCTAAATCCAAGATGACAAAGGTTCCTTATGAGGAACACAGTGACCACGGACTGGGGACTGACTGCTCTCGCCTGGACAAAGCAGAGGTTTGCATTCACCCTGCAGGAACCTCCCCTTCCCCCAGTGGCCCTGGGCTCTTCCCTGTCCCACCCACCAGAGCTCCTGGAACTGCAGCGATGCTCACTGGACCAGAGCGGGCAGGTGTGTTTCAGCAAAATGAGGGCTGGGGGGAGGGCCCAAGACAACTGACACAATGAACCTGGATACACAATGAACCCAGATTCTTAGATTAAAAAGTGAACTTGAACCCTGTGAAACGGATGGCTTTCCGGACTTTAAGAAAGCAGTCAAGTACCAGGAGTTCGCCTTGGGTCTGGAGGACAGATCAGCATGTGTAAATGCAGATACTTAGACAAAGGGCTGGAAAGGTTAACCCATTGTGTGGACAGTGGTCACCTCCGGGGGGAGTGTGGGGCTGGAAGGGTGGGGAGGTCACGGAGCGCTTTTATTGGTACCCTCGCGAAAGGGGTTTCCCAGGTGGCACTCGTGGTAAAGAATCCACCTGCCAATGTAGGAGACACAAGAGATGCCGGTTCGATCCCTGGGTCTGGAAGATCCCCTGGAGGAGGAAATGGCAACCCACTCCAGTGTTCTTGCCTGGAGAATCCCGTGGACCACGGAGCCTGGCGGGCTACAGTCTATGGGGTCTGAGTGTACACGCACACAGCACAGTTGGCGAGTTTTGATATTTAGTAATAGGAATGCCCTGGGGGAGGACCCTGGTGGGCAGTTCTCCATCTGCACTGAAGACGGAAAGCCGTGGAGGACAAGATGTGAAGCCGTGTACAAACCAGGGAGCCCAGGATGCGGTGAGCTCTGCCCGGCCACGTCACAGGTATGCTTGGAAGCGGGGGAGTGTGACGCTGACTGCATAGCCGATTGAGGTTTGGGATTTCTTCCCTAAAGCCGCCATCCTGCTCCGAATGGGGGGGCTTCCCCCGACCTAAGCCTCCAGGACTTCTCTCTCTGATGCTCCCATTCCCCCTACACACACCCCCGCTCACATCACCAGGAGACACGCACTGACCACCCCCCAGCTGTGCCACCGTGGAGTCCACTGGCCCTCTTTCGATAGCTCTGCTCAGGGCCAGTGCCTACTCTCGTTGGTCACCCTGGGCTGCTGGAGGCTCCGGCCAGCCGAGGTGGCCATGCCTCACAGCCTGGGGCTCTGCAGGAGCCCGCGTAGCTTTGACCCCAGGCCTGAGCATCCAGGTGGCACAGTAGGCTTCCCTCACCCCCAGGCCCACACAGGATGCATCTGCAGACCTTTATTAAACAGGCGTTGGTCACCACTTGCTTTGGATCCACGATGTCCACCAGGGGCTCCTTCATGGCAACGTCCCGAATACAAGTCATGTCAAAGCCATAGACGTTCTCCCACCCTGTGGGGACAGAGCGAAACGTGAGGGCCAGCAGCGGGACCCCCCCAGAAGTCCCTGGGCCCCCCTGAGTCCTAGAGGGTGATCGGCAGCTTGTGTTCCCTGGTCTGACGACAGGAGAGGTGCTTGCCTGGTGAAGAGTTTCACAAGGTGCCAAACGGTCCTTCACACCATCTAATGTGCACAGGTCCCAATTTAGGGTTAGGAAAAGTAAAGCTCAGAGAAGGTAAGAAACTTCTCCGAAGTCACACAGCTAGACTCCTGTCGGGCCAGGACTAGAACCCAGATTCCTGACTCTTCTGTATCTGCTCTCCTCCCTTCTCTCTGAGCCTCAGCATCTCCTAAGAACTCTCTCCTCCACCGTCCCCATTTCTACCCACTGCCTCGGCTCCATCCCGCCCCATAGCTATAAAGCCGTCTCTCTCCTTCCTCCCATCCCCACCTACTGAAGCTCTCATGAAGCAGAAAGAAACATGGGATTTCCTGATTCATGAAACAGGCTGACGTTGGAATCCCAGTGCCATCTTTTACTAGCCAGCTGCTGCTGCTGCTAAGTCACTTCAGTCGTGTCCGACTCTGTGCGACCCCATAGATGGCAGCCCACCAGGCTCCCCCATCCCTGGGATTCTCCAGGCAAGAACACTGGAGTGGGTTGCCATTTCCTTCTCCATGCCCTCATGCAAATCTCCTAGCCTCTCTGATCGTCCATTTTCTCAACTGCAAAATGTGAGGTGGGGAGCCGGGGTGTCCAGCAGAGGCCTTGCTTTTTTCACACACCACAATGTCCTCATTAGGACCCATCCCGTGAGACATATCCCCCAGGTGGGGCACAGAGCAGCCCAGCAGTGCCCCTTTGCCCCCAGGGGCTGCTCATAAGATGCATTAATCAGGGAACGGATTCAGGGTGCAGGGTTGGAAGTCAATGAATACAAGTCTGATGATCCAAGTGTTGGTCGCTCAGTCATATCAGACTCTTTGCAACCCCATGGACGATAGCCCACCAGGCTCCTCTGTCCATGGGATTCTCTAGGCAAGAATACTGGAGTGGGTAGCCATGCCCTTCTCCAGGGGTTCTTCCCGACCCAGGGACCCAACCTGGGTCTTATGCATTGCAGGCAGGCTCTCTACCATCTGAGCCACCAAGAAGTCCATGATGGTGCCAGATCACTGGTAAATGACGATCATCACTGGTACCACTGATTGATCACCCAGCCCTGGCCGGACCCATCACTGACTCTCCCCAGCAACTGCATGAGGATACCTCGATACAGCAGATGAGAAAATGGGGCTGGCAGCAGCTGGCGCTCGGCTTACATGCATGTGGGATACTGGGCTGGTATCCCACAGCAGGGAAACCGTGGCGCTGGGGTGCAAACCCTGTGTCCTAACCCTTCAGCTGCACCAACACAGTCATGAAAGCAAGCAGGAATGCCATTTGCTTGCCCCACACTGCAGAGCTGTCCCCAATCTTTTTGGCACCGGGGACCAGTTTAGTAGCTCAGCTGGTAAAGAATACACCTGCAGTGTGGGAGACCTGGGTTCGATCCCTGGGTTGGGAAGATCCCCTGGAGAAGGGAACGGCTACCCACTCCAGTATTCTGGCCTGGAGAATACCATGAACTGTGTAGTCCATGAGATTGCAAAGAATCAGACGTGACTGAGTGACTCTCACTTTCACCGGTTTCATGTAAGACAATCTTTCCTTGGACAAGGTTGGGGGAGGTGGTTTCAGGACGATTCAAGTGCATTACATGTGTTGGGTGCTTCATTTTTGCTATTTTACGTGAGCCTCACCTCAGATCATCAGCATTAGATCTGGAGGTTGAGGATCCCTTAGCGGAGTCTAGTTACTGGGTGGCTGAATCTCACTTGTTCGTCTACTCAGAGGAGTTTAGAAATACATTGAACCAGACTTGCTTTTCTCTTAAATCTTACAGGATTAAACTATTTTTAAATGTTCACCAAACAAATGGAACCATAGGAAATTTATGTCCCTCTGTGTCTTTAGGAGATGGGGGTGAAATGAGGGAGGCGTGAACGACCAGGGAATGCTGTGTTCCTTTTACTCAGGATTTTTTCAAGGGCACACAAAGACTTTCCTTGGAGAGAAGAGGCTGAGGAAATAATCATCTCCCAGAGGGCAAGCACTTGTGCAATTTTGGCTTGAGGATTAGATGCCAGTCAGCTCCCATTCTATACCCGAGGCTGGAGCCAAACTCCCAACTGAACCTATCTACATTTGGGGCTTCCCTGTAGGCTCAGATAGTAAAGAATCTGCCCGAAATGTGAGAGATCTGGGTTCGATTCTGGGTCAGGAAGATCCCCCAGAGAAGGGAATGGCAACCCACTCCAGTATTCTTGCCTGGAGAATCCCATGGACAGAGGACCCTGGTGGGCTAGAGTTGATGGGTTACAAAGAGTCAGACACAATTGAGCAACTAATACTCAACGTTTGGGGAAGTGTGGCAACAGCTCCAGAGAAGATCCCCTGCTAGAATCTGGAAAGAGCTGTCCATGCTCACCCAGGTAAAACATGCACACCCACACACACTTTTTTTAAAACCCTTTCTCAAGACACCTACCGCTACACATCTGCTCCTCCGCCCTGCTGTAAGTTAAGGCTCTGTGAAAGTATCTGAGAGTCCATGTGAAATGGTTAAAATCCTGGGTTTGGGCTTCAAATCTTGGCTCTGTTTATTTGCTGTGCGACTTTAGGCAAGAGTTTAACCTCTCAAAGAGCTGGTTTCTTCTTTAAAATAGAGACGATCAACTTACAGTTACAGGGGGATGCGGTGGTGCGGGGGGAGGATTGGGAGAAGGGATAATTAAGGGATTTGGGGATGGACATATATCAGATTAGATCAGATCAGATCAGGTCACTCAGTCATGTCAGACTCTTTGCGACCCCATGAATCGCAGCACGCCAGGTCTCCCTGTCCATCACCAACTCCCGGAGTTCACTCAGACTCACGTCCATCGAGTCAGTGATGCCATCCAGCCATCTCATCCTCTGTCGTCCCCTTCTCTTCCTGCCCCCAATCCCTCCCAGTATCAGAGTCTTTTCCAATGAGTGCATTGCTATATTTAAAATGGATCACCAGTACAGCACAGGGAACACTGGTCAATGATATGCGGCGGCCTGGATGGGAAGGGGGTTTGGGGGAAATGGATACATGTATATGTATGGCTGAGTGCCCCTACTGCGCACCTGGAGGCATTGCCCCATTGTTATGCTCCAATATAAAATAACAAGTTTTTAAAAATGGAGATGATGATGATGATGTTGCTCTATAGGGTTGTTATGGGATCAAATGTGATGATATATATAAGGTTCACAGCAGGTCTGGTGCAGAGAAGGCCCTTGAGATGTGATGGTTACTGTAGTTATGTGGTTGAGCTCTGGCTTTGCCATCAACCAAGCTCGTGACCCTGGCAGCTTGGCCCCCTTCTTTCCAAATTGTTTGTAAAGTGAGGAGTGTGGTCCACTGGTTCTGTGTTCCAGAATCATCTGGGACACTTCTTAAAATACAGATTCCTGGACCATAACCAGACCCACTGAATCAGAATCTCCAGATTTGGGCCCCAGGGAGATGAGATTTCCAAGTCAACATAGGCAGTTCCAACCAGTTGGTAATCCTTGGGCTCCACGATCTATGAAGTCCCTTGCAGTCCAATTTTCAAATGGACTTAAAGCTTCAAATGGCCACTGGGACATCTCCAACCACTCCCACCTGTGGAACCCCTCTCCTTCTGTATCCTCAGCACCTGCAACAGAGCATCTGGCACAGTACAGGTCCACCAATAATGTTGGGGGTTTTTTTTAATGAATGAATTAAATTTAATGAATTTATTCCCAAACATTCAATGCCTGCACTGCTTCACAACACCTGGTTAATTCATGTCTGATCTTCCCGGCCAGATGGCCCTACCTCCAGTTATTCAGTGAGAGATTATCTAGGACTTAAGGTTTTTTCCTCTCCTTTCCACTGACCATGCATTTCCCACTAGCTTCTCCACCATGCATGCAGCAGGGATGGGCAAGGATGCACATCAAGCATATTAATTTTTTGTTGCAATTGTCTTATCTAGTAAATGAGTGAATATGGAGTGAGGGTCATCAACCACCAGGAAAGGGTTAGCTAACTTTCTAGGGATTCAAAAATAATAACAAAAGACCTGTGAAATTTAGTTTATGGATTGAAACAAACTCTTGAAAAGGACCACACCATGGTGTTCTGAATGTAACTAAAACAGCAATCAAGTCCAGACCTACCAGCTAGACCAGACTAGGTGGACTAGAATCCCCACTTGAATGGACTGGTAGAGGAAGAGGCATGCTCTTCTCTGGGCATAAATTATTCATCTGTCTCTACTGTCCAGCACTACTCACAATGTCCAGCATTAATCAAAAATTACAAGACACATGGAAAAGGAAGAAAAATATGACCCATTACCAAAAGGAAAAATAGTCAATAGAACCAGACTCAGAGCTCAGGTATTGGGAATATGTAACAAGGAGGTTCAAATACTTTAATAAATATTTTAAAGAATCTAATGCAGAAAAAACATGCATGAACAGATGCAGAATTTTATCAGTGAGATGGAAATGAAAAAGATCACAATATCAAAGATGTAGAATTCTTCCAATGAGCTTATGCACAGAATGCATATATATTAGAGGAAATAATAACCTGAAAACAAAGACAGGAATATGAAGTACTGGAAAACAAGCTCAGTGGAGAGATCTGTAGCTACATCCCCCCTCCCTGTCCTGGCCCCGGTAATTTGAGTTTCTCTGCTAGAACTAGTGGGGGTGCCTCGGGGAAAAACTGAGCAGGTGGCACCAGGAGCCACTGACAACTTCCTCCAGATAGAAAGGAAGGTGTGTATAATAGTTTAATACATTTTAGGCTCTCAGATCAAAGTCAACTCCTTGTGTAAAATAGGCTAGAGCCAGGCAATAGAGCTCTGGATGTCAGGGTGGTGGAGAAACTCATGGAGAGCACCTGAACCCTCCAAGAGGTCCTGCCTGCCAAGCCTCCAGCTACAGGCACCACCATCTCTATGCAAGAGGTCCCTTGTCATCTTCTCATCAGCCAGGAAGCCAGTGCCCATCCTCTGACCCTCAGCATGTTTTAGAGTCAACTACTGGGTAAGAAAATCACATGGAGTATCTACCCAATTTCCTCCCAATTTTGAGATTCTAGAAATCTTCAGAGTAAAAAAAAAATTAATGATTGCATCTCTGTCTGGGAACCCTCACTGGATCACTGGTAAAGAATCTTCCTGCAATGCAGGAGACCCTGGTTCAATCCCTGAGTCGGGAAGACCCCCTGGAGGAGGAAATGGCAACCCACTCCAGTATTCTTGCTGGGAAATCCCATGGACAGAGGAGCCTGGTGGGCTACAGTCCATGGGGTCACAAGAGTCGAACATGACTTAGCAACTAAATCACTGTCAACCACATATTGGCACTTGCCATGGGTGCTTGCCATCTACCTCTACAAGAATTAAATCATGTGTTGCTGCAGCGGCTGCCCTCCAACACCCCCTGAAGAAGTCCAGGGTGGAGAGCAGAAACGAGGCACTCTGTGCTCCAGAAAGCTGGCAGGACAGGTCTTCAGATGTTCTCAGGAGTTGATTTTATGAGCCCAATTCTAGTACCTCCTTATATGTAGCAAAACACTAACGTCCTTCATTGTGACGACCGTTTCTCGTGACTAGCAGAAGCTTCACAAGACCAGCAGAAACTTTCTAAAAAAATAAACGTGCCTGACCACATGTACTTCCCCTTTACCAAAATCACATACATACTGTTCTTGCCCCGACGTCTTTGGAGCAGTTTCTCAGAGTCGCCAGAGGTGTGTCTCCCAGGCTGCAGCCCTCATGCTGGCCCAAATGAACCTTGACTCATAGCTCGCACATTTTGCCTTTGTTTTAAGTCAACAGCACCGCCGCTGCCGCTCTCACCACCATCACTTTGTCCATTCCTTTGCTGGTTTACTTCTATTCCTTCATTCATTTTCTCGTTCATTCACTCAACAAACTGTGCGTCGTGAGCCTGGTACACGCCAATGATCTGTGTGTGTGTGTGAGCAAACTGAGGGCAATTGCTGAGTCCACTCATGCTTGTGTTTCCGTGTTGCGTGTGGTGGAGAAAAGAGGGGAGGAGAAGGGCAAGGAGGGAGCGGGGAGGGGACAGACTGTTTTCCTAACAATTTTCTTTCTGAAAGGGATTTGGGCACAACTCTTTCTCCTGCCCTATTTAAGATTTTTCTTTTTTAGCCGGTTCTTGAGCCATCAGAAATTTGCTTACAATTGTTCCCTTAGCAACCAGCAACCTTTATGCTTTCACTTTGGATTTAGAACTCTGAGTAACCAAAATCTCTGTTTATTTAAAACACATTTCTAAATGCGCTTGCTTCCTTTCCTAAAAACAGAAACAGGTCATTTTTTAAAAGACATGTTTAAATAGAAAACTTGGAAACTATGTTAGATAAAATGTAAAGGTGCATTTGATTTTGAGTTTGCGGGGAATGCTGTTGACAGACTGGAGAGATTCCACAAGAAAAAAAATGGGGCTACCTTTCAGTTTTTGTTTTTGTTTTTTTTTCTTTTTCAGATGGTATGAAAATTGCAATAAGCAGGAGGAGACGCAATCCCGTGGTCTCCGGTCCTGGGCTGGCACCTGAGTAGGAGCCAGTGCCCCAGGGCCTGTCAGGGCTGATCCAGTCCTCATGGCAAGGTGGGTGAGGTCAAGGTCCCGAACAGGATCCAGACAAGGAGGAGGGTGAGATCTGTTTGCGTTTAAACTACGAGGAAGTTCCTTAAAGCGCTGAGCCGAGGGTTGGAGTTCAATCAGTTTAGAGCACATGAGAACAAAGAATATGCCTGTAGATTCTCCTCCAAACACAATTTATACAGTTACAGCAAGAACTCCAAAGGCAGCATAACCACACAGCTCCAGGGCAAAATATGTCCTATTTATTCATGCATTTGATCAACATTTGCCGTTGAGCCGTTTCTGAAACCTATCACGAGAGCGCATCTGGCCTAGATTCTGAGCCTCTGGAGGCCAGCGAGCTCGGCAGTCAGGCTCAGGGCCACGGCCACAGGCAGGAAGGAGCTTAATGACACAATTGGGGACCAGATCCAGGCTGCCACGTGCAGCATCAACAACTGTCACGCCCCTTATATACATCGTCTCACTTCATCCTCCTGACAAGTCTATAGGCTGGGGGAGTTTTATCTCAGACCGAGGCTCGGAGATGTTAGGTGACTCGTTCACGGTCACCCAGAGGATGCAAAGCCAGAGCTGGCCACCTTCAAAGCTTCATCATCTAACCTCCTACCTCTCATTGCTCATTGAACGTTA
This sequence comes from Bubalus bubalis, assembly GCF_019923935.1. Taxonomy (NCBI): domain Eukaryota; kingdom Metazoa; phylum Chordata; class Mammalia; order Artiodactyla; family Bovidae; genus Bubalus; species Bubalus bubalis. The sequence goes on along the minus strand of NC_059160.1, from coordinate 13,623,463 downwards.
GAAATGACGCCAGATGGGCGGGAGGGCTCAGACAAATGTCCCATTTCTGTCTTGTCCTGACCTGGCTCTGAACATGCTCTGAGTTTATATTTCCAGAAAGGTGCGGACGCAGGTGGACGCACATACTCCGTGGCACAGCCCAGCAGCACAGACAACGACCAGACTTTGTTGGACTCTGGAGTCCTAGCCTCTGGGGGCCGGAAGCCAGTCTGTTCCATCTGGGAACCCCTCTGTCATAGGGAGTCTAGACGAGGGGTGTTTAGCACTGCGCTGGCAGGAACCCAAATCTGCGGAGACTGTTAGACTGTGTTGGAATTTCTGCTCATGCTTGGGGTTGGATCATGTGTGTGCTCACTTGTATGTGTGCGGGGGTGGGGTGGAGGGGAGGGCTGGATCGTGTGCATACTCACTTGTGTGTGTGGAGTGGGGGAGGTGGTCTTTGCACTTTGTCGCTTTAATTAGTTCTGGCTAAGGACACAAGTCTGTCTCTAAACCTTGTGTGTGTGTTCAGATGCTAAGTCATGTCTGACTCTTTGTGACCACTTGGACTGCAGCATGCCAGGCTTCCCTGTCCTTCTAAACCTTATGGAAGCATAATTCGTTTAAACACATGGAGGACCAGGCTTTTATCCCTTGAGAACGGTCACTCTTTAAATGAAATAGAATCAAACAACTCTTTGGGGATCAGATAAAATGTTGGAGAGTTGTGCGGGGGTGGGGGATGTTTTTTCTAAGAGAGCACCTTTTCAACTGATTAAGCACAAAGAGCACAGATTCGGATGAGCCCCCACTCCCACCCCAGTGCTCCCCCACCCCCATGCTCAGCCTCCATCTCCCTCTGTATCTTACTTATATGAAGGAGAACCAATGTTATGCTAACAGATTTCAGGCATACAAAGGCAGAGTTCAAACGACTGGCCTGGCTGGAGACCCTCCCTGTCCTTATGTGGATGTTAGGGAGAAATGACCTTTAGTAGCTTTCAGCCACCTGCCGGCTCTGCGAAAAAACCTCGGCTTATGCCGCTTCATTCACTTTCCATCCACACTGCATTCATTCTCTCCCCGCTTTACCTCCCACCAGCCACATTCTTATTTCCTCTCTGTAGAACCCCCACCCTTGGGACCAGAGGAAAACATCCAGAGAGAAGAATCCGGAAAAGGTCACAGGTATAAACTCCTCAGAGGCACAGCAGCTGTGTCCGCGAGACTGACCACTCACGCCCAGCCCTCTGAAGTGCTTCCCGCCCCCCAAAGCCCCCCTAAAAGCCCAGCAGAGAATGAAAGGGTGACTTACAGTGGATTTTGAAGTCCTTGTACTGTCTGTCCTCAATTGCTACCACGTACAAAGCCGCCCGGTCTGGAAACATAAGCCCTCCAGGTTTCTGTTGATGAATTGTGGGGAAATGGGTCTCGTAATCTATTCACCTGACAAAGACATACATTTTTGAACTGCACATAGAGTCACCAGACAGGCACCCCCTCGCCAGCATTCCTCATGCAGCAGACTGTCACCTCGGCCGGGGAGAGGGCTGGGTGGGGAGGCTTAGTGTCGATTTTGGTACCAGGAAAAACCCAAGGGGCCGAGGTGGGGTCCATAGGATAAATGTGGACGGGCAGAGATGTGTCCAGTGAGGGTGGTGGAAGATGTTTTGACTTCTCAGTCTGGAGAAGCTAAGGTCAAAAGCACACTGGCTTACCGGCAGCCGTGCAAACCCTTAGTACTTGTTGACCAGCATAGACTTTGGACAGCAAACAATGGGTCTCTATTATAGCAAAAGAGGCCAAGGTTAGACCTACGAATGCTCATTCTGTCCCCCAGAAGCAGATCTAGTTTAAAGAGAGGGGTTTGGGAGCAGTGACCCTGTAGCCCAGGTCCTCTCTGAAGTCCTCATAGTCTCCCTCGGCTACAGGCGGGGGCTGAACAGCCAGGCAGCCGGCAGGGCAACCAGGGGACAGCATGCAGCAGGCTCACCAGCCACTTGTCCCTGGCGAAGATGACGGTGGCGAGCATCGACTCGTAGAACAGGCAGTAGCCCATCCACTCGCTTATGATGATGTCCACCTTCTCCACGGGCAGCTCCACCTCCTCCACCTTCCCCTTGAATATGGTGATGACTGCAAAATAAGAACCCCACGGCCACACTTCGCAGGGACCCAGGCTGGGAAGCACCCCGCATCAGGACGTGATCAATCTACAGGGGTCAGCGCGGTTCTGATTCTTCTCTCCCTTCACCATGCCAGTTTATACTAAGGACTGAAGACTCCTTGTGTGATTCCTTCTGAAGTGTATTGGGCAGTTAAGATCCAACCAGTCCATCCTAAAGGAAATCAACCCTGAAAAGTCATTGGAAGGACTGATGCTGAAGCTGAAGCTTCAATACATTGGCCACCTGATATGAAGAGGCAACTCATTGGAAAAGACCCCAGTGCTGGGAAAGATTGAGGGAAGGAGGAGGAGGGGGCAACAGAGGTTGAGATGGTTGGATGGCATCACTGACTCAATGGACATGGGTTTCATCAAGCTCCTGGAGATGGTGAAGGACAGGGAAACGTGGCATGCAGCAGTCCATGGGGTCGCAAAGACATGACTGAGCAACTGAATGACGACTACAGGCCCGTGCTGTGCTAAGCCCAGGATGGACGCTATGTCCCAACAAGCCCTTGAAGCAGACACAGCATTCTTATTCTCATTTTTAAGGAAAGTGAGGCTTACAGGGGGTTCAATGATCACCATGGAAACAGAGCCCATACCCTTACCAGGGCCCCCACCCCACGTCAGGCTACCATGACAACTCAAACCCACAGAGGGCTGAGAGACTGCCGCCACTTCATCTGTCCACAGCCCGGGCTCAGCCCCAAGGATGCCTGGCTAGTGTTGGAGAGGAGAGGACTTGGTGTTTTGACAAGAGTATGGGCTTTGCACTCAAGAAAACTGGCTTAAAGTGCTGGGTCTTCTCATGATTAGCTGTACGACTTTCCGCAAGTTACTTGACTGAACTCCAGTTATCCAGAGAACAATCAGGAGAAGTGACATCTACTTGGTGAGAGGCTGTACTGATGAAATGAAATGATAGGTGAAGGGCAAGCTCGCAATCGGGGCTCTAGAGAAGGCAAACACTGACATTGTTTCCTTGGTGACCAGATGACTGAGATGTAAGGTGGATAGGATTTAGGCAGCCCCTGCTGTAAACATCCTCTGCCCCTGAGTCCCTTCCCAGACCTGTGCCTCCCTCTACAGCAGAAGAAACTTCTCAGTTGAGTTTTTGATCATTCAAGACAGATGTACACCTCATTTGGGGGCTCGTTTTGCATTCATTGCTGTAAAGATCCCAGCAAAAGCTCTCCTAGGTGCTGCTGTGCCATGGACAGTGGGCTGGTTCCACCAGAACCTTTCCTCTAGAAGGAAACTCATCCTTCATCATCCTCTGAAAGACCACCCGGTGCCTGAGCTTTTCTGGGGAAACTAAACAGTGACCTGCGTGTGTTCAGTCGTGTTCAGACTCTGCAACCCCCTGGACTGTGGCCCGCCAGGCTAATCTGTCCCTGGGATTCCCTAGGCAAGAATACTGGAGCAGGTTGCCATTTCCTTCTCGAGGGCATCTTCTTGGCTCAGGGATCGAACCTGCATCTTCTGCATTGGCAGGCAGATTCTTTACCACTCTGCCACCAGGAATTCCCCCAGGATGTCAAAAGAGGGTGCCAGAATCTAGGCCTGAGCCTGGATGGGAGGGGAATTTGGGGGAGAATGTATATGTACAGCTGAGTCGCTCTGCTGAAACTATCACAACATTGTCAATTTGATTCCCTGGTGGCTCAGTTGGTAAAAAATGTGCCTGAAATGCGGGAGACCCAGGTTCGATGCCTGGGTTGGGAAAATCCCCTGGAGAAGGAAATGGCAATCCACTCCAGTATTCGTGCCTGGAGAATCCCATGGACAGAGGAGCCTGGTGGGCTACAGTCCATGGGGTTGCAGAGTCAGACACAACTGAGCGACGAACACTTTCACTCTCAATATAAAATAAGGCTTCCCAGATGGCAGAGTCATAAAGAATCTGCCTGCCAATGCAGAAGTCATGGGTTCGATCCCTGAGCTAGGAAGATCCCCTGGAGAAGGAAATGGCAACCGACTCCAGTATTCTTGCCTGGAGAATTCATGGACTGAGGAGCCTGGTGAGCGACAGTCCATGGGGTCGCAAAGAGTCAGACACAACTGAGCACAAACACACTAATACAAATCAAAAGTTGAAGAAAAATCCAGGCCTGCGGTTCAACTTGGTAAAAGCCACTTGAGACCCCTGTCCTGCATCTGCACACGGACAGGATCACGACCTGATCACCCACCGCTGCCTGTGGTGTAGACACGCCCACCCTTGCTCTGCTCTGGCTCAGCCGTGATGTCACGGGCAGCAGGGCTGGGAGCGAAGCGCTTGTCCACGGTATGAGCAGAGTCAGACACGCCTGGTCGGCCACCCCATCCAAAGCGGATCCCAGCTTTCTCAACTGCTCCAACCTGTCCTCCAGAGCGCCGTCACCATTTGTGATTCTATTGGGATGCTGTGTGTCCACTTGCTTTTGAGTCTGTGCCCTCCCTGAGACTGTAAGCATCATGAGAGCACAGACCTCATCTGTGCTCTTCTCCCCAGCTCCCCTGCATCTGGCCCGGGGCCCGGACTGTGGGTGACATCCTTCCCCCAGGGGTGGGTGCACGAACCCAGTCCTGGGATTATTCATGCGCTGCCTCTGAGGGAAGCAGCCATTGCCAAGAGCCACTACAGGTTCATTAACAGCGATTATATCTGATTAAACTCATCCCTTCTTTGGCCCAGCCTATTAGTCAAGTTAATGAATGAAATAATCATAACAATAGCTAACATGTATTGGCTGCTAACGGCACGTGTACACTGTTGTGCTTTACACAGAGCTGTGCTGGGAGACACTTAACAGGGGCTTCTCCAGGAAGGATACCCTGACTTGCAGCATCTGCCTGTTTCTCCACATAAATACTCCCACTGAGGCCAATTTCAAGCCACCACATGCCCTGCATCCATTCTGCAAATTCACTAAAAGTATGGTAGCTCTGTGAAACCCTCTGTGGTCTGTCCCATTGTCATTCCCATTTCCCAGAGCAGGAAACGGAGGCGCAGAAGGTCAGGTGCCCAAGATCACAAGCTGATCTTTTGGAACTGAGTGTGAACCTGCCAGAGTTCTCAACCACCATGCCAGGCCCCACGTGAGGATCTGGCAAGGCATCTTCTCCACGGCCTCTCTGGAGTGGAAGCTGACCAATTATTTTGCAAATTCACAGCTGTTCCCTGACTGTATTCAAAGGTGCTGGCTCAGAGCTGAACTGGATTAGACCTGCCTCCACCCCAGCTCCTCCCTATGTAGATGACGCCTCACAGGGAACAGTGATCCCCAAAGAGCAAGGCTCTGGGGACTCCTCAGTGCGTGCTCAGTCCTGTTGGACTCTTTGCAACCCCATGGACTATAGCTTGTCAAGCTACCCTGTCCATGGGATTTCCCAGGCAAGAATACTGGAGTGGGTTGCCATTTCCTCCTCCAAGGGATCTTCGCTACCCAGGGACTGAACCCATACCTCTTGCGTCTCCTGCATTGGCAAGCAGATTCTTTACTACTGAGCCACCAGGGAAGCCCCAGTCTCTGCCTGGGGACTCCGAGTAGATTATAATGAAAGTGCCCAAGTGAAAGTCGCTCAGTTGTGTCTGACTCTTTGTGACCTCATGGCCTATACAGTCCATGGAATTCTCCAGGCCAGAATACTGGAGTGGGTAGCCTTTCCCTTCTCCAAAGGATCTTCCCAACCCAGGGATTGAACCCAGGTCACCTGCATTGCAGGCAGATTCTTTACCAGCTGAGCCACAAAGGAAGCCCAGTAGATCGTAAGGAAGAACCAAACCTAACAACAAGAGGCTTGATATGTAGATAAGGTGGGATTCTCAGTTTGGATTCAAAGTATCCACAGACTGGACAGAGGTGAGGAGTTGCTGCTAGGCAGCCACATGTGGGTAGATTACAGATCATGGCTGATGCCAGCTGAGTACCAGTGTGGCCTGAGGTCAGCACATCTGCTAAGGGAGCCAGAGCGTCCTCTGCCAGGGTGAGAGGGATGCTGGCGGATGGCCAGAGGAGAAGGGGGCTGAAACCAAAGCCACGGGTGAAGGAACTGGGGGTGTGTCCCTGTATCTGTGGGAGTAGGGCTGCCAGGTGAAGGGGAGCCCCCTTACTCTGTGTGGTCCCAAAGTGATGACCCAGAGCATTGTGGTCAGGCTGCAGAGAGGCAGACTCCAGCAGAAGGAAGTTCTTCAAACCATCACAGCCCCAGGTGGCTGCTGATGGGACCCTCATTAGGGGAATCGTTGCAGGACTGGATGGCCTCAAGCACGGAGGGATGCTACAGGGCAGAGAATTCAAGCATCGTCTACAAAAGGCTTGGGATGCATGACCAGGAATGAGCAAAGTGCAGAACGTAAAGCCAGAAAGATCTACAGTTAAGGCTTGCTGTACAGGCCCTTCGCGTGCATTGTCTCTAATCCCTCCGTAATCCTGTGAGTTGAGAGTGGCGGCGTCTCCTGCACCAGGAGCCGGGGCTCAGAAGGGGAGCCACCTGATGAAGCCCTTCCTGCTGCCTCTCTGTGCCTCACACTCTGCTCAGGCTTCTGCATCCGTGACCTTCACGGATGCTCCAGGGCAGAAGAAGAGAAAGGAGGGCCCAACTATTCCCTTTAGTTTTCTGAAAAGTCAATGGATTAGCATTTGTCTTCTAGAACTATGGGTCTCCTGGGCAGGCAAAGAGAGGAAGTGGGGGCTGTCAGCCCTGATGTCCAAGATGACACCCTGATCTGAGCACATGTGTGGGCCACGCGGGTGGCAGGAGCCACGTGAAGGCCACACTCACGCCTGCAGGTGGCCATGTGGAGGTGCGCATCTGCCTGGGAACAAACCCATCCGGGGAGCCGTACGGAGGTGGAGAGGGAGGGAGATTGATTGATTCTGGGTAGCAGGTATTTTATGTCCTGGGTTGTTATTTATGTCTCTACACCTACGCTCCCGAGACCCACACAATTGGCTGTTGCCACGTTTCAGAAGCATTTCCATGGAAGCCAAGCTGTCCTCTTTCTAGTATACATGCCAAGGCAGAGCATGCTTTGCCTTGAAAAGATCCCCCCGGGCCTGTGTGAAGAGGACAAGCATGGGCCATGGGGGTGGCCATCCACCTGGGGACAGCTGTTTGTCCCTCCCAGGTCTTTGCCTCCATAGCACAGAATCAAATGTGAGCCATCGAAATACAGAGCAGGGAATGATTCTCTCCTGGAGCCACGAGGTGGGCTGAGAAGATGGCACCAGCAGAAGACAGGCCAGATAGGGTCTGAGGCCACGTGATGAGCAAGGGGTCACCCTTGGAAGGGCATGGTCAGCAGAAGCAGCCAAGCTCCGCCCACCCAAGCCTGAGCCCAGAGATTGGGGCGCATTCAGGGGGCCTTACAAGCCAGGGGTAGGAACCCAGCACTGCATGGCAGGTGGGAGAGCAGGAGGTGGTGACCGCACACAGGAAACTGACCCAGTGTGTGCACGCACACTAAGTCGCTCCAGTCGTGTCTGACTCTTTGCGACTTCATGGACTGTAGCCCACCAGGCTCCTTTGTTCACGGAGATTCTCCAGGCAAGAATACTGAGTGATGGGAGATACAGGAGTTATTCCTGATTAGGGGCCCTCATGAGGGTGAGCATGTTCAAGATGAGTCCCAGAGGGAGGGGCCAAGGAGATCACAAATGCCTGGGAAAGGAGTGAGGAGAGGAAGGGAAGGAAACACAGCTCCTCTTGTGCTCAGACTCTAGCTATAAGAAGGTCCCACTCCCAGGGGCAAGCTACTTGCCAAGATAGTTCATCAGCAGCGGGGCCTGTGGGCATGAGAAGATGACGTTACTCCAAATACAGAGCGTGGGGTCTGCTGGGATGTTGATCAGTGGACGTAGGGCTGGAGGCATTGAGAGGGAACCAGAGGAGGAGGGACAGCTGGGGCCAAGCAGAGGGCTTGGAAATGAAGGTTTTAGCCTCAGGCTGGGCTCAGAGCAGGCTGAGCTGGGACAGACGTGCCCTTGGTGGCCTGGCAGGGACTGGGAAAAACTGAGCCCTGTGGGCACAGTCCTGCTAATAAGGCAGTGGCTGGCCTCCACCTTTTCAAGGCCAAGTGGTCTTACATCAGTCTCTGCCACCCGAACAAGGAAGTACAAACCCCTCGCCCCCTCCCTCCACGGGAAAGCAGGCGGAGGTGAGTCTTACTGTTGTCCAAGTGGTTGGCCTTAATGATCTTCTCTGAATAGTCAGAAATACTGGAGCATTCAATCTGGAGGGGATACAGAGCAAAGGGGCCAGGCATTAGAAGAATCACAGCACACAGTTTAGGGCCAGTAGAACAGACGGAGGTGCTGAGGCCTGGGGGTGTGATGACCTGCCCAAGGCCACACGAGCTACTTTGTGGCAGATGGAAGCCTAACCCACAACCCTTCTGAAGCACAGGGCAGTGGCTCTCCCACTAAACTGGCTGCTTTTCCCCACAGTGGAGGGCTTGGCCTCTGAGTTGGTAGAAGTGACCAGGTCTCACTCCCCTGGCATGGCCACTGTCTTGGGGGTGGTGGGGTGAAGGAGGTGGGAAGGCAGATGAGGTGGGAAGCCAGAGCGATGATGAGCCTCCCTGCTGTCATTCTCCTTCCCTGACCCTCCCTGGCTAAACGGGTACCGTCCACAAGGACCATCGGAAAAGGGCAGGTAAGGGACTCAGGACATCTTGAGACCCTTTCCCGCCCCATGGGCAGACCTGTGTTAACTCTAACTCCTTCTGCAATCTCCACCTTTGAAAGAATTGATTCTTCTTACTCTTGCAAGCCTTAGTCTTGCCAGGCTCTCCAAATCTCCTAAGCAAAGTGGGGGAGTGTTAGTTGCTCAGTCACATCTAACTCTTTGTGACCCCACAGACTGTGGCCTGCCAGGCTCCTCTGTCCATGGAATTTCCTAGGCAAGGATACTGGAGTGGGTTACCATTTCCTCCTCCAGGGGATCTTCCTGACCTGGGGATCAAACCCCGGTCTCCTGCATTGCAGGTGGATTCTTTACCATCTGAGTCACCGGGGAAGCCCCTCCTAAGCAAAGGGCTAAGATACTTGAGAAATTCATTGACTTTCAGCTGAGAGTAAGACCTTGTGGGAACAGCAGGAGACCAAGCCCCAGTCTGGCCGTAGAAAACCTGTTTCCCGGGTGCTAGAATCAGAGGGGCAGCTGTCAAACCTGCAGCTGAAGCCCCCTGACTTGGAAGCGAATGATGGCTGCCCTGCCTTGCTTGGCTCTGCCCTGGGCTCCTGTCTGACTCTGGAGCTGAGCTGGGACCTCAGAGAGCCCCTGAAGGGAGGACAGAGGGAGGCACAGGGGGTGTACATCAAGCCGTGAGGCTCTGTGAGCACCTTGGAAGGGAATCAGTCCCTTGACCAGAAGCCCCCATCTTGAGGAAGAGGCTTCATGAAGGAAGGAAGGTTGGAAGGTGGGGAGAGGCAGTGCCGTGGAGACAGCAGGACTTGACCATGTGCAGCCGGGCTGACTCTGCATCCTCTACATGGACCTCAGCAAGTACAGCATGGCTCTGCTGGTCAAGGCTACACCAGAGGGGCCTTGAGACCGCCCTGAGACCCCTTCCAACCAGGACCCGGGTATCTTTCAAGTCAGGCATGTAAAGTGTTAGTCGCTCAGTCGTGTCTGACTCTTTGCAACCCCATGGACTATAGCCCGCCAGGCTCCTCTGTCCATTGAATTCTCCAGGCAAGAATATTGGAGTGGTTTGCCATTTCCTTCTCCAGGGTATCTTCCCAACCCAGGGATCAAACCCCTGTCTCTTGAATTGCAGGCAGTTTCTTTAAGGAAGGCATGGAGGGGGATGTTGTTCAGGCAGGGGGTTTTGGGGTGCAGGGGGATTTGGGGGGCTCTAGTCAACCAGGAGCCTGGCAGGGGGCAGGGTCTTGAGACAAGCTGCAGGATGATCCAGCTAACGAAGCCCCACCAAAAGCTTCCCGCCAGCCTCTGCACTGGGCCGTCCTGTACACACGCTGTGTGTTTAACTGCAGTGTGCCTTGTATTTTGATTAAGATGAATTCCCGTTTTCCAGCCCTAGACCCACTATGTCAGCCAGCAGCTCAGAGCTCTGCTTTCTCAGTTTCTCCCCAGTTCTGGACCCTCGCAGCCCCCATCCTGGGGCTGCGCCCAGCTGCTTTGCGGGAGCTCTCCCAGTGGGTCCCCCATCACCACCTCTAGCTGGAGAGGCTGCAGGAGCCAGAAGAGCAGGATGAAATTTATCAGCTAGCCTTTAAAGAACAGAGGAAGGAGACTGTCTTGTTAGCGCTGAGGGCCCCCTCCCAAGTCTACTAATGAAGCCTGGGCATTTGACTTGCACCAAGCACTGTGCTAAGCACTTGATTTGTATATTAAACTCATCCCCTCCTCATAGTCACCCTGTGGGCAAGGTACCGTAGTTATGCCTACTTTACAGGTGGGGAAACCGAGGTACAGAAGAGAGGTGAATAGTCCAGGTCATACCTATTGGGAGCGGAAGAGCGGAGATTCCAACCAGAGCTCACAGGTGTAGCCACCCTGCCCTGCCTCTAAAGCCCACATAGGACTAAGGACTCCAAGGCAATGCTGAGCCCAAAATGGTTTCAGAAAAGTCAAAAGTCCTCTATACATGTCAGCAGCTCCAGGGCAAGGCCAGGAGCAATGCCCAGGTGACAAGGAGCTAAGGAGCTTGCCTGTCTCCCGAGAGCCATGCCTGACTGCCTCCTGGAGGGTGTGTGTGACCCCAGCAAGGACGGGAACTGGGAAGGGCCAGAAGGACCAGGAAGGGCCAGTGTCCCCGCAGAGGCCATGCTCACCCCAAACACCTTCTTGGCCCCGGCCTTGGCAGCAAACATGGAGAGGATCCCGGTACCGCTCCCCACGTCCAGAACCACCTTGTCCTTGAACACATGTTTGTTGTGGTACATGGAGTTCCGGTAAGTGAGCGTCCGCACCTCGTCCTTCAGCATCTCCTGTGTGGAAGGAGAGGCAGAGTCAACGTGTTTAGGGCACCTGGCCACACACCTACGGGGTCATGCACCCAGGGCTGTCCCGCCAAATTCTTCTGGGACCTCAGCTCTGTCATGAGGACGAGCCACAGAAGAGCATGGCTAGGCCAGGGCCCCCTGCATGGGACACACAGTTCCCTAAAAGTCTGCCCCGGGAAGGTCGCCTTGTACCATCGAAGGAGAAACTCCCATCCAGACCTGGGAAGGCTCCAATTTCTCAAGAACCAAAAAAAGGGGACAGTATGAGCACAGCGTTAAGGATTTAAGTTAGACCCGCAGCAGAACTTTCTGTTGTGGTGAGAGAACTGTCATTCTTGCTCCTTTCCTGATTACGTGCGCTGGACTTCAACTCCACCATCAGACATGGAGGCAATGACCTTACACAACTGCCTGAGGTTCCAAGAATAGCTCCTAAGGAACAGAGCTTAAGGGTGGGTTCTCTGAATAGGTTCTGGGTTTTCTGGAATTGGTTCTCTGATCTGATTGGATTTAAAGGCATTAATGAATCTGTTGCCATTGGTGAAGAGGGCTCTGGTGAAATGGCAAAAGAGTTACTCAGATTTTAGCTTTAGATATCTGTGATAAAGTTCCTACAAAAGACAGGACTCCAAGTGGCCGAGTATTTGCAACCTTAGAGCATTTTAATGGGGTGGATTGATTGGTTGGTTGGTCATTGCTAATTGTACTAGAAAACTTAAAGGAAGACAATGATGAGCTCAGGGACTTAAATTCCCAGCTCATTTAGCACCTGAAAACTTCTATGACTTCTAGGAGAAAAAAAAAAAGAAAGAAAAGAATAAAAGCGAGGCGTGAAACCCTTATTTCCTTGCAAGGTCAAGATTTCTGAAAAGCAAAGCCAAAGTCTAATCTTGTCTGAATGACAACACGGATTGAATCCCCTGTCCTTGCAGGGTCTCTTTGTTAAAGTTGAGTCATCAACTGGAAAAGAACGAGGTCCTGAGAACTGGAATGGGAACATACGGGCAGATTCGGGTGCAGCTGGGACCTCAAGTTCCTAAATTGCATGGTCTTATCTGCCAGCAAAAGCACCTTCTACCCCTGCCCAAGAAAGCTTGTTTTCCTGAAGTCTTACCCATATGTGCTGTGCTGTGCTAAGTCGCCTCATTCATGTCAGACTCTTTACAACCCCATGGACTGTAGCCCACCAGTCTCCTCTGTCCATGGGATTCTCCAGGCAAGAATATTGGAGTGGGTTGCCATTTCCTCCTCCAGGGGATCTTCCCAACCCGGGGATTGAACTAGTCTTTCTTATGTCTCCTGCATTGGCAGGTGGGTTCTTTTTACCCCTAGTGCCACCTGGGATAAGGTTGGTGAGGGTGGCCCTGAGGAGTATTTGTGTTACTTTGCAAGCAACTGTACCAGCATGGGGCTTCCCAGGTGGAGCTAGTGACAAAGAACCACCCCCAACTCCGCCAATACAGGAGACGCAAGAGACATGGGTTTGAGCCCTGGGTCAGAAAGATCCCCTGGAGGAGAGCATGGCAACCCAGTCCAGTATTCTTGCCTGGAGAATCCCATAGACAAAAGAGTCTGGCAAGCTACCATCCATGGGGTCATAAAGAGTCAGACACAACTTAGTGAGTAGACAACAACAAAATAGCAAGGCAAAGAGTGACGCAGGAGGAGGTGTGATACCCACCAAAATAACTGCACGATACTTCTAACTTACACAGTCGGAAATCTGGGGGATAGTTGCGGGGGGGTGTTGTATAGGAAGAGTGAGAGAACAATTTGAAGGGAACATAAAGTTGGATTGAGCCGAGTCTATTGACGTGGGTCCATGAGCAAAGATTATGGTTTCACTGTTTTACCTCCAGGGGCTTGGAGCACCTCTAATGGTTGTGGTTGGTCGAAGGAAACATGGTCAAAGTTAGTTGACACTAAATGAATTGGAAATGCCAGCACATCCCTGATAAGCAGAAAAGGAAGGTATCCAAAAAGAGTCAGGGAGATTGGAAAGTTAAAATGCAGCTGTCGTGTGAGACCCACACACCAGCGCCAGAGAACAGACCCACTGCTGTGAGGCAGAAGTTGATGAGGGAAGTCCAGCACCCTTGACCAGCTCTGTGTGCCCTTCTCTCTAGGTCAGAAATTATACTGGGAACTGAGTTCCAAGTTACCGTGGGATCAGCATCCAGCTGGGATCCTGGGGTAGCAGGGGCCAATCACCAAAGACGAGGAGGGTGTGGCCACTGTGAAGGACCGGAGAGCCTGAGCAGTGTTTGTAAAAGCTTGGCTCACCAAACCCTAGGGGGCGACCGGTTAATTAGAATACCTCTAGAAAATAAGTCCTGAGGAGCATACTAAATTCTCACTTGTTCTGTTTCAGCAGAAAAGCTATAGGTCTAGTGAACGGAAGTCTGGCTTAAATCACCAAAACAGCGTCCATGGATCCTCATGGACCATGAGGATCCAGAGTGGACCCAGAGTGGACCCAGAGGATCCTCATGGACCCAGAGTGACCATGGATCCTCATAGTCAGGTGAGGACTACGATTGCGGGGGCTGTCTCTGATGTGGTTTCATTGTTTGACCAAATCAATCCATAAGGTTACTGGCCTTTTTTAAAATCAATTTTAGACATTTATCCATCCATATTTTTTCAAACATTTTTTTTTCCGTCCCATTCTTTCTCTTCTCCACTTGAACTCCAATTACTCATGTTTTACCACTTAATTCTGTATTACAGTTCATCGAGGCTCTGTTTCACTTGTCAATTTTTTTTCTCTCTGTTCTTCAATGATTTCTTTCTTTCCTGTCCTCATATTCATACATATTTTCTTCTATGTATCCTATTTGTTATTAATTCCATCCAGCAAATATTTGGTTTAGATACTGTATTTTTCAGTTGGAAGATTTCAGTTGCACCTGTTACATCCATTAGCTCTCCCTAGAAATTTTTAAAAATCATTTTTATTATACTGATAGCTATTTACAAATCTTTATCTAATCAGCCCAACACTGGGGCTGCCTGTAGATCTGTTTCTATTGACTGATTTTTCTCTTGACTATGAACAAAATTCTCTTGTTTCTTCTCAAGTCTTGCCACTTATCCTTTATGCCACGGCTGGTGTCTAAGGAACAATAGTAGCTGAAGTCAGTTGTTTCTCTAAGTGGGAATGGCCTTTCTTTCTAGGCTGCTAGAATGGTGAGTTGGTCGGTTCAGTCCAATCAGGGGTTGAGCAGGTTAGGAGTTGAGTAGGATTCGTTCAGATGGGGGGATTTAATTCATCTCTCAGGGCCTTGGAATTCAACTACAGGAGCTAACAGTATGTGAGCTCGCTTTTCAGTCCAGCCACTACTTCCTGTGCTGCCCCAAGGCTCACATCTTTGGTTATCTTAGAAGCCGAATAAGGTGACGGTTTGGTTAGACTGAATTCACGTCTCAGTCTAAATACTTTGTAAGTGAGTTTGTGCCTCTCCTTCCAGAAGTTCTCTGGGACCAAACACTGCAAGATCACTTGACATCAAAAAAAACAGGGCCTCAAAACTGAGAGCCTACAAGACTGCAAGATGGCATCCCCGGAACCAGACATGGGGCACAGGGTGTAATCCGTGCTCTATAAGGAAGGGGCCAGGACACCTGCATGCAAGTCATAGCTCCAGTGAGCTCTCCAGCAGGCCCAGAGTATCACTTATCCTTCTGTGTCTTAGTCTCATTTGAAAAATGGGATAATGAGAGCAGCTATTTCATAGGGTTGTTGTCATGACCAAATAAGTGAAGGAAGTATTACAAAAATGCTTAGCTCTGGGTCTTTGTGAAAATGAGGACCCTTTCCATCTCTGGGAGGAGATTGTTGAGGGTGAGTAGGGAATGGAGGCAAAAATATGACGAAGATTCAGAAATCTCCCAATTATACTCAAAGCTCAAACTCCTCACTGCCTTTCCCAATGGAATTAGATCGGCCCAGTGTCTCTGCAGATCCTACTATTGCTAAAAGGGATCTCCCCAGGGTCCCCTTCAATTCATCATCTTCGTCATTTCTTTGGCCCCCTTTTCCCTTCCTTAAGGCTCCAGACCACAGGAGTTCAGTCCAAAGACACTAGTTCTGGGGGAAGAGAAGTTGTGACATAGCAAGGCTATCTCCCTGCCTCCCCACCCCTCCCTACACGCCCTTGCTTTAATCCCTCCTGAAAGAGAACAGCCCAGAGACATCTCCAGACACTCAGACAGGAGCATGCCACTCTTCGGTGGTAGCAGTTCCCACCCCCAGCTGTGGGTGACTTTGTCTCCTGCCCACTGAACACATGGCAGGACATTGACTAATGGCTGCGAAATGCAGCCCTGAGGAATCTATTTCAAAAAGAACCTGCAGAAAGGCTGTCAAAAGAGCGCTGGCTGGGAGCGGGTGGGGCCCCCAGAGGTGGGCGCAGAGCTGGGAACATGGCCCGGCTGGGCTTGATTCTTCTGGCAGCTGAGGCGGGATCTCAGAGGTCATGGGGCCAGGTTGTGGGGCCGGGCCCCTCCCCTCTGCACACAGGGACATCTGTCGTTTCCACTCCTTTCTTCTCGCAGAGGCCATGGGAAAGGATTCACGGTCCTCCTCTCCCTGTCTCCTGCCTTTCCAAGGCCAAGCGTGGAGTCAGCTCTGGGAGAACCATAGGATGCAAGACCAGAAGTGTTCAGAATTACCTCCCACTGTGCCCTCCAACCTCCGACGGTGCCCCCCACACACACCACACTGGGCATTTGTTTGTATTTGCAGACAAATCAAACCCAATCCTGCCTGGACCGTGTTTCCTAAACACTCGCTGGTCACTATGAATCAGCGAACTGGCGGTACTGCTGCCGGCCCACGTGAGGGGCTTGTTGATGATGGGAGAAGCCTGCCGAGCAGTCAGCTCGGTTCCAGGTGGGCTATGAGATGTGGGTCTTGTCCAGACTGAGGAAGTAAAGACAGCCCCATGAGCCATCTGGCATAGAGAGGGCATCTCTGGTGTCTGATAACAGAGAAATGAACAGGTGCTCTCTGCAAAGGATCACAGGAGGAGGCCATCCACAGGCCCCAACCTCCTTTCACAGTGGACAATCATGGAGACGAAAGGCCTGTAGGGGAGTTTAGGGGTAAAGGGAAGCTAGTTAGCCCCTGTCACTATTAAAGACCCCTGCGTTTCCCAGGAGCTAGGATCTAGGGATGGCCCCCCATGACAACCAGAAGGATTCCAGCTGGGTCATCAGAAGTACTTCCTGATGCAAAGGTCTGGTAAACTATTCTAGGATAGGTTACTAGGGAGAGATGTGAACTGCATGACCTGAATATAGATCCTTTCTCTACTCCGGGTTCACAAGCTCACTCAGTCCGCACTCCACTCATATGTGTTCATAAGCAGGTGTGAGTTTTCCAGTGACGCATGGAATGGAGGGAACCTGGTGATACTGTCTGTAGGAGGTGAGCCTGGGTGGCTCCCCCCAGGGGACATCAGATGCTTCAGATGCCCAGCCATGGAGGGACCAGCAGTGCCCAAGTGAGGAGATGAGCCTCTAGTTCAACAAACCTGTACGAATCAGACAGTCTGCTGAGTGCCTGAGTCAGAGGCCGGGAACCCTGTCCTGAAGGAATCGTAGAGGTGTAACAGCTCAGAGAGAGCATCCTGCCCACATGTGTTGTGGTGGGCGAGGGGTCAAAAGGAGTGGGGCAGACGGGAGGGGCACACCACAGTCGGCTGGTCCCTAACAGGGGGCCCAGGGGGGGCATTTGGGGACCCCTAGAACTAATGTCCCGGTGGTTCAGGCGGTAAAGAATCTGCCTTCAATGCAGAAGGAAATGGCAACCCACTCCAGTATTCTTGCCTGGAGAATCCCACAGACAGAGGAGCCTGGCAGGCTACAGTCCATGGGGTCGCAAAGAGTTGGACACGACTGAAGACTGACTCAGAACTGCTGCCTCTTCCTAGGATCCTGCTCTGAGACAGGTGCCCACAGTCCCAGGCCTGTCCTTTAATTAGAGGCGGGGTCCTGAGGAAGGAAGCTCTGGGGAGCACCCTTCCTGCCTCCCTAGGACAGGGCTCCATCCACCATCCACACCCAGATAGAAAAGAAAGAAGAAAATGTTAGTCGCTCAGTCGTGTTCGACTCTTTACGACACCATGGACTATAGCCTGCCGGGCTCCTCTGTCCATAGGATTCTCCAGGCAAGAATACTGGAGCAGGTTGCCATTCCCTTCTCCAGGGGATCTTCCTGACCCAGGGGTCGAACCCAGGTCTCCTCATTGCAGGCAGATTCTTTACCGTCTGAGCCACCAGAGAATGCGAGCTTCCCAACCCCAGTGGGAACTGCCAAATGCTGCAGGCTCAGCTGCCCGGGGCTCCCTCGGCCGGGACCCTGGAACTAAACACAGGGCCCAGCCCCTTCCCTGCAAGGCCCCATGCTCTGATATGGAGAGCCATCTTCAGGGGGGTCAAACCCCTCCACCCTCTACCTCCATGGGAAACTGCAAAGGGACCAGCAAGAACAAAGCCAAAGTTTCCAGAAAGAGAGAAAGAAAGACCCATTCAAAACGCCATACGGCCTAGAAGTTAGGAATGAAGCCCCCGGGGCCACAAACATGAAGGTTTCATTTCTAGCTCTGCCAAGTATCAGCTTGAATACCAAGGAACCAGCAAAGATGAATGGAGGTTGATAAGATTCTTAAGGTCATCTAGCCTCATCTGTGAAATGGGGACAAATAATAATACCAACCTCGTAGGGTTGGCCTGAGGAATAAATGAGTCAGTAACATAAAAAATAGGGATCAACACCCAGTGTGGATGGAGTAGGCACTCAGGAAAAGAAAAAGCTGCCTATGACTTATTAAACATGCTTTTGGCAATGCAGCATCACTGTTTGGATACAGGAAGGGTTTACAGAAGCATCTAATTGAAAGGGGAGCTCAGAGACTTCTTTTGAAAAAGCATTTGCATAGCAAGCGAGCCTTTGTTCCTTTTTCAAAACGTTTTTGTGTACTGTAGGGGGATCATATAAACACTTCCCTCATAGAATGCTTGGGGCTTCGATGCAACGACACGGATAGCTTGCTGAGAAGAGCGGCCAGCCCTGAGTACACACTTGGCTCATCTCATGTCCGTTGTTTGTTTGGAGTGAGGAGGTGCTGGAGGTGGTGGGGGAGGGAGGTAAGAAATACTGCCTGTGCCCCTGCTGCAGCCAGGAAGCGCTTGTTAGGAGGCTCTGTTCTGTTCCGCAGCTAACATCAATCTCCCCTGCTATGGAAGAAGACAGCATTTAGACATAAGAACTTCCTGAGAATCAATCAGGGTGTCAGGCCCCAGTTCCCAAGGAAGCCTGCTGACCCTCCCTAGAGGTGCTCATTCGTCCAGGGAGAACTTGTGGACCGGTGGATGCCTGAAGCCAGCACATCAAGATGCCAGAAGGACACCAGCTGCAAAGCATCTGGTAGCAAGGACCAAGGATGTCCGGTCTTCTTGGACCTTCAGGCTCAGGCTCAGAAAGAGGCAAGGATGCTGGACCATAAAACAAGGACCCCGGAAGCATCTCTTCCTCTCTGACTGAGAAACACCCAGACACATGCTTCCCCTTGTTCACCAGCTCCAGGCCTGGCCCTGATCTCTTACCTGGGTAGCCTCCAGGATGGAGACAGGCCCTTGGCCTTGAGCCTTGGGGAGATCTCCCTTAATGACAGCAGAGAACTGCATGCAGGATGCTGCCCTAGGAAAAAGTGCGGTCGCCGCAGGACCCAGCTCGCCTCGCTTGGCCACCAGTGCAGGACGCCATACCTCGTGGATCCCAAAGTGGGCGTAGGAGTCAAAGTAGTAATCCCTCGAGGTCATCTCCTCCGGGTTCAGCAGCTTGGACATCTTGCCCCGTCCTGGGCAGCTGGGCTGAGTGGACACGTGGTGTACACACTGCACAGGCTTGGCTGGGACGACCGGCTGCGGGGGCTGAGATGGGGGGCTGCTCACCTGAGGGAAAGAGGAGGGGCAGGTGTGAACAGCGGCCACCTCCTGCCCTCTGAGACTCCGCCCTCCTTCCTCGCCCTCCGCTCCCCCAGTCCAGCTTCCATCAGCCCCAGCACCCAAGGTGACGAAGGGATGGTGTCCCCAAGCTGATGGTCGTGCTGTGTGGGTGGCAGTTTGCTTACCTAGGAGCCAAACCTACCTGTTGTTTAGTCACTAAGTCGTAGTAGACTCTTTGCAACCCCATGGGCTATAGCCATCAGGCTCCTCTGTCCATGGGATTCTCCAGGCAAGAATACTGGAGTAGGTTGCCATTTCCTTCTCCAGAAGATCTTCCCAACCCAGGGATCAAGCCTGTGTCTCCTGTATTAGCCACTGAGCCATCAGCGAAGCCCCCTGAATTTAACCCAATTCTGTCTCCTACTAGTTGGTGACCTGGGCAAATGTGTGCCTCAGTTTGCATATCCGTCAAATGGGGACAATAATACCTTTCCTTAGAGGAGAATAAAGGGAAAGAGGTAATAGCGTCACATAGCACTCCATAGCAGAATGGCTGGAGTATGGATCCCAAGGGCCAGCCCCCTTAAACATGAATCCCTGCCACTCACCAGCTGTACAACCTTGGCCAGAGTTATTCACCTCTTTGCGCCTCAGTTTCCCCAACTCTAAAATGGGAATATAAATGTCCCCACTTCGTAGAGCCATCCTAAAGACTAGGGAAGGTGGTATCTGGAAAGCGCTCAGAGAAGGACCCAGGGCACCATGAATGTGTTTGACGAAAACCAATCCCACCTGTGTTCTTAGGCAGTTCAAGCCCCTGGACTTCTCTCCAGCACACAGGCAGCCCCTGGCCCCCGAAATGCAGGTCTCTTGGGTTCTGGCTTCTCACACCTGTTGTCTGCCCTCCCCCAGCTTCTGGTTCACTGTTTGACTCTGAACTTCAGCAGAAATTTGCTCTGAGCTGCGAGTGCCCTCACTGATAGACTACCTCCTGCAAGCGCATGGCCCATCCCCGGTTCCCTGACCCGACAGCCAGCTCAGTTCCACCTCCCTCAGCTGCTGCATGGCACTGACCAGTCCCTCCTCCTCCACCGGCTAAGGGGAGGGCAGAGGAAGAGACAGAAGCCCAGAAGTTCAGGTTTCATTGCAGAAGCATGATTCTGCCGGGAGAAGATTGCCTTTTCCAAAGTGTAGGAAATCCAGGTGTCCCGAATTTATAAAAGTCTACTTTAAGTGATGAGTTAATACATGTAAAGAGTTTAGAACACTTTCTGCATATAGTAAGTTCTTTATTATATGACCTATCATTGGTTAATTAATGCTGAAGCTGAAGCTCCAATATTTTGGTCATCTGATGCGAAGGGCCGACTCATTGGAAAAGACCCTGATGCTGGGAAAGATTGCAGGCAGGAGGAGAAGGGGACGACAGAGGATGAGATGGTGGGATGGCATCACCGACTCAATGGCCATGAGTTTGAGCAAACTCCAGGAGATGGTGAAGGACAGGGAAGCCTGACGTGATGCAGTCCATGGGGTCGCTAAAAGTCGGACATGACTTAGCCACCGAACAACAACAATCTTTAGTAGTAGTAACACTATTCCGAGTACACTAACATCTCCTTATTTATGCCTCAGTCTTCTCATCTGTGTGCTGGGTCAACACAGACTTACTATCTCCTCTCCAGCAAGGGAAACAGGGAGGTCCTAGGACAGAGCAAGATCAAGAAATCCAAGTCCATCCCCTCCACTGTCCTGCAGGCATAGCCCCAAAACTTCCCTGAGTCCTGGGCTGGAGGGGAGCGAGCTCGAGGCAGTGGCGATGGTCCCGTTTTCCTGGTGAATCTAGGCTACAGCCTCTGGGAAATAAGCAGACTTCCCAGTTTAGCAACATCAGATTCCAGGTCAGCGCTATCCCGGGCTGTCTGGCAGTGGAGGCAATGGGCTGCCTCATTAGAATGCGGCAGGTGCACCCACCCTCCACTTGGGATGTTGGTCACGGTCTCTGGGAGGCTAAAAATAGACTGTGTCAATTGCACACTCCCGTGCTGGCTGCAGAGTCACCTCTAATGCTGGAGAGGGCTCTGTGCATGAAGCTGACCCCAATCTTGACTCCGTTTAAATATATTAAGGAGATAGTCCCAGCTGGACTGGGCTCTCCCACGGTCAAGGTCACAGGGGCCTCCTGTACCCCTGGGCTCCAGGCAGCTGAGTCCAAGGTCCTTGCCACAGGCTCCATGAGATTCTTTCCCTGGTGCCAACTTACAAAGTGCCACCATGTGCCTCCCATTGCATCGCGAGGCAAATGATGGATGGATTCAGGGCCGTTCATCTCAATAATCACAGGTCCAGGGGACAAGGAGTTGACTGTGACCCAAGCCCTGGTGCCAAGGCTGTCAGCCCAGCTCAGCCTCCTGCAGAGACAGGGGACTTGCGATCTGCCTATTGGCGGCCAGGGTGCCCTGTCCCAGGGGGCTGGGGTGGGGAACAGCAGCGGTATGTTACCTCTAGGCATCGCCGCCTGTTTCATTCCACAAACACCCACTGAACTTTGGCGGCCGTGAGTGCTGTGCGTCCCGTGGAAGAAACAGACATGCAAGTAATGTGCCCTCAAAGGACTTGATCTAGTGGGAGCCGGAGGCCCTTGAGGCTCCACCAGATGGTGGAGAAAGATTTATTTTACAGGAAAAGCTCAAGCAAACTGCTCTGGGCTGGGGCAGGGGCGTGGGGGAGGGTGGGAGTGGGGGTGGGGGGGTGGGGGGTGGTGCGGGTTCAAAGTACAGAGAAGTCACTTCAACTTGAAGATTCAGAGAGACCTGAGATCGTGGGGCTTTCTCCATGGATTTTGGTGGCTGAGGATGACGGGAGGGAGTTTTAGAAGGACTAGAAGGACTAGAAGGATGTGAGAGTTCTAGGAAGGCGTGGCTTCAGCAAATAAGAAAAGGGTGGAGAAGCAGTGGAGCTTGTTTGGGGAACATGGCCGGGATACTGGGAGATCAGACTGGAAGAAATTACAGCCAGGTGCCGTCTACGGGGTCTCACAGAGTCGGACACGACTGAAGCGACTTAGCAGCAGCAGCAGCAGCAGCAGCAAGAGGCTGTAAATAAATACGAGATTGAGAGGGAGCTGTTGGTGGTTTGCAACAGGGGAGCTCTAGGGTTGAGCTCTACTTGAGGAAGAGTGATGTGCTGGCAGCCTGCAGGGGGTGGGTGCGGGGGTGGGGGGAGTGCGGGCAAGGAGGATGGATGTGGGGGAAAGTAGGGGTGGGAGGCAAAGTGCGAGCCTCCGAGCCGGTTCCAAAGTCCAGATAATGAGACACTGTGGTGTCAGAGGGGCTGCCTGCCAGAGAAATCGCAGAAATAGAATCCACAGGAGTTGGCAACTGTCAGAAGGGAGGAGAGAAGAGAGATGCTGGAATCAAAGATGACTTCAACATTTCAAGCCTGGCTGACTAGGAAAGTGGTGGCGACACAAAGAGAAATAAGCAAGTCAGCAGGAAGAGCCTGCCGGGGCCGGGGGGGGAAGAGGTAAACTTCAATTTGCCTGTGAGAAGTTGGACACGTCACTGCACAGTACGAGGAAAGATGTCCGGCAGGCAGGCGGTAATGTCGTCCCAGCCGGGAAATGCCATAAACACAGCCGGAAGGTCAACGGGGAACTGAGAAGCACATCTCTGACACACGTGGCAGCGAAGGTTAATATCCTTCACACAGCGGAATCGTTAGCTGCTCAGTCATGCCTGGCTCTTGGCGATCGCATGGACTGTAGCCCACCAGGCTCCTCTGTCCGTGTTATTCTCCAGGCAAGAACACTGGAATGGGTAGCCTTTCCCTTCTCCAGGGGAATCTTCTCGACTAATTTAGGAATCGAACTCAGGTCTCCTGCATTGCAGACAGATTCTTTACCCCTTCAAATGGAGGGAGCCCTTACAAACCAGCCAGAACAAGAGGAACATCTCCAATTTAACACTGAACAGAGGATCTTACAGTCAGCTCACATGAGGATCACCACAAATGGCAAATTAACATGCTGCCAGAATATTCAGTCTCTCTGGAAACCAGATAACTTCCAGTGAACATGGAAAAGTTATAACTTTTAAATTCCAAATAAGCGCAACTCTCTCCCTACCCACTCCAAAAAAAAAAAAAAGACTAAAACGGCATTTGCAATGATTGAAGAAAAATACGTGCTTTTGGATACTTCCAGTGCTAGTGAGACTTTTTGGGAAAATAGTTTGACAAAATGCATTAAAAGTGGTAAAAAGCACAAATCCTTTAGCACAGCCATTCCATTTTTTTGGAATGTATCCTAAGGAAAGAATCATGGATAATCGCAAGCACGTCGCTGTAAGAATTTGGGGATGACTCTATTCATCACGCAGGAAATGAATCAGGGGCTTCCCTGGTGGTCCAGTGGTTAAGACTTTGCCTTCCAGTACAAGGGGTACAGGTTCGATCCCTGGTCAGAGAGCTGAGATCCCACATGCCTTTTGGCCAAAAACACAAAACATAACACAGAAGCAATATTACAACAAAATTCAATAAAGACTAAAAAAAGGAAGAAAGAATATGAGCCAACCTGGGGTTTTCACAAAACAGAACTGATTGTACAAACCACGGAGCATCTACACAGCCGTTTCAAATGTGGCGGAAGAGTGTTTAATAACAGAAATGTGATTGTGACGAACTGTGGGTTGAGGAGTGCCAGTGGGAGAAGAGAGAGCATTTTTAGAACTGAAGCCTCTTCATGCCTGTGAGTGGGGAGGGGAGGCCCGGGGAAGGTCCTAGAGTCAGTGGCAACTGTCACAGCGTGTTGGGTTGTGGACAGTTCATTCTTTTCACCCTTGTGCTGGTTCATGTATTTTTAAATGTACACCACGAACCGGTACGAGTTTTGTGAAGAGCCGAAAGTAGAAACACTGGAACCGTGATCCCAGACCTCAGATGGAAGCTTAGGCTGGCTCTCTGGATTTGGAGGCCATCTGCAGAGGAGGGGGCCTGAGGGGTTCACTTGGGAGAGATCTCAGGGAAGAGGGTAAAGGGGGTGAGGATGGGGCAGCGAGAGAAGCACCCTCCTCTGAGGACCATGGAGGCACCAGGGGACACAGAGGAGAGGCTCAGGAGGACGTGTCCTCACGCCTCTGGTTCTGTGACGGCCCCTGCTCTGAGGACATGTGACCCAAGTGCTGCACTCCAGCAACCAGACAAGACACCAGAACAAAGCCAACCTCATTCAGCCTCTCGAATCCAGAGGATGCTGTGCTCAGGAAGCTGTGTAGTCAACTCTAATGCAGGAGAGGGCTCCAGCATGAAGCTGCCCTAATCTTGACTCCACTTAAATACATTAAGAAAGAAAAAGTTCCAGCTGAACCAGGCTGTTGCATGGTCAAGGTCACAGGAGCCTCCTGCACTCCTGAGCTCCATTCTACTCTGAGTCCAAGGTCCCTTCCATGGGGCTCCCTGAGGCTCTGTCTGGTTTTGGTAACCGTTTCCACATGGCTATCTCCGGCCGTGCCCTGCTCTGACCTCCCCGCTCCTCCACAGGGCCCTGGGCTCAGGGCACTGCTCTTGTGGAAAATCTCGCACTGCTGCCTGCTCCCCAATCTGCTCAGGGTCACCTTCCACTGAGAGGATTTGTGACTTTGTCTTCTATTCTTAGTGCCTACTGTGGATCAGGACTCCTTGGATGCTGTGACCTGCCCCCAGGTCTGGCCTCTACCAGGGCATCTTCAGCATAGCTTCTCACCAGTACTTCTCACCTGTTGTCTCCCTGGCCCACCAAGTTCCACTGCAGTCAACAGGCCCAGGCTCCTAAATGCTGAGAAATTAGATAAAGGGCTGTGGAAACACTGAAGCTGGAGACTGGAGAAGGGCTCCCTGCAAAAGTGGTGTCCAGCTGGTCCTCAAAGGGTGGGTGGGAATTCCATGGGCAGGGCTGGGGATTCAGAGACAGAATTTTTTACCTAACCCCACTTCCACCTGAAAATGAGGGTAGATGATAATGGTGTTGATGACGGTGATGGTGGTGATGGTGGTGATGATGATGATCATGGTCATGATGGTGGTGATGATGGTCATGATGGTGATGATGATGGTCATGATGGTGGTGATGATGGTGATAACGGTGGTGATGGTGATGATGGTGGTGATGTGATCCTTAACAGTGACTGAGAGCCCACTGTGTGCCAGGCACTATGCTAAGCACTTCACAAATATCCCATAACTCAACGAGGTAATGAAATTTACAGGTGAGGAAGCTGAAGCTCAAAAAATTCAATCACTTCTTAAGCCCAGAGTTAGTGAGTAACAGTGCCAACACATGAACCAGTTATTGTCTGTCTGACAGCAAAGCCGTGCTCTTGACCCTGATACTGTGGTTGGGCCAGTTCTGTCCCACCAAGCTTGACAGCTTCTGCTGGGAGCCAGACTCTGCACTCAGAAGTAGGTGGCAAAGCCAGCCCAGGCAGGAAGCCCAACCTGGGGTTTGGGGGGGGAGGGTCAAAGGTCATGTGGAAGCAGAGGACAAGCCCTTGGTGGAGGCTGGCACAGGTAGGCACCTCGCCAAGGTGACTGAGTTCCAAAGCGAGCGGACAGCGAGCTCCAGGAGAAGTCGGGGTCTATGTGAGGAAGGGGATGTGTCTAGGGTCACGTGGGCAAATCTAGAACTGGGACCTCTAGGAAACAGGAAGGGGGGAGAGAGGAGGGAGAGGATAAGGAGGGTGAGGAGCAGGGAGGCCGAGAGCCTGCAGGCGGTGGGGGGGCAGGGGGCAGCCAGCCCTTCTGTACCAGGCAGCTGAAGCCACCTAAGCCCGCTGGGCTATAAATGGCTGTCACTGGCGCCGGCCCAAGCCGAACGATTTTCCTGAGAACAAAAGGCGCCACTGGAGGTACCAAATCCTGCTCTGTCTCTAAATGTCAGGAGAGCTTTTTCTAACCTGAGCCTGTCCTCTGCAGCCGCCTGCCCAGCCTGAGGCCCCGCGGAGGGACAGAAAGGGACCTGCAGGGGTGGGGCACCGGAGGGGGAGCAGAGGAGGGCGTAGGAGGAGGAGGGCTCCCGGCCCAGGTCTCACAGCCTCGTCCTTCCCACCTGTCTTCATCTTCTCCCTACCCAGCCTGGGGTCACCCTTTTCTCCCCCTCATCTGTATTGACTCCCAGGACTTCGATCTTGACTGTGGTCCACGCAGCTGGTAGTGACCCAGAGCAAGATCTTCTGGCACCATCTGTCTGCCTCTAGGAAGGGGGTCAGAGCTCCGCTGCAGGGGAGCCATCCTACGGGTGCGTGTCGGGCAGCACCCAGGCAGGCATGGCTGTGTCGGGAACTGGGAACTCCCCTGTCCCCCACCACTGCCATGACCACACCACAGATATACAGCTTTCTTGCCTGCCTTGGGCCAAAGACGGGCCTGGTTCCACTGCTGCACCCGTGTTTCCTATCACCTGGGCTGAAAGAGGAGGAATCAGCAGAGGAATGTTGACGTCAGCCCCCATCACTCTGGAAGGAAGCACGGTGCAGTGGAAGCCAGGACCCAGCTCCCTGCTCCTCACCCTGCGATGAGAAACCTGACAACCCAGCGATGGATGGGGAGAGGGTTCTAGAGGCTGCTGGTCCCACAGGGCAGAGTTGTCTCCCCAGGCATGGCCCCTGTGCTTGTTCATTTGTCAACAGTCACTTTCATGCACCTCCCTTGAGTTGGCTTTTTAAAGGCACAGAGACCCCTGGGGCAAGGCCAGACTCTGATCCTGTCACAGACTGGTATCTCTCCAGTGCATGGTGTGAAAGTGTTAGTCACTCAGTCGTGTCCGACTCTTTGCTATCCCGTGGACTGTAGCTCACCAGGCTCCTCTGTTCATGGAATTTTCCAGGCATGAATACTTGAGTGGGTTGTCATTTCCTTCTCCAGGGGATCTTTCTGACCCAGGAATTAAACCCAGGTCTGCTGCATTGCAGGCAGATTCTTTACCATCTGAGCCACCAGGGAAGCCCATTATATGGTGTCCCTGACTGCAACTCTGGCATCTCAGCAAAGCCCACCCCCACATGCTTTTTTCTAACTTCAGACTCACGCCCCTTCCAAGGCTATGCTCCCAAGAATGCTCTACCCCTGGGTCTTGCTGCCCACCCTCCCTCTCTCCCAGGGGCTCACAGAAGGGCCTCAGGGTGGCTCTCGCTGGGTGGTCCCAGGTCCACTAGCAGCAGCAGCCACCACTTGGAGGCTTGTAAGAAACCAAGTACCTGGACCTCACAGGAAACACTGAGTCTCTAGGGTGGGTGGGTTTCCGTAATCTATCCCAACAAACTTCCTACCTCCACCCCCGGACTCTACCGCGTCCAGAGACTGAGAACCACTTGTCTGCAGCTGAATTATTTTCACTTTGTTTCCCACAGAAGATATACTCCTGGAATCAAGGGTTCTGTGGTTGAGTGTGGGCAAAAAAAAAAAGAAAGCCAAAGAAATTTCTTTTCTTTCCCCACTTTCTTGAGATCAAATTGATATATATCACTGTGGAAGTTGAAGGCATATACAATGTAACAATTTGCTGTATGTATAGACTACAAAGTATAAAGCGATTTCTTAATTGCAATCCTCTTAAGCCTTTAATTTGCTAAAACGAATCCTGAATCTCTAAGAGGCAACAAGGGTGTCTGCATGCCTGTGTGTGTGCTCAGCCATGTCCAGCTCTTTGAGACCCCATAGACTTGTAGCTCGCCAGGAGAAGGAAACGGCAACTCATTCCAGTACTCGTGCCTGGGAAATCCCATGGACAGAGAAAGGTGTCTAGTGCTACCAATTTAATAGCTGGGACATCCTTTTTTCCTGAGAGAGCTATAGTTGTCTCTAGAAAGCAGCGTTCTGAGGGAAATCACCTGGGGACTAACTGACTGAGGACCATATACATCAGTCACCTTAGGGTGGGGGTCAGGCCCCTCCTCAGACGGACAGAATCTGATCCTCTGAGGGTCAGGACGGACAGCCTGCACTTTAACCAGCTCCTCCAGGGCTACCCATGAAGCCTGGTCCAGGCAGGACTGGGGGCAGCTGCCCACCTTCTCCATCCCTCAGTGACCCCCTGCTGCAGCCGTTGGAGGCCAGCCTGGCCCTGTCTCAGGGCCACTGTGATCCCCAGACAACACCAGAGCCAGCCAAGGTCATCTGAAGGACAGGCAGCCACGGCTTACAGAAAGCACGTTGGCTCTCACAGCCAAACGACTGGGGTTGGGTGAGGGTTCAGCCACCTGCAGGCTGGGCGACCTGGGCCAGCCCCTAACTTATGGTCACGGCCAGGGTCACAGTGCAGCTCAACTCCAAGGACGTGCATGGTGTCCCGTCGCTTCCTGGCAGCACCAGACCATCTTTTTGTGGCACAATAGCCACACCTGCCTCATGTCAGAGGGGGCATTGCCGCCATGCAGTACCCGCTCCATCTCCCAGATCTGGAACTGCTGGGAAGGAATCTTTTGGAGCTGTTGGGTCTGACCTATTTTTTTTTTTTTTTAAATAAACTGGGGCTGTTTTCCAGCTATTAGTCACTTTTCTCCCAAGCCTCCACATATTAAATTTTCTTCTTATATCCTCAGATATTTTGGCTGCAAGAGATGTCAGGTTAATTGGATGCTTGGCTCCTGGTTCTTCCTCCTTAATGGGCTTAAACATCAGACCTGCCATGTGCCCCAATCCCTCCCTCCCTTTCCCCTCCCCCCTTCCCCTCCCCAAGCCAACAGGGGCCTGTCTCTCCTTTGACTGGAAGGAAACCACCAAGCTGCTCTCTGTTTCCTTTACGGACAGACGTGCAGAAAGACCATCTCCTCCCCTGACCCTCATCTTGCCCAGAGTTGGATTAAGCCCTCATCCCGGATTTGGATCACAGCATCCACTTGGGATCTGAGCCGGGCAGGTGACTCTACACTCAGCCGGGGTCGCCATGGAGACAGAGGGTATCAGGCAGAAGTCACATGCACACGGGGCACCTGTGGGTTCTGGTCTTCATTCTCTCTTTCCCTATTCAGGTTACGAGGCAAACCCCATTTAACCTTTCTGACCTCCAGCTTCCTTCCCTGGACACAATAATTATGTGTCCAGACTTTTACAGGGTTTGAGTGATGACTAAAGACATCTTGTGTATAAACATTCAGAGGAAATTCTGAAGTGTGGTACAGGAGGGCCAGGCGTCCATCTCCGGCCATCTGACTCTCTGCCCTGGTGCTATTTTTGGATCCTCCCTGGGCTCTTCTTTGGCACTGGACATGGTGGCTTTGGCTGCTCTTAGAACTCTGTTTCTCTGCCTACTGGACTCCAGTCCTCACCCTCCATTCTGTCTGCTCCCTGGGCTCCGTTCTGCCCCTCCTCCCCAGAGCTTTCTGAGAACTATCCAGTTGGCTGTCTTCAGGAACATACCCATCATGGAAAGTCAGTCCTTTTCTCCAGCCCCGACACCTGTTCTCTCCTGCTGCTTCTCAATTCCCATGGCATCTGCTGGTCCGAAGCTACTGGTTACGTTCTGTTCTGTTTTGTTGGCAAAGGGTCTCATGCAAACTGTCTCACAACTGTGGGCACTGGGAGCTTCGCTGGTGGCTCAGTGGTGAGGAATTTGCCGCAGTATAGGGGATGCAGGACATGCGGTTCAATCGCTGGGTTGGGAAGATCCCCCTGGAGGAAGGCGTGGCAACCCACTCCAGTATTCTTGCCAGGAAAATCCTGTGGACAGAGGAGCCTGGTGGGCTTTAGTCTGTGGGGTCGCAAAGAGTCAGACGTGACCGAAGCGACTGAGCACACACACATGTAGGTATTGAGTCTACAACAAAGAAGCAGATTCCTTCAGACCAGTAAGCAGACCTTCTGTGTCACTGTTTCTCTCTTCATACTTGGCACAGTGCTGGGGCTCAATAAAGACGTGTTGATTACAGCATCCTTGCATTCATCTGGGTCAATGCTGCCCTTCATAAATATATTATGCAAGGTTCCTTCCCACCGTGCAATCAGAGACCTTTCTTTCCCCTTTACAGGGCAGAGAGGTGGCAGGAAGAAAGACAAAACCAAGACAAATAACCACCAGAATCTGAATAATATTCAACTTCTTTGGAGGGTTCGGTAGTGCTCCTAATATCTTTACTGAGAAGTGTCCTATCTCCTGGGATTTCTAGAAGGAAATATCTTGCAAATACAGAATGTGTTTACTAAGCCCCGTCGTTTCATCTGTAGAGTCTGCAAGTGGCTTCAAGTACAGATTCAAGTGTGTTCGTAGATGCTTTTCCAACAATCTCTTCACACCCAAGTGGTGCAAAGACAGAGCTGCAGATAACAGTGCCAAGGTTCAGAGAAGCTGACTCTGCCCCCATGGCAGGACTGGTCAGGATCCCAGAGCTGGTCCCTCACAGAGACTCTGGCCCCATGATCTGTCTGATATGCCAATGGCTGGAGAAAAACAAGCTACAGAGTCTTAAGTCACAAAGAAAATCACACGTTGCTGTTGTTGCTCTTCAGTTGCTAAGCCATGTTCAAATCTTTAAGACTCCAGGGACTGCAGCACGCCAGGCTCCCCTGTCCTTCACTATCTCCCAGAGTTTGCTCAAACTCATGTCCATTGAGTCGGTGATGCCATCCAACCATCTCGTCCTCATCTGCAAGTTGTTGGCCAAAACCAAAGCCACATCTGCTTAATCCAGATTTTCGTCTGGTTTCCATGGATTCCTCCAGATACTTTCCACCCAGTTCCCGGAAACTCATTTGCTTTAAATATTAATAAATATCTCTCCACTCAGATTCTTAGCAGAGGTGACTGACTCCTTTAATCAGAGGCTCCCAATGTGAGTATTGACTGAAAGTGCAGATGCTCCAGCTAGAAAGGGAACACTGTCAGCCACCCAATAATATCCAGATCTACTCCAGAGTGGCCTCAAATTAGCCAATGGCAGATCCCAGAAATCTGGGTTTTTCAAAGCACTCCCATGCAATTCCGAAGATCAATTTAAAAGCTGGAGAAAACATATGAAATAACAGTTTTCAAGATACTGAACACCAGGCAGTGAAAAACTAGATCTCTGGAAGATGACAGACAAGGCTGGCCTACGATGACCCAGCTGCCCGGTGTGTCTGAGCTGTGCTGTGGGGAACGGGAACACTCAGAGGCAGAGTGATACATCTGTCCTTGGTGGAAGAGACAAAGGTGGGAGTCAGGACAGCAAGGCAGCTAGAGTTTGCGAGGCAGAGTGCTGGAGAGCAGAAGGCTCTACAGTGAGGCGGCTTTGGAGAACTGGAGAGAGAGTCCCTTCAGTCTTCAGCCAAGGCTGATCAAATCATGCCTGTGAGGACGCTACATGAGACCAACCTGCAAACAAGATAAAGGGACTGCTGGGACTTCCCTTGAAGTCCAGTGGGTGAGAGTCTGCCTTTCAATGCAAGGGTCTCAGGTTCGATCCCTGGTCAGGGAACTAAGACCACACGTGCTTTGGGGCAACTGAGCCAGGGCACTTCAACTAGGACACAACATAGCCATAATTAATTAATTATTTTAAAACTTCTAAAAAAAAAAAAAAAAGATAAAGGGACTACTTTAGTTACTCACATAGAGCCAGGAAGAGCTCTTGTCCCTCTGGACCAGAGTGGAAAACCTCATAAATCCTGAATACTCTGAAGAGTTGGGTTTTTTCCCCCACTTCAGTGATAAAAAGTTAGCCCTGAATTAAAGACTGCTTGAGAGTCCCTTGGACAACAAGGAGATCAAACCAGTCAATCCTAAAGAAAATCAACCCTGAATGCTCATTGTAAGGACTGATGATGAAGCTGAAACTCCAATACTTTGGCCACCTGGTGAGAAGAGCTGACTCATTGGAAAAGACCCTGACGCTGGGAAAGATTGAGGGCAGCAGGAGAAGGGGACGACAGAGGACGAGATGCCTGGATGGCATCACCGACTCAGAGAACATGAGTTTGAGCAAGCTCCAGGAGATGGTGAAGGACAGGGAAGCCTCAAGTGCTGCAGTCCATGGGGTCTCAAAGAGTCGGACATGACTTCAGGTCAGCTCAGTCGCTCAGTCATGTCCAACTGTTTGCAACCCCATGAACTGTAGCACACCAGGCTTCCCTGTCCCTCACTAACTCCTGGAGCTTGCTCAAACTCATGTCCATCAAGTCAGTGATGGCATCCAACCATTTCATCCTCTGTTGTCCCCTTCTTCCCTGGTGTCATCCATCAGGGAAGCCCAAGAATACTGGAGTGGGTAGCCTATCCCTTCTCCAGTGGATCTTCCCAACGCAAGAATTGAACTGTGGTCTCCTGCACTGCAGGTGGATTCTTTACCAGTCGAGCCACCGGGGAAGCCCAGACACAACTTAGTGACTAAACAACCATCTCCACCAAGGCCAGATGAGAATGGTGAGCCCCGATGTTAACTCACAATGTCCAGCAGTTGCAGAATGAGCACCCTCGTTGCTCCTCTGAGCCAGCATCTCCACCCAGAACTCATGAATTCATCCCCCCAGCATCCACTGCGGCCTTCTGGAGCACTGGCCAGGGCAGGGGCAGAAGCAGGCAGCAGGCCCAGACAAAGGACAGCGAGGGTCTGACCAGAGGCAGCAAGAGACAGAGGAGGATATGCAAGCCAACAATATGAACAGGGTAGAATCAGCAGGACTCTGTGACAGATTCTCTAGGGTTAGGGTTGGGGAGGTGAGTGTAGGGAGGCTGCTAGTGTGACTCCTGACTTCTGGCCTGAGTAGGGGAGGATGCACTTGGGGTAGGAACAGATGTGCAAGCTCAGAGGTAAACGTAGGGAGCATAGTTTGGGTTGTGTAGGACTTGAAGGGCCTGCCGAACACTGAGGAAGAGGAACATAGCCAGGAGTGGAGGTCTGGATGTCACAAGACATGGAGGAGGAAAAGATCACCCAGGGATGGGGAGCAGGGTTCAGCGTCACTCATGGGAGAAGCAAGAAGGATCCAGGAAGTCAGAGTTGTGGGAGCGGCGGGAGGAAGGACACAGGAGCCCGAAGAGCAGAGAGCATCAGGGAAAACAAAGCACCAACAGCATCTGATGCCATTGCCATCGATCGATCAGGTGAGATTTGAGGCCGTTGCAGTTGGTAACAAGGGGGTCTCCAGGGCCCATGGTAAGAAGATGTCAGGGGAGGATGATGCCAGGGCTGGCTGTGGCATTCTCCCTCCTCCAGGCCCCCAGCCTGGCGCTCGGCCGCTGGCACCAGCCAGGGTACCAAAGAAACCCAACATCCTGGCTCAGCCTGGATCCTGGGAGATAAGCCAGGTCCCAGCACTTCAGAAATAATGGTCCAGCAGTGCACACAGGGGAAGACAAAGAAGCACGGCGCTAACGGACTTGAGACGCAAACCTTCTCTTTCTTCTCCTCCATCCCGTACTCATTAACAACAGGCTAGACCTATGGTGCATCAAGTGTCTGGAGGTTAAGGCGCAGCTGCTTGAAACTGGAATCACTCCAAGATACAGGACTGCAGAATCCAGAACTAAGAAGCTGAGGCTGCTTCCCCCAGAGCCCTTCATCTCTCTCAGACTTTATTTTCTTGGACTCCAAAATCACTGTGGATGGTGACTGCAGCCATGAAATTAAAAGACAGTTGCTCCTTGGAAGAAGAGCTATGACAAACCTAGACAGCGTATTCAAAAGCAGGGACATCACTTTGCTGACAAAGGTCTGTATAGTCAAAGCTAGGATTTTTCCAGTAGTCATGTATGGATGTGAGAGTTGGACCATAAAGAAGGCTGAGCTCCTAAGAACTGATGCTTTTGAGCTGTGGTGCTGGAGAAGACTCTTGAGAGTCCCTTGAACTGCAAGGAGATCAAACCTGTCAATTCTAAAGAAAATCAACCCTGAATATTCACTGGAAGGACTGATGCTGAAGCTCCAATACTTTGGCCACCTGATGAGAAGAGCTGACTCATTGGAAAAGACCCTGATGCTGGGAAAGATTGAGGGCAGGAGGAGAAGGGGGCAACAGAGGATGAGATGGTTGGATGGCATCTCTGACTCAATGGATATGAGTTTGAGAAAACTCTGTGCTGCAATCTATTGGGTCACAAAGAGTCAGACATGACTGAGTGACTGAACAACAACAACAACACATCTCTCCTACCTAAAAAAGAAAGAGCCCTGGCTCTCAGCAGTGCAGAAGCCCCAGCCTGAGGAAGGGAGGCGGCTAAGCCAGCAGGCGGGGAGCAGAAGAGGAGGCGGAGGTTTCCAGAAGGTTTGCTCCCCAGCCTGGATAAACACCTCCCTATCACCCTCTGTTCAATTCAGGACCCTAGGAGAGGTCAGCTGTCCACCAAGCCCAGATTGGTGGCTCCTTTTCCCTTCCTTCCAAACCTCCACTTTCTGCGCCACCTGCCACCGAGAGGGGAAAACATCTCTCGTGTTCAGCAGCACGAGTCCAGCACACGTGGGCACGTCTGGAAGGGGAGCCACGTGGAGCGTGGCGATGAGCTGTCTCCATCTCCGCTGACAACCTAGTAAAGGGGAAACGAACACAAAGTTGCCCGGGGAGGCACCTGGGGCAGCTGGGGAGCCACAGCAAGGCTTACAACTTGCATAAAACACCTCCCTCCTTTCCAAAGGTGCTCAAGATCTGGTCTCCATCTAGTTCAGGGGTTCCCTGAATCCCCACGGACAGAGGAGCCTGGTGGGCTACGGTTCATAGAGTCGCAGAGAGTTGGACACGACTGAAGCAATCTAGCATGCACACATCAGGTGGGATAGACGAGGACCAACTCAGGTATTTTTCACACGGGTGACTGAGAGGCAGAGGGCAGACGGCAGACGGCACCAGAGTCAGGACCTCAGGCTTCTGAGCTCTTTCCATGCTACCTGGTAACCACCTAGGGCCTGAGGAAACAGAGCAAAAAATACAGGAAGGCCAGGGCCGAGACTCCTTTGGGCTTAGGATGGAGCCTGACTGCCTGGACTAGGGCACACTTAGTACCTTCCAAAGGCAGGGGCAGGGCCAGAGCTCTGGGTTCTGATGCCGAAGCAGAGCCACAAGAAGCAAGGGGGGTGGGCACAGGCTTGGCCGAGCATCAGGGAAGCCGCCAGTAAAACCACCAGAGCTGTCCTTGTGGACAGAACCCCAGGGCCCGGTTGCATCGGCAGCCCAGCCCGCTGGTTTGACTTTCTTTCCCTCCTGGAGTAGGGAGCATCTTATTGTTAACTTTATAAATAGCAGAGTGAATGACAGTGCCAGCCTAAGACAACTGTGAATAAAGGAGGCTCAGGAGAAGCTGGGCGAGAAGTCACATCCCCCTGCAGAGTGCTGGCCCTTGAGCCGGAGCGTGGGGCTCCCAAGAGCCTGGGGCTGGGAGCCAGAGCCTCAGGGTGGTTCAGATCCCTGGTCTGGACACAACCACCTACCCTGCTCAGCTCCTGCTCACATCAGCCAATGATGAGCATCAGGCCCAGTGGGAAAAAATATACTGGCTGATGCAAACCAACATCTGATGCAAACTGTCGTGTTGGAGAAGACTCTTGAGAGTCCCGTGGACTGCAAGGAGATCCATCCAGTCCATCCTAAATGAGATCAGTTCTGAATTTTCATTGGAAGGACTGAAGCTGAAACTCCAATACTTTGGCTACCTGATGCTGAAGCTGAAACTCCAATACTTTGGCCACCTGATGCAAAGAACTGACTCATTTGAAAAGACCCTGGTGCTGGGAAAGATTGAAGGCAGGAGGAGAAGGGGACGACAGAGGATTAGACAGCTCAATGGCATCACTGACTCAATGGACATGAGTTTGAGTAAACTCCAGGAGTTGGCGATGGATAGGGAAGCCTGGCGTGCTTCAGTTCATGGGATTGCAAAGAGTCAGACATGACTGAGCAATTGAATGGAACTGAATTGAACTGATGCAAACCTCCAACTCTTGTGCTTCAAGTGAGGTTTTTCAGGGGAGGCTTCACGGTCTCTCTGCCTCCTCCTCCTACCGCAGAAGTGCAGAGAATTCCCACAGCCAAGGCACAGCCCTGACCTCCCCCAGCCCTTTCTGAAACTTAAGGCTTGCCTGTTCAGGAGGGTATTAAACATATGCCCTCCTAGGTGGCTCAATGGTAAAGAATCCACCTGCAATGCAGGATAGGCATAAGATGCAGGTTCAATCCCTGGGTCAGGAAGATCCCCTGGAAGAGAGGCATGGCAAGCCACTCCAGTATTCTTGTGTACAGAATTTCACAGACAGAGGAGTCTGATGGGCTACAGTCCATGGGGTTGCAAAGAATCAGACAGGACAAGCGACTGAGTACGCTCACGTTTGTTTATCTGAAAATTAGTTCCCCAGTTTGCACAACTGTCCCCATCTCTCTGCAGTCCTGCCTTTGCTGCTTGGCAGTGAATATCTTTCTGGGGGCAGCTTACTTGCAACCTTTATTTGGGTTGGGGGATGATGACTATGACCGTGGAGACTTCCTTTTTAGGGGATGCTGTGTGAATGACTGACAATCCCAACCAGTGTCAAAGGAAGGGCGCCATAATGATTTAACACCAGCATCCATAGAACGAACGGACTTCCCTGGTGACTCAGTCAGTAAAGAATCTGCCTGCGATGCAGGAGATCTGAGTTTGATCCCTGGGTCTGGAAGATCTCCTGGAGAAGAAAATGGCAACCCACTCCAGTATTCTTGCCTGGAGAATCCCATGGACAGAGGAGCCTGGAAGCCTACAGTCCATGGTGTTGCAAGAGTCAGACACAACTTATCAATTGAACCACTACCACCATCCATATAACACTGTCCATGCAGGAAAAGTATGAGCAACAGTGATCATTCATAGGACAAAAGGTTTCTAACCTCTAACAGGTATCAGCCCCTATGCTAGGTGCTGGGATCCAATGGTGAACAGCACAGACAGAGCCCCTGCCTTCACAAAGTTTATGGTGGACTTGTCAACGAGGAAGTCAGCCAATGAGTACAGAGTGCTACACGCTGCGACTGGTGTAGGATCTGCGACACAGGTAGGATCACATGGTGGAGAGTGGGGAGAGCTAAGTCTGACTTAAATGAGGGAGTGGAGTCAGGGAAGGCTTCCTGGAAGAGGTGGCATCTAAGGTGAGATCTGAAGGAAGAGTGATGAAGGAAGGTGATGAGGGGAGGGAGGCAGGTGAGCGTAGCTAGAGTGGAGGGGAAGGACATCAGAGAACAGCGCTCTGGGGTGTGAGCTTGCAGAGCCGTCTAAGTCCTGGCAAGGAGGTGGGACTTTCTGCAGTGATAATGGAAGAGCCATTGAAGGCGTTTGAGGAGGGGGGTAGCACAGTCAGGCCGCCACTTCAGAATGCGGGTCCGTGCTGCTGTGAGGACAGAGGAAAGCCAGGGGCGGCTGGCGGGGGTGGGGGTGGGGGCGGAGGGGTGGGGTGCGCATCTGGAGCAGACGCAGAGAGTCAGGCAAGAGGTGGGCGACGTGCCCAGGACGGCCAAAGTGGGACCCGAAAGAGGAGGACAGAGTCAGGGCAGAGGACAAGCCAAGGAGATGCAGAATCACTGGAATCGCCATGGACACAGGACTGGGGCTTGTTCCTCAGGTGACTTCACACCCCAAGATGAGGACCAGGAAGAGGGGGCAGACATGGGAGGAGGTGATGCTCCCGAGGGACCCTGTGAATCTGAGGTCCCTGAGAGGCACCGGAGTGGTTGCGACAGGGGGGCAGCCAGACTGAATGGTCCAAGCTTGAGGCCCAGGTCTGGGCTGCAGCTGAGAAGCACCAGCATATTGGAGAGAGGGCGTGAGAGGGTCTGGAGATGGCGTGTGGAGCAAGACGGGAAGGCCACTCACCCCCCACCTGAGGAAAACAGCATCCGGGTTTCGTAACAAAGGTCGTGCATCAGCTGCAAAGCCGGGGCTTCGGACCTCCCTGACCCTGACACTCAGATCCATCTCTATGATGTCTCCTCCCTGGAGTCTTGTGCCCCACATACAACACTCCCCACCACACTGAGTCACCATTCCCTGTCTCCATCTTGGAGCTCCAGGCGAGCGGTGAAGTGTGTACCTCGTGTGTGCTACCTGCAATGAACTACAAACCACACGTGAGAAGTTCATAAGCATGGGAACATGTGCTTCTACAGATATCTGTCCACACCCCCTCGCATAAACACGCCCACCGCCCTGCCACCTGGATGAGGTGGTTCACACCCCCTCTGCACTGAAATCCAAAAGCACACTTCATGCTTTGAACTGTAAATCGTCCCCTA
The DNA here is from genome assembly GCF_019923935.1 of Bubalus bubalis. Classification (NCBI taxonomy): domain Eukaryota; kingdom Metazoa; phylum Chordata; class Mammalia; order Artiodactyla; family Bovidae; genus Bubalus; species Bubalus bubalis. The sequence goes on along the minus strand of NC_059160.1, from coordinate 13,585,213 downwards.
AAAGCAAACCAAAAGCTGAGCAAATAAACTCAGAGTTACAACAGCGGGGAAGAAGGAGAAAACATGTGTCGAGTTTCTTTTTTTCTGTCTTCTCTCATGATCGTGTTTAATCCTTGTTTGTGGACTGTGAAGTGGGTTTTAATCCCACAGAGATGAGGATGAGATGATCAGACTCAAGGCTGCCTCCAAAACCTTCCCCACCTGCATCCTGGGACTGTAGCTTTCATTCTGGAAAGCGGGGATCAGAGAGACTTTCCAAGAGAAGGAAGTTGGCTGTTGTGCATGCGATGCGCAGGTTTATCTCCTTTATTCATTCAATAAATATTCATCAGTTCCCCACTCGGTACCTGAAGGCGAGAGTTGAACTAATGTGCATTAATAGAGAACATCCCTTAATTAGGAGCCCATTTACGCTGGTGATGGGCTGCAATCATTTTCTGGGGATCCTCTGATTGCGCATCCTCAGAGAGCACCTGTCATGACTGCCTGTCAAGGAGCGATGAAGCCCTTGGATGTCACATGCCTGTGAGAATTGCAGCCTTTCATTTCCTGGCAGCCCCAGCCGTAAAGGGCCACCCCTTTCCCTCCCTCCAACTAACAAGAGAGGATCCTTCACAACAGAGCTGCAGGTCAGGCCCTGATGGAGGCGTTTGCTAATCGCTGCTTCCTTTAGAGTGGTCTGCTCTCTACAACCCTCCGGTCAAGCCCCACCCCCAGTGAATATGCTCTCCTGGGTCCATGGCCAAGAGGGCAGTGTGTTTAACTTGGTATTTAACACCCGATGTGCGGAGGGAGACTGGGCCACACCTCTGTCTTCCCTCCCCTTCTGACAGGCCTCAGTTTCCCTCTCAGGAATGTGGGCAAGGGAGCTCGATCCAGCCACAGACCAGTAGGAGTCGCTCTCATCCCAGGAGCAAGGCTTGAGGGGGGCCCAGAGGAGGCTGAGAGGTCTGCAGTGGGTGCTCATCGCTCCCTGCTTCTCTCCATCTCTAGGGGCTCCATGAGATGCTCTGGGTCTTGCAGACACCAGAACCCTGGAGCCCAGCATTGAGTGTGCATGTGGAATGGGGTAGGTAGGGCAGCCCGCGGGGCTTCGAGGACCCCATCCCTCCTGAGAAAGTTTGAATCAGTGAGTCCATCACATCAGCAGGGGACACCTTTTATTCATCTGTGTGCCGCCCTGCTCCTTTGAGACATTGCCAGAGAAGCCCGGATGATAAATCTGAGCTTGTCTTGAGCATCTCCCTGTGTGCCAACGTGAGCTTTATGTGAAGTCACTTGTTTAATCCTCGTAACAGCTTCATGGGAAAAAAGTGCTACCACCATATCATAGATGATTAAACTGGGCACAGGTGATCATGAGGCCCAACCGGGCTGAGGTCTGCACCTGGGCATGAACCCCAGGGCCAGGGCCCCGAACCTTCACACAAAACTGCCTTGGGCCCAGAAGCCAGTGACACATGTTGCTTAATTGGAAGGTGCCCACAAAGTCTTCACACCTCCAGTCCTCCAGAACAGCCCTTCATGGAAGCTGGCAGTGGGCTCACGATGCTACCACCACAATAAGTCTCTGGCTACAGGAGGAGAAGAGGATGACAGAGAATGAGATGGTTGGATGGCATCACCGACTCTATGGACATGAGTTTGAGCAGGCTCCAGGAATTGGTGATGGACAGGGAAGCCTGGCATGCTGCAGTCCATGGGGTTGTAAAGAGTCAGACATGACTGAGTGATTGAACTACTGCCAAGCCAGTCTCCTGGGAGGACCAGTGGATTGAACACATGGAGCCAGGTACAGGCTGGCAGGCTCCGCCCTCTTCCACCCATGGATGTCTATCAGTTCCTTCCAGCCCTCCGGCGGTGAGAGCTAGTGTGGAGCAAAAGTGAGGACAAGCTTCCTGCTGGAAGGGGATGAAAGAGCAGAGAGAGGCCCCCATCAGTAGCAGAGCCCCCAGCTCCAGAGCACCTCCATTCTGCTACTTGGGGCCCTACAAGGTTTGTCAAGATATTACAACACAGGAATAAGAAGAGTTGCTTTGCAATTTGTATAAACTAAACAAGGCAATACATATGAAGCATTGAACACCGTGTCCAGCACAAAATACAGACGTGAACACCGCAGCTCTTGCTATAATTTTGCTGCTACTCAAGGAAAGGGGGCCCAGCCAAGGTGCTGGGGAGGTGGTGGGGGAGGTGGACAGTGGGTGGACCGGAGAAGAGAGACTACTTCCATTGATTTTGCAAGTATTTTGAGTCCTGTTCATTGTCATCTGCAAGTCACTCTCTACTCAGGCCTATGACGTGTTGGCTGAGGTCATGGGTTGAGTCGTCCCCCCAAAAGATGTACTGAAGCCCTAGCCACTGTTAGGGCTTCCCAGGTGGCTCAGTGGTAAAGAGGCGTGCAGGAGACTCGGGTTTGAGCCCTGGGTCAGGAAGATGGACAATCCTCAGGAGAAGGAAATGACAATCCACTCCAGTATTCTTGCCTGGGAAATCCCATGGACAGAGGAGCCTGGTGGGGCTACAGTCCACAGGATCACAGAGAGTGGGACACGACTGGGCGACTAAACAGCAATCCCTGTGACCTGTGAATTTGACCTCGTTGTAAACAAGATCTCGCCAATACATCGAATTAAGGATTCGAGGCCATACTTGACAAGGTGGGCTCTGGTTCAATACGACTGGTGTCCCTAGAAGAGATACAGACACACAGGGGAGGGGGCCAGGTGGAGATGGAAGCAGAGAGGTGGTGCTGCATCTATGAACCACAGCACAGCTGACAACCACCAGAAGCGAAGAAGAAGTCAGCAAACACAATCCCCTAAGAATCTCCGGCAGGAACCCCACCCTGCAGATGCCTGGATTTCAGAACATCTGGCCTCTGGAACCGGGAGACAATAAATTCCTGTTGCTGAAGCCACCAGTTTGTGGTATTTTGTTGCAACCACCTGAACAATGAAATAAAACTACAAAGATAAATTAAAAAACAAAGTTCCTGTCCTGAAGTCTCGCTATTTACTTCATCCCAAGAAAGAAGCTGGATGAACGTTCATATTTAACGATGATCAGACAATGGTCTTCAGTCCAACTTTCAAAAACGTATACTTTGTTACTCAAGAGTTTTTCCTGGCCCACTGGCAAGGATTTGGGGCTCAGGGGCATTGTGGAACAAGGCCTGTCCTGGCCATAGGTCCCCGCCAGCCATGGGGCACAGCAGTGAGAACCATAAAAACAGGAGAGGAAAGCCAGGGCTGGTGTCTTTTCTTGGACTTCTTCCCAATCCACCATTTGTGGTTTCTCCAGTTAATTTCCGCATTCTTTCTCTTCGTATTTATTTTGAGTATCTACTCTGGTCCTCCTGCTACCTTCACAGCCCCATAGAGTGGAGAAGCCACAGGTCTCAGTGGCTAGAAAACCAGAGCTTGGGTTCCATCACTTACTCTCTGTGGGATCTTGGGCAAGTCACACTAACTTTCTGTGCTTTGGTTTCTCCATCTGTCCCATGGGAATAGGATGGAACTCGTTGTGTTTGTGTATGGTGTACAGGATGGAGCCTGTGTATGCATGTATGTAATATAGGATGGCATCTCTAACACGAGACAATAGATGCCAAAGCATTTGAAGTGTCATATGAAAGGGAGAGGTATCTTGTTATGCACATTCCTAGATCTTATATAGGGTAACAACTAGTTTTTAGTATTCCATATCAGCATACACCAGAAAATTAGTGCCAAGTATCAAAAGCAATCAATTAGAGTCTAAAGAAGGAAGAGATGGCATTGACTTAGGAGGAAACATGGTACTAACACCAACATTGAGGAACTCTGGTGCTGGAAAAATTTTCCTGCCTCTTAAATAACTTAAAGTTCCCATCCGGCTCTAAGAGTCTATGACTTTGTGAAAATGTATACGTTGAGCTATTTGCTTGTATAAAATTACATTTTAAAAAGAGATCCTTACAGACTTCCCTGGCAGTCCAGTGGTTAAGAATCCACCTGCCAACACAGGGGACGTGGGTTCAATCCCTGGTCCGGGAAAATTCCATATGCTGCGGGGCAACTAAGCCCATGCTCCACAACTACTGAGCCCGCTCTCCAGAGCCCAGGAGCCACGACTACTGAAGCCTGCATGCTCTGGAGCCTGCACACACATCTGCCACTGCAATGAGAAGCCCACATACTGCAAAGAGCAGCCCTCTCCCACTGCAACCAGAGAAAGCCCTCGTGGAGCAACAAAGACCCAGTGCAGTCAAAAATAAAAATGAGTTTAAAAAAAAAAAACCACAATCATTACTTATGGGTCACCCGTTACAAATCTGGGGAAAGTTGAGATGCTTGAGGGACTTCTAATAACAAAATAGAAAAGCCTTTTGGTGTGTGAAACATCCAACCGTCTGGGTAACCCTGGAGGGGTATATCTTCTCAACCCCACCTCTCTGGCTAGTCCAGAATTTCAGAGGAAAGGGTTGGCATGACTCAGAACAGAGTTTAGTAGAGAGGGTGACAGCCCTCGTGCAGTCCCAAATGCAAAAGCAACCAGACAGTCTTTAATCTCCTTTTAGAACAGAACAAACCAAAGTGACTCCCATGGCAATGAAGAGGTGGAGCTCAGACCTAAGAACTTCCTGACTGAAAATGCACAAGGAAGTTGGTGAAGCTGCCTTCTCTGAAGCTCTGTAACTAACAACCAAGGGGCCAACTGCATCGTGGGTGCAGGAAGTGGGCTCGGGATGGTCCTTGCTGCCCAAGCTTCCTCTCCTCTGGCCAAGCCCGTGCACGACTGGACAGCAATGCCTGCCCATCACACAACACCACCATCCACTTCCAGTTACCTTGGCAGCTCACATCTCGCAATGCTGCCCATTCTTCCCCTGCTGGCACAGGAGAAGCCAAGGTGTAAATGCTGTTTTTACAGATTTTTTGCATGTTCCACGCTGGAATGTGATAATCACTTCACATCGCAGTTAGCACAGAGGAGGAAATGAAAACCGCTCCCGAATCAGAGACGGGAGTGTGGTTTCACCCTCTCTGACAGCCAAAAGCCAATGGAGGACTCTCTCAAGAGCCAAATTTCCCAGGAGGAAAACAAAACAAAACAAAACAAACGTGGGTATCTTCTTAATTCTCCTGAGTTCAGTTCAGGACTGAAATCCGTGTTTGCTGAGGGAGGAGAAATGCGTGCAGACCATGGGTTTGGGGACCATTTCAGGTGGAGAAACAAGGGCAGGCTGAGTCCATCCTGTTGGCACTTTCTCGGCGAGGCTCCTACAAGCTGATGGCTTGATGGTGATTGCGAAGGCCTCTGGAGCTCACGAGGCTCTAAACCCTTTGCACGAATTAATTCATTCAATCATCGCAACAGCTTTACAAGGCCCAGAGAGGTTAGGGGCGCCTTGTTCATCATAACAACACATCTACTGAGTTCAGAGTAAAAGCCAGGCGGTCTGGCTCCAGAGCCCCACGCTCGTTAGAAAGAGACACCACGTGGACCTCAGAGAAGTGGGCCTGGGTCTTGCCAATTCTTGTCCTCTTCCTCCTCCTCCTCCTCCTCTCTCACTTTTGTGCTATAGGACCACACACTTAAGTGAGAAACCCTGAGAAGAGGGATCCATCAGCAAAAACCACCATCAGGCACCACATCAGAATACAGCCCCAGTCTCCCCATAACTCACAGGAGCAGCACCCATTGGCGCCCCAACCTGGGTCTTATTGTAGTTTTCCCAACCCATAAACATTCTCTCTCTCCTTGGACCAGGAAGTCAAGATGACATTCAAAAACCAGCCTCCAAAATGACTCCTTTGCTAAAACTGTTTTCACACCCATGGAGGCTTCCCTTTGAGGTGCTGAAACCCCAATCAGGGAGGTCGGCACCATAAATAATGCATCAGGCTTTCACTGAGAGCCGGTAAAGCAAGCAGCAGCTCCAAAGCGTCCACCATCGCCCACGGCTCCTAATTGGGCATTGTGATTAATCCATTTATTTGCTATTCAGACGAACACCCCATAGGAAGAGTCAGTCATTACCAACTATTAAGTAGGAACACGGGTAACCAAAATGTACCCGGGCTTGGAGCTTTGCAGCACCTAATTCCCAGAATCTCCTCTCATTTTGTGTTTTCCGGGTCCACAAGAATCTAAGCACAAGAGTGAGAGATAGGAGGCCCAGTTTGCAGAAAGTGATTAAGACCCAGAAGGCTCACGAATTTGTTCATATTCCTATGAATCAGTCAACATTTGTCAATGATTTTAATTTACTCTGCGTCAGGCCCAGTGTCAGAACAGGGTAGACCCGCTCCCCACCACCCCAAAAGTTCTTTATCCAACTGGAGAAACAGATATATAAAAATGCAATTATCTTGTAACAGGGAAAGTGAGAGATAGGTGTTAGGAGCACAGAAGAAGGAGAGGAACACTCCATCTCCATAAGGATGGAGGATATATGGAAGAACTATTTAAATGGAAGGCTGCTCAGAGGAAGTGACCTTTGTATTGAGTCCTGCAGGTTGAGGAAAATCCCCCCCCCCCCCACCCAGAGAGAAAGAGGGGGAAAGAGCAGCCCAGGTAGAGGAACCAGGATGTGCAAAGGCATTCAGGCATGAAGTCAGTGTTTGCAGAGAACTGCATGGGGCAGATACGGAAGGGTTAAGGACATCAAGTTTTATCCTGTGTCCTAAAGGGAACAGGGTGACATGGTAAGTTTTGACAGCCATGTGTGCTCTTGAGCAGGTCTGTGCTTCTGAAAGCCCATCGAGCAGTGATGACGAGGCTGGACTAGAGGAGAGGACAACGGGAAAGCGCCTCCTGCCTGAGTGAGGGTGGCAGCCTAGCGAGTGCGGGGTGCTGAAAAAAAGACTCCAATGGGCCCACTAGGAGGTTCTGAAGGCACGTGTGGAGCAGGGGAGAGGAGAAGAGGCTGCCAGGAGGGGATGCCCTCAGCTGAGGAGGAGAAGCGCACCTGAGGGAGGGAGCTGGAGAAAGTGGCAACAACGTTGGCCATGCCCCCCCCCAACAAGCTGCACCCAGGATGCCCTCGGCCCCAGCTCTAAACCTGTCTGGTCAAGGGAGGCTCTGCTCACAGATAGTTTTATTCCCCACTCTCCTTCCTGCATATCGATTAGAATCTCTCTCCGTACCTTTACTTTGTGAGTGATCACTTGCTCCCTGTTCTCCTTGCCTGTCCCAAAACAGCATCTCTTCCTTCCCAAACATCCTCTCTCCCCATCCTCTTGCCTGCTCCCACCCACACATGGCATCGTTTTAGAAGTAGCCATGTAGGGACTTCCCTGGTTGTCCAGTGGTTAAGACTCTGCACTTCCACTGGGAGGGGGGTGGTGCAGGTTCGATTCCTGGTTGGGGAACTAAGATCTGTATGCTGCATGGTGCAGTAGAAAAAAGAATCAAGGTGGCAGTATAGGGCAAAGGGCAATGAGTCAGAAGTGGGGGCAGTCTGTGCTCCAAGGCTGTCCTAGCCGGTCAGGTAATATTTAGAACTTGCTGGACCTCTCTGCCTCAACATCCTCATCTGTAAAATGGGGCTACACAATGAATTCTAACCTTCTCTTATCTCACAGGATTATGGTAAGGATAAAGTGAGATAAAGTGCTTGCAAACCACGCTAATAAAAGTCGGGAAAAGGTGCTACCGAATGATCTGGATCAGCTGGCACTCCTGTCCACCAAACTGAGTTCCATGAGGGCAGCGGCCTAGTGTCTTTATCTTTGAACCTCGGGAACCTAATTATTCCTGGCACAGAGTCAGTATTAGATAAAGATATGCTGAATTGAGAACAAGGAGAGCTACCACCATAGACACACACACATACACCCCGAGGCATCCTTGCTTCTCTCTCACCATAAATGCAGGCAAACCCACAGCACCCCACTTTTGGAAGTACTGCTCTAGTCCTGGCTCATTCCAAAAACAGGCAGTTACTGGAAGAAAACCAAGAGATTGTCACGCTGCCTGGATGCCTCCACCGGGGCACGTTGGCCCAAGTCTGAATTCCTCCCTTTCTCGGGGAAGCTGCGAGGAACTGAACCCCAGACTCACTCCCCGCCCCGGGAGCCCCAGCTGGATCTGCCCCTCCCCTGTGTGCCAGGCGTGCGACGTGGGTTCCCCCCCCCCCCCCCCCGCAGGAGCTCGCCGCCTCTACTGCTGTTTTCATTGATGCCTTGAGCAGAGCTGGCATGTGCAACCTCCGAGAAGGGGGAGCGTTGGAGCTGCGGGGGAAGCAAGTAAAAATAGCCTGGCGCGCGCACATGCGGCGCTCTGCCTGCTCCGGACGCCTTGAACCTTGGCGGAGGTGTGGAGCTCACCACAACAAGCTCACTGCAGACGCTGGCCCGGGGTCTGCGCCCGCATCCCGCGGGCAACAACAAGAGTGCGGGGGCCAGAGACCCGTGAAAACTTTTATTTTTTTTTGGCGGTGGGCCAGGAGAAGCTGTTCTTTGCTGCCCGCGCTCCAGCCTAATGGCTGCAGGGACTGCTACGTGCCCGCTGGGCCAACGGATTACAGAAGTGCTGCCTTGACTCGGAGCTATTTTTAGAAACCACTTCTGTGGGTGGGCGATCACAGCGAGGAGGGCGAGGGGTTCCGTACAGGCGAGCTCTCTGCCTCGCGCTACACAGCTTCCTAAATGCCCTCTCACCGGTGGGGGACCGGGAGGGGCCCCGCACGCGCTGGCTCTGCCCTAACTCAAGGAGACACAGTAGCTCCTGGACGCCCCGCTGCTCTATCCCGGAGCATTTTTTGTTTCGAAATCGACAGGATGTGTGCTGCTTCTAGTTTCTCGGGGAACGGGGATTTTAAAAAGCTTTGCTGCCTCCGCGGTGGGGTGGAGGGTTAGCTGCAGTTCAGACCTGGAGGGAAGACAGTTGGGAAGGGTCTCTGCCGCTTTGGGCATCCCACGGACGGAGGGACAATCCCCGCGCGCCACACCTCCGTCCCCGCCCCACGCTGCATATGGGCAACCATCTGTGAAAGGCACGGCAGCCCCACCAGACACCAGGCTATTAATAGAGTCCGGGAGTTTGTTCTCTGTCTTTTTCCTGCCACCGAGTAAGGGATGATCTACACACACACACACACACACACACACACACACACACCCCACTCCGCCCCCGCCCCGGCGCACCGTTCCTCCAGGAAGGTAAGGGGGCTGCCCATGCGGATCCCCTGCGTGACTACAGGTGCCCGGAGCCTACGGGCTGAGCCAGGGGTCATGACAGCAGAGTCAGAACGAGGACAGGAAGCCCAGCCTCTGGTCGGTCTCGGGACGCTGGGCTTTTGGCGGCTCCGAGCCAACTCGAGAGTCGAGAAAGGGCAGCTGCCGGGCTGCCGGAGACTGGGGGCCAGAGCGCAATTTGCGGAGATCCCACTACCTCCTCCTCCAAGCTGCTGCGGCGCGGCGCGCAGCCCCCACAGCGCGCGCGGGCTCGGCTGCGGCAGGCGCGGGCGCTGTCCGCGGTCCTGAAGGTGGCCGCGGCCCGAGCTCCCTCCCTGGGTTAGCACCCCCGAGGCGGCTCTAGGTCCAGGGTTGCGGACCTCTCCCCCGCCCCGGTCTGGGCGCCAAGGTCTATCGGCGGTGCCCCTGCCCCACCCCGGCGCGGCTCGGCACTCCCGAGGCCCGAAGCTCTCCGCGGTGCGGCGGGGACCGAGAGCGCGAGCTTGAAGGGTGACGGCCAGGAGGGACGGTCCAGGCCCTGCAGGGAAACGACCTGGCCCCTGGGTCGCCCATCCAGGCTCAGCACAGTCCGCTACTTTGGAGCCCTAACGGAGCCCAGAGGAGAGGGCAGGGGAGCGCGGCCGCCCAGGGCTTGGGACTCGGGGTTGGGGGGGTTGGGGGGGGGGGGCGAGGCGGGCGCGAGCGAGCAGCGGGTGGAAGGAGAGGAAGCTGGGGTAAGAGCGACTCTTTTGCATTTTTCAAGAGGGAGGGGTCCTGAGACAGGCACCGTCTTTCCCCCACCCAGCACACACACACACCACGCACACACACACAGACGCGCAAGCGGCCGGCTGGAGCAAGCGGGATGGAGCTGAGAAAGTTTGGCACCGGGAGCGGCGCGGCGCGCGCGGGGGTCCGGGCGGCCGCGGGGTAACCCGGCCGCCGCGGGGTGGCCGGGCCGGCCTCTGGCCTCCTTACCTCGGTGCTCTCGGCCGCGTTCTCCGCCATCTTCCTCCTTAGGAGCAAGCAGCGGGAGGAATGTTTCATGCCCATAAGAGCCAGCGAGGGTTTGGTGGCACAGTGATGGGAGAAAGAGAGAGCGGGTGTCGCTTTAAAAGAGAGAGAGAAAGAGAGAGAATGGGAGGGGAAAAAAAAAAAAAAAGCCCAACCCAGCCCCTCTGCCGGAGCGTCGGCCGGTACCATCAACGGCGGTAGGGTCTTCCCTGCCGAGTCCACTTTGTTTTATTCTCCTCGGAGTCCAGTCCTTCGCACAGATCCGAGCGGCTCAGGCGCCCGCGACCCCCTCCCCGCCCCTCTCCGGCCGCGCTGCGGGCCCGGCAGGCGGGAGGCAGCCCCCGAAGGCTCCGCGGCGGCGGCGGCGGCGCCTCGCCGGCTGCTCTGCTCGCAAAGTCCGGCCGGCCGAGGCAGCCGGCAACTCCTCTCAACTTCTGCCGATCGGCGGGCGAAGCCACACGCTCCCTGCGCGTCCCTCCCGGGGGCTGAGCGGGTGAGTGGGGGCGGGGAGGAGGCTGGGCCGGGCGGGCGGTGGCTGGGCGCAGACCGAGGGCTCCCGCGCCCCGGGGCCGCCCCCTCGGCTGGGCTCCGGGGGTCTCTGGGCCGCCTCCGCTGCCCGTAGCCGTAGACAACTTGCAGGGGGGTGGGGTGGAGGGGAGCGAGGGCTGCGAGGACGCGGCTGGGCCACGCTCGAGGCTCGGAGAAGGCAGGCGCGGCGGAGCTGGGCGCTGGCAGGTCCTCAGCCCCGGTGTGCGTCCTCCCCGCCCCCCAGGACTGGCACTGGGCAAGGCTGGGCTACGGTCACCTCGCCCCCACCCCACCCCATCCCACCCCCTCTCCTGCTCCGCTGCCAATTCCTGGATGCTTCCTTGGCGTTTGGGGTTTGGGGAGCAAAAGGGTGGCTGTCTGGGTGAGGGAGGGTCCTTAACTCCTTCAACTCTAGGGCCAAGTGTGGCATCACCATCCTTTTTTTCTCCCACTCTGCCTCTCCTAGGGCTTGGGGCTCCCAGCCTCGCTGGGAAGGTGGGGCAAAGGTTCAGCCAGAAGTGGCTTGGAAAAGAGGGTGGGAGGAAGTCAAGTGGGTGACCTGCAGCCGACCTCTCCCTCCCCCAATCCCAGTCTTCTCTGGCAGTCCCCTGCCCACACATCTCTCTTCTCCCTCCTCACCCCTCCCCCAGCATCACCAGATTTTGAAGTCCCTTTTATGGGAGAGAAGGAGGTTGTCACGTACCCATTAGGATTCTCTTGGTCCTTTTTTAAGGGAGTTTGGGCGGTAGCAGGGGGTGTGAATTTTTATACAATGCATTCCTGTCTTCACTTTGAGAGCTTCTTTTTCTCTTAGTGGCCATCTGTCAGGCTGGTGGGAAACAAAGCTGGGCTTGGTGGGGGAGGGGGGGAGTCATTCTGTCTCCCAATACAACAGGCCAACTTGGGTCTGACTCCTTCAAAGACAGCTGCACTTTTAAAGCTTTCACAAGTCAAGGGCAGGGACCCAAAAGGGGCTCCTTGGTCCTCCTGGTGCTCTGTACTTCACCCCCATGCTGACCCTGGGAGAGCAGTCCTGCATGCATGTCCTGGTTGTTTTTTAACGTCACCTTTGACAGCCTGATTGTCCTCAACTAACCCCAGCATCCATTGAAGAAATGGGCCAGAAACTAAAGAGGTTTCCATCACCTGGTCCTGCGGGGAAAGAGGATGCCTTGCTGTAAGTGCAGGAGGGAGAGGATGGAGAGACAGTGAGCAATACGGTTGAGTTCCCAGTGATTATGTGTGTGTATGTGTGTTTGAGGAAGGAGTAAATTTAAACGAATGACCTTAACCTCCTTAACCCTGTCCTTTCTCAGCCCACAAACCTGGGTGAGTGACCAGAGTCTTTGGTGACACTGGTCATTCTCCTCCCCTTTCACATCCTGCCAATGTGCCAAAGGTTGGGGATGGGGTGGGGGTGAGGGGGTAAATGAGCTGAATTTAAAGAATGACCTTTACCCTCTGGAACCCTGTTTTCTCTAAGCATCTTTCTCAGAGACAAAAGATCTCTCGAGACATATGATCTTCCACTGGGAGAGGCTCAGCACTTGTAAGATCAAAGGAAACCAGAAAGGATCTTTCCACTTCAGTCCTATCCTGTCATTTTTTCGGGCAAGGACCCTGTGATCCTTCAGCTGGCTGATGGAGCATCTGAGATGAGCTCCCCAGCCCTTGGCTTCCAGTCCAGCATTCTCCCCTCACCCCAGCCCATGCCACCCCACACTGCTGCAGCCTGTGCAGGGCATCCATTCTGTGACTAACCGGGGTGGGGAGGGAGGTTCAGACAAGCTCCCACCAAAATAGGCTGCTGCCTGTGCGTGATTATGTTGCTATGAGAACCTCAGTGGGTGTGTTTCCTCTGTTCTCTGTTGAAATCTCTCGCTTGGCTTCTCCCCAGGCACGGCTCCCCTCAGAATGGGGAGCAGAGAGGCTGAGATGGGAAAGCTGTATTCTCATGGCAAAGAGTGTCCTAGGCCAACACATCCAACCCTGAGCCAGCCTGGGGTGGTGCCCAGTTGCCAAGGCCCTCAGGGTGGCTTCAGAGTGGCTGGAGGACCAACTGGGCTGTCTGAAAGTGGATGCTCCTGTCCTCTGCAGAGCCAGCTTGGAGCAGACAGCAGCGGCCCCTTCTACGCTCCCACCTCATTAATCACTACTTTAAAAGACTAAGTTTGGGGGTAAATTGCTACACAGCAAAAGATGACCTGAATACTCATCTCCTGGAGTTGTGAAAAGTCATAATGTATTTAAAGTGCCCAGCACACAGAAGGCATTTTGTGGTACCATTTTTCTCACCATCCCCACTGTTCACAAGGATTTCGGTCTTTCTCCCTATCTTTTGCACAAGTATGTTGGCATACTCCTTTGCAGGATTAATGTAGTCATTCCACCAAGAACTTACTGGGCAGCACTTTTATACCTAGCCCATGAGTAGGCACTGGGCTTTAGCAATAGGCAAAGACACTGGAATGGCCATTGAGGAGGTCCAATCACCTTGGATGCGCATGCATGTGTTCAGTCGCTAAGTTGTATCTGACTCTTTGCAAGTCTGACTGTAGCCCGAAAGGATCCTCTGTCCTTGGGATTTCCCAGGCAAGAATACTGAATGGGTTGCCATTTCCTCTTCCAGGGGATCTTCTCAACCCAGGGATCAAACCCACATCTCCTGCAGGTTCTTTACCACTGAGCCAACTGAGAAGCCCTTAATCACCTTGGATGTTTTGAAATATACAGAACTTTTATAGAAGAGCTTTCTTTGGAAAGGACTCTGGTGGGAGGCAAGAGGGCCTATGACCAGGGGTACAGGGGAGCTCTCCAGGGTGTGAGTTAAATGTGTGGTCTGTACAGTAAGTCCTACCTGGTAAAGAAATCCCGAAGACTAATTTTGCTGTTGTCATTTTTCTTACACCAGGTCTTCAATGCAACAAAATGGATTGAATAGTACAAGTGAAATGCTTAGAACATGCCTGGCTCATGTTAAGAACACGGACACTGCACTCACATTTCAAGGCCCTGAGCTGGGGGGCTCTGAGTTCAACTCAATGAAGCCCTTCTCACGTGCTGGAGATTCTCCCAGACGTAATGTGTCCTCGTGAGGTTCTTTCAACAACTCTGTGAAGTTGATATACTGTCGCTGTCTCCACATCATAACAGATGACACAAAAACACAAGAGAACTGCCCGTGTGGTGGAGTGGGCTTGCGAATCCAGGATGCCAGCATGATCTTCCAGAGGTCACCCAGGGTTCCAGGGACAGGGGGTGGGTCCCAACCTTGCTGAGAATCATCCAGAGAGTTTTAGAAACACCATGCTCTGGTTCTACCCCCAGAAACTAAGACTTAGTTAAGAAGAAACTAGTACCTGGATCTTTTTTTAAGTCCCCGGATGAGTCTAACAGGTAGTCATGGTTGAGGACAGTTGGCTATTTAGAGATGAAAAGACCCATTTGAGGAAATATCCCTAAGTCACAGAGAAGACCCATCCAAAACTGTAAGAAGCCTCACATTATCAAAATGTCCATCCCTAACAGAGGTCCTTGAGAGAGTAAAGCTGTGCTGTGGGTTGGCTGAGTATGCAGAGGTTTTTGAAGGACCTTGGGGAGGACTATGCTGTAATTGGACCAGTTATCCTGCCTAACCCCTTCATGGATCACTGCCTTGTCGTGGCAAAGGGGCTTGCATAACTCAATGAAGCTATGAGCCAGGCCAAGCAGGGCCACCCCAGATAGACGGGTTGGGGTGGTTATATCTCCAGGAGATGGTGGGGGACAGGGAGGCCTAGTGTGCTGCAGTCCATGGGGTCATAGACAGACATGACTTAGCAACTGTACAACCACAATCCTTCTTTATGAGATGCCACAGAAAAACCAAGTCGCCTGTCACTAGAAGGGTTCAGTTGGACTCATTATTTGGCATAGATGTAGTAGCAGAGCTGCAAACTCTGGAAGGCTGAGCAATGCCTCTGATGTTCCATCCACCCCATCTTCGTCTCCTCCAAGCCCCACCCCCGGAAGATGAAGACCGTGTGTAGTAGATGTTCTTCAGAAGCCAGCCAACCCTTCCTCTGCTGCCTCCCCAAATCCAGCACCTGGGCTCAGGGTGCAGTTTCTCTGGCCTGCACACATACTGTTTAGGGAAACCCAGATGCCAGCTTGTTCAAATGTGGTTGCTGCAATAAGAGGGGATGTATAAGACGTGTCACGTGGCTCCCCACCCCCGAGTCCTCCTCCTCGGGGGAGCTCACACGTGGCCAGGGCTCACATATGGCTGAGACACGCTGCAGTGAATCCATGGCGCCTCAAGAATCAGGCCACAGTCGTTATCCATCACCACCTCCCAGCAGCAAACCCAGCACTGTTCTTAGTGTCTTCTGGGAGGTGGGAGCCAAGCCAAGGCTGCAGCAGCCAGCTACCTGGCTGAGCCTTCAGACAGCCCCTCACCTGGGGAGTTCTCCTGCACGAAGACTCCACAGTCCTATTTCTCCCCAATTCAAGCCAAATTGTTTCTTAAACTACGTTCCCCAAAACAACTTGAAGAGTGCCACCAATGCCTGCAAAGTAATGTGAGTTTCTTCCCTTTTTTTTTCCATTGCCATAAAAACCAGAATGTTATTTCTTCTTTACTCTGATAATGTCTGATTAAATGGATTCATTGTAGTCTTCTGCTGGATATGATCTTGTTTGACTTGAATATTTATTCTAACTATATCTGGGAGGCATTTTCTTGGTAGTTCTTCAGAGCTTACTCCTTGGTGTTTTAAGCCCCTAAGAAGCTAAACCCCAGGCTATTGTTACCTACCTTTCTCCCAAGGTGAAAAGTGAAAGTCAAAGTCACTCAGCCATGTCCGACTCTTTGCAACCCCATGGACTATACAGTCCATGGAATTCTGCAGGCCAGAATACCAGAGTGGATAGCCTTTCCCTTCTCCAAGGGATCTTCCCAACCCAGGGATTGAACCCAGGTCTCCCACACTGCAGGCAGATTCTTTACCAGCTGAGCCACAAGGGAAGCACAAGAATACTGGAGTGAGTAGCCTATCTCTTCTCCAGTGGATCTTCCTGACCCAGGAATTGAACCGGGGTCTCCTTGAATTGCAGGCAGATTCTTTACCAACTGAGCTCTCAGGGGAGCCCTCCCAAGGTGAGAAGGACTCAAAAGACATCCATACATTTTCTCAGTGGCCCACGATGGAACCCAAACTTCTCTGGAGGAGGCAGAAGAGGAATAAGGTAGCAGAGCCCTTAGAGATACTATTTTAGTCTTTCTAAAATGCTGTCACAACAAAAATCAGCTTCTTCTCCTTGGTGGAAGCTGGATACTCCATTCCTTTCCTCTTAAGTCATTAAGGTTCACCTTCTTCTGGAAAATCTCTCCTGGGTCCCCAAAGCCAGCTAGAAGTCAATTCCATTTATCTGGTGCCAGAACTCAGCACACGTTTTCTTCCATTAGCCCTTCTATAGCAGATACGTTAAGCCAAGCACTGTGCTGGGTGTTCTGGACCAGAAGATGAAAAGACACAGCCCTACCCTGATGACCTCTCAGGAGGAGATGGTTATGGATTCAGAGGTACTATCAGAGGTCATATGGATTGGGTCTTATAGGTTCAATACAGCTATAACCAATGGTTTATTGTCAGGGAGGCCCTGCAAGAACTAACCACTGATATAGACAGGAGACCCTGGAGGCTTTAGGACCTGGACTAGAAGCATAGTAGCCTCCATTCAGGTAAGGCTGGGGACACATTATCAAGATACTAAAGTTCCTGAGTGCTTCCAAAACTTTTATGGATGGGAAATTTTGCAGCCTTGCCTCCCTCCCCAAAACATCAAGTACTGATATTTCTTGGGACATAACACCCTGTGTGACCTGCCCCAGCGAAGAGCTCATCCTGAGTTTTAGGGATGGTCCTGCCTGGGGGTGCACAGGAAGCTGAGGTGGCAAAAAAAGCTGTGCTTGGTTCCACCTGTTTTCTTTCTGGACCAGTTAACTGCCCTGATCTATCTCTTCCCTTCCTAAAGCATTTTTTTTCTTTAATATAAACTCTGCTAGATTTTTAAAAACTTAAAAATTAAGTTACCCCTCTCTGGTGATGCTCGCATGTTTCTGTATATCTTGCCTTTGTTTCTCATGCAAATGTATGAACAGATCTTCCTTGACTTACAGTAGCAATTGTCTCCTGATGAACCCATCCCAGATGGAGAATACCATGAGTCAAAAATGCGCTTACCCTCCCGAGCATCACAGGCAGGTCACCCTGCCTGCCTTAAACACGCTCAGAACACTTACATCAGCCTGCAGCTGAGCAAGATCATCTCACACAAAGTCCATTTGCTAACACCCCACCTCCCCACATGTAATATACTGAAAGCAGGAAAGCAGAATGGCTATCTGAGTACGGAATGGCTCTACAAGCATCGGTTGTCTACCTCAACTGCAGGGCCGACCAGGAGATGTGGTCACTGCCACTGCCCAGCATCACAAGACTGTATTGGACTGCATGTCCCTAGGCCAGGAAAAGGTTGAAATTCAACCTTTAGAGTATGGTTCCTGCCGAACACACCATCACTTTCATACCATGGTTAAGTTGTAAAATCATAAATCAAAACTCTGCTAAGTCAGGGACCATCAATGTGTTGTACAGAAGTGGAATAACATACATCACTCAGCAACTTGATCTCTTTGTTAAACCGTATGTTATTACCTTAGAGACTCCTTTCCAGGTTATTACATGTAAATCCAAGTTATTATTTTTAAAACATGCAAAATGTCTCGCTATGTGGATAAACCATGCTTTTGTCAACCAGCACCCTCCTACTGATGGATTTTCAAGTCATTCTGATTTTTCTTGTCACTCTAAGCATTTTGCAATAAATGGTCTTTTACATACACCCCTATGAACAGGAATTTCATTTCCACAGGATAGTTTCT
Organism: Bubalus bubalis; assembly: GCF_019923935.1. Lineage (NCBI taxonomy): Eukaryota > Metazoa > Chordata > Mammalia > Artiodactyla > Bovidae > Bubalus > Bubalus bubalis. Next base: position 13,567,582 of record NC_059160.1, on the reverse strand, counting down.
CAAAAGTGGCAGCATTTTAATGTATGTTGCCAGATCCTTTCAAAAATTTGATTCCTTGGGGTGTAGCCTGAACCCTTGGAAGGTGAAAATCCAGCCTCCCTACCCTGCCACTATTCCAATGTTAAGTACAAAAATATTTACTTACTGCATTAAAAGCCCTGGATCAGGGACTTGAGGGGGAGGATCCATGAAATAAAAGACACAGTCCTTGTTTTAAAAGCATTCCTACACTAAGAGCTCGACAGCCTGGCAGAGTGTTCACGAGACCAGCTGAGGCATGGGGCATTTTTCCTGAGAGGAAACCAGGTTGATTCCAGGTCTAGGCAGCCAAGCATGGATTGGATGCTACCAAGAGGTTCTATGGTCTGAAAAATAATAAAGGCCAAAAAAATGGTATCAATTACCTGTCACTTGGGTGCAATGTGCACGGGGACACTCAGGCCTGTGGGGCACGTCTCATTTCCCACTCCTTCTAGAAAGTTGTGCCAGGAGAACCTGGCTTGGAGGCCAGATGCCCCTGCTTCTTGTCCAGGGGACCCAATAGAAAACCACCACCTGCAAAACCACACCCTTACTTCCCAGTAAGTCTTGCTTAGTCCCTTTGAAACATCTGTTGTGTCCAGACTTGCCGATAAGATGCAGTCCACCCGTGACTCACCTGTAACCCAAGGAAACCTTATACCGCTTAAAACCTCCCATGTTAGGCCATTAGAGCCTGTTTCAGAGTGTGTGAGAGGCTGAGGGAGGAAGAAGCGAAAGGTAGGAGAGACCTTTGGCCAGAGCCTGGGAGAAAGGGCCTGGGCTTTGTGGTCTTACAGACCAGTCAGTTAACCTCTCATTCCTATATCAGTGGCTTCATGGAGACGGCTCTCTGGCAGATGCACTGTGAGAATAAAATGAGCCAAGGTAGACCAAGCATCTAAGACAATTCCTAGGAAATAGTGTTCTAATAGAAGTGGGTTTCCTTTCCAGCATCTTCATAGAAGATCATGTCTGTCCACATAAGAGGGAAACAGAGTGATGTGGGGGAAGAGGGTCACTGCAGGGGTCAGCAGATCTGGGCTCTGGTCCCAGCTCTGTTAGTCAATGGCTGGGTAGCTTGAAAAAGTCCCTTTCCCTCTTCAAACCCCTTTCTTTTTCTTTAAAAAAAAGAGGGGGGAGGGGTGGTTCACATGAGATAAGCCCCATGTCCCCTTTCTGCTTTGTCCTTTTATGCACGATATGAATGATGAATCCAATCACACCCAAATGACAACCAAGACTGGTCACATCTCAGACCAAAACTCAACTCTGATGGCCAAAACAAAGGCTGAAAAGTAAGGCGTGTCAGAGGGATCAAATGGAAAATCCCGTCCTGGCCAGTCAGACATTTACAAAGAAGGCCTGCCGCTAATGCTCATCGCAATGGTCACTCCAGCACTGGGCTAAGAGGTCGCACTCCATTTTTTTTTTTAAACAGTCCTCTTTGGCTTTCGCAGCCTCAAAGTCAATAAGCAGGCAATCATTATAAATAGTCATCACTTAATTTTTGAGATGCTTACCAGGGGCAGAGTTCTGTGGGGGAGCCAGCAAGCTTCCCGACAGCCCAGGCTGCGCGGTTGTGGCCAGTTACACCCCCATGAGGTCTCAGTGATCTTTTTTGACACATGAATCATTCAAAGCAGCAGATGATCCCCAAACTGCTTCTCTGACTCATGTATGTATCCAGGTACATGCAGACAGAACTTCTACATGTCTCATGACTCTTGGCTTCAAAATATATTCACATTAATTTCTTGTCCCAAATACTCAATGTTCACCCTGGCTGATAGTCCAGGCAGCAGCTTGCTGGGGTGCTGACAAAGCCAGCCAGAGTCTTCATCTCATCAGAAGCGGTCCCCCTGGAGCTGATTCTCCTGCAGGAAAACAAAAATCAGTTGTCATCATTACACACCTCCCAGGGTTATTCTATGGGAAAACCTGCGTAATGCTTGGGTGATGTTTAAAAATCATACAAGAAAAGAGTGGCTTCAGTTTCATGGACCATCCAGGTATCTGTTTAATTCAAATGCAGCTATGGCTTCCAGAGAGCAGGGCCTCCCTCTCTTGGGCTGGACCAGCCCTGGCAGGGTTCAGGGCCTCTCCCGAGCTTGTGCAGCCTCTCTCCAGGGCCTGGAGGGAAGGGAGGGAGCACGGTGACCTCAGAGCTGTGACTGCGGACCAAGCGCCTGCTCCAGGCCAGGCGCCGAGCCCACACTGACCCCAGAGGCGAGCTGCGTTATACCCTGTTTTGTGCATCAGGGAGGGATGGCTCAGGAAGGTTTCAGAGCTTTCTCAGGTCACGCTCCTAATAGGGGACTAAACACAGCCCCCGTCTCCCCAACTCCACCAGCAGAAGGAGCACAGACCTGGTTTTAAATCCAGATTCTGATACACATCGCTCTATTTCTCTGAGCCCCGAGAACCCCATTTGCAAAAAGAGGTGGGCCAGATGGGTGCATGAAAACATGCTCAACATCACTAGTTACTAGAGAAATGCAAACAAAACTAAATACAATGAGATATCACCTCATACCGGTTAGAATGGCCATCATTCAAATGTCTACAAATAACAAATGCTGGAGAAGGTGTGGAGAAAAGGGAAACTTCTATACTGTTGGTGGGAATATAAGTTAGTGCAGCCACTATGGAGAACAGATGGAGGTTCCTCAAAAAACTATAGGAGTTTCCATATGATCCGGCAATCCCACTCCTCCTGGGCATATATCCAGACGAAACTCCAACTCAAAAAGATACACGCACCCCTAGTTCATGACACTCTTCACAATACCCAAGACATGGACATAACTTAAGTGTCCATTGACTGGAATGGGTAAAGAAGATGCGGTACATATACACAGTGGAATACTGCTCAGCCATAAAAAAGAATGAAATAATGCCACCCGCAGCAACGTGGATGGACCTAGAGATTGTCATACGTTGTGAAGTTAAGTCAGAAAGAGAAAGACAGATACCATATGATGTCCCTTACATGTGGAATCTACAATATGACACAATGAACATATCTATGGAACCAAAACAGAATTACAGACAGACAGAAAACAGACCTGTGGTTGCCAATGGGGAGAAGCGGGGGAGGGATGGAGCTGGAGGTTGGGGTTAGCAGATGCAAGCTATTATATAGAGGGTGGATAAGCAACAAGGCCCTACTGTATAGCACAGGGGAATATATTCCATATGATAAACCCTAATGGAAAAGAACAAAAACATAAAGAATAAAATATAATGTAAAGAATAGAAAAATAGAAAAATATATATATATATACAAGTCACTGTGCTGCACAGCAGAAATTAACACAACATTGTAAATCAACTATCCTTCAAATAAAAAAACAAAAGAGGCAGGCTGAACTGTGGCAACGTGCCTGACCCAGAGCCAGGCTCCCTGCAGAGCTCAGTAGACGGGTGCAATGGTGTGCGGTTGGATGTGACCGACCTCACTCTACCAAAACTGCATCTCCTCCAGTTCTGTTTGACTCTCCAGGTGACGAGCACACCCCATCCCCCTGAGGCCGCAGCATCCGTCAACCGGGCAATGGCTCGAGACAGGGTCACTCCATCTAAATGGCACCTATCAGGCCGTGTTCCTGCTGCGGCTCCTTCTGTCACATCTGCTTAGTACCTGCCCTGAGTGGTGTCACCCTGGGTCGCATACCATATTTGCAGGCGTGGAGGACCTCGCCCTTTTAACTTCTGGAAAACTCGGCTTATGCAAGGGGCCAGATCTGCCACTCCACAGCCTGGGGACTTAGGGAATGCGTCCTGAACCAGCATGGGATTAATCACAGGCAGGAAGGAGAGAGCGGGCCCAGGGGCAACGACAGCAGAACAACTCTGCTTATCTGCTCTGACTTTTCTCCAGCCTGCAGAGATGGCCTTCTCTTTTTAAAACAAATCTCTGTCTGTACCCTTTCCCCGCTGGCCCATAATCTAGGCCCCAGGAGGTTCATTCAGGTCATGGTTTCCAGCCCGGAGCCTCTGAGCACACCTCGTCTTCCTCCTTCAGCCTCATTTTACCTTCAAGTTCATAAGACAAGGTGGGTTAGGTTTCCCCCTTCCTCCTCCAGGTTGGATAATGAGGTCCCTGAAAACTCCGCCCTTTCCCAGACTGAGTTTGGGTCAAGTTCCAGTCCAGTAGACTCATGGCCTAGACATAGAGGGGAAGAGGAGGCTGCACCCGTGAGCTCCGGCACTTTCTCCAAGCAGGGCTGCGGTCTCTATCCCAGGTTCCAGGACCAGAGGCTCTTTTTCAAGCAGCATCTCAGGCAGGGTTCAGATGGCATTAGAGGAACTCCAGTTATAACCAGGCCAACTCCACCCTGTGTCCCAACCAAGTAACAGGGGCCCAGAGTTCTGCTTTTTAAGATGTCACATGACAGAGGATCCTTTATAACCCCCTCCCGTACCAAAGCCCCTCCTATCTATGAGTTTCCAGGAGACCCTGCAGGACCACCCCGTAGGCACTCACACGGAATCTCCTTCTTCATCTCTGCTCCCCTTCATCACCGTCCGGTAACCTTGAACTTGCTTCCAGGAGCCTTGCCCGTGCCCACATCGACCGTGTCACTTGGAAGGAGGCTGATGGCCGTGCAGGGCTGTCGTCTCCCTGGCCACCTGGCAGTTCTGGATGCTGTGCAGAAGCTGGGGGCAAGACCTGATGAGCCCCCAGCCCCCTCCTCATGCTCTGAGTCCCTCTGAGCCTCCTGGGGAATCGGCCCTTTCTGTTTCTGGCCGGAACCCTCCCACTCTGTGTCTGCAAGAACACAAAGCCCTGTGTCAGGGTAGCAAGCACACCATCCCCTCGGCCTCTGGGGCCCCTCCTCTGCCTTCTGGTCACAAAACAACAGCTCAAGCACTTCTGTTCCCTCAGCCGGGGACCAATGCACCGTGCGGCTCAGTCCATGCGGAAGCAGCTCTGGTCGTGTTCTGTTGTGTGTGCTGGGCAGATGGGTGGTAGCCTGTAAGGAATGTCTGCAACAAGGAGGACCCGTTTTCACGACACCCCCAGCTCGTGGTCTTTCTGCGTCTTCATGCATGCTCAGTCACGTCCGACTCTGTGTGACCCCATGAACTGTAGGCTGCCACAGCTCCTCTGTCCGTGGGACTTCCCAGGCAAGAACACTGGAGTGGGTTGCCAGGCCCTCCTCCAGGGGATCTTCCCGACCCAGGGATTGAATCCGCGTCTCTTCTGTCTCCCACATTGGCAGGCAGGTTCTTTACCGCTAGCACCACCTGGGAAGCCGTCCTCCTGCTTCAGCAAGTTTCAGATCTCTCTGTCCTGGCTTCTCCTCCACCCCTGCCACCATCAGATACCAACTGTCCTGCAGGAACAGCCCAAGCAGGTTGTTAGCTATCAGCCACGGGTGGCCTTTCCAGAGTTATGGGCCGGCCTCACTTCCAAGTGACAAAGGAATGAATCTCTAATGGTGGAAGGTCAAGCATCAGCTACCTGCCAGGGGGAGCGTCTTTCTGGGGTGGAAGCATGCCCTGCACTATTTAAGATCCTGTTTCATTCTCCTGCCTGTGGGTGGGTTGTACCCTGGTCTGTGGGCTGCAGAGAAAACACAGAGCACTGGGAGGGCAGGGGAGCAGAGAAAAGCACTCAGCTAGAATCGAGAGGCTCAAATTCTAACTCCAGCTGGGCCACAGGCTGCTCAAGACCCTGGAGAGGGAGGTATCAGATAGAGGGAAGTGGTGGAGCGCGGATGGCTAGGGTCTGTCCCTGTCCTTAGAGTCCCTGATGCTCCCTGTCATCACTCTTCCTCTGTTGAGTTGGGACTAGCTGAGCCAGGAGGTCACTGTCAACTCTCCGTTCTGTCATTGAAAAGCCCACAGTGGTGTCCAGAGGCAAGATGCTGTCCCACAGCTTGGCAAATGAGGAAAAGAACAAAAAGTGCTGGAGAGCCTTGTGCTCCATCCAAGGGTTCAGTCACATGGGCCACACCAACACCCAGCCCTACTCATCTTCAAAGTGGTTTTTCTGTTAAAAAAAAAAAAAACACAAAAATGCAGGGGAAAAAAAAGAGAAAGCTGTAGATGCCACCTCCTGCCCTCAAGGATCTCAAATACTCATGGTCTCCTGGGAGGAATCATCTGCTCTCAAATACTCCATCCAAGTGCAGCTTGTAGAGTTGGGGAAGGGGGTGTTCTTCTAGCTGGGAATTTATGGAGAAATATACCTGATAGCTCAGTTGGTAAAGAATCCGCCTGCAATGCAGGAGACCCTGGTTCAATGCCTGGGTTGGGAAGATCCTCTGGAGAGGGGAATGGCTACCCACTCCAGTATTCTGGCCTGGAGAATTCCAGACTGTGTAGTCCACGGGGTTGCAAAGAGTCGGACACAACTGAGGGACTTTCATTTTCATGCCAGCCAGTGTTCCGCTTTCTCTGCACCCACTCGAGGGGCGTGCCAGCCCTAGGCACCCATGGACTTGAACTCCTGGGAATCTATTTGCAAGGCAGCCACGAATGACTTCCTGTTTCTCTCCAATCTCCCCGCTTACTCTCTGCTCCCACTTCCACTGCATCTTCCACTTGTGCTCAGATGCCTTTAAATGAGTGGATATAGCCTAAAGCGTGAATAACGAAATCAGGAGAGTCAAATCAGCCACTAACAGGTGATGTGTAAAAACATGTAATTTACATGGCAGCTTCAAGAACCAAGGGGCCTCCTCGTTTCAGGGCCAAGATGGAATAAGGTCATTGGTGCCCAGTGCTCCTCAGGGGTGGGGAGAGTCCTCAGGCTGGCCCTTCCTCTGAGTCCAGTGGGCCTGCATACAGCAGTGTAACCTCTCTTGGCCAACAGCAAGCAAAGTGCAGGAAAGCCTTTTCAAGAAATGCAGAAGGAAGGACCTGCATCTTCAGAGTTGTTTTGTTTTTTTGTTTTTGTTTTTGTTTTTTTTTAAGCGAAGAAGGCAGTTACCTAAAGAAAACAGACTAGAGCCAAAGGGGCTGGATAAAGGGTCTCAAGGTCCCCCACTAGACTGCACATTCTAGGATTATAATAAGAGCGTGGGCCAAGTCCCTGGGGCCCTTCCAAAGATAGCCAACTGGGCACACTGGTTCCCAAATTCAGCCCCACCTGGAGAACCAGGCAGAACCCAGGCCAAGGCCTACGAGGGTGAAGGAGGCTCGGGGCCTGCTCTGGCCCCCAGGGAACCAGGCAGGGCCATGGAGAGCAGCCACCAGGGAGGCACAGACTCCTGTAGGGAACATGAGCCCGGCATGGTTTTCTCAGACACGGTTATACGGAGGAGAGAAACTGGAGGAAGGGAGATGACTTTAATAGCATATGAAATTTTAAAGAGCTTCCAAACCCCCCTCAGTGGGTGGATAGGCCTGCCAGGGGATCCAGACCATTCCCAGCCAGGACCAGCTCTGCCGGCTTGGACCGCTGAGACCCTGGGGCAGCCCTGTAAGCCTCGTCTCTCAGCCACCCAGTGTCCCAGAGCAGCACCTTGGGTCTTTGCCTGGACTTCCAGTACCTGTAGCCTGTGACAGCAGTTTTTATTTCCTTCCTTCACTCCTTTCCAAGGCCGTCAGGGCTTCTTCCCAACAGATCGTTCTCCTCCCTCGAGCAGAGTTGGCAGACTCTCATATTGCCAGGCTACTGGGCAGAGTTCCCAGAGGTCCAGTCCATGACCCTCTGCTCAGCCAGGCATACACCTGATGTTCTGAGCAATCTAAGGCTGTCATGGCACAGATTCCAGTAGGCAAAGGTTGCACAAGTGTGTCTACTACTGCCCTGAGCATAAGTCTGGGGGAGAGAGCCTCTCCCAGCCTCATCCTCTCTTTGACGCCTACGGGATGGATTTGAGAATAAAGAGAAGCAAACACTCCACGGGATGGTGGCCAGCCCAGCTAGGTAGCCAGGCCTCTTTAGGCTTCAGATAAAAAAGCAAGTCCTAGGATGAGGGCTGAGAGGAGATGGCCAGCGGCAGGCCCCGTCGCACACTTTACCATGGTGACCACACAAGGGCAGGCCGAGACCTTCTAGAACTGTTGACAGTTGCTTCTGTCCAGCCAGCTGGCCTGGGGAGATGCTCAGTCCACTCTTCTCCAACCAGAAGCAAAGTGATCGTCTCTTTCTGAGACAGAAGTGTGGGGAGTCAGCAAAAAAAGGAGGTTCTTCATTCCCAAATTTCTTCTGCCTTTTTCTGACCTTTTTTTTTTTCAGAGAGAAGATGGTGAACTCTTTGAGACCTAAGCGTCCAGAGTGACTCTTTCCCCTGCACACACAAAAGAGAGTGTTACTGGGGACAGGTTCCTGGCTCGCGGTCTTCCCCACCCCAGAGGGTTCCTGTATGTGGTTCCACTGCCTTTCTGCATCTAGTGTAGCCAGCGAGAAGTCTGTTGTCCTTCTCATCCTTCCATTTTAGATCATCTTTTCCCTCTTTCCCTGGAAGTTTTTGTTTTTGCTTTTGGGTTTTTTTTTTGTTTTTTTTTTTTTGTTTTTTTTTTAGTAGTTTTCCTCTAACTTTCTTGTTGTGCTGTATCTAGTCGCAGGTGTTTGTCACTCCCCCTTCTTGGCACTTGGTCATCCGGTTTCATCTTGCAATTTGGTCTTCAGTGGTTTCTTTTCTGTCTCCCGGTAAGCTTTCTTATTATGTTTCACCCTTTCCATCCCTCAGAAACTTCTTGTGGACAGAGTGTGTTCTCCACCTCTCTCTCAAGTGCTTCAATCCGTATCTCCATCTCATGGTCCTGTAGACCACATGCTGCAGAGAACACCTCCAGTTCACCAGTTACTCTTCACTCTCATCCACACTGCCGGTCCAGCCCATCTGTTGATTCTTATATGTCCTTGTGCACAGTTTGTTTCCAAGGTCTCCTGCTGATCATTTTACAGATCTGATAGTGGTACTTATTATTCCAAAGGCTCCAGAGAAGTCCCATTCTGCTTGTACTGTTAGCACCTGCTTTGGTGTGAACTTTTGCCTCCTACAATCAGCACATCATTTTCACAGTTGGGTTTTCTACAGCTTTTTGGTGAATCCTGGAGGCATACCCCTTTCTGTACTGGAAAGTCAGGTTGGCAGTGGGAAGTGGGATGTGCTACAGGGTAGGTTTGGCTTCAGCCTTTCCAATCTAAGTGAAGGGGAAGTGCCTGCTGTTGGGGAAGTGAGCAAGCAAGGAGGGGAGAAGTGGAATCTTCCTCTTGGGCTTGTGTCAGCCACCCTGGAGCACTGCTCAGCTTCAGTCTCTCTCACCCAAGTATCCAAGCAGTCTCCTCTGCTCCCTGCATGCCCTGAAGAGGCTGGATGTGGAGGTGTGGAGGGATTCCGTTGCCTACCTGAGCCTCCCGGTGACCTCAAGCCCTCACCCTGTCATGTACTCCCACTTCCCTCCAACCCATTATCAGCCACTTCTGGGCCCAGAGCACATCTTTTAGTGATCCTTCTGCAGGGACATTGGAGTTGTGGTTTCCCTCATCGGTCTGATCTTGACTGCTCTCCATCCTTGGGGGAGTCCTCAGTTTCTTCTGTACCAAAGACACCTTTTTTTTTTTCTTTCAATTTCTGGCACTGTTTTATGTTCTTTAATGTAATTTTATATAAGTATTCATTCTATTCTGTCATCTCTGGGATCTTGGGATGGAAGGGTGAGGGGGCCACTGTTGCTGAATCCCTCATCTTGAACCAAACATGCTATGCTCTCAATAAAGAGTGTTTGGACGAATGAATGGATCCTAATGCCTATAAGTTTAACATCTTCCTCTATTTGAAAAATTGGAGAAGGCAATGGCAACCCAAGAGTACTTTTCCAGTACTCTTGCCTGGACAATCCATGGACAGAGGAGTCTGAAGTCCATGGGGTCGCAAAGAGTCGGACATGACTGAGCGACTTCACTTTCACTTTTCACTTTCATGCATTGGAAAAGGAAATGGCAACCCACTCCAGTGTTCTTGCCTGGAGAATCCCAGGGACGGCGGAGCCTGGTGGGCTGCCGTCTATGGGGTCGCACAGAGTTGGACACAATTGAAGCAACTTAGCAGCAGCAGCAGCCATTTGAAAAATAGTTGACTCATTAATAGTGACTGATTTCAAGAGACTTTTCACCTTACTCTAAGTGAATACAAAACTGGGCGTCACATGGAAGGGTCTTAGGCCCAGTTGCATGTCTTTTTTTTTTTTTTTCTTTTCCCTATTGTTCTAGATTTCCAAGGAATTTTATAAATTGAAAAAAGACCCTCATGCTTTTTTTGCTGATAACAGATACCCACATGAGCTCATACCCATTGGTGGCTCTTGATTTCAAGTGCAACTTTGTCATCCTTCTGAAATATTAGGGCAAGTTGGGTTCCAGAGAAGGGGATGGGCCTTTGACGGTGCAAAGAGGGGATGAAACCAGCCCTCTTTCTCCTCTGCCTTTGACAGATACATGCAGGCTCCATGATGCTGTCCCATTTTGAGTCATCGGAGTCACAGCTGGTGCACAAGTCTCTGTCTTGTGATTCAGGCCCACAATCTAGGCAGCACCCACAGCCAGCAAATGCACCCATGAGTGCCTATGGAACACAGAGGGGCCCAGAATCTGCATAATAAATCCCCACCTGGCCTGTGGGTGGAAGACATGACACCACAGAGAACCTCATGAAGAGTTATGCGTACAGATCACAAAGACCCTCTGATTCCATCACAGAGTTCAGCCTACTCCTCCTTCTTGATAAAGGGGCTGCCTCCCCTCAACTCACCAAGCCCCTCATCCCCGTCACCAAGGCCTAGCTAACTTTCTGTTCCATAAAACCTTTCCTGGGGCTTGCCAGCCCCTGGGGAATTTTTTTTCTTTAAACTCTCAAAGTATTATACACCACGTCACTCACTTTGACACTGCATCTTATAGAGTTTTGCCCTACTTTAGCCAGAAGTTACATCCAGCCACTGTGAGTCTGCAGAACACAGCTTAAGGCAAGGAAAATGCTCAGAAAAGTAAGAACAGTCATCACCCTGTCTCCGCAGCACCCTACCCACCAAGCCGGAGCTTGTTACCCTTGGGTTGAACGCAAGGCAAGGCTCGCTCATTAAACAGAATCGGTTCTGTCCTTCCTCCAGTCAGTCTTAAATTCGTAAGGGCAATGGCCAATTGTATGGCAGCAGGGGAGCAAGAATAGATTGGGGGACAGTCAAGGGGAAGGGAAGATTAGGACCAAAGCATTGAAAAGAGATGAGGTTGTGTTCTGTGGATTAAATTTCCTAAGGCAGAGGGGATGCCCTTTTAAAGATCTCCATAAAAAGTGCTCAAATGATATGTTTCCAAACTTAGAGGCTGGAAGAATTTCCAACACAGGGAAGTCTGGGCACTCAGCACCCCACGTCCAAACCAAGGTGAACAAGGGCAGCCACCTCCCCGCCTGTGCTAGAGGGGCTCCACCACTCCCTGGCCATGCCTTTCAGTTTCCTCACAGTGAGGTGAGCCCCAGGAGAGCAAAGCCTGACCTTCTGTGTGTACCCCCCTCTCCATGCCTGGACCAGCGCCAGACACACAAAAGGTACTCATAGGTACTAGTTGAATGAATGAATGAATGAGTGAATGAATGAATGAATGGACACAAGATGCCTTCCTGTAACTTTTTATTTCCAGGCTCACTGCCTTTCATTATTTGGGAGCAAGTTTAGAAAGTGGATTTTTTTTTTCCTAAATACATTTTGTACAACCAGGAAGCCTTGTAAATGGACCCCAGCAATTCTACAGCCCCCCAGGATACCCTTCCTTCCACTTCCTCCTCATGTCCAGCACCACCAGAGGAAGATACCTTCCCACCTACGGCCAGTCACACACCAGGCAGACCCGACAGCTGTGAGTTCCTGCTAATACACATATGCCCACGGGATGCCAATATGCTTAAAAATGCTGCCTGGTTTCTCTGAGTCCCCGGGCCTTGCCAGCCCAGCTCCTGAGGGGCCATCCCCCCCTCCACTGCCCACCAATGGACAGACTCAATGCCCCATCCCTGTTTGATTCACAGCCCTGCTGCATGCTCAGCTGCTTTGTGTCCAGAATCTGTGGACAGCTTCAGGCCTTCTGTCAGGCAGAGAAGAGAATGGGGGCAAGAGGTTGCCGTCAGAACTCTAGGGCAAGCATCCTGGTGAACCCAGCCGGGAAGGCTCCTCCAGAGAGGGCTTTTTTGTTTTTTTTTTTCTTGCAGGGACTCTTTTCCTGACCTGCGTGCACAGCACGAGCCAGACACCTGGCCCGAGGGAGGGGAGACAGACAGAAATCTCCTGTGTGCCTGCATATGGAGGAGCCACCAACGGGGGCCTTCTTGGATGACTCCGTGCCTGTAAATACAGACGCCCAATGTGAGCACTCCTCTGCTTAGATACTCCACTGTTAAGATACCTGCCAACAGCGGAACCTTCATGCCGAGAGTCGGACTTGCAAGAAGACGTCTGCCTGGGACAGGCTGCCTCAACTTCCCTCTCCCCCTTCCCCAACAGTCTCATGTTTCTATCACTGCATGTGAAGGAGGGCTTGTCCCCAAATCCATGGCATCCCTCATGCCCAGACACCCAGCTCCTAAGCAAGGAGGGCTGGGAGCGCCTGGCCCCACTCACCCCCACTGCCAGCTGAAGGGTCGCCCCAGAGGGCAGATAAAGGAATTTTTATTCACATCGGTCTTAGGACCAGTGACCCAAATGAGGTCTTCCCTCTACCAAGACACGTAGATGTTCATTAGACTGAACACGACTCCTGAAGCTCGGCCAAGTACCTGGCCCAACCCCATTTCTCAGCAGATTATCAGAAGACCAACTTTATGAAAGCTCTGATATGGAAAAAGGCGTTCAGAGCTAGGGGCACAAAATTCATGGCCCTCCGGCTCCCGGCCCTCCACGTTCATCACACACCCACAGGACAGGGAAGAGAGTGAGCATACAAACAAGAGTTTCCCTGAGGTGCCAGGGTCCCCCCGGATAGACACCAGCACAGCAGTGGGCTTCACCTCCCTCGGGATCAGCCCCCATGACCCCAGTGCTGGGCACCCAGGGTGGGGAGGGTGAGGGTGCCCATCTTCCCGGAGTGACCAGAGGGGACAGCCCACAGGCTCTTGCAGGGCCACATTTAGGGGGGCTTGTGCATCTTTCTTGCAGACCACCTCCACCTCAAAGCAAAATACCCCAGGAGTGCAACAACTCAGGGGTGGCAGGGGTGTGAGGGGAGTTGGTGGCAGGCTGCAGAGAGCCCAGGGCAGCTCTGAGGCAGAGGGCTGGCAGCTCGGCCTGGGTCCTCAGGCAGGAGAAAGCCCCCAGGGATCTGTCACATTACAAACAGGCAAGTTCACCCGTTGAACTGATGGGAAGTGACATTCAGAGATGCTCTGACCTGGCCTGAAAACTCATTTTAAAAGAAAAGCTCAAACCAGTTGGGTAAGAAAAGTCAGTCCCTGCCTGACAGTCCCCGGTGCGAATGTCCACCACTCTCCCAGGAAACCGTGTGTTTCCTAGGGGCTTCGGCTCTGCCATCCTGCCCCCAAATGTGCCCTGCCCCCTCCACCACTGCTACCTCTCATCACCCGGTACCTCAGGGACAGCCCAGGACCCTCCACGGCCACTGCGTTTGCTCTGCACACAGTGGAACTAGGACCCAGCCACCCCACGTGACAGTTCCCTCTTCTCAGAAGCTGGGCGGTTGGCAATACTGATGAGGCTCCCCGCCGTGTACTCATTGCACAGGGCACCCCTCAACCGGAGACCCTACCCTCAGGGAGGTTACAATCTGACGGGCCGCCCAGGCCCCTACTCCCCAGAGGAGCAGAAGCAAACAAGAATGAGAGCATTATACACCGATAAATACAGTCAGGATCCCAGTAGCACCCTGAGACAATCCCAAGTCTAAACTGTTCATTCAACAGAGGTTTATAGACAGCCCAGGGTGCCGTACTCCATACTAGGGATATAAAGATAAGTAAGACATGATCTCTACCCTCTGGGGGGCTGCCACGAGGCTCAACCCAGAGCCCTCCAGGGAGGCAGGAGGGGAAGGCCTGGAAAGACTCCCCTGGGACATTTGGGAAGTAACTAGTCTAGGTGTGTGCACGCAGGAGATGCTTCCCGCAGGGGGTCTCTTAGAAGACCCCCTCAGGAGTGGAGAGGATTCGGGCAAGCACGGCAGGAAGGCACCGGCCTGGGACGGGGGCTGCAGAGAGTGGCAGCTGAGTGGAAACAAGGATCGGGACCAATCCAGGGGTTTCCTGGGAGAACTGTGGACATTCTGGGGAGGATGCAGGGCGGCAGCATTAGGGCAGAGGCTGTCTGCTGTCCGGGGGCATAAGCTGTTGTGGGCAAGAGACAGAGTGCCGGGTACAGGCCCTAGGGTGGGAGACAGTGGCTGTGCGCCTGCTTTAAGATAAAGAGAAACAGACCTGGCACCCGAGCGCCCTGGACACACAAGAACACGGAAGCTCATAGAGGTTAAGTAACTTACTCAAAATCACACAGCAGAAGTGCGGCTGAGATTTGAGCTCAAGTCTCCTGGACCCATGCAGTGCTGGACCACGGGACATGGGGTGGGGGTGGGGGGCTTGAACACCCCGCTAAGGAGTTTGGACTTTATCCTGAAAGCATCAGGGAAGCCGTGACGAGTTTTAAGTGGCAGTTTGCCACGAGCAGAGCTGTACCTGTAGATATTCATCCTGGCAGCTGCATGGAGAATGAACGGGAGGGGACCGCACACGAGGCAGAGATGGCACGCATGGGTGGGGAGGCAGGGGCCCCCCTGAACCCCCACGAGAGATGCCAAAGTGGGTCTGGAGGACACCGTGACTGCAGAGTGAAGGATGAGCTCCGCCGACAGTAAGAAGGTAGAGTCGACCGAGCCAGGTGACGAGCAGAAGGAACCATCGGAGATGAGCAGGAGGCACCAAGCAGACACCCAGGAGGGACGAGCCAGGGTTGGGTCTCAGGTCATGGTTGAGCCGGCCAGCTGGGTGATCAGAGACAACATCTACCCAGAGAATGAACTAAGAGGAATAGGAAGAAGCAGGGGAGGGAGGGAAGAATCTGTTTGAAAGGATTGCCAGAAGGAGATGCCCTCTTCTGCAAAGGACCTGATCCTCCTGGCATTCCCGTCTGTCCACAGGAGATGCCCTGTTGACAGGGGGAGCTCAGAAAAGACCCCTGGTGGGGTGGCCGTGCCAGTGTTGGTGGGGGTGGGGGAAGTCATCAGCATCGCGACGGCATTTAAACCCAAGGAGAAGTGGACAATTGGGAATGGCAGGTGGAGAATTCTGGGAGACCCGTCTTTCAGCAGGATCAACAGAGAAAGAGGAGCTTGGAGGAGAAGGTTGAGAAAGACTGGCTCAAGAGACAGAAGTAAAACCAGGAGACAGGCCAGTCAGGGCTGGAGGAGGTCTCAGAGAAGCCTCAGAGGTGCGTCTGCTGGGCTTTGCAGTCAGAGGCTGGCAGTGGTCTCAGCCGAGTGGTTGCACAGAATCTTCGAGAACAGGCTGGGTGGTGGTGGGGGGAGGGGCCGCCTATGAAAGCTGGTTCCTGAGATGAATGGGTGGGCGGGAGGGAAGTGCCAGGAGGAATAGGTACTTTCCAGAACGTCGAACTGTCAGGAGCGGCAGTGACCAGGCCCTGGAGTCAGGGGGACCTGGGGTTGAAAGAGTTTTGCCAGTAAATTGTATTGAATGAGCCAGGAGTGTGTTAAAATGCTAACAGAGAGGAGGGGCTGGCTGGTGAGGAAAAGGTTCAGGTGGGGAGAAAACCACCAGACCCAGAATAAGACCCCCAGGCCACAGGGAGGGGGCTGGACCAGAGGGTCCTCCTGCTACTGAGCTTCAAGACCTTTACCTTCAAGTACAAGGTGAGGTGGCAGGGGGCTGGGCAGGAGAGGGGCAAGTCAGCAGGAAACAGGAGCTTAGGGAGACAGGTGAGGGTTAGGACAGGGACTGGGGGTGGGGGGCCAGCATGGGAGGCTGCGGGGGGAACTCGGGGCCGCATTGAGGACTGACCACAGCTGGGAAGTCCTTGAGGCCGGGAGGGGGGTGGCCCTCAAGCTCCCAAGGCCGGGAATTGAAGGAAGAGAAGGTGGGCTGGGAGAGGCCCCGGGCGGGAGGACCGTGATGGAGGAGGCTCGCTGGGTGGTGGGGCGGGGGGAGCGGGGAGGAGGAGGAGTCATGAGGGCAGTCGTCCCCACCCGCACACGCGCTCACAGCAGTGGCCACGGTCAGTGAGGGGCCCCTGCTGGAGCTTCTCTGGGCACCTGGTGCCCCTTCCCCACCGACCCTTCCCTCCCCACCTGCTGGCTGCACCCCATCAGAGACTCGGACGTCAAGAGCCTGCTTGGCATCAAGCTGGGTGGACGGAGGACTCCGGGGACGGACAAGGAGGTGGTGCTCTCCAACCTCTTAGGTCACACACCCCAGGCAGCCAGGGCACCCCTCACCCCAGCCCCGGGGCTTTCCCTGTTCTCTGATCCTGCTGGCTCTTCACTGTGGCTCTGCCCTCCCCTTCTCCACTGACCACAGACTTGACTCTAAGTCTCCGTGGACCCCACGTGGATTTTTGGCCCCGCCAGGGCTGTCACCCCTCTCTGGGATCCTGCTCTTCCCAACAGCCCGTCTGGGAAGTGCCTCCCACCCCCCCTTCCCCCCACCGCCACACGTTTAGCCCAGGCCTGGTTGGAACTGGACCGCACTCCCTGAGCCCAGTGGGCCCCTCTCTCACTCCCTGGGCATAAAGAGGATTCAAGCAACTTGGGCCTGGCCCTGGCCTTCGCACTCCTCCTGACACACACACACACACAGGCGAGTGACTCTTTCCCCAGTGGGCTCATGCCCCCGTGCCCACACGTGGTGGGTGTGCAGTCCCCACCCACCAGCCCCCTGGAGCCAGCCTGGGTCATTACAGCTCTCAGAACCCCAGTGCCCAGTGTCAGGTCCTGTGCTGAGAACCTTCGGCTCATGGGAAGCCCCACAACCACTTAGCACTGGATATTAACCTCACCTTACAGTTGAGGAGAGGGAGGCTCTGAAATGTTAAGTAACTTGTTCTGATGTCACACAGCTTGCAGGGGGCAGAGCCAGGACTCAAAGTGAGGCCTTGCTCCTACCAGAGCCCAGGCACCTCGGCCTCTCCCAGCCGGCCCCAAGTGCCGATGGTTTTCACTCATTCATCTGTTCATTCATTTGCCGAACACTGACTCACTCACTGGGCTCCAAATACTACTTTGAAACTAAGGAACGTTAAGTCTGGCATCCAAAGGAATGGGTTCTGACGGGCCAGAGGGTCAGGTGATCAGGACCAGAGTGCAGCCCATTCCTTAGGACTTAAAATCTGAGAGTTAGTTCCTGCAACCAGAGAAAGCCCTACAAACACAGGGTCACCTCTTCTTGTTCTCACTCACAGGACCCAAAAAAGGAAAGGCGGCGGGGGCGGGGGGCTAATGAGGGAGTCCTTCCCAGTCTCATTTGGGGAGACAAGACTCAAGAAACAGCAGCACCCAGGCAGGGCTGCATCCCATCGATCTGGCTTCATATATGTACAGTTTTGTTTTTTTTTTTTCTTTTTGCTGGGGCGGAAGTTCAGACCAAGTCTTAAGAGACCTGCTATTCGCTCCTTCAACACAACCCGCGCACACTGGCCCCACCACCAACACAAACAGTCTCCATCCACCCAGGACACCCAACTGTCAGCGGCCACCACTCTGTTGTACAAGCCACAGCTGAGGGTACCAGGAGCGTCTGACCTCAGGACAGCCCTGTACCATTACGGGAGGTGGCTTCGTGTGACAGTGGCCATGGTGACAATGGTCTAATCGAAGTACTTCCAGAAGTTGAACCTCTTCCAGAAGTTTGAAGGTGAGAGAAAAGGCGCTGGGCGTGTAACTAAAAGCTAAAAGACACACAGAGAGGCGTGCCAGTGAGCCGGGGCAGGTGCGCCTGTGGCCAAGATCACAAGCAGCAGGGCTGGGCGGGTATAGAGTTGGGGGCAGCATGGTCTAGGAGTTCCATCTCACCAGAGGATCCGAGAGAAGCTCGTGCCTGGAGCTGCTAGGGATCCAGAATCCTGTTCCAAAGCCCTGGAAGCCAATCTGTCCTCAGTGTTTAGCGTAACCATCCAGTTTCCAGAGATATCCTTACAATACATCCCCGTTAGTGAAGGGAAAACACCTCTGTGCCCCTGAGAGGGTCTGACCGACAGACAGCCTTGGCTCCTCAAATCTTAGGGGGTCGTGGGAGGGGACGGAGGAGAAGGGCTGGGGACAAGGGTGGGTCTCCACACTGGCTGCCTTTCACTCCATCCTGCCCACCCCCCCGACTCCTGTCCAGAGCCCAGCACGTGACAGGAGCCCAGGAGAAGCCCCGGGCCTCCACGCAATCTCTGATGGGCCATCACTGAGACCAACCCCCCCTACCTCCACTCAGGCGTCTCCATCACCCCACTTGTTTACCCGTGAAGAAGTCGCTATTCCCTCTGCCCGCCTCCCCCCACCCGCTACCACCCCGCTCCCACTCAGCTTGGCTCTAGTCTTCCCAAGACATGGGTCCCTATCTCCCAGTGTTCAGCCTCTGGATCCCACTGAGGGTGGCCCTGGTAGAAAGAGGCAGGGTAAGGGGTGGGGAGCCGGATCTTCTCTTTATACATATCATTTCCATGAGTGGGTCTGAACCTGTGCCTTTCAAATCTCCCAAATGTTTCTTTGAAAAGCCCTGTGTCCCAAAACCTGTGGCAAAGTCAGAACCTAGGGTCGCTGGCAGCGGCCTGAGTACCGAAATGGACATTCTGAGCTAAGGACTCATGTGCTCAGGGCTCGAAAGAGGCCTCAGCTAATGGACATTCTGAGCTAAGGACTCACGTGCCCAGGGCTCAAAAGAGGCCTCAGCTCTCCTCTCGTGCACGCCTAAGGCCCCCTCTTAAGCCGCCGCAGACAAAGCTGTCCACTGAGGCTGTGATTTAGAGCGGTGCATGGCTCTTCCTTTCGAGAGACACCAGTCCCGGGGTGGGAAGCAGGGGTTCATGTGGCACCTGCCCCACCTGCTCCCTCCAGGATGTCCTGCACATGAAGCCACACATAGTCCTCCACTCGCTGAGGAGCACAGAGAATGGAGAGCCTAGGGAAGGGGGGGCAGGTTTAATCAGCTCCTGCCTCCAGCAACCCCCAACCTCAGTCCCATCTCCCAGAGACTTTCCCTCCATTTCAGGCTTTCTGTGTCCTCTGCCCTCTCAGGGAGACGCACGTGGAGCCTCTTGGGAAAACAAGACAGGTTAGTACCACTGGGGCGGCGGCCCTGAGAACCCAGATGCCCCAGCGGGCTGGAGGAATCACCCGTTGTCTGGGGTTAGTGAACTGCGTGGGGACATTTGCCTTTCCGTGAATGCAGCGAGGACCCCACTTCTCTGGGAAATGAGTCATTCCACATGCATTATCCTTCTAGCTCCCTGACACTAGCCACCGGCAGCTTCCACCTTTCTTTAAAAGGTTGGTGGTTTCGAAAGAAACGTTTTTTTTTAAACAAATTTATCACCCATGACCCACTCCTCTGCCTTCTTAAGCTAACAGTTTTGGACATCAGTCAGCTGCCTCAAAATGGGGTCACCAATACGTATGCCGGCACCGCAGTGTGGAGGTGACCTCCCCCACTCCAGGCAGCAGGTGCCATGTCCTAACTTGTCTTTCTACCCCCTCAGCGCCCAGGTGTGCACGTGGACAGCAGGGACGCCGCGTGCATTCATGGGGTTATGACGACGAAGCCGGTGGAGGCTCCAGGCAGAGCTTGAGGCTCTAGATGAGTAAAGATGTCTACTGTGCTTGGACTCTCTCTTGCCATCAGATTACCAGGCTGCCAGACAAGGCTCTCCTTCATTCTAACTCTTTAAAATCAAAACATAGATCACTTATCACTAAATGTACCCTTTTAAGGTGGTTTTTAGTGTATTCTCCAAGTCGCACAACCATCACCACTAATTCAAAATATTTTCATCCACCCCACAGAAGAAATTCGCATCAATTGTCACTCCCCACCCCTTCCCCCAGCCCTGGAAACCCTTACGGTCCCCCCTCCTGTGCTCTGGACTTACTTCTTCTGAACATTTCCTTAGAAATGCGGTCTTGGTATCTGGCTTCTTTTATCAGCTTCTTGGTATCAGCTTCTTTTATAGTGTCCTCAGGGCCCACCCACGTCTGAGTGGTCCTGTCACTTCCCCTTGAGTTTCTAACCTTCTGTGAGTACCATGACAAAACCAGTTAGAGCAGAAAGACTTGTGTTAAACCCCGGGATCTTGTAAACACCTGGGGCATTGGGGGGGCTTTTATTTCAGGTGCTCAGAAGTGTGGCCTGCTTGCTTCTAGTCCTTGACTATTTTCTCAAAGGCCAAGGCTTGTGGGTAGGCAACTCCCAGATAAGGAAAGTATCAGGGTAAGAATTATTGATTTCTCTTGTGCTCTTCATTTTTACACATCCTTCCACAGTTCTCCTGCTTGGAGTCTCCCAGTTGCACTGAAGAACCAGTCTATGTGAGACAGAGAAATACAGCCCCAGACCCTCAGGAACAGCCCCATTTACCCACAGAGCTTGGCCTCCATCTGCCAGGCACGGGCATAGGGCCCTGGACCAGGGTGCCCTGGTGGACATCATTTCCCAGGACACCAATGTCAGACATAACCACTGACCACAGGGGAGACCAAAAAAAAAAAAAGTTACTCCTTCATCATCTGGTCTAAGCAGACACACAAATGTCAGGCGTCTCCCCATCTTAGTGACGCACCCGCCGCACTCAAACCGTCCACCAAGCATCTCACCCTCTAGGTGATTAACTGAGATCCGCAGTCAGAGCCTCCCACCTGCTTATCGATGTTATTCAGAGACCCCGCCATCCTAAGCTACACCCTCCCCAGAATTGTCCATCACAAGCCCAAGCCCCAGAGTTCCTTTGAACACCTTCTCCACAGGTGAGCGTTCCTCCTTTTGGAAACAAGTCAAGGAAAATCCATTTTTGTTCAACTTCAGGCATGTTCTGGGTGGGTTTCGGCAGGAGGCACGTGGCAGAAATGGAGGTTCCCCTGCGGGGTGAAGGGAGCCACCACCGAGCACAGCCTCACTTCCCAGAACCTGAAGACACCATCCAGCCGTGGACCTCACGTCAAGCCTCCAGGCCTCCCACCGGGTGGGCCCGTGGCTGGGGATGAAGCTCCGCCCAAAATAAGTTCTTGGATCACCTGGAGGGCCCTCGGCTCTGAGCCCCTTCTTTTCTCCTAGGAATGAGATGCTGTGGGACTTGTCAGTTGTCTGGTCAGACTTGGGCTGCTCCCTGGAGAAAGTGTTTCCAACCTTCTAACGGCTGCTCCTGTGTCTGTCTCTGTCTGTCTGTCTGTCTGTCTAGTGTCTTAAGTGCTGTTTGTGGGAAAGCCAACAGGAAGAGCACAGACATGGAGATCAAGAAGTCTGTCCTGGCCCTGGTCACCAGGACGCAGTTCAGGAGACCTCTTCAGATCACTGTCCTTTCGGACCCCACTTGACCCTCAGGTCACTGTTTCAAAGCCTTCAAGACCCCTTCCCCAGTCCCGTCTTTCTGTTGTTCTGGGGAACCACCTTCCTTAAAAAGTTCCACCTGCCCGGACTCCGGAGGATTTGGGGTCAGCCCCTGACCACTGATGTCCAGCCATCGGCCTCTGACCGTGGTCCCGAGACACAGAGCCTCCTTCCAGATTCTTCTGGTTTGCTCGGGGTCTTTCTTCTTAAACCCAAATGACACTTTTGGGGCACGACACCCACTATTTTCATTTTCTCTGTCACTTGTCTCCCTGTGTCTCTAACGCAGCCGTGAGAGACAAGTTGGAATGGCAGTGGCCCCTTGAGGGAATTTTGACACAAGCAAGATGATTTGAGAGGAAATTGCATGAAGATTGTCTTGTCTAAAACAAGACTATTTAATATAGGAGACACAACCCCCACCCACCCCCACCTTGGTTTCCGAATTTGGGGGATAAATAAGTGCTGGCTTTTTACCATGCAGCTTGATACAACTGTCAAGAGCCCGTGTTGTTATCTAAAACAGTGTAAGGCCATTCGCTTTTGAGTGCATATGTCAAATTCTATTTTTCTATGTCTAACCTTTCTTAGCTCTCTGTGTAGAAGAGACTCCATTAGCCTTGTCATGATAATTTCATATTATTGGAAGCCAATTTCCTCCATTTTTTAAATTTCTCTCTATCTTTCCCTCTCTTAGAAAACTAAAGGTAACCAATCAAAATATCAATCTGTAGTTGTGTGTGTCTTCCAGGAGTAGCTAGAGTGCAGACAAAGTGTCCAAAAAGTCTGCAAAGGAGAGCGATTCAATTGTGTTTCTCTCAGTAGACACTGAAAAGACACTTACCTACATAGCAGTCTTCTCATTTTTACTGCACTGTTGAGGCAATTATTAAAGGCTTTAGCTCTGAGATAAAGGGCCTTGGGTTTGATTCAGCATCTGTAAAAAATTAATTTACCCTATACTAATAATGTCAGCACAGTATTTTGCTTTGAATGAGGCCCTGGTTCCAATTCTCATGATTCAACCTTCCTAGGTTTTCTATATTGGTTTCATGGTGTAAGTAAGTTCTGCTGTTTTCATAACTTGTTTAAAAAGAAGAATTATACATATATTTGCACACATAATATTCAACTAAATAGAATAATGATAATGGCTCATGCAGGGAGTGTGCAAAGCCCTGTAGGTTCTCATTCATGTGTATGTCATCTTCTGCTTTCTGCTTATCACTGTGCTTTGCTCTCTTTTGTCAACATGAGCTCCCATCCCTTCCTCCTCCCCCCACTATTTTACTCCCTATGGTCCTCTTAGGAAAAATCAGAACTCTTATTTTTTTTTCAGCCTTAGCCACTGCCCTGAATTTAACTGATTTTTGACAAAATTTAATAACGCTTCTTTAAACATCTAAGAAGGTCAATTTCCCTCTGTGGGCCCCTTCTGGTTCTTAAGTTTCTCTCCCATGACTGATTCCAAACTTGAGTCTTTGAAAATTGAAACCTGCTTTTCCACTTCAGCAACATGTTTCTGCTGTGGCTATTACAATCCTATCAGCAGAACCTAGTCCACCAGGAATGGGAACTAATATTGGGGCTCTTGGAGCTACAAGAGCCAGACTGTTCTTGCTCTGCGGGAATGAATTGAACCCACTCAAGGGATCTGTCCCGATGTGAGAGACAAAAGCTTTGCTCATGTTTATTGTGCTAAACAATGTTCTCCTAATCCAGTTCTCCCCACTGCTTCTGCAGACATTAGGCTTTCACCCATCTGCCAACACACTGACTTTCTCTCTTCAGGGGAGCTGTTGGGAGACTTTCAGTTGCATCCAAGGACCACCCCTCCAGGCTTCCCTGAGGAGTATACTCAGAAACCTCCAAAAGAGGCAAGAATGGAGCACGTCATCCCCTCTGAGAGCCCCAGTTCCCATGGTAGGGATTAACACGACTGAGAAAGGCGGTCCAAACTTATCTGTGACCCTAACGGCATCATAAATGGCAACACCCTCAAACACAGAAGTCCAGCAGGTCAGTTCAAACATCACTAGCCAGAGTTGGCTCATTGTGAGTAATCACAGACCCCTCAGTCTCTTTGTAGGTAGGGAAAGGGAAACTGACATCACAGCCAACATGTCTTGCTATCCCTGTATGTCCACATTATAGGACAACTGGCACAGCATGTGACCGGGCACAAGAGAAAGCCGCCAGGCTCTAAAGCAGGCCCAGATGGATCCTGGGACATGTTTTCATCATCTGAGTTTCATAATCTGGGCCCCCTGGCATTGAGACCAGTCATAAGAACTAACCAGCCTTTTGTTTTCAGAAGGTTCCTGTGTTGCAGTTGGTCCATATATTCTGCCCAGGGTCTGTGATGCTACCCTGTAGCCATTAGCAACTCACAGGAGCCAACAGCTCACCTTGTAGCAAAGGAACCAGAAGAAAACTGATTTCTTCCCCAGACCAGCTTACACACTACATTCTCTGAACCGCTTTCCTGATCTAGACAGCAAAAATTCAGCAATGGGCAAGATCTGGGTGTCAGAGATGAATGTCCTACAGCTTGACTCTCTCTTGGTCAAAGGAAGATTGTTTGGCTAGAGGGCATGGCCAATAAAGTTGTCCATTTTTTTAAGAAAGGGAAACAGAGACTCATAGAGGTGAAGTGATTTGCCCAAGTTCACACTACTGACCTATAGCTAGGCCAGAACTTGAACTGGGGTTGTAAGACCTGGCTGGGGACCTAGGGGAGGACACCCCCTGTTGAGTTGTCTTCCTTGGCACCAGTGAGAGGGACGAGAAGGCACTTGTGGGCCGTGTGTCAAGCAGGAGGGACCACAGCCTCGCTTGGCCCCACGACCCACAGGACGTCAGAGCTCAAAGGACCAACAGAGACCACCCAGCTTCACCCTTCAGTCTATAGAGGAGGACATTTCAGGCCCAGAGAAGAAAAGTGACCTGTTCAAGGTCACACAGTGGATTAGTGGCAACGTTCAGACTTGAGCCGGCCTCACTAGAGCTTGGTGCCCTCAGTGTCCTGCCCCCTTCCCCATCAACATGTGTTCATCTTGGCCGTAGAGCCTATTACCGTGCCCTGCTGCCACGCCCCGCCCACCCGCCTTAGGAAGAGACATCTTCAGGCTGGGGAAGCCACTTCTTCCTATCTAGTATTTTTAGACACATCCTCTAGGTTTCTCAGTCGTCTGAGGCCATCTCAGTCAGAAAGGGAATTCCAAAAGAACCTAACTCTTTGTACACGTGCATCATTCTCCCTGCCAAATAAAGAGAAGCAGCAAATGTGACATTAGCAGAGGGCCCACTCCATGTTGCTGCTCTCTTTCAAACATCCTCAAGTCACTTTACATCCACCCGTGCAATTATTGTCTGCGTTCATTCTCAGGATTAAGATTCCAAATTTCAGGTCTATATAGCCAGACCATCATGCTTCTCCCTTGCTCAAAACTTCTCTATTACTCCCCACATCTTAAAAATAAAACTCATAAATTGTTAACCTGTTATCCAAGGCCACCTGTGACCCAGTTTATTTAATCCTACCTCTAAGGTTAACTCCCGCTCTCTCTTCCCATCAGCCACTCAATCTAACTCCTAACAGCTCAGATATATGAAAAATAAACACTCTTCTTTTTCATCCCAAGCCTGTTCTCTTTCCCCAAAAGTCAGAGATGCTGGGGTGTATATCTTTTCTTCCTAAAGGACAGGGTCTTTTCAGTTTATTTTTGTTAGTCCCCACCTAGGAGACAGCTCAAGTGGTGATGGGTCTTAATAAAGAGTGAGTAAATGAATAAGTGTGTGCTTAGGGAAAATTACATTTATCCTCCCCCTGGCACCCCTGGGAAGAATCAGCTACTACTGTACAGAAAAACAGATAATGTCTTGAGATTTTCTCAACAGAATATAAACATAAAGCTCAAGTGAGATAGCAAGTTGGAGAAAATGTGGTGCTGCTTTATTTTTAGGAATTTTTTTCTTAAAGAAAACACATGGCGTTAGGAGCGCAGGAGATGGGCTAGGTCTTTGTGGTTTGCGTGCACTTTTTAACCACCACTCCTGGCTGGGGAAACAAAAGAGCCTCTTTGCCTGTGTGATTGTGCTCTCTTCCTTCATTGCTTTAAATAGGCAAGATGTGGTTTGCATTCTTTTCACCGCTAATGTTTGCTTTGTATTCCTGAACGAAAATAACTCACCCATTTCATATGGCTCTCAAAGGTTGATAATTATCCCGTCTCCCCGTGCATTCCAATCATTTGTAACCAGGGTCTCCAGTGTTGCTAACAGAGGCCCCCCCAGTCCCACATCCCCTAGGATAAAGCAGTAGGTGGTGGGTCTAGGTGTGTGAAACCCCAGGCAACAGTAGCATCCTTTAACCTGACTGGAGAATCCTCAAGCTGGAAGGATTATCTTGTACATACAATTGCTCTAGACAAGAACGTGCGCCAGCTTCCTAGGGTTTAGTATAAAGCTCCTCTCTGTCACCATTGTAAGTGATGACAGCTTTTTACAGTAAACCTATCTTTTTCCTGGTTATGTCCCCCCCTTGATCATTAAAGTTGTCCCCTGTAATATAGGTGTTACTCTCTAGATTACAGTCAAAAATGTTAAATGGCTTGTCCCAGAGCACACAACTTGGCAGGGCCAGGCTTCAAATTTAAATCCAGTGCCGTCTCCTTTATGCTGCTGGAAACCTCCTCTAGAGTTTATGAAAGTCCAACTGCTTGGCAACGTGGAGAAGAAGCAACTATAACCTTCCTTGATATTGTAACCTAGCTAACAATCTTTGGCCTAGAGAGAATCTTCCAGAAGTCCAAGACAGATAGGTAGACCTGTGTCCCTGCAGATGTGTACTTCCACCTGCTGACCACAACCTTACGTCTCAAGCCAAAAACTAGAAATTCTCAGGGCAACATTGTCTCAGCCGTGCATCTCACTTTCAAAGCCAGTAGATTCAGGTTTCTGTCTCCATCCTTCCAGATGTCTCTGATTTTACCATAACCAAACCCTGAATCCTAGATCGAGCCTTTCTTCTGCTAATTTCACTTCTTGCACACACATTCCTGTGACCTCCACCATTCCCCAGTAAGTACTGATCCCCACCCACACTTGTGCAGTTATGAAGGCTCTCCATGTCTTTTCCATCCACCTGCATCTATGCTACAAGATCTCAGGGAAAAGGACCAGCCCACTCTTCCTAACAGAGGCATTTCTGTGACTTCACTGGCTTTGACCAGTTAAGTCCAAAAGGACCATGCTTTTGGATTGTCGGTGGTAATCAGGGGACCGCTGACCCCCCCCAAGCACTTTAATTCCTCAGCACCCCTCTCCTTGGCTTATCTCTGGCCCTGCCAGCAGTTGCTTGTAGGACTAGTCCTGATACCCATACGGGAGCACATTGAATAAATAAATAAATAAAAATAAGTAAAAGGTAAGAATAAATAAACACCCCGTTCCTTCCCCTCTCTGAAACTTGGACTGGACAGGAGAACATTTCCCGCTCCAAGACAGGAGGGAGGCAATCTCAGAAGAAAGAGAAACTCATGTCTGCTGAGGACACAATTCTATCCAGTGAGGTTAGGGCAGAGCTGTTGGCAGCTTCCGTTAATTCCGTTGGGGCAAGTGAGTGGCAGCTGGCAGTTAGTTCAGAGGTTGCGCTGAGGATGCTGGGGTAGAGTTTTAAGTAAACTTAGTTGGCCCTTATACATCATGAGCCTAGCTTAAGTGCCCAAGGAAATGGAATAGCAGAATAAGGGGATATTCACAAATAATGCCAAAACCTCTTGTTAGTCTTTGGCTTCCATATCCTTCCCCCAAACTGGAGCTCAAGTGCTAAACAGGCCAGCTTCTCCATCACTTCCACCTTCCTTCATGTAGAGGGTCCGGCTGTAAAGCAGTAGCTGAGAAGTGGGAAAGATAAAGGGTTATTTTAAAAAACTGCTCTGGAGAATCTACAGAAAGCTCTGCTGGAATTAGGTTATGAATTTCTGAATCTGAGCTAGGTTTGTTGGGTCAGTGACTTTGCCAGTTTATTGGCTCAAAAATTGACAGGACAGAAGGTGTTTAATAAATGCTCTTTGGATGGATAAACAGCTACATGAGTGTTTACCTGAGCCTGAAAAACTGTTTTTATAGGTGCAAACATAAAGCCCCAGCATCCTCAGGCCTGTACCTGCTGGAAAAATCCTTGTCTGTCCACCCCAGAAAAAAGAGGGAGAGAAGAAATGAGTCCTGAGCATGGGTAATCCAGGGAATGTCTGTTCTCCTTTTCATGCCCTCACTTCCACTGTGGTCCTAGAAATCCCATCAAGACAGCAGCAACAGGCAGTTAAAAAAGAAACATTCTTTGCTGCCGCCTCTTGGAAGTTTCCTAGATACCTGACTTTATCCCTCCAGCGTGGCCCCATGAACACGGTGATGACAAGCTTCGGCTCTGAAATCAGAGCAAGGCTGCTCTTATTACTTGATGTGAGACTTTGGGCAAATTACTTAACCTCTCTAAACCTCAATTTCCTCAGTCTGTAAAATGGGGATAATATTGGGGAAAGCACTAAGCAGAGTGCCAGGAATATAGTTAGTGCTCAATCAATGTTTCTAATTCCTCCTGCACCTTATTCTGCCATTCCCTTCTTTCTCGCCCTATCACTTCTAACCGCATTACTGCCTAGGATCAGCCAGAGAGTAGAATGGTTAGGGAAAAGTAGGTCATTTGGGAAAGCCAGGAAATGACTGGCAAGTCTGAAAGCGAGCATGGCAGCTGCTTGGTCTTTGGAAGAAAGGCATAATGAGAACCTGGTGATGCCCACAGCCCACGTAGATTGCTAAGAATGACAGACGTGTGTCTTCATTCATAAAGTAACTGGACCCTTAGAAAGAAGACTAGAATTTTTTGCTCCCAGGATATCTCAAATGGCACCTGGGTTGCCAAGAGCCTGCTATTCAATCATTGAAGTCACC
Organism: Bubalus bubalis; assembly: GCF_019923935.1. Lineage (NCBI taxonomy): Eukaryota > Metazoa > Chordata > Mammalia > Artiodactyla > Bovidae > Bubalus > Bubalus bubalis. The sequence continues at coordinate 13,539,116 of NC_059160.1, read as the reverse complement.
CAGCAAGACGGATGTGAGGTAGGTTAAGAGTCTATATCTGTGAGCCGGATAGAGCACTTAGGTCTCAGCTCTGAACCCTTATGGGTAAAATGAAAGGGGCCGTGCCACATATTCACTGAAGTACCTGCATGTTCTAAGACTTACATTTTCGAAGGTTCTCTGATAGTCAAGAGATTATCCTAGAAAAGTAAAAAATACACAAAGCTTAACCTCCCAGGGGAGCAGTAGAAATGTTTTCATTGGACGTTAACTAGAAAGTGATAAGAGACGGATCAAAGAAAGACAGTGACTATAGCTTACCAGGCTCCTCCGTCCCTGGGATTTTCCAGGCAAGAGTACTGGAGTGGATTGCCATTTCCTTCTCCAGGGGATCTTCCCGACCCAGGGATTGAACTCGGGTCTCCTGTACTGCAGGTAGACGCTTTACCGTCTGAGCCACCAGGGAAGTTAGAGATGGATAGGAATTAACCAAAGCTGGAGGTCAGAGGACTTGGACCTCTTTCTCAGCACCAGACGTGGCACCTGGAATTTCCCAGGAGACACCTATAGAGTCTGTCTTCACCTCTGCTCTGAAGATGCCCCCATTAGTGAGAAAGTGACAGGGAGCCCAGCTCTGTTCACCCCATCACTAGCCACCTTTTTTTCCCAAGTTGCAAGGCAGAGGAGGAGATCCCAAGGTCTCCCATCGCTGCTGCGGTCACCAGCCAAGGCCCCCCCAATCCTGTGCCCCTATCCCCCAACAGAACCCCATTAGGTATTAGGTGTAGCTGCACTCCACGTGCCAAGGCGCTTCCTTCTTCTGTGTTTGTCACAAACACGTGCAATGCTGATTGCACACATTTGCAGGCAGGGTTCAGGAGACCGCAGGTCAGTCCACTTATACAAGAGAACACCCAGTGACCACGTCTGAAGTCAAAGAAGGCTCAGGAGAGCACAGCTGGTTTTCCACAGGGTGTGAGGTGTGCCTGCCCCTGTGTGAGGCTAGGATGCCCACACAGTATCCCCCACGCCTGCCCTCCCCACACCAGCCCCAGGAAAGGGGCACTCTCTTTGAAGGTTGGCTTGAAGTCACGCCACCAGGGAAGAAACAAGTTTCGCCCAGACATGTGGGCAGATGAGGAAGGGGATGGAGGGCAGCCAAGAGCCCCAGTCCAGAGCTGGTCACCAAGCACTGAACGCTTGGTAACGCTGCCCAAGGTTCTTAGATTTCTAGTCAGTCAAACCTGGCCGTGGTTTCCAAAGCAAATGTCCCCAGAACAGCTGAGGGAGTAAAAGGTTTCTGACTGAAAGGTGAACATAAGAAGAGTGGTCCCGGCTGTCAGGTTCTCGGGCCAGCCTGACAAACGTCTGCTACCTCACACCCTCAATCTTTGCACACATCTAGCTGAGGGAAAGAAAAAAATCCCCAACTAGAAGAGCAAGCAGGTGAGGAGCAACTCCGTGGGGCCAATCATTTTCGAGTGGACACCCTCCAAGCAAGTTGGCAAATAAACCAGGACTTGACCTTTTCCCAGGAGACTCGGCAAAGTCTCCTGTTGATTGCCCACGAAAGGAGAGGGGGTTCAGATGATGACCCCGAGAGGGAGTAACTGGCCACCGACCGCAAGGGCGAGTGGGGTGAGACCCAGAGAATGGGAAAAGTCACAGAGGCCACCAAAGCCATCAAATGCAGAGAAGAAGGTCATTACTCACCAAACAAGGGGAGGGTCCCACTGCATTTAGAAAGGTCAGGAAGGTGGTCCAAACGGAAGGGCCATGGGACAGAGAGAGTGTGCACCAGAGGAAGTTTGGTCCCAACTTTGGAGTGGCTCATAAAGCAAATAATAAAACTCTGTTTTAGGATCCCTTGCTGTTCTGACTTTGTAGCACAGAGGCCTGGGCACAGCTCTGAACAGATCCTGGAGGGATGGATAGACCTGTGGTGTCTGGTCCCAGCTGGAGGATGTGCCTGCTCTCAGGTCGGGGAAGTTTTTCTTTGACACATACTTTTGTGAAGAGTTAGGAGCCCCAAGCTCCTTGGCTCCTGCATAACTTTGAAAGTGCCCATCACTCCAGCTGTCTTTTCCTCGCTGCCTATGGTGGACAGGCAGGCCTCTCTCCTGGCCAAACAGACGTGATAATCACGGGAAAGTAGCTGGAGAAATTTGTTAGCGGGTAGCTATGTTTTCCAAACAGGAAAACTGAGGTCCAGAGCCCCAGCCCTGGAAGGTGAGGGGAATAATACATGATTTCAATACTGCTGAATCGGGGTGGGATGAGGCCAGCTGAAATGATCTCATCAGAGGTCAACAAGCACTCAAATGTGGGCAGTGGGATTACAGGTGATTTTTATTTTCTTCTTTTCTGGCTCGGTTTTCTATATTATTCTTTCCCATGCTGGGGTTCTATATTCTCCGAATTTTTCCACTAGGTGTGGTTTTGAAATCATATTTTTGAAAAAAAAATGTTGATGCAGCAAGGATGAACTCAAGGTCAAGGTGGCTGTGGAGTTAAGGGTGGGGGGTGCTGCCCCCGCCTTCACCCCTGACCCCACCCAGGAGTTGAGAATTCAGAGCCTGCTGCTGAATCTGGCACCCCCCACCCCATTCCGACCAGAGCCCCCCAGGGTCCATCTAAGCCAGAGGGGCCTGTCTATTCTCCCCCCACAGAGAGGGTGGCCATGCGGGTCCAGGCTCCAGACACCGGCTCTTGTAAAGCTCACTCGGAATCCAGGTGGAGCAGAAACTGCAATGAGCATCTGGCCCTTAGGAGACACCTCCTCTGCAAGATGGACAGAGAGCGCCTGGTGCTCTCCCCAGGTCCCTGGGTCCCCAGGATGCTACTTCTCCGGCCTTAGTGTTTCCATGACGGGGATGGTCAGCAGGCCAGGCCCCCAGTCCCGGCCACCCAGGAGAAAGCCTCTGAGTTGAGAGAGCCCACAACTTCTGTTCTGTTGTTCACCTACTATTTCCCTACGGGAGGGTTTCAATTCTGTCTGTCTGGTAAAACTCCCTTCCCCACACCCACCCACCCCTGGCCTTCTTTCCTGTCTTGTTCGATCCTTAGTCAATAGGGAGGGAGAGGGTGGACACCTCCAGTGTCAGTCCCTTGTCATCTGATCTTCACTGCGGTGTGTCCTCCAGGCCCAGACGACTCAGCCCTGGAACTGGGGTGGGGACCTTCCCCACCGCCCACCTCCAGTCCTCCATGTGTGTGTTCCTTCCTCATTGGGTGGGTTCGGAAGCACCGCCCTGGCCCTCTCACAAGGGAAAGACTGGGGAACAACTGGCCAACACAGCAAGTCACTCAGTGTCAACATTTATGCTCATGTGTCCTGGCTTTCCATCTGGCAAAAGACTTTTGCAAGTGGCTCTAGGGATTCTGGGAGTTCCCCTGCAATGCTATAGAAAACTGGTATAGGGTGGATGTGTTGGCATTGGGCTTTTTTTGTTTTTTGTTTTTAACTTGGGAGAGGGATCCATGGTTTTTGTTAGTTTCTGAAAGATGTCTGTCAACCAGAAGATCGTGGAGAATGTTTCATTTGATGGCTCCGTCCCCCAACTTAGACAGAGCCAGCAGCCTTAGGTTATGGCGGGTACGAGGTGGCCACCTCCTAGCGGGTGGAGTGCACAAGACTGCCATAAAATACTCTGAGTTGGCTGAGACTTGTGGTTCCAAGAAAGGAGGCAGGTGCCCTTTATGGGGCTTTTGTGGTTTTTGGCCAGGAGCCCAGCTCCACAGCTCTGGGGTTCAGTCCTTGCTTGAACCCCACTTTTCCTCAGCCATGTAGGACTTATTATCCTCATTTTACAGATGAGGAAACAGGCTCAGAGAAGTTAAGGGACTCCCCCCTATGTTACACAGCTAGCAAGAGACAGAACCAGACCTAGAATAGGGACTGTGAGAGGGCTCAAGATCCGCGCCGGTTTCACGGCCTTCCGCAGCCGGGTCCCCGCTGCTGGGGTCCCTGCTGGGCTGGGGGGAGTCCAGAAACACATCACCTGACGTCTTGGGCATCCAGGTCTCCGTACCTGCAGAATGGCCTTCCTTCCCTCTGCCCCCTGCTCCCAGCTGCCTGGCTGTTTGCGGAAGGGAGGCAGAAGGACCTAGCCACCACCTTCAGTTTAGCGGGTTCAGCTCCACCGCCTCTCCTCCCTCAGCCTCCACCAACCAGGAGCTGGGCAGGAGGTCGAGGCCACCGGCCGGGGATGCCCTCAGCCTGGGCAGAGCCCAAGACCTGGGCCCTCATCGCCTCCTCTCCGTCACCTGGGGTGGTGGTTCAGAGAGGAGTGGGGCGAGAATCCCTGCGTGCCAGGTGGGAGCTGCTGCCCTAAAGCCCACAGCGGGCAGCTCCCACCTGGCACACTCGGAAGTACCCTAAGTGTATGGCACGTTGTTCACGGGGGAGGGGTCAATTTCAATTTAGCAAGGGGCACAGAAGCAGAAGTAAGGGCAGCACCTCACCTTCCCCCAGCTCCCCTCACGCCCCTCGCCCTGTCTGAGGGTCGTAGTCCTCGCGCCTGTGCCTCCTCCCCCAGGCTCGGAGGCCCCTGCCCTACCTGCAGCCTCCCCCACCCCTGAAAAAACCCACAAAGATGAGCTGGTACATCATCATGGCTAGGTTTTGGGGAGGCACTGGGAGCCAGGGTTCCTGGCCCCGTACTGCCATCCCCCCACCCATCCTCTGCCAGGAACGACTTCCTCTGTGGCCCTTCCCTTCCACTCCAGCCCCCATCACCCCCTCCTCTAAAGAGCTCTCACATAATGTGGTCTTGTCATCAGGATGGGTGATTCACTTCCCATCCAACTTTAAATACTGCCCCCCTCCGCAATGAGTAATCCTGACTTCAAAAGGAGCCTTGCCGTCGGCCACAAGGTTCTCTGGTTCCTGCCGCTCCTGTCTTTCCCATATAAGGCCCTGAGAGGTGGGTGGGGGAGGCCTTGGTGAGTGAGTGGGCACCCAGCCCAGGTAGGGAAGGGGCTGACGTGGGTGGGGGTCCAGGGGACTCAGCACATGGACTAGAGATGGGAGTCTGAGGCTCTAGCTACCCCAATAGTCCTTTCTAGCCCCACCCTTGAAGGGTCTGTGAAGGGCCTTTGTGGGCACATATGAGGACCTCAAATAACATGGGGAGTTGTCCCTGAGGCTCTTTCCCAGCTTTCTGATCACCCCCTACCCCCAGGCTCCCCTCAAGCACTTGCCCAGATCCCAAGAGGGCAGCCACCGGGCACCCCTCGCCCACAGGTCACCATGCTTTGTACCCTGTGACACCACCAACCATCCTGGCCACAGATGCTGGATGGGGGGTTAGTGCGTGAGTCCACAAAGGCCCCCTTGGGGCCAACCAGCAGCCCAGGAGGTACGCTTGCTGGGGCCCCGGTCCCCCCAAGCTGTGTGTCCCCCCCCAACCTCGTAAGGACTGGGAGGGAACTTAAGGAGATGCTGACAGAAGGAGAGAGAAGCCAGGGCCTCCCCGGGGGCAGGCAGGGACCGCGGGACATGAGACAGATGGCAAGTGAGATGCCAGAAGCAGGTAGCTTGCTGGGAGCAAGGCGGGGGCGAGGGCAGGTGCTGGACCTGCTGCGACTGTCTGCTGTTGCCCTCGGCTGAGAGCTGGGCGTGACCCGGCCTGGCCACTCCCCTGTGTATCCTTACAATACACCCCCGTTACCCGAGGTGACCTGAGCCTATCATTGCTGCTCATACTTGCCAGAGCCCGTCGTGGACTTTCCACGAGAAACCCAGGCGACCGTGTGGTCCCAACCCTGAGGCCCATGCTCCACCAGAAGCCAGAAGGCCCTCTCCCTGCTGGGAGGCCAGGTTGAGGGAGGGGGCTTCCGTGAATAAGAGCATCAGGGTACCGAGTGCTGGGCCACCTAGGGACCTGACCACAGGGGGGCTGATGTGAGCCACCCAGGGCCAGGAGGCCTGGAGCAGTCAGGACCTGGGCACCCCTGGAGGGGAGGCTGGTAGGGCAGAGAGGTCTGTGAAACAAGCAGCTTCTAGGCCACACAGTCACCCTTCCGGGTACATCTTCAGATGTGGGTCCTTGGTCACTGCCAGTGGGAACTGCAGGAAGGAACCAGAGAGGCCACCCAGCCCAGCCTCCGGCTCTGGACAGGGGGACTCCAGCCCGGACAGCTTCCAAGGAGATCACTTGGGATACTAGCTCTTGGAGCTCCCTGGTGGGGAAAAGGCACAGAAGACAGGGTTGGAAATAATTTTCAAGTTCCATGTCAGACTTCTAAACTTTCCCGTGCTCTGCAGTTGGCCAGTAAATTATCTTTCTGCAGTGCTTAAGTGAAACCAAGGGGGAAGGGGGGCCCTATTTTCTCAGCTCAGCCCCCACCAAAGGCAGGCCCTGCACTTCCTTTCTAAAGAGCATTGCAGGTCAGGAAGAGGTCCTTGTCCTCACGGTCATTAATAACTGTGACTCTGCACCAGAAGCCTGTTTAGGGCAGAGTCTGTGTCTGTCTTCCATGTCCCACCCCCTGCCCCTCGGGACAGAGAAAAATGGCTGCAGTTTTCCTGTGGAACACCATTGCGAGGCACAGGAGGTCATAGCGATGGCTGAGGACAAGGCAGCTCCCTGGAAAACCTTCCAGAAGCTTCTTTTAAGTTTGTCAAAGTGCAAGGTCAGTTCAGTTCAGTTCAGTCATTCAGTCATGTCCGACTCTTTGCAACCCCATGAACCGCAGCACGCCAGGCCTCCTTGTTCATCACCAACTCCCAGAGTCCACCCAAACCCATGTCCATTGAGTCAGTGATGCCATCCAACCATCTCATCCTCTGTCGTTCCCTTCTCTTGCCCTCAATCTTTCCCAGCATCAGGGTCTTTTCCAATGAGTCAGATCTTATCAGGTGGCCAAAGTATTGGAGTTTCAGCTTCAACATCAGTCCTACCAATGAATACCCAGGACTGATCTCCTTTAGGATGGACTGGTTGGATCTCCTTGTAATCCAAAGGACTCTCAAGAGTCTTCTCCAACACCTCAGGTCAAAAGCATCAATTCTTCTGCACTCAGCTTTCTTTATAGTCCAACTCGCACATCCATACATGACTACTGTAAAAACCATAGCCTTGACTAGACAGACCTTTGTTGGCAAAGTAATATCTCTGCTTTTTAATATGCTATCTAGATTGGTCATAACTTTCCTTCCAAGGAGTAAGCGTCTTTTAATTTCGTGGCTGCAGTCACCATCTGCAGTGATTTTGGAGTCCAGAAAAATAAAGTCTGACACTGTTTCCACTGTTTCCCCATCTATTTGCCATGAAGTGATGGGACCAGATGCCATGATCTTCATTTTCTGAATGTTGAGCTTTAAGCCAACTTTTTCACTCTCCACTTTCACTTTCATCAAAAGGTTTTTTAGTTCCTCTTCACTTTCTGCCATAATGGTGGTGTCATCTGCATATCTGAGGTTATTGATATTTCTCCCGGCACTCTTGATTCCAGCTTGTGCTTCCTCCAGCCCAGCGTTTCTCATGATGTACCCTGCATAGAAGTTAAATAAGCAGGGTGACAATACACAGCCTTGACGTACTCCTTTTCCTATTTGGAACCAGTCTGTTGTTCCACGTCCAGTTCTAGCTGTTGCTTCCTGACCTGCATACAGATTTCTCAGGAGGCAGGTCAGGTGGTCTGGTATTCCTATCTCTTCCAGAATTTCCCACAGTTTATTGTGATCCACACAGTCAAAGGCTTTGGCATAGTCAATAAAGCAGAAATAGATGTTTTTCTGGAACTCTCTTGCTTTTTTGATGATCCAGTGGATGTTGGCAATTTGGTCTCTGTTTCCTCTGCCTCTTCTAAAACCAGCTTGAACATCTGGAAGTTCATGGTTCACATATTGCTGAAGCCTGGCTTGGAGAATTTTGAGCATTACTTTACATTACATTACTGTGAGATGAGTGCAATTGTGTGGTAGTTTGAGCATTCTTTGGCATTGCCTTTCTTTGGGATTGGAATGAAAACTGACCTTTTCCAGTCCTGTGGCCACTGCTGAGTTTTCCAGATTTGCTGGCATATTGAGTGCAGCACTTTCACAGCATCATCTTTCAGGATTTGAAATAGCTCAACTGGAATTCGATTATCTCCACTAGCTTTGTTCGGGCGTGGGGTAGCTCCTCCCGGCCGCCACCCCTGACCTCGGATGTGGGGTAGCTCCTTTCGGCCGCACTTGTGCACCGTCTCAGCAGCCTGTGACGGCTCTATCCAAGAGACAGACCCTTTTCTGTCCACTCTGCATACTAAACCAATAATAGGTCTGTTTTCTGAGAGTTTTGATGATCTGATAGACCTGCACAGTGCCTCAGCATCCAGATGTTGGGAATTTCTGTGGTCTATGATGATGATGTCATGGTGTTTGTCCAGGAAACAGGCGAGGGCAGTCTGAGCGTCCTTGGTAACTATACATAAACCTTGCTTTTTGACATGCCCTGAAGAATCCTTTACACTGGTTATCTTCTTTGATAAATACTAGAAGTACCTGGAGTTGATTTGGATGAAATCTCGTGGGGCCAAGTTGCCTGCGCATCAGCTACTGCTACGTTGTTGCTGCTGCTGCTTCTGCAAGGCTCGGACTCTGTGCGAGGCGGGGAGTCCTGATAAAGTATTCTCACTGTGATGTGACCCAGTGACACCAAAGAACCACAGAGTTCCCTGGCTAACCAGTTCGAAGGAGGGCTTGACTGTCAGAACACACAGGGGCCACCTGGCGCCTCTGCCCACCTGGTGGTCCCAGCACCCGGAGACAATAGCAGCCAGCCCCCTCCCCCAACCCCCCAGCGCTGCTGGGCCAAAGGAAGCCTGCAGACACATGGTCTGTATGTAAGTGTAATGACGCACAGTCACCCCACGTGCCCTCAAGCATCTTCTTGCAGGTGGACGCCTGTTAGAGGCCCCACGAGTGCTCGAGGACTCATGGGAGAGAGCTAGGAGGAAGAGCACTGGACTGGGAATCAGAAGACCTGGGTTCTAGGCCTAGTTCCTCCATGAGCAGCTGTGAGACCTTGGGTCTATCTCCCAGCTGGGTCTCAGTCTGCCAGTCCGCAGTCCAAAGTGGCTGGATCAGACGACCTCCTGGGGCCCTTCCCTGGCACTTCCCTAGCTCATCATGTAAACAGCTCCTGTTTGCTCCAGACAGACACTTGCAGTGGTCTTACCTCACCATCAGAGGGAGACGAGGCTGGTGGTGACCAGAAGGCGTCCACTGGGGTCCCCAAACCCCTTCCGGCTCAGCAAGGTCAAAACCAGCTTCGTCGCTGATGGAAGGTGCCATGTGCCTTTGCCGCTGTGTCGATACTTCGCACTGATGGCGTTGAGTGCGCAGCGGATGCATCAGGCGGGTCTCAGGGCCAGTCGAGCAAAGCAGGGCTGGTCGTCATGGTTGTCACAGGGGACTGGGAAGGCGGGTGGGGAGTGCAGGGGGGAAAAGCCTGTTTCCCTTAGGAATGCGCTTGATGAAGCAGTAAACATGAATTTCACTCCACTCCTGATACACTTTTTACGATATTCTCTGGGCTGCTGAGGGAGGTACCCAGAAAGCACTCGGGCTGTTCACTGGGGCTAGGTGGGATGTCGGGAAGAAGCCCACGGGGGAGGGGGTTGAGTCGGGGGCTGCCGCAGCCGCTTTAAACACATAACAGTATCTTCACTTGAAAGAACCATCTGTACTCCCAATTGTGTAAATGCTGGTATTAGGTAGCCATTTTTTCAAACGTCAGCGAGCCAGTCACTTCTAGGAGAACAATTCATAGTGTTTTTTGGCCAAAATCGGATTTTTAACAAAATCGGATCTTTCCAGGTAGAAACAGATTTTCAGATAACTTGAATCTGTTGTTGTGATCTTGACCGTTGCCCAGAATTTTAGAACTTTTGTAATAAGATGAATACGAACACATGTAATTTCTTTTACAGTGAGATGCACCAAACTTGAAAAGACCCGTGCAAAACTTTTCCAAAGAAGTTATGTGTGATGTTTCAAAAATCTCACACATGTAAAAGGCACCATCCAAAGGTTAAGATAAACAGATGTATTTGGATGTAACAGAGTATAAAAAGTTCATGAACACAGCAGATTCCACGTTATAACTAAGCTTAAAGAAACTGCCACACGTTGGGTTTTGGGGTAGCACCAAAGAAGACTATACACAATTATTTTGAAAGCTATTAAAATGCGTCTCCCTTTTCCAACCACATGTCTGTGGACAGCTGTAAGTTCAAGACACACTTCAACCAAAACAACATAACCACAGCAGACTGAATCCAGAAGCAGGTGGAAGGATTCAGCTGTCTTCTGTAACTGAAGACATTAAAAAGATTTGCAGATGTAAAACGGTGGTTTGACAGTATGACTGTCCCCTGGCCCACTCCAGGGCACATTAGTTGTCGTAGCTGAGAGGCGGTGCTGGGTGGCCCTGGGTGCCCCTAAAACCTAGTGGGCATGAACACCAGGGATTTTGCTCAAAGTCCTACAAGTAGGCACAGGAAAGCTCCCCTTGTCCCCCCTCCCCACACATCACCAAGAATAACCTGGTCCAAGGTTTCAATAGTGCCACGGTTTAGAAACCCTGATATAAAATAACACTACCTCTCCTCAAGGTTTTTTTTGTTTGTTTCAAAAATACTTGCGTGAGTGTGTAACAGATTTATTATTGTTACGTTTAAGGTAGTGTATATATATATATATATATATTTTTTTTTTTTTTTTTAATTTCAGCTTTCCTTCGTAACACCGGAACCATCAGTAGACATAATCCACATAAACAAAAGCTCTTTGGCGTCCTTAGCAACTTTCAAGACTACAAAGGGGTCCTGAGAGCAAAACGTCTGAGGATTCCCCAGACAGGCAGGAGGACGGAATAGATGACAAAAGGAAAGCTGCTGAGCAGGTCTACCCACGGGCCACCATAAAAGAAGAGCCCTTCTTTGTTGTAGATGTGCCCCCAAGCATATGTCACTTCTTCTTGAGGCCAGCTGAGGGGGCGAGCGCCAGAATGGGGTGAGGGTATCAGCAGAAGAACGTGTCTGGGCTTGTGGTCACCAAGGTGGACACAACCAGGACTGACACGCACCCACTGTTCCCAAAAAAGCTTATGTCTAGAAGGGAAGAGAGACACGATCGCTTCGACTGTAATTAACATATGGATGGGAAGCAGGGAAATACATGCATGGGGCTCATGAGATCAGTGGGCAGGAGTCCACGGTTAGGGGTTGGTGGGGGGTGGGGGTTGAGGAGTGGAGATAAAGGAGACAGGGACGGCTCCCCAGAGAAAGAGCTGTCTCACTTGAGTCTTGAAGGATGAGTAGGAGTTTGGTCTCAGGGCTTGGGAGGAGCCCTACGGAGGAGACAGGGTCCCAGGCATGGGGAACAGCGTAAATGAAGGTTCAGAAGTACCAAATGGCCTGGGGGATTTGGAGAAGGTATGAAAGGGTGTAGAGAAAGCAAACACATTGCTAGATATGCCCCCTCCAAACAAAATGCAATGCCACCAATAAAACTAACATTTTCAAATCAAGAAAGAACCAAAAAAATAATAGGAAAGAACAGCTCTGATAACATGCAATATCTATTTTTAGAAGGGAATAACATTCTGGTGCTGTAATACCAACTAGCTATTTGGGAAAACACAAGTGAGACCTTGGTTTCTTGTCCAGACACAGGGTAAGATGTTTCATGATTCCTTCACCACCACCCCCCACCCCCGAGGCCCCCATGCCTCTCTCTCTCTTTACCCTCTTTCCATCTCAGGTCCACCAGCGCTTTCCAGAACATTCGCTGTGGGTCAGCAGATCCTGCCAAGAAAGGGCAAGGGAAGCTCATTAGCACAGATGCCCAGGACCTGACTCCCCATCATTCAGAAAAGGGTCCCCATGGCTCACTCCATCAAAGACACCCACACTTGCTTCTCCCACCAAAGAAGACGGTTGAGGTGGTTGTGTGTTGATTTCTGAAGCAGTAAGTCAACAGCATCCAGCACACTGGACCAAAGCACCCTGGGTAGGAGGAGGCTTTGCTAGTCATGTAAAATAAAAGAGGAATGCGGGGAGAAGAGCCCATCTCTGCTCACCAACAGCCCCCATCAGAGGCTTGAGCTGGTGGAAAGTATACTCTGTGCTTGCCCCGGGCCCAGGGGGGAGCCTGTCATTCCCAACAGTCACTGCTGGCTGCACAAGAAGTCTGTCTGACACGCATCCGTGACTCTGTCTCCAATACAAGTCTGACTGGTCTCCCTTGAATTAAAGGGAGACCCCAGCCTGGCGTCTCAGCCCAGCATCCCTCAGAGGGTCGCCTGCACAGGCTGGTATGGGTGGCCCATGAGGGTTCAACCAAGATGTTTTCCCAGAACAGCAGACAGCCGAGACCACGCAACCAGAGTGAGGTTGTGTGGGGAAAGGGCGGGGGGCAGTCAGGATGGGGAATCAGGTGCTGGGGAGGAGGGCTGGTGGATGATTCTAGGAACAGGGGAAGGAAATGATCAGTAAGGGCAGAGGCCACAGAGCAGCTGAGGTGGGACATTTAGGACAGCCTGGGGTCAGACAGCAAAGGCTCGAGGGTGCAGTGGTATGTGACGAGCGAGTCCTTACTCTGGAGCAAGCAATGTAACCAGGAGGGTCTCACCCCCAGGGGCCTTGCTCACACACTCCTCTGGCCAGTAGTCCAGGGGTAGACAATCGCTCCTGGACTTTGTGAACATCTATGGGCCCAGTGGGCTGTGTGTGTGTGCCTGAGTCGGCGAGCTGAGCAGGGAAGAGGGTGCCCTGCAGCCCAGGATGGCCTAGCCCCTCCCAGCGTTCCAGGTCAGGGCACAGGCCCAGAGTGAAGGCTTATCAGCCAAGTCTCTAAATTCAGGTGGAATCGTCTGGGTACCCTCTTTGGTGGTGCCAGGAGGCAGACGGCTCAGAAGGGAACACCCACATCACAAGTCTCACGGGAGGATGGGCAGCCTGCACACACCCTATAGCACACACCTGTCGCTAAAGGGGGCTTCTGGGATGCCCAGCACTTCACCCACACGAGGTGCCAGTGCCAAAGATTCAGTTCAGTTCAGTCGCTCAGTCGTGTCCAGCTCTTTGCAACCCCATAGACTGCAGCAAGCCAGGCTTCCCTGTCCATCACCAACTCCTGGAGCTTACTCAAACGCATATCCGCTGAGTCGGTGATGCCATCCAACCATCTCATCCTCTGTCTGCCCTTCTGCTGTCTTCAATCTTTCCCAGCATCAGGGTCTTTTCCCATGATTCGGTTCTTTGAATCAGGTGGCCAAAGTATTGGAGTTTCAGCTTCAGCATCAGTCCTTCCAATGAATATTCAGGACTGATTTCCTTTAGGATGGAGTGGTTGGATCTCCTTGCAGTGCAAGAGACTCTCAAGCGTCTTCTCCAGCACCACAGTTCAAAAACATCAATTCTTTGGTGCTCAGCTTTCTTTATAGTCCAACTCTCACGTCCATACATGACCACTGGAAAAACCAAAGCCAGAGGTTAGGTCTGAGCAAACAGCCATGTGGACCAGCTGCTTGGGTGACTTCCTCCTCCCAGCCTGTGAAGCTCATCCAATGAGCCAGTGGAACCATGGGTGCTGCTCTGTCACCCTCGAGTCACCCTGGTTTACTCGGGCCATCAGAAGTTAGAGGCTGAAACACCGTAGCTGCTATACTGATAACAATAGCTGGAGCAGCTAACAGTGCCAAGCACTGTTCTAAGCACGTCACAAACGTTAACTCAGCTGATTGGCATGAGTCGATAAAGTGTTGCATCTGCAACTTAAATCTGCAAAGTAAAGGTACCTGCCTCTGGTGACTAACAAGAAAGCAAGCAGGTAGTGGCAGGGCCTTGGTACAGCTCCCCCACCCCCCAGGTCTGATGCTGTCTGGATGGCCCCAGGCACCAGAGGCAGAGGGTTTCCTTCTTTCTGTGCTTGTCCGGCTTTGATTCAGCAACGGTGACAGTAAGGACACAGGATACCACGTGGATGCACATGGCTCTGGTTTATCAAGTCCACTCCCTGTGAGGTTATAAAAGCAGAACTGGGAGGTCTACCCCAGCCCAGAGGTTCCCTCTAGCCCACAGCCCCCAAAATCCCTGCCCTGCTCTACTGCAAGTCCCTCATTCAATCATCATTCATTTATATGGTACAAAAGCCCCCTCCCTCTTCTCCTGATCTCCCCTCAAGGGAACCAGGGGAGCCCCAGGACCGTGCCCTTGAGGACCATGTGTTCTCTGGTCTTTTTTCCCCCACGGTCACAGCCAGAGGCAGGGCTGTAGCCAGGACCACCTCAGGGAGCCTATGTGGGCAGCTTCTGCACACTTTTGGCCACCCCATGGAGCCCCCTCACCCTCACCTTTGAAGCAGGCCAGTCGACCGCCGCACCTCTTGTGTCTCCCCACTTCACTCTTGTCCCAGGAATTCGAGCAGCGTCCACAGTCTGCCCCGATCATAGCAGCCTAGCTCCTTCCATCAACATGGTGCTACTGGCCTGACCTGCGTGCCAGTCCCTTCCCACTGAGGGAGAGCTGATCTCTGAATTTCCCCTCTGACCACGGCTTCCGCTCAACACCCGCTGATCACAAGAAATACCTAGAGGGAACTGAGACCGTAACCGGAAAGACCAGATTCTGCACAAAGACTAGAAGTGGACGACTTTGGAGAAAAGGGGCACACCTCCCTGGGACTTTGCGCTGCAGCGGGGGGCACTGCCAGAGACCACGGCCCCAAGGCTCTTGTCTGGAGCAGGCGTCCTCCTCTTGGCCGCAATCCCCTTAGGGCTCAGTGGGCTAAAACAGCATGAGAAGCGAGGCGACAGCCCCAGAGGGAGAAATGCCAGTGGGGTGGGGTACTTGATCACCAGGAGGCAAGGCGACAGCACCAGGAGAAAAGCCAGTGACGGGGTGGGGGTGGGGCTTGATCTCCAGGAGGCAAGGTGTCCACACCAGGAGGAGGAATGCCGATGGGTGGGCAGGGGTGTTACTGTGATCACCAGGAAGGCCAGGAAGTCACCTCATGCAGGAGAAAAGCGTTCCCAGCATCTGGGAACAGCACGCTCCTAGAATGACAGGGGAAAAGCTTCCTAGCGCATCTGATCAGAAAGGAAATTAACCCAAATCCTTGTCTGGCTGAGTTCCAGACTCTGGAGGAATAGGACCATGGCCCTCTCATTCCTGGCCACTGCCATAGATGTGTGGCAAAGTACGAGGACTTTGAGATTACCCTGTATCTAAAATATTGAAAATATCACAGGGAGGTGTGAGCGAGGGATTGAGGGGTGGGGCTCCTTGAGCTGGGTTCAGAGAGAAGATGTTTAAGCTGAAACCAGGCAAATTAAAATAGTTATGAGATTTGGGGGCATGCATTTTGGGCCAGTCTCTAAGGTAGGAACAAACTTGGGGAAAAGAGACAAAGGCCACTGTCTCCAGGGCGGGCTGGGTGTAGGGGAGAAAGTCAGGGCTGATGCTGACAGGGCTGGAGGGGGCCACGCTGTGTGTATAAGTCAGGAGACTGAAGGCCAGGGAAAGGGGTCTGGATTTTGTCACAAGCCAGATAAACATCGCTTAAAAAGTGGCGGGTGATGTCATCTGTTCACAGTTAAAAGATAACTCTGTGTGGTCCATGGAGAAAGCCAGAGAGGAAAGGAGCAGACACATGAACACCACGTAAGAGGCTGTGGGCCATGGCACTCCGGGCAGGAAATCGGGTGGGAGACAGACACAGTGCCAGTTTGGGAAACGTCTTAGGGGCAGTCTCAACGAGACTTTATGGTAGACTGCACGTGAGTCGGGGGAGAAGGGCACCAAAGACGGATTCTGAGGGTTTCCCTTGAGCAGCTCTAGCTGGATGGCGGGGCCACTTAGTTAGATGAAGTTGCAGGGAGCGGGGAGCAGGTTTGGGAGTCATCGCTAAGAACTCTTGCTTTTATAACAGAGTCAATCAAAATAGTGGACAACTTTGCCTATCAGAGTGGAGTGTTACTTGCCAGATTAAAATCCAGAACATCCCAAAGGGAGCCTGAGCATTTGTGTGTGTGTGTGTATGTGTGTATTCTCCAAATTATAAAATAATATCACTCAAAAATCTTCACCTTGAATATATTCTGAAATAAAACTTGGTTTCAAATTAAAAAGATAAATAAATGAAAAAGACGGCTGGTTTTGGACATGTTGAATTTGAGAATTAATGGCTTGTAAAATGAAACACCATCGTAGGACCCAGAACCCTCCCCAGAGCTACGGCTTCTTCCCTGAGGTTTTAAGCTCTATGGTGAGGACCATCTACAGAGCCCACAGGGTTACAGGTCATCCCTAAGGTCATCAAATGATAGCTTTGTCCTTAGGACACTCATTCGCTCATCTGTCCCACAAGTACACACACGGGTTCCAGGGAGGAGGTCTGCACTTCCTGCGATCTTCATAAGAATCCAAACTGTAAAAGACTTTGGACCCAGAATCTGTCATCTCACTTTTTAAAAATGATCTTTTGTAGCAGATGGAGGCAAGGGCAAGTACAAATAAGCCCAAGCATGGCCACCAGCCCCCAGGAGAGGGTGCATCTGAGGGGACTCACGGCTGCTCCCAGCCTACCCAGGGATCCCAGCCACAGGGTGGTCCAGATGGGAATGTCTTACCTCCCATCCACCCCAGGAGGGACTGCGCTATTCTCGTGGGGTGGCGGAGGGAACAGGTCGGGGTGGGCAGTTGCCCAGGAGCCTTGAACAACATGGCCACCCACTCCCCGTCTCTTCCTCCACCAGCACAGCCTTCTGGAAGGTAGGCTCCGAAAAGTCACTTTCCTCTTTGCCTTTGGTTTTGCATTCTTTTTCATTTTCACTGTTGTATTTCTGCCTTCTCTGTTTAAAAGAAGAAATAAAAGCCACCCTACAATCCGCTCTTCAGTTCCTTGAGTCTTCAGATTTTCTGAGTTCTGAGTTTGTTGCAACATTATTTCCACTGCTCTCCTTTCCTTGTGATTCTTTTTCTCCCCACTGTTAACTTTTCTAGCCAGAGACTCAGTTGTCCAGTTCACCACCACACTTTCATCTTTCGGAATGCTATGAATTTTCCTCTTTGTGTAGCACTGACTGTTTCTCAGGTATTGATACAGCGCCTTCACTGTCAGGATCCTAAATAATGGTGCAGTTTGGGCTCTTGTGGGTTATTTTTTTTTTCCTGATTCAAAGTTTATTTAGAAGAGTTTTGAGATTTCCAGAGTTGCCTTTTGATTTTTGTGACTTGTTTGTTAAATTTACTGAAATGTGATTACAGAAAATGACCATCAGAAAATTTTATTTTTCAAACAACATTGAGTTTGAATTACAAAGTTACACCCTTTGTAATTCAAAGGGTGAATTCTGATGAATGGTTTGTGGTCATCCAATGTCGAACATTTGTTAAATGTTTTTAATTATTTCACACAGACGCTTTATGCCCAGGGGAGTTCAAAACCCATGAAACAGAACCATCCACTGAGACAGTAGAGCTTTGTGTGTGAGTCCTCAGAGACTGCCAACAATGGCTTTCCGCTTATTTGGGCTTTTATTCCACAAACATGGGGAGTGCTAAGTGCCCACTGCATGCCAGGCCCTCCACAGGGCCTAGGGACACCAGAGTGAGGCCTGATGGCTATGAATAGACACGTGCTCACCACACAGTCCTGAGTTCAAAGACCTTCCCGGTACAGGGGACAGTGGGAGTTTCACCCTGTGATGGAGAAAGACCAATGCCTGGGGTCCCCGGAGGTCTAGACACAACAAGCTTGAGGTTTGGCCCATCGCAGGCTTTTTAGCAAACCAGCCGGCAAGAGAAGAACCTGGATGGTCAGATCAAGAGGAGGACCAGCTGTCTATCACTTCAACAAAGATCCACATTCTGAACAAAGAAGCCAAACCCATAGGAACACAAGAGGAAGAAGCTAAAACACTTTAAAATTATTGCAGGCAACTGAAGGAATACTCGGGACCTGTATACTGACCTCTAGGACCCGTGGAAGGCTTACCAGTCCCTGCAGGAATGTCCATTGACAGAGGAAGAAGTGGCAGCTTCTGTGAGAGAAGACACACAGGTGATAATGTGGGGTCAGGAGGTGGAAATTGGTGGGACCCCAGGCTCCTGCTCTCGGGGCCAGAAGAGAAGGACTGATATGAGGAAGGAAGGGAGCATCTGAGTGCCCAAGGTGGAAAGAAAAGTCTGTATCAGGGCAGAAGAAGAAGACGGAGATCTGAGAGCAAGCCCCAGTGGAGAGTGCAGATCCAAATTTTTCAGGCGAGTCCCTGAAGTGACTGAACTTTGTCAAGAAGTGGAGCTTCTAGGAATATTCTGTCAAAGCAGATGATGACTTGGAGCAAAGGGGGGGACTGTCCTGAAGCAAGAGACGAAGTGAGCCATGCAGATGAAGCTCCAGATATCTACAGGGGCTGGGAGGGAGGGTAACTACAAGACCTTGAAGAAAAGCAGAGAAGTATTTCTTCTTCTCCAAACCCTGATGCTGTCCGGTGAGCTGAGAACTGTCGAAGTTCCGCTGGGAGCTCAGGAGACTGATAGATGCCTCCATATCTCCACAAGGGGGTTGCAGATCAGAGAAGAGTCACTGAAACGGATTAAAGTCAAGCTCCTGGAAGTGCACCCTCGTGTGTCTGATAACCCAGGTGGAGCATCTGCTAGAGAACACTGCTCCCGGTCCCTGGGCACAGGTAGAAGGCTTGGCTCCTTCCCTCCAGAAGCCCCTCATAGGTGCTGCCGCTTCCTCCTTGTTCCCTATTCTGCTCCTCTTTCCCTCCATTTATCCCCAGATCCCATATTTCCATGGATACTAACAGGGAGCTCAGGACAAGAGGTCGTCCCCACCGCCAGGAGCTGCTCAGGCTCTGCTGTTGACCCCATCCTCTCTCCCTCAGGGCCAGATCGTCCCTGGACCCCCTCCCTCAAAACAGAGCGAGTTCTCTCCCAGGGTCCCTGACTCTCATGACCATACTCGTCAAAATTGCAAAAGACCAAGAGGACGTCAGGACACTGTGCTTCTCCAGATATTTTTTAATTTTCCGCATTTATTTTTAGTTTAAAAAACTTCTAAATGGAATTGTACTTTTACTCAACTTGCATTTGATGGTATTATGAATTTCAAGACTTTTAAAAAATAGAGGTCATTGAAGGTGCATTGTATTATCCAGATATCTATAGGGTGGGTGTAATATGTATTGTATTATGCATTGTATTATCTTTTCTAGAAAATGTAAGCAGTAAATTTTCATTTAATGATTCACTTGACTGTTCCCCCAAAGTATATAGCATCTCTGAGCAGTGCAGCAATAAAGGATATTTGAAACAGTAAAGACTGTATCCTGTTAATGTTCCACAGTGATAAAAAAGTGGAAGCCACTTGTTGGTCTTAACAAATTTTGATCGATCTTTTAAAAATTTGTTAGATGTCAGATCCTGACATACCCCCTACAAACGTTTCTTCCTGAAATTATGACTGGCTTCTGAAAGAGACCCCAAGGGAAACATCATAGCTGGAAGATTCATCCATTAATTGTCGGATTCACATCTTTACCCTTCTTTGATGGGATATCTCTTATCAATAAAAATCTTGGGTCATACCCCCCAAACAGGTACTTCTTTGTATATAAATTATAACATATGTGTCTCTGTATAAATATATTTATTGTGAAGCAAATGTTAAATGCTTTTTGAAAGGATGCCATGAAAAATTTTAAACGTTCCCAATGTATTTAAAAACACATGTATACCTGTGGCGGATTCATTTTGATATTTGGCAAAACTAATACAATTATGTAAAGTTTAAAAATAAAATAAAATTAAAAAAAATAAAATAAAAATAAATTTACTCGTTAATTATGCAAAATGTCTGCTCTCCTTAAAATGCTATCCATATTTTTAGTGAGAGCAATGTGGTAGAAGAAACGCCATTTTTAAAACAGGTTTGGTGGTATGCTTTGACATACATCCACGTGAATATCTGAAATATCAAACGTTTGAGGTGCCAGCTCGTGCTTGCTTTTAATGGTCATCAGAGTTGCACTCCCAATGGCACAATGGACACACCACAAGGTCTTTGGCTCTGCCACTCTGAACATCCCCTCAGAAGCCATCTGAGACTCCTGAGAAGCGTCATCTCAGAAGCCAAGCAGGGTAGGGGCTGGTGAATGCTTGGATGGAGACAGACCACACAAAGCACACTGTTAACAAGAGGAAGCAAGTCTATATTTTTAAAGCCTAGAGAACTGGGCAGTTGAAGTCAAGTTCTTCTGTGATCCAATTAGGTCTTTCACTGTTTTTTGTTCATAATGAGAGTGACAGACTCTTCCAGGCGCAAAAGAAAGGTTGATTATACTGTTTTTCTGTCTTTGCAAAATCACTTATCATTCATCCATGCATTTCTTCAAGAAATCTTAGTCACTCATCCTTGTCAAGGGTTAGTTTAGTTCAAACTAGATAATACATTTTAGTGGGGCCTGGGGAAAGGGAAAAGTGCTGCATTGGGCTGAAAGCCAACGCCTTTGCATAATGAAGCTCTGCCTTCCCTCAGCACCATACGGCACACGCCATCCAGGGGGACTGGCACAAGGCTCCAGACTCATGAACCGTAGGTGGAGCCTGAGTGCCTGGCACAAGACATCAATCTCTATCCAGATGGATTATTTTTTGAGATAAAATAAGAATACAAGGTCTAATATCTTCATCCTGTGCCTCGATGGCTTGCATAGGCATCCCAGTAGAGGCCACCTATTCGCTTTCCAGATTTAGAAAGACTCAGCACGTGCAAGCGGCAACTTGCCCCAGGTCTCACATCACAGCCAGAGGAAGAGCAGGCTGCGCCAAATGCCCAGGCCAGGGCTCACTCTGCAACACAGGGCACCTGAAGCCTCTGCTGCAGCCACCCTCTCCAGTTCCTGACCCAGTTTGAGACCCCTAGTTCCTGCAGAAAACAATAAATGCTCCAAAATTAAGGCAGCAATTTTGTGCATGAGTGCAAATGTATGGGTCATAGCGAGTTGATGGTGGGTGACACAGGAGACACTACTCGTTATGACTATAAATGCAAGGGAACAGAGTCACCCCCATCTTTATTTCCCACGTGGATTGCTCTGAGTGAGATGTAACAGTAGCCGTTGTCAGTGAGAAATCAGAAAACACTGAACTGGTGCCTACTGAGAGGAGTGAGCTGCAGTTTCAGAGAATGAGGCTGAAACCATGAGCTGATAGAGTTTTGTGCCAAGTCAATCAGGAAAGACGCTGGGATGGAAGGTGAGAAAAGGTGGATCCAACATTTTAGAGAAATGATCAGAAAATATATCAGATTTTGTTTTTTTTAATCGATTTCAGATGACAACAACTCCCGCTGTATTGGTGACATCAAGCATAGATGAGGTGTGACGCTGGGCTAAAGAGCCTGTTCCACTGAAGCCAGTGGTACCCAGGAGTGGGCAAGGGAGCGGGAGAGGCCACCTGGAACTGTGTCGCCAGGCCTTGGGATGTAGCAGTTCAGTCAGTCACTCAGTCATGTCTGACTCTTTGTGACCCCATGGACTGCAGCACGCCAGGCTTCCCTGTCCATCATCAACTCTCGGAGCTTACTCAAACTCAAGTCCATTGAGTCGGTGATGCCATCCAACCATTTCATCCTCTATCATCCCCTTCTCCTCCTGCCTTCAATCTTTCCCAGCATCAGAGTCTCTTCCAATGAGTCAGTTCTTTGCATTAGGTGGCCAGAGTATTGGAGCTTCAGCTTCAGCATCAGTCCTTCCAATGAATATTCAGGACTGTATATATTTGGGATGTAACAGATAAGGACAATTCTAAAGTTTGGGACTTCACAAAGGATTGCCTATTTTCTGATCTGTCCAAATATGGATGTAAAAACAGGGGAGAAACTAATAAAATATTGAAGTTTAAGGGGGGAAAAATCAAACAAATTTGAAATATAAAATAGATTTCTCATGGCTTTATCTAAATTGCAAAAGGAATTGAATATGGATACATAAAAATGCAAACTACACACCAAAAAGTGTGATCCATAAAATCAAGTGACATATGACAAGTTGGGAAGCCTTTGCAAATATTTCCCTTAGAGAGGTTGATGTTTGTAAAATCTAGGCTATTTTACAAGTCAACATGAAAAGCATTAACACCCAATGGACATATGGGCCAAGTCCTTGAACAGAAAAATCATAGAAATTAAAATATCATTGGAAATGCTTCCAATTGTCAAAAAAGAAATGACCACCATTTTCAAAATGACATTTTAATGCCAAAAAGGCGATCTCTCCACCACAGAGGATTAAGAACAGTCCTCAACATTGACCATACTCAGCATTAAGAAAACTCACCACTGTGTTCTTATTTTTCTCATTTCACCATGGACCAATGATGGAAACCAGTGTGGGGGCAACTATTGGCATCTCTGACCTAGAGAATTCTGAGTACATGGACAAGCCTGTGCACACTGATAGAGGGCCCCAAACCACATGGACACCCAAGGGTTTCTGGGCTATTAAGGAGGCCACCAGGGTACACGTGTCTTATGGCCTTGGAGTCTCCAGAGAGAAATAGTAGAATGACTCAGGGATGACCTCAGAGGCCCCTGGATCCTCGAATGGAGAGGATCTACAGAGCAAACCAGGCCAACCTCTTGGTTGGCGTGCAGGTGGGGGGCCGGCAGCACGGAGGCAGATGTGATGCAGTGAACGTTCCGCCTGTTTCCAGAATGCACGGGGCTGACACCCAGACCCCGTGTGCTGTCAGGTTTTCATCACAGGAGGCTGACAATTCAAGACCAGTTATACAGCACTGGGCAGCCGCAGCCACTGAGAACTGAGATATGTCTAGATAAACGACAACAGCCCTTACAGAGAAGTGCCAGTGACATTGACGCCGGAGGTGGCAGCCACTGCCGCATGGGTGTCGGGGGATGGGGGCCTCAGAGGGGCTACTCACAGAGCAGAGGCCAGAGGCCCACGTCCTCCCTGGGCCTTCCCAAGCCCCCCGACCCGAGGAGGCTGCATCTTTGCTGTTGTTCAGTCTCTCTGTCGTGTTCAACTCTTTGCGACCCCAAGGACTGCAGCATGCCAGGCTTCCTTTTCACCCTCTCCTAGAGCTGGCTCAAACTCATGTCCCTTGAGTCGGTGATGCCATCCAACCAACTCATCCTTTGTCGTCCCTCTTCTCCTGTGTTCAATCTTTCCCAGCATCACGGTCTTTTCCAGTGAGTCAGCTCTTCGCATCAGGTGGCAAAAGTACTGGTGTTTCAGTTTCAGCATCAGTCTTTCCAATGACTATTAAGGATCGATATCCTTTAGAACTGACCAGTTTGCTCTTCTTGCTGTCCAAGAGACTCTCAAGAGTCTTCTCCAGCAACATAGTCGAAAGCATCAATTCTTCAGCATTCAGCCTTCTTTATGGACCAATTCTCACATCCATACATGACTACAGGGATTGAAGGATTGGTGTGGTAGGATCTGCATTCCCCAGACCCTGGAGAGTCCTAGCCTCCAGTTACACCCAGTGAGAAACCTGCCGAGACAGGCAGAGCCTTCCAAACCCGCAGGTACCCCAGATGTTTTTTGAGCACCCACACATGTCAGGCCCTTCTCCAAGACACTTGATCTGGACCATCCCCTGCCAGCCTCACCGCGTCACTTCAGTCCCCATTTTGCAGCTGATAACGCTGAAGTTAGAAGAGCTCAGAGACTGTATGAAATTTCACACGATAAATGGCAAAGCTGAGATTCACACCCAGGTCTCTCTACTCCCAAAGCCCCTGTTCTAGGCACAAATACTTCCAGAAGGAAGTTTCTGGGAGCAAAAGCTAGAAACAAACTGAAAACACACGGGAAGGAGAATGATTAAAGGAACCACACAGCCCCCATAATGTAACCAAGCAGGACCCTTTGAGGCTTTCTCTGAACAGATTACTGCCCACCCGACTCCCGTGTCCTCCATCCACCTCTTATCTGTAGAAAACCTTTAGTCTCCTAGGTCTTCCCCAAGTTCCAAAGAGTAAGTCAGGGAAGTGAGAAAATGCAGAAAGGAAAACAGTCAAGAAAGACAAAATAATAGTTTAGTTCATTAAACAAAGTCTAGGACCTTTAATTCCTCTTCAAGGGCTATAGATAATATTCTGAGCTGTGTCTTTTGAGCTATTTTACAGATATTGAAATCTCCACCAGGTGGAAGAAGTTAATTGCCCGCTGTCCACATGCCCATAGACCCCAGACCAATTGGAAACATAAGGTGGAACCCCAAGGTAAACTCCCAGTGACCTCACCACCAACCAGTCAGAAGAAGGCCCATGAGCTGATGACACACCCCAGAAACCTTCTCCCTCGCCCCAATTTAACAACCTTTTCCTGAACGTCTTTGGAGAGCTTTAGTCTTTTGAGCAGTAGCTGCCTGGACTCTTTGGAAGGAATGATGCTAAGGCTGAAACTCCACTACTTTGGCCACCTCATGCGAAGAGTTGACTCATTGGAAAAGACTCTGATGCTGGGAGGGATTGGGGGCAGGAGGAGAAGGGGACGACAGAGGATGAGATGGCTGGATGGCATCACTGACTCGATGGACGTGAGTCTGAGTGAACTCCGGGAGTTGGTGATGGACAGGGAGGCCTGGCGTGCTGTGATTCATGGTGTCCCAAAGAGTTGGACACGACTGAGTGACTGAACTGAACTGCCTGGACTCCCTGCTTGGCAATAAACACTGTGAGCAGACGCAAATTTGGTTCAGTAACAATAGCATGTGATTCTATGCAGCTACTGGACAGAAATGAGCTGGATTTATATGTATCAACCTAGAAACTCTGTTATATGGTTAGGAGCAGGGGTGGGGTGCGGGGTGTGAAGAAAGTTGCAGAAAATACAAATTGTATCACACATATACTTGTAAATTCCTATACTTGTGAACATGTTTGCAGTGGCATAGAAAACCTATGGAAGCCTATGGTGCAAAGGCACCTTGGACACCTCACGGAGCTGGGAGTTGAAGGGGAAGAAGATGATCATCGAGCTTGTCATTAGAATTGTTAGAACAAGAATGTTTCAAATCCATAATTTAAAATCACAAAGAAGACCTGCTTTTGTGTACTCTGGACACACAGGAGGAGCTGAGCGAATGTTTGCTAAAAGAATAAAATTGAACCAATTGACCCCTCCCGTCCACTGGATTCCCCAGCAATGAGGCAGGCTGCCCAGAGCAAGTACAGGGAGTCTGTGCTCCCAGAGACAGAAGTTAGGAAGCCGGGGGACGGCATGGGCAGCCTAGCCTGCCGAATCTGCGCTCCATCACCCAGGCCTCAATGCTGCCAGTGATCAGCTGGAAATAACTTCACCTTGATGTTTAACTGACTCATGGCTTTCGCATTTCCAGGCAGCACGATCGCATTAGCAGCCCCATAACCCAATTACGGTCATGCACCCAGCTGAAACCTCATGCAAAAGTGGGCGGCCAAGCTTGGCCAGCTGCATCAATGCCTCCTCTTAGAAACACCACCAGAAGCATGAACTCTTCAGTCTATTAATAGAGATCTCCTGCACTCTGACATGAAAAGAGAACGCTGAGACCCGGGTTCTGAGGGATGGGACCAGAATTTTCTCACCGTGGCTCAGCTTCCAGCTTACCCTGGGGCTGCCATTGTTGAAAAGATGGAGAGCTTTTTGCCTTTCAAAGGCATGAGCTTGAAAGTTACCCAGCGTTCCTGTGGAAACCGTACTAAGGTGTTTTAAAAGCAAGTTGAGTGTCAAAGACAGATGTGATGGAGCCATGAGACGAGAAAAGCCAAGGATCTCTCAGCACTTTGGGTGAACTCAGTGCACGACTGGATCCCGCCGATCCTCACCAGGCCATGATTTTTATTCAGGTGAGTGAAGGGGACCCAAGGAGCCCAGTAACCTTGACTCCAAGTCACAGGGCAGCGACCGCCTCACCTCGGACCAACCTCAGCATGGTGTGGGCTCTGATCCTGGATCTATCTCATCCCTGCCCCTCCTCCCAACCTCCATCACTCCTTCCTAAGGAGGAATCAGTGGTGGGACTTCCCACTGGTTAAGACTCCAGTGGTCAAGACCCAGCGCTTCCACTGCAGGGGGCACGGGGTCCATCCCTGGTCGGGGAACTCAGATCCCAAATACCGTGAGGTGTGGCCAAAATATACAAATAAATGATTAAATGGGATCTGGGCTCAGTTGCCATTCTGACACGGAGTGGTGTCTGGGACCAAATCCTGGTTCCCTACAGTTGACATGTAATAGGTGAATCCCCCCTGCCAGGACACAGAAAGGACCTGTGAGTCTGTGAGGTCCCGAAACGGTTCAAATGAAAACACATGATGTTATCACAAGACGGAAGCAGCATCCTCTACAGCCATGCGTGGTTTTGAAAGCATTTTGCAGGCGACTCTCAGGAGTCCCGTGTGACACGCATCGCCCCTGAGGGCTGGCGGGACTGGCCGATTGGCCTGTTTAACATAGGAGGAACCTGACACAGCAGGAGCGGTCAGAGCCGAGACCAGGGACTGAGCTGCCCCCCGGACCGGGCACCTTCTGCACACCTTACAGAGCAAAAAGCAAACAGCACCTCTCCAGAGATGCTCTCCCTGCACACCTGGGCCCTGACATAGAGCGAGGGATCCCGCCAGCCACAGCAGTCCAGCCCGGAACCGGGGCTTCCCCAGGGCCCCACTCCCTAGTCAGCGCTGCCCTTTCATCACAGTTCATGTAAACCCCCAGACCCTGCAGAGGTTGCAGCTGGAAAGTGAGTTATTACACAAAAAAAAAGATGGAGATTCAGCCATGTTCACCATCCCCTTGCCAACATATACACTCACACATACAACACACCGCTGTATCATACCCGAACACTTGCTTCTATACATCAGGGTCTGGAAACTCCTCCCACTGAGTTTTCCCGGAAGCACCTTCTGCAACCTGATTCACCAGCTGTGTCCCATGGTGAGAGGGGAGAACACCCATGAAATTGTAGCGAATCTGGACACAGTGCCACTTTATGGGGGTTGTGTGTGTGTGTGTTTGGGGTGGGGGGCTTTTGCTCAGAGTTATGTGAAAATTAGTATACTCAGGAGACAGCAAGGAGAACGTGGGTCTGCTTTTCATTCCGTGCTCGAGATAAACTAGGAAGTGACTGGCCCTTGACAAAAATCTTCGTTTCCCTGAAGTCTTGGCTTGTTGGTGCCAAGTAGCCCTCGGTTTGCAGGGTCGACATGGGGCCTTTCGGGGCACCTCAGATCAGCCTTCTCCTCCCTAGGCTACACTGTCCTTGGTTCCACAACTGTCCTGAATGGGTCTGAATGGCGGTGGTTTCCTTTCTACTGTCTGGACCTCTGGCTCACAGAGTGCGTCGTGCTCCAGGTTAGGACAGACTATGGCCATGGTCAAGTGCAAAGCCCCTCATTTTTCCTCTCTTGTCTCCCTCCTCGTTCACCCCACAGGCTGTGATGGAAGCTTCGCCTTTCTTTAAACTCCATGACTTGTTCCCAATTCCTCCTCCTTATGGGAAATCCCTGCTCCTCCAGTGCCCCATCTCCCTGCTGGGAGCACCCTCTCCCTGTCCTAAGCAGCAGCACCCACTGCTCACCCCCATGTCTCCTGGGTAATCACCCAAGTATATCAAAATGCTCAAGCCCCCTGCCCCTACCCAGCCCCCTCCCCTTGAGTGCACTTTCTCTTAAGAGACAAGCTTCTGGAAAGTGCAGACTGCAAATTCCCTGCTTGCTCATCCCCATCACTCCATAACCCATGGCTCAGACTCCCTAAGGAAATGGTTCCTGCTGGTATCTTGACCAGTGACCTTGACTTTGCTCTTGTAACTAACATCTTGCAGCCCTAGCCTTGCTTGACTGCAGCCTTGGCTACCATGCATCCTTCCTTCCTGAACCCTGATCGTTTGCCTTGCTCTCTGGGACTCCATTTTCTAGTGGTTTTGTCCTCTGGGGTCTGCTCCTCTTGGCCAACCTTTATATAGGAGTATCTGCGCCGCACGGCCCAAACTTGGACTTGCCCTCTCTGATCCTCCAAGCCTGAGCTCCTCAGTTTCCCTTTCCCACCTTCACCACCAGCATCACCACCACCCCTCCACCCCCGTGGTGAATGGCATCACTTAACTCAGATGATGTCGCCTGACTCAGAAGCCTCTGCCTCGTGGAGGTCTTGCTTTAAGCCCCCAACTCAAAGGGTCATCAGAGCCAGTGATACCACCACCACCCCCTGCCTGAAGTTGGCCCCTCCTTCTGTATCCATAAGGCGCTGCTCTGACCAGGGCTCCACCCTTTTCAAGCTGAACGTCTCAATTGGCTTCAATGCCTCCAGTCTGACTTCCTCCCAGCTCATTCTCTGAAATGCAGGCAAAGGGATGTTTCTAGAACAGAAACCTATGTCAGTCCTCTGTTTAAGGCTACCTATGGGCTTCAAAGGGGCTTCCCAGGTGGCCCTACTGGTAAAGAATCCACCTGCCAAAGTAGGAGATGTAGGAGACGCGGGTTTGATCCCTGGGTCGGGAA
Source organism: Bubalus bubalis (assembly GCF_019923935.1). NCBI lineage: Eukaryota > Metazoa > Chordata > Mammalia > Artiodactyla > Bovidae > Bubalus > Bubalus bubalis. The sequence goes on along the minus strand of NC_059160.1, from coordinate 13,510,615 downwards.
GATCCCCTGGATCAGGGCATGGCAACCCACTCCAGTATTCTTGCCTGGAGAATCCCATGGACAGAGGAGTCTGGTGGGCTACAGTCCATGGGGTCCCAAAGAGTTGTACACGACTAAATTGACTTAGCACACATGCGCATGGGCTTCAAAGCCAAGTCTAAATTCTTCAGCATGGTGCAGGGCCCTGCAAGATGTGGACGGCCTGGTCTCCAAGGTCCTGAGTCTGTCTGACTCACCTCCCTGCTCAGGGCTCAGCAGCTCACCCAGGGCACCTTCCCTGCACCTGCTCCCCGCTCCCGGCCGGCCCTCTTCCCTGAGCCCCTGCCATATCTGGTCCTCCTGACGCCAGTGGACTGTCTCCCCACTAGGCTACAAACACCTCATCTTGTGCTTCTGTGTTTTCCAGGGCCTATCACAGCGTCGCTCCATTGGGTAGATGGACGGATATGCTAGAATGTTCTACTCTCTGTGGGGCAAACCCTGCCTTAAATATATTATAATATGGTTAGTTCTTGGTGCCAGACTGGACAGGCTTAGATAAAGTCAACCAGTGCAATGAAGGGACCTGAAACTATGTCACTGGAAGATTTTAAACAGGGTGGGGAGTAGAGTAACAGAAAGGGCAGCTGCTTATGGCTTCTTAGTCGGCATTTCTTAAAAATGTGATCACATTCAGTCTCCATAAGAATAACCTGACATCAATGTTACACTCATTGTACAGATCCAGAATGAAGGCATGGAAGTGTCAGCTGGGCTGAGGCTGCATGGCTAAGTGGGAACACCAGACTGAAACACAGGCCTGTGTCTCATCTAAAAACCCATGTTCTCTCCACTGCATTTTGCCCAATATGCATCCAGACAACAGTGAAGGTTGGAAAGGGGAGGGGGGAGCCGAAGACCAGGGACGAGACTGCTGTGAGGGTCCTGGTGACGGACTCCAGCAACGTGAACCAGGACAGAAGCCGTGGGAATGCAGAGCTGGACGTGGCTTTCAGACTCCTAAAAGGAGCGCCACACAGCGTGGCGTCCAGCTGGACTCCCCAAGGAAAGAGGGGAGAGTGGGCGTGGCTTCTGGGGCAACTGGACGGATGCAGGTGTCCCTGCAAAGAGAGGTTAGTTTTCTGTGGCCTTTAGAGGGATGTGACAGGAGTTGGATTCCTGCTCTGTACACAGACATGCTCTCTGGCCAGGATGAAAGGGGACAGAAGTGGAGGGCAACAGACACCAGCTCAGAGCCCCTCGGCAGGGATGGGCGACCGTGGGCACCAGGGTCAATGAGGTGAGGACTGAAGGGAATGCCCTGACTGACCAGCCGGTGGCTCTGATCCACTCCACAGGTGTTGACAGGGTCGCAAAACAATGTCATCTGTTTAGCCTCTCCTACACTTCACAGTGGAGAAGGAAATGGCAACCCACTCCAGTGTTCTTGCCTGGAGAATCCCAGGGACGGGGGAGCCTGGTGGGCTGCCATCTGTGGGGTCGCACAGAGTCGGACACGACTGAAGCGACTTAGCAGCGGCAGCAGCACACTTCACAGAGGCAGTAAGGATGGGGTTTAATGCAGGTCAAAAGGAAGGACCTAAAAGCTGAACCACCTGCTCACAGGCAAATATGGCCATGACATCCTCCCGCCTCACCATCTGGCTCTAACGACACATTCTACATTGTCTGGCTTTTGCTTAAAAGAAGACATACAAACTTTCATTATTAACTTCCTTTCAATTCAATGGTACTCTGCATGCAAAAAACTTGATTGGTTAAAACGGAACATTTCTGGAATAGCTCCTAGGGTTTCTGTTTCTGCTCCCACTGACTTCTTTTTTTTAAGCCACGCAACTGGCCTCGTTGGCTGTCTCACCCTCTGACAGTCTGATGTCTGGGATACACAGACAGCCCGACTCCGCCAGCCCCTCTCATCCATCTGATCTTAGCTCACAGCAGGTGAAGTTCATTTCCAAGTAGGACACAAGGACCTGCTTCCCCGGCTTCCTTTATTTGTCACCAAGATGTGCGTGTTGTCTGTTAACTCACTTCAGTCACAACTGACTCTATGACCCTATGGGCTGTAGCCTGCCAGGCTCCTCTGTCCATAGGATTCTCCAGGCAAGAATACTGGAGTGGGTTGCCATGCCCTGCTCCAGGGGATCTTCCTCACCCAGGGATCAAACCTGCTTCTCTTATATCTCTTGCACTAGCAGGTGGTTTCGTTACCAGTAGCGCTACCTGGGAAGCCCCAAGTGTGCTTATCACCAAGATAAGCCCAGGGGCCTCTGTCCAGTGTAAGGGGGTGCAGAAAGCAGCTTTGGTCCTTTCTAAGTGTTGATGATGGAGAGACCGTCCAAACCCTAGAACCACAGCCCAGCAGCCTGACACCTCAGAGGCTCATGGGAAATACAGACTGGTCAAAGAAAAGCTTGGCCGTCTTTGCATCTCACCCCATGCCCCATTTTACATATGAGGAAACTGAGGCCCACAGAGCTAAAGGGAGAGCTGGTTCTGAGCTGCCATGCCCGCCTCTAGCACCCCAGATCAGACCCCACGTCCCCACAGCCTCCCCAATCCTCTGCCCCCAGAGGACTCACAGGCTCCATGCAGACTTTGAAGAAGCGCTGAGGACGCAGCTCTGCCATCCCAGGCGAGCACCACCCTGGGGGGAGGCCAGCAGTGCCCGCGGCCCTGGCAGAAGCAGAGACCCTGGCCAGCTCCCTCAGTGGCAGCCTCGGCCCGGACCCCTGGGTTCTGGCCCTTCCTCCTCCAAGAGGTTAATGGCTCTGCCTTCACATTTGTCAGACTGGCTACTCGCTCTTTCAAAATGGAAAGAAACTAGAAACACTGTGATTAAGTTCTGTGCCTTCAAAGGGCCTCTTTTCCAGACGTAGCAGTTATGAGTTCCAGGAGTGGGGCTTGAAGGCGTGTCCTTTGTGTTTCCCAGGGGGCAGGAGTCAGGCTCTTGTGAGAATGCTGTCCAAAGTGGAGGAGACAGCAGCCCGGCTTTCAGGGACCGAAGGGCAGAACAGAGGGAGCTTAGGCTGCTCCCCGGAGTGGCGAGAGCTGACAGCAACTTCATGGGGGGCTGACCCCCCAGGTGAAGCCTGATCCTTGGTGGGCAGCTTCTCAGGCTCCATGCTGGGGGAGACTTGGTCCACGGCCTATAGGGCTGTCTTTCCAGCCTGCCCTCAGCTACAGAAAAGTGACCCCCGAGGCTGCTGCACTGAACCCAAACCCACTAGATTCCGAGCAGAAATAAATCCCTGCCTTCTGGGTGCTCACAGTCTATGGAGGTAAGTCTGCACCGCTCTCCACTTTTTTTTTTTCTGAATAAATACGTTTTTAAGCTAAACTGAAGGCACAGCGGAAGAGTGGGAGATGAGATGGTTGGATGTCATCACAAACTCAATGGACATGAATTTGAGCAAACTCCAGGAGATGGTGAAGGACAGGGAAGCCTGGCGTGCTGCAGTCCATGGGGTCGCAAAGAGTCAGACACGACTGAGCGACGAACACCAGAGGTCCCTCAATTGGTGAGACAAGGAGAAGGTCTTACATTCTCCTTGGCCTCATAGAGCATTTTCACAATATCTCCGCCTCCCAAAGGATGCCTGACATTTGATATAATTCTGATCATTAAGATTTTGGCTTTCTCTAAAGCGTGTGTGTCCCAGGCCCCACCCACTCCCACCAAGCCACACTCCAGTCTCACGGAAGCAGCCCCATTGACATGTCCTGCTTGACCCCAACCATCTATGCAGGGGGTGGGGTTATAAGCCAAGAAGACCCTTGGTTCCGTCCCCAGAAACAGATTGGCCAACTGAACAGCATGAATGGAATTTACTGGGAGGGGACAGTGCCGCTCCCAGACAATTCTAGAAGGCAGGGGAGACAGGATCCAAGCTCTGGGTGCAGGGGTGTCTGGGCTGGACACGCTGATGTGTGACAGCCTCCACTGGCACTGTCACGCCCACTTCTAATTTTCCACCACACCTACCTGTTTTTATGAGAAAATGTAAAGTACTGAAAATAAAAACTAAAACAAATGATTGGGTGGGAGGAGGCCATGCAGGAGGCTGATGTGGCTACATGTGTTTGGAGCCGGACAGAGAGAAATGGAGCGATTCAGGAATTTTTAAACATGGGATTGAAAGTTCTCAGCGATAGATTAAACATACGTCGGGGGTGGGAGTGGGGTGGGAGTGGGATGGGAGCAGCAGGTGGGCAAAAAGGAAAACCCAGTGTCTCAGGCAAGTGGGTGGTCCGTGGTGCTCTCTAGTATCGCAGGTGAAAGTGGGCTGGGAGGCCCGGAGCTGAGAACGCAGGCAGGAAGCTGGCAGCTTAAAGGTCAAATACAGCCTCTTGGATGGTCACTGTGGGTGACGTCCTGGTGTCTGAAGGCTACGGTGGCATCAGTGCCCCTGCATAGGGTATCGAAAGGTAAGCTGACAAGCGACAGCCCCTGCAAGTAGCTGCAAGGTGCAGGGGGACCTGGGGTCTCCCATCAGCTCTGCGACAAACCCAATTCGTGACCCTGAGAAAACTGCTTGCCCTCTTGGGTCTTGGTCTCCTGGCCATCACTAGCACTCCAGAGACTCATGGATGAATACTGGAGGAGGCGCATGCCATGAAAATGTTTTCTGCTAATGCCAAACCATCCACAAAACGTCTGTGTATTGCCTGGGCAACCCAACGGCTTTAAAAATCTTAAGTGGCTCTTGTTCTTCTGATTCATCGCATCCTATGCATTTAACTTCTAGAACACATTTAGCCCTCAAAATATCTTGGTACATTTTCTACCCACCCCTTAACATTTCAGTCCTCCGTCTTCCACACCACGGCTCCATTTCGGCATCACCTGTTCCCCCAGCACATCCTCATCCTTTTCTTCTTCGAGTCAGGAGCCCAGTGCACCCACCCTGCCCCGGGAGAAGACAAAAGCCATGAGACACACTGCCTCGCTGGGTCTGCCCAGCCCCCTCCCGAAAGAGAAACCGGCAGAGATCTAAAAGAAAAAGACCATGGGTGCCACAGGGTCACACGACTGAAGCAACTTAGCACACAAAGGGGAGGGGAGGCAAGGAGTTAGGACCCAATTGAAGGGAGGGACAGCGTAGTTAGATTCAAACCTGACCCCCACCCCCCCACACACACACATGTCCCCTGGAAGCTGTGGGATCAGGGAAGGTGTCCACAGCATGTCAGTTTCAGCCCTCTGGTCACTGGCTAGATCGCCGGTGTCATCAGCAGTGGGGCTGAATCGACCAGGAGTCCCAGCCCTGCCTTTTGGTCATTTGGACTAAAATCAAGGTTTGCACCACTTTGTCAGAAGCATTTGCCTCATCCCCCCATTCTTCCCACTACTTGCTTTTTTATTTAAGCAGAAATTGCTTCTAGGGACTTCTCTGGCAGTTAAGAGCCCATGCTTCCAATGCCAGGGTGCAGGTTCAGTCTCTGGTTGGGAAGCTAAGATACTCACAGCCAAAAAACCAAAACATAAATCAGAACCAGTATTGTAACAAATTCAACACAGACTTTAAAAATGGTCCACATCAAAAAATATATATATATATTTTTTTAAATAATAAATTGCCTCTAAAACACCAGCAAGGCTGTTGCGTTTGCTGTGTTGTGGGACCAGCTGTGTAGGGAGCTGAAGAGCAGAGATTCAACAATTCCCTTGTTCATTGACATTGTTTAGTCAGTAGGTCATGTTCAACTCTTTTGCGACCCCATGGACTGTAGCCCTCCAGGCTCCTCTGTCCATGGAATTCTCCAGGCAAGAATATTGGAGTGGGTTGCCATTTCCTCCTCCAGTGGATCTTCCTGACCCAGGAATCCAACTCTGGTCTCCTGCATTGCAGGCAAATTCTTTACCACTGAGCCACAGGGGAAGCCCAACCCCCTCATTAACCGGTGACCAGATCCAGTGTGTGAGGTTTTGTTCCAAGGAAGCTTCTCTTGAAAACACTTAGCCCAGGTTTCGCTTCTCCTGTGACCTGTTTGTCTGATTTTTCCTTCCCTCCTCTGAGTGCTCACCCCACATCCCAGTTTCATTCTTCCTATCACAAGGGCTGAAGAGTATTCCGAGGGTCTGCAGTTGAGAAGCGCGAGAACTCGCAGCCGCACCCAGCCTCCATCCCGCAAACAGCAGCTGCCAGCCCCCAGAAAGCTGGGACGAGTAAGCAAAGAACCGCTACTGAGCCCTTCGTAGGTGTCAGAAGCCACGCCGAGTACCTTACATGCAATATGAGAGCCCTGTGAAGTGAATACTCTTAGCATCCTCATTTTACAGATGGGAAAGCAAAGCACAAAGCGGGTAGACCACCAGCCCCAAGCCCCCCAGGTGGACGCTGCAGAGCCCGGTTCAGAAGCCAGGCAGGTGGCTTCCACCGAGGCCCCTCTGAAAATGAAGACACCTGGTCTACGTCCATGGCCAGAGAAGCCACTAAGGTGGGATTTCTGTCTCCTCGTCCCACCTCTCCTCCCCGGGCGCCATTTGAAGCCCCTTAGAGATGGGAAGAGGACCGCCCTAAGCCTCACTTGAATAAGGAAGGGGGGACAAGGTGGGATGAATGCCTGGTGGAGAAGTTTCCAGCCTCCAGGCTTCTGAGCACAGGTGGGATTTTGAGCTGGGGTCAGAGCATCAGCCCCTTTGAGGTCTAGATGCTACGTCAAGCGCGGGCACAGTGCTCAGGCATGTCTGACTCTTTGCAACCACATGGGCTAAAGCCCATGGTTATTCTCCTCTGTCCATGGAATTCTCCAGGCAAGAATACTGGACTGGGTTGCCATTTCCTACTCCAGGGGATCTTCCCGAGCCAGGGATCAAACCTGCGTCTCTTAATGTCTCCTGCATTGGCAGAAGGAATCTTTACCCCTAGCGCAGGTAGTAAGACCAGCCCACTCCATACCCAAGAAAGTGTGCCAGTGCAGGGACCCGCCCTCCTCCAGGCAGTCCCCCATCTCTCCAGACCCGAGTCCCCATCCCATTACTTCCTCTTTCAATTATCTTCACCTCAAACAGCATAAATCATTCTTCTCCTTTCAGTACTGTCCCTTCCTGACTCAGGGCCCTCTTATGTCTTTCTGAAACTGACACCAACATCCGGGAGAAAGGAGAAGCCGGCAGAAAGTCTCTGAAGGGCTCTGCTAAGAAGTTCTGCACTGCCTATCCCTCTGCCAGCGGCAATTCCACATTTCCAGTCTGTCCCTTCCAGACCTGCCCCGGCCTCTCACAAGCATGCTCTTTCCAACAGCTCACACCTGCTCCACAAGTGTTCACAGCACTCACACCAGACACTGACTGGTAGGCCAGGCGGAAGCCAGAAAGCAAATGAAGCCAGCCCGCAAATGAAGCCAGCCCTATCCCAGAGTCTCAACAAGGAGAACACCGAGCCTGGGGAAGGGAGGGGTGGTCCTTCCCAGACGAGAGGCACAGCCTCTACCCACTGAAGAGGAGGACAAGCCCCGGAGTGGCAGGTGGAGGGAACAGGAGAGGGGGTCCTGATAGGGGATCCGGGGAATAAAGCCACAAGCACCCTGGGGACGGTGAATCTGCTGCTCGGCATGGTAGGACCAGACGAGCATGGCGGGGTTGAGAGGGTGGCGCGCAGGCCAGGGAAGACAGGAGGAATTTTTATGTTTGTTCACCTCTGCCTGGAAAGGTATCTGGCAGGCAAGAGGTGCCTGTACTATTCTGCCTGTGAAATGGGCATTTAACTATAGGCTGGATACATTGATCAGAGAATGAGTGCACACTACCGGAGATGAGAGCAGTGCCAAAGATAGGAGGAGCCCTGGCCCTTCTCCCCCAAGGCCGCCTTCCAGAGCCCAGAGGCCCCATCACTGAGAAAAACACACACAGCCTACCTTCATTGACTTCTCAGGCTAGAGTAATCAGCTAAATAAAACAGTCTATTGGCCTGACCCACAGCTATTCATTCCGTCCAAAAGATGCATTAAACATCTGTGTATGTGTGTGCATGTATGCATGTGCGTGTATGCGTGTGCGTGTATGTGTGTGTGTGTATGTGTGTGCTCTGTTGCTCAGTCATGTCTGACTCTTGTGACCCCATGGACTGTAGTCCACCAGGGTCCTCTGTCCATGGGATTTCCCAGGCAAGAATGCTGGAGTAGGTAGCTATTCCTTCTCCAGGGAATCTTCCCAAACCAGGGATCAAATTAAGCACCTACTATGTGCCAAGGATGGCACTGGGCAGTGGAGGCCCAGTGGTGAACAAAATGATCAGTTCTCTGCCCTCCTGGACATTATCATCCAATGAACAACATCAGAGCAAATGAACAGCAGAATTATCCATCATAAGAAGTGCTAGAGCTCCTGCCCAAGTCACATCCTTCTGAGACGAGGCAGTGTGGCCTAGCAGTGTGAGCTCAGAAAGCACACCACCTGATTCGGTCCTGGTCACACTATTAGCTGTGTGACCTCGGGCGATTTACTTACCCTCTCTGGCCTTCAGTTCATGCATGCACGCACCCTAAGTTGCTTCAGTCATGTTTGACTCTTTATGACCCTATGGACCATAGCCTGCCAGGCTTCTTCATCCATTGGATTCTCCAGGCAAGAATACTGAAGTGGGTTGCCACACTCTCCCCTGGGGATCTTCCCGACCCAGGGATCGAACCTACATCTCTTATTTCTCCTGCACTGGCAGGCAGGTTCTTTATCGCTAGCGCCAGCTGGGAAGCCCGAGCTTCAGTTCCCTCCTATGCAAAATAGGAATCTTAGTAATATCTTCATCTTATCTGGGTTACTGCAAGGATGAAATAGGTCATCCATATAAATACCACAAAACAGTCTGGCATCATGAAATGTCACGAATCTGTCATGGTTGTTGCCAACTGTTGTCAAGGGCAAGGATCCATGGCCAAGATGCATGAAGTCATTTCATCAGCTCCCTAAGAGCTGATGTTTCCTAACTGGCCTGACGGTGCCACTGGTCAGCGGCAGGAACAGAACAGTACAGCCCAAACTTTTCACTGCCTGTCTACGCCTTGGTCTAACCAGCACCAAATTCCTCCCTTCCAGCTTGTGATGTGATGGTTCCCCTGTGCAGAATCAGATTCAGGCTTAGAGTGGAGCAATAACCGAGTGTCCGTCATGCCCTGAGCCAGGGGATCACAGGGCCCCCAGCAGCTGGTGTGGCAATTAGTGACCCGCAGGCCGTCATGTCCCTGCTTCTCGGTGTCCCCTCTTCGCCCCCGGCTCCCGCCCTGACGCCCACAAGCACAAACAGCTCTGGAGCTAGACGGCCACAGGGGACGCCGAGCTCTTGTTTAAACCTTTGAACCGAGTCAATAACCAGCTCCAGGCTGTTAATGGCCACACCAGCCACACCAATTACTCCCAAGGCCCTGATAGGCTGTGTTTCTGGGTCCCTTCTGAACTCCTCTCATCACACATCTACCAGATCTACTCTGCTTTTCCTTCCCATCCTTTCTTCCCTTTCCATGTGTGTGTGTGTGGCGGGGGGGTGGGGAGTCATATCTATCCCAGCAAACTCCCACATGCCCACAGAACATCAAGGCATCCTTCCTTGTCTGCATCCCAGGGGCTCTAGACGTGAGTGTTACCCTGGCACTGAACACTTACTATGGTGGTTGTTGGATGGATTCCCTCCTCTAGCTAAATAGGACCTGCTTCGAGGCTGACACTGTTTCTTTTCTCTCTATACCCCTGCACCTGGCACATAGCAGGATGATAAATGTGGGTTAGCAATGAATGAACCAGTGAAGGAAGAGGGGAAGCATGACCCAGCACCTTCCAAACAACAAATCTGAGAAGAGAAAGGCTGGGAGAGGGCAGCAGAGAGACCGGGGGGCAGGCAGGCTGGTCAGTGAGGCTGACCCTGGGCAAGGGCGCGACCGAGCATAACCTTAGTGGTTTTGCGGCGCTGTTGGTAAAGAACCCCCCTGCCAATGCAGGAGATGCAAGAGACATGGGTTGGATCCCTGGATCAGGAAGATCCCCTGGAGTAGGAAATGGCCACCCACTCCAGTATTCTTGACTAGAGAATTCCATGGACAGAGAAGCCTGGTGGGCTACAGGTCCAGGGGGTTGCAAAGAGTTGGACATGACTGAGCATGTACACGTGCAAGGAATCCCTAGTCTTGGTCCCAGACCTGTGGGTCACCAGCTGTGACCTTGGGCAGCCCTCTCACCACCCTAGGGCTCAGCTTCCTCATCGACAAAAGAAGGGAGTGGGGCCGGGTGATCTCTTCACTCTTGTCATTTTAATACATTACCATGTTTTAATTCAGTTCTTTTTTCTTTTTGGCCTTGCCCCGTGGCATATGAGATCTTAGTTTCCTGCTGCTGCTAAGTCGCTTCAGTCGTGTCCAACTCTGTGCGACCCCATAGACGGAAGCCCACTAGGCTCCCCCGTCCCTGGGATTCTCCAGGCAAGAACACTGGAGTGGGTTTAGTTTCCTGACCAGAGACCAAATCCATGCCCCCTACACTGAAAGAACAGAGTCCTAATCACGGGACTTCCAGGGAAGTCCCTCAAACTCAATTATTGACTGGCAAGTTTGGCACCAATAGAAAAGTATATCGCCACCCCCATTCCCAGGACCCCTCAAATCCACTTTTATGGGTCCCAAGAGCACCCCAGACGAACAGTATCATTCGAGGACCTAGCACAGAATATTATGGTGATTGAATTGATCTCCCCCACCTATGCCATGACCCAGAAAGAAGGCCCATGAAGTCATCACTGGGGATTGAGGCAAGGTCTTCCTCACACCTGGATGGACTGATACCACGTGTGAGGGCGTTGACCACAGTCCAGTGCTGGCCAGCGGTCAGTCCTGGACACCAGGACAGCGAATCAAAGGAGAACAGCACAGTCCAGGGGCCACTGGACAAAAGCATAATTTAGTCACCACGTGTCAGGTAATAGGGAAAGGTGAACTAAGAGGAGAGAGGCTTCAACAGGGGGAAAAAAGTGCTTAGGGAATAAGAAGAGAGAGACTCCAGGGTTGAAATGAATTGTGTCTGATATGATCTTAAAAATCACTTTTTCTTGTCTTGCCTGGAGCAAAAGGGATGTGATGTCTACCTCCAGACAGAACGATGTGGGGAGCAGTAATAGAAGAAGGGTGAGAGGCAGCCAGACCTGGGTTGAAAGCCCAGCTCCGTCCCTTCCCAGCCTTGAGCATGCCTCTTTATCTCTCCAAGACTCAGCCTCTTCACTGTAAAAATAGGGGAAACGGTATCTTCTTCACAGGGTTATTATGCGAGTTTAAAAAGATACCGTATGATGGTGGCCAATGATTGCGAAAACCACCAGGGAAAGTCACACAACCACCCAGCAGCACCCTGCAGCTTTCCAACTAATTACAAGGGAAAACGGCATCTCTGAGACATAGAAGTCAGGCAACAGCCGCCTCGGCCAAGCGATCCTAACGTCATCAGTGACAGGACAAACTGACATTTTACATCGCCCCCCCAGCGGGATGAACTGAGAAGCACACAGCATCATTTGTGCAATTATTCTTGCCAAGCAATATTTACCCCGAAATCTTTCCACGAGGGAACATCAAACAAATCTAAAACTGAGGGACATTTTGCAAAATAACTAGCTTGGACTCCTGACAATGGAAGGAGAAAAGGAGGCTGAGAAACTGTTCTACATTAAAGGAAACTATCAAAGCATGAAACATAAGTGCAATTGACAAGCCTTGATTAGATCCAGGAAGGAAGGAAGGATTGTTATTAGGAGAATTGGGAAATTTTTAATAACCACCACAAAGTGCATAATGGAATTGGTTTAATGTTAAATTTCCTGCATGTCATGGTTCTATTTATGTAGAAGAATGCCCTTGTTCTGAGGAATTATATGCTGGTATATTTAGGATGAAAGTGTCGTGATGTCTGCATGTAACTCTGAAATGGTTCAATGTATATGTATATAGAGAGACAGAAAGAGAGAAATAAAGCAAAAATGTGAAACTAGGTATAAGAAACTAGGTGTATGAAATAAAGCAATTAGTAAAATTCAACGTTTCCTTATATATTACTACTAATTGTAGGTTTGGAATTTTTTTTCAAAATAAAGCTTTTGGAGAAAAGATAATGCTTATCAAGTTCTTGGCACTTAATAAAAGCTCCATAAATAGTAAATATGATATGCTGGTGATGACTATATCTTGGCTTGATGGAAACTATTAAAACCTAATAATGCCTATTCTATCGCTATATCTCAGTTCCTGACTTTCCCTGTGAGGTGGCTCAGCCCCTAGGCCATTGGGCTGAGGTTTGGTTTTTCTACCCATAAACCAGGACAGTTATTAGATCCATATGTGGAATACCAATTGAGAAACGGGATGCTGAGAGGATGGTAATTAGACATAATGAGGCAATCAAACTCTTCTCAGGGGCTGGGATAAGTCAGTCCACATTTCTGCAATCATGACAGCGACAGTCTCGGATTATTTGTATGAACTCTGTCCTGGTTTATTTTCCTCTTTTTTTGCATCCTCTTTCAGACTCTGATGAAATTAGTGTCTCTCTGTACTTTTTTAACATCCCAGGAAACTTAAAAGGGAAAAGGACTCTGCCTGTCTCAGGAGGCTTGACGGGAAGGCAGGCGCTATCGGAGGGATAATCCAATTCTACAAACGCTGACTGAGTACCTTCCTCTGTGTCAGGCACTTGGCACAGAAGGAGTAACAAGACCCTTTCTTGTCCCTGCTCAAAGGATCTATAACCTATTGAAGGGGAAAAAAAAAAATCTCATAATCAAAAAACTGACAAACCATATAAATTCTTTCTTAAGTGTTAAGGCATGTAAAATATAGTAGGGTCATTGTGTTTAGCAAATCATTGTTAAATTAAAGAATAGCTGAGTGGATGGATGGATGAACGGATAATGGAAAGATGGAGGGATGGAGGGATGATGGAGGGATACAGGAAGAGATGGATAGATGGAAGGATGAACAGGCAGACAAAGGGTTGGAGAGGTAAGTCATGAATAACCCTCAATACAGGCAAAGTAGAAATGCCCCCAGGAACTGCTTCCTTAAGGATGTGTCTACACCAAAGCTTCCAGTGGCTGGTTTTGCGTCCTGGAAGCCTTGCACAAGCAAAATAGCTTTACAACGCCTAGAGTCATTGAGAAAATAAAAAAGCATGAAGAAAGCCAGAGCTTAGATATGGAGTAATTAAAAACAATACTTGAGGAAGACAACTTATACTCACTGCCATATTTTAATTTTGTCCTAATCATATCTTTTCTTAAGAACTGTAAACTCTGGGTTGTAATTAAGGCATACCCTAATAGTTAAACTGTTGCTTTAATGAGGAGTTTTTTCTTTTAGAAATAGCAAGATAATATGGCTGAATCACACTCTTCATCTCTTACCCCTTCTCAGTCATACAAAACTAGAGTAAATTTATTCATCTTCCCCTACATTCCCTCTAGCTGGTAGGGAGACACGGCCACTGTGGGCACAACCCAGGAAGAATTGCCAGACTTTCGGAGAATGTCTCGCCAACCCACTCAGAATAAATGAAAGCAAGAGACAAAAAGGCTTATTTCACTGGGGAAGGAGTACAGTAGATGAGCAAATTCTGCTGACTCGGGAATCAGCTCTTAAGCAACTTCCTTTCTCTGGCTCTGCAGAAGACCCCGTCAAGAGGATGAAAAAGCAGCCCACAAACAGGGAGAAAATATGTGCCAACCACGTATCTGACAAAGCACTGGTGTCCAGAAGAGGTTAGAACTCTTAAAACTCAGTAGTAAAAAACAAACTTATCCTATTAGAAAAATAGGCAAGAAATACAAAGAAACATTTCAACAGGGAGGCCGTGCAGATGGCAGTTAAGCAGGCCAGAAGCCGCTGAACAGCGCCGGTGACTAGGCACACGCAAACACCAGTCACATCAAGACGCCACGGAGCCTGCTCAGAATGACCACAGTGAGAACACAGTGGCCACGTTAAACACCAGTGAAGACGGAAAGAAATGATGGGTCACACATGGCCGGTGGGTGCGTGCAACGGAACAGCCACTCTGGAGAACAGTTTGGCCATTTTGTTCAAAAGAACTAAATATGCAACTATCATATGACCCAGCAACTGCACCCCTAGGTATTTATCCTGGAGAGACGAAAACGTGTATTCACACGAGAAACCCATACACAACTGTTTCTGGCAGCTTTCGTCAAAACAGCCCCAAACTGCAAGCAACACAGGTGTCCTTCAATGAATGAATGGGGACAAATTTATACCAGGAATACTGCTCAGCAATAAGGAGGATCTATTGATATATGCAACAGCTTGGATGAATGTCCAGAGAATTATGCCTAGGATGCAAAACAAGCCAATCCCAGAAGGTTACAGAACATATGATTCCATTTATATAGCTTTCCTGAAATGACAAAATTATAGAAGTGAAGACCAGATTAGCGGTTGCCATGGGCAACTGAGGGGTATAGTAGGAAGGGAGGGATGAGGGAAGGCATGGCCATGAAAGGATAACGGCAGAGACCCTTGTGATAAGATGCCCTGCGTCTTGAAAGTACCAGCATATTTCTCCTCCACATCCTCCTTTTGATACTGGCTATAGTTCTGAGAGATGCTACCATGAGGGAAACCAATAAATGGGGCCTGGACTCTCTCTCTGCATTTTTCTTACAACTGCCTGTGAATCGAGAATGAGCTCATAAATAACAAGTTTAATTTTTAAACATCGCACCAGGAAGCCCAGAGCCTCGTGGTGGGTGTTGGAGAAAGATGACAATGGACTCTGCCGGTGAGCAAGAGGGAAAAAGCCAACAGCCCCACAAGGGGTCAAGACACATGCACACTGATATTCCCCTCGCAGGAAGAAGGAAAAGAATTAAACCACGCAGGCTGGTTTACCAAAGAAACCTCTTTCAGCCCAAACTCCTCTGAAGCCAGAGGCTCCATTCAGCCCGGCACACATTCAAACAGCAAGGCCCCACCCCTCCCCGACACGGACTTGGAGATGCGATCCGTTCACACAGAGTCAGCAGTCTGGAACATGTGTTTGCAATCGGAGGCTTCCTGTGAGGTTCGCGGGCCTTCATCACATGTCTTCCGGCATCTCTGTGGTTTGGGAGGCCTGGCCAGCCGGCCGTTGGACTAAATGTCTGGCTGAGCATAAACAAGGGGTCTAAGGGGCAGTTCTCCAGCCAGCAGGCCAGACTGTGGGCCTCGGGGTGCACATGGGGCCTGCTCTCGTGCATTTTCTCAGAAGATCATTTATCTTTTTCTCCCTCGTGTCAGAGAAGAAAATCCCTCTAGGACTGACCCACTGCTCCATTCCAGCCTCTCCTGGGAACCAGGGAGGCGGCACAGAGCTTCCTGCCCTGTCTACCCCTACCCTCTCTGCAGCCCGGAGGGAAAGCTGGCAGGCCAGCCACACATATCAAGCAAAACCACTGCCTCCCCCCTGCCTGGCTGCCGCCCCCACTCACCCTGGCTCTTGCAAGGCCTGTTTTGCACGAGTCACTCCCTGAGGAGCCATTCTCGTCCTAATGTGCTTCTTGGGCATTTCAAGGGATTCCACGAACCACACTCTCAAAAATCATGTATTAGCATGACTGATTTCTCATTTAATCTGCCCCTACCGTTCTCAACTTCTTTTCCGGATGGGATCACAGAGATCTGGAAAAGCTCATTCTTTCTTACTTAACGCTGACATCCTTTCAACAATTTCTCCTCCCCCCACCATCTGCTTCAGGAAACAGAAATCAAGAGTTTGATGAGGAAACTTTCGGGAATCCCCTGGCAGTCCAGGGGTTGGGACTCTGAGTTCTCACTGCTGCAGGCTTAGATTCAATCCCTGGTCAGGGAACTGAGATTCCACAGCCATGTAGCTGGTCAAAAATAATAAATAAATAGGTGAGGACTTCCCTGGTAGGTCCCGTTGTTAGGAATCCTGCCAACGGAGGGGACACACGTTCGATCCCTGGGCTGGGAAGACCCCACAGGCTGCTGGGAAGCGAAACACGTGCACCACAGTGGCTGCGCCCGGGTCCTGCAAGTACTGAAGCCCGTGTGCCCTAAAGCCCGTGCTCTGCAACAAGAGGAGCCACAGCAATGAGAAGCCTGTGCACCGCAACTAGAGAGTAGGCCCCTCTTGCTACAGCTCGAGAAAGCCCTCACGTAGCAGCAAAGACCCAGCACAGCCAAAAGTAAATAAATAAAATTCAAAAGTAAACAGGTGAGAACACTTCCTTAAGCAATCAGCACACACTGGTCCTCCATCTGGCCTCAGGTCAGAGTCCTGAGCCCCCTCCCTCCGTCCAGGGTCTCCAGGACTATCCTCAAAGGCAAAGGAAAGCAGCTGATGAATTTTCCAGAGGCTCTTCTGCAAATGTCCTTTATCATATGCAGCCTCAGGGCCCACATACTGGAAAGAGATGTCAGCCAGCCAGGGGGACCATGAATGTTCTCTATCCAAACATGGAACTTTCTCAAGGCCTGTGCTTTTGTTTAGTAGCAGGTGAAGTGGGCACAGAGGAGAAAAATGAGAGAAAGGACAAGGAAAACTGCCCAAGTGACCAAGAAACCTGGTGACGGAACAGTTCCCAGACTCTGAGGTCCTGGCTCTCCGTTCCCAGGGTGAAACATCATGTCCTCACGGGTTACAGGGGAAGGTCCTCAGAAACAGGGGAAGGGGCCCAGGGTGTATCTGCAGGGCTGCTGATGCTCTGTCCCAGCTGTACCATGAAGGCTACTAACTGGGCCAAAAAAGCAACGTAGTAGGGCAGGTAAGTGGGGCAAGTGCAGTGGACTTCTAGTGTGTGGATTGCATGCTCTGCAGTTCTCTGTCCTCTTAGTCAGACACAGATGTTAACACCCATCTCACCTTTACAGCAAGGAGATCGAACCAGTCAATCCTAAAGGAAATCAACCCTGAATATTCACTGGAAGGACTGATGCGGAAGCTGAAGCTCCAATACTCTGGCCACCTGATGGTCACTGGAAATGACCCTGATGTTGGTAAAGACTGAAGGCAAAAGAAGAGGGCAGCAGAGGATGAGATGGTTAGAGAACATCACCGACTCAATGGACATGAATGTGAGCAAACTCCACGAGATAATGGAAGACGGGAGAGCCTGGCATGCAGCAGTCCACGTGGTTGCAAAGAGTCAGACACGACTGAGCAACAGCAACAGGAGGTGCCATAAATATCAGAAAGCCTGACAACCAGGCCCCAAAGAATTAGGAGTTCCTTGTTCTCACATGAACGTAGAGGTAGATATTCCAGGGCTCAGACACTTATTCCATTTGCATCGACCCTAAGACCCGCTTTTCTCTTTTTCACATTTTAACATCTTGAGAATCCAACTGTGCTTTACCAACAAACCAGGGTTTCATTAGCAGCAAGCACATCTCTTTCCTACTGATACTTAAGTAAAGGTGTGTCTTAAAATATGGACTGTATTTCAGTGAAAGACAATGTGTTCTTACCTTGGGGGCATTGCCTCACAGTTGCAGGGCGGCTGCTGCACCTTCGACCATCACGTCCAGATTGCAGATGGCAGGAAAAGAGACGTGGGAAGGGCATTCAAGGTTTTTTCTTCTGGAAACTTTGTCTTTTTAGTTAGGAAGAAATGCTCCTTCCAAGAAATGTCCACTTTTATATTATTGACCAGAACTGGGTCGCATGGCCATCTGTTGGGTGCTGGGAAGGTAAGCTTTAGGTTCCCAGGTTCTGAGTGAGCCAACGTGTCATGTCTGCTCCAGGAGGTAAAATGACAATCCCACGTCCTGGCTACTGTAAATAGAGCTGCACTATAGCCAGGACATGGAAACAACCTAAATGTCCATCAACAAAAGAATGGATAAAGAAGATGTGGTACATACATACAAAGGAATATTACTCGGCCATAGAAAGGAATGAAATAGTGTCATTTGCAGCAACATGGATGGACCTACAGACTGTCATACAGAGTGAAGTAAGTAAAAAGAGAAAAACAAATCTCATATATTAATGTGTATATGTGGAGTCTAGAAAACGGTATAGATGATCTTATTTGCAAGGCAGAAATAGAGAAATAGACATAGAGAACAAATGTATGGACACCAAGGGGGAAGATGAGGTGGGATGAGTTGGAAGATTGGGACTGACATGAGGGCTTCCTTTATAGCTCAGTCGGTAAAGAATCTGCCTGCAACGTAGGAGGCTCAGGTTCAATTCCTGAGTTGGGAAGATGGACCACATGCCAAGATCTTAGTTTTTTAAATGTTGAGTTTTAAGCCAGATTTTTCACTCTCCTCTTTCACTTTCATCAAGAGGCTCTTTAGTTCCTCTTTGCTTTCTGCCATAAGGGTGGTGTCATCTGCATATCTAAGGTTATTGTTATTTCTCCCTCCAATCTTGATTCCAGCTTGTGCTTCATCCAGTAACTATTCTCTAAAAAAAAAAAATTAATTTGAAAACATAGTATAATAACAAGCCCAGTCTCTGCCGTGTATAATAGTAGAAGCTGCCCAAGCAGCAGCTCTTTACCTCTGCTGCTGCTAAGTCGCTTCAGTTGTGTCCAACTCTGTGTGACCCCATAGACGGCAGCCCACCAGGCTCCCCCATCCCTGGGATTCTCCAGGCAAGAACAACTTACCTCCACTCACAAACAAAAAGGCACGACTTCTGCGCTGCAGTGAGGACACCAGCACGCTAAACAACCTCACTTCTTGGAACGTGGCAGCCAACACTCTAGGAATGCAAATGAGCTTTGCCCAGGGAAGAGCGAGACATACAAGATTCTGCAGAACTATCTCCACACGCTTATACACCTATTCATTTTCTGGTGCAAGATAAATAAACACACTGTTGTGCTTTGCTCACAAATGGTTTCTTTGGTTTTCCTCCACCAAGCGCAGCCCATCTCCTGCTCCTGCTCTTATGCACTCTCAGCCCTGCAACCCCTTCCAGCCTCAGTGGGAATGAGCCAGGCATCCTGGGCACCTGGCCATACCATGGATGTGCCCAGCTTTCTCAGGCAACTGGAAAGGAGCTGATCTCTCTTCAGCCTTTCATAAGGCTTCCCTGGTGGCTTAGATGGTAAAGAATCTGCCTGCAATGCCGGTGATATTTCAATCCCTGGCTCGGGAGATCCCCTGGAGAAGAGAATTGCAATCCACTCCAGTATGCTTGCCTGGAGAATTCCATGGACAGAGGAGCCCAATGGGCTATAGTCCATGGGGTCTCAAAGAGTCGGATACGACTGATCGACCAATACTTTCACTTACTTTCAGCTTCTCATAGAGTAACTCATGTAATCTTCCTGCGAATCTGCATGCAGGGTATAAGCATTCCTATTTGCCAAAACTACAGCTCGGAGAAGTTAGAGACATGTTCGGGGTCACCAGCTGGGAAGCAAGGAGCTGAGATACAAACCCAGGCTGCCTGCAGCCCGTTCCCTCCACGGCAGTGCCTCCCCCGTGTTGCCACTGTTTACCTCTCTGTTTAGGTCAGAAAAAAAAAACACATCAGGAGGCCATGGAAAGAGTAGGTATTGCAACTACAGGGGGCCCTAGGACCCTAAGACCTCCGCTCTTCTGCCTGTGCTGGGCGGGCTGTGCTCTGGAGTCGCAGAGGTGGCCTGCACAAGACCAGCCAATCCGGTTCCCTCCTGAGACAGGTGAGGACTCGGAGGCCCTGAATGGCAACAAGAAGAAATGGAGCCAGGGCTCAGACCACAGCTTCTAGGCCACTTGCAGTTTCCAGCATGATCTTCAAGCTCTCCAACGACAGTCACTCACGGGGCCAGGCCAAGAAGCTGCCCCCACCATAGCTATCTTGTGGATTTCCATTTGTCAATTGCACAAAAATATTTCCAGGTAGAGGACCACAGGCCCAGCATTGTTCTGGAAATGGGGCAACGAACAAGAGGTAATGACTAGGTTCTCGTGCAGCTTATATTCTTGTACAGCAGACAGGAAGGTTGTGTCAAGGGCCACGGAGCTGCACTTTAGAACTGGGGTGAGGGAAGCACTCTCATAGGAGGTGGCTTACACGGGGAAGGATGAGAAAGAAGCAGCGGGTGAAGGTCTGGAGGAAGAACGGTCCAGGCAGAGGACAGAAGGCCTTGACAGGGAGAGGGCTTGGCTACCCTAGCAAAGAAGAGAGGCCACTGGGGCTTGATTCTGGAAGAGAAGAAAGTGACAGGTGGGAGCGGAGGCCAAGGGCAGGTCCCGTATAGCCCAGGGGCAGGGAGAGGGGCTTGGCTTTTGCTCTCCATACAATGAGAAGTCACTACAAAGTTTGCACCTGAGCCTGTGCTCTCACTTCAGCTTTAGAAAGATTGTTCTGGATGCTGGGGAAAGAGCAGAGAAGGGGCAAGAATACAAAGAGGCAGCTGAGTCCTCAAGCAGGGCCAGCAGTCCTCAGCTCATGTCCTCATTAAACTGTGAGCCTGGAGTTTTCACAAGGCTGCACTGCACAGCTGTGCGGGTTGTGTACTGCCCAACTCTGGGATGCCCATCGCTTAATCTACATACGGACGGCATCCTGCTTGCTTCAGCCCTTTGTGATTCTGAAAGACTCGTACCAGCCTGACATAGTCACGTCAAAGGAGCAAAATGAAAACCCCTTTAGTACCATTTCTCTACATGAAAGTGAGACACACAACAAATCACGGTGTCTAGGACGGGATCCTTAATCATACAATGATGTGAACAGGAGGAACCACAAAATCTAAAATAATCTTGTACCTTTAATGAATTCACATCCACTGGAAAATACATTAATCCCTTGGTTATCTGGCCCAGCACTTAAAAAAAGAATCATGGATGATCCCCCCAAAATGGATTATAATTGTAATTGATTTAAACATGCACCAGGGACTTCCCTGGCAGTCCAGTGGTTGAAATTCCTCCTTCCAATGCCGTGGGTGCAGGCTCCATCCCTGGTTGGGGAGCTAAGATTTCACATTTGGCCTCCAGGCGAAAAATTCAAAACATAAACAAGGAATGTTGTAACAAATTCAATAAAGACTTCAAAACTGATCCACATTAAAAAAAAATCTTAATAAAATCAGCATGCACGGGACGATCAGTACTCACAGAGACAAGCTGCAGCTCTTCCACGGGCAATGGCATTTCAGTTCATATTACTGTCCAAACCTGACTCATGAATATTTAAAACAAACACAAATTCTTGTTCATTCTCTCATCAAACATGTGTTGAGAGTCTGCTGTATGTAGCCAGACACTGCTGGGTCTTGGAGCAAACAACCTGTATGTCCCCTGCTTTCATGGACCTTGGCGTCTAATGGTCTGCACAGACACTAACCAAGGAAAAACACACAAATACATAGACCGTTATAACTTGTAATAAGGACTAGAAAAGGACAGAGAAGAGATTAGGGTGGGGGAGACTCCTTTAGGTTGTAAGGATCAGAGAACAAATCCCTGGTGCCATTATGATGACCATAGCCACCACGGCTATGACATCTTTCCATGGCTCTCCCGCCTCATTCTCCTCGCTCTCTCTTCAAGCAAATATTTGCCCAGGAATTCACTCTCTTACCCCCATTATCCTCCTTGCCCACCCCAAGCCCTCCAAGCTCTGGGACCCTGAAGCAAGCAGATAATCCTCAGAACCAGCACCACATATCAAAGTGTTCTCGGAAGGACAGCAGTGAGCAATCTTGAAGGAAGAGCTTAGTTTCTTGTCCAGGAATTGGACCTGGGTAATGTAGATGAAAACCAGGAATCCCAGCCACGAGTCCACCAGGTGTGCGGGAGCAAGCACACAGCCCCTGGAGTCCCCACATGAACCCCCAGAATTGACTCTGCTGCACAGATGGCCTTGGCGGCCCCACAGCAGACTGGCAGACAGACTCCCAGGCCAGCCAGGGAGCAGAGCAGCAGAGAGCATCATAGAAGAGCCCTAACCCCTGCCGGGTCCCCCAGCCTCTGGCAGGGCCAGACCCCAGGCACAGACTCCCCAAAAACGTCTTTGCCAAGTCTGCCCAGGGCTGTGCTGCTGAAACTTACCGCATCGCCTGAGTGTATCCAACAGGCTTAAGAGCCACTGCCCCCAGCAGACCGGATCTGGGAAATTTACATCAACCACATTTTAGATTGGGCCCAAATCATGATCTATGCTGTCAGCAGAGCCTCTGGCTGGTTTCATAATTTATCCCACAGGTATCGAGGTCTATTACTGTCCAGCTGTGCTCAGAGCTAGAGAAATAAAGATGAATGGAACCCAGTCCTCACTCTCCAACAATTTCCAGCTGACCAACTGTAGCACCCTTGGGGTGTCCTGAGCTAGAGCACCCATTAGTCCAAATGGCACCTTTTACACAAGCTAGGAAGAGGGACCCCCTCTAGGCCAATGTAGTCTGACGGACAGATGGGGCCGGCCACTGGTCCCCCTCTGTCCCTTCATCTGAGCACCCTGATGCAGCAAGCAATCTTGCCTCTGAGCTGGAAGGTCATGATGGGCTGACAACTTACAGTCAGTGTCTAGCAGATGTTTCTGCTCCCTTGGGATTCGCATGTTAATGACGTCTTTCAAATGGAAAACAGACCCAAAAAGTCCCGTGACAGTGGAGGGAGGAGTAAGCCAGCTCTGAGAAGGTAAGAGCTGCAAACTCAAGCCAGCATGGTGTTTATTGGAACATAAGAAACCATAATGCTTAAAATACACAAGAGCTCATATTCAGAGCAGCAACCAGTATTAAAGGGAACCAAGTGATAGATAGAGTGGGAGCTTTTATAGTCGCTGTGGGACCCAGTTACACTGCAGCAGTGACTGTGCTATAATTATTCTTGACTTGTTTAATGTGTTTTTAGTATTTTAATGCCACAGGGTGCGGCACGCGCACCAGTGAGGAAACACACACATACGCAAAGGTTGGAAACCTTTAGTCTACCAGGAAAGAGGTGTAAAGGAAAGAATTCTGGCTCCCTGACTCAATTCTTACCGGAGACCTCAGATCAAAAAGACAAGACACACAGTTCTACCTGGAGAGGTCAAGGAGGACTTCCTGAAGGAGGTGAGAATGCAAAGAACCTTGAAGACTGAGTAGGAGCTTCCTGAGCAGACAGGATGGGGACAGCCTTGTGCAGATGTGAGAGGAAAGAGCTAGCTCTGTGTACATCCTGGCTGTAGGCTGTGATGTGGCTGGATGTGGGGACGGGATGAGTAAAGGAGGGGGAAGGAGGGGAAGGGAAAGCAGCTCATGAAAGAAAATCAAGGACGTGGCTCTGTTCCTTTTATTTCCCCTCAATTCAATGCCCTCCCAAACCCTGCAGAAAAGATAAGATTAGTCTGAAGACATACGATGGCACTTTCTTTGGGATCAGTAAGATTCCACAAGCCTGCATCTTTAACTTGAGTGAGAAATGGGTAGTTTGCAGAAATACCCAGGGCCCGGCTCTGCCGAACAGAAGCCCATGTTCAGGATCAGTGATGCAAAATGAAAATGGGGGCCTCCTGTTAGAAAATTACAGAGAATTTCAAGACAGCACCAACAAAGCATTAAATGAAGGACAAGCCTCTTTGTATCATCCATGACTTTTTCTAAGTGCTGAGCCAGATAATCAAGGGATTAATGTATTTTCCAATGGGCATGAGGTAATTAAAAGTACAAGATTCATGCCATTTTCAGAAAATTGCATGGACCTAGAGATGATCATACTAAGTCAGCAGTCCCCAACCCCATATTGGCATTAGGGTCAAATCTTATATATAATGGAATACTATTCAGACATAAAAAAAAGAATGAAAATTTGTCTCCAAGTCAGCATCATGGATGGACTTGGAGGGCGTTATGCTAAGTGAAATAAATCAGAAGGAAAAAGACAAACACCGTACAATGTTACTGACATGTGGAATTTAAAAACTACAACAAACTAGTGAATATAACACACAAAAAAGGCAGACTCACAGATACAGAGAACAAACTAGTGGTTACCAGCGGGGAGGGGGAGGGCAGGGGCAATAGAGGGGTAGGGGACAAAGAGGCACAAACTATTACGTGGAAAATAAGCCACAAGGAAATACTGCATAACATGGGGAATATAGCCAATATTTTATAATACGTATAAATGGAGTATAACCTTTAAACATTGTGAATCACTGTATTATACCTGTAACTTATATAATATGCATCAACTACACTTCAAATGTTTTAATTAAAAAAAAAGAATGTAAAATCTCTAAGTCAAAATGCTCCCTTTATGTCATTTTTACCTCATACATTTTGAAACTGTGCACAAAGATTTATGAGAACATAAGACCAAAGCAGAACAAAAGCCTCTTCTGGGACTATTAATTCTTTTGGCTTCAAATTCCATCGTATCTTACGTTAACAATGGCACACCTACTTCCCGTGGTTAGCGTTTCCACTTCTTCACTTTGCAACTTCCTGCCTTATACTCTTGCATCCCCATTTAAACAACACATACCTGGATTTTGTTTTGTTACCCAATATGAGAGGCACAGCCTTTTAAAGGACACTTTAACCAGGGCACACAGATTGTGAGCACTGGAATACAAGGATGCATTTTGTCCATAAACTTGTGTTTTCTATTCAGAGTGCTTTCCTATTGTTTCTTTTCTTTTTTTTTCGTTTCTTACTTTCGTTGTATTAATCACGTTTTAGTTGTTGTGTTTCCCTTCTCTCTTTTAACAGTTTATAATGTATATATCCCATTTCTAGTCTTCTTTTTTTAAACCTTTAATTTTTTTTCAGTAGAAGAAAATGAACAGTTTTATTTCCAATGGTGTGTGGTCTTCAGCTGATAACTACTTTATCTTGCCCTGTTTGTTGTTGTTAATTTTTAGCAATGTTAAGTTACACAGATATTTTCTTCTTGTGAAAAACAAAAACATTATGGATTTGGTCAATTCCTCTTTGATTACATCCCCAATGCCAGTCCCCTCTCAAAAAGTAGTGACTATATTAAGTTTAAAGATATCCTTCTAACATTTTCCATGGATTATAATATATATATTATATATACATTCAGTACATGTGGGCTCAGTCACTCAGTCGTGTCCAGCTCTTTGTGACCCCATGAACTGTAGCCTGCCAGGTTCCTCTGTCCATGGGATTTCCCAGGCAAGAATACTGGAGCGGGTTGCCACGTCCTACTCCAGGGGATCTCCCCGACCCAGGGATTGGGTCTTGCATCTCCTGCATTGACCAGCTGATTCTTTACCACTAGCGATACCTGGGAAGCCCCACATTCAATACACATATATTCACGAAAACTGGTATTTTCTTCAATCCCATTTCTAGAAATCTGTTACGAAGAAATAATTTAATAAGTAGGCCAAAATATTGGAGAAGGAAATGGCAACCCACTCCAGTATTCTTGTCTAGAGAATCCTGCGGACGGAGGAGCCTGGTGGGCTGCTGTCTATGGGGTCGCACAGTTAGACACGACTGAAGTGACTTAGCATGCATTGGAGAAGGAAATGGCAACCCACTCCAGTGTTCTTGCCTAGAGAATCCCAGGGACGGGGGAGCCTGGTGGGCTGCTGTCTATGGGGTCACACAGAGTTGGACACAACTGAAGCAACTTAGCAGCAGCAGGCCAAAATATATGTGAAAAAATGTTTCACAACCACACTGTGAAATTTTTAATTAAAAACATTCTAAATATTCATCAATAGAAGACTGGTTAAGTAAATTATGGTATATTCATATATTACATCAAAGGTGATGTAATATATTCTTAATTTCATTGACATAAAACAGTGACTAGAATGTATTTTTAAAAGAAATAAGGACTTCCCTGCTGGTCCACTGGCTAAGCCTCTATGCTCCCAGTGCAGGGAGCCCAGATTTGATCCCTGGTCAGGGAACTAGATCCCACAGGCTGCAAGTAACACCCGGCAGAGCCACATACATAATAAATATTTTTTAAAAAAGAAGAAGAAAGAGAAATAATCAGGTTACAATCACACACACACCAGTATGCACACATGCACACAAACATACACACACTAGGGAAAGGGTATTGACATAATAATCCAGTGATTCCCTCTGATGGCTAAGATTTCAAGTGATTTTGCTTTCTTCAGTATCTTATATTAATTGAATTTTTACAATCAGCATACACAGATGTTATAATTTTAAAAATATTTAAAAAATCTTTTCCAAAAAGATTAATCCTAAATGACATAAATGCTCCGGGAATATTTGTCATCTTTATCCCAAGGTTTCTCCTCCTCCCTGGCATGTTGCCTTTGACGCTGGGAGATCCTATGTCCGCATTATAAAAGCAAGCTCTGGAGAACTTCTAAATAAGGAGGAAAGAGGGTTAGCATCATGTGCTATGCATACTAAAAACATCCAGCTGCAAATAATCGGTGTCACTTTGCGTGTCACTGGTATCATTTGCTCAGCTGTCAGTCCTTATGTTTTCTGAACCCTAAACACGTTTTTCTGTGTTTTGCCTTAAATAATATTCTTCTGGAAAAGAAGCAGGCAGTAAAGCCCTTCGTGAAGAATGCCAAGAGCATGGCAAGCAGTCTAAGCAACGCTTCTGACACTGTTAATGAAAATCAATAATTATTTCAAGTACTCATTAGTGCAATTAATGCTCTTGGCGTCATTGGAAGTGTGCCTCACAACCGCTGAAAAACTCCTACTCCTGGTGGAACATTTCTGTCCTGGGAATTATCCCTGAGATCGTGAGGTTTGGGGCCACAATCATTTTGTTACTACCTCCTATTAAGCACCAGGAGTTGTTGCAAAAAAGAGTAGCTTGGTCATTAAGCTCCCAGTTAAATGCAGGCTGAAGTCAAGCTGATCAATATTTAATATCTTGTCATTCCCCTGTCCCTTTGGAAGAGGCTCACCAGAGGCTACTTAACGCTATCTGTCACATGAAGAAACCAAGACCAGCTCCCGCACCCTGGGGGTAGAAAGAGTATTAAGAAGAGTTTCTCCTGATTTTAAATAAAGATAAGGGGCCAGGCTGTCACACAAGCTAAAGGCTGTACACATGAGGGGAGTGCTTTCTACCTGGTTGAGTCCACCTGCAGGAACAGGGCTATTTTTCCTGAAAAGGGCTGGCAAAGTCTACACAAAGAGTTCTTATCCAGACCACATCAGGACTGCGGTTTAACAAGCAGGCATGTCAGGGAGCAGGAGGAGAGGTTGTCAAGGGAAACTTCATTTCCTTGCAACCCTCCTGGGTGCTGACTGCAAATTGTTTGGGAAGACAGGCTTGTCCTGGAGGATGGAGAAAGCCAGGTTTTACATTTCCTGACCTGTGATGGCCAGGGTCCAACCTGAACGCTAGGCTGATACACCCAATGTCCTGGGGGCGGGGATGCCAAAAACATCAGATCATGCTCTTCAGTGTGTGTGTGTGTGTGTGTGTGTGTGTGTGTAAGCGTCCACCCAAATAATAAGGTATTTTCTGTGACTCCATATCTAGGAGTGGACATAGATACCACTGCCAGGAAACCAGGATATCAAGCCCCATGCTGGCATGAAGGGGACCCCACAAGACCTACTCTGAACCTGCAAGCAATAGGCGATGGTCATTTTAGATCTCAGGAAAGAAGTCTAAATGGCATTATTATTTTTACATCTCTAAAGGAGTCTCAACGACTCCCACCCTCCAGCACTCCGTGATGGCTCTCGCTCAGACATAAGGCAGCAAACAGTGCTGAGTGCAGACTGGAAGCAGAAGCTGCCAGCCTCCAGCCCGGGGCAGAGAGTGCACTGCAGGCCTGGACGAGGTGCGTGCATGCTTCAGTCGTGTCCGACTCTTTGCAACTCCATGGACTGTAGCTTGTCAGGCTACCCTGTCCATGGGACTCGCCAGGCAAGAATACTGGAGTGGGTTGCCATGACCTCCTCCAGGGGATCTTCCTGACCCAGGGATCGAACCCATGCCTCTTGTGTCTCCTTCATTGGCAGGCAGATTCTTTACCACTAGTGCCTCCAGGGAAGCCCAGGATGAGGAGCACAGATCTCCAATCTGGGACTAAAACTCCTCCTTCACTGTAGCTTCCTACTGGGGGTTTCACCAGCCCCTCCTGGTTTTTTCCTCAAATGAAGGACTTTGTTGTTATAGTTCAGTTGCTCAGTTGTGTCTGATTCTACGCAACCTTGCGGACTGTAGCCCACCAAGCTCTTCTGTCCATGGGATTTCCCAGGCAAAAATACTGGAGTGAGTAGTCATTCCCTTCTTCAGGGGAGATTCCTGACTCAGGGATCAAACCCAGACCTCATGCACTGATACGCAGGCTCTTTACCACTGAGCCACCAGGGAAGCCCAAATGAAGGACTATTCTTCCCATTTTTCAGATGCAGGAGCCAAGGCCGGGACCCAACAGCCAAGTCCAAGCGTCTGTGACTCAGTGCTCAGAGCTCCAGGAGCCGGTGTGGGGAGCTACAAAAGGGGGTCCTGGCCTGCATAAGGAGAGCCTTTGGAGGAGCAAGCTTGACCAGGAAACCATGGCCTTCTTCACATGAACACAGGAGGAGGATGGGAATGGAATACGTCCAGCTCACATCTCACTTACCTCTCCTCACCAAGGTGGTCCAAGTCGACCCCCAGTTCCCTTCCCCACAGGGGCTGGATCCTCAGCCACTCTGTCATCTTCTCCAAGCATGTCCTGTGAAACAGAACGGAACGGAACGGATCAGGCTCTTGTTGGTGGAGCAGCACCTGGAGGGGGCCAGGGGTCCATTCTTTCAAAGAAGGTGAGGACAAAGCAAAGACCAAAGTCTAGGATTTCATGACCATGAGCCTGATATGGGAACACGGGCCACGTGTGGCTACTGAACACTTGAAATGTGTTAAGTGCAGCTAAAGCACTAAATGTTTTATTTCAGTTAATTTAATTAACCTAAATAAATGTAAAAACTGACCATTTGAGGGACTTCCCTGGCAGTCCAGCGGTTAAGACTGCAATTCCTCTGTAGGGACGCAGGTTCGATCCCTGGTATGGGAACTAACATCCTGCATGCCACACAGTGTGACCAAAAAAATAAATCAGTAAAAATGAAAAATTGGTCATTCGATTTGGTTTTTGGAAACCATGTGTCGAGCAAACTTAGGTTTTTAAATCTACTTTCTCAATCTTAAATTTTATGAAATCTAAATGCAGAGCAGACATTTCCAATGAAAAGGGAGCATCTGAACTCAGAGGTGCTATGAGTGTACAACGCACACCAGGGCTGGAAAACTCAGTAGGAAGAAAATCTAAAATACCCCTTTAATAACTTTTATATTGATGCGTCCTGAAGTCATCACATTCTAGATATACTGTGTTAAATAAGATGTATTATGAAAAGTCATTTCACCTGTTTCTTTTTTTACATTTTTTTTTTAATGTGACTACTGGGAAATTTAAAATTACGTATCACATTTCCATGGGTTCACTACTCTCAATGTTAATGTTGCCAGGGACAGTGCTGGAAAGCGGACAGCCAGGCCCAGAGGTTCATTTGTCACTGGTCCTCTCATATTGCTAAAAGGTCCCTCTGGAACATTTTCCAGCCCTCTCTTTTCTAATTACTGTTTCAACAACACTAACTTCCATGGGCACGCACATCTCCTGCTCCTCACCCCCACAGCCTCTTCTCCGCTCAAGCCTCCTCCCTCTTCTCTCCTCCACCGTTTTGAAACTACCTTCTACATCTCCTCCCACCCATTTCTCAGGGCTTTTTCTTTACCGTTACCTTCTCTGGCACATCTATGTCACTTCATTAGAAGTTAAGGTGCTCCCCAGAGGTCAATGTCCTCCCCAGAGGCCAAGGTGCTCCCCAGAGGTCAAGGTCCTCCTCAGAGGTCATGGAAGGTGAGAGAGAGGCCCTCATATTCCATCTGCTCTGTTCTCTCTCCCACCACAGGCTCAGCCTTCACCCCAAGTGTAGTGCCGGGGGTCCACAGCCTCTCCCTTGCCCAGCCCACCACCTTTTCTTTCTCACTGACCTTGTGTCTCAGGATGGATTTCTGGGAAACAGGCTGTGCACAGAGATGGACAGCCCAGCGTCAATGGGAAGGACTCTTGGAGACACGACTGTGAGAAAGCCAGAGAGTGAGGCCGGGCAGACAGCGAACTTGAACTGGATGCCATTTCCCCAGGAGCTGAGCCCTCAGAAAGCCCTGGAGCCCGGATGGCCTCAGAGGCCTCCAGAGCAGAAGCAGGTCACCTGAGTGGGTCTAGATGCCCCTAAAGGGACTGAAGGCAGGAGAAGGGACAATAGAGGATGAGATGGTTAGATGGCATCACCGACTCAATGGACATGAGTTTGAGTAAACTCCGGGAGTTGGTGATGGACTAGGAGGCCTGGCGTGCTGTGGTCCATGGGGTCGCGAAGAGTAGGACACGACTGAGCGGCTGAACTGAACTGAACTGAAAGGTGGGGGATCGCCCCCACCTCCAGCAGAGACTGTCTCAGAAGCCCCCAAAGTTGTACTCTTAGTCAAGTCTAATGCTGCCTCCTCTTCAGCATCCCTGGAGCCGGGGTCCTGCAGGACCTGCCCCTCCCCCACCTCCTACTCCAGTGATGTGGCCCCTGGCACCGCGCAGACCCCCGCCAACCAGGACAGTTTCTTTCACCCACTTCTTTCCCGCTTAGACTGGGGTCTGTCTTCAGCCAGGCCCACTCTGCCCCGTCTACACTTGTCCTGCAACTCAGCCTCCCGGCTCTCCAGACCTCGGGTTGGCTCCCTCACCCCCAGCACCACAGTGGCCTCCTTTCTGAGACCCGCCCCCCTCCACTTTCAGCTGCACACCCCCTTCCCTCCCCCCCACGACCTCCTACCCCATAGCTCTAGAGAGCTGTCCATTGCATCTTCCCCAGTCACACCCCCCCACCCCATTTCAGGTCTTCCTCCATGGGGACCACGGACCCCACCGAGACCGCCCACCCCACCTCCCCTCTGTCCACCTTTCACAGTCCTGGGAGGCCTGTCAGCTCTCCCCTGGCTCTGTCTTCCGTGACCCAGCAGTCTAGCAAATGGGTAACCGAGCTCTCTGTGGTCAAGTCTTAAGAGACCACGAGTTGGGTAAGTTCTGGCCTTTGCTACTTGGGGAAATGGGAATAGCTGTCTCGCCCTGCCGGTTAGATCCAGTTTAGGCAGCTCTGCCCCTGCGGGAGGCCAGGACAGGACAAGGTTTGGGGAGGCGGGTGTCGGTCTCTACTGCTTCTCTTCCTTTTCCTCCAGTCCCGGAGGGGATCTTGGCTCCCCCAGGGCCCAGGAAATGGGAAGCTGACAGCACACAAGACTCTCAGAGAGCTAGGGCAGCGATGGGGTCGTCCTTGTGTGGGGGCTCTGCGGGTTGGGGAGGAGGGGAGGGAGGCTCTGTGATAAGGGCTGGTTCTTGGAGTCCCTGGGCAACCTCTCGCCCCCCACCCCACCACCACGGCTAACTTCTCCCAGGACCCTACCGGTTTAACGCCCCACTAGGAGCCGACTCGGGGTTGAGGGGGCGGGGGGGCGGGGGGCAGCGAGCCCTGGCGGAGGCCCAAGTGGGGACTTGCAGGCCCCCCGACATCTATCCATCCATCTGTCCATCCCCGCTCCTCGCAGGGACCCCGGGGCCACCCCCCCAGAGCCCTGATTCCCACTGGATTCGCCCCCGCTCTCCGAACGAGAGAAAGACCAACCCCAAACAAAGACCGGCGCAGCCGGCGGGGCGGCGAGAGAAGGAGCCCGGGCATTGGAGGGGCCGGGGGTGGGCGCTCGGGAGGCGGGGCGCGGCCGCAGGAAGTGCCGATCTCGATCTCGGGGCTGAGCGCGGCTGCGGTGCTGACCCGCCAGCCCTGCAGCCCCCAGCCGGCCCGGCCCCGGCGGCCCTCGCTGCGGAGCCCGCAGCCGGTGAGTGCGGCGGGGGCGCGGGAGGGGGCCCGGCGGCCGCTCGGGACTCCGAGGGAGGGGGCTGGAGTGGGGGGTGCCCGGGGCCCAGCGCGGCGGCCCATTCTGGAAAGGAGGGGCAGGATGGGACGGGCACGCAGTGCTGGCTGCCCTGTCCCCAGCGGGTGTCCGCAGCTGTCCTCCCGAGACGCCCGTCTGCACTTTGTGTCTTGGAAGGAAGCTCAGTGCACGCTGTCCCTCCTCCAGACGTCACTCCCTTTGTCCACCCTGACTCCTGGCGGCTCTTATGCGCGACCCGAGGTGACAGGTCGAGAGCCATCCCAGCTAGCACGGAAGGGTCCTTGGCTCAATGTGGGCCGCTGGCATGTCTCTCCAGGCATCGGGCTGTTCTCGGTGCAGGAGTCGTCTGTCTGCTGGGCAGGCTGGTCCACAAGTCCATGGGCACATCTATGTATTGGGGTACTCGGCCCTGCAGGGCCTGTCACCCGCGTGCCCTGCCCCTTCCTGTGCGTGCAGCTGGCTGGCTTGTGTGCAAGGGCAGGAGGTGTGAAAGGTTCTGGGTGTGTTGTTTTCACCAGCTCTATGTCCACACACGTGACTTGGCTGGAGAACATGGAAGGGGCTCCGGAAAGCATCTAGAGCTGGGTCTCAGGTGCCGAGCGTGAGGGGTTGGTGCTGGTGGTCTTTGCGTGTGGGTACACACTGTGGGGCAGGGTGGAGAGGTAAGGCTTCCCTGGTAGCTCAGTGGTAAAGAATCCGCCTGCCAGTGCAGGAGACAGGTTCAGTTCCCGAGTTGGGAAGATCCCCTGGAGAAGGGAATGGCTACCCACTCCAGTATTCTTGCCTGGAGGATCCCACGAGCAGAGGCAGGCTGCAGCCCGTAGGGTTGCAAAGAGTTGGAGAGGAAAGAGCTTCTGGAAAAACCCCAAGTGCCCTCTAGCTCCTGGACTCTTGGGGACACGCCTCAGGTAGGTGGACATGTAGGGAGAGACCGGGGCTGTGGGCAGCTGCATTAGAGGTGGCCTTAGAGGCCTGAGTTTGAACCAGTGATCTGTCCCCTGCTCCTGTCATCCTGGGGCTCCATTGCTTTGGGTCTAATAAGTGCTGTCCTGCCCACCTCTCGAAGTGGCTGGCTGCTTATTTAAGTGAGCTGAGTCATGGAAGAGTGCTTTGGCAGCAGGCAGGCTCTGAGGGCACAGGCCGAGGGCTGGGCCACAGTTCCAGTCAAGGATTTGGGGAGTGCCTGCAGGAGACCCGGGTTCGATCCAGGTCAGGAAGATCCCCTGGAGAAGGGAATAGCGACCCACTGTAGTATTCTTGCCTGGAGAATCCCATGGACAGAGGAGCCTGACGGGCTACAGTCCATGGGGTCACAAAGAGTCGGACATGACTGAGCGACTAACATTTTGGGGGGCCCACCCTGCGGGCAGTGGAAGGAGCTGTCTTTTCACTGCTTCCCTGCATGTTTCAGAGATGAGAGTGTGTGTCCAACGCCAGCCTTGATCCCCTGGAGTGTGAGGTTTGTGCAGGCCTGCCTGGGGCAGGCCCTTTGGTGTGGACGCCTCGGCAGCCCACGAGGGCAGCTGGCTCGATGGGTTCTCACCTTGTAGCCCTGGAGCAGCTGGGCTGTAGAGAGCCTTCTCCAGGCAGGCCGGGACCTTCACACCCACTGGCTGGCTTTTCTCCTTGTGTGACCCCTGGGCTCGGCCAGGGCACCTTCCACAGCTCAGGCCAGGGAGGTGGCAGAGAAGGGAGATCTCTGTCCCAAGTCACCAGCCTCATTTCAGTTCAGTTCAGTTCAGTCGCTGAATCGTGTCCGACTCTTTGCGACCCCATGGGCCACAGCACTCCAGGCCTCCCTGTCCACCGCCAACTCCCAGAGTTTACTCAAGCTCATGTCCATTGAGTCGGTGATGCCATCCAACTGTCTCATCCTCTGCCCGCCTCTCCTGCTGCCTTCAATCTTTCCCAGCATCAGGGTCTTTTCAGATGAGTCAGTTCACCAGCTTCAGGGTTCTCTCTTCTGGTCACAGGGGCTCCTGCCCACGCTGGACCTGCCGAGGAAGCCCGGGAGGGTCTCTAGAGTCCTGGCAGCCCCAGACACCGGGGTGTGGTTGTGCTTTGTGGCCCCTGGATGTCACCTGTCACCGAGGCTTCTTGGCCTATAGTAGCTGCTTAGGAAACGTTGAGAGGAAAACTGGGTTCAGTCCAGCTCAGCTTCCTACCCGCTGTGTGACCTGGGGAAAGTCCCTTCACCTCTCTGGGCTGTTCCCTCGTCTTTGGTTGAGATCGGCATCTTTCCAGGTTACAATTCTGATCTTGACTCACATTTCACATCCTCAGAGAGGAAGGGACTCTTTATCTAAAGCAGCCGTCTCCTGGCCTCAGTCACATTGCCCTGGTCTGTTTCCTTCCTAGCACCGTCTGACCCTCTCTTGCCAGCATCCGACCTCACAGAGAGCTTCGCTGAGGAGCGGCCCCGCCTGGGTCCTGCTACCTGCCGGCTCATCGCGCCTGGAACCCGGTGGGTGCTCCGAGAGGCTGTGTCAGTGAGTGAGTGAGTGACTCAGTGAGGAGTGTGTCTTTCCCCTTGTGTTCCTGGAGCTTGTGCAGGAGCTGCAGCCCCATAGGCAGGTCCTGGGGCCGCGCACCCCAGCTCTGGGCCGATCTGAGTTACAGGCTGGCTTCTGGGTAGGACTTCCTTTGACGAAAGGGCCCTCGCACTATAATAAAGCTAGAAAACCATTGCATCCAAAGACGATAGGGCCCTTTCAATACCAGTACTGGGACTGGGAATATCCCATACTCGGGGAGGACCAGAGCAGAGGTTCAGATGCTCAGAGCTATCATCCCACCAGGTGTCTCTGCTTGGCCATGGATTCCATCATATGGTTGATTTTTTGCAACTGGTTTAATTTCCTGAGCTTTGGGTCAAGGCTAGTGGGAAATTGATTCCACACATGGTATGGCACGGGGCACTGAATCAGGAGGCTACAGCAGGGATCACAGAGTGAACGGAATGCACGCTGATATGGGAGAACCTTCTGTCACTGTCCTCCCTTGGGTGTGTCCCAGGCCACCTGCCCAGATATGTCTCTCCTAGGAGATTGCTCAACCTGGTTCTCTTGAGTAGATGGCAGTGGAGGACGCCCTTGTCTTTGAGTGATTCTTGAGCCTGGAGGCCAAGGTGGACGGCAGGCCCTGCCCTATATTTAAGCAGCCATGGGAAATGTCCCTCCTCCGTCGCTTCTTGTAAATTCACCTGTGAATAGCGGGGTGACTCCGTGTCCAGTGCTGTGCCTGGGTTTGGGATATAGTTCATCACCGCCTTTGCTAAACCCCGAGGACCAGGCATCAGTGGTTCACCCAGGGATGGGGAAGGAGGTTGAGTTGTTTGTAGGGTTGTTTTAGGTCACTGGTCAAGGAGGGAGACTGGAGAGAAGTGGACAGAAGGGACCTGAGTGCAGGACCGAGCCCCCTGTTAATTCCTTTGACCATTGACCTTGCTTCTTGTATGTGTCCCCCCTGGGCTGACTTGTGGGTCTCAGGTCCATAAGGTTTATATTTCCAAGATGGCACAGGCAGAGGGCAGAGCCAGTGGTAGGGGGGAGCCAGGGGTTCGGGGCTTGAGCCTTGGTCCTGAGAAATAATAAAGAGCCAGCCCTGACCTCCGGGCATCTAGTTCTGGAGGAGACGATGCTTACTCCCAGGAGGAGAGGAGAGAACAGCTGAGTGCAGACTGCGGAGGAGGCTGGAAGGGAGGCTACCCCAGGCCACAGCTGGAGCTCAGAGAAGAATCGGGAAAATCCAGCCTGGAATCTGGGCTCTGCTTTCTCCTGAGCAGCTTCCGTGACCTCACTAAGCCTCAGTCTCCTGCCATGTAAACGGAGGAGATGGTTTCTGGGTCCTAACCTGGGTTCAGGTCATTGAGGTTACCCAGCAGGCCAGCCCCACCTCTGGATGCCCCTCCAGCTGGGTGATTCCCCTCCCCAAAGGTCTGCAAGGAGGAGCCAGTTATATTCCAGAACTTCTGCCCCACTCCCTGGGGGAGGAGGTGGGTACGCAGATGGCCCTTCTTAAAGGCTTAAGGAGCTTTGCTGGCAAATACCAGGAATTCAAGACCTGAAGAGATTACAGAGGCTCAGGAAATGTTATGGGAAGTTGCTCTGCCAGGTCCCTGATCTGCTAAGATCCAGAGTAGTGTTCTCAAACCCTCTCTGAAGATAGTGGGGGTGGGTGACCCTCAGTCGTTCTCACCCTCATCCTGACTTACAGATTCCTCCTCTTCTTTTTAAACACGGACCTTTGAAAGATGTTCTATCAGCCAAACTTCAACAGAAGTGAAATGTGTTTTTCCATCTGACAAAAGTAACCAAAGACCAACCTTTCTGTTTTGTTTCATTATGTTTTTAAAAAATATCAGCTTATGTCATTTACTGACAAATTCTGTTGTGTTTAAAAGGCTCAGAAGGGGGACATCCCGGGTGGTCCAGTGTAGGGGGTGCAGATTCAATCCGTAGTCAGGGAACTAAGACCCCACATGTCTTGGGGCCCAAAATCCAAAACATAAAACAGAAGCAATATTGTAACAGATTAAATAAAGACTTTAAAACTGATCCACATTTTAAAACATCTTTTAAAATAAATTGATAAATAAAAATAAAAGACTCAGAAGAGGAAAGAACAAAGAACAGGAGTGAGCTGTGTGTGTTGGTTTGTTTGAGGTCTGGAACCGATTGCAAAAGTTTAATAAAAAAGCATCACCTCTTCTGGTTGATCGAGGAGGGTGGTAGCTGATCTCTGAAGTATATTGGATAGGTGAAGGCCCAAGTTTCTTGTAATATTGTAAAGAGATTTCTCTCTTAGAAGCCCCCTTCATAGACATCTATGAGAGTTCTCACATTCGGAAAATGATGTCCCAAAACCTGGTTGCAGAATGCTATTGCGCCCCACCACGAGAGGATGGAAATTGCATTCACAGTATTGACTTTCTGCTCCTGGCAACCAGCACACAGCTGGGCAGACAGTAGGAGTTCAGTAAATGTTCACTGGGCAAATATTTTAGAAAGGACTCATCAGCCTGAGACCATGTATCAAACTCTCATTCAGGACCTTAGTTCAAAAATCGGGAAAAAAGACCATTAAAGGCATTAAAATGTAAAGGCTTTTCCTTTCTCCCGTGCCCTCTTTCTTGACTTGTCATGACGGGGTGTTTTTTTTTTTAACTTGCCTTTTAATGACATTGTAAGTAAAGTCAAAATTTTGAATGATTTGCGTGAATTGCACCGTTCACTTTTACACTGCTGTTCAGTCGCTCAGTCGTGTCTGACTCCCTGTGACCCTGTGGACTTAACAGCACACCAGGCTTCCCTGCCCTTCACCATCTCCTGGAGTTTGCTCTAATTCGTGTCCACTGAGTTGGTAATACCTTTACATTGGACAGTGCCAGTTTTCAATGTAAATACATAGCCCTTTAACTTGTATGTTGAGTCATCAAAGTGACACGATTCTTATCTCAAACCCCATGTGTGCACAGGTATTTTATTATTATCAGGACAGTAGAAACAGGGCACGAACCTGATTCAAACTGTTTTTAACACACATTCTAGCAACACACTCCACTTTTGGCTTAGTAATAATAAAGGAAGGCTGGAAAAGAAACTACGCTTGACTGTCCTTGCTTTTCTCCCGTGTCATCATTTGCCGTGGAAGTGGGTGTCTAATGCAGGAAGTAGCAGAAATCAGAAAGGACGGGCCGTCTCAGGGTCCTTTGGTTGTTGGTATTTCTCAGAATGCACGGCTTTCTGTCGGCTTTGAACCAAGCTCTGGTTCCTGGCCAGCAGGGAGCTTGGCCTCAGGGGCTGCTGTGTGGTCGACGTAACCCCTTACCTGTGCAATAAGCCCCCTACGTATGAACCTTCACATTATGAACTTTCAAAGTTGCGAACATGCGTTCACACGTCCGATCGTGTAAGTTAGTTCCCGTGTCTGGGGTACACTGTCACGTTTGAGCATCCTCTACAAATGGGTGTGTACTTGTGTTCTTGGTACAGTGGTACACAGAGGACAGTGGTACAGTGTCTTTATTTCGAGCCCAGGATGTCTGGCAGCAAGTGTAAAACCAGCGGCGATATAGCTAGTCCTGCTGTAATTTTCAAGCTACTGTACTGTAAGACTTAAAATGGTTCTTTATTCTTACGTTTTTTAATGCGTCATTTGAAGATTATTATAAAACCTATTACAGTACAGTACTATATAGCCTTTTGTTGGGTACCTGCTGCTGCTGCTCAGTCGCTTCAGTCGTGTCTGACTCTGTGCGACCCCATAGACGGCAGCCCACCAGGCTCCCCCATCCCTGGGATTCTCTAGGCAAGAACACTGGAGTGGGCTGCCATTTCCTTCTCCAGTGCATGAAAGTGAAAATTGAAAGTGAAGTCACTCAGTCGTGTCCGACTCCTAGCAACCCCATGGACCGCAGCCTACCAGGCTTCTCCGTCCATGGGATTTGCCAGGCAAGAGTACTGGAGTGAGGTGCCATTGCCTTCTCCAAGTTGGGTACCTAGGCTAACATTATTGGACTTACCAGCAAATTGGACTTAACGAACGCACTCACAGGACCAAACTCCTCTGTATGCAGGGGGCTATTGTACTTGTTCTGAGGCTCTCTGAACCCCACGCAGCAAGAATGCCCTGGGACTCTGTGCTCACAGGACACCAGAAACGCCAGGTCAGACGTGGCAGCAAGGACCAGTGGGCACGTATACTATGTGTATCTCCCCAACATGCCCACCATCCTGTGGGACTCCATGTACCAAATACAAGTTCAAAGATAAATGATTAAGAATTCCCAGATGAAACAGCTGAGCATTAAAACCAGGGGTGGGGCCTTGTGAAGCTGTACATGTTTCTGTTCAGCTTCCTCCAGGAAGCCCAGGAGGACCCTCCTGTGGGTCACATTTTTGGATAGTGGCCCAGTTAGGGCAGAATCAATCCTTTAAGGCAAAAGGAGAAGGGGGCGGCAGAAGATGAGATGGTTAGGTAGCATCACCGACTCAATGGACATGAATTTGAACAAACTCCAGGAGATAGTGGAGGACAGAGGAGCCTGGCATGCTGCAGTCCATGGGGTCACAGAGAGTCAGACCCGACTTAGCAACTGAGCAACAACAACAAATCCCTTAAAAGACTGGGCCAGTCAAGTGTCCTCAGATCCCCAGTCAAGGCTTGTATCTTTGGAAAATGCTGGAGGCTGCTGTTTCCTTTCTAGGCCTCCACCCTTCTACTTGAAATCATTTACATTTTTTGAAAGTCAGCTTAGGTCATTCACCCACAGGTTCTCGTGCATTTTAAAGGCTCGGAAGAAAAGAACAGGAAAGGAGCAGAGGTGGGTGTTGTCCATTTCATCTGGGATCTGGAACGGATCAGAAAGCAAAAAGCCTCTAGGAATTCTGAGGCCCATTCAGAGAAGCTCCCCAGCTGCTCCGGGCATGGCTATTTTCTGGCCAAAACTGAGCAGATAAGTTGGGACAGGGGAGGGAGTGGCCTGATGACCAGGGACCCAGTGCCCTCAGGGCTGGAGAGAAGGGAGGAGAGGAGGGGCTGTGTGCAGGTGCCACGTGGCTCCACATTTGGGCTGTGTTTGGCATACACAGAGGCTTAAGGAAGCCAGGAGTTTCATTCCAGAAGAAAAACTCCGCTCTCCCTGTGGGGAGGGAGGGTGAAACAGGAAGCTTGGACTAGAAGCACAGGGAGAGAAATAAATGTTCAGAAAGCAATTAGCACTTGCTGGCAGCTCTGAGCAGATCACTGAGGGCTTTTCAGTGACTGGAAACGGAAAGTTCCAAGCACATTGTAGGAAGCAGGTAGTGGCACCCTGAGCCGGAGGAGGAGGGTGAAAGGAAGCCTGCCCCCTCTTTAATGGAGAAGGAACACTGTGTTAGCGGAAACAGTGAGGATGAGAAGGGAAAGGTGAGCGGGAGAAGCCGCGTTTACAGGGTACCTTCCGTTCCTTTGACTCAGTCTGCCTTCTACCTTGGTTTTCATTTACTGTGTGATTAATGCTGATTGTGAGTCGCTGTTTCCATCATTAGATTTAATAGTTGCATAACTGGCTGTCCTCCAGGGCTCTGCACACCGTTTTTGGATGACCAGCAAGCTGAGGGTGATTTTTACCTGTTTAAAGGGCCAAAACAAGCAAAACACAAAGAATATACAGCGGAAGCCAGAGGCCCACAAAGCCTGAAATGTTTCAACTGGTCCTGTGCAAAGACAGAGCGCTGGGCACTAACAGTGAACCCCAGGCTGAGGCCGTGGACAGCTCAGCGCACCCAGGGCGTCCCCGCTCTGAGATCCCAACGTTCAGTGCAACTCAGGTTGAAAAGCACTGCCCTGGGGCAGCAGTTCTCAAAGGGAGATCTCGGCCTCCTCCAGCTGGTTAGAGATGCAGCATTCTGGCCCTCTTGACCTGCCAGCTCAAGAACTCTTGGGCGGGGATAGTAAACCGCATTTTAACAAGCCCTCCAAGGGATTCTGATGCACCTCAAGTCAGAGACCACTGTCTCTCTTAGCCTTGGCCTTTCAAACCTAAAGCTTCTTGTTTGCAGGCAAACGTCATGGATGGTTAGGTGGAGAAGGGTGGAACAGCGAGGCCTCGAAGACTCTTCCAAGGCTGCACGTAACTGTAATCATTGCTTAATACACAACCAAGGCCCCAGGAGACACTAGTTCAGAGACACTAGTTTGATCCCTGGGTCAGGAAGATCCCCTGGAGAAGGAAATGGCAACCCACTCCACTATTCTTGCCTGGGAAATTCCACGGACAGAGGAGCCTGGTGGGCTACAGTCCGTGGGGTCGCAAAGAGTCTGACACAACTGGGCGACTAAGCACAGGGCCCTAGGAAGTGACATGAGTTGCAGGAAGCAGATCTTGGGGCTAGAACAATACCACCATCGACAGCAATAATGGTATCCCTTAAAATTTTTGTTTTAAATTTTTCGTTGTAGCACATGGCATGTAGAATCTTAGATTCCTGACCATTGCTCTAACCATCATCCCCTGCATTGAAAGAGCTGAGTCTGTACCACCAGGGAAGTCCCAACAATAATGTTATCCTTAATCAATGTTACCATGAATATCAATGTTAGCTTTGGGCTCTATTTTTCACGACTATGTGTATGTCTGTCTTTTAGTACACCTTTTGGAAGGTGCGCGTTTGGTAAATGCAAAGATTTAAGCACACTTCTAAACCACCTTGAAATCATCGATAAAAACATTGTACATGC
This sequence comes from Bubalus bubalis, assembly GCF_019923935.1. NCBI lineage: Eukaryota > Metazoa > Chordata > Mammalia > Artiodactyla > Bovidae > Bubalus > Bubalus bubalis. Next base: position 13,469,536 of record NC_059160.1, on the reverse strand, counting down.
CTGGGGAGTCGGAAAGCTGTATTGCAGACCTTCACGTCATGACCGAGTGTGAATTCTGTTTTCTTGGCATCCCTCAAAGGTAGACAGACCACTCCCACCCAGGGTACTTCAACCAGTTGCTGGCCCTGCAGTGATGTAGCACATGGCACGCTGACCAGAACGTCATAGGGACTTGAACCTATTGATATCCTGCTGTGTGCCAAGCACCATGTGAGGTGTGCATGCATGCTCAGTCACCAAGTCATGTCTGACTCCTTGCAACCCTGTGGACTGTAGCCTGCCAGGCTCCTCTGTCCATGAAATTCTCTGGGCAAGAATACTGTAGTGGGTTGCCATTTCCTCCTCCAGGGGACCTTCCTGACCCAGGAATGGAACCTATCTCTTCTGCATTGAAAGGTGGGGTCTTTACCACTGAGCCCCCTGGGAAGCCCATGTGAGGGCTTAGCCTATGTCATCTCCTACCATCATGATGATGCAGTTATCCCCATTTTACAGCTGTGGATTCTGAGGCACAAAGTTCAAGGCTTCCCCCAGTCCCAGGATGTCTAACCTCAGCATTGGTGGGGGTGGAGGGAAAGCTTGCCCACGATCAGGCGGTATGCAGCATTTCAATAAATCTAAGCTGGTGAGCCTGTGGACATGGAAACCAGTTATTTCCTTCCCAGTTCTCCCAAGCCTTGCCCAGTATCCTGGGTGTCCTTGGAAGGGTGAGCCTGCTCCCTCCGAAGGCTTGCATCTCTGATGTGCCATCTTAGAAAGAATTCAAGGATCAGAGGCGCATGGGAGACCAGAAAGAAAGACTCCATCTGGGTTGTCAGGAATGCAATTGCTCCCTGCGGAGCTGGCTGGGTCCTTCCATTCTTCCTTCCTCATTTAGAAAATTAATAGCCAGACTGGTAGGCAGATTTTATGTATCATCAGCATGAGTAGTAATGAGGCATCATTTTAGAGTGTTCACATCTCCAAAGTACTAGACCCTCCCTAGCTTCTGATGTCCTGGTGTTAGTGGGCTTGGTTACAGCCAGAGGCAACGAGAGTCTAGGGATCATGACCGTGGGGGCAGCCCTGTGAGTCTACAGCATCACGCCCCACCCCCCCACTCCCAAACCAGGACTGAAGACCAGAAATACAGGTTTGTGTCCCAGCTCTTCCCAGTCTTACCTGGTGAGAATAAAGAGCTGGTTTCCCTGGCCAACATATGGGGATGAGGTGATTTCTAAGTGATTTCTCCATCTTCTGGACCTGGGATCTGCAGACAGCTTTCCAAACCTTGGGAACAATGGATAATGATGCTCCTGGTGATGATGTAACTGGCACCGATTCGGGAGCCAATGTGGGCAATAGCTAGGGTATTCTGATGCCAAGTCCGTTTCTATAACATCCTCCCTCTGTAACTCATGAAACTCAAGCTCTTTTGGAAAGAATTAGGGTGACGGTACAGGGGTTGCTGGCTGGTTGCCAAATGAGTGTGCTATTTCTTGGCCCAGAAAGGTCAAGCATCTCCAAAGAGACAGGTTTCTGTATGCTTGGCTCTCCTGCAGGGGAGATTCTAATACTTTGGTGGGGGGGCAAGATGGGGGATGATGGAAGTCCCTAGAAGATGCATTTTCACAGACCTGGGGATGAAGAAACATGATTTATTTATCAGGGAGCTTAGCAGCTTCCAAACGCTCTTCAATAAATTACATCATCTCCTGGACTTAATACCTAGCAGATTTACATCCGAGTCCCAAAATGAAAATTGGAGTTTAGAATCGGATGCATGAGTGTCCTCTCTCGCCGCCTTGCATACACACATGTACAGATCCACAGTCGCTGTGCTGTGGCAGAGAGTGAGCTGAAGTGGGGGGAGGTCTGGAGACCCGGGACACCTGGCTTCCTCCCCAGCTCGGCCTCTGCTGCTTCCCTGGGGTCTCTGAGCCTGTATCTAAAGCAGGCCCTTCCTGCATGAGTTCACAGTCCAGGTCTTGTCTGTACCCACCCAAAACAGGCACCTGAACCTATTGTGAAGAAAGTCATAAACCCCTTTGGGGATGTGCTGAAACTTATGGGACCCCCACAGGTAAATGGCAACATTTTCCCCCACAAATCTGGGGGCCTCCAAGTTATATATCTAACTCCTTGGAAGCAATGGTCTTCCAAAGCCTTACTGCCAGGCCACAGTGTCCTGTACCAGACATAGTGCGGGCCCTATTTTGAAACCAAATGAGGAATTGTGCCAATCCTCCTCTCTGGGAACGGAGATGAGTTATTGTGTCATTCGGGGCTTTTTTTTTTTTAATTTCCTGGTGCCTGGAAAGGAGTGTCTGTACCTTTCTCACTGCCGGGGGGTGGGGGGGCGGGGTTGTGAATGTCCATCAGCATGACGTCCTGTGCATGATACTGAAGGGCTCTGAGTCACCCCCCCACCCCCAGCATCCCTCCTGCAGTCTGACTGGTCCCTTAGAGCCACAGAGCGTCCAAACCACCATGGTCCCCTCGATGGAGGCGCTGCTGCTGCTGGTGTGATGGGAATGGGGTGGGGGCAGGCTGCATGTTAGCCACACTTCCTGGTCTTCATGGTCACTCTCTCGGGGGTCCTCACTCTCTCGCCCTTACAGGATGGAGGGGGAAACTGGCTTAGGTACTTAGATGACCTACCCAAGGTCACACCACTGGTCAGGATGACATGTGTGTGACAGCCCAAGCCAAACATCAGAGAACCACACTGGGACAAGAGGGGTAGGAGCAGTGTTGTGGGGCATCTTTGTCTGAAGATTTGGGTCCCCGAGTCAAGCCTGGTGGCGAGTCCTTGTTGAGTCTGAGAGCTGGGACCATTGTTGCCGGGGGACCCGAGTGCCTCCTGCACCCTCCAGGCTATGAGTGTATCTTACACCCCTTCCCTGCTCAATACCCACAACGGAGGAAACACCTCCTCCCACCCCAGCCTCCAAGAACAGCGCCACCCTGAGTTCCTCCAGTTCCAGTCTAAGCCTCGAATCCAAGCTTGGGAGCCCCGTAGACCCAGTGTTCCCCACTTCTGCCTGGATCACTGGGAGGGTGTGGGGTTTTCCCTCCACTTTCGGGGCCATATTCACCCAGCCCTTCTGACCGTCTGTGAGTTCTCCAAGGCACTAGCACCCAGATGTCGGCTGGACCACTGATGGGTGGATGGGTGGGTGGCAGACTTGTGGGAAGACCTGCTTCAGATGCTCCCAGCCTACCCTGTGCTAGAGGGGCTGGACCAGAGCCGACCAGCTGGCGTCCCTGGCCACCGCCTCCTCTGGGCCTGTGTGTGGCAGTCAGCCTTTTTGCCCGGCCCTGGTCACCTTGGCCTCGGACTCCTGAGGTCCCAGTGCAGCTTCCTAAGACCCAGCCCAGGCGCAGTCTCCCGGTTGAGTCCAAGGTCGGGACGGTGCGAGTCAGATGTGCTGGGAGCCACTGTGGGGAGAGGGAAGAGGCCAGTGCTCCTGGCCTGGGGTCCCCAGGCCCCCGCCGAGGGCACCGAGCAAGGCTGCACTGGCCAGAGGCCTCCTGGGCAGAGGTGCTGTGATCAGCAGCTAAAAGCTGAGCAGATATCAGAGAAGCCTGATGCTGAAACCAGAGAATAGCTGGGCTCATGAACCAGCCTGGCCAGACCCAAACTAGGACGTGCTCCAGGGAGGCAGGCACCAGGAGCTGGGCAGGATGACCTGCCAGGCTCTGGGAGATGGGGGAGCATGCGGGGAGTGGGCGAGGAGGTGGATTTGTATTTAGACTGAGCTGTATGTCCTTGAGTGACTGCTTGTCTGTGGGGTTGGGAGTCCTAAGAATGCCGACCTCGTAGTTATCGTGAGAATTGCTCACCCTTGGCTTTATTACTCCCCTTGTCTGTGCAGGTGGCCTGAGATGGTGCAGCAGTAGATTTTACGTTGTCACAATAAAAAATGAAAGAAAAAGCAGGATGGGGCTGAGGCCAAGGAGGACCACACAAGCTGAAAGTGAAATGACAGTCGCTCGTCGTTTCTAACCCTTTGCGACTCCATGGACTGTAGCCCCCAGGGTCCTCGGTCCATGGGATTCTCCAGGCAACAATACTGGAGAGGGCTGCCATTCCCTTCGCTAGGGAATCCTCCCGACCCAGAGATAGAACCGAGGTCTCCTGCATTGCAGGCAGATTCTTTCCTGTCTGAGCCACCAGGGAATCTCAGCACAACCCAAACCATCTATCAGATGACGGGCTTCTCAGATGATCATGGAGGTCCCTTTCAGTTCGAAAAATATCTCCTGGGCCTATGGTGCAGACTCCTGGAATGCAGACCCCTGGCTCTCCCCTGGCTCATCGACCGTGGACAGTGCCGTGTCGCTGCTGCTGTTCTTTAGTCGCTCAGTCGTATCCGACTCTGCCACCCCACGGACTGTCACCCACCAGGCTCCTCCGTCCATGGGATTCTCCGGGCAAGAATACTGGAGTGGGTTGCCATTTCCTTCTCCAAAACGAATCCCCGTGCAACCCAGGTGGGATGCAAACCCACAATCCCTAGTGCTGGGTGATGGTACCATTAGAGAATAAGGAAGCTCACGCCTGCATCTTGGCCTCAGACAGAGCTAGAGTGGGTTTCTCTGTGCTTCCCGCTTTCTGGTGTGTAGGAGAGGGGAGACAGGGATCAAGTGGACTTGAATGTGGGGAAGGGGCTTAACACACCCCCTCTGCCAGAGGAGCCACACTTTATCTGTTTCATATGTTGAGGTTCTACAGGAAAATTTACCTAAAAGAATGTCCTGCTAGAACAACAACGTCCTCCTATGCAGATAAAGAGACTGAGGTACACAGAGGGCAGTGACCTCCCCAAGGTGCTGGCAGGTAGGAAGGGCTGCCCCAAATTAGACACCCGGACACCTGGGCCCTCCCCCGCCTGCAGTGCCTCTGTAACACCATGCCATGTCCATTAGCCATTCCGAGCATCATTCTCTTTGGGAATCATGGGAAGGGAAGACCACCCTCAGTGCCTGTTCCTCGCCTGGGGTCCAGGGCCCACGCTCTCCCACCCAAATCCCCTCCTGAGCTGAGCGCCCCCCTTCCCTGGGGATGATGACCAAGTAGCTCCCTGCCCCCAACAAGGCCTCACACACAAGCCTCCATGTGCATGATGAAAAGAGCAGCTCTTTCTAGGTGGAAAGTGCAATCCATTCATTCAAGAAGATCAGGAAAATTATAATATAGATCCATCTGTGAGTGTGGGAAAGATTATAGACTGTATTCTTCACTATAATTAAGCTGGTTTTAGTGGGAGCAGTAAGTACATTTGATGGCAATGCTTTGTTCTTTAAAGGTGCGTTTGATACCCAGTGCATCAGAGTTAAAACCCTGTGGTGTTAGTTCGGAGCAGCAATGATTTTCCCTGGTGGGTTCAGGGTCCCACGTCTCACCACCAGCCTCCTCTCCTCCCCTGGCTTGGTTCACCCATGCGGGTGGGCAGCCTAGGCTGCTGCCTGGGACCGATGGTGGCTGAGATGGCCAGCCCTTGGAGGTGAGAGTTGGACCATAAAGAAAGCTGAGCCCCCAAGAAATGATGCTTTTGAACTGTGGTGTTGGAAAAGATTCTTGATTGTCTCTTGGACTGCAAGGAGATCAACCAGTCAATCCTAAAGGAAATCAGTACTAATGTTCATTGGAAGGACTCAAGCTGAAGCTGAAACTCCAATCTTTTGGCCACCTGATGCAAAGAACTGACTCATTGGAAAAGACCCTGATGCTGGGAAAGATTGAAGGCGGGAGGAGAAGCAGACGACAGAGGATCAGATGGTTGGATGGCATCACCGATTTAATGGACGTGAGTTAGAGTAAGCTCCAGGAGCTGGTGATAGATAGGGAAGCCTGGTGTGCTGCAGTTCATGGGGTTGCAAAGAGTTGGACATGACTGAGCGACTGAACTGAACTGGCCTTCCTAGTACCACAGGCTCTATCGTGACCTTACAGAGCTACCAGAAGTCAACAAAACACATACCGGGGCCCATCGGTGATTTTGAGAATTCGCTTAAGCGAATACTCATCCCCAACCCCAGGCTCTGCTTTATAACTTGCTTAACCATTTGGGTTTACTTAATTTAACCTCCGAAGTAGTGACTCTAATCCTGTCATCCCCTGAGTCAGTGGTGTCCCCATGCTTTCAGAATAAAGGCCAGTTTTGAGCCTGGCATAGACCTGCTTTGCTCCTTCTCTGCTAAATTCCCGCTCATCCTGAGCACTCTTCCGGGGCTCCCTCCTCGGCACCCTGTGCACACGTTTCTGTCTGAGCCTTGTGCATGGTGCGGAAGTGATGCCCATGTGTCTGACTCCCCAGCTGTGGTCTCTGCGAGGTCGGGGCTGTCTCAGTCACCTCTCGTCTTTCATCCCAGCACCTGGCGCATCACACAGTGAGGTTCCATGAATTCATAGATTAATGAGTTCCTCTCAGACGGGAAAACAGATACAGGAGCAGTGAGAAGCCCACTGCAGCCAGAGATGTGGGTGGGTTTGTGGCAGGATGTGGGCAGTGAGAGGTACAGAAGGAGTGGGTTCGTGGCAGGTGGGTTAAGGAGAGCCAGGAGAGGGATCAGGAGACAGAGGAGTCCTGAACTCAGCAGCAGAGAGTGAGCTTCCAGGGGAAGGTGAGATGGGTGGTTTCAAAGGCAGCAGAGCTGAAGAAGGACGGGTTTGAGACACTGCCTCTGGCTTTGGCAACTAGAAGTGACTTTGAGGTGAGTGGAGGGGGTAGGGGGCCAGACGCCTGGCTGTATCCCACCCCCATACTCCCCTCTGCAGAGCCTCACAGCCTGAGCTCTGGGGGCTTCTGCTTCCGCTGCTGCTTGCCCTACAGACCCTGAACCCACCCTGAAAGGCCCCCTGTGAGCCTCCATCCTCGCTGCATGAGGCTTCTCAGGAGGTGTGTCCAGGCTCCGGGGGCCAAGCCTGGACAGGGCAGTGAACTCTGCATGGAGGCGACTCCTCCCCTCCCCTCAAAGCCTGAGGAAAACCCAGACCCAAGGGGCCTGGACTTTGATGTCCCTGACCCCAGGACCTGGTTCCTGGGTGTGTGGGGGGAAGCCTCAGCCTCCTCGTTTATGAAATAGACGTGATGGCACCTGCTTCGCTGAACCGTCAAGACCGCTGAAGGCCGGGCCCTGCCGAGGGCCAAAGCTAGAGGGGGCTGCGGTTCGGACTGCTGGCCAGACTCTGGGAGAGGCGCTGGGGCTGGAGATGGTTTCTCTGGGCCCTAAAACAGCTCGTCTCCGTGACTAGGAAAGCTTCCGTTTCTGTAACAGAGCAGGATGACCTGCCTCCTTCGGAGCTGGCATTTGTTTATTTAATGAGCTACTTCCCAGCTCAGCGCACCTCTAACAGCTCAGCCACCACTGCCTCCGGCAGTAGGAGGGAGAGGAAGCTTGAGGGTTTGTCAGCCTGGGAGCCCCCTGGGGCGGCCCTCAGGGCTGTGGGCCTTCCTAGCCTCGGCCGGGGATCCACCCCCAAGGGCTGAAGCCAGTGCAGGGAAAAGAGGGCACGTGGGGGTTGGAGAGGAGCTGATGCACGTCCATTCTCAACACCTGTGGTTTCATCTGAGGTCGGCCTCCTCTAGGGAGCACCTGTATGTCCAGGTATCTCCCCCTGGGGGTATGTCCCGGTCCCTGGTCCCTTTCGTGCTGCGTTTGGATTATTTTCAGAAAGGTTTTCTATTTTGATGCACCGTGGATCTGGGACTGTGTTTCTCAGCTGGGGCTGGCGTTGAAAGATGAGGGAAAGGAGAGGGTGGGCCTAGAGAGGAGGGAGGAAGCACCCGGTGGCTCGGGCGGGACGTCCCGGGAGGCCCGGCGGGAGGTGCTGGGCCCGTACTGAACCATCGGTGCAAAATGCCTTCCACACTCGTGTGCGTCAGGGCGCACAAAGGGTGACATAAGTTTTGCTTCTCTCTTTTCATCACCTTTGACCCAGGTATCCTGGGGAACTTGTGAGACATAGTTCTGTAACTTTCGCAGGTACAGACTTTCACGTGGCTCTTTGGTGCATATGTTCATTCATCCATTCACTCCCCACCCAGTGATGCATTGGGTGCCAGGAGCATGTTCAGGATACAGACTTAGCTCAAATCTTAGCCAGCGCTGTGGTTGCGGGAAATACCTTGTGCTTCTCTGTGGCGTTGGTGAGTCTGGATGTCAGAGCCTGTGGGCTGGAGAAATCTACAGCGTGTGGAGGGGATGAGCCAGAAAGAGTCGGGGGCTCGAGGAATGTTGAACGTTGTTGACACACAATGTAAGATAGGGGTGAAGAGCCGGGACTGAACACCCACGTCGGGATTTTTTTTTAAGTGAAAAGAGTACTGCCAATCTTCATGTCAAGGCAATAGGTGTGAACCAGGACTGTCCGAAGAAACTGGCCTTGGGTGGGCAAACTGGAACATATGGGCCCCCAAGGAGAGTCCACTTTGAAGCCAGACTGCGTGACTCTGAATTCCATCCCCTGCTTACTGACAGACTGGCCTGGGCAGAATCTGTCTCGTCTCTCTCCCTTTCTTCTTCTGTCACGTGGAGTAATGCCTATGCCTACTCATGGGGTTACTGTGAGAATTAAAAGAGGGGACACTTCCAAAGGGCTTGGGACCATACCTGACAGGTGGTACGGGATCAGTAATATTGGCCCTTGTTATGTGTAAGCACACAATCATACACACGGAGCCTTAGGTGAGGCAGAAATTACATGCCAGCAGTAAGTCCTAGACAAGAGACGCAGCCTTACCCACCTCAGTAAGGGATACAGAGTCATTGTACTTTTATGTGCTAAGTTGCTTCAGTCGTGTCTGACTCTCTGCAACCCCATGGACTGTGGCCCTACAGGCTCTTCCGTCCATGGGATTTTCCAGGCAAGAATACTGGAGTGGATTGCCATTTCCTTCTCCAGGAGGTCTTCCTGACCCAAGGATCGAACCTGCATCTCTTATGCATTGGCAGGTGGGTTCTTTACCACTAGCTCCACCTAATCAAGGCCCACAGACACAGAGCGAGTTAGAAACAGAAATGGGACCAGAACCCAGGTCTCTAGATGCCAAGGCTAGTCCTTCTTACATCCTGCACAGGGACAGAAGGGTTACGGAGGGAATCAGTAGGGGTGATAGCTGTCCCTTTCTGGGCTTAATGACCTCATTAGCCCTACTTTGATGACAGAGGCCTTGCCACACTGTCCCATGGAGCCCCACCCATGGGTCCCCCAGGCTGCAGCCCTGCCTTGGAGCCCCTTCTTCCACCTCACAGAGGGTGTTCCATTCACAGCATCTTCCTGTGTTGAGAATGAAGATGAGGTGCTTAAAGTTCACCAAAACCCTTGCCCTTTCCCCCCTTCTTTTTCAGTAGCAATATATGTTTTAAAAACGAAATTAACAAAACTGAGAAGTACACACTCTTTTCGACACACATGGAACATTCACTAAAGGAAATGATTTTTCTGGGCCATAAAGCAAGTCTCAACAAATTTCAAAGGACTAAGATGATACAGAGCATATTCTCAAGCCACAGTAGAGTCAAGCCAGAAATCGGCAAAAATCACAACTAAAACATTCTCCAAATGTTTGAAAAATCAAGCAACACTTGAATAATCCTGGATCAGAAAAGAAATGGCAGTGGAGATTAGAAAATACTTTGAAATGTATAGTGAAAATATGACAAATTAAAATGTGCAGAAAGCAGCCAACACAGTACTCAGAGGGAAATACATAGCCTTAAAATGAATCTATTCACTTTGAAAAAGATCATCAAGCTATACACTTAAGATCTCTACACTTTACTATATATTTATCGAGCTTCAACTTTAAAATTTGGTAAAACAGGAAATCATCCGATTAGCAAATTCGCACTAAAATACAAATGAGTGATAACACTCAACTATATCTACCTTTTAAGAGAAGGGTATTAAAAAGTATAGGAAAAAATGGATTTTTGGTCACACTTTTAAGCAGAATGTCCTTACAAACTGCAAAATTTCAGATGACCCATGTCAGTTTGGAAGCCTTTCAAATGAAAACTGAGACCAACCCATCCATCAGGAGGTTGTACAAAAATTGCTCATAGAAACATATTTGGGTGAAAGAGAGCTTAGATATAGAGATGCTGATGAAAGATAAGAAGGGGAAGTCTAGGAAAAATAATGTCCAAATACGTATTTTGTAGGTTCATATTAAACATGGTTGATAGAGACGTAAGGAGCTCTTTACTGGTATCAACCATACTATTTCTAGTATAATCCTCAGTAAACATCCCCTTTAAAGCTCAGTTGCCTTTCAATGTATAAGCTCAAATCGATTTTCTTGTAATCTATAGAGAGTATAATTCTTTATCATTCTTACCCTGCCTGCTTCCACCACAGGTTAGTTGATAGACTCTCATGACTTAGAGGCTCATCTTAGTAGTAGCCTTAGTTAAATATTATCAATATTTATGCTCCCTTCTTTTAAATGACTGTCATGTCTGGACCAATCAGCTCTGTTGAAGTAAGGTATTGATTTTCTGCAGGTGCATTCTTCCTGGTCAGTTAAGGACAAGGTCTCCTGTCATGGCCATTGACGTGACCCCCACTAGTGGGCAGTGGGCTTAGGTGCAGAGGCCGTGAGCCTGTATTTCCAGCTGTCAGATACACAGCCTCTGGTTGACGTTTTCTATCAGGTTACCCATGCCTTGTTTCTCTTAGGGCGTTGGTTGTAATAATCCCTTCACCCTGGCATGGCACTGAAGTTGTCATCATATAACACACAGTTCTTGTAAATTCTTCCGCTCATATGATCCCCATGACCACCCTGCAAAGGAGACAAAGCCGGACCAGCATCAGCCCCATTTCACAGATGAGGAAGCTGAGGCCTGAGAGGGCCTAGGACCTGCCCAGGGTCACACAGTCATAGGTGAAAGCTGATATTCACACCAGCATCTTCTAGTCCGCCAACTAATACTGTTTTTGCTTGTTCGATGATTCTTATTTTTTTTTTTTTTTTTTTTTTTTTGACTGTGCTGCGTCTTTGCTCCTGCAAGGGCTTTTCTCTAGTTGTGGGTTGTGGTGCTTGGGCTTCTCGTTGCAGTGGCCTCTTTTGTTGCAGAGTCCGGGCTCTAGGGTGCTCAGGCTTCAGTAATTGTGGCACATGGGCTCAGTAGTCGTGGCTCCCAGGTTCTAGAGCACAGGCTCAGTATTTGTGGGGCATGGGCTTAGTTGCTCCGAGGCATGTGGGATCTTCCTGCATCAGGGATCGAGCCTGTGCTTTGGCAGGCGGATTCTTTACCACTGAGCCACCAGGGAGGTCCTCCCTGTTCACTGATTCCTACCATAAGCGCTAGGGAAGTCCTCATTTCCTGGGTTCAGACAACGATTTTTTTTTAGAGATGGACTCAGTAAAAACAACAAAGAGTGATACTCGCCTACAGGCAGAACCTCCAAGACTGTGTACGTATCGCTGCAGAGACTCAGAAGGCAGACAAACCACCTGCTTTACGTTTTGAGCGCAGCCCCGACTAATCCACTGAATACACATTGGTACTTGCACATGAAGTAAAAAAAAAAAAAAAATAGCCCCATACTTAGGCAAATATGTGTCTCTGGGGATTAAGACTAAGAACTCTTGGTGTTGGGATTTTAATTCAAGTTTCACCTCTGGCACCATCCACATGATGCTCTAAGTAGCATTTGAACCTATGTGTGGTCCAGAAGAGTCACCTGCATCCCTACCTGCCCACAGTAAACACGATGATGTAACAGAACAAGCCAGCAGTCACCCAGAGCCCCCAGGCCAGCCGCAGTCTTGCTGTAGCGCTCACAGCTCCCGATCCTCAGCCTTGAGGTCACGGAGATAGAAGAGCAGGGAGAAGGGCATGGTCCCCTGCAGGGTCCCCAGGCATTTGGGGTCTTGGTGGCACTCCTGACCCCGGATCCTGCCAGGATCAGAGAACATTGGCCCCGCCCCCTCCTGCAGTCCCCATCTGGGGTCTATGCCCGGCGAGGACCCCTTCATTCAGCTTCAACTAGAGACCACCAAGCTGGAAGCAGTTACAAGAGGCCGAAACTAGACCTTTCCAAAGACCAGTGAACATCTGCTCCCACCCTCACATCCCTCTCCACTTTCTCACTCTGTGCCTCGGTTTCCTCCCCAGTAAAAGGGTGACAATCGTCTCATGGCTGTCTTCGGTGTTAAATCAGTTAGTGCGCCTACAGCGCTCAGTGCAGTGCTTACCACGTCACTCAGTCGTGTCTTTGTGACCCCGTGGACTGTAGCCCACCAGGCTCTTCTGTCTATGGGATTCTCCAGGCAAGCATACTGGAGTGGGTAGCCGTTCCCTTCTCCAGGGGATCTTCACAACCCAAGGGTCGAACCCACGTCTCCTGCATTTTGGGAGATTCTTTACCTCTGCACCATCTGGGAAGCCCCTATGCACCTATTAGCATTTTAGCAAAAGTTCATGATGAGGATAAGCATATCAGCCAATCCTAATCCTCTTGGTGGCCATGGAGCCAGAAGTCCAGCTCTCTGTCCTGCCGTTAATCTGCAGTGTGACCTTGGCCACAGTGTGACCCCCCCAGCCCACCCCGGGGCTCAGCTTTCCCAGTTCTCAAAGGGGCCAAGTCAGGAATGCTGGGTTCTGACCAACTGTCCCTCTTGGAGGCCTGAGGGAGCTCCACTTCTCGGACCCCTTCAGAGGGACAGTCCACCCACCAGGACTAGGTCAGGCATGTGGAAGTGAAACAGAGAGGGAAGAGGGTGAAGAAAGACCACACACGCAGCGGCTGCAGCCAGGGTTCATTCCAAGCCTGTATTCGGTTACACGTTAAACCACTTAGTCTGTTTTTTCCTTTCCAACTGTTTGACCATCACGCAGGCCTGACCTTTTGTTGAGCAAGAACCCAGAGCAGGAAAGTGGCACTTATTTAACTGATGGAGAGGGTGGAGCTGATTTTTCCACAGCAAATATACTGGCTTCGTTTTTATTTTAGAATCACCAAGCTTCCCCTACACCCCAAGTATGGGATCTCTCCACTTGAGAGATGGAGGCTCAGGGCACCTCCAGCCTGAGCTAGGGCTCACAGGAGCATCAGAGAATAAGGGGTTGGTGAGACCCTGGGAGCAGACAGTGTGTTATAGACAGTGTATTATTGTGTTGTTGTTGTTCATTTGCTGATTCGTGCCCGGCTCTTTGTGACCCCATGAACTGGGGCCCGCCAGGCTCTTCTGTCCGTGGAATTCTCCAGGCAATAATACTGGAGTGAGTTGCCTTTCCCTTCTCCAGGAGATCTTCCCGACCCAGGGATCAAACCCAGGTCTCCTGTACTGACAGGCGGATTCTTTACTGTCTGAGCCACCAGGAGCGAGGGTCAGGGAGGCAGGGTCACCTCCTCATACCCACAGGATTTTCTGGGATCCTGTGACACAGTTGACTATCATCCCCTGAGGGGAGGGGGGTCTCTGCCCCGCCTGCCTCCCCCACCACTGTCTATCTCGTACCCCTTAGAGGAGCGTCCTCCCATTGATTCCTGCCCACCCAATGAAACCCACTTAAGAAGATGAGTCTGTTTCTGAGAAATCACGAGACACTCCTTGGAGCTCAGGGGGAAATGGTTCTGGAAGATGATCCGAAGCCCGGCTCCTCCAGTCACTGGGGGCTGAGGACGGGGGTGCAGGGGGGCAGGGGGGCAGGAGAAAGTCTATCAGGCAGCTGGGGTTTGCTTTCCTCTCCAGGGGCTACTGCCGTCATTCCCATCCCCACCCCTATTACTGCCGAGGAGATGGTCTTAATCACAGGGGAGGGCTGAAGAAAGCGGGGAGAAAGGAGGGCAGGGAGGAGAGTGCTCTAAGCCGGCTGCCTGCAGGGCCCATCTGGAACCACTGGGCCTGCCCCCCCCCCCACCTTCAGCCCGCCCCCACCCCTGGTCACTAGCCAGGAGGGTTTAGTGGTGGCTGTGAGGTCTTTCCCTGCGAGATAAACATGCAAATCAGCCTTTCTTACAAAGTCAGAAATGCTTCTCCACCTTAACTAGGCCTTCTAGCTGCTTCCCCCGCCTTCTCATTTGAAAATACCTACCTTGGGTCTCCACTCCCTCCCCGCCCCCAGTACTGATCCCTAGCCCTCAGCATCCTCCGCTGATGCTGCTCTGGCAAAGGTGAGACCTGCCAGGCTCTTGGGACTGGCTGTCTCAGCAGCACGTGGCCCCGTGGCCCACCCCTGGCTCCCCTGTTCTCCTTCGGCCAGTCCCTTGTGAATCAGTCTCCCCAAGGCCACTTCCTCCTCCCAGGATCTTTCCTCCGCTGCCTCCTGGCTGTATGTGCACCTGCCTTCAGTGTCTGCCCCCTGCTCTCCAGCCCGCTGCCCCTGGCCCGTTCAGACCCTGCTCTCTTTCTCTTGGACACCAGCCTCAACTGTACCAACTGCTTAACTGGTCTCCCCAAGCACTCAGGCAGCCCCAGCCCCGTGCCGCCCCTGCCCTGGGACTCTCTCTGAAATGCAGGTCTCATCAAGGGACCCCCTTGATGAGCACTTTCCTGAAGTTCTCAGGATGTGAGTCCAAGTTCCAAGGCTTGGCTGTCTGTGGTCTGACCCCTACCTGCCTGTACACCTCTCATCCCTCCATTTACAGCCCATACCAGTGGGCCTCAAAGTGCAGACAGACAATCTACTTAGGATTCTTAATTACTTTCATCTTGAAAAAAAAAAAACCAAAAACCAAAATTAAGCTTTGATGGTATTTACTATATAGATTGACAATAATCCATGAATAAAATTTATAAATAAATATACATATTTATGGGGTATGCTGAAAACATTTTAGTGATGAAGTATACAGTTAGAAGAGCTTGGTGACCAGTGCCCAGCATTACAGCCCATCTTACTGCCCATCCTCAGTGATGCTGTTCGCATTCTCTGGCTGACATTTGTACTTATCACTCCATCCACCACACCAGGCTGAAGTTAGCTGTGGGTGATAGAATATTCAAACACATACCTTAAAGAACTATCATTTTTTTTGTTCTCTCATATAAACTAAGTCTGGAGGTGAACAGCCCACACATGGTGTAGCAGCTCCAAAATCATCTGAGATCCAGGCTCTTTGAACTGATTGCTCTACTCTTTTCAACTCATGGTTTCCAGCTCATGGCTCAAAATGGCTGCTTGAGCTCCAGCCATTCCATCAGCATTCCAACTTACTAGAAGAAGGAAGAGGTGAAAAGAGACATGTCTTACCTTACTTTTAGGATATTTCTGATTATAGAGATAAAGAGTGGCATTTATTAATGATAAAGGGGTTGATCCATCAGGATGATATCACAACACCAAATCTATATACATGCCAAGATATATGAAGCAAAAATGAACAGAGTTAACCAACAAGGACATACTGTATAGCAAGAGAACTATGCTCAATATCTTATAATAAACTCTAATGGAAAATAACCTGAAAAAGAAAATATATATATATATATATACTATCTCAATATCTTGCAATAACCTATAATGGAAAATAATCTGAAAAAGAATATATATGTATAGAAAAAGAATATATATGTATATACAACCTAGACAGCATATTAAAAAGCAGAGACATTATTTTGCCAACAAAGTTCCTTCTAGTCAAGGCTATGGTTTTTCCAGTGGTCATGTATGGATGTGAGAGTTGGACTATAAAGAAAGCTGAGCACCAAAGAATTGATGCTTTTGAACTATGGTGTTGGAGAAGACTCTTGAGAGTCCCTTGGACTGCAAGGAGATCCAACCAGTCCATCCTAAAGGAGATCAGCCCTGGGTGTTCATTGGAAGGACTGATGCTGAAGCTGAACACCTGATGCGAAGAGCTGACTCATTTGAAAAGATCCTGATGCTGGGAAAGATTGAGAGCAGGAGGAGAAGGGGACGACAGAGGATGAGATGGTTGGATGGCATCACCGACTCAATGGACATGGGTTTGGGTAGACTCCGTGAGTTGGTGATGGACAGGGAGGCCTGGCATGCTGCGGTTCATGGGGTCACAAAGAGTCAGACACAACTGAGCAACTGAACTGAACTGATACATATATATGTATATATATTCTTTTTCAGATTAGTACATATATTAGTATATAATATTATTATATATTATGTATTGTTATATATGTAGTTGAATCACTTTGCTATACACCTGAAACTAACACAACATTGTAAATCAATTATATTTTAATAAAAAATGTTTTAAAGAAAACAATAAACAGAGTTGAAGACAGATATATAAGTTCATGGTCCTAGTGAGAGTCTGATATACCTTTTTTAAGAGTTAGTAGAGCAAGCAGCGGAGAAGGCAATGGCACCCCACTCCGGTCCTCTTGCCTGGAAAATCCCATGGACGGAGGAGCCTGGAGGGCTGCAGTCCATGGGGTCGCGCAGAGTCAGACACGACTGAAGCGACTTAGCAGCAGCAGTAGCGGCAGAGCGAGCAGACATAAAATCAGTAAGACTGAAGCTGTAAAAAACACAACTAGAAAGTTTGACCTAATTGATGGCTATAGAACAGTGGCAGCTCATGGTGACAGGGTTTACCTTCTCAAACACACGGGAAACGTTCACCCAAAAATGTTACTTTAAGAAGGTGCATACACTGCTTCTGCTTCCGTGCCCTCTGCCATCAGTTAATCCTGGCAGTACCCAGCAGGGCGGGGGACTGGGAAGTGTCATCTGCTCCAGGTGTCCAGGTACCCAACTGAAATGGGGGCTTCTGGTCCTAAGGCTGAGGGGGAAGTGTTAGGAAAGCCAGCAGCCTCGGTCCTCCTAGCTCCCTTCCCCTGGCAGCTCTGGTCCCAGCGGCAGTGCATGGTGGATGAGGGCTTGGGCTGAGTCAGAAGCTCCTCGTTCTGTTACGGTTTTACCACTTATTTGCTCTGTAACTCGGACAAGTTATTTAACCTGTTAGAGCCTCAGTTTGTTTATCTAGCAAAATGAGAGTCACTCTATTTCATACCATCTCATCCATCTGGCATCATCGACTCAATGGACATGAATTTAAGCAAATTCCAGGAGGTGTTCCGGACAGGGAAGCCTGGTGTGCTGCAGTCCATGGAGCTGCAAAGAGTCAGGAACGATTGAGTGACTGAACAACAATTACTACTACTTCATAGGGCTTTTGGGTAGCTAGAACGAGATCATGTGTGTAAAGCACTTAGTCCTGGGCTTAGCACGTGATAAATGCTCAGTGTTAGCTGCACAGAGAGGTTAAGTAACTTGCCCTATGTCACACAGCCAGGAAATGACAAGGCTAGATTTCACATCCAGGCATCTGGCTCCAAACTATTTCTGATACTTCTCTGGGGACCTCTGCCACCCCCAGCAGAGGGCCCCACAGATGGTAGGGCCCCATGGAAGGAGCACACAACAGGGAGGATAGGAAACCATTAGCCATGTGACTTGAGAGAGGTTATGTTAAAATGTGTGACTTAACTCAGATGTGTGTTAATTTCCTCATTTCTTCTGCAGAAGTTTGGATTAAGTGAGCCCAGAGGTTTCTACTGACCCTGACATTCCACAGACCCTTGCGGTTCTGTCTTCTCTACCCCTAGTAGCTGAAACTTTGCCACTAGCAATGTGTGATTTTAGTTAAATCCTGTCACCTGCCTGAAGTCTTAAAAATACAGTTTCCTTCGGAGTATCCTGAAACCTCGCTTTGCAGGTCAAGAGAAGGCTCTGGTGCATGGATCCAGTGGGCCCCGGCTGGGAGGGGAGGACCAGACACAGGGAGAGGAGAATACAGACAGGAGAGGCCGAGCCCACTGGCCCAGAGGGTCCCTTCTTAGGGACCCGCCTGGTGACCTGCATGATGACTCTGTAATAGCTCCCGGGTCAGTCGCCTAGCCAACTCCAGCCACTTTTTTATAGGGCTTCCTTTTTTCTCCTTCTGTACTTTTTCTGCCACCCTACCTCTCAGACTAAATTGGAAGAAAATGGGTTTTGTCTTTTTTTAACGAGAAGACAAAGTCTTAAATTACCTTATTTGAGGTCTGCAAATAGAAATCCCAAATAAGACAGCCACCTCTTCTTTTCTCTCTTTCTCTTGCCTTGTCTCAGGAGCCCCTGAGCTTGAAATAAATCACAGAGCAGTGGCTCTGGAGGAAATAATCTGGGTTGGACCGGTACCAGTCACCGAGAGTGGGCAAGGCGGTGGGGGAAGAGCCCAATCGGACAGTGGTGGGAACTGGGGAGAAGGAGACAGAGGTGGGCAGAACCATGGCCTTGCTGCTCTGGGTCTGGAATAAAAGAGGTCCCCCTAAAGGGGCAATTCCTTAATGAGCAGCTACGTTGAGTGTTAGCGTGTGTGTGTGTGGATTCCCAGGAGACGAGGAGCCCGAGGAGAAACCACAGAGGCTGCTGTTGGAACTTAGATGCGAATGAGACCACTGGGCACAGTGACCCTTCACTTTCTCATCTCACTGACGCCAGCGCCCAAGGAGCCCACCAGTGGGCATCAGGGCTAGGGGAGGGAGCATGGCTCTGGGGCAAAGACTAGGAGTTCTACGGCTGGCATCCTGGTTTTAATCCCTGCCCCAGGTAATCAAAATAGCCAACCGAGATTTACCCCGTGCTGGGGACTATGGTCAAGCCCCTCACAGAGACCATCCCATCGAGTCTGCAAGACATCCCGCCATGCAGGCATCGTCATCATTTCCTCCTGTCCAGATGAGGACATGGAGGACAAGAGGTTCCCTAACTACCCAGATTCTCACGTGGCTGTGACAGATCAGGGTTGGAACCCAGGAGCTGGGCTCCAGAGCTCTTGTCTTCCTCCTGCCAAGCCACTCAGCCCACTGACCCATTTCCTTCTTTGGAAAGTCAATGTGCTGGGGGCAGGCGAGGTGGGCTGGGGATCATTGAGGCCCTTTCCGAGCACAATGCTCTGGTTAGAAGTTCACGCCTCACCTACGTGTGCAAAGGTCCTATTCAAACGATGCAGGATTCCACTGCAAAGCAGGTGCACTGAGTGTGTTCGTGTGAGTGTGTGTGTTGTGTGCATTCACGCACTTGTGTCTGGCAACCCTGCTGAGACAGGGCAGAGGGTAAGAGCACAACAGGACTGGAGACTTCCCTGGTGGTCCAGTGGCTTAGACTCTGCACTCCCATTGCGGGGGGCCCAGGTTTGATCCCTGGGCAGGGAACTAGATCCTACATACCACAACCAAGAACTCACATGCCACAGCTAAAGATCCCACATGTCACAACTAAAGATCCCACACATCACCACTAAGACCCAGCACAGCCATGGAATTCTCCAGGCTAGAATACTGGAGTAGGTAGCTGTTCCCTTCTCCGGGAGATCTTTCCAACTCAGGGATCAGACTCAGGGATCAAACCCAGGTCTCCTGCATTGCAGGCGGATTCTTTACCGTCTGAGCCACCAGAAAAGCCTATTTAAAAAGAATACAGCAGGAAGGTGCAAAGTTGGTGGGAAGACTTGCAGGTTAGACCTATGTCAGAGGGGGCAAACCAAGATCCACAGGCCTAGAAAATTCTGTCTGGGTCACCTCCATTGTATGTCCAGTGGCCTCTGGGTTTTTCTGTTCTTTGCTCAGGGTTGCACACCCGCAACCTCAGAGCCCCCGGTCAGACAGGCTTGGGAGCCCCTTGAAAGGAGCCTCACTGGGGAGCCTGGCTCTGGGCTGGTGAGGCTGCCTCTCTGGACGCCCTGGCCATGCATGTGTCTTCTTTGCAGGCCCAGCAGCCATGGCCCACTACAAGGTGGAGCAGGATGACTGGCTGACCGTCTACCTGAAGTATTTGCTCTTCATCTTTAACTTCTTCTTCTGGGTAAGTGCCCCCAGCACGCTCCCCGCTACCCCAGCACCGAGTGAGTCAAGTCATCTTTGCTGTTTTGTGAGTTATCGCTCTGGCATGGATTTTTTTCTTTTCCAAAGACCACTCAGGGGCAAACTCTACCTGCTTGAGAGCAAATGTGTGCATTTATTACTGAGAGGGAACGAAAGTCTCAGTCCACAGGTTGGCGTGGGCAGCGTCATGGCCTCTGAGAGAAGGATGCTCGGCCTCGCTTGTATCCCAGCCTCCTCAGCCCACGGGGTCCACTCTGCCTTCCCAGCCATATCTCGAGGTCCCGGGGCCTGGCAGGAAGTGTGACGGCTTCTAATAACTGCTTCTTTGTGTTTGAAGCCCATTTGCCTCTTATGACTCACATTCTCCAGGCCCGAGGCAGAAAGATGCAAGTCCTGGGGTGGGGTGGGGTGGGGAACAGCAGGGCAGGGGGCAGGATGCCTCTGTGCTTGGGGAATGGTCTTCATAGTTACCCCGCCCCAGGAAACTGCCCAGACTAGGTCTTCTAGGAGCAGAGGAGTCTGTCCACTTGAGACAACTCTCCGGGTAACTGGGAGCAGAATACCATCAGGTGCCCAAAGTAGCCAGATACTGGAGTGTGTATATCACTTTGCGAGATGGTCTCACTGGACCTGGAGGGCTAGGGTGTGGGCAGCGTGGGCAGCTCTGCTGTGAGCAGCTCATCTGTGCTGTCTGAGGCTGTTGTTCATCAGTAAGTCGTATTCGACTCTTTTTGCGACCCCATGGACTGCAGCATGCCAGGCTTCCCTGTCCTTTATTGTCTCCTGAAATTTGCTCAAACTCTTGTCCATTGAGTCAGTGATGCTGGCCAGCCATCTCATCCTCTGTCGCCCCCTTCTTCTCCTGCCTTCAGTGTTTCCCAGCATCAGGGTCTTTTCAATGAGTCTGCTCTTTGCATCAGGTGGGCAAAGTATTGGAGCTTCAGCTTCAGCGTCAGTCCTTCTGGTGAATCCCCAGCTAAACAAAAGTTAGCTCTGCAGTGACAAACCTGCATTTTTGCCTGAATAATGTGCTTGTTCCCCATCCCTCCTGCCTGGAAAAATCTTTCATGTTATACGTCTCTAAGAGCTCCTTTTCAACTGCTCGATGGGACGCCGCCTAGATTCAAATCAACCTCAGATTTTGTTCACATCAACCTCAGATTTTGAATGTGCCTCAGTTTATCTTTTATTGGTGTGTTTCACAGATGCCCTGAAATGGTGTCTGTATGTAAAGTGCTTGATTCCGTCTCTGCACACAGAAGGCACTCAATAAATGCAGTATTTTGGATACATGAGATGTAGAAGGCCCCAAATACCACCAGATCAACCTGCCGATGAGGCTGGGCTAGATTTCCTTGTTACCATGGCAAAAGATGCAGTCTTGGAAGCATCTCGGAAAGGCAGAGGCAGAGATAGGCTGTGTCTGCCTTTTCGGTCTTTCACTCAGATAAATGAAATTGCTTTATATGGGGAAGGGTCCTGGCGCAGCAGTTAAGATTTGATGCACACACTGAGGCAAGGTTTCAAAGAGTCTTGGAGAGGAGACATGTGATGCTATCTATTCAGAAGTTGAACAATCTGATACCTGTTTAAATGCAAAGTTCCTGAAACAAACCATAAACTCATTTTATTTGCACCTTTTATCTTCCTGGGCAAGTGTTTCCTGGAATAGTGAAGTTGTATAGAGGAAGACAGTAGAACAATAAAGTCATGTGGATGTGATCAGTATGCTCTGTGGGTGTAGACACTTCCGATTCCCAAAGATAAATCCAGTGGGGTGTTTAGGATACTCGCTGAGTGAGGGTTTTTTTTTAAAGAAGAAGTATGCTTTTCCTAATCATGAAAGTCTGATGTATCTACTTTAATAATCTTAAAATACTGAAAAATATAAATAAGGAAAAATTGTCCCAGTATCTTACTGTCTTGGGCAGCTGAGGAGCCTTAACAAAGGAGCATAAATTGGGTGGCTTCAGACAACAGAAATTTGTTGTCTCATAGCTCTGGAGGCCAAAAGTCCAAAGTCAGCTCCCCACACAGACCTCCTGCTCTGAGTTAAAAATACCCCTGCCCGGGGGGTCTGGCTGAACACGGCCCAGCCTCCAGGGACCCAGTCAGCCAAGTCTCCTCCCCATGTAGGGGATGGTCAGTTTCAAAGGTTCAAGCTTTGAGGTTCTGGCATCTGTCCCCCGGACTCCCTACCATCTCAATAGACATGGGACAGACCCCTGGTCTTTCTTCTCCCACGGCAGAGCCCAGCCCCATGCATTCGGCGGCACACAGAGTCCCTGGGAATTTTCAAGAATTCTCCAGGGAGAGATCTTGTCCTCGAGGACCCCTTCTACACACCCCAGAGTCCAGTGGCTGGTCCTCCCCTCGGAGCAGCCCCTCTTATAAGACGCATATCAGAGCCAGTGTCTGCACTGTGGGTGCTCTCCACCCCCCAGAGATCCCCACCTCTTCCCCCTTCCCCATAGAATCTGTGTAGAGCACCAGGGAGGGTCCCCAGATACCCCCCATTTGCCGTCCACTGCCCCTCCCCGCGAGAAGGCAAGGCAACCCACTCCAGTACTCTTGCCTGGAAAATCCCATGGATGGAGGAGCCTGGTGGGCTGCAGTCCATGGGGTCGCACAGAGTCAGACACGACTGAAGCAACTTAGCAGCAGCAGCAGCAGCCCCTCCCCCCACCCCAAGCACAGCTGCGGAAGGTGCCCTAGATGGCAGAGGCAGATTGATTGGGGTGAACACTCCAAACACTTCCTTGTTAGAACAGTGATCCTGCCCCGTGCATCTCCCTGGTACACCGTCCAGAGCCGGCTGGGAGAGAGTAAGAAAGCCCAGGTTCTCCTAGTGGGAAGATTTGTGGGGACTCCCCTGGATAAAGACCTTCCGTGGATCATCCCTTGCCATGCTCGGATCAGCCCTGGTGGCCGTACCTCCGTTATCCTCGTCACCAACAGGGAGCAGGCTCAGTCAGTTCAGATTCCTCCTTACTGTACTGTGATAAGCAAGCTGGAGCTGACATCCAGGTATTCTGGTCAACGATAATTGAAAATCCAGTCCGTGGCATTTATTAAGCAGATGCTAAGTGCCAAGCCCTGCTGTGGGCCCTTGGAGTATGTCTGTGGACCAAGCTTCCTGCATCCGTGGGGCTCACAGCTGAGGGCTCCCTGGGCTGTGCTTCCACCTGCGTCATCCTAGATAACCTCCCCATGCCCCGGGGCTGTGAGCAGCTCTGTGAGAGCCCCGGGTTACCAAGGGGGAAGCCATCTGCCCAAAGCCCCAGAGCTGGAGGCACCTCTCTCCGATCCCTGAGTTGAGTGCTTGACCATCGGCTCTGATGTCACCCGTTGCCTCCAGCTCTGAGTCCTGCATGTTCCCGGTGTCCTGGGGGTATGTGCTAAGTCGCATCAGTTGTGTCCAACTCTTTGCAATCCTATGAACTGTAGCAGGCTCCTCTGTCCATGGGATTCTCCAGACAAGAATATTGGAGTGGGTTGCTGTGCCCTCTTCCAGGGGATCTTCCCGACACAGGGATCCAACCTGCATCTCCTGTGTCTCCTGCATCAGCAAGCAGGTTCTTTACCACTAGTGCCATCTGGGAAGCCCATGAATTAGTGACACAGTAGAGCATGCCAGGAAGACTCAGGCTCAAGTTCCAGCTCAAATTCAGAGCCTATTGTTTACTGTCATGGTGCTGTGGACTGAACTGTGACCCATTGGGATTCATGTGTTGAAGCCTGAATTGTCAGTGAGGCTCTATTTGAAGACAGGACGTTTAGGAGGCCTGGCATGCTGCGATTCATGGGGTCGCAAAGAGTCAGACATGACTGAGTGACTGATCTGATCTGATCTGAAGGTTAAGTAAGGTCATAAGACCTGCCTCTTGAGAAATCTGTATACAGGTCAGGAAGCAACAGTTAGAACTGGACATGGAACAACAGACTGGTTCCAAATTGGGAAAGGAGTACATCAAGGCTGTATATTGTCACCCAGCTTATTTAACTTATATGCAGAGTACATCATAAGAAACACTGGGCTGGATGAAGCACAAGCTGGAATCAAGATTGCCAGGAGAAATATCAGTAATCTCAGCTATGCAGATGACACCCTTAGGGCAGAAAGTGAAGAAGAACTAAAGAGCCTCTTGATGAAAGTGAAAGAGGAGAGTGAAAAAGTTGGCTTAAAGCTCAACATTCAGAAAACGAAGATCATGGCATCTGGTCCCATCACTTTATGGCAAATAGATGGGGAAACAGTGGAAACAGTGACAGACTTTATTTTGAGGGCTCCAAAATACTGCAGATGGTGATTGCAGCCATGAAATTAAAAAACGTTTACTCCTTGGAAGAAAAGTTATGACCAATCTAGACAGCATATTAAAAAGCAGAGACATTACTTTGCCAACAAAGGTCCATCTAGTCAAGGCTATGGTTTTTCCAGTAGTCAGGTAGGGATATGAGAGTTGAACTATAAAGAAAGCTGAGTGCTGAAGAATTGATGCTTTTGAACTGTGGTGTTGGAGAAGATTCTTGAGAGTCCATTGGACTGCAGAGAGAGCCAACCAGTCCATCCTAAAGGAAATCAGTCCTGAATATTCATGGGAAGGACTGATGTTGAACTGAAACTCCAATCCTTTGGCCTCCTGATGTGAAGAACTGACTCATTGGAAAAGACCCTGATTCTGGGAAAGATTGAAGGCAGGAGGAGAAGGGGACGATTGAGGAGGAGATGGTTGGATGGCACCACCAACTCAATGGACATAAATGTGAGTAAGCTTTGGGAGTTGGTGATGGACAGGGAGGTCTGGCGTGTTGCAGTCCACGGGGTCGCAAAAAGTCGGACACGACTGAGCGACTGAACTGAACTGAACTGAAGGTCATAAGAGGCTTCCCAGGTGGCGCTAGTGGTGAAGAATCCACCTGCCAATGCAGGAGACTTGAGTTCAATCCCTGGGTCGGGAAGATCCCCTGGAGAAGGAGTATTCTTGCCTGGAGAATCCCACGGACAGTGGATCCTGCCGGGCTACAGTCCACAGAGTCACAAGGAGTCAGACACGACTGAAACGACTTAGCACGCACGCACTCACAGGAGATCATAAAGGTGGGGTCCTAATTCATAGGGTTGGTGGCCTTAAGTGGAGGAGGAGAGCACGCTCCAGAGGACACGTGAGGACACAGTGGGAAGACAGCTGTCCGTAGGCAAAGAAGATCCTTACCAAAACTGAATCAGCCAGCACCTTATTTTCAGGACTTCCCACCTCCAAAACTGTGAGAAATGGAAATAAATTTCTGTTTAAGTTGCCCAGCTATGGTGTTTTATCATGGCAACCTTGAGCAGACTAAGACATTAGGCAAATCACTTCATCCCACCGAGCCTCGCTGTTTTCATACGTCGTGTGGGACTACCAGTACCTGTAAGAATTAAAGATTAGTATCGAGGAAAACATTTCTCTCTTATTTCTGGCACATACTGGGTGCTTAGCTGCTCTCTGTTGCTACGGTGATTAGACTAAGGGGTCTGCCTCACCTCCAAAAGCTTTCTGTGTCCAGATCTCTGAGTCGATGGCTTTGGGGATCACGACCCATGTAAGCAGTTCATGAACGCACAAGAAACGCCTCCATGAAGCTAAACTTACCTTTACTGTGTGCTGTGCACTCGTATTTTCTCCTCTGTTTCATAGTGGGTGTCCTGTTCTGCGTTTTAGTGCAGGTTGCTGTTGCTCTTGTTGTTTAGTCGCTAAGTCCTGTCCAGCTTTTTGTGACCCCGTGGACCTCAACCCACCAGGCTCCTCTGTCCATGGGATTCTCCGGGCAAGAATACTACTGGAGTGGGTTGCCATTTCCTCCTCCAGGGGATCTTCCCGACCCAGGGATCGAACCCATGTCTCCCATGCTTCCTGCATTAGCAGGTGGATTCTTTACCACTGAGCCACCTGGGAAGCCCTTTAGTGCAGGTTACATCCATCCCACCAAGTTTATCTCACAGCCCTGAATGGTTATGTCCCAAAGTTTGAAACACCCAGAGCAATGGGATGGGGGTTGGCGGGGGGGAGATTCAGGTGCCAGTTATGCAGTGCAAGGTCTTGATGAGATTTTAAACCAAGCCTCCACCAGCTGCCAGCGCAGCACAGTTTGAGGGTTATAAATCATCTCACTCTCCAAAAAGATCCTACAAGCACTCTGTAATTATCCTCACTCCCGTTCTGTAGATGATAAAATGTCAGCTGAGATGATTCCCAGAGGTCAGTTCTGGGCTTTCTGACTCTGAGTCCGCTGCTCTTCCATCTCCATAGACCACGGATATGTAACCACAGCCTTAGACCCACCTCGCTGATGCCCTTGTGAACTCCCAAATGTCCCCAGGGGTCAGGGTTGAACCCGGATTAAGATGTGTTTTGATGGCATGGGCAGTTTAGACACACAGAGTGCGAAGAATATAAGCAAAACTGAAGTAGCATGGCAGTACACACTCACATTCTACATCTAAGCTCTGCCCCACCTCCAGACCCCTACCCCCACCTCATCCCATGCCTGTCCCCCACCCTTCACCATCACCTGCCCCTGACTCCCCCACCCCACCATGCAGTTCCATTAATGCAGAGTTGATCATGCCCATCTCACCAGCAGGATACAGCTCTGGGTCAGGAACCAAAATGCCAATGCTTTCATGATCCTAAAATGAGCGTGACTCAGGCTTGCTAGGAAATGCTTTACTCGCCCTCCTGCGTCCTACACAGGTCCCTACAGTTCCCATCCCTCTTGCAGTGTTGCTCTCTAACTTATTGTTTTAATTAGCTGCTTGGCTGTGTTAATAATCAAGGCTTTCCCAGCCTCTCAGGAGCTGCGCAGGCTGGGAGAACCGGGGAGCAGCAGCTCCCTTCCCTGGAGAGGCGTCTCTGCTCCGGAAGCTCTGTGCTGTCTGGGGTGCTGGCTGCCGTGTGGGCATCTCCCTTAGGGGGCCGTGGGGCTCGGCCTCCGGGAAATTCCTGGGATCCCCTGAGAGGACACGGGCCAAGGCGGGAGGCAGCTGTGATGGAGGACTTGCCCAGCCAGGGGGAGAGCGGCGTCTTGAGAGCACCCCTCCAGGGTCCTCAGGGAAGGAAGAGACTCTGCTCACCTCCCCGCCAAGAGGAGAAGCCTTCACTGCTCACCATCACCCCCACAGAATGAGGCCTGTGCCCACCTCCTGAAGCAGGCCATCTGAGGAAGAACATGAGGGGCCCCATGGCTGGTGTTTCTGCCATGTCCCATCTTAAGATGCCGAAGTCATAGGACCCCATGGTGCCTGGGCATCTGCCTCTCTGAGCCGCAGCATCTGCTGGGGGACAGGCCCTGCTTGGGGCGGGGTTGCTCATCTGGTCTGCCCAGGGCCACGGTGGGGAGGCTGGTCCAGGAGGAAACCTGGGGTGGCTGCTCTGAGCTGTCCCTGATGTGGCCCAGAAACCAGACAGTTTGCTTGGAGGAATCCACGCCTGAGTCTGGGCTGGGGGCCTTGGGTGCTGGGTGCTGGGGGCGATTTTTCGGTGGGGATCCCAGCTGGTCAGCCCTGGAAGCACACACACTGCATCTGGAATGAGCCAACCAGGAGGCCATACAGGGTGGGCTGTTGTTGTTCAGTTGCTAAGTCATGTCCTACTGTTTGCGACCCCATGGACTGCAGCACGCCAGGTTCCTCTGGTCTGCACTATCTCCTGGAGCGTGATCAAACTTACGTCCATTGAGTCAGTGATGCCATCCAACCATCTCATCCTCTGTCGTCCCCTTCTCCTCTCACCCTCAATCTTTTCCAGCATCAGGGTCTTTTCCAATGAGTCGCCTCTTCGCATCAGGTGGCCAAAGTATTGGAGCTTCAGCATCAGTCCTTCCAATGAATATTCAGGGTTGATTTCCTTAAGGATAGACTGGTTTGATCTCCTTGATCTCCATGCTGTCCAAGGGACTCTCGAGAGCCTTCTCCAGGGTGGGGTGGGGGGACGAAAAACCGTGGCAGCACTTGGGGGGGCAGATGGTGAGCTAAGAGGCCAGAGGGGGACAGGCCCCTGCTGTCCCTGCAGGAGAGTGAAGAGTCCAGAGTGACCCTGGGGGGCTGGTTGGTTTGGGCAGTGGTGGTCCCGTTGATGAGGCTGCCAGGGGTGGGGAGCGTGGAGGACAGAAGTGGTTCTGACTGGGTGAACTCACATCCAGCTCCCAGTCCTTCCAGTCCAGGTGGAGCTTGGCCCCTGGAGGCCTGTAGCAAACACTTAAGGGAGAGGACAACACTGTCACCTGTGCGATCCCACTCCTGTCCGGGGTCCCTCCACTGGGACCCCCACCATCCTGGGCCTCCTCCACTGACCCCAGCACAGAAAGCCTTTCAGCGGCCACACAAGACAAGGAAAACCTGCAGTAACTTTTCCATTCTGCCTGCTTTCCTTTTCTGCCTGCAGCCTGAGGTCTCTCCAAACCAGCGTGTACAGCCACTCAGGCTAATCCTTCCCGTGATGACAAGCGACTTTTTGGCCATGTTTCTCTTCTATAAATGGGCCGTTCCTAAAATTACACGGCCTGGGTGCCCTGCCGCCCCTCCCGGCCTGTGTGTGTCCTCGTGGGTAAGAAGGCCAGCTTCACCCTCTGCAGGGTTTTTCTGGCTGATTGGCTGCAGGCTCTGGTTTTGAAAGATGTACCTAATATTCCACAGGAAACCAACCCAGTTTCTGCAAAGAGCCAAATGTTGTTGGATCAACTCTATGCAAATAGCCGTCTGCCCAGCTCAGCAGGGTCATTTGGCTCCAGCCCCAATCATCCTCCCCCTGGGCCTCTTCCACTGCTCTTTCTGCTGACCCGACATCTCAGAACTGCTTGGTGAAAGCTATGAGTGCTCTGGGTTTTTTTGTGTGTCTTTTGGGCTTTGGGCCACAAGATATATGGGATTTTACCTCCCCGACCAGGGATCAAACCCACTCCCCCTGCCTTAGAAGGCAAAGTCTTAACCACTAGACTAATCAGGGAAGTCCCTAAAGATGATTTTCTAAACAGCCAACCGGATCCCAAGGAGGACACCCCCTGGAGGACTTGAAACCCACTCCGTGTCCCCAGCAGACGCATGGGATACCCCAGGGGAGGATTGGGGGTCCCACTGACTCGGACTCACCTCCTGATTTCCGGATATCAGAACCAGTCTGGGTTTGTTGCTTTCCAGACCCAAATCAGGGCACTGTGTCCACCCAGACCCTCCTGTGTGGGCAGGGGCCTGCTTCCACCGTGCCTAAGCTGCGGCCCCACCTGCCTTGTGAGACCCCAGCCCATCTGTGACCGCATGGTGCGCTCTTCCTTTAGGGGTTAGTGTGCTCCTCCCCGGGAGCACATAGTCTTTTCCTTTCTTGCATAATCTGATTTTCATCCCTTTGGACCGAAAATCCTGCTCCTCGTTACCCCACCTTATACCCCAAAGCTCCCATCACTGAGAGCACCCTGACGCAGACAGGGAAGGAGGTGGGCAGTCCAGAGCCTGGCCAGGCGCCTCCAGATTGTGGCCCAAAGGGAAGGTGTTCTTGGGGTCCTGCTCGGGGAGCGGGGACAGAACACTGACCCCTGTTAACAGGAAACTATGTAATGGTTCTCAACTGGAAGCTATTGGAACTTGGTAAAAGAACCATGGCAGTCCCACCCCCAGTCACCTGGGTGATGCTCCGGGGTCCCCAGGCAGTGCAGCCCGACTGAGGAGCGCTGTCTTAGAGGATGAGAGATGGCGGGGGCCCCCAGAGGCATCTACGCTGGGGTCGTTGTCTATGCAAGATGGGACCACGACCCCTGAAGCAGGGCACGTTAGTTCATGTGGATGGCACTTCTCTGGGCACTGTGTGCAGAGCTGTTTACCAGATTCTCAGTGGGTTCCATGTCCCCCAGCAGACTAGGTGTCCCCGGGGCAGTCCACACCCATCCCTTTGGGTGGTTCTAGATCCAATGTAAGCCTGTGGGGTCGACAAGCCTCGTGGATGATGTGCAGGTTTCTCTAAAGACCCTACAAGTGCTAAAAGTTAGAGCCACTCAACGTGGTCACGTTGGCTGTTTCGTGCTGCTCAGAATCTCTTCTTGGTAGTAGCATGTGCCTTTGATTAATAAGAAATGAGAAATGAATTATCACTTAATACACTGCGTTTGGTAGACAGGAGCCCTTCAAAACCTAAGACCCCTGGGAGAAAGTCATTAAAGGGGCCCTTGGTGATTAGAGGTTGGGAACCCCTGGCCTAATACACCTCCATTGTTTGAGAGATGGAGACATGAGGCCCAGAGAGGTTCAGGGACCATCTTTAGGTCACACAGCTAGTTATGCACAGCTGAGGCCCTCAACCCCAACCTTCTCAGGTGGACTGTAGGGGCAGAAAGAATATGTGCTGAATATTTTGCTGGAAACCCTCACTTGACACAATCCCGCGGACCCAGTTGTAGGAAATCCCTTACTGGTCACGGAGATCGTGTGGCCAGAGATAGCCCATGCCCTCAGAGGACTGGAAAGTCCGTCATAAGCCAGGATTTCATCAAATCTAAGATACCATCACTTGGAAGATACACCCTTGTTTTCGGTACAAGGCAGGAGTGCTGCCAAGTGTGGTTGTCAGGTGCCATCAACCGTAAGGTGTATCTTGATCTTTGTTGTTGGTGTTCGGTCACTCAGTCGTGTCTGACTCTTTGAGACCCCAAAGACTGCAGCACACCAGGCTTCCCTGTCCTTCGCTATCTCCTGGAGTTTGCTCAAATTCATGTCCATTGAGTCCTTGATGCCACCCAACTATCTCCTCCTCTGTCGTCCCCTTCTCCTTCCTCCTTCAGTCTTTCCCAGCATCAGGGTCTTTTCCAATGAGTCGGCTCTTTGAATCAGGTGGCCAAAGTACTGGAGCTTCAGCATCAGTCATTCCAATGAGTATTCAGGGTCGATTTCCTTTAGGATTGACTAGTATGATCTCCTTGCAGTCCAAGGGACTGCAAAAAATCTTGATCTTAGAGATGTTACAGTGTGGTAGATTCTGCTCAGAGCTGGTTCTTTTAACCTGCTGGAGGTGCTAAGGGGGATAAAATGGTCCTTAGAAGGAAACACATGTATCTGAAAAGCAGGAGTGAGTCAAGAGCCTCCCAGCCCAGTGTGTGCAGTCCCAGGATGGCATACTCGGATTGGCCCTCAGCAGACCTGGATCTACGTCTCAGTCTTGAAACTTGAGGGCTGTGCTCGTGAGCACATTCTAGTCCCTCCAGCCCCCGTTTCTTCATGTGCAAAAGAGGGGAAATGTGCGCTCCCACCTACCTGCCCTGAGCCTCCTGGACTCTTGTAAAGCTCGGAAGAGGACATGGGAAGTTGAGTCCTAGAGGTGCCTGGTGCAGACTCATGGTTAAGGAACCCCCACTTGCCCGCAGAGGTCTCCGTGCGGCCCCTGGAGGACACACACACAGGCACACACACTCTGCCCGGCATCACAGGAAGGGTCACTGAGCCTCACTGTAGGAGGAACAGGGCAGGTGTGTTCCCAGGGCCCCTTCCTGGGATCAGGGCTAGAAAGGATCAGTCAGCAAACAGGACTCCTCCCCTCCTGCTCAATGTCCTGCTGTCCCAGAGCGACTCCAGCCTGTGGGGCATGCGTCCCTTCTGCCGAGGGGGCAGCACGGTTGAGCCACAGGCCAGGGCCCAGAGCTGGAGCCAGCCCTGCCCCGTGTCTCCCGTTAGAGGTGGCCCTCAGGCAGCTCCCCTTCTTCTGGGGGCTTGTCCTCCATTGGTAGAGTGCAGGGAAGAAGCCCAGTCGTGTGGCCCCCCCAGGGCGATGAGAAGGGGGCTTGTGAAAGCGCCCCTCTGGGGACACAAGCGGCAGAATGGCAGGAGGGGTCCCCACGACTGAAGTGTCCCTGACTCGTGACAGAGATTCTCGGGCATCGTGGTGGGAAGCAGGGGACTGGGGGGCCGGACCCGGATTCTTGCCCTGTCCCTGCTTCTCCCCTCGACCATGGACAAGCCTCTGTTTCCCCATCTGCAAAATGGGCAGCCAGACCCTTCCCCCGGGCCCCTCCAAGGACCAAGCGAGTGGATGGGCGAGAAGGGTCCCTTGCGGAGTGGGCGCTCAGACCCCGTGTCCCGCAGGTGGGGGGCGCCGCGGTCATGGCCGTGGGCGTCTGGACCCTGGTGGAGAAGAGCGGCTACCTCGGTGTCCTGGCCTCCAGCACCTTCGCCGCCTCTGCCTACATCCTCATCTTTGCGGGTGCCCTCGTCATGGTGACCGGCTTCCTGGGCTTCGGCGCCGTCATCCGCGAGGACAGGGGCTGCCTCTCTGCGGTGAGTGCCTGCCCGCCAGCAGGGCGGAGGGGGCCACCCGCCCCGGGGCCTCTGACCACCTGTTTCCCCCCTGACCCCCCGACCAGGCTCTGTGCTGAGAGCCCCACTCGGGGACACCAGCCCCGGCTCTGAGGCCTGCAGAGGGCGGGCTGGGGAGGGGTGGGCGGCCACGGGCCGGCTATCTGCCACCGTCTCCAGGTTCTTATTAGGACCTAAGCCAGGAGGACACCTCGCTGGTGGTGGCAAAGCTGCTCCCTCACCTCCTTCCCATCTCCTCCTCTTCTTCCTCTGTCCGGGTTTAATCATGGCGATTTTCAAACATAGGCTAAAATGAAAAGAACGTTTTCATGAAGCCCATCAACCAGACTCACCTCCACCATCTCAGAGCCAATCCTCTCTGCCTGCCCCCTCCCCCACCCCTGCCCTGCCCCCACCCGAGACCCCAGACAGCAGGGCATCTGTCAGTGCCTCAGGGTATACCTCGAAAATCAGGATTCTCTTTTTAGAAAGGGTAACGACAAGACTGTTATCACACCTAGAAACCATTAAGAGCCGATCCTTAATATCATGAAATAACCAGGCAATTTCAGATTTCCCCCGTTGAGCCATAAGCTATTCTTTTTTTTGTTTTTTTTTTCAGTTTATTTGAATCAAGATGGAAGTGAGGTCTGTGTGTTAAAGTCGGTCGAGTGGTCCCTCGGGTCTCTCTCGGTCTCTCCGCTCCCCATCAATCTCTGACTCTTCCTCGCAATGTACCTGCTGGAGGAAGCCATTTCATTGATGGCTTTGCTCCCTCCCCATCTGGCCTTTCCCATGCCATCCTGATGATGCTCTGGGAGTTGGACGTAGAAGCTTGGTCAGACTCAGGTGGGGTCGTTCAGGCAGGTGTTTGTTTCATGGGTGAGGTGGGCACAGGCTCCTTGACAAACACTCCTTGGGAAGCTGGGAAGAGCGCCCCCCCACCACCACCACCGCTGACCCTGAGCACCAGGAAAGGAAGTCAGGGCTATACCCGAGGGGGCAGAAGCCGGAGTCCCACTCTGGACTCCCAGGCCTGACCCTCCCTCCCTCCCTCCCTCCTGGGCACCTGTGGGCAGATCAGGCTCCCTGGGGCCCGGCTGGCGTCTCCCCCTTCATGTCCCCAACCACAAGCCCTGTGTGGGCAGTAATTAAGAAGTGTTAGTCGCTCAGTCGCATCCAACTCTTTGCAATCCCATGGACTGTAGCCCACCAGGATCTTCAGTCCATGGGCTTCTCCAGGCAAGAATACTGGAGTGGGTTGCCATGCCCTCCTCCAGGGGATCTTTTCCACTCAGAGATCGAACCCAGGTCTTCTGCATTGCAGGTGGATTCTTTACCATCTGAGCCATCAGGGCAGGGGAGGGAAGCTGCAAAACATTCAGACATAGACAGGAAGGGTCAAGGCAGATCCAGTCTGAGTCTCAGTGAGGAACCAGGTTGAGCTACAGGAATCAGGTGACGAGAAGAAGCCTTGAGGTCAGTGCCCACCCCCCCGCCTGTCTTTACGTGCCCACTGCTGACCCAGCAGCCTGGGACTCACACATCCGACCAGGGAGAAGAAGCTCCGTCCGGAGGGGCTGAGCCCCAGGCCTCTCTCACCAGCCGTAACCTAGTTTTAGCTCTGGATGCAGCAGTGTGTGTGTCCAGGCTCAGCGGGATGGCTCTCCCTTGCCTGAAAGAAATTCTTAGTTCTGCTCTGAGGATTGCCCAGAGCAAGGTGCAGGCCATGTGGATGTGGTTCCTGGCGGGGGGCGGGGGGAGTGAAGGCCCACAGGGGACCAGCCTCCAGAGCTTGGCTTTGACCCAACCTTTCCTTCCAGCCATAGGACAGGGGTGCCCTGAGCCAGCCCATCCCCAACAATGTCCCCCACGCTGGAGTCCCAGCGAGCCTGCTGATGCCCCTGATCGGAACACTGTGAGCTGGATAAGAGAGAACACAGGGCCTGACTGAGTGACCAGGGATGCAGTGTGATGGGGGCAGGAAGGTCCAGCTGTGATGGGACAGAGGCTCACAGGGGCTGAGGCTGCTGGGCTCTTCCCCTTGGCATCCTTGGGGACCAGAAGAGAGCCAAGGGGTCCGTAACCGACCCGCCCAGCGCTGACCGCAGCCTCCTCTTTCTACACCGTCCATCTGTGAGACCTGTCCCACCATCTGGCCTCCCCAATCACAGCCAGACGATCACATGGTCTGAGACCTGCCCTGGGGAGGTAGGTGGGGGGCCAACCATGCAGGGAAGATGTGGAGACCCAGGAAGGCCAGAAGCTTGGGCCTGTGGCCCCGGAGCACACCTTTCGCCCTTCTGAGCTTTGGAAGGTCAGCAAACAGACCTCTCATCTCCCTGGGCCTGGGGGCCACAGGGGCTGCTGGACAGGCTGCTATGAGATGCCATCCTCCTTCTCAGCCCCACCTTGACCCTCCTGCCTGCATTCACTTCCATCCTCACAGAACCGATGGTCTCTTAGCCCCAGCATCACTAACCAGACACTTCAGAGAGGTGTCCACTTGAAAGTGAGGTCAGGAGAAAGTGCCCTTGTGCGCGCACACACACACACACACACCTATCTAGGAATGTGGAGCCCGGGGCTTACAGACAGCAAACCTCAAAACTTGGTGTTTTCTTTCTTTGCTTTTCCCTGCCCGACCTTTGAAAGGGTCCAGTCTGGGGACTGAACACAGGTGAGGGGGCAGACCCTGAGTCATCCACCTGTTGGCCCACAGCCCCTGAATTACTGAGCATCAGAATGTTTTAACCAAGAAGACAGCTGTCAGACTTTCTCTGGTTAACCCAAGTAGACATTTTAAAACCCAGGCTCCCATTTGGAGGCAAGCGGGGATGCTTAAGGCAGTTTAAAAGTGTTCTGTGGTTTCTGGAGTTTCCTTCCTGGTTTCATTTCTTCTCTCCCCCTCCGTGTCTGACTTCCTTTTGAAGCCTTGAGTCAGCTAAAGGAGAAGTGCAGTGAGTGGAAAGCGGTCCCTGAAGAGGAGAGGGGGAGATGAAAGACCAGGGATCTGAAGAGTCTACATCCAGCTTAGCTCAGGCCGAGGAAGGGGCCCGACATCAAAAGCTCCCCTCGAGCTGCCGGGCGAGGGCCAGCCGGCTCCCACGGCATCTGTCCCGGCCCGAGCCCTTCCTCCAGCACATCTGCAGCCCCTCAGAGTCACTTTCCCCAGAAGGAAATGTTCATCAGGGACAGGAATAGTTCGTCTTCGCTGGTGCCGAAATCATGATCAGCGAGAAGTCGGAAATCTGCAGAAGGGGAAAGGGAGCAAGATTTAAATTATTCACGCCAGCTCTTCTTTTTTAGCGCAGCCTGCGTGAATGAGCCGGGTCATTCAGGCCAGCCCAGTCCAAGATGATGACCAAGACAGATGCTACCCTGATCGAAAGCAAGGGATGTTTTTAGAGTTTTGAATGTGGGCTCTGAACGCTCACATCTTCAGTCAGATGAAGATGAGAATGGGTGGTTCAGGCTCAGCTGGGTCTTCATCACAGCTTCTTTTATACTTAGGAGAGGGAATTGAAGGAAGAAGTTCTAGAACCAGTTTTGAAAATGAGGGGACCCCAAGTTGCAGCGCTTCCATTGGGCTTCATTACCCGGGCAGTCAGGGCTGGAGTAGAAAGTGTCTTGGAAGTCACCTGGCCCCTCCCGGCCACCTTGATGTCCCCATCCCCATACGGGGGGCTGGGGGGAAGCATGAAGAGAACAAGACAGTATTTTAGGTCTTAGGAAACGAGTCACCACATTATATAAAGATCATCAAGTGTGGCTATAATTATCATTTGCATCACCGGCACCAGCTCCTTTGAGAAGGAGCCTAAATAAATTGCGTTATTCTTAGGGCCATGACTCCCAGGGTCCCCACATCTTGGCTGGGCCACTCTCTCAATAGAAGCAGGGGACAGGGTGGCAGAAAGGGTGCCTGGATCTCCATGTCCAGGGTTTTGACCATGTCCTCCCCAGGCTAGTTTCTTTCTTTTTTTTTGGAGGAGTGGGGCGGCCACCCCATGTGGTATGTGGGATCTTAGTTCCCTGACCGGGGATCAAACCTGTGCCCCTTGCATTGGAAGCATGGAGTCTTAACCACTGGGCTTCCAGGGAAGTCCCTCCCCAGGCTGTTTTCTCACCCACTCCTTACTTTGTCAGGGCCCCACCAGTCACCCAGACAGGTGGTCACAGCCTCGTCCGTTGGTGACTTTCTGATCTTGGTGTCACCGCCTGTGTGTGTCAAAGGAATGGGTCCTACAGCCGAGGCCTGGGGAACCCTGACTCTGCCCCGTCAGAGAGGACCTCTGCTTATCTGCTTGATTTGGGGCAGTGGAGGCGGGGAGTGAGCAAGAGGACCCTCGCCAGGCTCTTGGGGAATTAGGTACGAGTAGCCCCAGGAGCCATCCAGAAGGTGCCCCATGCAGTCACCCAGGGCCCCAGTCTCCCAGCTGGGGCCTGGGCTGAACTTGGCTCTGCACCACACCAGGACAGCACATGGTCGGTCGCCTGCGAGACTCAGCCCCTTCCTTTCAGAGCCTCCTGTCAGCCTCCTCCTTGCTGGCCTTGCTTAGGTTAGGGGCTGCACAGGAAGGGGCTCCCTGGCGGCCAAGGCGTGAACCACCCCACCCGCACCGCAGCCCCAGAAAAACAGACTTGCCCGAGGTCACACGGCCATCACCCTGGCTTGGTCCAGGCCCTTCCCCTGTCCCAGCCGCCTCTGTCCCCACTTCCTGGAGGGCTCCCACACAGGGAGTGGGTACTCAGCTTGTCGTGACTCGGGGTCCATGGATGGCATTCTGGGTGCAAAGGGAAACACAGAGGTGAGGACTAGGGGCCGGTCACCTGGCTACCCGCCACCTGGCCCACCAGGAAGTGGGGGTCAGGCTGCAGAGCGCTGGGGTGCAGGGGTCAGCTGTGAGTGCACCAGAGAAGGGCTTCGGCTGAGTTGGAGATGAGTCTAACATAGTTGGGGCTTCCCAGGTGGCACTAGAGGTAAAGTACCCACCTGCCAATGCATGAGATGCAAGAGACGGGGATTCAATCCCTGGGTCGCAGGTCAGGGGGGCTCATGGCAACAGTTGCTATGGGCCTCTGTCAGTTCTGGAGATGACCTTGGTGTGGCACTCTGCACCTGTGGCCTTGGTCTAGGGCTCTACCCAAACCTTATTTCACAAGCAAGTGCCCAGCAAGGATGGCCTGGCGAGGGCTGGCCGTGGAGCAGAGCTGATGTGGAGAGGAAAAACTCCCCTCCCAGCCTGGCCCTCTCTCTGCTCCCAGCCTCTCAGGCCAGCTCGGGTATCAGCATCAGACAGGAACCAGAGCACACCCCGGCGTCCTGCAGAGCAGCCCCCGGCCCGGTGGAGTCACTGTGGCTGGGCTGGGGCCAGCAGGGTAGAGGTCACCCTCATCCTTCCAACAGTGACATTTTGTTACTGGAATGGCTCCAGGCTCCAAAATCCACATCCTCATTTTTCTGCACGAACAAGTAGGCAGCTGCGCCCCAAGCCCTGACTGCCTCCAGCCGGCAGTTAATTGCCAGCAAATAACGTGGCCTGAGGTCACTGCTGCTCAAACAGCTGGCTCTGTCTTT
This sequence comes from Bubalus bubalis, assembly GCF_019923935.1. Classification (NCBI taxonomy): domain Eukaryota; kingdom Metazoa; phylum Chordata; class Mammalia; order Artiodactyla; family Bovidae; genus Bubalus; species Bubalus bubalis. The sequence continues at coordinate 13,431,849 of NC_059160.1, read as the reverse complement.
TCCGGTCCAGCCTCTTTGGCTGTTCCAAGCTCTCTGACCCTCCCATGGCCATGATCAGATCACACAGCCAAGCTGGGGGCTGCGGGCCGGCTCTTCTTCCCGAGACTTAAGCCCAGCTGCACCTGACTCTGCTCTCTCCCCACCGGAGAGAGTCAAGACTGTCTCTGAGTTAAGCCGGCCAGTATCTCCACCTGCCTGGACACCGAGCCAGCTGTGGCTTGGTTTCCATCCCTGACTGTGCTGATGGTGGAGGAGACAGAGGAGAAAACCTTTGTCCAAACCCCCGTCTTTGTGGCAGAAGCAGTCCCAGGGAGAAATTCCCAAAGTCCAGTGGTATAACATTCTTAAAACTGACCTCAAGGACAGCACCAGCTGGACTAAGTTGCCCGGTCTCGTGGGCACCAGTGAATCCACCTCAGAAACTATATCTGGGGTTCGGCTTGCCCCAGATACAGGCAGGGTAAGTCCATCTGAAAACCCACTTGCTAATTAATCACCTTAATGTCACAAGGAGGAATATTTTTGCATGGTTCCTGTGGAGTCTCTCATTAAAGAAGGTATCAGATTGGTTCAGAAAGGGTTGTGCTGTTTCAGCTTCATTTGGGATCCGTAGCTTTAGAAACTATCCACCTTTTCTTCCAGTGCAAACTACTCCATTAGAGAATTAAAGAAAAAAAAAAATGTTGGTAGATGGTACAGGGTGGAGGTGAATGTTTGGGTCCTGTTCTGTCTTAGCAGGCTGGTCCATTCTGTGACTAGGCTCCAGTCTGGCGTGTTTGGAAGGGGCCTGTCCTAATGGAGGGCTCTGGGGCAGAGGTTCCTAGAGCTGTCCTTGGAAATCTCATTACTGGTTTCTATCAGACCAAGATTTGGGGGGTCAGTTCTGGAAGGACGGGGGTCAGGGCTGAGTACAGAATTGGGAGGCGGTCACAAAACTCAGCAAGGGGTAGGGGTCTGGGAGGAGTGGGTGTGGGTGCGTTCCTTTCACCCTGCGGAGCAGGGGGACAGGACGAGATGCAGGTCAGAGCCGGAGGGCGAACATCGCTGGGGGTCGGACAGGCCTGAGTCCCGGGAGTCAGACGGGGTCAGGAGGAAGGGTGTGGTTACAAGGTCACGGTCAGGACCTTCTGGCTTGGGGAGGGCTTTGTGGAGGCCTTGCCTGAGCCCAGACTAGATGGCGCTCAGCTGCACGCACAGATGTGGTCAGGGCAGCAAACCCACGCAGGACCAGCAGAGACTGAGGCACGCCCGGTGTGCGCACGAGGGGTGTAGCTCAGCTGGGCAGTCACTGGACTCGGAGGGTCAGGCTGGGCTGAGTAGAGTGAATGGGACGGACGTAGGCATCAGAGCCGTGGCTGTGACTCCAGCCCAGGCGTGAAGGCTCAGGGCCCCTTAGGGAGGAGGTGGCCTGCCCGGAGGGGCCGTGCCTGGCCTGCCCGGAGGGCGCTGTAGGCTGGGGGCTGAGTGGTGGTTGGAGAGAGACCCTCCTGTGCCCAGTTTCCCCTCTGCCTCTTGTCACCACCCTCTCCTGATGCCCGGCGTCCCCCTAACCCTGGCCCCCCACCATGAGCTCATCCAGCCCATCCGCCCGCCGCACCCCCCCATGCCATCAGCCATCGAGGGGAGCCAGTGGGGTCAGCACCAAGCTCTGCAGCCGGGATCCTGGGGTCAATTCCATGCTAGCGGTGTGACCTCGGCCAAACTGTAGCCCCTCCACACGCATATGTGACGCTGGGGCCACAGAGCCGTGTGACGAACAGGGTCGCGCAGGGAGCACCTGCTGTGTGTGCTTGGGGAGCATCTGGGTGGATCAAGCACAGATTCTGCCCAGGGAGAGCTAATTTGGGGTTGCGGGGGGTGTTGTGGTATAGAGGATCCTGCCCATCGCTCCCATATAGAAAAACCGCCTTTCCCCTGCTCCTGAGAAGGCGGCACCCGTGAATAGTTAATTCTGGGGGCCCCTTGGGGATGGTGGGCTTGGGGTCCATTACGTCCTGACTCATGTTGAAATGTGACTTCTGCAAATGACTCACAGGGGATCTGAAGAACATTTTACTGCCTTTTGTTAATAATTCCAAACTAACAGCAAACCAAATTTAAAGGAGACACACTGTAGCTTAAGGACCTTCTTCATGCTTCCCAGAATCAAGCACTATACACAGACCTTCCGGGCCAGCCCTTTCCCAAGGACCCACCTGGGGACCCCAGAGTGTCCCCCAGACAGCAACATCTTCTCTGCACTCCAGGTCCCAAGGTGCCCTCAGCTGACGCCATGTGGACATCCCTCATCCTGCCCTGAATCATGGTCAGCAACGTTCTGCTGTGAAGGTGCCCTCCCAGGCAGGCGCAGGGTAAAACCCCTCACCTGCTTCTGTCTGTGTTGTTTCAGGCTTCTCAGGGCCCAGACAACCTTCCTCAGACGCGTTTTTGCCATGTCTCCCATAGTACTTAGAGGCACACATGCAAATCAAGTCCCAGCATCAGCCTCAGAGCCTGAAGGTAAATGTGTGAGTCAGGGTTTCTCAGCGGCCTTGGCACCAGTAACATTCAGGCCAGATCATCTTTGCCATGGGACCTGCCCCATGACCGTGTCCCCGGGGCCTCTACCCACTCGAAGCCAACAGCACTCCTTCCCCGAGTTATGACAACAAAAAAAACGCCTCCAGACATCGCCAGTTGTCCCGGGGTTGGGGGGGGGCATAATCACACCAGGTGGAGAAACTTTGGCATAAACTAAAGCAACAATTTCACGCCATCCGCAGATCAGAAAAGGATTAAGCTGCTGCCCCCACGTGTGGGCTGCCTGCTGCGGCCAGTTCCCCTTCTCACAGGCGCGCTCAGTGAGAAGCGCACCTGCAGGCCTCCTTCTGGAGCTGTTTTCCGAGCCTGGCGACCCAGCTCTGGACCAGGCCCTAAGAAAGAGCCAGAGGAGCCTAAGAGAGGGGCCCACTCCCCCAGGGGCTCACGGCCACCTGGGGAGAGTGCGGTAGCGCTGATGCGGCCTCCAGGGAGCGGCGGGTGAAGTCGCGCCCCTCACCCAGTGGAGGCCACTCACTCACTTGTGGACTCCTGCCTGAGGACCAGGAGGTGGGCAGGGGAAGCCGCAGTGGAGGACCAGGGCCCGGTCAAGGGGAGAAGCAAAACAGCCATTGTTGTCAGGAAGCGAGGCAGGTGAAGCGCTGAGGCGCTGGGGCTGGGACCCAGGGTGGGCTCTTGGTGGGGCTGTGATGAGCTGCATGTGGAAGGCCAGGGAGGCCTGGGAACAGGGCGAAGAAAGACTGGGAGGCTGGGCCTGGATTCAGGGACTGTCTACACAGACTTCTGTGCTGTGGGAGTGCTAAGATGATGTGGCTGGACCCGGGGAGTCAGGGCAGGCGTGGTGGAGTGCGAGACGGGGTGCAAAGGTGAGGCGTGTTACAGCTCATGGCCCCCAATGGCAGAGCCCCCCGCCCCAGCCTGGCCCCTCATGCCCAGGCCGCAGCCAGCCCCGCTCTAGAAGCCAGGCTGCCAGGCTCCCTGTGTGGGAGGATCTCCGTGCAGGAGGGTCCCAACGAGCACGACCCTTTCCCACCCCAGGGACTGTCACCCTGAGCTGTGACTCAGGGCCTCCCCCGCGCAGGTGACACGCCTGCGACCGCCAAAGCTGCTGCCTGGAGCCGGCGCCCTGCTCCCTGCCACCCCGCCGCTGGCACCCGCTGTCCATCCCCTGAGCCCCGGCTGGGCCCTCACTCCCCTTGCAGAGGCATCTTCACATCCGGGGCACCGGTGGGAGGGAGCCTGGAAGCCTCTTGGGAACACTCCCCTCCCTCCTGACAGCTCTCTCAGGTCGCAGGTAGGGTAACACGTTTGACACCCGCTTGATGCCTCAGGGCGGTTCTGAGTGACTGGCAGGTACACATTTAGCCTGCCATCGCGTCAGGATGTGGCTGGGTCCCCTCCCTCCCCATCAGCCCTCCGCCCCAGCCCGGCTTCGGGAGCAACTGTGGCAGTGATGTCCCCGGGGCAGCACAGTCCACCCTCCCACACGACCCGTGGCTGGAGGGGCGCTGGACCTCCCAGCACCGAGGGCCCCGGCGTGCACTCAGGAAGCCTGGGAGCGGTCACTGCGAGTAGGGGCCAGGTGGCAGGAGGGTGGTCTCGGTGCCAGGCAGGCAGGGCAACAGGGGCTCTCACCTGCTAGAGGAGGGTGGAGGGGGTGGCAGGCTAGCGCCGTCATCCCAACCACTGGTTCAGCCACACAGGCCTGGCTGCCTGGGTTTAGGGGGGTGGGGAGGCTGGTTCCAGCCCCCACTCATTGTGCCACATCATCGCTTCACAAAAGGCACCAGGGCCCCCCATGTGGAAGCAGCCAGTGGCTGAGCCTGGACTTGAGCCTGGACGTCAGCCAATATCCCATCACTGCTGCTTGGGTTTCCAGGCCCTGTATCCAGGCCCCGTATCCCAGAGGTTCCTCTAGCAGCAAGGGCGCATCCACAGACCTCTGAGCAGCCTCCAGCCTGACCCTGGGGGTGGGTGGAGAAGGGGGACCAGGGACCCCTGCTGTGCTCTTGCCTTGGGCCCCACCCACCCATACTTGGGGCCCTGCTGGCAACTCTGATGCTGGGAGGGCGGGACCCAGGAAGATGGCTGTGGGGAAGGGGGTGATCTACTCAGCCTGAATGGAAGCCTGGCTCTCAGTGGAAAGTTATTCCTCTGTGCCAGCTGCCCCAGGGGCTGGGAGGTGGTCAAGCTAGCCCTGCAGCCCCGTGGACCAGCATCACCCCAGAACTGGCCCCACGCGGGCCAGGCCCTGCGTGGTCTCCTTCCCACTTGTACCCCTTCCTGCCCTCCTCCCGTCCCCTGCCTGATGCATGCTGGTTCCCACATTCACCCCCAGGCTGAGCCTTCCCTGGAGTCCAGTGACCCAGTGGCCGATGGGTAGGCAGATCCCCCCGGAGGAGGAGGCAGCACCAGTTAGGGCTGGGGGAGCGGCCCCTTCCTGCCCATCCTCCCTCAGCCCCCCTCCCTGTCCCTCCCGGCCACATGGGTCTGGCAGGCAATCCCGACCCCTTGGCTCCTGCAAGAACACTGCAGGACAGGCAGTGACACCAGGCGGGGGTAGGAGAGGGGTGCAGACCCATCCTCCCGCAGTCACTGCGAGTGCGCAGCCTGGAACCCAGCCGGCAGGGCTGTGATGTGCAGAGTGGTGCTGAGGGGGGTTTAGAGCCCTGGCAGGGCCCTGCAGGGCTGGAAAAAGACAAGGCAGCACCTTTCCCAGGATCTCCGCTTTGCTGTTTCCCAGCTTCAGCTGTTGCTGCCCAGCCGGCCTCTATATACTCAGCCTTGCCTCTCTCGCCACTCCCTGAACTCCAGCCCCACCTCCCCCGAGCGCTGTACACCCTCCAGGCTTCCCCATGTTCTCCCCTCCACCTAGAATGTGCATCCCTTCTTCACCTGGCATCTCATTCTCAGAGATACTACTCAGGTGTCACCTCCTCCAGGAAGCCCACTCTGACTGCTCCCTGCAACCTGGGCCTTCCATAGTTTCTAGAGCTTTCCCCATAGTAGCATTTATAACACAACGTCGTGATCACATACTTATCTGTCCCCTCCACCAATAATTGAGGGCAATAATTGCCTTACTCTACCATACCTGGCACATGGTAGGTATTTAACCAACACTGGTTGTGTGGATGGATTAACTAACGGATAGCAGATCAGTGCATGAAGGGTTGAGAGGGGAACTCCAGGCTGACAGCCAGGAGAGGTGGGTGTGTCCAGAAGATGCTGTGAGGGACGGGGGGTCCCCATTGTTCTGGGGAAGTGTTTGTCAGGGGTCCTGAGGGGCCAGCTGGCCGCCCAGGCCTGACCCTCCCCCGGCGACTGCCTTCTTTCCTTGCTTCTAGTATTTCTGCCTGTTGCTGGCGATCTTCCTCGTTGAGCTGGTGGCAGGGGTCCTGGCCCATGTGTACTACCAGAGGGTGAGTGGAACGCTGTCCTTGTCTTTACCCATCAGCACCCCCAGGAGGGACCACAGTGGGAGGGGCGCACAGGGGCAGGGAGGCAGCCACACACGGGTGGTCCCAGGCCTCCCCTGCCTGCTCTGGACAAGGAAGAGATGGTCAGAGCCCTCCCATTGGGTGCTCTGTGACTCAGGGGTGATACTCAGCTCATACAGACAGATTGTCCTTTCGCACCAGCGCCCATGTGACTGACAGATATCCTCAGATAACGATGTAAATATTTTGAATGCACACATGCGTGCTCAGTCATGTCTGACTCTTTGCAGCCCCATGGACTGTAGCCTGCCAGGCTCCTCTGTCCATGAAATTTTTCAGGCAAGAATACTGGAATGGGTTGCCATTCTCCAGGGAATCTTCCCAACCTGGGGATTGAACCTGAGTCTCTTGCATTGCAGGCAGATTCTTTGCCACTGAGCCACCAGGGAAGCCCTATTTTGAATATCACCTTGTAATCAAAATGAAAACCAACACATACAGACAGCCCTCCATATTCATGGGTTCCAGATTCACAGATTCAACCAAGCTTGGATCAAAACTATTCAGAAAAAAACTCCAGAAAGCTCCCTAAAGCAGAACTTGAATTTGCCATGCACAAGTGTTTATGTAGCATTTACATTGAATTTACAGCTGTTTCTACAGTGTTTACATGGCATTAGGTATTATCAGTAATCTAGAGATGACTCAAGTGTACTGAAGGGTGCGCATAAGTGATATGCAAACACTGCACCATCTTATATAAGGGACTTGAGCATCCATGGAAGACCCATGCTGGCCCCGGAACCAATCCCTGGGTACCAAAGGATTATCTAAACTCACCTAGTGCCCAGCCTCCCCTTTGCCATCCCACCAGCCTGGAACTGTGGTCCCCCACCTGTCTCCCATTTCCATCCATCACACTCCGCCCTGACACAGGGTAACAGCCTTTGCAACACCATCTTCACAGATCCTGCCTTCCGTGCAGCCTCCTTCCCATGGTCCCCTGGTCCTGGGCAGTCAGAGAGGGCTTCCTGGAGAAGGTGACACCTGAGTGGCATCTCTAAGGATGAGATGCCAGATGAAGGAGGCATGGCCTCAGAGGGGCCTGGGGGCAGTCGGTGGGTGGTTCTGCTGATGCACTGTCTCTCTCCATGCTCCTCAGCTGAGCGACGAGCTAAAGCAGCACTTGAGCCGGACCCTGGCCGAGAACTACAGGCAGCCGGGCGCTGCAGAAATCACAGCGTCTGTGGACCGTCTACAGCAGGATGTAAGCATCGCCCTGGGGCCTGAAGGCCACGCAGACACAGTTCCCAACCTGTCTCTGTCCCTGCCCATCTGTGTGGCCCTGGGCAAGTTACTCGCCTTCTCTGAGCCTAACTTGCCACGTCTCTGAAATGAAGCGTCACAGGGTATGGAAGCGTTAACCGCAGGCCCCCTAGAAGGCCCTCCCACATGAGAGTGCTTCCTGGGTCCTGGTTCGTCCGTTCCTCCCTTTCCTCTGCATTCCCCTCTGGGTATCTGGTGGGCAGCAAGCTGGCCGTGCCAGGATCCAGGCTCTTCCCGTCAGCGGGCCTCCTCCTTCCTCCCTGGGGAACTGACGGCTGCGGCTCCTGGAGAGTGAACTGGAACAGGCAGAGTGTTTCAGAAGAGCAGCTGTAAGAATTTCCCAGTTATCATCAGGCAGAACTCAGGGGATGGAGGGGTTCTCTCCTTGCAAAGAAGGGACTCGCAATCCCCCAGTGAGGCCCGCAGTCCTGCAGAGGTAGGGGAGGGGCACGTGGACCTCAGGCCAACATGGTCGCCAGTGGCCACACATGGCTCTTCACATCCAAATGTAAGACCTCGGCTTTATGCAGCATGCACACCAGCCTTGCCAGCACTGATCTGCCCATCCAGTGGTCTCTGGGACATCTCTGTGTCTTGCAGGTCTGGGGGCGCTGAAGCTTCGAGGTGTGGATCGGGGATACCTGAGCCTCTAGCAAGGCTTGGGTCCCTGTCCTGGGGGTCCTGTCTCCCTGGATGACCAGGAGCCCATGCCCTGGTGGTTTGGTGCTACCCTGGGCCTGCCACACAGGGATACACAGCCCTCCTCCCTCGAGGACCTGCCAGCACCCACCCCCCACCCATCTTCTCCCAGATCCTCCCTGCCCCCAGGACACCCAGCACAATCTCCTTAAAGGACAAGGGTGCCCCGAAGAGGTGGCCATCAGGTTCCTGCAGCCAGCTCCCCACTTGCCTAGAGAGAAGGTCCACCCAGAGCCAGGTCCCTGCTCAAAACAGGGGAAGCGAAACGTCTCCAGCAAATAGGGATGAGATTAGGATCTGAACACTGTCCTGCGGCCCTGTAACTGAAGGGCTGGCGGGGGGCCCAGGCTCCCTCCTCACCTGCAGCCTCTGCCTCTCCCCCTCAGTTCAAATGCTGCGGGAGCAACAGCTCAGCCGACTGGCTGCAGAGCAGCTATATCCTGTCTCCAGAGGCTGAGGGCCGCCGGGTGCCGGACAGCTGCTGCAAGACGGTGGTGGCACGCTGCGGCCAGCGGGCACACCCCTCCAACATCTACAAGGTGGAGGTGAGTGCCCTGTCCCACGGGGCCCAGAAAGGCTGGGCAGGTGGGCGGAGTGGTGGAGATCACATTTACTCTCTGACCACAAGATGGCTGTGGGCCTTCAAAGGTCCCCACAAAGTCTGGGGGCCGCAGCTGCTCCAGGGAGATCTGGGGACTTCATAGCGTGCCCCTGGGTCACTAAGAAGCCCACGGGCACTTGAGAGGCTAGACCTGGCCCTTTAAGTGTCTGGCCTCCCTCAGCGGGGAGCAGCCCCCACCAGCCTTTCCTCCCCATCCTCACCTACTTCCGGCCAACATGTGTGTGTGTGTGTGTGTGTGTGTGTGTGTGTGAGACCTGCCTACCTGCCTTCCAGGGAGGCTGCATCAGCAAGCTGGAGCAGTTCCTGGCTGATCACCTGCTGCTCATGGGGGCCGTGGGGATCGGGGTGGCCTGCCTGCAGGTGAGTTGGAGTGAGGATTCTGGGGGGGGGTGGTATCTGGAGCCCCGAACCCCTCTCTCACTGGTTGAGATCTCAGCTCTTGGCCCTCTGCCCACTCCTGCCTAGCCTGCCCTCTCCTCTCCCATCTCTCCCCTCTGCAGCCAAGGTCACTCTCTTCCCCCAGAAAACGTGAAGGAAAAGGCCCTGGGAACTTGTCAGGAACAAAGACCTGGGAGGAGTGGGAGTGTGGGTGCAGGTATGTGCATGCACTCTGTGTGTGCACGCAGGCCTGCTGTGGTGTGCGTGGGGTCCGTGGGTGTGTCTGCATGTACCCAGGTGTACGTGGTCGGGGATGGATGCACGTATGTGTTCAGGCGTGCTGTGCATGTGTGTATACGTTCGTGCATGGACGCGCACTCGTTCCTCTGTGTGTGTGATGTGTGTGTACCCATGGGGGGGGGGGTGTGCACTCCTGTGTACACCCAGCTCTGTGCTCCAAGGATGACTGATGCTTTTGCTCCATTTCATCACTCACACCCCTCTCCCAGCCACCACCCAGGGGTCCTGTCAAAGGTGGGGGGAGTGGACTCAGGAGGGGCAGATGCAGTGAGTAAGGATTCTGCAGGCCCACCTCGCCCGGCAGAGCTAGAGGAGCTGATTCACCACAAAGTGTCACCCCCGAATCCCCATCCCGGGAGGTCAGAGCAGAGGCCGGCATCACAGGACCCGTCCCGTCCAGCCCCTGCTCCTGTGCGACTTGAGAGGTCACTTCCCCGCCCCTCAGGGCCTTCATCTACAGCAAGAAGCTCATTCCCAGCCACGAGAGGTGTTGGTAGGAAAGGGGGTACCTGGCTCACGGAAGGCCTCCCTGAGTGCTCTCCTCGAATCCTGCCACGGCCAGAGCTTATCCAGGCCAGCAGATCAGAGAGCCGATGACCCGAGGGTCTCACTCCCTGAGCTGGCCCCAGGCCCCTGGCTCCTGATCCTTTGTTTTCCCAGGCTCTGTCCCTGATGCAGGGTCCATAGAAAGAGTTGGGGTGGTGGCAGTCGTTAGCTTGAGAGCCTCCCCGGGTAGGGTTCCTTCTGATCACCATCTCCATCTGTGCACCCAGGGGACCTGGCTGCAACCCCGGGTGGGTGAGAGATGGTGCACCCTCTGGAGGGGACCAGCCAACCTAGGGCTGGCTGTTCCATCTCTGAGCCTCAGTTCCTATTTGTAAACGGGGCTGGTCATACCAGATCAGTGACCAGAGGGCACGGCGCACGCAGTGACCAGTGTGCACGTCAATCACTCAGCTCACGCAAACGGACAGCAGCTGCTCGGGAAACAGTACCCACCACGTTATCGTTTCCACGCGGGCATGGCATCTCTCAAGAGAGCTGGTGGTTTCCTGGCCAGACCAGCCCGTCCCCTTCACCCCGACTCAAGTGCAGGTGCAGCGGGTCTGGGGGGCACTCACACGGCTCCTTCGTACCTACCCAGACAGGCCTCCTGCCCAATGCACTGACCCCCGGGAGCTGCCAGCCTGACTGCGGAGGGGGTGCTCCGCTGCTGTGCCTCCCTCACCCCAGCTTTCCGGACACATCCTGCCCACTTCAGGCATTGGGGGCCTGCTCTGCAGACACTGACCGGATCTGGGCTTCACTCTCCATCTATTTCCTCCTGACCTCTGCCCTCAAAAGCCTGAAGCTGAAGACAAGGGCAGTGAGGCCAAGGGCATGGAATGGGATGACCACCAAGTCTGAGGTCAGGCAAGTCCAGCCGTAGGAGTAATTCCAAGGAGGTCGGGTCACCAGGCAGTGCCCACAGCCCCGCATTGACTCCATCATGGGCAACTCATCCTTCACAGTGCCCTGCAGAAATGTGCTCCTGTCCCTGAGAGAGCGTCTCTGGGCCACCACCCGGGACCCATCCCTGGCCCATTTTCTGTGTCCATTCCATCCATTCTGCTACAGCAACCAAGCCTCAGGCTCCATCGCCCCCTGCCGTCCAGTGCTGGAACTACCACCCGACCTTGAGGAGGGGCTCAGGCCAGCTGGGCCCCCAGGCTGTCATTCTCCACCCGGCACCCAGAAACCTTCCCCACTCACACTGACCTGGCACTTTGGAAATCCCCAGGCTCAGGAGATACAAGGCCAAGATGTCCTGTCCCCCTGCCTCCAGGAACGGGGTGGGAGGGTGATGCCTGACAGTCGGAGGCCCCCATTGTAGACAAAGCTTCCTCTTCCCCGTGATCTGAGGGGGCCACCCTCCCTCCAGAGCCTCAGTTCCCTTACTTGTAACGTGGAGGAGTGGGACGTCTGCAAGCCTTTTTAAGCAGCAGTGTTCTCTCATCGTGGCTTCCCCAGTGGCACCTAGTGGTAAAGAACCTGCCTGCCAATGCAGGAGATGTAAGAGAGGTGAGTTCGATCCCTGGATTGGGAAGATCCCCCGGAGGAGGAAATGACAATCCACTCCAGTATGCTTGTCTGGAGAATCCCCACAGACAGAGGAGCCTGGCGAGCGACGGTGCATAGGGTTGCAAGGACACGACTGAAGCGACTTAGCACGCAGCAAGCACGTTCTCTCATCGGTGGGAATCTCACCCAGGAGCCCAGTTTATTCAGCGTGAGGCCAGAGCTGACCTGATGGAAGGAAGCAGGAGCTGTTGTGACCGCGGTCCAGATAGCCTCCCGTGGTTTTCCAGGAAAGCGCACCTCAGTGAGACGGAGGGGCTGCGGTTCCTGGATGTCTCATGAATTCTCTGAAGACCAAGCAGGAAACGACGATGAACGGAGCAAACCTGCTTTCAGCCAGACACCGCGTGCTGCCTCCCAGACTCGCAGACCAGGCACTGGTCTGCCTGCAGAGATGCTGGCAGGCTAAATGGCCAGGATGCAAGAAGGGACAGGCCTCCCGGAGCCTCCAGGCTGTGATCCTCAGCCAGGGCTGCACGTTGGGGTCACCCGGTGAGCTTTGAAAGGTCCAAGGCCAGGCTGCACCCCAGCACAATGAGAACACCGTCTGCAGCCGGCACCCTGGCCACAGCGCCAAGGTCAGGCGCCTGGGCCTCACAAAGGCGGGGCCCAGCAGCCCGCCCTGCCCCGCCCTCCGCCTGCTCCTGCTCCCGCAGTGCCCTGGCCTGTGTGTTCTCTGCTCACAGCTGTTGGTGCAGATTCCTCTGTGTCCTCTGTCAGGAAGTTGACCCTGGGGCTCTTTCAGGGACCAGGTAGTTAGTGCCCATGCCTCGTCTGCATGTATCGGGGTGGTGTGTATATGTGTGTGTGTGCACGTGTGTGTGTGTGGACACTCATTGATGTCCATCTCACTGTGCCTTCCCCCGGGCACCCTGGGGCCACATGTTGTGTACAGAGCGCTGGGCACTCAGTCCTCCGGGTCCTCCCCAGCGTGAGGTGTGCACCTTAGAAGATCCAGCCATGAGTCTGTGTTGGGCTGGCTGCTCCCATCTGGCCTCCCCTTCAGCAAGGGTCAGAAAGGTCCAGATGACTCTGCAGGAAGAGTCATCAAGCCCTGAGAGGGGGATAGGGCAGAGAGCATGTCCGACACTTGGGTGGAATGGCTGGGACAGCCACCCGCTTAGAGTGAAAGACGAGATGAGCTCTAAGCCACCTTTCAGCCCAAGACTGAGTCCCCCAGGTGGATTAGCACTGCTCTTCGCACCAAGTCTGACAGCTGAAAGCCGTGTTCCCAGGGGGTGAACCTCCCGCGTGGGGACAGAGTTGGGAGGAGGAAGGGGACACCGAAGGGCTCACCCCCTGTGCCCTCCTTGAGCCTCGAAGAGAAACTAGTATCTGCCAGTCCTGGGGCGTCCTCGTCAGCCTGTCATCAGGTGTGTCCAGAGGTATCCCAGGAAGATCAGGTCAGCTGAAAGGTCTGGGAAAGACGGGGCACTGCTTCCCGTCTTTGGGAACCCCTCTGGACCCCTGTCCGCGGCACGGTCGTGGGCTGCCCCCTACCGCCCCCTCCCGTGGGCGGGGAGCCAGGAGCCAGCGGCATCATCTTTATCAGGGTCACCGTCACAGCCCTGGGCCTCCGTGGTCTTCACATCCTCCCCTCCTCATCCTCAGTGCATCCTTGGGGGAAGGGAGGGCGGAGGCAAATGAACAGCGATCCTCTTCCTCTGCGTTTAGAGGTCGGCAAGTGAGACGTGGAAGGTGACCGCCCAGCACTGCCCAGCCTCAGCCAGCTAGTCGGCAGGACGGAGCGGCCAGCAGGCAGGGCAGGCTCCCGGGGCCCAGGGCTCATCCTGAGCCGGCTTACAGGATGAGCTAGTGACTGTCCTGGGCCCTCCACTCGGATCCTCGGTTTCCTTTCCTGCACATCAGCTAAAGAATTAACTCTACACCCTGGTCTTTGCTCCAGAATCTGAGAGCAGCTAGATGTAGACAGACCTTCCTGGAGAAAGGCTGCTTCGGCAGCAATGAGGGGTGACGATGTCACTACCTCTAATTGAATCAGGTCTAATTGAATCAGGCCGTCTCTGGAGAAGAACCGGGACCACGGAGCTGCAATGTGGACGGGAGGCTTGTTTAGAGGTGCAGGCCCTCACCCAGGCCGCAGGGCTGGAACCCACAGCATCCCCGGGCAACCATGCACATTCAAGTGGGAGAAATACCGCTCTTGGCTAGTGGTTCTCAGAGTGGTCCCCGCCTCCAGCCCCTGCCCACATCACCTGGGAGCTTATTAGAAATGCAGGCTCGCAGGCCGCACCCGAGGCCCCCTGGGTCTGAATCTGCCCTTGACTGAGTCCACAGGGACTCCTGGGTGTGGGAAGGCTGGCTCTGGCCGGCAGGCTGGCGGACTCCTGACTCCTATGTGTCCCTGCACTCTCTCCCCGCAGATTTGTGGCATGATACTCACCTGCGGCTTGCACCGGAGGCTCCAACTGCATTTTTACTAACAGCCGACCGCGTTCTGCTCTGACTGCCCCTCACAAGTTCAGGGGCCCAAGGCCCACAGGCCAGGCCTGTGGGGTCAGCACCAGCTGGCCTGGAAGCTCCCAGCAACTCCCCCTCCTCTGTGCCCAGCCCCTCTGGACCACCCAGTAACTGCGACCATGGCCCCTTCAGCCCCAACCCGGCTGGGGACCCTCGGCCCTCGCCCTCCACTTCTGCGTGCTCATCACCAGAATCCCGGGGCAAGAGAGCACAGCCCGAACCTCGCCAGGCCTAGGCTCCCGTGGACCCTGGGGGGCTGTGATGAAATCTGCTTTCCTCCCCACTCCTGAACCCTGAACGGGGGCTGGCCACTTTGCCCCCATTGGGACGCCCGCATACGAGCCTGTGATCCCCCATATGGGCGCTGAGCACTCCTCTCCCACCCCTGCTGGATGTGCTCCCTGAGAAATGCATTGAATAGGCAATTAGAGTTGGCTCTGCCCCCAGAAGACCACGGCCTTTGCCCTCCCCTCTTCCCCTCCCCTCCCACCCGCACCATCTCACCTGGAGAGAAGTGTCCCATGGCCTGATTCCTTCCTGCAGGGCAGGGTTGGGTGGTGGCAGGGTGGGGAGCAGGTGCCTGCCTCCAGGCCCTCCTCAGGAGGGTCCCCTGGGAGCCCATGACCCCAAGCCCCAATCTCCAGCCATGTGCCCCTCGGGGGTCTCCTCTCTGGACTGATGCTCAAAGAAAGCCAAGTTTTTTAAAAAAACTATCATCTGCCCTTCATGTTGGTGGGAGTAAAATCCTTCCTGATTAAACCAAACCACAGACCCTGCGAAGCTGGAGCCACCGAGAAGGTGCAGCTCTTGAGCCGAGGGGTGCTCTGCCTCGAACCTCCTTTTCCTGAGCCGGTGCTCCTGGACCACCCAGCCCCCAGCACTTGGCCTGCAGAGACCCCGCTCTGCTTCCCAGAGTGGACACTGTCCCTTCATTAGGTTCTCTCTTGCAGCTCTTGAAGCAGGGAATTTTCAGAAAGGACTTTCCAAAATGTGGACGGAGAACAGAAAGGAAACCCTAGGAAACACTGGGCACAGGTGCTGGCAGTTTTCCGGAGAACACGAATCAACTCATAAGATCCCCCAGAGGGTCCCACGTGGGCAGAGACCCCCATGCCAGTCCCCCGGGTCCCAGGTCCTGGATCCTGCACTTCCTACTTCCCACCCTCATGATGCCGAGGTCAAGTCTGGAAAGGGCACACCTGGCCTCCGCTGTCTCTTGCTGACCTGGGCCCATCTCCCAGGTAAAAGTGTATTCTTTCCGATTCATGGATCAGTGCTGCCCCCGTCACAGCCCCCACTGTACTGAAACCGCACACCCCTGGAGAGGGGCGACCCATGCACTCAGAGGGCAGAGCAGCCCCCTGCAACCGCTTGCCTCCTGCCCTGGGATTCTCTGGGGCTGTCGGGAAGGGCCCTGGGGTCACTGATGCCAGTTCACTCTAAGGGAGACCAGCTTTCCAGCAACCCCAGATTCCCAAGGCCCCCCAAAAATTGGTGCTGTGATTATCTTTGCTGCCTCCAACTTCCTGCATTCATGCAGATAACCAAAAATGACCATAAGTCCTAAGTTCTCTGCAGGGCTAGATGTTAGCTGACATCTTACAAAGTGAGGGCTGAAAGGGAGAGCACGTTCTTCCCCCTGAGGGGCCCGAGGGAGGTGGCAGTGGGTCAGGCAGTGCTGACTGGCTGCACATGTGCCCTGCTGGGGTCCCTGCTTACTTTATCAAGGTCAGCGGGGGCTCATGGAGGGGTAATGGGCAGGTGTCACCTGCACAGGCTCGTCCTGGTGGAGGCCCAGGAGAGCCTGACTTGTCTGCTCCCACCGCCCCCGTGGGTAGAGGCCCTCCTGGCTAGGGTAGGAGAACTGTGATTCTGCCCTGGGCACGGTCCCACCCAGAGGGTGGAGGTCCACACTGCAGAGAAAGCCCTGTGCTTTCTGAAACTGGGACCTCCCTGTTGGTGCCAGCAGCTCGGGAGATGAGACAATGTGAGAGGAAACAGCAGTTTCTCATGGAACACACAAAGGGTTAGGATGGGGCTGGCCCATCCTGCCTGCAAGGATGCCGCTCTGTGCCCAGGACAGCCCCTCCCAGGTCCCTGCTGGGAGGTGTCCCAATCCCAAGCTCCCTGGACAGGGAGTAGGATGTGACGCTCAAAGGTCATCCATCGGTCCCCCGACACTGGGGACTGGCCAGAAAGCCAGGGTTGTGTAGCGGTCTGGACATGGCAGGCACGGGAGTCCACGCGGCCCTGGTCGTCCCCCTGGACCAGGCTGCCGCACCTCCCTGGGCTCCCAGCGCAGCACCCAGGAGGAGCGGAGTGCTACCCCCCAGGGACCCTCGGCCCACAGCCGGTTTCCGGCTTGGACTCTGCCACCTGGTGCGTCTTGGGGGCTGAGGTAATGGGAGTGAGTTGAAACCATTAGTACCTCACCTCCCATCCCCGTCAGCCTTGTAAACGTTCTCCGCCCGGTTTGCCACTTGAAGCCTGGACAGAAGGGGACGGGGTTTCCACCGGCTAAGGAGGACACCTGCCTTTGTATCACCACTGGGTGGTGCGCACACCCCCGGGGGACGCTGGTGATGGAGTTGTCTAAGCCGGGTTCTTCGCATTGGTCAGGATCAGCCTGAGAGCTTCTGAACCGTTGCTGGACCACCCTGGGCTTCTCATCAGCAGCAGGGGCCACAGGCCTGCGTCCTGACAGGTTCCCGGGTGACAGTGATGCCCCTGGCCCCGGGGCCACCCCCCGTGTCTGTCGCAGCCCCCGGGGTTCCGAAGCCCCCCAGGCGGCAGGCCGAATCCCACTGGGTTCACCGGAGCATAGGATGAAGCACCCGACCCGCTGTGTACCTGCCAGTCCGTGACCTTGGCAGGGAGACCAGGGGCCTGGGTCCTCTCCCTGGAAGGGACAGTGATGCCCCAGCCCCGTTTTCCCACCACCTCTGTGTGCCTTAGGAGGGCCCACTCCATCCTCGCCCCCCGTCTTCTGTTTCCACACAACGCCCAGCCTTGTGCTCTGTTCACCGTTCCATGTGGGCCCCCTCTCTGCCCTGCTGCCGCACCAGACACACCCCTGCAGGTGCCACCAAGAGTCCCAGGCAGCCCAGCATCAGGAGGGCTCCTGGATCCAGCTGCTCATTGGATAGGGGTCATCACAACATTCTGGAAACGGAAACGTTGCCTTAACCATTTTCACAGAGAGGAATTGCCCCAGCGTGAGCACGCCCCTCCTTAGCCTCCGCGTCCATCCCGGGGGCACGACAATAAAGGAATGGTATCCAGGGCTGCAGTCTTCACTGTCCCTTCTCGGCAGTTGCTTTGTCAGAAGCCCCGCTGTGGCCTGAAGTGATGGGGGCAGGGGCCCCGATAGGAAACCCATCACCACACTGGTCAGGGCCCTGCTCACCCCTGCCTGCCCACCAGTGTCCTTAGCTCCGGCCTCAGGTGGCAGCCGCTGGGCTGCCTTGGGCTGGACCCTATTCCCTCCCTCCCCTGGCTTGAGGATGGGTGGGCTGTGGGTGGTGGTACAGGGTGCTTCCCCTTTCCTCCTGCATCCAGCAGTGACTGAGCAGAAAGGTGAGGCTGCAGTGAGGGGGGTGGGGATGGGGTCCGGGGTTGCAGAGGATGGGCAGCAAAGCGTGAGCCCGGCCCTGCCCATCAGCAAGGTCCACACTGTCCACGTCTCTGCCCTCTGTCGTCAGCCAGGCCAGCCAGAGCCAAGAGGGCTCCTGTTCCCACTGGCTGGGCACTGCTTCTAGAGAAGGGGACAGTTTCCAGCAGACTTGGTAAATGTTGCAGTAACTATCTCCAAACCCCTAATTGGGGGTTAGGGATTACGGGTCGGGGATCAGGTCTAATTTCACATGCTGCTCCTGAATTGCCAACCAGTGAGCAAGAAGGCTGAGTCTTCTGAGGATCCGGGGTCTCTGACGGAGAGTGGGCATCTACTGAGACACTAAGGCTGCAGGAGTCCAGTGGGGGGAGTGGGGTGGGGGGAGGGAGGCAAAAGGCAAGGAGCTTCTTGACGTCGCTGACCAGTGGGATGGCTCCACCTTTCCACGTGTCGGATCAGCCCTGCTCTGGACACTGGCCAAGTCTGGACCCTGAACTCACCAGCCACTGGAAGAAACCTCTCTGGCAGCAAAAGGCTCTACCAGTAGACCCGCAGAGCACAGTGTGGCTTGGCCACACTGTTCCCCCTCTGCTCAGCATCCAGGGGCACTCCCCTGGTGGCTCAGATGGTAAAGAACCTGGCTGCGATGCAGGAGACACAGGTTTGAACCCTGGGTTCGGAAGATCCCCTGGAGAAGGAAATGGCAACTCACTCCAGTATTCTTGCCTGGAGGCAGCCAGACAGCCTGGCCCAGGCACACCCATGGACTTATTCTTTTTGTTAGTTTGAGGAGATGCACTAGTCCACCACGGCTATCATTACATCAGCAGAAACAAGATGGCTAAATCAATAGCCTCCTAGTCTTTGCCGGACGCTGCAAGACAGAACACTTGCAAAGCCGATACTCTGGTGTCCAAAATGACATCCCCTTAATCTGACTTTCGTGGATTATTGACTGCTGCTACTGGGCCAGCAGAGCAGAGCAGGCTCAGGGAGGGGGAGGAACCACTCATGTCCGTGTCCACAGGTCTCCTCCTGAGCTCTCTCCCTGCTCCACACCCCAGCTCCCCCTCCAGATCACACTCTTGCATCCCCTGTTTTCAGCCAGGGGATGCTCTTCCTTGGGGTTCCACCTCTTGTCTGAGGACTCTTGAGGTCCCAGACTTGGCCAGTTTCTTGCCCAAGTGCCTACTCTGGTCCGGGAACAAGCTAGATGTCTTTACATACACACTTTTATTTAATCCTCATGAATTAAATCCTGAGGATTTAATTCTGCAAAATAGTATTATCTTCATTTTGCAGATGACGAAACCAAGACATTTTCAGTGAGAACCCAGTGCTCACGTGGACACCAGCCACGTGCAGAGTGGGAGCCGAACCCAGGCTCCAGCCCTGCAACCGGAGCTCTTCCCACCCAGACCACCCAGACGTGGTGCCTCGCTAAGGCTGAAAGCTCAGGCTCAGTGACAGCCAATAAAACAGCTGTGGTCAGGAGGGATCTACAGAGCACACAAAGGCATTTCAGGAGCTGTGAATCAGCATCAACCAAACGAGATTTAGTTACAGCCCGCAGCCCTCTCCTCCCTGTACATGAGACCCATGAAGCCTCCGTCAGGTTCCAGGAGCCCTCTCCTGTTGAGAGAGGCACTCAGGATGGCCAGGAGGGAAGGCAGGAAGGTTCCTTCTCCCCCCAGACTCCAGTCCATCACCACGGCTTGTCAGTCCTCCCGTGGGTCCCTCTCACTTTGCCTGCACCCTGCTGGTATACCTCCCTTGGTTGTCACGCTGCAGCCAGCAGGCTGGCACTTATCACACCAGGCTTCAAACCTCTCAGGGGCTCCCTCTGCTCTTTAAGAGCAGAGTTCAAGCTCTCCCACCAGCTCACAGGCTGTGGTCCCTGCCCGGCCAGGGCACGGTGCACTCACGTTGCTTAGCTCAGTTGACAGATGCCCAGCACTCACACTGCAGCCAGGATGCTCCGGGGCCCAGGGAGCCAGCCAGCTGCACTCTGCTCCCAGGAGCAGATAGCACAGGGGCTGGGTGGGCATCCCCTTGGGGCATCCATGGGTTGGGGGCAGGAGTGAGAGCAGGACAGGAAGGGGGAGCAGCCCCACCACGCTCTTATGACTTGGCTGGTCCTCAGTGGATGACTAGGGGTCACTGGCCCTTCAGCCTTAAGGCCCTCTGGTAAACATCCTTGGGGAGGCTCTCAGGGGCTCCCACTCTGGCTGGACCTTTGAGGGGGTCACCTCAGACCCCCCAATCCTCAGCAAAGCCTCAGGGGCTTCGGAACATGGCAGCCACAGGAAGGGTCCCCAAGGTGGGTGCTCAGGACAAGTCGTGCCAGCCTGGCCTCCCCCCAAGGAGGGATTTGAGGAGACCCCAAGCTGCACCCACCTTTCCTTCCCTCCCAGCCCATCAACCCGCCTCTCTTCTGCGCCTTGTCACCATGACAGTGACGGCAGAGGAAAACCACAAACCAGAGCCCCAGCCGGGGAGCCGGCAAGCATCCCACTGCAGCCAGCAGATCAGGGCTCTCAAGGTTCCAGGGTCCCCCTCTCCCCAACACCGATGAGCATCTCACGCTGATGGGTGTGTCCCAGGGCCAGGTCACAGTGTGAGGTCCCCTCAGTCCCGGGCGAGACATCAGGCCCACAAGAACCCCAGGAACATCACAAGTGCTTAACCCTGACAGCCCTGCCCCATGGGGCCATGGATGACTTGCTCCGGGACTGCTCCCACACACAGGTATGAACCCAGCCCACAGGACAGGCCATCAGTGGTGGGTGACAGACACTGAGCTGGGAGCTGGTCTCTCATGCGGCTGCTCAGACCACTCAAGCTGGCCCCTGATGGAGCCTGCATCCACTGACCAGGCCGAGGCAGGCATGAGGACTGTTCGGTCCCCAGAGAGGCAAGCCACCACCTACAGATCTGTAGCCAGGGCCCGAGGAGGGGAGGAGAGCCCCCTGCCCTGGGCTCAGCGTGGACAAGGCAGGCTGGTCCCTCATACCAACCGCCTCGTGCAAGAGGCCACAGTCACGGCTCAGGGGACTCAGGAACACCACAAAGAGACAGCCTGAGTGTGCTTTTGACACGTTACCAGCTTTTATTTAAAAACATGCTAAAAACATGGCGTTCCACAGCCAGGACCAGGATGAAGGAAGCGTACAGATGCGGCATCGCAAGCAGAAAAGTGCGCTGAAACCAGCCCGTGGGACCCCGCTCGGCCATGTCGCCTCAGTGGACGGGGTGCAGGCAGGATCCCCGGCCTCGCCCTCAATGGGAGGCCCGGTCAGGAGGGAGGCGGGGACGTACCCTGGACCCGGCCGCACGGCGGCGGAGGGGAGGATGGGAGGACGGGCACACCAGAGGCCGGCCCTGCAGGGCACCTCCCTGCTCTATCTGTCCAGGTCCCTGCTGTTAGCACCTCCACCAGTGGTGGGCAGGGGCCGGAGAGGTGGGGACCTCCTTTCCATCCACCTGGACCACGCTTTGGCCACCAGAGCAAGGAGGGACAGCCAACGGGTGCAAGTCAAACCAGAACACCTGTTTGAGGGTCTCGGAGGGGTGGGGGGGGTGGTCAGCAGCCTTGTCAGAGTGAGAGGCTCACACTGGTGGCAGGCGGGGAGCTGGGGGGTGGGGGATCGCACCAGCTGCTGCCCCTAGGGGCGGTGCTCAGCCCTGCTCGCCCACCTGCCCTGCACCCACCTGCCTGCAGAGAAAGGCCGGGTGGAGGCAGGCATGCCCCTAAAGGCTGAAGAACCTTGGCCTTCAGAGTCCACTCTAACCTGCCTGCATCAGACCCCCTGGAACTGACTCTGACCCGGGCAGGGAGCTGCCAGGGAGGGGACTCACTCAGGTAGCTCTGGCGTGAGCCCAGAGTCGGGAGACACCGAGAAGATGCCGAGCCCCGTCACTGACAGCACGCAGCATGCCTTCTGTGCAGCAGGGGAACCGCTCTGCACAACGGGAAAAGGGTCACAGAAGGGCTCTCCCCCAGTACACAGAGCCTGCCGCCCTGAGTGGATGCGGCCAAGTGACCGATCAGCCAAGCACAGGGCCAGGCAAGAAGGCAGTTTGGGGAACTGTGGATAAGGCTCTGCAGACAGATGGACGAGGCGGGGTGGCTGGCAGGAGGAGGGAAACTGAGGCAAGGGCCCCAGGGCCAGAGAGCATCCCCGAAGCTCCAGAAACAGGAGATTCCAGGGAGACCCAATCACCCCCAAGGTGCTAGGCTTTTGCTGTTGATTTTAACACAACTTTAAAATTGCATTGATAGGCATAAACAACCCCCCCCAAAACAAACTCATTATGCAGCAGTCCCAATGTGCCACTCAAATGCTTGTTTGCTGAGGGTGCCTCGAGGGGGCAGGGTGTACGTCTATTCTGGGCTCCGCAGACCTGGGTTCCCAGGGGAGCCACTGAAGCTCCTTTCCAAGAAGTCAGGCCCAGAGGGTGGGGAGGGCCAGTCATGTGTGCACTGGCCTATCCTCCACCCAAACCCCGCCCACAAGCTTGCCCACAGGCACCCCCACTCCTATGCCAGGAGGTGGTCTCTGCTCCACCCAGCTCACCGGGACCACCCTTTTTCCGCTCCCCACCACCCAGAAGCACGACCCTTGAACACACAAAGTTCTGCACTGCTGGTCCCAACCATCTTATGCTTAAGGGGAGAAGGGGGTGCTGGCTGGGTGTCAGCTCTTGGATACACAGGCTAGGAGGAGACAAAGCGGGGGGCACCCCTCGGGAGATTGGGGCGCCCAGCCAAACGGTGCAGGACAAAGGCAGCACCCAGGTGAGGCCCGTCTGGGGAAGTGCTAGCTGGTGAGGAACCTTTCCAAGCTCAGCCCTACGGATTCTTATATTTCAACTGCACAACTTGCTTAGGCCAGCATGAGCCCTGGTGTGGGCACCTGGTTGTGGCCAGACGCCCCCCAGCTGTCCACCTCCAGTCCCTGACTCAGGTTGCTTTGTCCTGGGGCCACTGTAATAGGATCCCTCTGGGTTTCCTCAAGTTTTCTCTGCTTTCCCTTGGGGTCACAGAGGACATGACTGCAAGCCACCACCGCATCAGTGAACCCCGAGCAAGGAGCTGAGGGTCCTGGCAGCCGGGTGGACATCCCCCCCTCCCTCCCTCCCTCCCGGCAGTGACTCCGGCCGGACCATCACGGCTCCCCACTCCCTCCCCTCTGGAGGTCGCAGGTCCTCTGTCACGTCTGAGCAGCTCCACGGAAGGACTGCTTCCCCTTCCAGAAGCAATGTGAGAGAGTGAGCAGCATCTGAACTAGAGAGGTATTTGTCCGAGAGTTTCTAGCAGGAATGTCTGTGAAATAACGGGTTTGCAGAACCTGTCGCGGGAATCCCCCGCAAGGGGTGGAAGGGGAGCCTCCCAGCCTGCAGAGGGCAGGCAGGAGGAAGAAGGAAAAAGAACTGCTCATCAGAAACGTGTAAGGACCCACGCCTGCTCCGCCTCGTTCCTGGCAAAGCACCCCCAGCTCCCAGAAGACCCCTGCCCTGCGTCTCGCTTCCATCCCGTGCCTCCCGCCCCGCTATCTCCCCTGCCGCCTTCCCCCAGGCTCCCCCCTCCCTCAGTGCATCCTGGCCGCAGCCTCCTGAGTGTGCCCAGCGGTCTGTCCTGATAGAAACCAGACGAACGGACGTGCCCTGTCCCTTCCCGTCCCCCACCCGCAGAAAGAAAACCAAACCGTTACAGAAATCAACGCAGTACAAAGTTATAAATCAGAAAGCTAACCCTAAACTTATCTGAGAGATAGTATTCCTGAATAATCATAATCAGAGTAAAATAAAATAAAAAAAAAAGTTACACTGTAAGGTATAAAATGCCTGGGTGAGACGCTCCCACAGCCCAGCCCGGCCTGGAGACGTTCAGCCGGCCCCCTGCCAGTGCGCCCCCTCTTCTGGGTGGCTGGGGGGCACCGGGGCCGCTACTGGGCAGTCTCTCCACCAGAAGGCAGCCCTGAGCGCCCCCACCCCCACCCCATGCCATGCAGGGGACAAAGTGTCAGCTGAGGAAAAAAGACAGGGCAGGAACACATCAGTGCTGGGGGCTCCTGGAGCACGCCCCCCACCCACCCACCCTGTCTTCTTTGGCAAATACACAGGAATCTGGGCGCCCCAGCACCCCAAGGTCTCTGCATTTCCTCCCCCGCCCCCGGCCTCCGCCCACTGACAAGGCTTCGGCAGGTGGCCAGGAAGGCAGGCCAGGGCGGGGATGCAGGGGTCAGCAGTCTGGAGGTGCAGGCGACACAGAGCTGAAGGCCTCTTCCCTCGCACAGTGTCTGCGGGGGCCGGGGCGCTCGGCCAGCCGCTCAGGCGTCGTACTTCTTCCCAGTCCGGTGGATGTGCTGGAAGAGGGTCATGGAGAAGGCCATGCCCAGAATCTGAAAGACATGGGGCCAAGGGGCCTGAGACGGGGGCCCAGGGGGAGCCCCTCCCATCATGCAGACGCCAGGGGGCGCGAGGGTGAAGCAGAGCTAAGGCGGGCCGCACGTGGGGAGCTTGGCCCCTCGGACTGTCCAGGCTGGATGTCACCTAGCTGTGAGGCCCAGAAATCTGCTGTTTCAGAGCACGGTGGGGACAGGGGCCTGACCCTAAACGGCAGGGAGCCGAGGAGCTGGGGAGCCAGTGGGGAGGCGGCAGTAACACTGAGCGGAGTCCCAGGGCCCACGGCACGGCGACTCACGGCTGCTGCCTCGGGAGGATGTTGATGGCCATCTGTGTCCCCGCACCCCCTGGGTCCTGACGCACTGGAGGAGCAGGGGAGCAGCCTGCCCGCCCCTCGGGCAGCAGCACACAGCACGGACCCGCTGGCTGGGGACACTCACTGCCTCCGTGGCTCTCACACTCAAGGTCTGCGGTGGCCCTGGAGGCCGGGGGCTGGACCCAGCCCAGCCCCAGCGCCCTGCTCCAGGCCTTGCCGCGGGCCACCCTGACCTGAGCCCCACTCGGAACCACACAGCCTTCTTCCACAGGCCTGTCTCCCCTCAGAGCCCCAAGCGGGCACAGTGGCTCATCCTCCAAGCTCGAAGGCTCTTCGACGAGCAGACTCAGTCTAAACCACAGGCCCCAGGGTTTAGGGAAGAAAAGGGACTTCGAGCAGGACGTCTGTCTCTCTGTGGACCCACCGGTCAGGGGTCGGGGCTCATCAGGGGTAGCAGTTACACACAATTGGGCGAGGAGGGAGCCCCCAATCCCCAGAAAGATGGGGGGGGGGGGTCTCCTGTTCCCACCACGTCAGCCTCCTTGTCCAGGAGGGAGCTGAGGGTCTCCTTGGCATCCTTCTCCGTCACCCACGCTGGGCCGTGCAGCACAACCACCCACAAAACGCAGACCAAGGAGGGCAGCAGCCCTTCCTGAGCGCCCTCCCGGCCTGACGTTCCGGGTATCAGACTCATGTGGTGCTAAGAAGTGACCCGTGATCAAGCCCACTACACAGACATGGAGGCAAAGGCACAGAAACCAAGCTGCACGCCAGGCTACGGGACGCACTCTCACAGGCGCCGGGGCAGGACGGACCCCGAGGAGGCCGCCCCTGGGCCTTGCTCACACTGATGCCACGCGGTTGGTTCACAAAGTAAAAAAGGTCCCTGTGCCTGGGGGGGACAGCCCTGTCCCAGCCAGCCCTTCCTGCAAGGCCAGCACAGGCCCAGGGCTCAGGGGGACGTGAGGAGGTTCGGGCAGGCCCTGGCGGCGGGGGGCGCAGGCCCTGCAGGGAGGGGTCTCCCTCGGGCTGTCCCCTCCACCCCGCTGGCAGGACAGCCCCCTTACCTGCGTGATTAGAAGGCACATCCCCACCGTGCCGAGCACGTGCTTATTGTCAGCAAACCACTGTTTGACCTTCTCATAGCAGCCCTGGGGAGTGAGGACCACAGCTTCAGGTGCTGGGGTGAACCGTGGACCCTCCTGTCCAGCCCCCAGCTCACTTCCCTTTGGACCCCGCCCCCACCCCGGTTCGGTCCACAAGGCCCCATTGCACAGCCCCAGAGCCCATTCCTATCCGACTCTGACTCCCCGAGACGTGGGCCCAGACGCTCACTTGCCACTGCCTTTCGGCTTCAGGCCTGTGTGCCCTCCCCCACCCCACAGTAAGCCACCTCCTTGGTGTCCTGGGCCACCCCCGCCCCCACCCAGACTGTCCACCCAGGGGCCCCCGGGGTGCCCAGCCTCACCGTTCTCCACACGAGGGTGGTGTTGTTTTGTCCGCAGCCCTGGGAGTTCTCCATGCAGCAGCGGTCGGGGACCGTGTTCTCCCCCAGCACCAAGAACCAGTCTCTGTAGTCGGTGACACCGCAGCAGTGCATCTGCGGGGAGGGGCGGGGAGGGGCGGTTAGACGGTCCAGCTCGGGCCTTTCCCTGCCGCCCAGCCCCACGGGTGCTGGCACCCAGAGTCCAGCTTGCTTGTCCCTTCTCTGGGCCCCAGCTAGGCCCAGGGGACGGAATGATATCTCCCTCCTGGAGGCCGGCTGCCTGCTCTCTGAGCGGGACGCTGGGCACTGGGCACTGGGCACTGGGCAGAGCACTCAGCCCTCTGCTGGTCTGCCCCAGCTCTTGGCTTCGCGATGGCAGCCCCTCCCCAGGCTCCACATGGAGCTACACGGACATGTTTCCTCTTAGAACACGGTTTCCTGAGTCACAACCAGGGAGGCAGACCTGTTGCTAAAACACTGTCATTCGTGCCGAAGCTTCAGAACGGATGGGACGGAGGAGGTGCCCTCCTGATTGCCCATCTTGATTCCCAGCTCCCAGCCCCTCGGATGGCTGCCGGCCACATCCAGGCCCCTGCGCAGCCCACCACCCACCCCGCCACCCCGCTGCAGCTGCCGCCCAGAGCACCATGTCTGACCCAGAAAGCTGGTGGCCCATCCCAGGCTGGGATGTGGAGTGTGAGGCCCAGGCCCCGCCTTCCACCCACACCTGTCCCCGCCCGCAGCCCTCACCTCTGCCTGGATGATGTTCCAGGCGTTCTTCAGCCCCACGTTGTTCTCTGAGTTGTACAGCAGCAGGCCCTCCTTCAAGTCCTTCTTGGCATTCTCATTCACCTGTCGGGCGAGGGCAGACTCAGGTTGGGGTGGTGGGGGGACCAGGAGGCTGCCCCTCTCCCCAGGTCGCCCAGGTCAGCCGTGAGTGCCGGCCCCGCAGACTCATGGGGGAGGCCTGCTGGGGGCCGGAGGTGACCCCTGTGAGAGCCAAGCGTTTCAGGAGGGAGCAGGGACCCTCAGAGGCGGAGACAGCACAAGGCCCCCCACAGCTCCCCTGTTCCCAGGACATGCCCCCCACAGGACATGTTGCTCCCTGGCCCATGACATCCCACCCTACACGCTGGTCCTGTGGGAACACACCCTGGGAACTGCAGGGCGCAGAGCTGCTGTCCAAAGTGTGGGGCCACCCCTCGCCAGCAAGTTGCTTACCCTCTCCCACCTCTGCCTTGTCTGTAACACTGGGACATAACATCCACCTCGGAGACAGTTGTGAGAATTAAAGGAATGATTCCCATGAAGACCAAGAACAGGGCTGGCCCGCAGGCATCTCTCAGTATTATTAGTGCCTCCTTTATACAGATGCAAAGGAATCACTGCTTCTAACCCTCATAGTGACTCTCCCTCTCGGTGTGGCCTGGGAGACTCCTTCAGGACCCAAGGGGCAGATGGTTACATGGTTCTGGTTACCATGAACCAGAAGAGCCCCTGAGCTCTAAGTCTGCACGCTTGGCCAGTCATTCTTGGTGGTCCCAGAGGAAGTTCCCCAACTGGGTGGAGAACTGTCCAGCCTGGTCAGGGGTTAGTCCTTCTTAACCTCCTGAACCCCCAGTGCAGCCTGAGAGCAGCTGAAGTGAGTGAGTGAAAGTGGTTTTTGCTCAGTCATGTACAACTCTTTGTGACCCCATGGACTATACAGTCCATAGAGTTCTCTAGGCCAGAATACTGGAGTGGGTACCCTTTCCTTCTCCAGGGGATGTTCCCAACCCAGGGATCGAACTCAAGTCTCCCACTCTGCAGGCCGACTCTTTACCAGCTGAGCCACAAGGGAAGCCCATGAGATCAGCTGCCTATCCCCAAAGGCCTCTGGAAAAGGAAGCACAGCTCCCTTGATGCTGAGCCCTATGCATATCCCCTGGAAAATTTCACCATGTTACCTCTGAGTTACCCTCCCTAGCGCCCAGCCCAGCCACCCAGTGAGTTCTGTATAGGGTTTCCAGCCTGAAATATGAACTTTTCCATATTTCAGCCTGGGAACTTGGGGCGCAGGGTTTCTGGCCTAAAATGTGAACTTTTCAAGTTCTTGGAGAAAAACTTCAAGTTCGTGCAGAAGTTCTTCTTGGAGAAGAACTTCAATAAGTTGGACAACTTCAAGAATTTGGGGCTTCTCAAGTTCTTGGAGAACTTGACCCTTCTCCAAGTGGTCAGCACAGCTATGCTTGAATGCTCCCAGTGATGGGGAGCTCAGTGGTGCTCCCCAGTCAGGGCTAGGGTTAGGGCATCCCTGGGTGACTAGAGGGTCTACATCCTAAGACATGCAAGTTAATCTCTGAGTCAGGAAGATCCCCTGGAGTAGCAAATGGCAACCCACTCCAGTCGTCTTGCCTGGGAAATCCTATGGACAGAGGAGCCTGACACGTTACAGTCCATGGGGTCGCAAAGTGTCAGACACGACTGAGCAACACACACACACACACACACTTCCTAAGACAACAAAAGCAGATGAGCCCCCTGCTGCCCCCACCAAAAGCTCTCCTCTCCTCAGAGATACAACTTGTCAGTGCTTTTCCTCCAGATTCCCTGACCCAACCCCAAGGGCAATGATACTCCATACACTCCCTCCCCTCCTGGAAGACTTACCTTGTCCATGTAGACAAAGAAGAGGATAATTAAGATCAGCTCCGCCAGGAGGATGATCAACAGGACGATGAAGAACTGGAATGAGAAGGTTCAGGCATGGGCACGTGGTCATGGACTGGGACGGGGCGCAAACAGGATGGCAGGGGGCAGGCTTCCCAGGTAGGGAGGGGCCACCACTCCTGAGGATCCCATGTGGGCAGGGGAGGGAGATAAAGCCTGACAGTCAATCAAGGAGTGGGAGGGGCACCTAGGCCAGGGGTATCCAATCATGAGGAAGAGGGGCGTGGTCATTCTAGAAGCTCAGGCTATACACCCAGTGAGCTCAGCGGCCCCAGTGTTCAGAGGGCTGGGGTGCTGGGGGACTGGGGGCCTAGAGGGCTGGGGGTCCAACTTACACTGAGGAGGAGGCACCTGTTCTCCTTGATGGCCCCCAGGCAGCCAAGGAAGCCCGTCACCATGACGATGGTGCCTATGGCGATGACCAGGTTGGCTGCTGACAGCGAGGGGAAGCTGGGGGAGAAGGTGGCAAAGTTGCCTTGCGACACGGACAGCCAAATGCCCACTCCAAGCAGCCCACAGCCACAGAGCTGGAGAGAAAGGAAAGCCCGTTAGCCCGAATCCAACTCCATGGGACTCAGAAGACTGCTGGTCCCGCCCCCACCATCCCCACCCCCACCCCACCCCATCCCCGGCCCCAACCGTGAGACACCGAGCAGGTACCACATGGCCCGAACTACACTGGGGTGTGACCTGCACAAAGCCCCCAGCCTCTCCGTGTCTCAGTCTCCTCATCTGGCAAATGGGATGACACCAGCCTCATGACCCCTGTAGGTCACTTCAATGAAGACAGATTAAACAGGGCACAGGGAAAGCACGTGACAAACGCGGAAAGTCCCAGCTGCACACGCAGGGCTGCCGGAGTCCCACTGGGCGGAGGAGGGCCTGGAGCTCAGGAAGAATAGGGGCTGGGGTGGGGCCACGGTGGCCATGGAAGCAAGTGAGGGCTTTGGGAGAGAACCTCAGAACCCCGTTCCTCTGAGCCAGACTCTGCGGCGACTGTATCCCACCGCCCTGATGGGAAGGGGCACTTGCCCACAGTCCTCAGGAGCGGGAAGAAAAATTCCACAGAGCTGGAAGTAGGAAGGCGCTCCCTGGCCTGGCTGAGGGGCTGGCCGGTACCCGCTGTGCCGGTACCCGCTGTGCAGGAGCCCACCACTCCCCACACACCCCCAGGGAGCTGGCAGCTGCACCCAGCTCTGCTGCACAGCTCCCCTGGGGCTGCGCTGCCTGCGAAGATGCAGTCTCCACAGCGGCCTGTCTTCCGCTCCATAAACTGACACTCCCTCCTCCACCCCCGCGGAGCCTGAGTCCATCAGTCACCAGGTATTTCCTGAGGACCTACAGCCACAGGCTTCCCTGGTGGCTCTGGCGTAAAGAATCCACCTGCCAAAGCAGGAGACATAGGAGATGCGGGTTCTGTCCCTGGGTTGGAAAGATACCCTGCAGGAGGGCATGGCAACCCACTCCAGTATTCTTGGCTGAAGAAACCCATGGACAGAGGAGCCTGGTGAGCTACAGAGGCTCCTACAGAGATTGCAGAGTCAGACACGACTGAGCGATTAAACAAGAGCACAGTTGTTAGCACAGTGGTGCTGGTGTTCGGGAACTGTCTTCCCGGGGCCTCTACTGGGGCCAGATGGGAGCCAGGGAAGCACAGCTTCCCAGACTGTACGCTCGGGGAACAGGTGAAGGGGCAGCCCCGCAGACATGTGGACCGGGCAGGTGGAAAATGCGATGCTGCCTGCCTCTTCAGGACCACTGCGAGAATTTAAAAGAAAGAAGCCCTGTGGAGAGGGTGACAGGGCCAGGTGCTGGCCTCTGGGTGACATTTCATGAGCCAGGTGCCAGGCTGTGACATTCAGAACCCAAGCCTCCAGGGAGCAAACACGTGGCTGTGAAGGCCGGGCAGCCACGTGCAGGCGGAGAGCGGGAAGCCAGGCAGGGCCAGAGGCTCCTGGAGGAGACACACTTCCTCTCTAATCTGTTCCACAAACTGGAATGGCGCCACCACTCAGGAAAGCCAGGCCCTGCCCTGAGCTCAGGGAGACACCCTGGGGAAGGGGGGACGCAGACATCACACAAGCAAACAGAAGACAAAAGTCCAGGTGCCGTGAAGAAAAAGAAGTCAGGATGAGAAAGAGTCAGAAAGTAACGGGGGGCGGGGCGGGGCGGGGGGCAGTCAGGGAGGCCTCTCAAAAAGTGTCATTTGAGGAGGGACCCACAAAAGGAGGGACTTTCCAGTGATAAAGAACTCATCTGCCAGTGTAGGAGATGCAGGAGATGGGAGTCCGATCCCTGGGTTGGGAAGATCCCCTGGAGGAGGGCATGGCAACCCATTCCAGTATTCTTGCCCGGAGAATCCCATGGACAGAGGAGCCTGGCGGGCTGCAGTCCACTGGGTCGCAAAGGGGTTGGACACGACTGAGCGACTAGGCACCAGAAGAGGAGAAGTCAACCACATGAATAATGGGGAGGGAAGTTCCAGAGGAGACAGCAGGTGAAAAGCCCTGACTGGGGGTGAGCCTGGCCAGCTGGGGGCAGGGGAGGGGGGAGCGAGGTGACAGTGGTGGGGGCCAATGGGCGGGCCCTCACAGCATCTGTTCTCGGTGGGATGGCGAGCCGGGAGCAGGTCAGGGATGTGATCTGGGATTTCAGTAGGTCACTCTGGCTGTTGTGCGGAGAACAGGCCATCGGAGGGCAAAGGGGGCAGGCGAGCAGTCAGGCCATTGCAGTGACCAGGTGACGGGGCAGGGCGCTGTGCAGGAGTGCGGAGAGATGCTCCCACTCAAGATGCAGCTGGAAGGGCTTGCTGGGCTTTGACGAATGAGCAGGATTTTGATAAATGGGGAGACAGGAAGGTGGTCCAGACGGGGCACGACAAAGGAAGTGGGGCTTTTCCCACCGTCACTAAACCAGTGTGCTTCCGCTCAGTCGTGTCCGACTCATTGAGACCCCATGGACTGCAGCCCGCCGGGCTCCTCTGCCCATAGGATTCTCCAGGCAAGAATACTGGAGTGGGTTGCCCTGCCCTCCTCCAGGGGATTTTCCCGACCCAGGGATTGAACCTGCTTTTCCTGTGTCTCCTGCACTGCAGATGGATTCTTTACCCGCTGAGCCACTTGGGAAGCACCCCTAAACCAGATGCCCCACCCAGAGCTGCAGCAATGGAGTCGGGTGACCAGAGCGGCTGCTGGGTCCCCGCGCCGTGGAGAGCCACCCTGGCCCCATGTCCCTCAGCAGCCCCAGAGGGACAGGGCCAAGGCTCCGAGGGGTGGGCACACCAGGCCCAGAGCCCCCACCTTTAACGGGGTGCGTCCACTCCGCTCAGCCGGGGACTGGGTGCCACCACCCTTGCAACCACCAGGTGGCGCCCCCAGCCGGGTCAGAGCTCTGGATTGGCAGGGAGGCAGGGAGACCATCCAACTTGTCACTGACTCTCTTCAACCCGGTCACTTTCTGTGCTGCCGGCTCAATTTTTCTTTCATTAATCACCCCATGGAAATTCATGCTCTCCATGCTCAAGATTTAAGGCTCTACAAGCCAGACCCTGGAATGAATAACAGGAGACCTCGCAGCTGCCAGCTCACTACTGGTAAGGAGGTAGGCTTTGGGACCCCCAGAGCCACCAGACACTCTGTGCTGGAGACGCCCCCCCACCAGCCTCAGGCCTGGGAAGGTCCTCAGGGTACTAGGCCGTGCACTTGATGCAAGAAACGCCAGCATCCGAGGTAGCAAGGGATGACACTGCAGCTCCCCCCACCCCACTGACGCTGAGAGTGGGCCCCGGGGCATCCTCATGCCCCTCCTGGGGGAAGGGCCCCCATGTGGGAAAGAAACCTCAGAAGCTCAAAAGCTCTAGGCACTGGTCATCATCTCTGGCTTCAGGCGTCCAGCCTCTGACGTGCCGTGCCAGCTCCCCAGAGCCTGCCTGGGAGGGGGAGCTGCTCCCCGACTCCCACCCCTGCTTCCCTTTCACTTCCTGCCCTAGATCACCTTGCCCCAGGGAAGATGCGGGTAGGGCCTGCAGCCAACAACAGGGCAGCCCCCACCCCAAGCTGCCAGTAACTGGGACCCAAGCCCTGCATCTTCCCCTCAAACCCACATCCCCATCCCTGCCCCCCAAAGGCCACTGCGGATGGCATTCGGGGGCATTTCCTCCCCAAAGCAACATGTTGTCTCAGACCCCCACCAGCTAGAGGCAAGCCCACAGCTGGAAGAACCTCCAGGAGAAGGCAGGGTGACTCGGAAACCAGGACCCAGCCAAACTCCCAACCCAAAGACACCAGGCACCTCACTATACCAGCCGAGCCTGGCAGGCATCCAGGGGCCACCCTGACCACTGAGCATCCCTGCCTCCTGCCCCACCCCCAACCAAGGGCACTTCCAGATATTTTCCACTTGAGCTCCAAATGAACCCACTTCCAGCTGTGGGCAAACCCTTGCATTTGCTGGTGACTTCAGCGTAGAGCAGTGCCTCCCCTTGGCAGGGCCCGCGGATCTCCCTCCAGGCTCACCCTTCAGAGACCCTTCAGAGCCAGCATCTTCCTCTCCACCCTGGGCCCATCCAACAGATGCGTAACGGGCAGACTGAGACCAGCAGGCTATGGCCTCATTGATCAAGTCTACTGTAATTAGCCAATACCCCCATGGCATTTTCCCGTCTTCAGTTGAAACCACGTTGATTTGTAGTTTTAATATATGTTTCTGCCTCATGTCCTAATGTATTTTTCACGTAGCATCCCAGTTCTCTGGGGGTGAAGCCATAACCTCCCCTGAACCAACCTCCCTCTTGAGCTCCATGTCCCCAACTTGCTTAGAGCCCAGGGACAGCCACTGCCTGTGTCCCCCACAGCGGCCACCATTTCCCCCACATGCGGGACAGCCTTCCCTGGGGTGACCTTTTGCACCAGGGCTGAACATCCCTGCCCAGCCCTCTGTGTAGACGCGCTGCCCACCCCCATGAAAACACCAGCACCTCCAGGCCAGGCTCACAGCTCAGCCGTTTCACTCCCATCGTGAGGCCCAGAACATGCCTGGATACTACAGACACATTCCATGAATGAATGGATGGGTGGGTAGATGGATGGAGGGAGGGAGGGATGGATAGATAGGTGGATGGATGGATGAACAGATGTATGGATGGATGGATAGATGGATGGATGAATGAATGGATGGATGGATGGATGCATGTATATATGTATAGATGGATGGATGAATGGATGCATGTGTGGATGGATAAATGGATGGATGGATAGATGGATGGATGGGTAGATGGGTGGGTGGATGGACGTATGAATAGATGTATGCATGTATATATGTATAGATGGATGGATGAATGGATGCATGTGTGGATGTATCTAAGTATGGATGGATGGATAGATGGATGGATGGATGGATGGACAGATGGGTGGGTGGGTGGATGGATGGATGGAGGGTTGGGAGGGCTTGGGAACAGGGCCTGACACAAACACACAAACCCACGTGAAAAAGAAGCCCCCCATGTACCTGCTTCCCCATCTAGCACCAAGGCCCCCAGCTCACCGGAAGCCCACCCTTCGCTTGTGTAAGTCCCCTGCTCTTCCTGCCCGACTCTCAGAGATCCACACACCCTCTGACTACCTTCGTCCCCGTGGCCTCTGTGGCTCTGCAGGGGCCCCCATGCCCTCTTTGCTTTGAAGGAAGCCCTCAAACCCTCAGCCTCAGCATGTCCCCATGCTCTCTACAAGCCAGGGCCCAGTGGGATGTTTAACAACATTTAATAAATTAGTGGATGTGGAGAATAAGAGAGCAAACAGAAACGAGTTTAATTTCACAGCCAATGTGCCGGCTGGTAACAATCCCGCCCTGCCCTGGGAGAAGCCAGACTGCCAGGAACTTCACCGCAAGGAGAAGAGGCAGCATCAGGTCTGTGAAGGCGGGCTACTTGGGCTTCAGCCGTCCTTGCCTCTGGGGGCTCTGCAGCTCACGCACCGTCACGGCGATAAAAGGAGGAGGGGCCAACGGATAGTGCTCCCAATTCCATAAGGAAGGGACAAAGCCCCCAAGCCACCCAGGAGACAAGAGGATGAGGGCACAGATGGCATGGGCCCCTCCGCTGAGAGGGCTCCTCCGTGCCTGTCCCCAGCCCTAGGGGTCAAGCTTCTGTCTGAGCCCCCCAGGGTCACCAGCCAATAACACACTCCGTTCTTTTTAGCACAACTCTAATTGGTCAAGAATTCACGCTTATTAACTCAGGAATCCGCTTCCCGGCGGCTAACATGTGTCAGTCCTAGTTTTGCCCAGGAAGCCCACCAAGCTCAAGTGTGGCAGGACTTGAAGTTGTCTAAGTCCCGTACCTAACAACATCCTTTCCCAGCCTTCTCCCGGCCCACGAAGAGGCTTTTAGGGCTCTCACCTCCGAGTCACCAGCAACTACAGAAAGTTAGGTTCCAGCGCTGGAGGGGCTGGCACAGAGAGCAAGACCCCACCCTCCCCTCCTGCACTCTGAGCTCTGTACCTCTAGTAATCCAGCCTGCGCCGGCCCTGGCCTGGCTGGCAGCCGCGACACAGGTGTGGTTCACACTGAGCTTGTGCGTGACTCAATCAGTGTGATTCCTCGGCCGTTCTTTTTTGGACCCCGCACTTTGTCTCAAAGCCCCCGATTTCTTCACAACTTCACAGCCCCCAGTGGCACCAGCTGGCAGAGGTGACAGGGAGATCACACCCATATTTCTGAGCCAAATTTTCCTCCAAATAAACAGGACATAAGGCATTTGCATATCTCAAACCCAGTTACATGCTGATTATTGGAAAATGAGGTTATTTTCTATCTAAGATGGTTCTAGGGGCATTTAGACGCAGCCAGACTTTGGGGTTGTTGTATTTGGGAGCTGTGTATCTCTGAGGTTAATAAAGCTCTTAAATTAAATGTTTCCTGAGCCCCTTTCTCTCCAGAGAACTTTGCAGGGATGTTGGGAATGTGGGAGCCCCCAGCCCGATCCCCTGGCACACCCTGTCAGCCCTGCTACAATACCTCTTGCCGTGTAAGGCTCTGAAAAGCGCTGGGGGCAGGGGGGCTTCCCTGGTGGTCCAGTGGTTAAGAATCCACCTCCTAATGCAGGAGACACAGGTTCGATCCCTGGTCTGGGAAGATCCCACATGCCATGGAGCAACTAAGCCCGTGCTCCACGACCTCCAAGCCAGCACTGGAGCCCGTGCTCGGCAGTGAGAAGCTCGCACACTGCAACGAAGGGTAGTCCTGCTCACTACAGCTAGAGAAAGCCCGCGTGCCACAGTGAAGACCCGCCACGGCCCCCCCAAAACGTGCCGGTGATGAAAGAGCTGAGATGGGGAAGACGTGAAGACAGCCCTTCCTCCCTCCAGGGCGTGAGGGCTCCGGATGTGGGTAAACGCCCAGGCACCACAGCCTGGCCCCCAGCTGGTGTCCTCTGATCCTGACGGGGACAGGAGGGGCTGGTTTTGCTGAAGTGCTGCCCATCTGTTTGGGCTTCCTGGCCTGACCTCAGGGCATTGGGCTCACCTCAACCAGGCGTCTGTGGGACCCCAGGGTGATGACCAGTCCTGTGGCTGTCTCTGGGCTTCAAAGGCCAGGGTAGGGGTGCCAAGAGCAGGCCCAGATCCCAGGACAGCTGATGCCCAGGGAGCAAGAGGCAAGGACTAAACCCGGGAGGTGTGGGGGGTCTGCCACGCACTCTCCCAACACAGCCCCTTTACAACTCAGGTCCTCCAAACTGTCCCTCCATTTGGGAGAAAGGCCTGAAGGGCACCAGGGCTCCCCTCCCCCACCTTCACCTGCACCCCCATTCCCAGGCCATCTGGGCTCATCAAATCTGACAGCAGGGCCCAAATCAAACTTCTCAGGTGCCAGCATCTTTCCATCTTCTCAGAGTGACCACAGGCCTGCTCACTCGGTAGTGAGATGGAAAAGGAGGTAGGGACCAGCTCAGAACCCCCAAGGGGGCCCGAGGGAATGGAGCCCGAGGATTGGGCCCAGAAGGACCATAGAATGGTGTGTGCTTGAGATGCCAAAGAGCAGCGGGTGACACAAAGCCCCCACTGGCCTTGCAAACGGGGCGTGATCATCCACCGGTGCGTCCACACTGACCCAGGCCACCAGACTGGCAGATCCACACTATCTTCCCGCTCAAGCAGGGGTGGGGTGGGGTGGGATGAGTGCAGGGGAGAAGGGTCACACGGGGAGCACTACAATGCAGCGTTCCCCAGCCCACTCCCCGAGGATGGAGCCCCCAGACATGGGGTCCCCCTCCCCTTGGGAGAGCTCACAGTTATTCTCCATCCTGCTCGGAACATGCCAAGGAAGCGGGCTGAAATGGCAGGGAACAGGCTCAGGAGAAGACAGGCAGCCGTCCTGGCTCTGGGGGAGGTTTCTGCTCCCCGAGCCAGTGAGAGGGCTGCCCCCGCATCGCTGGGAGCATGGAGGGAGGGTGACCCCAACTCCAGGACTTGTCAGCACCCAACAGGACACAACTCGCAGCCTCAGGCCACCACGCCCAGGAGCACTCTCGGGAGAGTGTGAGTGCACACGGGTGCCGAGAGCTGGGGCAGGGTGGGTGTGCACGGTGCCCCAAGCACCATGGCTGCCTGAGTTCTGGACCTGGGAAGGAGCTATGCGGAGACAGCCTGGACCTGTCAGACAGCGAGGTGCTGTCTGAGCTCCCAAGGTCACTGGAAGTTGGAGGGAAGAGCGCCAAGGACGCGGGATACTTGTCAGAGGAGTCTGGAGAGAGGATTTCTCATCACCAGCATATTCCTTCCCTCCTGCATCTGTTTTATTCGATGCATCTGGGGAGAAAGGCACCGCGGACAGCATCAAAGCATGGAATGGAAGGTGGAACCGGGGCTGCTGTGGGAGGCAGGGGTGGCTTTCAAGGTGCACGTTGAAGCCAGGGCCACACGGGCTTCCTGAGAAAGTACAACCATCCGTGGCCCGCATCTACAGATGTGAAGCCCCGGGGGAAGGCAATGGTCCAGCATTTCCAGCCGCTTGGCCTTTCTGGGATGTCACTCCACTAAAGACTGAGGGAGGAGGAAAAAAAAACACCTCCCCAGCACTCGGGGACACTGGAGAATGAACGGGATTACGTCCGCCACGCACTCTGTGTTCCTGGGAATATAAATGATACAAGGTACCCTGCTATTATTCAAGCTCCCTGGAAGATGCAGGGATACCTTGAATTCACATCGTATCTTTTGGCAGAGAGCAAACGGTCTGGGAGACTCTAGTTCACCCTACAGAATGAGGAGGGGTGGGGGCCATTCTCCGTGTTTGAGGAAAGCTGCCCCCAGCTCCCCCCGCTCCCCCGGAGAGGAAGAAAAGCCACACCGTGAAAGTACCATCCATTTCTGGGTGCCTCTCATTCAGCAAGGCTGCCTCCTCCATTCAGTATCTCATGCAATGAAGGCCCTTTAATAATGTAATGAGGACGGTCTTCCCTGGCTCCAGTTCAGCAAATAACACTCTCTAATTACACGTATAGATATCGGGAAGGATCGGACTGACAACCAGGTCCATCTCTGGCCCCAGGACAGCCCGCCCACACCCACATCTGCTCTAAGCCCTGGACGTGGCCAACGCGATTGGTCCTCTCTCCAGGGATGCCCGCAGCCAGATTATTTATACTGCCAGCCGGGAGCTGTGTCCACCCACGCCAGGACTTGGCATTTCTGACACACTTTGTGGGGGGTGCATGGGCTGGTTAAGTTCAAGCCCCCCTGACAGTGATGGTCTCTGCACTGAGTTACATGACAGTCTGAGAGCCCTTCTCACCCACCCCTGAGCCGACTCTGTGATCTCTTCGTCCGCCTAGTAGAACTGGAGACCCTGGCCCACTCTATTCCTTAAGGTGCTCACTGCGATCAGGTCACTCGCTGAAAGCAGCCAGGCCAGGGTCTGGCAGGCTAGTGTGCCCAAGGTCACAGAGCTGGTTCAGGGAGGACCATGCCTCGCTCCACCCTATCCCCGACTTCACTCTCCCCCAAAGCTGTGCTGCCAGGGACACTGACCACGTGCCCCACACGCCTCACTTAATCCCCCGACCCAATGGCAGGGACCGGGGTGGTCATTTTTGTCATTCCAGTTCCACAGCCTGGGAGGACAAAGACACTGGGAGGTTAGGTGGTGAAACAACGCAGGAAATCTGACTCCAGAAACCACGTTCTGACCCACCAGGGCCCACGGCTTAGATCTAGGGTGTCCCAAAGGCATCAGAAAAGATTCCCTGGACATGTCCACGCTGGGAGAGAGGAAGGCCAGCCACAACATATAAGGCGCACCTGGGACCCACCTGCAGACGAGGAGGGCGGGGAGGGCAGGGAGGGCGACCATGATGGTGGTGACGATGGCAACAGAGACACTGAGAACGCTGATGAGGAAACTGGCAGCCACTGACCCGAATCCACGCCAAGAACGGTGCCAACCCCACCTTGCCACAAAGACCAGACAAGGGGGTTCCTATGGTTTCCCGCGCCTCCACTTCGCAAAGGAGAAAACCAAGGATCAGGGGTTTACAATCTCGTCTGAGTTGGATTTTAATCCAGTTCGAAGTGACTCCAAATGCTATGACTGATGAATCTCTGGGCCTCCACTGCTATATTTGAAATAGATAACCAACGAGGACCTACAGTAGATAACCAGCACAGGGAACGCTGCTCAGTGCTGTGTGGCAGCCTGGATGGGAGGGGAGTTTGGCAGAGAATGGATTCATGTCTATGAACGGCTGAGTCCCTTTGCTGTCCACCCGAAAAAATCACAACATCGTTAATCAGCTATACTCCAATATAAAAGTTAAAAAAAAAAAAAAAGAATCTCTGTGCCTCAAACAGACAAAAAACAAGCAAATTAAAAAATCTTCATTTTATTAAACATTCTCGACAACTCTGCAGCCCAGTCTGAGTCAAAGGAGGCAGGGAGAAGTGTGGGGGAGAAGAGGGCCCAGACACAGTCCAGGGAGGGAGCACAGGGGCAGGAACAGCAGACAGTCGTCCTGGGCGCAGGCTGGGTGGGTGCAGGAGAGGACCCATCGCTAGGGGTGCCCCCATAGGGAGAGG
Organism: Bubalus bubalis; assembly: GCF_019923935.1. Taxonomy (NCBI): domain Eukaryota; kingdom Metazoa; phylum Chordata; class Mammalia; order Artiodactyla; family Bovidae; genus Bubalus; species Bubalus bubalis. The sequence goes on along the minus strand of NC_059160.1, from coordinate 13,392,348 downwards.
GGTGCACAGGGGGCGGGGGGCGGGGAGCGGAAGTCGCGCCAACCAGGGCTGCCCACTTCGCTGATTTCACCAGAGTTGTGAAAACTGTTGGCTATCCTGCTGCACGAGGAAGCAAGAGGGAATGAAATACACGGGCCTGGAGCTCAGTAGACCTTCTTTCTGTGCCTCTAGTGCTACAACCAGAGCAGCTCGTGGAACCGATCCCCTCCCCGCCCCCCAGTTTTCTGGGGGAAGGGGGCTTCCACATGCTTCCCACAGTCTCCCGGGGTTTGCTGCTACCCGCATCAAGGACGAGGCCCCTGAAGCTCGCAAGAGCCACAGCCTCGTCTCCTAAAGGCCCATCACCACCCCCCGCACGGCCCACAGGCTCCTGGGGACACTGCTTCTGACCCACCAGGAGGCTGAGTTCAGAGGAACTCCCAGAAGGGGACACGAGACTTTCCTTTCTTTAGGAAGGGGCATCAGGGAGGCCTGACCGCTGCCCCGACGCCCTTCAGCCCGGTCCCTCTGCAGGGGCCCCAGTACCTCCCCTGAGCCAGGCACAGAGCTGGCCGTGGCCACACAGGAGCAGGAGACCTGGCTGGACCGGCAAGACCTGGCCGGAAAGGCATCCATGAGGCGCAGAAGAGCACAGGACCAGGCTGAGGTCCAGGTCGGGGCGGGCACGGCTCTAGCCTCGGTTCAAGTTCATGGTGCTCTCAGGTACAGGCCAGGGAAGCTCAGAAAACCACTTTGCAGGGCTTGTTCTTTCAAATGGGGTAATTCACGGTTCCTACCACACAGAGTTGCAGTTGGAATTGAATGAGATTCAAGAAAAAATAACTTCCCAGCGTGGCACCTTCATAGAGCTATCAACGAGGGTCGTTATGAGTATTTATGGCCCATGGCCTTCATTCAACCAAACTGCTGAGACCCGGCACAGTGGCTGTAAGCCAGGGGCCAGTGGTGGACAGGGGTCCTCAGCCCCCAGCCCCCAGGGGTGCCCACTGGGTCTCATCCAGGCCACACACCCGTCAGCTCACACGCGCCCTCCCTACTCTGCCGCCCGCCCAGTCCCCAGCCGCCCATCTCCGGGAGGCAGCTGGCTTTCCCGCTCTGCGAGCCTGCTTTCTTTTGGCAGGGAGCTGCTGCCGTCTGTGCTCTGGACCGTAAAACAAGTTTTCATCAATAAATTAAGATAAGCGGAAAGCCAGCGCCAGAGGGGGCGGGCTGAGGCGGACGGGCGGCGAGCGGGAAGTGGCTCTGTGACCCAGAAGGGGTCTGAGTGGATCCACAGCAGGACTGGGCTCCCCGCTTCCTCTCCCTGGATCCCAAGGGCCCCTGCCCCGGGGGGTTCTCAAGATGGGAGGCTCACTAGGGAAGTCCCTGGCCTCCCTCGGGTCCGTTCCATCCCCCCGGCGAGTGAGCAAGCGGCAGCGACAGGTAGAGAGTGAGGTTCCCAGCAACGCTCTGAGCCAAAATAACGATCGTGATCGCTGCATCAGACATGAGCTAAATCTAATCAGACACGTGCCCGCCCCACTGCTGACACCAAGAACTGCCTCTAAAAATAAGGCGTATTGGGCCAGAGCCTCCCCACTCCTCAGCGTGAACTCTCAGGTCCCTTCCACATCCCTGCCTGGCTCACGGCACCCTGCTCACCCAAGAGCCTTCCCCCTCCCCTCTGCACCCTTCTCAGTCCCACCCAGGGCCCTCGAGTGCCCGCTGGCGCGCCCACCTGCTCCCCCAGGCTGGCCAGCCCCGCCCTGACCACCACCTAACACCTGCAGCAGCTCCGACCGTCTGACCACTCGTCGGCCGTGGACCTTTCTCTGCCTCCCAGCGCTGACCTGGCCGGTGATGCCCCAGCCCAGTGGCCGCCCTGCTGCCCTCACCCCTCTCTGTGCGTGTCCCTGGCACCCAGCTGAGCTCTGGGCCAGGTGTGGACAGAGCCACGGAGGGACAGAGGGGTGAGGGGATGGGGAAAGCCAGCCCAGTGTCCAGCTCGGCAACAGGAGCGGCTCCCTAGCCCTGGCAAGAGGGCACAGAGGCACCTTCCGGCCCTGATACTTAAACAGGCCAGAGCATATGGCAGGAGAAGGGCCATCTGTCCGTCCAGCGCCACACGCGGGGAGGCGCGGCCCCGCATATGTTCCAAGTTAATGGACAGGTGAGGCTTTAGGCAGAGTGGGGAGGTGGGGGCGTGAACCCTGAAAGGTACAGCCCACGGCCACAGGCTGCCAGCAGCCAGAACCCCAGGCAGCTCCCTCCTCCTTGAGCCCCGGCGCCCACCTTTCCAACAGAAGGTTGAACCTCACAATATCCCCACCTCCCACCCCAGCCCCAAGAGCCTAGGTTTTCTACTCAGCTCCCCGCCCACCCTGGCCGAGAGGCAAGGAAAATAGCTGTGTCCACTTTGGGGTGTGGAGGCGAGGTCTCTGAGGCTGAATGGTTTGTCCCCGAGCTGGGAGCCCACCTCTCTGCCTCCCCAGAGTGAGCTGGGGCATCACCAGCCAGGTCAGCACTGCGGCTGGGAGAAGGGTCCATGGCCGACACCCAACGACTGGTCTGATGGTCAGAGACCCCACTTCCCTTGGGGAAGGCAGTAGGAGGGGACAGTAGCAGAGCTGGGTCCCCCACCACCATGGCTCAAATCCCCCAGTTAAGGAAACAGGTGCCCCAAGATGAGACAGGGTCCCATGGTCAAGGGGGCAGGCAGAGACCAAGGCAGGAACCGACCACTGAAACACACATACAGAGCGGAAGGGGACGGCAGGGCTTCAGGCCATGATGACATGAAATCAAGACTGCTAATTATACCCCAACGAGGATATAAAGTCAGAATCGATCACGTCTGAGTTCAGGCACTTCCCCAAAGAGGAAGGAGCAGAGGGGTGTGAGTTCTTTGATCAAGTCCAGGGCTGGGGGAGGCCGACCTCCAAGCAGATCTGAAATGGCTCTCCCCCTCTCCTCTGGGCCCCCTCTTCTGCAGCGTGCACATGAGCACGCACACACACACACACACGGATAAGTGCTCCCCACACCGAGACCTGGCGGGGAAAGGAGGCCACTTCATAAAGGGCAAACGGAAAAATAACCTCGATGTGACGCGTGGGTTGGCAGGAGCTCGGCAGAGTTCAATGAACGGAACAGAAACATATTGACAATAGCAAAAAGAAACAATTACCACACATTTTCATATGAGATCCCATCCCCAGGAATAAATTTGCTCTGGCTTTTGCTTATTCGACAGAAAAACACGAAGCAGGAGACGGAGAGGGATGAGGACCAGCAGAATGCAGACGCTGGCACTTTGTGGCTCCACGTTTCCCCGAAGCTCTCTAAAGAGTGTTTTTTGGAGATACAGGCTGACACGGCAGTCAGGAGGAAATAGAAAGAAGAACATTGTAAGTGGAGAGGTTTCAGGGTGCTGCCTCCAGGGCAGCCACAACATAGACACTCAAATTAACAAGGAGAGGAGCCACTCCCATCCACTCGGCAGAGTTTTGCATCTCGGGAAGTAGAAGTTATGGGGAAAAAAAAAAAAAAAGATTTTAGGTCCATGGTACCAGCATGGTGGGCTTCCCTTGTGGCTCAGCTGGTAAAGAATGTGCCTGAAATGCGGGAGACCTGGGTTCGATCCCTGGGTTGGGAAGATCCCCTGGAGAAGGGAAAGGCTACCCACTCCAGGATTCTGGCCTGTCCATGGGGTCATAAAGAGTCGGATGCAACTTTCACTTTCATTGGGCTTTCCTTGTAGCTCAGTTGGTAAAGAATCTGCCTGCAGTGCAGGAAACCCGGGTTTGATCCCTGGGTTGGGAAGATCCCCTGGAGAAGGAAATGGCATCCCACTCCAGTATCCCTGCCTGGAAAATCTCATGGACAGAGAAGCCTGGTGGGTTGCAGTCCATGGGGTCGCGAAGAGTCGGGCACGACTGAGGAACTAACACTAACACCAGCATGGTACTCATGCTCCGGGGGAGCCAGAGTCTGGCTTCATCTCAGGAAAACTCTGACCTCTTTTGCACAAGTGAACCTCTAAGGGAGTCCTACAGATTCTGTCCCTTCTCTTCAAAGCGGGTCACCAAGGGCCAGAAAGGTGGGGACCAGTGCTGGGGCGGGGTGGGGGGAGCACGGCAGCGCTGCAGAGCAGTGTGTCCTGCGCCGGTGGAGCTGATGCCGTGGGTGCTTCGTCTTCTGTGGAGGGCCCTGCGCCTGCACCAGGATGGGGGTCATGCTGACCACACAGGCGCTGCCCTGCCTCTTGGGTCGCCAAAGGCCCAGGGTCCTTCGGTCGGACTGGCCATCAGTGCCTCCTCTCCATGGTGTCACATGCTCTCTGAGTGACATCCTCTGAATCAGGGTGTCTGTCTCAGCCTCCTGAAAACGTGCCTCTCCCTCCATGTCCCCTATTTGAGGACACGTCCCTCCAGCTAGTCCTCCATCCAGGAATCAAAACTTGGATCTGCAGCCAGCGGTTCAGCCTGGCTTCTGAACCCCAGCTCTGTACCCCCCGCAATGAGCCTCGTGCCAGCCGACCTCTGTGACTTTGACTGGTTTTGGTTGGTTTAGCCACTCAGTCCTGTCTGACTCTTTGCGACTCCCTGGACTGTAGCCCGCCAGGCCCCTCTGTCCATGGGATTCTCCAGGCAAGAACACTGGAGTGGGTTGCCATCCCCTTCTCCAGGTGATCTTCCCGACCCAGGGATCAAACCTGGGTCTCCTGCATTAGCAGGCAGATGATTTACCCACTGAGCCACCAGGGAAGCCCATGACTCTGATTCTTCATCTTGGAAAATGAAGGCTTTAGAAGTTTTCTCCTACTTAATAATAATGCTAACTCCCCCAAAACTGCATGTGGTATCTTCAAGGTTTGTTGTGAAGATTAAGTAGGAGAAAACTTCTAAAGCCTTCAGAACAACAGCATGGCCTAGCATCATACAAGACTGTCATCACATCATTAATTACCCTCCCGTATCTCACCATCTCAAATCTTCCAGCCGCCTCCCTGCAACTCCCCGCCATCCACTCTAATGGCCCATCCTTTTGGCCAGAACCCCGGGAAGCACCCCTGTTGGTCACCCCACCTCCCCGTCAACAGTGCCCTCTGCACACCCCACCTGGGGCACATCCACAGATACGGCTGGAACTCCTGAGCACAGCGTCCACCCCAGACCTCCTGCGGGCTCATCTTTTCATTATCACGGTGCTCTCTCCCCACAGTCCAGGGCACAGATCCCTCTGTGAGGTACCCCAAGTCCTTTCCTGTGCGCCTCTGCACCAGCTCTTCCCCAGCCACGCCCCTCTGCCACCCCCCACCTGGCAGTGCCCATCCTTCCTGCAAAGCGCTCATGAGCTCTGAGCTCTGTCACTAGAAACATCTCACACCACCTAACACGTGTCGCCCCACAAGAGCCATTCCTTTTTGGTTTTGCCTAAGCTGACTCTTTTCTGCATCTCCGCCAGCACCTTGCATATAGTAGACTCCCAAGGGGTAATTTTTTGTTTTGTTTTCATGAAGGCAAACTCCCATGGCAGCATGGGACTAAGATGGTACAGCTTTTTCTATGAAGCCCCCAGCTGGTCCCCTGGGTGAAAGGGCAACTCCCCTTACACTGCCACGGCCTGTAAGGGTCACGCCTTTGCATGAATAAGTCGACGCCAACTCTTAAGCAGCACAGAATGCTGTCATATCAAATGCAGCTGTGTCCTCACTCTCATCCCACCCCACCCCACCCCACCCCACCCAAGGCTTGTGACCACGGGGATCACCAACTTGCATCCTCTGTGTGACTCAGTCATGCCATCATCTTTCTTCCCTTCCAAAGGCCATTATTAGGCAGAAACGATGCCAGGAACCACGTTCAGCAGAGCTGGCCACCTCACAGGCCCTCCGAGTGTCCCAAGGGAGCGCTCCATCTGACTGCCACCAGGTGGACGAGGGATGCCCCTCCCTGGGCTCAGAATCCTGCACCCACTTGCCCGCCATGACTTCCACACAGATGCCTTACAGACACCTCACTAATGGGGCCAGCTAGTGAGCCCGATACTCAAGGCAAGGGGAGCCCGAGTCACCCACGACTCTCTGCTCTCCCACCCATCACCCAGCAGCAGGTCCTCACGACTATACCTCCGAGTTGTGTCCCCAGCAGACAGAACCCTCCCGTCTCCTCTGCCACCCCCATGACTTCCTTGAGCCTCTGCAGTCCTTTCCTGGTTTCCCAGCTGCCCTTCCATTACCCTCTCCGCAGAGCAGTGTGATGGTCCTTGTTCAAATTTCCAGAGGCTCCCCTGGTGCGTGGAACAAATCCTAGACCACCTCCCGTGGCCTCCAAGACCCTCCACAATCCGGCCTCTGCCTTTCAGCCTCCTCCACGCCCTGGGCCTTCACCGGCCTCTGCCAGCTCCCACACTCTACGCTACCTGTATTCAGTGTATCCCTGATCCAGAATGTTCTTGGGGACAAGACCCTGGGAGTAGGTTCAGTGAGGGGGGAGGGACATGGTGCAACGTCGTTCAGTACCTCTTGGTTCATTCAATACCACCCCCAGCTCCTCACAGCCTTGACGGGAGCAGGACAAGGATAAGAACCAACTCGCCTGACATCTCGGTCTCAAATGCCAAGCAGCAGCTCCAAGCCCAGGGAGGGGTGGAGGCTCCCTCCGCTCTTAGCCACTTCCTGAAGGGGAAGAGCCTGACGGCCTAGGCCAGGGATGCTCAGAGTCCTCGCTCCTCAGGAGTCGGGGGCCTGCGTTCTCCTTCCCTGTCCCAGTGAACAGGACACCTGAGAGATTTCGAGATGTCCTTGGGTGGGAGGGCACGTCCCGGGCCCACTCGGACCCCCAGTGAATCTTGCCCAGGCTCTCCCTTCCTGAGCCCCCCAGCCCCTGAGGTGGTCCTGGGCTGGACCACTGGGGTGTAGATGCAGCCCTGGATGGAGGCAAGCTGTGCCCAAGGGGCTGGACCCTCAGGGGCCCAACACTACAGCAGCGCCCCCACCTCTCTGCCCCTCTCAATTCTTCTTCCTAAAACTGCTTCTGCCATGCCACTCCCATGCCCAGAGCTTCACGGGCTCTCCATGCCCTGTGAGGAGCCCATGCCCTCTGGCCCGACAGTTAAGGTCTTGGAGAGGCAAGCAGCCACGCTCCCTGCCCAGCTCACCCACTGGGAACCATCTCACTCCTGCCAAACGGAGAAGTCAGCTTCGTTATCACCAAACTGTCCCCCTTTTCATAGAAAGAGGACCTCCCTTCTCCTTGCTCACCCCCACAAAGCTGGCCAAATGTCCTCCTGCAGGGCCATCAGTCTGCGGCAAAGAGCATGAAGAAACTGAAGGATAAAGTCCAATCCTTGGGATTTCCCTGGTGGGCCAAGGGCTAAGACTCCAAGCTATCAGTGCAGGGGTCCTGGGTTTGATTCGTGGTCAGGTAACTAGATCCCACAGGCCGCAACAAAGGTTCACATGCCACAGCTACAGATCTCGCATGCTGCAACTAAGACCCAGCACAGCCAAAATATATAAGTACTTAAATATTGAGAAAAAAAAAAAGGCCCAGTCCTGCCCATGTCTGGGCCTCCGCAGCATCAGTGCCCTGCCTGAAGCTCCTGACTCAGTGCAGAGCGACTGATTAAAGAGATGATGTCCCAGAAGGTGCAAGGGACACGTGGAGGGGAACAGAAGGCCAAGGGGGACGGATGGCAGGAGGCTCCAGAACCCTGGCTAAGATGCTGGCGAGAGGGGGGCCGGGGGCTCAGCAGAGGAGCCCAGAGAGCTTGTTGGAAATAAATTATTCCTGCAGCATCTCAGAGGGCTTCGGCTGGTTGAGTTGATAACCGAACAAGCAGCGCCACCAATCTTGGACGCCGCGGCCGTGACGGGAGTGAGCGTGGAGTGACAGCAGCCATAAAGCAGAGGACGGCCCCTTGGGGGGCGCGACACTTCACAGGGACTAGCTTCATGGGCCTGCAAAGAGGAGGTTCTGAGAAGCCCAAGAGTGCGGCCCGTTCACGGCAGCAGGAGATGGAGCGGGACCCCAGATCCAGAAGGAAAAGGTGAGGCTGGAGGAGAAAGCCAGGCCAGACCCCGCACTTGCCTGGGAAGCAGCAAGCACCTCCCATGAGGCTGGTGGCTGAAAATCGCCCACCCGCCGCCCCCAGGGGACCCCGAGGAGCAGGCAGGCTGCAAACCTACCCTTGCTCTGCAGAAGGCAGGGCGGTGCTCCAGTTTCAGTAGACAGGATGGGAGCAGGAAACCTGGACGCCTAGAACCATGGTGGGGGTTCTCCCTGCTCCTACTAATGGGGAGTCTCTGGGGAGTGGGTCTCAATGCATCAGACTGTGGGGGAAGGGACAGGACCCCGATCTTCAACAGTGCGACCCCAGCGCCCTGACCCTCGGCAAGGCAGACATGGACCTGAGCTACTGCCCAGGGAGAAGCACGTGGTCTCTGCCCCACACGATGACCACAGGGCTGCCCCAGAGTGTCCTTCCCCGGGACAGCCTTGTGGGAGAGGCGGTCACACAGCACAGTCTGCTCTGGACTGCAGGCCCCGGCTCTCCCCAGACGGACCCTCCTGAAGTCCAGCCCCCTGACAGCTCCTGCTCTGGCTTGGACAACATGGAGTCGTCACGACTTTGGGGGTCTTTTTGCAGTCCCCTCGAAAGAGTTAACCTGGCCTCAAAGTCAAGATCGGGGGCGCTGCTAGGGAGCTTGTCTGACCTCCTGAAGGGATTAGCACCCGGCTCAAGAAATGCCAACCAGTCATCGGGGCCAAATTTAACCCGGCCGTCCTCTCGGGCCTCGCCAGGGCACTCTCAAAATCAGCGATTACGCTAGAGGCAGCTCTCGGTGAAACCCATCATCCGCTATTTATAACACACTCGCCTTCTGGGAGGAACCAGACACCGCTCGGCACAGCGAGGCATCCAGCACCAGGCCTGCGGCCTTGGCCTAGGGGACTCAGCCACTGGGCCGCCCCTGCTCAGGACCCCGCCAGAGGCGCCTCCCCCGGGTTCAGAGCAACCCAGCCCTGTCTTCTCTGCAGCCCAGACCCTGAGCATCTCTGCCAGGGCCCAGGGTTTCCTTGTGCAGATTCTAGGCCAACCACCTGGAGGTCCCCAGGCCCCTCCGGCTGCTGGCTCCCCCACAGCCTCCTCCGTTTTCGTCATCCCTCCATCATTCTGCATCGTCCACACAGACAATGGAATGATATTCAACGCTGAACACAAATGAACCCCCACACCATGAAAAGACATGTACACGCATGCTCAGTTGCTAAGTGGTGGCCGGCTCTTGGCAACCCCATGGATTGTAGCCCACCGGGCTCCTCTGTCCGTGGGATTCTCCAGGCAAGAATACTGAAACGGGTTGCCATTTCCTCCTCCAAGGGATCTCCCCGACCCAGGGATCAAAGCCGCGTCTCCTGCATTGGCAGATGGATTCTTTATCTCTACATGTGAAGTGAAAGTGGCTCAGTCATGTCCGACTCTTTGCGACCCCTATATAGTCCATGGAATTCTCCAGGCCAGAATACCCGAGTGGGTAGCCGGTCCCTTCTCCAGGGGATCTTCCCAGACCAGGGATCAAACCCAGGTCGCCCGCATGGCAGGTGACTCTTTACTGACTGAGCCACCAGGGAAGCCCCATCTCTACGCGGGTGGACATTAAATGCATATGACCAAGTGAAAGAAATCCATCTGAAAAGGCTACACACTGTATGATTGCAAGTATACATTCCAAAAAAGGCAACACTATGGAGACAGAGAATTAATCAGTGGTTGCCAGGGTTTGGGGGTGGGGTGAGGGGGAAGAGGCGGAACACAGAGGACTTTAGAGAAAATACTCTGCCCGATCCTATACTGGTGGGTGCACGTCAAGTCCACAGCACATACAACACCAAGCATGAAACTTCGCGTAAACTACAGGCTTCGGTGACCACGACGTGTCCATGTACAGTCATCCTCCGTGACGAACGTTACATCTGGTGGGGGTTCTTGGTGATGGGGGAAGAGGCTGAGCTTGTAGGGGGCAGGGGGTGCAAGGGTTATCTCTGTACCATCCTCTCAATTTTGCAGTAAACCTCAAAGTGCTCTTAAAAAGAAAAAACTCTTCTAAAGAAAAAAAGAGAGGTGGGTGACAGCAACCAGCTCTATGAGGATATCACTAGCAAAAAAAAGACAGCTCTTGCACTCGAGGACACAAACAGAAGCAGGTACCCATCCCTCAGAGACACCAAGAGGGTCCAGCTTTGTTCCCACCAAAGGCAGGCCAGACCATCTCCTGAACCTCAGCTCATCTCCGGACCCGAGAGAGGCCAGCCCTTCTCAGCAATGCCCTGCCGCCAAGGGCCCATTCGCTTGCCCGCACAAGGACTTCACCTGAAAGACACTGCCTCATTCTAAGTGAAAAGTGTTAGTTGCTCACTCGTGTCCAACTCTTTGCGACTCCACGGACTGTAGCCCTCCAGGCTCCTCTGTCTATGGGATTTCCCAGGCAAGAATACTGGAGTGGGTTGCCATTCCTTTCATCAGGGGATCTTCCTGATGCAGGCAGATTCTTTACTATGTGAGTCACCAGGGAAGCCTCATTCTAAGGGTCCCCCAAAGAGAAAGGCTCGCTGGCTTCTGGGGTACGAGCAAGATGTCCCAAGAAGTTCTTTCTGAAAGCTGGCTGCTCCTCTGCCACCGAAGGAGGGGCATCCCACCAGCAACTAACACAGGCCCCCGCCCCTCCTCCCTGTATGGGCTCATGGCGGCACAGCCCCCTGGGGTGGCACAGAGGCAACCCCGTAAGCATGGTGGCGAAGGGCTGAGTGGGGAGAAAGTGCTAGAGAAAAGTTTAATAATAGCTGGGTCGGCACAGCCCGTTTCCTTTTTCAGCTCCCTGGCGGACTGCTCCCATTACGCGATGAGGCCATGGGCAGGGCCGGGCAGCTGCTACCGGGACTCAAACCCAGGTCAGCGCGGGGGCCACGTCTCCTCAGGCCACCCCAGGGTCCACATGCCGTGGTCAGATGAGGGCCATGCACAAACGCACCGGCTCACCCAATGCGGCTTCTCTATAAATAAAGCCCGGAGCTGGCGGGACAGGTGGGGCCAGGCCTCAGGGCTGACCGTCCTGCACCCACCAGGCCTGCGGCTCCGCCACCTCCCTTGCTCCTCACTGGTCCTCCTGACCATGGACCATTATCCCGGGCTCTGGGTGGGGGGAAGGGGAGCTGGTGAGCGCAGCAGGAGGCCCGCATGGGGGGCAGGCTGGTGTCAGAACTGCCTCGCCGCGATGGGGCAGCTGCTGCCCTCTGTCTGGCCTCTCCATCCCCTGGAAACCAACAAATAAATTCACCCAACAGTCAGCACACATGTGCAAAGAGCGTCCACCCTGCACGGCAGCAGAGGACCACAGAGGGAGGAGATCATGTCAAACTGTGCTGCATGCTTGTAACCGTTGATGGGCTGTAAACGGAAACTGACTCAGAATCAATACTAAAGGGCAGGACTGGGGAACAAACGGCATGCTTGAAAACACAGCCCTTAGCGACGCACAGCTCAACTGTGACTCATCTTCCAAACCTGTTAAATGGGTTTGAAGCTAAAATAAGTTTGAGTACGAAGAGCACATGAAACAGCTCCTGGTTTCAGAACCACCAGGCACTGCGTCATCTTCACCATCAAGATGGACAAGGCAGAATCCGGGGCCTTCACCAGAGTCCTCTCTCTGGTGGACAAATGAGCTGAGCACGGGTCTGGGGCCAGGAACTCAGGCCCAGGCTGGGTTAGGAGAAGCCTGCAAACCTGACCCAGGGGCAGCCCAAGCCGAGCACCGGTGTCCAGTTCTTCATGGACCTGTAGACGGTTCTCCCCTGCCTCTAAAACGAGAACTCCACATCACCACTGCATTTGGGCCTCCAATACGGGGGTGTGGGGAGGGGAGGGGAAGGGCGAGAGCAAGGAAGAGACCCTCACCTCCCGCCAAGCCCAGAAAAGGTCGGGAGAAGAAGTTTGAGCCCTGAAGGCAGCCAGTACCTGGCCTGACACAGGAGGGCCCACCCAGCTGGGGTTGCCAAGTTCACCGTCACAGCCACCATGCATGGAGCAGGGCTGCGTGCTAAGCTCTGGGCCGGCTGTTTCAGACCCACCGTCTCATCTCATTTCACACCCGTCCGAGGAGGTGGGCACTGCTGTTCGAGGCTAACCAGCGGGGCCAGGCTGAGTCCTGTCTGTCCACACAGTCTTATCCCCCTACCTGCTATGCATCAGTCTCCAGAGCTGTAACCAGCCACCTTCCCAGCCCAGAGTGGGCTCCCCTGGGCTGAGGCACAGCGGACAGAAACATCCCCAGGGGCACGCTGCCCCTTGAGATCTGCCATGCCACAGCCCCTTCCCTACTTCCCCTCGAGAATGAACACCTCTTCACCACTGCCCCGGGCATCCTGCCCCCTAAGACTGGGCTCCATCTAATCCCCACTGGGAGCTCCTGCATCTGGATGGGCAGGGACTAAGTTCCCACCGAAGCTGGTCCTAGGCCGATGGGTGCCCATCCTCTCCAGGTCAGCATCGGGGCAGGCACCCTCTGTGTATGACAAGGATCTGGGAAAGTCACGGCAGACACTAAAGCACTCAGCAGTGAGTGGCAGCAGGGACCCGCCTGCAGACCATCATCTCATCTCGTGCCCCCTGACACCTAGGAGGTCAGCAACCTTGTCATCCCCTTTTCCCGAGAAACCAAGGCTCAGAGAGGTTGGGGATCTTATCCAGCGAGAGGCTCGGCCAGCCAGACCCAGAACTCAAGCTCTGAAGTACAGGCCACGCTGGTTCTTCATGGGTGATGGTCATTCTTCCATTCACCGAGCCGGCAGCGGCCTTTTGAGTGATGGGACGGCCTCTGCTGCCTGTTTCCATCAGCTCATTATTGGGTTTTCTCAGGAACCTGGATCTACTTAGAGCAGGCTTTGCCTGGTGGGGATGGTGACTCTAGCCAATGAAGCAGGATGGCCGGGGTCGGTACATCTCAGATGAGCTCACAGGGGCGCTCTGAGAGCCAGGGCAGAGCTTCGCGGGCCCCCATTTCCCAGACGGTAAGGTAAACAGGGTGGCCAGGTCCCCTGCTCAAGCACGGCCACAGTACCACGGAGGCAACACAGACAAACCTACCTCCCGCCCCAGCCCGGCCAGCCACGTAATCCTGAAAACCCTCCTCCAGAAGGCCCTGCAAGAGCCCGGCCTTCTCCCTCTGCCCTCCCCCAAGACAGGGGTCCCACCATGGAGGGAGAAAGCAACCAGCCCCCAGCAACCAGCCCCTCCAGGGAGGGGTCCCGGCTTAGCCCGGGAGGTACCTCTCTCTGCTCCCTTCAGTTTAAAATAGGCCATGGGGACACCTGCCAAAGGCCCGGGGCTCCTGCCAAACAGGAGGGTTATATTTCTGGCCTGGCACCGTGAAACCCAGGGACAGCTTCCCGAACCAACAGCTGACTCCCGGCTGTGATGACAAGACTATCCTGAGAGTCGGCCCGGGGCCGAGCGAGTGGCAGGCTCCCTGCGTGTGTCCAGTGGGGTCGGGGGGAGCATCTCCACCCGGACTCCGGGAGCAAGGCGACAGCTATATAAGGGCACGTGCGCGGGGGGAGCCTGGGGGGCTGGGATTCCTCTGGTCCCGGCGGGAGCTCACCCTCACACGGGCCTGCGTGCACACCTGCCGCGGATGAACATTCCTGCACGCCATTCCCTGGCCCGGATCGGGCTTCCCCATCCCAGCGACATCACCGCACCCTCTCACCTGCTCCTGGAAGCCCAGCCAGAGGTTCCACCTCCCTCCTGCCACTCCAGTCCCACACACTGTGCAGCCAGGCTTTCCACGAGCAATGGGTGGGACCGCGAGAGGGCTCAGGGGAGTGGCAGGGACACAGCTGCAGGTTTTAAGGACAAGAAGCCCGGCCGTGGCTCGTGGTGTCCGGGCTTATCCCACGAGGCTCTGGAGGGCAGAGCTGAGAGACCAGAGTCAAACGATCCGTCAGCCTCACTCACCAGAGACCCGGAGCTGACCAACAGGGCAGCTGCCACTAGAAGTCTGGACACAGACCCACAGCCACCTGCCAGGAGCCTATCTATGCTTTGGGGCAGGGGCTGTCCCAGGAGCTAGTGGGGTCCCAGCCACTTGGCTCTGTGCTTCCATATCACAAAGGAACTCCCGGGAACAGAGTCTGCCTTCCAGTAGGTGCTCGAGCAGCCCACTGGGGCTGACGGTCCAAGTGGGAGGCTCCCCTGGCAGCCCAGGGTGGAGGCTGGGAACCCACTGTCCCCTGCGTCCTTCTATTCCTTTACACGTAAGTTGTCCTTGGCAACAAAACAATCTCCTCCTGCATCCACATCCACACCCAGAAACTATCAAAGGTGAGGGGAGATTAGTTCTGCAGGGCAGCGTGATGAGTCATCTTCACTTATGCTGTTTCTACCCCTCCGCTCTTCCCAGTGCTCTCCAATGACCACATATGAATTTTATTATCAGAAATAAAAGGACAAACTAACTTCCCTCTCACCTCTCAGACACCCCCATCAGTGGTGAAGATCGGCCACCTGGAGACCTCTACCCTCCCCTTGCCATCCCCTCCGACACATTCACACCCACCAGGGGAGAGTGTCACATGCAAGCGGATTCTATTTCTAGGGCCGCTCATTGCTGGGGAGGTAACAGGGCTGGACTTCACTGTTTTCAGGTGCTGGACGCCTGTGTGGCAGCAGGTGAGCCCAGCAGGTGCCCACGGAGTGCCATTTTCCTTCCTGTCATCCTTGAAGTGGTCTCTGCCATTGCCAAGGCTCCCTCACCACCTCCAGAGATGGCCTTGGATCTTTAACACGCCTGTAAATTTCTTTAAGAAACCCAGGCTGGTGGCAAGCCCCAGAGCAGAAGAGCTTCCGAACTCTATAATATCTGGCTGGGACGGTACCAGCCCACGGGCAGCCTCATGGGGACTCCCAAAACATAGGAGGGAAAGGAAAAAAAAAGAAAGCTGAGGAAGAAAGGGAGCCTGCAAGGAAGGAGAGGCTGAGGGGAGCTGAGAGGGACCCTGGACCAGAGCCTGGCACCACCGCGCCCACCTCGGTCCACCTACGACCCCTCCCAGCCCCAGCCCCTTCCACTTATCAGGTCATGCCCATCGTAGCCATTAACCTGGCCGTCCCCGGGCCTGGCACCCGTGGTGGGCACAGGAGGCCAAGAGCCATGCTCCGCGTGCCTCCGGGGTTCCGTCACAACACCAGGAAAGGCTCTCATGTCATAGGCACGCAGCAGTGAGCCAGCAGGCCTGGGGCGGGCCGTTCCACAGCCACCGGGGAGCTGACCTCAGCATGGGCGGCTGGGCCCGGAGTGGGAGCAGAGACAGGGCTTCTCAGGGTGCATCCATGCAGCAGGAGGCGTCCCATGTGTGCGGCCGTGGGCAGATCAGGAGGGGCGCCCTGACTCTAAGGGGGAGACCGCTCTCACGTCAAACACACCAGATACACAGGCAGCGAGTGAGACGTGACGGGGGACCCCAGAAAAGCTGCAACCTCCCCATTCTGGAATCACAAGACGGGAAGGGTGGTGATTCATGAGACCAAAGTTTCCAGAATCGTGAAGGACGAGGACAGAGCCGCGCAGAAAACCTCACGGCGACAGAGCCACAGGGGGCCGCTCAGGAAGCAGGGACGCTGGGGGCGGTGGCCCTCCCCGACAGCCAGATCCCCGGCCAACACCGGTGGCCAGGCTGCCCTCCCAGCGCGGTGGCCCTGCCCACATGCAGTCACGTGGCTCTTTAACAGGTGTGGGCGAGCAGAAACCACGCTGGGTCTGCAGTCCCATGGCCGCCCCATCGCTCAATCGGAGGGAAGCGGCGAGTCAATAACACAGCGTGCTGGGCCGTTCCCTCGCTTGCCAAACACGGATTAGGACATCCATGCGGGATGTCACACACATGAACCCCAAGGACGGTGCTGGGTGTGAGGGAGGGGCACCAGGGGCCCCTTGCGAGGGTCCACATCCACCATGGGGGTGACTCAGACGTGGACCTGTCCACAGGAACGTCGGATGTACATCTGGGGAGAGAGAGGTATAGCCCAGCTGTGGCCCTCAGCCCCTCTGTGCCTGAGTCTTAGCATCGAGCACGTGGACCAACTCTCCCACTTGGCTGGCCGAGTGCTCGTAAGATGAACTGCAAACGACAAAGGCGCCAGATACACCTGGGATGCTCTGATCAGGGTTCGCAGCTGAAACCAAGAGGCAGGACAGGTTGGTCAAGGGAGAGAGAGAGATAATGACGGCCAGAGGCGGCACTTTCAGGGACATTAGGCCCATGGAGGAAGCACGGAAGCAGAAGGAAGAGCAGGAGAGCGTCCATCTCCAAAGGGAAAGCCAAAGAGCCGTGCCTCCAAAGAGGGGGCTGTGTAGGCTCCTCCTCTACCACCCACACTGGCCCCCTGCCTGCCAGCCCAGCCACCACTGCCTGGCGTCCCACCTCGGGGCCAACTCCGCTCCATCTCCCCAAAGAGGGGGATGGGGTCCAAGGGAAGGAAGGTTCTGGCAACAGGAACAGACCAGAGGGAAAGCAGAAGAGGGGGCTGGGCAGAGAGCAGCTCACACAGACGCAAGCCTTCTGGGCCAGCCCATCCTCTAAACCAGACGGCCAGCAGAGCAGGGCTAAGCGTGTGCCCCTCCTGGGGTATCTCTCTGTGGATTACTCTCAAGGGTTCTACCCCACCCTGCATGCCCTGGTTGGTGGAGGGTGCGGTCTGAGACCCAGGAAGGGTCATTCTGGCCTGACACCTCTCAGGCCTCCCTGCACCTTTCCCCCGCTCTGCAGGAAGGTTCCCCCACCCCCAGGGCATCTGTGCCATCCCTGGCCTCCATGCTAGCCACCCTCCAGCATCAGAGATGCCTGGCGGCCACCACTCTGTATTTTCCAAGCCAGCAAATTCCATCAGCCACGGCTAGAGTCAGTGAACTCCTCTCGGCTGTGCCTTTAGTACATTTCACAGGCCTCTATCAAGTCGCTTCTGCTGTGACCCTGATTGTTCCTGCCAGGCCTTGGACAGGCTCACAGGCACCCCCAAGACACTTTCCCAGCAGCCTCACAGCTTCAACACAGTATGTTTACGAGCACACAAGACACGCCTCCTCGCTGCCCTGGAGAAACCCACACCCCCTCCACCCAGTTCTTCCTTCCATCCACATCGGATGACACTCTATTCCTCAGCCCCATGATTCACAGACACACTGCAGAATGGGGGCTGCTCCCACTGCCCCCAGAGCGGGCACGCGGCCTCCTCCCTATTGTCATCAGAGCCACATTCACCACCAGCCCCCGGGGCTGAGTCTCCCCGAGGCCTGGCCAACTAGGATGGCCAGGCAACACATGGAGAAGGGGGCTGGAGGACACACCAGGGCTGCCCTGAACAGCCCCCAGCGGGGCTTTACCCTGCCCTGCCCAGAACGAGGCCATCATTAGGCCCAGAAATTGGAGGGTCACGGTCCAGAAGGGCGCAGGTGTCCTGACGATGGGTTTGGAACAACTGGGCTACCGTTGCCTTGGCGCCAAGAGGGACGCGGACTTGGAATCCCAAACTTTTCAAGTGGGAGAGGTTGCCAGCTGTCCATCTGTCTCCTTCCGTCTCCCCGCCAGGCCAGCCTCAGGGTGACCGGGGTTCATGCCCTTCTGTGAGAAGCAGCTGCAGTCCCCCTTGCCCCAAGGAACCTGGGAGGAGGGCACTGGAGCTGGGAGAAGGATGACGTGCTGTGGGGGTGCGGGTAGGCAGCCCCCATCCTCCCCTGGATTTTGAGGAGCCTGCCCAGGTCTGCCCACGGGGACCGCAGCCCGTGACTGACGACCTCCTCCACGACAGACAAGCCCAGACACAGAATCCACCGGTTCAGGCTGCGGCCCACAGCCCCACCCCCACACCTGGGCATCCCCACTCCTGCCCCCAAGGGATGACTGGGGGCTGGAGGAAGCAGGCTAGGCCTGCCTCCACGTCCCCTCTTGCCTATTTCATGAGCGCAGGCTCCACCGACACAGCAAAGAAGCCACGTGGAGAGAACGGGGGGCAGGCAGTCCTTCCTGGTTACAGGGGGTCCATGGTCACCGGGCCCCACCCCCGCACATGGCTGGGCTCCAACTCAATGGGCTTCCTCCTTAGGCTTCAAAAGGGGGTCAAGAGAAAGAAGGCTGAAAGGCGTGCCTGTCTCTTGGCAAGAGTCAACCTGCCCTTCCTATCTGCAGGAGGAACGGCTTCGAGGACATCGCCCTGTGCCTTCCCGCACCTCCAGGCCCTCCCTTTGGCCCGAGAACCAGGAACGGGCCTGGCACCTTCCGGGGCTGCCCCGCTGGCTGGCAGGTGCGAGAAACGTGCCTTGGTCCAGGCACCTGCTCGCTGGCTTGGCTGCCCCAGGACGGTCCGGTCACAACGGTGCCGAGTTCCAGAACCAGGCGCTGCCAGTGAGAGGCAGAGGAGCAGAGCCTTGCCAGGGGCCGGAAGGCGGGGGGGAGACTCAGATGGTGCCCTGGACTCGTGGAGGTCTGTTCCCCCTCCACGCCAGGACCACGGCACCCAGGTGAGCTGCCTGGCTCAGACCTGTCCTCCCCAGGAGCCAGGACACACCGGATGTCTGCGGCTGGGACACTAAGACCATGGCAGGACAGGGCAGAGATGGGAAGGTTGGCACAAGAGGGTCCGTGGAACTCCAAGAGCGCGGCACCAGATGCCGAGAGACCGGAGCTGAGTCGACTGACCTCAGGACGCGGAGAGAAGGAAGAGCCCAGCCGTGCTCAGGGGGAGAAGGCTCCAGAGTCTGGCTGGGGCCGTGCGTCCCACTCCAGCACGATTTGACTGCCCCCCCCCCCGCCCCCGCGTTCCCCACCATTACCCGAGCTCTCACACCCGTGACTAAAGAGACCAGCAGCCAGATGGTCCCCTTCAGGGAGCGGCCAGGGGCTCACCATCTGGCAAGATCGATGCTGTGAGCCTGTCGCTCTAGAGGCCAGCAGCGCTGGGGGAGCCACAAAAGCTCAGTGGACACTGAGTGGACACTGCCAGGCTTTTACGACCGACCAGCCAGGCCTGGCCAGTAAGGTTCTCAGGAAAGCAGATCCAGAAGGCCACATAGGAGAAGCGGGATCCCAGGACGGAGAAGGGCAAGAGTAACTCAATCACAGAGGGGTTCCTGGAGGCAGCAGCCATCAGAGGCCAGGGGGCCTGAGAGCCTGTATCAGAGGAGACAGGAAGTCAGTGGGGCCTCCGTGTCCCTCCTCAGCCAGGCCAGGGCAAGGCGGCCACGGGGAGGGAGTTGGCGGGGAGGGTGGCAGAGGCAGAGACTGAAGCCTGAGCTGCCCCCCTTCCCACCAACTCCTCCCAGGCTGGCTGTGACCCAGTGCTGCGCTAAGCGGCTTAGCCGAGGGCCCTATCTCCTCGGCTCAGGGCTGGCGTCAGGGGCTGCAGGGAGCCAGTGCGACCACTAGTAAAAGCCAAGCTGATCCCTCAGGTCCTCTGAGCCTCTTATGTGCAAAAGAAGGACAAGTGCAGCGCCCCCGCTCTGGGCCTGGTGGGGATTCGGTGGGGTCGTGGGAGTGAGCACAACTCTCAGCCTGGCACACAGGAGACCTCCACACAGGGGCCCGTGACAGTGGCGTGGAGGCACTGTGGGTCGGAGCAGCAGAAAACAAGGAACAGAGACCAGGCTCTGTGCGGTGACCTCGGCAGGAAAAAGGTGGACGAGCCTGTGGAAAGCTAGAGCATCTCCCAGACAGGCTCGAGGAATGACTCTGCACCAGGAAGGCCCATCCTTAGCCTTCATCCCCACCGCCCCCGACCCCAGCACATCAGTCCACCCACAGCCCAGCTACCCGCTGCCCTGAAGAAGAGAGAGCTTTCCTGGGTCCAGAATGGAGTGTCCCCCTGAGCACAGCCCACCGCCTGCTGCAGCCCCCGACTCTGAGCAGCTGCCTGGCGGCCACGGTGAAAAGAGGGCAGGGAGCTCTGCCCTCCACGCTCCATCGGGACACAGCCTGGCCGGCAGCATTCCGTTCTATACTGAGCAAGTGACGCAGCAGAGCCGCAGGCCGGCCGTGCCGACCGCCTCCAGCCCCACTGAGCAGCGCGCTGGCCAGGCCAGCCTCTCCACCCAAGGTCAGGACCGGTCCAGGCCGGGGCCCACACCCACCACACAGAGCAGGACCAGGGTGAGAGCACCGGGGTGAAGCCAGGGCCCCTGCATCCAGCCTCTCACGTAGAGGGAAGAAACCCAGGCTCAGAAGGAAAATGCTTGTTCAAAACTCTCACAGCCTGTTTCTCTGGGACCACTTCTTTGGGTCACCTTTTCAGGAAGTCCTTCCTATCACATACAGTCATATACATACACTTTTTTTTTTTTTTTTTTTTTTTTTAGGCAATGGCAACCCACTCCAGTACTCTTGCCTGGAAAATCCCATGGACTGAGGAGCCTGGTAGGCTGCAGTCCATGGAGTCGCTAAGAGTCGGACACGACTGGGCGACTTCACTTTCACTTTTGACTTTCATGCATTGGAGAAGGAAATGGCAACCCACTCCAGTGTTCTTGCCCAGAGAATCCCAGGGACGGTGGGGCCTGGTGGACTGCTGTCTATGGGGTCGCACAGAGTCGGACACAACTGAAGTGACTTAGCAGTAGCAGCAGGTGGCTTAGATGGTAAAGAATCCACCTGTAATGCAGGAGACCAGGGTTTAGTCCCTGGGTCAGAAAGATCCCCTGGAGAAGGGAATGGCAACCCACCCCAGTATTCATGCCTGGAAAATTCCATGGACAGAAGAGCCTGGTGGGCTACAGTCCATGGGGTCACAAGGAGTCAGACACGACAGACCTCCCCCCACCTTATATTCGGGTTCTTTCACCTTTGGTCCACCTCAAAATGTCCAAGCGTGCCCCACCCCTGTTTCCTCACCCCACTCAGCTCTCCCCCTCTCCATCCCCAACTTCCTCCACCTCAGATGCCAGCAGCTCCTGATGACCCTCCATGAAGGCTAAGTCCAGGGCAGCAGGCTGGGAACTAGGACACCTGGGCTCCCATCCCTCCCATGAGAGGTGACCGACCTAGGCGACGGATCTCAGCAAGCAGAGGCAAGGAGGCTTGGAGCCAGGCCCGGAGTTGCAGAGACTCGACGGAGCCCACACCCCCTGCTGCTTCTAAAGGGGAACGAGAGCCCCTACCCCGTCTCTGACCTGAGCGCAGCCATCGGACTCCCTCGGGCAGCGGAGCTGGGATGAGGCAAGTCCCAGGACAGACACTCCTCACCCCTCCCATCTGGGAAAGTGAGAACACGAACCATCATGGTCCCCGTGTAAACAAGGCCACAAAACAAAAGGGGCGGGGGCTCTCCTCTGCCAAAGAGTCCGAGGCAGGGGGGCAACTTCCCAGGAAGGATGCCTGCCTCTCACTGCCCACCCCAGCTGCCCCGGGCTGGCCTTCTCCCTCTTCTCCGGCCCAGGAGGACTGGGGGGGAGGCTCAGGCCTGGATAACAAGAGGCTCCTAAGATCCAGGAATGAATCTTGAGCCCCGTCTGAACCTAGTCCTGCTCTGCCCTGTGGCAACTATGGACAGCCCCCTCTCAGGAGACAGCAGCCACCTGACCCTCCCTGGGGAGACCAGGCCTCTGGTCCCCAAGGAGAAAACCCATCGGGGACCTCCCTGGGGATGAAAGTGCCGCTGGTACAGGGCCTCCTGCAGCCCACACGCCCGCACCCCAAGTTCAAGCAGTTGAACACTAACTGGTCTGCATGCTGCCCCACCAGGGATGGGGGTCTGAAGTGGTAACAGCCTTTACCCCATCTTCTGAGTGGGCGCATGAGGGCATTCGACTTGGCTCAGAGCAGGGCGAAGGGGCAGCTGGCTGTGGGTCTAAACCCAGGTGTCCCCTCCCAGCCAGGGCTCTCCCGTGAGCCACGGCAGCATTGACACGGCTCTCTGGGGAAGAGGACTACGGCAAGTGGGCTTTGCTGCCAACTCAGGAGAGGAGCCAGCCCCGTCGTAACTCAATGACATTCACAAAGGGCACCGTGGGGACAAACAAAAGCCACAAACCACGTTCAGCACAAAGCAGGCTGGCCCCTGGCAGCTGCAGTCCCCGCTGGGGCCAGTGAGGACTCTGCACGGGGCCCCAGGGAAGGCGAGTGTCATGCCGCCAGACGAGGGAGCAAAGGACGCAGAGTCGGGACCCAGGTTCAAGGCTCAGCTCGGCAGCCTTGAACCTTCAGCCTCAGACCTGGGTCTCTCTGACCCTCACCTGTGAGGCGCGAAGAGCGCCTCTTCTCCAGAGGACAGATAGAAGGTGCTGTGTGCACTGCAAACAGCAGGGAGGGAATATTCTAGTCTTCCTCTGGAGGCTGGAGGGGGAGGGGAAGGGACGGGAGGTGGGAAGACACAGGAGGTCATAGGGAACATCCTCGGCAAGACCGAGACTCCGAAAAGCAACCTGCGGACTTGCCAGGCAAGCCCTCCATCATCACAGGAAGGCCGGCCTGCAGCCGGCGTCCGCCAAGTTCATAAACATGATGAAGAAGGCTGTTTGCAAAATTCATGCAGTGGAATGAGCTGCAGATGGTGGCGGTGCTGCCCTCCGCAGCGGGAACAGCTGGCCGCGTGGACGCAGGACCCACTCGGCCCACTTGCGGCTTTGCAAGGGGAGGGGGTGCTGACCTGCCCTCCCCGTGGTGGAGGTCGGGGAGACCCTGAGCCAGGAAACTGCCATTCATTCCAGAGAGATCAATCAATCAGGTTTTTAATTTCAGCCCCCCCAGGAGGGCAGGCCAGACCCAGACAGAGGAGCAGGCTGAGCCTGCCTGGCAGGACCCAGCCCTGGAGGGTCCTCCATGAGGGTAGAGGAAGGTGTCAGCAGACCTGAGGTCCTCCCTGGCTTGAGGAGATGGGGTGGGAAACGCAGGGACCAGAGCCTTCTCTCCTGCACGGGGCCCCGCCACACGGCCTGAGGTCATGATTACCCCAGTGGCATCAGCCCTCCTGCCTTTGACAGCGAGCCCCCAGGAGGCAGGTCCAGGACTTGGTGACCCTAGCTCCCAGGAGGGCAGCCCACATACAATGCTCTTTAAAAAATGTGATGAAAGGGATGGTGCTGATCAGGACGAAATAAGGAGGCCTCGGCCCCAGTTCAAGATGCCCCCTCCCCTTCCTGGCCACACTCCACCCCCGCTTCAGCAGCAGCCCCCTGCTCCAGGAAGCCCCCCTGCTGCTGAGTCACCCCCAGCACATCACATCTGAGGGAGCCGCCCTTCCCATGGTGCCGCTCACATGGCTGGGCTGCTGCTCCCCATCACCCATCTCCATTCCCATGTGTGTGTGCCTGGAGTCTGTGGGCCGGCCACATGCTCCCTCGGGGCAGGCCCACCTGAGGGGCAGGTGACCCCACAGTTCAGGGACCCAGACAGCGCTCCAAGACCAGGTCCACGACGAGCTCTCACAAACCCGCAGGACGAGCTGAGTGCTGAGCACCATTACCCACCCCTTTGCCTCCCGCTGAGCTCAGAGGAGAGTCATCAGGCTGCCACCGAAAATACGTCCTGGCCTGCGTGACAGAGGTGGGGTGCACATACCTGGCTTGCCAGTCTCTTCTCTACCTCCACCCCCATTCCTTCTAGTCCCCAGAAAGCCCCGGCTAAGCTCTCAGTAATACCACAGAGACCGGGTCAGACTCAGATCCAGCCGCTGCACACCGGACACTCGTCACATGTCATCTCGTTTACGGAGAGGAGCAGTACAGCGCAGATGGACAGCACAGGTGCCCACTGGTGCCAACTCACCCTGAAACCACCAGCTGTACGACCTGGGCAAGTCACCTAACCTCTCTGAGCTGCAGCAGCAACATGGAACACCGTACCACCCCTCTCTTGGGGGTGTTGCTGAAATGAGGCCTGTAGAGTGTGTACACTTTGGCAAGCACTCAATCAACGGTCATTAGTATCACACGATCACATAACCCCCTCAGGGTATCACTGTCTCCTCTGCCACGGAGGAGGTGACGCTCGGAGACACCAGACAACTGGTCCAGAGACAGAGGAGACAGAAATGGGGGCTGGAGTCCAGCTCTTTGGGTCTTGGGGCCTCTGTTTTTGCAACACCATGGGCGTGCAAAGGGCACAGAAGGACAGAAGCAGCAGATGTACCCTCAACCCTGGGAAAACTCAAGTCACAAGAACCAAGGAGCTGTGGGACCCTGGCTCACTAGACTGCCCCCTCCCTGACTCTGGCAGCTCCCTGGGGATTCTGGAAGATAAGGCATGTCCTCAGCAAGTCTCTGTTTGAGAGGACTGGCTAGTCTCCCCAGATTGAATGCTGCTGCAGCAGCGAGTCCAATGCCCCCCACCCCAAGCTAATCAGATTGACACCTGCCCTCCCCACGGCCAAGCAGGAAGGTGCTGCTGGCTGGGTCCGGCCGTCAGGTCTCACATGTTCCAGCGCGATGGGAAAGCAAGCGTTTGCAGTGCTCTGGCTACAGTACAAACCCAGCTTGCCGGGGGAACCAGATTCTCCACCAGCAAATAGCCAACCATCACCAGGGCTGGCAGAGAGGGTCAGGGGGCACCTCTCGAGTCATAAGCAACCCACTTGAGAGGGAAACATACCCATGCCCATCACAGCCAGTCTCCATCCGCCGAGATCCCAGTTGCGCAGACGTGACCTTGAGGGGAGTGGCCACTTTCACAAATGTGATCCCCAGTGGTCTCCTGGGCCACCCCGGGGAAGGACACACTTCTGCCCCGCTTCACATAAGAGGGAACTCAGAGGACATTAGGTGACTTTTCCAGCATCACACAAAATAATGAGGAAAATGCTCCCAGCCAGTGTTCTTGCCCGTGACATTCCTGGTTGTCTGCCCTCTTCTTCAGTCACTCACTCATTCGCTCTCCACTCATCCCTTCATTCATTCACTAAATTTCTTCCCTAAACAGCTCTAGTTCACTGCCCTCTGGGTTGTATATCCCCAGATGCCCGAGAAAGCCTGGGAGACCAGGATGGCATCTTTGTTTCCTGCAGACCTGCCGGGACAGCACCTCTCCTGGCCCCTGCAGCAGAGCAACTGCGTCGGGAGGCTGAGACCAGCACAGCCCAGGCCCCGCCCCCACCCAGCATGCAGCCCTGGCCTAGAATTGCCCCTCCACTGCACATTGAAGCTAAGAGCCTCATAGAGAACACATCCGAACCACCCAGGAATACAGCTCCGGGGATGTTATTTTTGGAGGAGACATGCAGTAAGGAACAGGAGGGACCGAGCAGCCAGTCACCCAGCTCACAGGCAGGGGCGTGTGGCCAGTGAGGACCCGGCCATTTAGTCAATTAGCAGCAGGATTGACTGAGTGCCCACTACAGGACCTGGGGCAGGGGAAGAGGGGTACTGTGAAGGATGAACAGAGGTCCTGCCCTCAAGGGGCTGATGGTCTGGTTGGAGGGGACATGTCTGGAAAGGGAACTGTCTGAGCAGGACACAGACCCTAAGCACCACCGAGAAATTCAGAAGGTGCAAGCACGGCTCTAGAACGCGTAGTTGAGGGCCGTGTATGAGTGCCAACATCGCAAAACCAAGGAGAAAGAGGAACAAAGCACAGCCAGGATGGGGGTCCCCTCCAAGAGGAGAGGCCAGTGATGACCACAGATGTGCTAGTGAGGCTCTGGCCTTGGGGGTGTGGTGGGTTCGGGGTGGGGGGGTCCCTTCTATTAACCTTTATAACTTACATGTATCTTCTGTACCTTTAAAATACTACCAAATGAAATTATTTAATGTTCTTGCTAAGTTTATTATTAATAATCAATAGTGAGGCTGGGGCGGGGGGTGGCTGGAGAGCTCCATGAAGATGGCCTGCTAATAGTGACTGGGAGAGACAAAAAAGATGAGGCAAGGTGCAGTCAGGGGGAGGCCCAGCTAGCAAGCTTAGGGTTTGCCCACACCCCTCCCCTCTGTCGCCTGCTCCATGCTCCTGCAACCAGGGGAAGGCGGCTGACAAGTCTGAGAAGGGGCCGGGGTGCATAGACTGGGGAGGACCGGACTGGCTGGACAGGGCAACTGTCCTTACATGAGAAGACAACCCCATAGAAGAGGGCAGGCAATCTGTCCCTGCAGCTCTGGGGAACAGACCAGGACCGATGAGAAGGAACTTTTCAGAGTAAAACACCCCTAGACAGTAGATGGCCCCCCCGGGAAGTGGGAGTTCGGTGGCCTCAACAGAGAAGGGAGAGGGCCAGCACTGCACTAGAGCACGTGGACCAAACACCACCCCCAGGACCAGGAAGCCAGAGGTGGACTTGTCAGGATCACCCGGGCGCTTATAAACCAAGTGTGTGTTAGTCGCTCAGTCATGTCCCACTCTTCGTGACCCCATGGACTGAAGTCCACCAGGCTCCTCTGTCCCTGGAATTCTCCAGGCAAGAATACTGGAGGGGGTTGCCATGCCCCTGGCTCTCCTGCATTGCAGGCAGATTCTTTACCAACTGAGCCGCCTTGTTAACCAAACCAAACCCCAATCCCCACTCCTGCCCAAGGGTGTGAGTTGCAAGCTTCCCAGTGACTCTTGACGCACAGCTAGGCTCAAACCACCAGACTGAATGTCCTCTGGGTGTTCTCTAGTTCAAGATTCCGGGGGGCAACAAGGGGATGGAGAGGAGGCGGGGGAGGGAACACACCAGATCTGGGTGATGGTGGCGGGGAGCAGAGAGTTTCCAGTTCCCACGGCCCTGAAGACCCAGTCCAAACAAACCACGCTGCTGCTGAGTTCTCCCTCACTGTTGTTAAACAAACCTTAAACAGGTTTCATATCCGCTGCTTATCAGAAGGAATTTAAATGTAAATAAATAAGTAAAGCTCACAGTAAAAAGAGAAAGGAGCTTATCAAGGAAGCTGGAGCTCGGGACAGAAAATATCTGGGGAGGAGATTACACGGATGATCCAGGATTTGCGTGTGTGTGTGTGTGTGTGTGTGTTGGGAGCAGATACCTGGTGACACAGGACACTCTGGGAGCTGAGAGGCCTGTGCCTGCCCCAATCACCATCCTCTGGCTGTTAGAATCTTATTGAAAAGAAAGATCCAGGGGTGCACGCCAAGACCAGACAGCAAGGACCTCGGGAGAAGTAGGGGCTGAGTCCAGCAGGCTCTGGTCCCCTGCGGGGCTCGGGGGACTGCCCGTCTGCACCAGAGAGGCAGCACGATGCTTGCAGGAGGCAGGGAGACCCTACGCTGGGCTGGCCCGGCCTTCGGAGAGCCAGCCCAGCCTCAGGGAGCTCGCAGCACGGGGCAGAGAGGAGCAACGGACTCTCTGCTGGCCGGACCCACATGCCACAGCGGGTGAAAAGGTGGAGGAAAGTGAAAGACCCTGCCCGGAGCCAATGAGAAACCCGACCCAGGAGATCATCTGAAGGTGCCGCCCGCCCACAGCCTGGAGCGAACCCCATGCAGGCTCCGACGCCAACATCTGTTGCCCTGGCACCGAAGCGAGCCAATTCCACGTGAATTTCCACCCGCCCCGCCCTGCCAGCCCCACGCTTTGCTGACCTCTTCAGGGTGGGCCCAGCACGGGCACAGGGGGAGCCGGTAGTCATGCGTGGATCTGGAGAGCTCCCTCCAAGCCCTCTCCCCAGGGCACCTCTCCCTCGGGAAGCGGGGGCAAGGCCAGGGACCTGGTCCTGGCCAAGGCCAGAGCGAGGGCCTGACCTGGGAGCATCGTCCCCACTGACTCCCCACCCCAGAGCACGCTTGCGTCTGCCGTGGGGGCAGCAGAGCTAGATCTTCCTTCCTGACCTGGAGGGTCAGGGTACCACCAGCAGGAATCCAGAGGCACCAGACGGGGGGAGGCGCCCGGGCCTGGTCAGGGAAGCCGGGGGCGGGGGGGACCTGGGATGTCCCTGCCCTCTCCACCCCCACCCCCGCCTGCCTCTCTCATGTCTGCACCTGCTGCCTCCTGCAGGGATCACAGGCCCCATGGGGCAGAGAGAGAAAGAATGTGTGGCATTCTTGGCAAGAAGTTAAAATTACTTTTAAGAGCCCACAATCCTTACACACCCAGGCACACACTCTTGACTAAGCAGTGTCCCCAGTCTGAGGCGTCCTTCACCTCCCGGCCAGCAGGCTGATGGCAGGACATGCTGGGCCCTGATAAACAACCCCCCCACCCCAGCCCTGCCCCATCACTCCAGGCAGGGAGGGGCGCAAGAGATCCTACTGGCCGGGGGTCTCCGGATGGGGGTCAAGGAAGCCCCGTGGCGTCCTTGGGGGTCTCCTGGGTGACCTTGGGACAGGCAAGCTTCCAACAAATCAGTACTTCCTCAGGGAGCAGAGGACCAGAGCAGCAGCTGACTGGGGAGGAGAGTGGAGAGTGAGGGACACGGGTAGGGGGTGAGCTGGGAGCAGCCAGTAGGACAGGCTGGGAGGGACTCTCACCCCCTCTGGTCCCAGAGTAGCCGGGAACACCCCTAGGGCTGAGATGGTCTCCAGGAACTGAGAAACCACTGTTCTACCCTTATTTTGGGAGACTGTGGCCCCAAATATTGAAGAGCATTCAGTAGGCATCGACTATTTGCAGAGGCAAGTGCAAAGGAAGCACTGTGTCCTCCGGAAACGTTTGGCCCCAGGGCGGGATGGGCTAGGCCCTGGTGGGCACTGTTTGCAACAGAGGAGACCATCTGGTCAGTGGAGGGACAAGGGCCGGGGGTGGGGCTGTGGGGAGATGGGGAGACAAGGTCAGGGAGAGAAAAGCTGGGACCCGGGACCAAGCACCGGGGAAGACATCTGCTTCCCCAGCTGAATCCCCGGAGGAACCGGAACTGAGCCTGCCTCCTGACCTCCATGGAGAAGGAATGACAACCCACTCCAGTATTCTTGCCTAGAGAATCCTGTGGACAGAGTATCCTGGAGGGCTGCTGTCCACAGGGTCGCACAGAGGTCAGACACAACTGAAGCGACTTAGCACGCATGCAGGCATTGGAGAAGGAAATGGCAACCCACTCCAGTATTCTTGCCTGGAGAATCCCAGGGACAGAGGAGCCTGGTGGTCTGCCATCTATGGGGTCACACAGAGTCGGACACAACCGAAGCGACTTAGCAGCAGTAGCAGCAGCCTGACCTCCAAGACCCTTCATCCCCTTGGGTGATCCAAGATGCCCCCCACTTCTGCCAGGATTCCCAGCCGCTCAGGCAGGCTCGGGCAATCTGGGGGCAGGAGGTGTGCAGGGGGGCGGCCAGGGCAGTGCTCGGACGAGCTGGAGCAGGGTGGGAAGGCTGGGGAATGAGCCGAAAGGGCAGGAGGCCCTGGTCTGCTGCTCAGGGAACCACAAGAGCGCCCACACAGCAGCGGTTCCTGAAACATTTTTGCAATAGAGGCTGAGGCAGCAGCGCCTACCAGACTGAAGGCTGCCGGCTGGGCCTGTGAGGCGGCAAGGGGCTCCGTCTGCATTCAGCCCGAGTAGTACCTGGCAGGACAGCTGTGCAGCCACAAGCCCGTCCTCGCTCTCTCCAGTTCAGCAAAACGCAGAGGGGAAGCAGCCCACTGCTCCACCTCTGGGCAGTCCCACCAAGAGCCCACCCCTCATCAGGCCTCAGGGCTCTCAGCCTGGGCACGTGCACAGGGCTCTCAGCTTGGGCACAGGTTCACGGCATAGACAGGTCCTGGTGAGAGGCCCTTGCCAGCCAGCCCCAGGCAGGAACACTGCAGAGGGCAAGTGTGGTCAGAAGTCAGGAGAAAGTATTTGATCAACAGTGAGAAAGCAGAGGGCACCCAGGGATGAGTCCAGAGAAGGCAAGTCTGGAGGCCAAGAGAGGAGCCAGAAACTCGAGGGGCCTCCGGGTCCAGAGGCTGAGAGTTAGCAGACAGAGCAGGAGGGAAGTGTGAGGGCAGCTCGGCCACGGCCCTGATGCCCCCCAGCAACCATGAGGCCCCAAGTGGGGGTCACCGCCCTGGCTCTGCACACCAGCCCTTGCAGGGAGGGCTCGTACACCCAGGGTCTGAACTGGGACCAGCTCCTGGCGCCTGGGTCCACAGCACCTGCGGATGCCCTCACATGTCTATCCACACCCTAATTCAGAACCCATGGGTGACCTGATTTGGGCAAAAGGTCTTCATGTGTGTGACTGAGTTAAGGGTCTTGAGATGGGGAATCATCCTGGACCACCCCTAAGTACCATGACGAGCGTCCTTATAAGAGAGATGCAGAGGGAAAACAGGGGTTTCCCTGGGAACTCAGGTAGAAAAGAATCTGCCTGCAAGAGGGGAGACCTGGGTTCCATTCCTGGGTTGAGAACATCCCATGGTGAAGGAAATGGCAGCCCACTGCAGTATTCTTGCCTGGGAAATCCCATGGACAGAGGAGCCTGGAGGGCTACAGTCCATGGGGTCACAAGAGTCGGACACGACTTAGAGATGAAACCACCCCTATTGTTGATTTACACTGTTGTGTTAGTTTCAGACATAGAGCCAAGAGATTTCATTACATACATACATGTATCTGTTCTTCAGAATCTTGTCCCATATCGCTTCTCAGCCTTTTGGCTAAGATCAAGTGTAGAATCTTGTCCCATAAAGGTCATTAGAGAATACTGAGTAGAGTCCCCTGTGCTATACAGTAGGTCCTTGCTGATTATCTATTTTTTATATAACAGCATGCATATGTTAATCCCAACCTCCTAATTTATCTCTGCCCTCCCCAACCTTTTCCCTCTGGTAAACAAAAGTTTGTTTTCTAAGTCTGTGAGTCTGCTCCTATTTCATAAATAGGTTCATTTGTGTCATATTTTAGATTCCACATATAAGTGTTAACCATATAAGTGTTATATGGTATTTGTCTTTCTCTGCCTGACTTACTTCACTTAGTAAGATCATCTCTAAGTCCATCCATGTTGTTGCAATGGTTTCATCTCATTCTTTTTTATGGCTGAGTAATATTCCATTGTGTATATATGTACCACATCTTTATCCACTCATCTGTCAATGATGGACATTCAGGCCGCTTCCATGCCTTGGCTATTGTAAATAGTACTGCTATTAACATTGAAGTGTGCGTGTACATTTTCAAAGTATAGTTTTCTCCACATATACACCCAGGAGTGGGATTGCTGAATCGCCTGATAGCTCTATTTTTCGTTTTTTAAGGAACCTCCGTTCTATTCTCCAAAGTGGCTGTACCAATCTACATTCCCACCAACAATGTAGGAGGGTTCCCTTTAGGATAAAATTTTTTTCAAATGCATGTAAAACATTTAGTGCAGTGCCTGGCACTTAGTAATTGCTCAACAAATATTAGCTGTTGTTACATCCTTGAGAGGAGCCCTGAGGAGCAGATGAGAAACGTGCATGAAGGTGTGTGTTGAACAGGTGAGCATCACACAGGTGTCAGTCATCCTTGGTCACTATCACTTTGGCGGAAGTCAAGCTTTGTCCCACCCCAGCCTACCTGGGTGGGACTCATCACCCGTGTTTATGAAGCATCCCACCTCCTGTTATCTACAGGGCCCTCCGGGATCCAGGCCCCCTGCCTCACACAGGCTCGGACAGGGAGGACCCAGCCTGGTGGAGCAAAAGGGCAAGCAGGACAAGTCACACAAGCAGGCGAGGGGATAGAGGCAGGGGTGGTCCGCCCACGAGGCAGCCTTGCACCATCTCTCATCCACACTCCTCCTCTGTGCCCACAAGAAATAGTTCTGTCCCTTCGGGCATCTGACCGTGGTGGCCCACAGAGCCCAGGGGTGTACCAGCCATGGGACCATACAGAAGATGGGCCTCCCTGAGGACAGTCCTCATCAGGAGGAGCTCTCTGAAGCCTCTGCCAGCAGCGCCAACAAGCCAGACTGCACAGTCTTGGGGGACACGTTCAGGCCCCAGAAAACCTGGCGCAAGCATGGCAGACAGTGCCTACTGCCGCCCTGGGGCTCTCAGTCTCCCTGTGTTGCTTGAAATGACTGTTGGCTTCAGCTCTTGCATTTAATTCTTCACCAGTAAGTACTCACAGGGCTTCCCAAGTGGCGCTAGTGGTAAAGAACCTGCCTGCCAGTACAGGAGACACAAGAGATGAGGGTTCGATCCCTGGTTCAGGCAGATCCCCCGGAGGAGGCATGGCAACCCACTCCAGTATTCTTAACTGGAGAATCCCATGGACAGAGGAGCCCGGCTGGCTATAGTCCATGGGGTCGCAGAGTTGGACACAACTGAAGTGACTTAGCACGCACACACCGATTCAGATTTGCCCGCCGGGGTGCTTGTCGCTGATGCACAGACAAGATGCTACAGGGCTCGGCGTGTCCACAGACAGAGGCCTGGGAACAAGGGCTCCATCCCAGCCTCCACACCCCACCCAGACATGCCAGGTAAGCGCTAGGGTCTCCCGCCTGAACCTAAGTGTCTCAGTAAGCAGTGGGCTCAGGCCCTCTCTGCTGTTAGGTCAGATGTAAGGAGACAGCCCTAAAATCTGAACCCCAGGGGAAGCCTGGACCCTCCATCCCCAGGGAGAGTCAGTGCTTCCCCTGGAGGGAGGGGAAGAGGCCAGGCAGCCCCCAAGGATATCCCAGCCAGAGGACTCGGGTTGGGCCCTCCCAAGGCTGCCAGATGTGATCCAATCTTTCTGGAGCTGAGCATCCCCCAGAAACATCCCAGCCAGTCTCCTTGAACTTGTGGGTAGAGTGGGAAAATGAGTCACCTTACCAAAGCCCCAAAACCAAGAAGGGAAGGTTCTCGCCTCTGGTCTTGAAAGAAGCACCTGCCGTTATGTGCAGTTCTGAGAATAAAAAACCACCTTCCTTTTTGGCTCTTCCTTTCTCCTCCCCCAAGGCAGACCCAGGGCAACCTCCAGGATCTCTGTCCTCCCCAGGCTCTCCTCTGCAACCCCCAAAACGGACCAGCAGGAGAGATGGCAGAACAGCAGCCCTGACCCCTCTCTTCTGCCTCACATCAGGCCTGGGATGATGGTTTTTTGGTTTTGTTTCTTGGGTTGTTTTGTTTTGTTTTTCTGCCTGTGCTGGGGTTTCAGTGCATCATGCCAGCTCTCTAGTTGTGGCACCTGGGTTTGGTTGCCCCACAGCAGGTGGGATCTTAGTTCCCTGACCAGGGATCGAACCCACATCCCCTGCATTAGGAGGTGGTTTCTTAACCACTGGAACACCAGGGCAGTCCCAGGCCTGGGATGTCGATGGGCCCTGGGACCTTGACTGTGGTCAGAAGGAAGGAAGTGGCTCCAGCCTGGCCCAGCAGGTAGACTGAGCACAAAAGCATGGTCCCTCTGGGTCCTCCTGGCACAAGCCCCCTCTTCCAGCTGAGAAAGATCCCGCCCACCTTTCCTGGGGACCAGCCTGGAGGCTCTGGAGCTCTCGGGTGGCTGTGGTCACACCCCTCTGATGAGCATGACCTATTTGGACAATAATCCCTTCTGTTCCCCCAGACAAGCCAATTCCTCTGCCCCCTCTTCCTGTTATTGCGGAGGGGAGGGGGCTGTTTCCCCGCTTCCAGGCTCCGGAACCGAGCTGAGTCAGGCAGCTTGCTAAGATGCATTGCTCATCTCCCCATGAGAACGCAGCAACCGGCCAGCAGCCCACAGGGAACTGCCCGCTTGCAGCTGCCTGCAGACTGCCCCTGAGCAGTGTGGGCACGCACGAGACTCCTACACTCAGACCTCCAGACCGCGGGCGTGACGGCCTCCCTACTACCCTGCCGTCTCCTGCAGAAGGTGCAGAAACCAAGCTGGTCCCGCTGCTGGACTCCTGGCAGGGTCGGGGGTGGTGGTGGGGGTGGCCTGCCAGGTGGGGCGCAGGGAGAGACACCAGGAGGCAAAGCCCGGTAGGGCCTGAAGTGGTTCGCCTCCGCTCACCCCGAATGCAGACAAGAGCACGCCCCAGGTCCTGACTCAGGCCAGGTGCCCGTCCCGGCGTCCACACAGCTTCCTGTGTTTACCCACTCACAGCTCCTAGCACTCCAGGCTGACATGGAACCTGTCTCTACGCTGGAATGGAGCTCTCCAGGCTGGGGCTGAGGCCACTGAGAGCACCTCTGTACACCACATGCAGCCAGATCACAGGGGATGCTCACCCTGCAGTGACGAGTGACGGCCTGACCACCACATGGGGCCGCTTGTCCCCGACACCCTTGCTCTGCTCCCCCTCCCTGGGGCTTTGGCCCATCCAGGGCAGACCTGCATCCCCCTACCACTGCCACAGGAAGCACGTGGCTGCAGCAGTCGAGCTGGCAGAACTGGGGGATGTGTCAGGGGCCTGCACTGGCGTCAAACCAGACCCGACAGCTGTCATTCCCCCAGCCTGTCACGCGGTCCTCCTGGCACAGCACGTGTGTCTGGGAGCCGGCAGGCGCTCAGCCTCACTTGAGATGCGGGGATCCTACCCCGAGGCTCAGCCTCCCCAGAGACAGGGTCCAGGCCCACTTCTTCCCAGCAGGGTCTGCATGGGTGGGAAGTGGCTCTGATGGGATTCAGGCCTGGGGCTTCCAGGCCAGCCTGAACTGGAGGCTCACTGCGACCTGCTGGCCAAGTCCTCTCCCTCTCCCAGTCCCGTGTGAATAAGGGGTCGTTGGACTGCTTGCACCCCTCCCTCTGACACTGCAGGTCCCCGAGGGCTCCCAGCTCCACTCCAGCGGCCTGGAGCACACAGCACGGTCCTCAGGGAAGCCGCGCTGTTGTTGTTTAGTCGCTCAGTCGTGTCTGACTCTGCGACCCTGTGGACTTCAGCAAGCCACGCTTCCCTGTCCTTCACCATCTCCCTGAGTTTGCTCAAACTCATGTCCATCGAATCGGCAATGTTATCTAACCATCTCATTCTCTGTCATCCCCTTCTCCCACCCTCAATCTTTCCCAGCATCAGGGTCTTTTCCAATGAGTCAGCTCTTCGCATCAGGTGGCCAAAGTATTGAAGCTTCAGCTTCAGCATCAGTCCTTCTAATGAATATTCAGGACTGATTTCCTTTAGGATTCACTGGTTTGATCTCCTTGCAGTCCAAGGGACGTTCAAGAGTTTTCTCCAATACCACAGTTCGAAAGCATCAATTCTTCGGCACTCAGCCCTTTTATGGTCCAACTCTCACATCCATACATGACTACAGGAAAAACCGTAGCCTTGACTATTCAAAGCTCTGTCAGCAAAGAAACGTCTCTGCTTTTTATTATACCGTCTAGGTTTGTCACAGCTTCCCCAACAAAAGCCTCAGCGTCCAGTTTATGAGACAGCAGGGTCCCCACGCTCCCAGGGATGACCTGCCACCTGACACCATCCATGCAGAGAGATGGAGCCAGGCACTCACATCTAGCGATGGGAGGATCCGAAGCAGCAGGAATTCTGGTTAGACGGAAGAAGGAACTTCCCGCCTATCAGTTCCCCATTTTCCTCTTTTTTTTTTTTTTTCCGGAGAGCTTTGACATTAGTTAGGATGGCTCCCTAACTGGTAGAGACCCATACTCTCCATAGGCGCCATATAGGTAGCTCAGATGGTGAAGAATCTGCCCGCAGTGCAGGAGACCTGTATCTGATCCCTGGGTTGGGAAGATCCCCTGGAGGAGGGCATGGCAACCCACTCCAGTATCCTTGCCTGGAGAATCCCCACGGACAGAGGAGCCTGGCGGGCTACAGTTATGGGGTCACAAAGAGTCAGACACAAGACACAAGTGACCGACGAAGCACGGCTCAGCAGCACAGTACGGCTCCCATCTAGAGGAGCACAGACCCATCTGAAGTCAGGGAAACGGACTAGATGGCAGTTCTCAGCCTTGGTAACAGGGGCATGTGAATCCCCAGGGTGGGGGTCCCCAGGAGACGCCCCAAACCAACCAGGGCAGGATTTCTGAGGATGGAGCCCAGCATCAGGATTTTGTCTTAAATCTACTTGTGACTGCACGGGGTAGGGAAGAGTGACCACCGTCCGGCCGTCTGGCCGCCCGTCGGCCCCCGGGCGATGGCTCTGCTGCCGCTGCTGCCGCCAGTTCAACGCTCCCCATCCGACGCCTGGCCGCCCCGCTCTCCCCCAGAGCCCAGCCCAGAGGGTGGGCAGTGAGGGCACGGAGGAGCTGATGATGGGAAGTGCTGGGGAGGCAGGATACCTGATGACGGCCTGGCCTCAGGGGTACTGTTTTTCACTCCAAGGCAAGACAGACACACACGCATGCGTGTGCACACAGACCAGCACACGCAGGCACTCGCACAGAGCACCACAGCAAAGCACACTGCGGAAGCTGGGGGTCTGGAGCAGGCAGTGAAACAAACTCGGCCTGGCCAGACGCCTCCACGGGACTTCAACATGGTGGTTAACAGGCCTGACTCCAGACAAATCCGTTTCGAGACACCACTCCGTCAGGAGCTGGCCGTGCCGGGGGAGCCCTTGGGGTCGAGCTGTGTTCAAATTAGGTGGGGAAAGGGCTCGGAATCTCCCTGTAATGGGTCGTGCTTGTTCCAGGGATGACGACCACGGTGCATTTCTCATGTTAATATCGTCCGGCTACCGTGTACTGCAATTATTCTGCATCGATTTTAAAGCCGACTTAGCACAATAGCAGCTTCTAATTTGTAAGCAAAACCGCGGCGGCATAAATCAAACTGTTAGAGGGAACGCCACAGAGCATGCTAATGGAGAGTTAATAGACAGCAGCGGGCAGCCTGGGCAGTGGGCCCCACAGGTCCACCCTGCCCGCGGCCCAGCTTCCCTGCCCACGCTCCACCCATCTGTCCACCCCGACCTCTTTGTGCGTTTCTGGCGGTGCCTCCCCAAATCTGGATGGATGAGCTGGGAGTAAACCCAGTGTGGGACAAAACCCACAGCGAGGAGAGGAGGAGAGGTCCCAGCACGAGGCCTGGGGAGTGATTTAAGGAGAGAGCTATAAACCGTGGGAGAACAGGGGCCCGGAGGCCAGCAGTGGGGAGCCTGAGTCTCTGGTTCTCGCTGACAATTAGTATTTCCTGGGGACCCACCGGAGAAAGGCCCTGGACTTGGCATGCTCTCGGTAGGAACACAGGTGATGGAGCCAGAGCACAAAATGAGCCACCATCTCACGGGCCCCACACACGAGCATCAGGAGCATCTCTGCGTGGCACTGGGCTGGGGAGCGGCTGTCAGGAGCCAAGACCTCTGTGGCTCACCCAGACATGCCCTCACAGGTGCTGGGAGGCCTGCCAGCCTGGCAAGGGGAGGTCCAGCCAGGTAGTGCGTGCTGGACCTGCCTCCCTTCCCCCTCCCCCACTTCCTTCGGCCACCATCACCACAGGCCACGCCAGCAGGGCCTCCGCACCCACCAGCTGCAGCCGCCCCCGACTCTAGAAGTCTCCCAATTCAGCCCAAGGCCAAACAGGCCTCACTGGGGCCTCAGCCACTACCCCGAGTACAGGAAATGGGGATCCCGTTCACACCGCCTCTTCCTTGGGGCCGTGGTCCACCCCCTGCACCCCAGCAAGGCCAAGCCCAGCACTGTGTCGGGAGTAGCCGAGAAGTTCAACATGGTTCATCAGAAGAACTGCCAGGAGCAGACGGCAGAAGCCTGGGCAGATCTAAGGAGACAGAGCACCAAGCCGCTGCCCACTTCCTCTCCACACACCCTCATTGGGGTCCCTTAAATAACGCATTTTATGTCCACGTCCGACGGTAAGTTCAAATGCAGAGGGAGTATACAGAGGATTTCTCGGGCAGGGAAGTGAGTCTGTATCATACTTCCATGGCGGATACCTTTCATGATACACCTGCCGAACCCACAGAAGGTACAAGAAGGGTGAGCTCCAATGATAAGGGTGGACTTGGGTGCTAAGGGTGTGTCAATATCTGTTCACTGGTTATAACAAATGCATGCTCTGTTGAGGGGTGCTGACTCCCAGGGGGAAACTGCCTGGGGTTGAGGGCAGAAGGTAGCTGAGAACTCTAACATTCTGCTCAGTTTTGCCATGAACCTGAAACTGCTCTGAACAAGGCATTGAATGGCCTGGTGATAGTGTTATGAAATGAAATTTTATTAAAACTAAAAAAAAAAAGCTTCGATCAGGTGCTCAGCCTGCTTCAATATTTCCTGTGGTTTTTATTTATTCTTTTTTATGTGTATTTATTTATTATTTGGCAGAACCACGTCTCAGCTGCGGCAAGCAGGATTTTCAACCTTTGTTTCGGCGTGTGGGATCTTAAAAGGGCGGCATGTGGGATCTAGTTCCCTGACCAGGGATGGAACCCAGAAACCCTGCATAAGCAGCACGTAATCTTAGCCACTCGGAGAAGGCAATGGCACCCCACTCCAGTACTCTTGCCTGGAAAATCCCATGGATGGAGGAGCCTGGTAGGCTGCAGTCCATGGGGTCGCTAAGAGTCGGACATGACTGAGCAACTTCACTTTCACTTTTCACTTTCATGCATTGGAGAAGGAAATGGCAACCCACTCCAGTGTTCTTGCCTGGAGAGTTCCAGGGACGGGGGAGGCTGGTGGGCTGCCATCTCTGGGGTCACACAGAGTCGGACACCACTGAAGTGACTTCGCACAATCTTAGCCACTGGACCACCAAAGAAGTCCCTACTATTTCCTTTTAATACAAAATAATGTCTCCATGTGTCAAGGTAGTCCAGTCGTGACAAGGCAAAGTCTGTGTCCCACCTCTGCAGAAGCAAGTGCCTCAGTGAATGAACAAATGAACGAACCAGGGGAGGAGCGAGTAATGGATGGGGTGAGAGACCCACGAGTGGTCCCGATGAGAGGCTGCCCCCTCCCCCCTCGGCCTGCAGCCAGAGAGCCCAGAGAAGACCCGCCTGTGCTTGAGGTAACATAGCCCCATGACCCTGGCTGCTCTCCCCTCCCTCCTCCAACCAAAAAACCTGCAAAGAAAACCTGCAAAAGGTCAGCCTGATGCCCAGTCCAGGGCTCTCCTGTCCCAGAGCCATAGAAGGTGACTTGAACTATCTCTCTTCATCTTTGAAAGAGAGCAATGGGTGAAGGGTGGCTGCAGAGTTGGGAGCTACGGGCCAAGGCTGGCGTGCTGCTTATCCAGGATCTACGGTGAGCAGGGCCTGCCCTCTGAAGGACAGAAGCTGTCCCACCTGGGCCCCTCCGCTGGCAGCCTGGCGTGCTGGTCCCCAGGGGATGGGACATGGGTCTCCCATCACAGGGAGGCAGCCACCAGAGCCAGGATGGCAGGGCTATGTCAGTCCCAGTGAAAACCTGTATCAGACTCCTCCACAGATCCCCCCATACTCTCCACTCCCAGCAAACAGCCAGCTTTAGCCTGATCACCCTGCCCGCTCTACCCACCCGTGCCGAGCCGCTCTGTGCTGGGCATGGGCCACCAGGCCTGGCCCCTGAGTTCCCTCCATGAGGGTAACTGGCCATGGGGCTTAAGACCTGCCAGCCAGGTGCTGACTGCCCTCCCAGATGCCCCCTGCCCTCCCAGATCCCCCCAGAGGGCATCCGAGATGAGGCCCGGGGCCCGGCCAGCTCTGAGAGCTTCACACCTAGTCACGTTCCCCGGTCCATCACTGGCCTGCAGGAGCAAAGGGAACATAGCAGCCAGGAGCAGGGATGGCTCCAGAATCAGCCAGAGGAGATTAACACAGGTGGGTGCTCAGACCAGGGTCCTGGGTGGTATGAGCTCCCAGAACGGGCAGCTGCTGTGGGTACCTTGAACTCATCCTCGACTTCTCCCCTCTAATCCTGGATCTCAGAGGAAGGAGTACAAACCAGCCTCGATCCCAGAGTGAGGAGTACAAACCAGCCTCTAGAGGCTTAAAAGGAGGCTTGGTTTAAGAGGACTGCCAACCTGGCCGCTCCTTCACTCCTGGCTAGGGAGGTCAGGATGTCTCCCCTCCAGAAGCTAGGTCCTACTCAGGGCCTGACCCTGGCCCCAGGACTGAGTAAACGGGCTGGTTTCCCAGGTGGCACTAGTGGTAAAGAACCCACCTACCAATGCAGGAGACTTAAGAGACGCTGGTTCGATCCCTGGGTTGGCAAGATCCCCTGGAGGAGGGCATGGCAACCCACTCCAGTATTCTTGCCTGGAGAATCCCATGGACAGAGGAGCCTGGCAGGCTACAGTCCATGGGGTCACAAAGAGTCAGACAGGACTGAGCGACTTAATACAACCAAGCAGCAGGTCCCTTCCTCCTGCGAGCGGGACACGCCCTGCAGACCCCCACAACAACACCCAGGTCAGCTGTGGTCACTGTCATCGTCCACAAAGGAAGACATCAGCCTGGAGAGGCCGGGCCGCCTCACTGGACCATGAAGTCTGACTCTGAGCCCATGCTCACAGCCGCCAATGGGAGAGAAAGCCCTCGTTTCTAGCATATCCCTCTTGGTTTGAGGCCTTCACTTCACAACCACACAATGCAAAGAGTCACCAGGGCGACTGCCTGGCTGGCTGAGTGGCCCTGACAGCTGGCAAGTCCACCCTGGCGCCCAGTGCCTCCGGCCCCTCCTAGGGTCCCAGCTGTAGTCCAGGGCACTACTGCCCGAGGTAAAGGAAAACGAGAAACACCAGGTTGATTTTTCTGATGACCCAGATCCAGCTAGATGCATTTATTACTGGCCGGGCAGCTGGTGATGCAGACGTGCGTTCATCACCACGGAGAGGAAGAGGCAGCGGGTATCCCTGCGATGCTACCTGGGCGCCCCTCTGCCCCACCCCGCCCCACCCCACTTCTTCCTGCCCTTCTTCCCTCTCCTCCTCCTCTTCCCTTCTCAGGCCCTGCTCTCCTCTTTCACTCGGTCTCTCCGAGACCCTCGGTGGGGCGCCCAGTCTCCGCCAGACAGGCCTCAGCCCCGCCAGCAAGGCCAGGTGGGCATGTCACAAGCCCATGCCGGCCCCTCCGCTTGCCTACCCATGTCCCGCTGGCCTGGCTGATGCAGGCCCCGGGGCCAACTCCAGGCCCTTCTCTCAAGAGCTCAGAGAAGGTTTCACTCCGGTTTAAGCACTGAGTCCCTGGAGAGCATTCTAAAAGCACAGAACCCCACCTTCCATTTCCTCAGCCTCTTAAAGCCCTGGGTGGCGGGACTCACCCCACTTCTGGCCGCCTCCTCCCGCCCTGAAGGAGCTAGGGGAGGGGCGGGAGGAGGAGGATGACTCGCCTGCCCGCCTCCTTCAGCTGGAGAAAAAGCCGACACACAGCCTAGAGGGCCGGCTGGGCGGGGCGGCCGAGAATGCAGACCAGGCCCTCCAGACTAGTTCTGAACACAGGCTCCCTATGGCTCCTGGCTGGGGAGCACGGCTACACCACTCCAGCCAGCATCACATACACACCTCACCTGGCCCCACACGCCCGTCGTGCGCTGGATGATGGGCTAAACCCTCATCAGTGTTTCAGTTACTCCCTGAGCCAGAAACTGTCCCATTCTACAGAGGAGGAGGTCAGGTTTGTACAAACAGGAAGCAGTGATGCCAGGAATCAGACCCGCCTGTGTGTCTCCAAAGCCAGTGCCCTTCCTACCTTATTACCTTCACCTCCCACCAGGGCTGGGGAAGCCTGGAAGGAGGGAAGGAGGATGAGCGAATGTTGGGGAGGGGGAGAGGGGGAGGAGGAGGGGGAAGGGAGGGGGGAGGGCCACGGGGATGTGGGCAGGACACAGCGAGGCCAGAGCATCCCTGTCTCTGTGTGCTTTCTTCTCCCCATGCCCAGTTTCCTGGGGGAGAAACGTGTCTGCACCACCACAGGAGGTCTGGAGCAGCGTTCAACTCAACCCCCTCCCCGCGCCCCGAAAGGCCGGCCACCCCTCTGCCTGCTGCCTCGGTGATGCGGGAGACGCCAGAGCAGCGGGCGCTGGCCAGGGTTGGGCTGCTTCCTGCATCACCGAGAACGCAAGACCTAGGTCAGCCTCTAGCTCGACGGGGCTATCGCCATTAAGGGACCCAAGATGCCTTCCACAAGGGCCCCCGAATTCCAGGTCAGGGGGCAGCACAGGGGAGCATGGAGGCTCACCTCCCAATACCTCCTAAAATCTCCTAATATCCAGGTGGCGGGAACCCAGAGGGAGAGAAGCATGAATAGAAGTTTGGAAACATCAAACAGGAAAAAAACAAACAAAAAACAAAACAGAAAAATAACTCTAGTAAATTCAGCAGCAGGGCGGCACTCTGCCCACCCCCTCCTCCCCAGCCTTTCTTCCAACCCTGGTTCAGAGGTCCATTCTGGCAGCCTAGTCTCCCCCAGGACAGTGGGCCCTTGGGGTAGTGGCCTGGCCTGGAATTCCACGAGGGCCCTGTGAAGCAAGGGGCCAGGCCTGTCTTGTCTAAAGGCTGGAGGTCAGGGCCTTAGCAAAGGAGGGCCACGTTCCCACGTTTCCCCAGGATGCCCGCGGCTGCCTGGAGACACGGGCCAACAGTGGGGAGCAGGCAAGGGGCTGCAGCAGACCCCTGGGGGAACCGCCCAGCCTGGAGGCCAGGCCACCTCCTGCCCCGTCTAACACACTTGGGCACCTGTGGTTCCACTGAAGCCAGGTGGGCTTGATCTAGTCCCCATGTGGCTGGACGCCCAACCACCCAGCCTCCATAAAAGCAAAATACGGTCTTGACGCTCTCCAGGGAAGACGTGCTTCAGGCTCCTCAGAGATGGTGCAGAATGGGGAGGACCAGGCTGGAGAAGCTGCCTGAAGGCTCTCGGAGGGCCCGGCCCTGCCCACAGATTCAGCTGCACTGGTCTAAGCAAGAGTGTTCGCACGTGTCTGGGGAAGGAAGGAGCCTCCTGGTCTCGAGTGGAGAGAGGAGTGGCCCACGGTGATGCAGGCGAGCATCCTCCCCCAGAAACCTACCTCCACCTGCATGGTTGAAGCACCAGCAGAGGACAGGCGCCTGATCTGGGCAGTCCCATGGGACAGTTACAGCCAAGAAGAACATGCTCCCCCAGCAGAGACCTAGGCAGGGAGCGAGGTCAGGGCGCCTCATCAGCCCCAGGTCACAGGACCTGTGCTGCGTGATCCCGAGACACCCAGGGCGTCCCATGGTCATCCCAGGACCCCGGAGCCCCAGAGCAGCCAGAAGCCTGAACCAGC
Source organism: Bubalus bubalis (assembly GCF_019923935.1). Lineage (NCBI taxonomy): Eukaryota > Metazoa > Chordata > Mammalia > Artiodactyla > Bovidae > Bubalus > Bubalus bubalis. Next base: position 13,349,393 of record NC_059160.1, on the reverse strand, counting down.
CTGACAGAGCAGCTCTCTCCAGCCTCGGTAGATGCTCCCAGGCTGGCCCACTTCCCCCCAACCCAGCGCAGAGCCTCAGGTGGGCCCCCACTCAACACCCCACTTCCTGGCGGTCTTGAGCAGGCTCTGCCGAAGTGTCAGCCTCCATGGGCACCTGGGCAGGCAGCCTGCAAGAACCAGACCCACACACAAGGCTGCCTGGAAGGAGAAATGCCTCAGGGAACAACCACTGCCAGCTTTGGGGCCACCCAGAAACAGAAACATGGACACAGAACCATAGGAAGTCACAGAAAGAACAAGACAGGCATCGTAATTTATACCAACCTCACCCTCTACAGGTTTCAAGGACTTCCCCAAACACCCCGATGTGTCCTCTGGACAATTCTCCCAGGCCAGCCAGCCGAGTGTTAAGATTTATTCCCATTCTGCAGATGAGAAGTTCAAGTCCCCACAGGGAGGCCACGGCAGGGCAGCAAGGGGAACCCGCACACCTGTTGAGGCTCTTTCCACGTGTGCCCACGGCCCTCGAGACAAAGTCGGAAGGACAGAGGGCCGAAAGGAAGAGGAGATGCAGCCAGCGGTGGTGGAGAGCCAGGAAGTAAAAATTGTGTGTCCTTTCCCGTGGGGGCGGGACAGTCCTGCATTCACAGTGGGACAGCATCACAGCCTGCAGCCGTGAGTTTGTGGTGGTGGGTGTGTGGGTGGGGGGGTGTTCGTTTGTTTTCTCCAAGGACAGGGGCTGCCAGTACAGCAGGATGGGGAGGCGCCCGGATGCAAGTGGGTGCTGGGAGAGACAGAGGTGGGAGGCGGAGGGAGGCAAGAGCAGGGGCTGGGGAAGCAGGAAGAGAAAGCTCTTCCTGGTGCTGCAGGGTGGAATTGGAACAATCGTAATTAAGGCTTCTTTCTAACAATAGGAAGGGAGCCAGGAGGCGCTGGGTGTCAAACACAGCACCGTGCTCCTCTCCTCTCCGTAGCTGGGGTGCCTAATGAAGCAGCCCGCCCCTCATTACCGCTTGGCTCGGTGGTGACAGCCCTCCCAGGAAGGGAAGGCGGTGAGGGGAGGGTTGCTGCTGCTACTGGATCCCCGGCCAGATTCCCCTCTCCTCCTGGCCTCAGTTGGGTCATGTGGCCCAGAGACCATGCACCTGGGCCCAGCCCCACAGCACAGCAGCTGCAGGTTCCCAGTCGGGAGCTCCGAGATGAAGCAGAATGCGGGGCAGTTTGGTAAGGCCTGGAGAGTGAGTTCCAGCACGTGGAGGACACACCAGGTCCTGGCCAGTGGCTCCACCCTCGCTCTGGCCTCAGTTCCCCCACTTGTGAGACGTAAATAACTCCATCCATAGTCCCCAGCTCCAACTCTGGTCCCCAGCACTATCTCTGGTCCCTAGTTCCATCTCTGGTCCCCAGCTCCATCTCTGGTCCCCAGCACTATCTCTGGTCCCCAGCTCCATCTCTGGTCCCCAGCACTACCTCCGGTCCCCAGCTCCCTCTCTGGTCCCTCATTCCACCCAGGCTACTAAGAGGAAGAGAAAGATAAAGCATCTTGAGAAAATACAAAGGGGAGCATAAGAAATGCATAAGATCACAGGATGTCAGACCCCAGAGGGATCTTAGAGACAAGCTGGTCCAAGTCCACCACTGAGCAGAGGTGATAACTTCCACCCAGAGAGGGGAAGTAACTTGCTCAGGGTCACACAGTCAGCCAGCAACAGCCGGGCTGGAACCCGGGGCTCCGTGCCCCTCTGCCACTCTTTCCCACCCTCCCACCTGGATCCCAGGAGCGACTGAAGAGTTAACTGGTGCACATCTCCAGTGAAAAGCGGGACTCCTGCACTTCTAGAAGCGGGGAGGGAGGCAGTCTACATAGCTGGGCTCGCTGGGGGGTGTGGGGCTGCCCAGCCCGCCCCGCCCACCCCACCCTGATGAGACGCGAGGCACCTCCATCCATGCCTCCATCCAGGAGGGAGGAGAGGAAACAAAACAGCGATGCTGAGAATCCTGTCACTCCTCCCCCCACCGCTCCTGACTCACACCCACACAGGCGCCCCATCCCCGGCAGGCGGTGGAGCTCGGGGCAGGCGGAGGGGGCTCCAGGCAGAGGGGAGATGGGAGGGGATCGCTCGCTTTGGCTGCCATAAATGGTAAGGAATCAAGCACCTTCTGCCTGCATACACGTTTCTTTCCCCCACCTCCACCAGGGTCCCCATCCCCTCCCTCCCCAGCGCACCCTCCCCCCCAGGCCTCAGGGCCCAGTCAGGACCGTGTCCTAAATGGCTCAGACATCCCAGGGCTCGTGCCCAGGGCCCAGGCTCATCGGCCTGACAGGCTGTCACTCTGATTTGGGTCCAGCGACTTCTCGCCCGCAGGTGGGAGGCCTCCCTTCAGCAGGTGGGGGGCACAGTGACTTGGAACACACCTGACCACCCCCCGCCCCCTCCTGGCCACAGAGAACCCTAGGGCTGCTGCTGCTCACCGCAGGAGCATGGAAGGCTCAGGAAGGTCCTGCCAGCAGCCACATCTTCCTTAGTTGTTCAGTCTCTCAGTCGTGTCCCACTCTTTGCGACCCCATGGACTGCAGCACGCCAGGCTTCCCTGTCCTTCACTATCTCCCGGAGTTTGCTCAGACTCGTGTCCGTTGAATCAGTGATGCCATCCAACCACCTAATCCTCTGTCTTTCCTTAGAGCCCATGGCAAAGGGCCGTGGGGGTCTGCGGGCCAGGCCACCTTCACCTGTTCTCCAAACCCACCACCTGCAGGCTCCACCGACCATGGGGGAGAAAGTCCCTGCCCACCACACTGGACGCATCAGACCTTTTCCAGGCTTCCAGTATCACCTTATTTTTCCTGCCCCCATGTCCTCCACGCTGCCCTGCCCCCTCTCACGCAGAACCTTCCACGACTGTCCCACCGCCCTGCCTTCTCCCCGGCTGTCCATGTCCCATCCTCCGGGCCCTGGAGCCCCATTCTCCAGGTCCTGGAGCCCCATCCTTGCTGGCCGTCAGATACTCCCTGAGACCTGCCTCCTCCATCAAGACTGCTCTGCTCAGAAGTCAAATGGCAAGCACTGGACACAGAGATGCAGACATCGCCTGCCAGGGTCAGGAGAGCCCCCAGCACCACCTCCGGACACGGCAGCCACTCCATGCGCGGTGTTCCCTCCACTTCCGAGCGGCAGCCACAGGCCTCCCACCCCCTTTCTCCTCCTCCAAGCTCACCTCCTTCCCGGGATCCATCCCCAGGTTCACACCCTGCTGGGCTCAGATTCCCCTTCTCACGTGCCTGCCCCTTGTCCAGGCCAGTCTGGGGGTTAGTGAACCAGGGCTCATCACTGAGGACACATTTGGGGAATCAAGGGACTCAGCACTGAGGAAGGTCAGGACACCCCAAGGCAGGGCTGAAAAGAGCAACATGCCCACACCCACACCCCAGGGCATTGGCTAGCCCAGGCTCTGGCCCAGCATGGTCACAGGGGAGGCGTGTGGAAAGGGGCTGACAGGCTAGGATCCACGGGGGACACCCCAAAGGGTGTCCTGCCCCTGGGGAAGCCAGAATACCTACCCCCGAGAGACTCAGACACACCCAGATGGCACAGCCAGACACTGGGCATGCAGAGGAGCACCCAGGCTGCCCTCCTCACCTGCAGGAGTCAGGGCAGCCACGCAAACAGAAGCAGAGCCGCTGGCTGGGCCCCTGGGTCTCATGTCCCCACCTGTTCCTGCCCTCTCTCTCCAGGAGATGTGGAAGGTACATCTCAGTGGACGAGCAGACCCCAGGAGTGGCATCTGGCCCTGGGGGGCTGGCAGGGGGGCAAGCACTTCATCTACATTCTACCCTCCCCTTCTTTTGGCGTCAGCACCCGTTTTTTTCTCCAGGGAATTCTCCTCCTCCCCAGTGCTGATGGCCTTGTCCTGTCAATCAGGGACAGGACACCTCTGCCCACCCCTGCCCAAGGGTGGGCTGGTGACCAGCCAGCCTCTCTCTCCCACGGACCCCAACTCCTGAGCAGTGAGCTCCAAGGGTCACAAACAGCAGGAGCTGTGGCATCCTGCAGAACCAAAGGGGCCAGGCTTGCTGTCATCTGTCACCCTCGGCTTCTACTCTATGTGTGGTGACAGGACTGAAGCAACTTAGCACGCACGCACATATAAATGCACACACACACACTTACACTATGAAAGCGTTAGTCACTCAGTCGTCTACAACTCTTTGCGACCCCATGGACTGTAGCCCGCCAGGCTCCTCTGTCCATAGGATTCTCCAGGCAAGAATACTGGAGTAGGTTGCCATTCTCTTCTCCAAGGGATCTTCCTGACCCAGGGATTGAACCCAGGTCTCCTGCATCGCAACCAGATTTTTTACCTCTGAGCCACCAGGGAAGCTATTCACACATGCATACATGTTTGTGTACATACATACAACATCAGTCATATACACATGTGCACACGCATACACATACATATCTGTGTGTGCAGTGGGGAGGAAGCTCTGAGAATACACAATTTGTGTACCTCAGGGAAGATGCAAGTGCAGAACCAGACCGGTGGAAGCTGAGGATATTTTAAAAACCCTCAGCCAGGGGGGCTTCCCGGAGGTCCAGTGGTTAAGACTCCATGCTTCCACCGCAGGGGGCATGAGTTCGATCCCTGGTCGGAGAACCACATGTGGCCAAAAATAATTGTAAAGACTCTCAGGAATCTGTCCTTCCCTCTGCGCTATCACAGCAACTCCACACAAAGACAGACTCACGCTGGCTGTCCCGCACCCTTCCTTCTGCTTGTACTCTCTGTACTGCCACTGAGACATACCAAGAAAGGCTAAAAGAAAAAAACTCATCACTGAGGACTTCCCAGGTGGTCCAGGGCTAAGACTCTGCACTCTCAACACAGGGGGCCCAGGTTTGATCCCTGGCCAGGGAATTAGATCCCACATGCCATATTTAAAGATCCCACATGCCTCAAAGTAGATCTAAGATCTCGTGTGCTACAACTAAGACCCAGCACAGCCAAAGAAGTAAATAAAAATAAATATTAAATAAAAGGAGCAGCAGAAACATTCTTGAAAAGCAGAAGATGAGCAGACTTGCCCTACCACTTATGGAGACTTGTCATAAAGTGTTGGGAATTGAGACGGTGTAACACAGGGAAAGATGTACGGTACCCATCGGTGGGGAAGGGAGGCCTGGCGTGTGGGCAGGGGGGCGCTCAGACAGCTGATGTTACAAGAGGAGAGGAACAAGAGCCCTGCTCACATCACACACAAGTACATTCCAGATCTACAAAGCACTCAAGTATGAAAAGTAAAGCTTTCAGAAATAAACACAGGGACTCGCCTTTGATCATTCATTCAAAAATTTATGAGTGCCTATTATCTTGTGACAAGCACTGTCCTATTACCAGGGACATAAAGATGTCCCCGAGATGTTATATATTTCCTAAATAATACATAAAACGTACAATCTCACAAAGAAAAGAGACTGAAAAGTTTGACTGCATTAACGTAAAAAATTTGTTTATCAAAAGACCTGTGAAGAAAGTGAAAAGATAAGCTGTAAATTATGTTTGTTCTACACTCAGAAGACAACAGATGATTACCCAGAACATAAATAAAAATACCTAAATATTAGTAGGAAGTAGCAAACAATTCAGTAGGAAAATAAACAAAAACATCAGCAGGCATTCGCAGCACAGTGACTGATAAACCTAGGAAGAGAGGTTCACTAGTAATCAGAGAAATGCAAATTTAAAACACAACACAGCATTTTACACCCACTGTACAGGAGAATGCCCCAAATTTTCCATCTTCAGTTGCCACTCCACTGGGGGAAATGTCAACCGATGCTTCCACTTTGGAAAACAATCTGGCATTCTCTGATACAGTGGAGATGCAAGTATCCTAAATTTGAGCAATGCCAATCCTTGCTGTGTTCCCTGAAGCAGTTCTCCAAGTGGGGTCCTTGGACCTGCTCGACACTGAGGAACTTTATAGCCATTTGACATAGCCCGAACATTCCTACACACAATCAATGAGCTCAGGAATGCAGGGGGTCACCTGTGACTGCAGCTGGCTACCAGTCACACAGGACACAGCCATCCGAGCACTGGAAGGAAAAGAGCTGCTCCTTCAGAGATATTTTTGGAAGCACTGCCCTAGAGACACTCTTGCATATGTGCACCACGAGGCTTGTTTAAGAACACTCCCAGAAGCATGTTTGCAAAGAAGGAAATAACCCAATGTCATCACCAGAAGAACACACCACCGCACACTCACACAACAGAGCCCTCCAGAGCAGCGAAAACACAGACGCTCTTATAACGCACATCAACATGGATGGATCGATAAGTGTAACACTGAACTTCTTCAAAGTTCAGAAGGCTTCCATCTCTCACAAGTTTAAAAACAAGCCAGCCAAACGACACGGCGGTGTTTAAGGATGCCTACACGTGCAGACAAACTATAAAGAGATACACTTAACACAAACTGTCAGGAGAATGGTTCTCTCCAGGGAGGGTGCTGGGTCTATGGTCCAGGGAGGACCACAGAGACTTCACGGGTGTAGATGATGATCCCTGAACTACACGGTGGGCACATGTTCGTCATATACATTTTCAAACTATATGAATTTAGATATGCTATATTACACGTTTTGAAAGTTTTAAGTGACCATTTTTTTTGGTTAGTAAACACCACCCTTATGGCAGAAAGTGAAGAGGAACTAAAAAGCCTCTTGATGAAAGTGAAAGAGGAGAGTGAAAAAGTTGACTTAAAGCTCAACATTCAGAAAACGAAGATCATGGCATCCGGTCCCATCACTTCATAGGAAATAGATGGGGAAACAGTGGAAACAGTGTCAGACTTTATTTTTTGGGCTCCAAATCACTGCAGATGGTGACTGCAGCCATGAAATTAAAAGACGCTTGCTCCTTGGAAGGAAAGTTATGACCAACCTAGATAGCATATTCAAAAGCAGAGACATTACTTTGTCAAGAAAGGTCCGTCTAGTCAAGGCTATGGTTTTTCCTGTGGTCATGTTTGGATGTGAGAGTTGGACTGTGAAGAAGGCTGAGTGCCGAAGAATTGATGCTTTTGAACTGTGGTGTTGGAGAAGACTTTTGAGAGTCCCTTGGACTGCAAGGAGATCCAACCAGTCCATTCTGAAGGAGATCAGCCCTGAGATTTCTTTGGAAGGAATGATGCTGAAGCTGAAACTCCAGTACTTTGGCCACCTCATGCGAAGAGCTGACTCATTGGAAAAGACTCTGATGCTGGGAGGGATTGGGGGCAGGAGGAGAAGGGGACGGCAGAGGATGAGATGGCTGGATGGCATCACTGACTCGATGGACTTGAGTCTGAGTGAACTCCAGGAGTTTGTGATGGACAGGGAGGCCTGGCGTGCTGCGATTCATGGGGTCGCAAAGAGTCGGACACAACTGAGCGACTGAACTGAACTGAACTGAACTGAAAGTGACCTGGAGGAAGCCCAAACGCCTGGCATCTCTTGTCAGCTCAGATCCCGGCCAAGCTGCCCAGCACAGTCCAACCCTGAGTACACCAGCGGCCATGACCTGCCCTTGGAGCACCCAGGGCAGAGGGCCATGAGACCCCGCTATGTGACTGCAGGCCCAGTTGACCCAATTCACAGCACCAGGGACAAAGGGAGGCAGGGGAAGGTATGGTCCAACTGGAGTCAGAGGGAAGGGTACAGTAAGGCACGGCAGCCGCAGGCCTGAGCTCTGACACCCCTGCCCTCTACCGCTGCCTTCCACCCTATCCTCCATTCCCATTTCTACCCCATATGCCTGAGAGCAGAGGACATCCAGAACTCTGCCCAGCCTAACGAGACATCTGGGGCTGTGTCCAGGCCCCAAAGCCCTGCCCAGCACTGTCACGCCAGCCCTGGACACCTGACTCACTGTGGGGCCCCTGGGGGGCCACGCTCTCACTGCAGGAGGACAGTGGCACCACCAGCACCCACCGGGCACCGAGGCCAACGTTCCCGCATCTCTCTACGAAGCGGACCTGAACAAGGCACACACTGCCGCACCTGGGCCCCGGGACAGCCCCACAGGACAGGTGATGCTGCACATGTGGGGAAACCCAGGCAGCAGGAGGGGCAGGAGACCCCAGCCACACAGGCCTTGTTCCTGGGGACTCTGAGTCAGTAGGTCACAGGTCGAAGGGCAGGGTATCTGTCTGTACAAAGCTGCCTGGGTGACTTGAACCTATAACCCTAGGGAAGAGCCCTGGAGTGGATAGGAAGGCCCCCTGAAGGCAATCACCCTAGCACGCCTCCTGCATGGTACTGAGCTGCCTGAGGATTTGAACCCCACAGCCTGCCTTTCCAGCGGCTTCCCTAATGGCTCAGACGGTAAAGAATCTGCCTACAGTGCAGGAGACCCAGGGTTGATCCTTGGGTCAGGTTTTATCCCTCAGTCAGGAAGATTCCCTGGAGAAGGGAATGGCTACCCACTCCAGTATTCTTGCCTAGAGAATCCCATGGGCAGAGGAGCCTGGTGGGCTACAGTCCATGGAGTCATTTCCAAGGCCTCCTCCAGGCTCTCAGGAGGCCTGCCAGGACCCAAAGGAGAAGACGGCAGAGCCCTCCCGAATGGAAGCACGGACTGACGCTGTTAAAGGAGACTTCAGGTCCCCTGAGGTCCCAGGGCTGGAGGAGGACAAGCTGGGGGTGACAGCCCTCACCCTCCCCACCACGTGCCATTTTTAACGTCCCAGTCCCAACCCCCCGCCGCTCCTGCCGGCAGATTAGCTTTCAAATGTGAACAGGGACAATGGCTCAGAAGACTTAACTCTGCCTGACGGGTTTACCTCCGCCTCAAAGCTTCCTAACTGGGACCAAGTGAGCAGGCACATCGCAGCCGGAGGGGAGCGGCAGGCGGCTCCTAAGCTGGATTACCCACGGCAACAGCTTGCAGCCTGAGTGGCACAGCAAGACCTGTCATGGTGGCCACTGCCCAGAAAGCAAAACACCACTCTCCACAGAGCCCTGGCACCAAACCAAAGAACCCCAGCCACTCACCAGCCCAGGAAGCTACGCTCTGCTGGCCGCGTCCAGGCTGTTATTACCCATTGTCTCCTGTGTTAAGCCCATTTCACACATGCTGGAGACTCTGTCTGGATCACCCTTCTCCCTGGCCTCACACTCATCTATCCAGCAAACTCCTATTCATCCTTCAAAACCCAGCTGTCACTGTCCTCTCTGTATCTTGTTGCTATTAAGCAGTATTAATTCCTGGGTCATTGTAGCTCAGATGGTAAAGAATCTGCCTACAGTGCAGGAGACCCCAGTTCAATCCATGGGTCAGGAAGATCCCCTGGAGAAGGAAATGGCAACGCACTCCAGTATTCTTGCCTGGAGAATTCCATGGACAGAGGGAGTGTGGCAGGCTACAGTCCACGGGGTCACAAAGAGTCAGACACAACTGAACGACTTTCACTTTTTTCTTTTTTAAGAAGCGCTATGGAGACTTACTGCCCAGAACTGCAACTGCCTGACTCTTCTGTCAGGCTTACAGCAGGTGCTCAATAAACGCACGCAGGGCACACTAGCCACAGAGCAAACGATCAGCCCTTTCCACAGAAGAAACAGAGAAGACATAATTCACTAATGCTTTTTTCTAAACTTGGGCACTCTTTAAAAGAAACAGGAGGTTTTTCTCTCGCCTTTATCTCTGATGGACACAGACATTTTGGAGAGGGCGTCAGACAGCCACCACCCCACATGGGAGAAGGGAGACACAGGTTAAGTCAGGCTCCCAGGATGGATGCAGGGTCAGGGCCACCGCTGCCCCAGCCCAGAATGCCAGGGAGGGTGAGGGGTGCTCAGTGTCCAAGTGCCCGGGGGAGAGGATAGGCCAGGTGACCTCTCCAGCCGCGACTTCCTGGCCGGGAAAGCTGATCCGCCCTGTACAAGCCCAGTCAGCCGGTCCCCAGTGCTGGAGGCCCCTGCGCACGCAGCGGGCATTCAGGAAATAGTTGTGGCATGAGTGCATGGGCTCGATTGAGACCCCACAGCCCAGTGAGCCCGCCGTCAAGTTCAGCCAAGGGCAGCCGGGCGCACGGAGGCAGGGCAGGGCGAGGCCCCGTCCTCCGGGGAGGGCTGTGGAGGCGCCTTTTCTGTGCTCCTTGGGGGCAGCAGCGGACAGTGGGGGACAGGCCTGGGGCCGTTCCCCACCACGGTGATGGCATTTTCCCCGTTTCAGCGGGACTCTCTCTTTCTCCACCCTCCTCCTCCCCGCCCCCTCTTGACTGACACCAATGCTGGCTCTGACATGATTTAAAAATAGATATCAAGACAAGGAAGTTTAATTTTTAATGCTTTGGAAAGGAAGCGAACACAGCCGGCATCCCCTCGCGGCCACGTGCCCGGGGCTCCGGGTGTCTGCCCCCTCCCCCGCCGACCCACCCCGAGGATCCACGTGGAGCTGCCCTGCGGGGAGCAGGCTGGGAGCCCCAGGGTACGGGGCGGGGAGCCTTTCCATGCCTGTTGCTGCCCAGCTTGGCCTGTATGTCCTGCTCGGATTCTGTGCTGACCCCTCAGAGCCCACCCCCGCCTTCCGCGAGAGAAGGCAGCCCACAAACTCAGGACACCCAGGCCACCCCACGCGCACTGTGCACAGACCTTGTCCCGGGCGTCATGGACCACGGGGCAGCCAGGGCATCCGCTGGCAACCAAGCCAGTACCGAATACGTGCCCCCGAGGTGACTGGAGAGTTGAGATCAAGCTGCCCGCACCCAGAGGGCAAGTGGACAGCCTGAGGGGAGGCCAAGCTAGAGCCCTGCCCTCACACAGGAGAGGTTAATCAGGGCACCACCCCCACCCGACCCAGCCCTGCACCAGCCTTCCTCCTGCTCCGGCAGGCACCCTTGGGTAATTGGCCTTTATTAAGGAAGCAATCCACAAGGAACGGACTTTCCAAAGGGGCCAGAATGTCACCACTCTGCCAGGCATGATTTAAAGCGATGGGACAGCTCTCCAGCCACGTGAAAACTGACCATGATCCTGAGAAGCAATTATGATAGCACCCCCAGCTCTACCACCAGCAGCCCCTCTTCCATACAAGATAGGAACTCAGTGCGGGTTGGGGGGAACTGGGCTGGGGTCACAACGTGCCGTCCCAAGAAGGGGACAGAGGCCCCCAGCACTCGGAGCTCCCCCTGTACTCAGAGTTAAAAGCCCTGAGCCTTTTGTGCCCTCCTGGAGGGGCTTAGATACACCTGATCTCTGCCTGGAGAACTCCACCAGATGGTCCCGGGAGGCCAGTGAGATGGGGCTGACTGCCGTGGCCGGAGGACTGGTGGAAGGGCCCCTCAGGTCGGGGAAACGTCTGCCCAGCTCACTTCCTGTCCACCTTGAAGCCAGCCTTCTCTTTGGCCCCGAGGATCTGGGCAGGGTGTATGCAGGCCCAGAGGAGATGAGCTTCATTCAGGCAGGCTGACCTCTACCCCCAACATCTATATCAGGACCTCAGAAATGCAGCCCCGGGCGCCAAACTGGCTAGCACCAGCTGGCTCTAGTCCGCGGTGCCAGGGGCAGACCTGAACACTACCCCCTCCTCCGCCCAGGCAGGCGCCCAGCAGCCTGCAAGGCACCTGCCCTTTCCTGGGGAAGAGAAGGAGGCGGTGCCAGCCCCAGGGCTCCGCCTCCATCCTGCCCCCGGTGATGTCACCCCTGCCCTCACCAATACCAGCACCCCAGAAGCTCCACCCAGTGGCCAGGAACTGAGCCCACTCAGGCCTGCCAAGCGGGCTGCAGTGCAAGAAGGTTGCACCCCTCCCGGCAGTGGGACTCTTCCCCGGGGGCTCCCCCGAGGCAGGGGGTGTAGAGACAAGAGGCAGGTCTGGAGAAGGACCAGGTAAGCTTCAGGATCTATGGGAAGATCTCTATGTATGGACTGCAGGCCTCAGGTTCAACTCTAACGCCTCCTTAGAAAGAAAAGCCTCCTTTGGGGATGTGAGCCGGGAGACTAGAGAGCGGATGCTACACAATTCCTGACAATCGCTCTGGGTCCCCGAGGGCTCGGCTCTGACCGCTTGCCTCGTGGCCCCCACCCTCTCACTCCCGGCTATGTTCTCCAGGAGGGCTCTCCAGGGGTCCTGCCTCGTCAACAACCCCACCCGCCTCGGATCTTTCTCTCCGGATTTGGCTCTTCCCTCCGTGGCTCCCCCCATCTCGGACCCCCAAGCACCTCCCGCAGGAAGCCCCTGCCACACTGGAGCACAGAAACCACCAGCCCAAATCCTGGCCGCACCTGCTCTTCCCCCTCCCAAGAAACGCAGTGCCCACAACGGTCACACACACACACAAGCCTCTTTTCTCTTGTGCTGATTTTCCGTCGCTCCTAAGGTCCGGGCCTTATGTCATCGTCTCATACGCTAGTAGCATGAAAGAACTGGGTCTCTGAGACTTCAAATTTTTCCCAGCCCATAGCATGTCTTGAGAAATCTGAAAATACTAAGTAGCCAGAAAAGACTAGGAGAGAGTGACTTCTTGCCTGGTAAAAGACAGGTGGGAGGTGGTTTCTTAATAGGAGAAGTTTCCTCACTGTAACCAAAAGGGAAGGCCATTCCACCGACCGGCTTGTTCTTGGGATTGAAAGTCGCTTGTCAGCCTACAGCGAAGCAACTAGGAGAGCCTGCACCACTGACAAGTTTGAGAACTGACTTCTCCTCCCCATCAAGTGGGACGTGGGAACCCCTACCCCACGTTTGAATTTTGTGCGCTGATCCTTCGTCCATTCACCCACAAACACATAACTATTAATAGTGCCTTCTACGTGCAGGGCCAAGGTCCCTAAATTGTTGGAGAAATGAAGAGGCAGTCATACCTACTCTGGCCAGAAGGTGGCAGGGTGGGGGTGGGGAGGAGCGCAGCTGAGTGGGAGGTACTGGCCAGGGCAGGGAGCATCCCATGAGGGTCTTTCTAGCAAGAGAGGGGCATAGGCAGAAAGGCAGAAAGGGAGGTCGAGACCATGAACAAGGGCAGAGAGGGAAGCCATGCACAGTGAACGGGCCACATTCATGCAAATCCGCAGGCACCAGAGAAATACACACGGGTGCTTGACTGACACTGATGCTGGCAGATGAGCCAGAGGACCAGCAGCAGCTGCCCAAAGGCAGCCCCAGAATCATTCCTGACATTCCCATGGATCCGCCCCAGTCTCCCCTCACCACGGGGCAGGTAACATCTTACAGCCGTGGCCAGAGGACCCCAGGCCATGGAGGTGTCTGGGGAAATCCTACACAGACCGTCTCAGACCAGGTTCCTGAGAAGAGACGGGGGCTCCCTCCCCAGAGTGAAGGCAAGCAGGCGGGACGTCCCGTAACTAAGGAGGTGAGGCTGTGAGGGAGACCATCACGACTGCTCACCCCCACTGGACTGCAAAGGAAACCAGTCCTTGGGGATGAAATGACTTGCCCAAGGTCACACGAAGAGCTAATGCAGAACCAAGGCCGGAGGCCAGGCTTCTTCCTGCCCTAGCCTGAGTGCACCCTGTCTGAGAAAACTCACCCTGCCCAACCCTACACACCCACAAAAGTTTTTCAGTTCAAGTGGGTCAGTTCACACAAACTCTTGAACACCAAAGCACACTGCGCCCAGCCCACTGCACTGAATGACTCCCCTTTCCCCCCACCCCCCCCCACCCCCGCCCCAGGGACTCCTCCTGGACCGTGGGCCGCTGACAGCCTCCAGGAGGCAGAAGGACAGCCCTGGGGCAGAGCCAAACATCTGTGCTGATTACATACATCTGGGCTCTGGAGGAAAAAGGCAAAGGCAGAAGTTGGGCTGAAGGAAGAACCAGATATGAATGTAAGTTTTCAGATTCGCCAAACTAGTATAGATATTTCTCATGCACACAGGGAAGGAAGGAGAACAGCAGATGGAGAACAATTCCGAGCCGCCCCACCCACTGACACCTCCCCTGGAACAGCATCTCTCACCAAGGATGGGGCACGCCCTTTGTCCCTTCCAGCCTCCGGGTTCCATGGTCAGAGCACATGGTTGGCCTGCTTGCTGCCCAGTCCACTGCAATCCCTCAAAAGCAGCTGCCGCCACCCGATGGCAGCACCCCTCCCACATCCTCCTTCTCCCCGCAAGCCCCAACTCCCTGGGGGGTGGGGCGTGTTGGGCAGAGCTGCAGGCCACTCAGAGGCCCCCTTGACCTGGGACAGGGGCCCCACAGCTTTTCCTGGGATTCACTGGAAGGAGGGGGGAGGGGCATGACCTCCTCCGCTAGCCGACCTCATGCCCATAAAATGCTGCAGACTGTGTTCTACTACATGCAGGAGGAATATAAGAAGAAACTCGGAAAACCATCTGCACTTCTGCCTGAATTCAACTCAAGGTCACAGCTGTTAAAAATTCCGACCCCCACACCTATTTCTGCACAGGACCCAGTTGGAGGCACGGGTTTCTTGGGGACGGGGGTGGGGTGGAGGAGGTGGCGGCAAACTTCAGCAGCCTCCTAGGAGTAGAACAAGTCTCTCCTGGAAGAGTTGCAGTCTCCATTCAGCCACCAAGGAGAGAGAAAGATGTATGAGAGAGGGAGGGGAACTGTGTTTTAAGACCCACTTACCACTGTGCAGAGAGCAGGGCCATGCTGCTCCGAGCGGGTAGAGGATATGTGCTTAAGCAAAGAGGAGAGGCCAAGGCAGGCGAGACACTCGGAAGGACTTACCCAGAATATCAAATTGAAGAGGAACATCATGTACTTGAGGCAGCACAGGCAGCCCCTGGCCATGTTGCACTTCTTAAATTCTAGGAGGAAAACAAAGGACAGGTCCAGGTAAAACACCACGTACTTGCTGCCTTTGGGCGCATTGTACTTGTCGGTCTTCACGCCGGCCTCGGCGTGGCTCTGGCCGCGGGAGCCCGCGGTGCCGTAGAAGGCGCCGGCCGTGAAGCCGCGGCCGAACGGGCGGCCCGAGGTGGACGGCTTGGCAAAGTCCGAGTCTTTGCTGTCCAAAGATGGACTCCGGTGGATCGAAGAATCCTCGCTACTCGACTTCTCCATGCTCGCGTCGCTCCCGGCGGGCGCGGGGGGCGGGGGGCATCGCTCCCGGAGTGGCACGGAAGGGGCGCCCGAGAAGGGCGCGGGGCTGCGAGCGGGTCGGAGGAGCCTAGCACGCCCCGGCTCAGTCCCCGGGAGCGCCGCCGGCCGGACTCCGCGCTGGGGCCGGGGTGGGGGTTGTTGGGGGTGAGGGGGGGTCGGGGCCCCGCTCCCCACCGGCCGGCCCGGGAGGGCTCTGCGGCGCGGCTTGGCTGCACGCGCGCTCCCCGGGTGCCGGCTGGCCGGCGTAACTTAGCGCCTCTGAAGAGGCTGCGATTGTATTTCTCGATCCCAAACGTCAGCTCGCCTCCCAGGCGCTGCACCGCCGCTCCGCGAGAGGCACCGGGGCGCCGGGCTCGGGCACCGGGGCACACCTCTCTCAGTCTCAGCCCGGCCCGGCCACTTTGCGAGAGCCCGCCTCCTCTCGCCCCGCGACTTTGCGGAGCTACCCCGGGGCCCTGGGCTGCCGGGAGCGCGCGCGGCGGCTAGTGACGAGGGATCCGCCGCAGCTGCAACCGCCGCTGGGCTCCCCCTGTGAAATCCCGGCCCGACTCCAGACTCCCGACTCTGAAATCGCCGGAGCCCCCTCCCCGGCCCTCGGCCCCGCCCCCTGGTTTGCATTCGGCCAATGAGCGCCAGGCCTGCAGGGGGGCAGCCCCCCTCCCCGATGACACCACGGCTTTAATGGGATTAGCGTTCTGCCGGGTGCCTACACCAGTGCGCCGCGAGCCCAGCTAAATGTCAAGGGCTCCGGAGCCGGGGTGAACCAGAACCTTCATTGCAAGGCGCTGGCCTCTTCCAGGGGAGAAAAGGGGGCGGGAGGGGAGGGCAACGGCTGGAGGAACCACGATCCAAGGGAACCAGAGGAAAGGGCTGGGGAGGACTGAAGGGGACAGAAGCGCGGCCACAGTCGAGCTGTCCGCCGCCCCCTGTGTCCACGGGGCCTTTCCGAGCTGGGCACACGGTCTGCGGGCTGCACACACACACAGAGGCTGGCGCGTCTGCACACGTGGGTCTGGCTGGGGCGCGCGGGGAGAGGGGGACCGCAGGGGAGGCGCGAGGTGTGGGAAAGGCGCCGGCGACCCGCGCGGCCCGCCCCGCCCCCCTCCGCGCACGCGCGCGCGCACCCGCGGCTCCGGAGGCTCCTGCAGCTGCGCGAGCTCCCCGCACCCACCCACCCTCCCCTGCCCCGCGCTCCGGGCAAGACTTCCATCCGGCTGAGAAGAGTAGACGGCCCAGGTAGGGTCCTGCCTTGCCCCTCCGAATCCTTCCTCGCCCAGGGTGACACCGGGGTGCGCGGGGGCTACCGGATGCCCAGGGCGCAGCACCAAGAATGCTCTGGCCGAGGACTTGGGAGCATCCAGGAGCCCTGCATCCTACCACGAAACACCAGCTGCGCCCCGGGCTCGCGCGGAGGTCTGCACTGCCCAGTTGGCAAATAGAACCAGAAGACGGGGAGGAAGGGCATCTCTCTTTTCGCCACCAGCCAGAGGGTGAGAGAGCCCCAGAACACCCCAGCCCTGTATCCCACGCCCAACACCGCGCCTGGCCGCCGGGAGGCGCTGCGTAGGGTAGCTGGCTGCGGTGTGAATGTGCCATGTCCTCCCCGGATCGCATCAGACATTTACTCCACACCTGCTCTGTGCTGAGCGCCCAGGGGGAAATGCATGAGGTGTGCGGCTCCTGCCCTTCAGGTACACAAGATCCAGCCAGGAAGGCAGAAGGACCTCAATCACCAAGACGGCGGGCAGGAACAGAGCTACCATGAGGCTATGGCCGAGGGGGACATTCATTCCTACCAGACCCTCATCACAGATGTTCCGCAGGGCCCTAGGCTGCTGAGTCTGCATCTCGGGACTGGAGGCAGGCCGGCATTCCAGGGTGCAACCACTTATTCTGAAGGCACCTAAGCTTCTTTAAAGGGACCAGCAGGGGTGCTACTACTCCAAGCCCCTTCCCTACTCACATGGCAACGCAGAAACGGAACCCAGTGTGCGTCACAGCCATGGCAACTTGCCATCCCCTGGTTGGGCACTGCGGTCCCATGGGTGCTGTGCACACGTTGGGGGCAGACGTCCGGTTAACTCTGATGGACGCCACGGCCACCCGACTGGACAGCTAACGCCTCTTGTCCGCTTCAGCCTGGACTAGCTCCGGAGGGCTCTCAGCTGCACTTCATTCTCACCACATCACTTCTTTGATGCAGGAGAGATCATACCAGCTGGAGAAACCTATTTTTCACTCTGAGCTGAGACTTTAGTGTGTGATCAGGGTGAGGTAGTTCACTTCTCTGAGGTGCCATCTCCTCCTCTTTAAACTGGGGTTCGCAGAGCCCACGTCCTAGAGGAGTGGGCCAGTGTGAGAACCATCTGACGACGCTGAGTGCTGTCCAGGGGCTGTCATCGCTAGTCTTGGGATGGGCACTTGGAGTAAGTCAGGGCCCCCAGGCTGGCCCTCTCTGCCTTCTAATTTCCTTTCAACTTGCTCTTCTCCCCAACTTACACTGTCCTGGACTATTCCACACTCATTTCCGATTATACATGGATTCCTGCCAGTAACTATTTCCTCAGCAACTGACACCCTGCGGGGGAGCAGGGGGGCCAGGGGTGCAGGACCACAGGCAGGTAGGAAAGGAGGAGGGGCTGTCCAGTGTAACCAGAGCTCTGCTCTGCTCCCTCCTGGCCTTGCTCGTCAAAAGGGCACTGAAGTCCCAGTCGTCGGCTGACCCACAAAGCCT
The DNA here is from genome assembly GCF_019923935.1 of Bubalus bubalis. Classification (NCBI taxonomy): domain Eukaryota; kingdom Metazoa; phylum Chordata; class Mammalia; order Artiodactyla; family Bovidae; genus Bubalus; species Bubalus bubalis. Next base: position 13,331,590 of record NC_059160.1, on the reverse strand, counting down.
CAGTGAGGTTCCACGAGGGCATGCAACTTAGTCATGATCAGAAGAATAACTGCAACTCCGATATACAAGTCCCCAGTGTATCCCAGGCACCAAGCATCATCCCCAATTACCCACGGAATCCTCAGACAAGCCCGCAGGATCGAGATGGTTATCACCTCACTTTACAGTTAAGGAAATGGTGCTTTCAAAGCCCATGCTCTTTACTCCCTTGAGCTCTAAACCCAGCTCCTACCCTTAGGCATCTGCCAGTCTAACAGACAGAACCTAAAAGCATAACAGGGATGGGACTTCCCTGGTGGTCCCGTGGCTATGAGTCCAAGTTCCCAATGCAGAGGACCCAGGTTTGATCCTTGGTCTGGGAATTAGATCCAACTATTAATAAGAGCTGCAACTATTAATAAGAGTTCCATGCCACAACTAAGACCCGGTGTAGCCAAATAAATTTCTAAAAAAATAATAAAAGCATAATATGGAGCCTGGTGAAAGGTCATTAGCAGAAGGAGCTCAGTAAGGGGCAAAGGGGAGGGGGCTGGTCAGGGCAGTGCTGCTGGGCTGACGGTCAGCAAAGGAGAGCCCCTGGCTGCCGTCCCCTGGTTGGGCACACCAGTCCTGTGGGTGCTGTGCACACGTAGGGGGCAGATGTCCAGTTAACTCTGATGGACCCCACGGCCACCCGACTTGACTGGCTAACACCTCTTGTCCATTTCAGCCTGGACCAGCTCCAGAAGGCTCTCAGCTGCACTTCTTTCTCACCACATCACTTCTTTGATGCAAGAGAGATCATACAGATGGAGAAACCTGTTAGATCAGCCCTGCATGATCTTATGGAGGGCTAGAAGAGAAAGGGGTGCAGGGAGAAAGCAGTCTGCAAGACAGGAAGCGAGTCCCTGAAAGGAAGCAGCTCTGGAAAAGCCGGAGAGGAGCCATGGGAAGGCAGTTTCAGCTAGCGGCTTTGTCCTCCGTCTACCACGAAAAGACCATGCATCCATAATAAACAGCTCGTTGCGGCCAGGATGCCCAGGGACACTGGGAGAGACAAAGGTGAGGGAGACATGGCCATAGGCCCCAAGGAGTTCAAGACACAGTGAACAGACCAGCCTTCCACCCCGCTCCAGAGCATCCCTGGAGAAGCCCAGGCACAGCAGAGTGACCGAGCGTGCAGGAGCCACAGCGTGCAGAGTGAGCGCGGCACAGAGCTGGAGCGCAGCCCCCCTTGGAGAAGGGCCGGCCGGGACAGGCGAGGCAGGGACCAGGGAGGGCATGGTTAGGGGCCCTTCGGGGGCAGCGAGGAGACGGAGCCTGGAGGTGCATCACAGTGAGCTACCTGTGAGGCCTCACACGGCACACGGGGAGTCTGGGCTTCATCTCGGGGCTTCCCAAGCAGTGGGGCATGGCACAGACTCAGGGCCCTAGGAACCGGGCCTGGCAGCAGAGTGGGAAGGCAAGGCCAGGTGCTGTGCTGACTCGGTTTCTTGGACTTCAGGCACAGAGGGAACACCAGAGAGAGAAGGTGATGGGAGACAGCATCCCCCCACTTCCAGGTCCTCATCGACTTGCCGGGCTCAGGAGAGCCGGAAGGTACAGACTGCCCTTGAGGATCTCGGAGCGTGTGAACAAGGCAGAGCTGCCTTTTTTTTTTTTTTATTAAACAACAACGACAAAAAGTAAAGCAGGTACAGAATCCCCAGAGGGAGGAAGAGACGTGAATACGTGAAATCTCTGCTACGTGAAATCCCCAGCAGCTGGGGAGGTGAGGGCTTCAGAGTGAACACCAAGTTCTTGGCCTCTCCCTGCACTTCTCGGGCCTCTGGGCTCTTCCCCCCTGCACACATCAGAGCGGACGGGCTACATAGACTCCCTCTGGGCCTGCACTGAGGTCTCTGTATCTGACAATGTGTGTGGCTTGTGAGGTATCCTGGACCTCTGAGGCTCAGATAAGGCGGCCACACCAGAATTTAGGTGAGGCAGGGAGCACTTGCCATCCAGAGGGGCTGCCCTCAGAGGAGAAGGGGGACTTATTCCCCTCACCTCAATTTTTTAAACTCCAGAATTGAGATCGTCTTCAGCGATACATTGCTAAGCAAATTGTTTATGGATAGATGGTGTCAGAAGGAAAGAAGGATGGATAGATGAACAGATAAAAAAGATGTGGGGTACATAGAATCTAAAAAGTCATGATACAAATGAACTTACAAAACAGAAAAAGATTCACAGACTTGAAGAACAAACTTCTGGTTGCCGGGCGAAGGATGAGGGGAAGAGATGATTAGGGAGTTTGGGGTGGACATGTACACACGGCTAAATTTAAAATGGATAACCAACAAGGACTTACTGTATAACACAGGGAACTCCGTTCAATGCTATGTGGCAGCCTGGATGGGAGGGGGGTTTGAGGGAGAATGGATACATATATTTGTATGGCTGAGTCCCTTCGCTGTTCACCTGAATCTATCACAACATTGTCAATCGGCTATACCCCAATTTAAAATAAAAAGTTAAAAAAAAAAAAAAAAGATGTGTATACAATGGGACACAACTCAGCCCTGAAACAGGCCCTGCCATTAATGACAACACAGAAGGACCTCATGGGAGACCTCAAAGGGAGAAAGACGAATACCATGTGATCTCACTCATACGTGGGATATCAAACAAATAAACAGAACAAAACAAGCCACAGACACAGAGAACAGAACAAGGCTATGGGGGTGTGGGAGGGGGTCAGCTGCGTGGTGACGCATGGAAACCACACTCTTGGTGGCAAGCAGCCGCAGAGCACACAGAATTCAAAATACCATGTGGTACAGGTGAAACTTACATGTTATAAACCAACCTTACCTCCACGAATGTTCAAAAGAAAGACAGAGGTCGAAGGAAGGATGGAGAGGCCCCTAGCTGGGGCTACATCCCAGGATGTTCACAGGAAGGTTCACCCAGTAGGGAGAGGGGAGGAGGGTCCAGGGTGGGGCAGAGGCAGAGAGGGAGGGGGAAGAGGCCTCCTATTTGCTGTAGAAATTAAATAGCTCCAGGGTCAAGAGTCACCAGACTTGGCTAGGATTCACGAAGGACCCTGGTGATGGTAAAGGGTTGGGGTAGAAAGGAACTAAAGGTCAATGCTGCTGCTGCTGCTAAGTCACTTCAGTCGCGTCCGACTCTGTGCGACCCCATAGACGGCAGCCCACCAGGCTCCCCCGTCCCTGGGATTCTCCAGGCAAGAACACTGGAGTGGGTTGCCATTTCCTTCTCAATGCATGAAAGTGAAAAGTGAAAGGGAAGTCGCTCCATCGTGTCCAACTCTTTGCGACCCCATGGACTGCAGCCCACCAGGCTCCTCGTCCATGGGATTCTCCAGGCAAGAGTACTGGAGTGGGGTGCCATTGCCTTCTCCAAAGGTCAATGAGGCACTGTAGCTACTATAAGAATTATGCTCGTTGATCCAAATGAAAGGTCAATGAGGCACTCTCATTTGGATCAACGACCATAATTCTTACAGTAGCTATGGTCCCAGTCCCCAGTTGATCAAGAGGTGACTGAACAGAGAAAGATACAAGACAACACATAATCAATATAAAGTGTTCTTTGGCTCAGATTCTAAGGGCAGGTGCTGGTGGGTTCTCCTAAGGGTTTACCTGGCCCTGACCTGTCTTCTGAGCCCCGAGCATGCGTATCCAACCCCTGTGCTTGGCATCCCCCAGCGGCTGTCACGAGGGCAGCTCCAATCTCTCAAGCTCCATGGGACTCACCTCGCCTCTGCCTGGCGCCCCTGGCAGGACTTCTCAATAAACGGCCTAAACACCCATCCCAGCGCTCACGACGGAGCCCAGGATCCATCCCAACTCCCCGCTGTCGGCGCCCCACCTCCAATCAAACACGAGTCCATCCAATGAGCCACCTTCTTCTAACTGGTTCCACTGGCACCGCCCTGGGCCAGCCCCCTCACAGCTCACGGAGGATTCTCCTTCCCACCCTTTATCCAGGGAGCAGTCACCCATCTTCTCATTCACCCTGCCCTCTTATGGCCCTTTAGTGTCTTCTGTTTTGCTGATATTGCGGTCGTGTGTGTGTGTGTGTGTGTGTGCGTGCGCACACACGTGCGCACATGTATTTGTTATTCTACTTTTCTACCACAATCCACAATCCTAAAGTGACCTCAGAGGTCTGGCAAGCCTGGCCCCGCCCCTCGCTCCAGCCCACTGTGCTCCAGCCAGCGAACCCTTGGAGCCCACCCTCCTCAAGAGACTTTGGCGTTGGTGGTCCCTTTGCCTGGAATGCTCTTCCTCAACCCACCGCCTGAGGACACGCCTTGCTTCTCGTCCCTGAGCTCTTGTGAGTTCTTCACAACAGTCCCTTCCGGTTTTCTGCCTCCTCCCCGCCCCTGCTGTCTGAATTAAAGCCTGAATCCTCAGAGCCCCCCTTCCCTCCCTTGCAGCACTTTGTTGGCTTGGAAGCACATGTTTACTTGGATGAGTCTGCTGTCCAGGTCTCCGACCTGACCAGAAGCCCCAGGGCAGCAGGGGCTGTATCCAGGACAATGCCTGACCAGCAGCAGGACCACTGAGCGATGATGAACAAGGAGGTGCTCAAAGCAGGGGTGCACGGGGCTGGGTGACCAGCACCACCGGGAAGGGCTTCCTGGGTCCCCACCTGAGGAGCACGGCTGCAGGATGCCGGTTACTTGAGTGACCTCTGGTTCCTCAACTGCAGGGCAGGAAGTCTGCACTGGTTGCTTCTCTAAGGCTCTTGCCGGCCCTGAAACCTCCCCACCCAGTGACATGGGACCCAACCTGCTTCTCATTCAGGACAGGTCAGGGCAGGAGGAAAAGCATCTTGGTGGGCAAAGGCTGGCGAAGCCAGAGGGAGAAGACCATCAGGACGTCCCAGCAGAAATGAGGCTTCATGGGATGTGAACTACGAAGAGCAGCGGGGGTGGAGCAGAAACAACTCCAGATGCCAGTGCTCCCCACCCCTGCCCATTCCCACTCCATCCCCCGAATCCACTTAGCTAAACTCCCACCAGGACAAACCTCCCCGGTCTTCCCCGCCCCCAGTCTTGGCACCTCCCTCCCCCGCCCACCTGCCCACGTCCACAGCCGGGCTGGGGCCCATGATCAGAGCACCAAGGTACCTAGGTCCAACCCCCCCCCACACTGAGCTGCCCGCTCAGTGCCATCTGGCCCCAGACCTGGAGCCCTGGAGGGCGGGGCTCGTCCATCGTCTTTGTACCCCAGAGCCAGGGCCCAGCACTCAGGAGCTGTGAAATCACCACTGAACACACGCAGGGAGAGGGTGGGCCTCCTGGGAGCCTGGAGCAAGATGGCAGAAGGATGGGCCCTGCCTTAGCGCGGGTGGGGGATGCTGCCATGCCTCCTCTCTGAGCAGGCTTACAGGGTGGGGGCGCAGGCTGGGGGCCCACCAGGGAGCTGCCCACCCTGGGCTCTCAGGCCCTTTTCTCCAGATGAGTCCCAAACGAGTGCCCCAAGTCCAACCAAGCATCCCAGGCAGGTACCCCCGAGGAGGGCCTGCTGCGGGCGGTGGGCACTCACCACGCCAGCCCCTCCCGGACGCCCAGAGCCAGGAGCACCAGTAATGAGCACTTATCATGGAGGGCAGGCAGCTCCCGGAGATGAGATAAGACTGGGCTGCAGGCACCGGGCAGTGTGGTGAAGCCCCGAGGCTACCGCCATGCACCAGTGGAATTTCCTGACCCAGCAAATCCAATATTCCTAAACCACTCCATGGAGGGCATTGACTGGCCGGCCAGCCGGGATGATGGGCTCTCTGACCTAGGGGGGCAGCCTTGGCAGCGGGGGCTCACATGGCTGGGACCCTCCCCCAATTCAGGAGCTGCCGCCCCCCGCCCCCTGCACTGAACACAAAACCACTGCAGGAGGAACAGACAGCACAGAGATGCTCTCAAGAAGATGGAGAAGGGACAGAGGCCGGGCCCCTGCCTGCTCTGAAGCCACAGGGGAGCGGAGCCTGCGCACACACACACACACACATCCCCCACTCCCGGCCGAAGGGAACAAGAGGCACAGGGTCGGGGTGGATAGTGGTGGGGAAGCCCCACTAGGGCATTCCTGTCGGGGAGAACTGGGCTGTCCGAAGACTCAGAGGTCTCAGGGCCTGAAGCCACATGGTCTCTGGACCACTGGCCACTCTGTGCGGTGAGGCTCCCTCCCCTATGGCTTCCCTGAGTCCAGGCAGCCGCCGTTCAGGGTGCCGCCCACCCAGGGGGCCTCAGAGAAGCATCTGGTCCACCCCAGACCTGGAGGCATCTCTCTCATCTCAGAGTGCGTGAGGTGAAGACGGTCACAGACCACACGCTCTAGTCTGCTGTTCGGGCTACTGAAACCCTCAGGAGAGTCCTTTCGGCAATGTCTAGGGTTGCTCCGGCAGATGGTAATTCCAGTCGTAACCTAGCTGCACGCAATGCAGACCCAGACTCGTTCAACCCTCACACAATGCACGCAGCCCCCCAGCCCACCTCCCCCACTTCCCGACGTCTACTCACCTCAACCCGTGCATCAGACACCCCCCACCTCTGCCCTCAGCCTCTCCCGTGGGTGCTCATCTTGCTATCTCACCACCATGTCTCTCCCCAGAGGCCCTCTCTGGGGTCACCAGCCAGCTTTGGTCACCTCCTGAACCCTGGAGAGCTCAGATGTCCAGGCTGGAGCTCAGAGAATGTGGCTGGGCTCCGCGAGGCCTGAAGCGTCTGGGTGACTGCGTGTCACTCACCCCCAAGCTCCGGCCCCGAGGGGCGCTTCCATGTCCCTGTCGGGCCAGGCGCCAGGGCACACCTGCTTGTCCCCTCCCCCACCTGCTGCCGGAGGAAATGCCAGCCCGCGGCCCCAAGCAGAGGGCTCCTCACTCCTAACAGAGATCTCTCCTTACGCCAAGTGGTTTGCCCGGGCCCAGGGCTGGACCCTGCTCCTATGTATGGAGGCAGACATGGAGCCATCCCTCATGCACAGGGGGAGGAAAGAAATTGGGTGGGGGGGGCCCTCAGGCTCTAGGACCACCCAGCCAGAACAAGAGCCAGCCCCCCTCCCCACCCCCAGTCGACATGGGACACATTCTGGAAATCCCAGGGAACACGCCAACACCCCCAGCTCCACTCTGTGTCAACCCCAGTCAACGTGTCCCCATGCTCTGACCTCACAGAGCAGGAACCAGGGGCAGGTGCCAATGACAGAGGCACAGGCCCCGACCCCCAGGACCCCGGCCATGGTAGAGTAGGGATGATGACCAGGGTGGGCTGTCCACGTCTAACAGCCAGCTCTCTGGGGCAAAGCCCAGATCTGTGGTGCTCACCACCTTACCTGGTGTAAATATTCCCCCGTGGCCAGTTTCAAGCTACTCATGGTGTGACAAATAAGTGGCAATGTTCCTGCTTATTTACTACCAGGCTCTTGACCACTGGGACAGCAGGCTTTGGCCAAGCCCTGCAACAGCCCATCTCCCTCCATCCAGGGGAAACTCCAAGGCAAGAAGAAGCCAGCACCCTGCTCATCCTCCCAGGAGAAGTCACATGTCAGGGTGGGGACAGGAGTGGACACGTCATGAGGAGGGTCCTGGGATCCCCCACAGGTGGCCTAATGACCCAGAAAGACCATAGACATTGGCTCCTGGACTACGGTAACCCTCTCAGGTAAGGCAGGCTTGTGGATTCCCTAGGGGCTCAGATGGTAAAGAATCCGCCTGCAGTGCAGGAGACCCAGGTTCAATCCCTGGGTTGGGAAGATCCCTGGAGAAGGGAATGGCTACCCACCCCAGTATTCTTGCCTGGAGAATCCCACAGACAGAGGAGCCTCGCAGGCTATGGTCCATGGGGTCCTGCAGAGTCGTACGCAACTGAGCTACTTTCACTATTACTGATAAGGTAAGTCAGGCCAGGTCCCTGCTCTGCTGCAAGCCCTCTAAAGGCACTCATCTCTCCCAGAGTAAAAGACAAAGATCTCACAGTATTTTCTCAGTCGACACACACACGTCCATCTCCCTCCTCCCTCCACTCCGTCCACTATGTCCTTCCTGCTGCTTCTCATGGGAGAGCCTTTACACTGGCTGTTCTCTCCTCTGGACACTCCTCGCCCAGGTGTCTCCTGACCAGCTCCCACCTCCTTCACAGCTGCCACCTGCCCAAGGGCTGCCTGCTGAGCTCCATACCTCCCCAGAGTGCCCAGCATCACCGGGCCCTGCTCTTTCCACAGCACTCAAACCCATCATTCAGCGCAGTTTGCTTTATTAACTGATGGTTTATGATCTCTCTTCCCCACCAGAACTAAGCTTCACGAGGGCAGGGGTTTGCTGTGTTTCATGAATTGCTATTTTCCCACGGCCAAGAGCAGCTTTACACATGACAGATGCAAGTGCACGCATGCTCCGTCATCCGACTCTTTGCAACCCCGTGGACTGTAGCCCACAAGGCTCCTCTGTCCATGGGATTCTCCAGGCAAGGATACTGGAGTGGGTTGCCCTTTCCTCTTCCAGGGGATCTTCTGAACCTACATCTCCTGTGTCTCCTGCATTTGCAGGCAGATTCTTTTACCACTGAGCCACAAGGGAAGTCCCTTACACATGGCAGGTATCCAGTACACATTTGGAGAGTAAAGGTAAGGCCAGAGGAGGCGTCTGCCAAACCCAAGAGGAGGCAGGTGGGGAGAGAGGGGCCCAGTGGTCAGTGTCCACCTGGCTGGGACTCAAGGTGCCCTTGACCTGGCACCCCACCCCTGCATCTCCTTTTCTCATTTAGGCTGCATGGGACCCCCACGTGGCTAACTCTGAGCAGTACCGAGGGTCAGGGCCAAAGAGGACACCGGGTCTGACACCCTCTCACCCTGCAGTGGGAGGCCCTGCGGTCCGGTCCGAGGCCTTCCCTAAAACATCTCAGGAAAGACAAACTCCCTGCTTCCCCCTCTGTACCTGCCACACCTGAACCCCCAGCCTTGCGATCGATCAGGAGACGCTCCCAAAGAGCACTGTCCACCTACGGGTTAGAGCCACTGATGCCCCAAATCCAGGCAGCTGCCCCATCCCGCCTCGGCGGGTGCCCCACACGCACAGCGGCCAGCTCACCGGCTATTTTAAGCTCCACGGCCCAGCTGCAGCGCACTGCTCGGGCAGGCTGGCGGCCTGGGGAGGAGGCAGGGCTGCTAACTCACGGAGGAGCGCTGACCCGGGGAGCTCCGAGAGGGCTGGGCATCTTCTGCGACCACAATCGCTCCAGGAGGGACTGGAAACTCCCGTCCACACCCTCGAAAGCACCAGCCGTGAGAAAGTGAGCCCAAGGCTGCCCGGGCACGCCCAGATTCCACTGCTGAATGTGACCCCTGAGTCTCCACATCAGAATGAGTGCTAGCCCCACCCTGCCTGCCCCCAGAAATGCCAACACGCTGGAGCTCCCGCTGCACCCGCTCTCTGGGGCCCGGCGACGCGAGACAGACCACACTGTAGACGGAAGACCTGGGGACCATTCACCCCCGAGCCCCCAGCCCCTTCTCCACCTTGGTCTCCCCAGCGGCCGCTCAGTGTTGGCTCACAACCACGCTCAACAAACCCTTGTTGACCAAATGGTTGCTTCTAAATGTATTCTCAACCACATGGGATGGAAGCACGAGAGACACAACCCAGTCTTGACAGCTGGTATCAGTATCAACGCTACTAAGTACATTTCTGCCGGCCCCATGGAGCACCAAGCCTGACGATAAAGACCACGGGACTGGGCTTCAACTGGTGGCTCAGTGGTAAAGAATCCGCCTGCCAATGCAGGAGACACGGGTTCGAGCCATGATCCCCGAAGATCCCACATGCCAAGAGGCAACTAAGCCCGTGCCCCACAACTACTGAGCCTGTGCTCTAGAGTCCAGGTCCAGCAACTACGGAAGCCCAAGCACCCGAGAGTCTGTGCTTTGCAGCAAGAGAAGCCATCACAGTGAGAAGCCCAAGCACCGCAAAGGAGAGCAGCCCCCGCTCACCACATCTAGAAAAAAGCCCATGCAGCAACAAAGACACAGTACAGCAAAGAAAATTTAAAAATAAATTAAAAAAAAAAAAACAAAAAAAAACACGGAACCAAGGAATCAAGAGAGTTCAGTGACGAGACCGGGGCGCCCCAAGCTGCAGCCCTTCCAAGGAGGGTGGTCACCACCCAACTAACTCCACGGGGACGTTCACACCTGTGTTCTCTGGGAAAAGGGTCCCCTGAAGTTGTGCAACATGGAGGCCCTGCTCTAACCCACCCTTCTCCATAGGACGTCCAGCAACCAGGAGCTGCCTTACTTGAGAAGCGGCGTACAGAACAGAAACCCCAGGGCAAGCTCTTCCCACCCCCAGCCTCTGCCGCAAGACATCGGCAAGCCCAGGGCAGGAGAGGTCACACGTCTGGGGCTCTGGCCACATCCTCCGGCTCTAATTGCTCCGTTGAAGCAACATCAGAGCCAGAGAGGAGGGAAGGAGACCCAGAAGGTGCTGTAATTAGGGAGCCCTGTGACCTAGCTCCTTGCTCCCGTCCACCTCAAGATGGATCCAGCCACCCACACCTTAAAGAAACAGACTCACCACCTGCATTGGGGGAGGAAGTGGGAAATTCCTTGAATTTCCTTGTTGGAGGAAGATTTCCAGAAGCTCTGGGTCTTCAGAGACCATTGGGTCCACTCCTCCTCCCCTCCCCTGGCAGCCCCTTCCCCTGGCCTCTGTCCTTCCAGACTCTTCCTGAATATATTTCTATTATAACTAAAAAAGCAATGGCAGCAGCCTGCATCGACAGAAGATTAAAACATTCCTTGTTGAAAGGGACTTCATACAAGTGACTCTCCCCAAAGTCAGGTCAGAGACAGCGTCATATGGAAGGCAAAGTGACCCGCACTAAGGGCCTCATACCACCCATCCAGCCCCACGTTCCCTCAGTGAGCTGTCCAGTCCCCCACTCAGAGTCCTCGGAAGTCTGGTACCAAAATCGGAATTTCTGGAGGCACTTAACGATGATAACCTCCTCTGTGACCGGCCCCTCCCCTTGAGAAGGTGGTTAACTGGACTCACTACCCAGGCAACCACTGGGGTCCCCCCCACCTCCAGGAAATCTTCCAGAACTGGAGGCTCTGGGGGGTAACGAGGCCCCCCACAGCCCGGTTCGGTGCGTCCCCTGAAGAGACATCTGCACATGATCACCAAAGTGACTGAGACATTTCAGTCCGTAATCTGAAGTCACCCCAGCTGGGGGAGGCACGCGGGCCAAACTCTCCCCTTCCGGCAGGACAGAGCTGCCAAAACCACTCTGTCAGCGGAGCCCATCCTCACAGACGCGCCTGAAGAAGGGGGATGGGGGATGCAGAATGACAGAATGAAGTCACTGCCGGCAGCCCCTCCCCCTCACGCCGTATCATCAGCCCTCCGGCAGGCCCTTGGCGACCCAGCCACACAGTACAGAGGCCTGGGGCTCCCTGCACCACCCCCCCAGAGACGGCTTTCAATCTGTCCTCCATGAGCCCTGACCCTGAATCCACTGTGATCCCCGCCTCGAGGTGGGCGGGGGGCGAGGGGGTGGGGGTGGTGCTGCGCGCCTGGCTCGGCTCTCACCAGCCTGCCCCAGTTCTAGGAGCCTAGGGGCTCCTCAAGCCGGTGGCCCAGTTACCATCCCCCTCCTCATGGTCCCCCCGTCACGTGGCCTCGCTGACTCAGCCCGGCCAGCCGCGTGGGCAGGTCGTGCCTCGGCCAGTGGACTGTCAGCCTCAGGAGAGCAGGGCACACAGATTCTCGCCGCGCCCCTCGGCTTCCTCCGTGTCCAGTCCTGAGCCAGGGACCCCCCCCACGAGTGCTTGTTGAATGAATGAACAGAGTCTGGAAATTTGGCCCAGCTGGCTCTCCTGGCGGCATCTCATGCCAACAGAAAAAAAGGGTAGGGGGGAGAAAGGAGAGGGAAGAAAAGCCCAGGGAGAGAAAAAAGGGAATAGAGGAGAGCTTGCCCACAAGGCAAGACCAAAGCCACGGGCCCGGGAAGCCTGAGCACCTGGGTGCTCCCAACCCCCTGCCCCTATCAGGAACCAGAAGTGGTCAACTAGCCGTTTCCTCCTTCCATCGATAGGGCACACCCGCCCCGCTCCAGCTGAAAGCCTGTCTGAGCTGAGTGAATTAACTGAGTAATTAATTTCTCTAAACTGCTGCCCTGGCCCACCTCTCAGAAAGGATGGGAGACCTAGAGGGAGGGGGCTAGGGTGGGGGGCGGAGTGAGGAACAAGGCAGACACCTGCCCTTCATGGTCTCACCGCCTTCTCCACCAGCCCCACAGTGCCGGCAACTCCAGCCTGCGCACCCCACATCACACACAGCCCTGAAGCCTTCACACCACCCTCAGGGCCTCCACAACACACACGCGCACAGGCACACGTGCACACAAGCACACGCACGTGCACACAAGCACACGCTCACACACGTGCACACTGACTGTGGTGGCATGTCCCCAGCAGCCAGGACGCCAGCCCCCGGCTGGAGCTCTGGAGCCTGTCCGGTCCAGAAAGGAGCAGGGCAGAGCAGGTGGAAGGAAGCACAGACAGCCTGCTGGGGGGGCGGGAGGCAGGGGGGGATAGCAGGAAGGGCACATGGGGAAGGGGGGCGCTCAGAAGACCCAGACTGCCTGACTCCTGTCTCTCAGTGACTCTGTGACTCTGAGCAAGATATGTAGTCCCTAGAGCTGCAAGCAGTCTTCCTGTATGCAAAAAGGGGATAGAGTCCACCTTCCCCGAGGATTTTCAGAAGATCCAGAGAGCCCACGGAAGAGTTACTTGCTTATGTCCACTCTCCTGCCCTCCAAAGAAATCCCCTGAGGAGACACCCCCCAACACACACACACAAACAGCCTTCACCCTCTGCTCGAACACAGTTGCCAGGCAGCTGTCCCCTAACCTGAGCCCCACCTGCCCACCTCTCCCTGGAATCAGCCAAGCTCTGCCCCTTCCCACGTCACCCGCTGCTCCATGCCTGAGCTTCTCCACGTGAATCATAAACACAATCAGGGCTGGAGTCCAGGATCTACTGCGCAGCGCCTTGATCGGTGCCTGGCACGTGCTACACTTGATGAAGAGTAGGTAATATTTCTCTTTGTAAGTGTTATCGTCACTGTTCTGTTTAGCTGCTAAGTCGCTTCAGTCTGACTCTTTGTGACCCCATGGACTGTAGCCTGGCTACAGGCTCCTCTGTCCATGGCATTTCCCAGGCAAGAACACTGGAGTGGGTTGCCATTTCCATCATCACTACTCTGGCTAAAAGAATGAGCTCTTCCCTCTGGAGCGGTAAAGTGGAGGCCCAATTCCTCTCCCTGGTTCCAGGCTGTCACACATAGGGAGACAGTGTCACGTGGCCCGAGCTTCTCTCTCCGATCCTCACACTCCCTTCTTAGCAGATCCCTGACACCCCACTCCCAGCTCTCCTTCCTGCCCTCCCTAAAATGCAGTGCCCTAAACTGCTACATCCGCGCACCTGGCACACAGTAGGTGCACAGAAACGTTCAGTGACACGTATTTGATGAATGAGCAGGACGCTCAGTGGAATCTGAACTTTGCAAGTGACAACAGACTGGTGGCCTGGGGATGCTCCCTCCCCACCATTGCAACCTGCTGACACCTCCATGCTGTAACCATTACAGACAGACTTGAACAGTGCCAGGCCAGCCCCATCTCCCCTCCAGCACTTTAAGCCGGAGCTCCTCACTCAAAACTCCTGTCCTGCCACTGCTACATCTAAGTACAGGATTTGGGTTACAGGGGCGAGTGTGAACACCTGCTTACTGTCTTCATCTTGTTAGATTTGCTCCATCGTTACAGACAATGGGGATTTAAAGCCCCAGTTCTAATGTCCAATATATTGGTAAATCACTTCTCTCAGTGTTCAGAAGACCACAGAATTTTCAGCACTTCCCTGGTAGTCCAGTGGCTAAGACTCTGTGCTTCCAGAGCCGGGGCCTGAGTTCGATCCCTGGTAGGGGAACTAGATGCCACGTGCCTCAACAAAGAGCCGTACAAATAATTAAATAATTTTAAAATTTAAAACAAAGGAGTTTTGCCCCAGCATGCATGTTAGAGATGGTCAAATTCAAGGCCTTCCATATTCAAATGACCAAACCAAGGCCCAGAGCAGTGATGTAACTTGCCCAAGGACACCTGTAATTTTGTGGCAAAACTGAGATTTGAGCCCTGGACAGCTCCTCTCAGCCCAGATAATGAACAGTAATGCTGTAAAACTTTAGAGAACTTGTCCTGTGCCAGGATGTTCACATGTATTTTCTCCAGTCCTCATACAACCTTGTAAGACAAATAACTGCTTCCCCATTTGACGGATGAATAGAGCTTAGGGTAGGTAACTGGTCCTGGACCATGTAGACCAGGAGCCGCGGCCAGAGCAGGCAGGCAGTCTGCTCCGTCTTAGCCCAGACTCCTCCCTGCCGCACCACTTGAGGCCACTGGGCACCAGAACATCTCCAACCAGATGTCCGACATAAACGTAACCCGACAGGTAAAAAAATCTAAATTCGTTCTCTTTTCTCTCCAACACCTAGCTGTTCCTCCCGTGGTATTTTCTACTGTTAACACATCACCACCAACATGGTCACTTAAACTAGAAACCGAGAGAGTCCTCAGACTCTGTGACTGTACCTCTTTACCCTGCAGATTCAAGCCAGCCCCCAGGACCTACAGCTCACCCCTCTTCCACTCCTTCATTCTCCCTGGCGAGACTCCTCATCCTACCCCCTTCCTCCAAAACCAACACGAAACTGTTACCCACACCTCTGCCTGGTTACTCTCCCAGCTCCAGCTCCTGGGCACCTTTCACCTTCTTCCCCACAATCACCTTTCTAAAATAAGTCGACCTTACGTTGCTCCAACTTGAAAACTTGGTTAGTTCTACAGTAAGTCCTCTACATATGAACCCCTACATATGAACTTTCAAGTTGTAAACTTTCAAAGATACAAACGTGCGTTCCATCAGTGTCAAGAGTGAGTGAACCGGCAGCTTGCCCTCCATCTCCTGTTGTTGACCATCCTTCAGCTCTACCAGCTCCCCCCTTCTCTCCCTCCTCTAGTCAGTAACTCTTCTCGCCTGGTCACTCGATGCCAGCCCCTGTGTGCCAGCTGTTGTGCTCTCTTGTACTTTTCGAGGCACTGTACCGTAAGGTTAAAGATGTTTTCTTTATTTTTTGTGTTTGCATTTTAGGTATTATTTGTGCAAAAGTATTATAAACCTATTATAGCACAGCGCTATAGAGCTGATTGTGTTAGTTGGGTACCTAGGCTCACTTTGTTGAACTTACGAACAGATTGGACTTATAAACACACTCTTGAAATGGAACTCATTCGTATGTAGAGGACTTCCTGGATCTCAGATTTCTCTGAAGAGAAGAAAACCAGCACCTTCATCACAACCTGGCAGGCCTTTTTCTCGAACTCCTATGCATCCTGCAAGACCCACCTCAAAACCCCTCTGCTCCTGCCCTCCGGACCCCCCGAAGTCGGTGGTTCTGACTCAGCCTCTGGGAGGCCTCTGCTCCACCCCGCGTTTCGTGGGCAGGTCTCTCCCCTCTCTTTTTGAGGTGAGCTCCTTGATGGCAGGTAAGTGACACTGCTGAATCCCCAGCTCCAACTCATGGATCTGCTCATTTATTCATTTGCTAATTTACTCCACCTTGAAAACGCTCAACAGAGTGAATAAATTAGCAAATTCATAAATCAAGGCTCAGCTACCCACTCCAGTATTCCTGGGCTCCCCTGGTGGCTCAGCTGGTAAAGAATCGCCTGTAATGCGGGAGATCTGGGTTCCATCGTTGGGTTGGGGAGATCCTCTGGAGAAGGGAACGGCTACCCACTCTAGTATTCTGGTCTGGAGAATTCCATGGGGTCACAAAGAGTCGGACACGACTGAGCAACTTTCACTAAAGCAGGGCTCTGTTTCTAATTGCATTATAAAAAAAATAATCTCCTGTTAACTTAAGCAAAGACCTGCGTCATGAGTTAAGATCAAATTTATTTTAGAAACACGATGTTAAAACACTGACTAAGGTCTTTGTTAAAAAAAAAAAAAAAAAAGCATGAAACTCAAGCTTCCTGGTTGTCAGGCACTCACTTTGGAGGCATCAATGACAATAAAGAGGAGAAAAATTCAATTTCAAGAAATGAAGACTCTGAGCTATCATGGATATAATAGATGTGTGACTGTGACCCAGATGAATTAATTTGCTAATCATTTCCATTTGCTCTCATCTGGAGCAACTCCCAGATTAGTATTTTTTCAGACAGACGGTCATTTCTCATTAGTGGGTCATAAAATCAGTTTAGTGGGTCAGGAAGAGGATTTTTTAAAAATTAAAACAAAACACAAATTCCCAGAATGTATCTCACACAGCAGTTTCGTGGAACACTTTTTCAGGGGTAGCACGCACGTACACAGCTTCCCTGGTGGCTCAGTGGTAAAGAATCTGATTGCTAATGCAGGAGACGCAGGAGATGCGGGTTCAAACTCTGGGTCGGGAAGATGCCCTAGAGAAGAGCATGGCAACCCACTCGAGTATTCCTGCCTGGAGAATCCCATGGACAGAGGAGCCTGACGGACTACAGTCCATGGGGTCACAAAGACTCGGACATGGCTGATCAAATGAGCACGCCTGAGCAAACACACACACACAAGCACATACTGAGTCATGAAGTTTGAGAAACACAGCCCTGGGCCTCTCACGGTGACATGTGTGGCCCACGACAGCCTCAGAATATGGGCTGGCCGCTCATGAGAATGTGTGCTTTCCAGACACAAGCTCATAACGAGTTGTTTTCTGCAGGCAGGCCACACCTGGACGCGATGGTTCAGCCAACTGCAGGAAATACACTTGGATTCACCCTCCACGATGGAAATGTGGCTACAAGATGCCAACGAGTTACATGTCCCATGAAGAGACAGGGCAGGAAAATGTGTCTGAGTCCCCAGATCCAGCAACAGCATCTGCCAGGCAGAACTCTGGCTGGGAAAGTGGACGCAGGGTGCTGAGCTACGAGACAGGAGATCAGTGCCCACCTCACAGTGAAGCAAAACCTCAAATGGACCGTGAATAACATGGGCTCTTTATTCATGTATTCCCCTCTTGATTGCTGAAACAAATCAAAGTTGGTTTAAAAAATGCATGAAGTTCCCTCAGCACAGAACTCTACCTTCCTAACCCATTAAACCAGAGAAAACCAATTCTGAATTGAGCCAATATTTTATCCGTTACAAATTCCACTCAGCTGTCCACCTCATGCAGCTGATGGAGACACCACCTCCCTCTGGTCCCCCCCCAAACAAAAAGAAGACATCAGCCCTCGTGTGTCCGAAGGCCCTGGGCCCAGGACGGTGGGCTGGGGTCTTGTTTCGCTTTAAGGCTGGGTGAGAGGAAGGGTCTTGAACCACAGGGGGAAGCGTCCAGAAAAGAGTGGTTAAGGACAGGGACAGGTGAGCAGAGCACGTGCTCGGCACCACCCCAGTCTGGCCGAACCCCGCCCCACCTGGAGCCCGGCGGGGCCGCACCGTGTCTTCTGTGTAATACAATGACCTTGCATGGCAGCAGCATGGTCCTTTCCTTCCTAGATGACTTTGGGAGGTGCCTTCCTGTCTGAGGCATCTCTGGTTCCAGGATGAGGAGTGATGGTGACCATGGCGTTGCCATCAACAATGGGCCCTCCCCTCCGGGGCCCCCCGGCCTATTTCCAGCCCCCGAGAGTTCCTGTCTAAGGCCAACGTCGCCTGAGGAATTCAGGGCATCCCGGGCCCAGCATTGTTCACATCACACATTCCTCTTCTTGAAAAGCTCCTGGATAGTTCTCATTCCTCTACCTCCCGGGAGAAACCATAGTCGAGGACGGGCCACCAGATCCCCCATGTGATGGGAACAAAGCGGGGACAGCCACAGGGTACCTCTGCCCACCAGCTCCCTGGCAGGGGGTGCTCAGACCTGCCCAGAGGGCTCGTCCACCCCTGACCCAGAAACCCCTGCCCACAGGAGCCCCTGTCCTAGGAGGCCCTGCCCATGGAACCCCTGCCCACCAGTTCCCTAGAAGCAGGTACTCAGACCTGCCCAGAGGGCTCACCCCTGTCCACAGAGCCCCTGCCCACAGGTCTAGCTCATCCCCAGCCACAGCCCTTGGAGCCCCTGCCCACGGTGCCTCTGCCCACCCCCAGCCACAGCAGCCAAGAACACCTATAAGCAGCCCCACCTGCGCCCTTGGCCCTAGCACGCTGCCCTTGAAGTGTCCGTGTTTCTACACCATCTGTCCCCCTGGTTCTTTGTGAAAACTGCGGTGAAAGCCTTGGGGAAGGGAAACAGATCACTGATTGTCTCCAAGAGCCTCACTCTCAGGCTTAGCAGGCGGGGTGAGAACCCTCTTGCCCCCTGTAGGTCACCGGCCAGGGTGGGAGACTGACCTGCAGTTGGAGGGGGGAGACCACAAGTCTTGAACACAGCAGGAGGGGAACAGGCGGAAACAGAGGATGGATGGAGGCTGCCGTGGGGAGAGGCTGGCACTGCCCCCAATCTGTCCACGAAGTGAAGACACCACCCTCTCTGTCTTGCTCGCAGAGGCCGGGCACGACGTGCCCACGAGGAGCCCACTCTCCATCAAGAGGTCAATCAGAGGGCCAGACCCGCCGCAGGGCAGAGCTCACAGGACCCCACACTCCGGGTGCCAGTCACCCCATCCTTCCCACCAACCACATCACCAGTTGGTGACTGGGGGTCTCTGTGGATACCTTCTGCCACAAGGAATTTCCCTCCTTTGTTTCTTGGCTGTAAGAAACCTGGAGACATGACAAGTCATGGAAATATTACAAATTAAAACAGCGAACCATCACTGATCATCTATGGGGCTGGTACAACACCTGCATACAGTGAAGCCAGGCTGCCCAGTGCTGGCAGGAGTGGGGTGCACCTCCTCGGTCCCCCCACCCCACACCTGCCCCCCAGTCTCATCTGCCCTCCTTCCCAGGGCCTCCCCAGGAGACAGCAGGCACCCTCCTGACACTCAGACCTGCTCATCTCACTTATCTGCTGAAACACGTCAGCGGCCACAATTTTAAGGAGGGTCTAAAGAAGAGGTACACTGGGGGGTTGCCTGGGGGCAGACTGAGCAGGACCCAGTAGGGCCAAAAACATGGACGATTCATGGCCAGGTTGGGGAGGCGGGCCAGACAGGGTACAATGTAAAGATGGCACCCGGGGTATCTTTTCCTTGGGATTTCCCTAGCACTGACCTGACGCCCTCTCCCCTGTGACCAGGCCCCAGAAAGGGCTCCAGGTCACCTGATGATAAGGAAGGAAGCCCCAGGGATGGCGAAGTTATTTAGTCAACGGCTCAGCCTCCTTTTAGCTAACTTTTCCATTGTGACCAGGCCAAGGGACAGAATACTCAGTGAATCAGCAGACATTGATGGAGCATCCTCTGACCCCAGGGAGGTTAGCAGGGGACGGAGGGGAATGTTACGTGGATGGTGCCATCCACTGGCCATGCTTACACGCACCCCCCTCCCCGGCCACACTGCCTTCCTCCCCCAGCCCAGGCCAAGCAGGACCTTCTCTTCTGCACTTGGAGCCAGGACCAAGACTCATCCTGTATGCCGCTCTGCAAGTCTCGACACCCACACAGGGAGACAGTGGGGGAGGGGGGATTCCTGTCCATCCTGGAGTCCCAGAACCTAGCACAGGTCCGGCCTTTAACAGGGGAAATCAATGAATGACTGAATGAACGAATGACCCAGGGGATAGACGCACGGCCGCAGAGAACATCCAGAGGGCTGGGGAGACAGACCCAAACCCCTGGAAGACCTGGGCTGGCCTGGGATGGGCAGCAGGCATTCTGAGCGGGGAAGGAGAAGGCTTGGGGCGAGTGGAGCCCTGGGAGCCAGCAGGGTCTGGTTAAGATGCAGCATGCAGAGTTCCAGAAATCAATGCTCATTTTTAAAACACTGCTGTCCGGAGCCACCTCCCTGTCTGATTCCAGGCTCCGCGTCGGTATTAAGTATCTTTCTATTTATAAAGTGACCCTCCCAGCAGCGGTGCAACTCCGGTCCCACACCAGCCACGCGGCGGGGCAATAGGGGCCAGAGGAGAAACTGAGGCCTGGAAACCAGACGCCAGGAACGCCAGGGGGTTGCTGCCGGGGAGAGGATCCCCAGCTCCGGGCCTCTCACCAGCTGGAAGATGCTGCCTTTCCCCTCGGTCCCAGGACCACCGCTGGGTAGGCCAGGCCTTCCAGAGTGAGTCCACAGAGCACCCGGGACAGAGCACTGGGGGTGGGGGGACATGAGCATGGGAGCTTGGCCTCCCACGCCCCCACCTCAAACCTTCCCCCAGCACGGCCTCTGCTTGGCAGGCCCCTTGCCTGGGGGCTGACCTCCCAATGTCTTGTCTGCGGCTCCCTTGAGGCCTCCAGGAGCCTGGATAACTTCTGCTCAAGGCCCAGGAGGAGGCTGACTCCCCCCACGCTGCCCTCAGGGCGTCTCCTGCTCACTCGGGCTTCAGGCTGAGGACTGTCCTGCTCCCTAGTCCCAGCCCCCGGCTCCTAGGTCCCTCAGGACCAGCACATCACAGGCCACACCACCACTTAGCAGGGTGACCCACAGAGCCCTCGAAACGTCAGAGGCCAGCCCCATAGCGCACATCACACTGGGCACAAAGCCACTGAGGAGGGCCTGCCGGTGGCTTCTGGCCACCTGCTCAGAAAATAGGGAAGGAAAGGGAGGGGCCAGAGAGGGGGACACTCAGGACCTTGCAGCTTGTACGCCCCCAAATCGGGGGCTCCTGAGGTCCCGCCCAGGTTAACCATGCGGCCGAGAAGCACTGCACAGGCGCCTGGGAAGGCCCTGGGCCAGGCACGAGGGGACATAGGCTCTGTACCTCTCACACTGAACCAGGAGGTCAGACCTGGACAGCGACCTAGAAATCACTCAGGTGGGTGCTTGCTTCACAATGGAGCACAACAGACTTCCGGGGTGAAGAATGGGCAAATCTGGGGTCATCCAACAAGGCAGTAGGACAGGCAACAGGAGCCCAAGGCTCCCGGCTGCACACTCAGGCTTCTCCCCTGCACTTAGCCCGTTCGACACTCACTCACTGGACAGAGGTCTGCAGGCACAGCGCCTGGCACCTGGGTTCAGGACATACTTGGTTCCTGCCTCCAAGAACCTGAAAATTTAATGAAGGAAGACAGCAATGGCTGGACTGTCCTAGCCCTTCATGTCAGCTCCTCCTGGAGGCTACGGTGTCATCTCTAGACACACTCAAAGATTTCCTTGGAGAGGGGTCACGTGTAGCAGCTGATTCACATTGTGGTACAGCAGAGACTAACCCATCATTATAAAGCAACTCTGCTCCAATTTAAAAAATTAAATAATACTAATAAATAAAAAATTAAAAAACAAAGCAAAAAAACTTCAAACAAAAAACACAAAAAAATCTGAAATGCAAAAAAATAAAATTTAAAACAATACAAATTTTAAAGCTTAAAAAAGATTTTTTAAAAGATAATGATAAAAGATCTCAAAGTTTTTAAAAAAAGAAGAAGCTTAAAATTTAAGAAGAAAGAGAGAAAAAAAAAAAACGGGGAGAGATGTATCAAACAGAAACTTCAGAACAGAGCAAATACTTCCAACAGCAGATGTGCCCAGGGGTACAAAACCAGGCAGTGTGTGGGTGATGCTTCCTCCAGGAGCACACGTGCCCCGGCCCTGACCCCTCGACCCCACGGCTGAGATGGACCTGCCTGCATGGCAGAGGGGAGGAAGGGCACCCGGGTCCCAGGGGGAGCTGACGGCATGGGTTGAGACCCAGAGACTGGACGGCATGGTGGGGCACGGCAGGACCAGAGGAGGAGGAGGGCCAGCCCTGCAGCCAGTGAGAGCCTTGGCAGCAGGGCTGCAGAGCCCAGAAGGCCACACAGAGCCTGGGCCTGCTCCCGGACAGCCGGTGACCAGTGCAGTCAATCCATCCAGACCCGATGCGCAACCCCATCCCAGGCCCAGCAGCAGCACAGGTTACCAGGTCCCAGGGCACGGCCACTCCAGAGAGCGGGGAAGACAGCTTGGAGGGGGCTGGGGAGGAAGCTGTTCCGAGGTTCAGGTGGGAGTCTGGGAGCACCTGCACTGGGACCGGGGGATGGAGAGACAGAGCCGGGGAGGAGACCACAAAGGCTGGAGGCAGGTGTCAGGAGAAAAATGGAGGAAGACTCCCTACATCTGGGGGAGGACAAGGGGTGGGGAGGGCCGCCCCGCAGGAGACCACCCACTGCCTGGAAGCGACGTCTCTGCCTCCGGTTAGTCACCTCCGGTGCCTACATGCGTACAGCAGCTCTGTGCCCACCAGGAGCTCAATCAACACCTGCAGGCAGACACTGATTACAAGGCAAGCATGACTCCGAAGCCAAAGAAAGCCAGGCTAGGCGACAGCGCTGATGGATCTGGAGCCAGAGCGGGTCACACGAATGGCCCATCCCACCACCTAACCCGCCACCCAACTCACTCTTCATCAGTACCGTCCGTGGCTCCTGGCCAGGAGCTGGTACTGGAGCGACCAGGCAGGGGCCAAGGAAGCTAAGTGGAAACACCCTAGAAGAGCCCCCCGAGATACCAACTCTGTGCTCTGGGGTGGGGCTCACAAGCCGCTCTTAAATTCCCAGGTGACTCAGATGCTTGATACGGACTAAGAACCACCAGTCATTAACCCCCTCGTTTTAAACATAAGCGGGCCTGCAAAGGGCTTCCCAGGTGGCCCTAGTGGTAAAGAACCCTCCTGCCAGTGCAGGAGACATAAGAGACATGGGTTCAATCCCTGGGTCAGGAAGATCCCCTGGAGAAGGGAATGACTACCCATTCCAATACTCTTGACTGGAAATCCCATGGACAGAGAAGCCTGGTGGGTTCATAGGGCTGCAAAGAGTCGGACATGACTGAAGTGACCTAGCAGGAATACACAGCTGATACACAGTGGTGTATGGCTTTGAACAGAGAACAGCCACAGTCCAGTCCATGCCTTCTCCCCAGGGCCACGGGCAGAGCTGGGCAGGAAGGTAGAGTAGCACCTGCCTGCTGGGACCATCGTGCGTCCCTCCCTCCAAGGCAGTTCGTGGAGAGCAGATGGGGGTGGTGCGGCCGTGATGGATGGGTGCTGCTCCTCTGGCTACTGCCAGAGGGCCAGGGAGGAAGAGGAGAAATGAAAAGCAGCCTGGAGATATTTTCCCTGTGATTTGTGCCGGCCGAGATGCCCTGGAGCAATATTTATCCTGCGGCTCTGTCCCACTTTCGTTTATTATCCAGCTTAGCCTGAGTTATCACAACCAGGACGGGACCCATAAACTAGCTACCTGACACCATCGGGACCATGCAGCGTATTTTAACATCTCAAGGAGCAGTTTCTACCCTCTAAGGAAATTTAAAGGAATAGGTGCACTCTTCACCCTCTGGGGACAGTGGCCATTCTGGAAGGAGATGCAAGAGCCCAGTCACTTGGTCGCCACTCCTGGAGCTGCAGCCGGGAGCCGGCACTGTCCACACCCCTCCACGCCCCTCCAACCAGAATCCCCCCAACCATCCTCTGCCACCGCCTCTTGTCCAGTCCCTAAGGCACACCTTCCAAAGGGGCCAGGTCATTTTCAGTGTTGGATATACGTCAGTCAGTTCAGTCAGTCAGTCGTGTCCGATTCTGCAACCCCATGAACCGCAGCACAGCAGGCCTCCCTATCCATCACCAACTCCCGGAGTCCACTCAAACCCATGTCCACTGAGTTGAATATATGTATGTATATGTGTGTATATATATATATATATGGTTGCACCAGGTCATTTTCAGAGTTGAATATATGCATGTATATATACATACGGCTTCACTGGGTCTTCGTTGCAGGGTGCAAGCATTTTTTCTCCAAGCAGCAGCAAACTGGCTTAGTTGTCACTCAGCATTTGGGATCTTAGTTCCCCAACCAGGGATCGAACTGGCACTCCCTGTAGATTCTTAGCCACTGGACCACCAGGGAAGTCCCCCAGGGTTGAATTTTACTCATGTGTCAACAGCAACTGATTAAAACATTTGCCAGTAGAGGAATGGATAACAAAATTATTGAGCATCTTCTATTACGGACTAGATCCATGCTGGGCAAAGGGGTTGGGGGTATACGACCAGGTCCCCAGTCATTACACGTACCAGATCGACCCAAACAAAGCGCAGGGCTGGATCGCTAACCACTCAGGAAGGACAGGCATCCACTGCGGGAGGGGACGGGACAGCAGGGCGGCCAGATCGTCCAGGACAAGGGATCCTCAGGGTTGGCATTGGCATCAAGGAAAACTTGATGAGGGGGTGGACGGTAATTCCGAGACTGACGACAGTTTCTAAAGATCACAGATTAGTCATGGGATCTAAGTTACTGGGCTTAGAGCATTGCACAAAACCGGAAGGGAAAAAAAAAAAGATCAAAAACTCCCTGCCCTCAGACAGCTTACATTCTGACTTGAGGACAAGGAGATGACCATGAAGAAACAGAAATCTGTCACGCACAGTGAAGTCAGAAAAAGAAAAACAGATGTCACATATTAACGCAAATGTATGAAATCTAGAAAGATGGTGCTGATGAACCCGTGTGCAGGGCAGCAAGAGAGACACGGACAGAGAGAATGGACTTGTGAACACAGCGGAGGAGGGGGAGGGTGGCATGAACTGAGACAGTTGCACTGACATGGATGCACTCCCATGTGTAAAACAGATAGCCAGAGGGAAGCGACTGTACAGCCCAGGGAGCTCAGCTCCTGGGGACCTAGAGGGCTGGGTTGGGGAGGGGATGGGAGACTCAAGAGGGAGGCACTATATGTATACATATAGCTGATTCACTTCATCGTACCGCAGAAACCAACAGTACATCGTAAAGCAATTGTGCTCTAAAAAAAAAAGAACTGAAAAATATAGTCTGATGTGCTAAGCAGAAAATAAAAAGGATGGGGGAGACCAGGAATATATGAGGGGTGGGGCTGGCAGGCAGCTCTTTTAATCTGTAGTCAGGAAAGGGCCGCCTGGTACCTTTGAGCAAGGGCAGCGGCAGGGGGACACCTTGGGAAGTTTTTATCATATTCCCGGCAAGAGATGATGGATGCTGCGGACGTGGAAGCACCAAGGAGGGCTGGATCCCGGCGCAGTAGGAGGAAGCAGGGTGGGAAAGCCCAGGGGGCTGTCAACACACGAAGGCGTCTGTCAGTCTTCCAGTGGAGGCGAGAACCCGTGACTGTGAGCCGAAGAGCTTTAGAAACAGGAGAGACTGTACGGAGGACCATCTGAGAGTCCCCACCCAATGGGGATGTGCTGGTGGCCCTTGAGGCCACCCTTGCATCCCACCCGGCAGGGCCTGCTCTACTCGGGGTCCATGTCAGCATTCCCCCGCACCCTGCTTGGCTCACTGGAGAGGCCTGCTCTCTGAACCTGTCTCATCTACAGGTGAGCTCCTCTGAGGCCGGCCATGTGATGGGGCCAACACCACCCCCCTGGGGGCAGAGGTCAGCTGGGTGAGCCCCTTCCTATGCCGCCCAGATCCACATATTAGATTCCGTTTCCAAGAATGGGATTTTGACGCCTGTGAAAAGATCTCTGCTTCTAGAAGTCTCCCCATAAAGTTGCTTTCGAACTCTGAGTTCCTTCCTAAGAACCTACGTTCCATACAAAACCCACGCTACCTGATATCCAAAGGCAAACTGGACACAGACAGGCAGGTCTGGGCCAAGAATATAGGTTTTTGATATGAAACAGGCATGGTTGCAAAGTCTGTCTCCACAGAAAGGAAGGGGAATACTGAGCCCCGGCGTGGACCCACATGGATGTGTCAAGAGGCTCTGGAATATTCCCCGGCAAACGCCATAAATGAGATGGATGGGAGAGAAATTCAGATTTAAGTGACATTTATTGAGCACCTTCTATTTCCAGGCTGTTCTATGACTTCACTCAATCTTCACGGCGACCCTGTGAGACAGGTACTGTGATCCCCAGATGAAGGAAGTAGAACGTAGGGGAGGCAGGACATGCTCAAGGTCACAGCAGCTGGAAAATGACAAGACACGGGGGATTCGGGACACCTCGCCCAAGACATTCTCCTAAATCACAGCCCTCCCACTGCCACTCGGCCTCCTAAACAGAGGGCAGAAGGGCCCCACCCGCAGGCCCCAGGCGATGGCTCATCCTGAGCCCAGGGAACCGCCACCTCCAGGCTCCCCTCCCCTCCCCCCAGGACCAGCACCCTCCAGGATGTGATGTTGACATAGTCTTCTTCCCTTCTCTAAATACGTTCAAAGCTGCCCCCTTTATCCAGGGCTCCACGCTCACCACTGTGCTCCACACCCTCCAATGAGCTGGGGGGCCTGGGAGAACCTCACAGATGCCGGGCTTTGCCCCACCTGACCTCAGCCCTCAGATTCACAGCTTTTCCAGCTGCGACTGCTCACAACCCCATCGGTACCCAGATACCTATGGCCTGAGCGTAAGGACAACCGTACGTTATAAACAGCGATGTCGCGTGACTCCTGGGCTGCACTTGCCCTGGGCTGTCACGTGGTAAAGCCACGCGGCCCTTCTCACCACTCTGGGTGGCTGGAAGGCAGGCACACAGCACTTGACACGTGCAGGAACTAAGGCGTGGGGGCCGAGGGACCCTCCCAATGACACTAAACTCATGAATCTCTGAACCAGAACTAGAAATCAGAGCTGCTCTCTTCGAGGCCAGAGACCTTTCTGCCAAACCATAGGCACTCCCTGTCTCTGCCCCAACGCCCTGAGTTCTCCCCTCCACGTCCTCAGAGACAGCCAGAGCCAATCAGCCTTCCCCACAGCCCATCCTGAAGCCCCAGAACACAGGGAGTGCCTTCTGCTCCCGGTGGGGAGGGCAGACTGCTTTACAGAGAGAAGGCAGCACGCGTGGAGGGCCGGCACCCTCTCTGAAGCTCCCACAGGCGCTGAGACCTCTGAGAAGGTGACAGGGCAGCCAGGGTCCTCTGCCTGATCACCCTCCGTGGAGAGTCCTATGGCGGTGGGGTTTCTGGGACGAGGAAAGAAAGATGGTAGGACGCGGGTACCCACCCCTCGTGTACCCGCCACACGAGATCACCCCCTTGAGTTTCTCCTTCCTTCCTCCTGAGTCAGGTCCAAACCTGAGCTCATCCATCCGCACGCCAGCTCCGTGCCAGCCAGAGCGGAGGCGGGTGGGCGGCCACGCGCCACTTCTCATTCAGTCATGTGCTCCTCAGGTGCTTGGCTAATAGAGGAGGGGGGCCACCTTGGCTTCCCGAAGGGCCGGGGAGGGCTGGGACGGGAGCTGACTGTCACCAAATCCTCCCCACCCACATCCTGTTCCTCCCTAGGCCCGACAACCTCCCTAGAGACATCCATCAGAGGAGAGCCGGGATGCCTACGGCCTGAGTGAGTGATGATGCTTCCCAGATGGGCGGGGAGGCAGGGGGATGACAGGAGTGGGGAAGAGACCACCCCCGCTCCCGCTGCTCTCAGCTCCCGTTGCTCTCACGCTCGCCCTGTCCCGCACGTTCCTAGAGTCTGCGAATCCTGTCCTTGGTGCCACCCACTGGGCAGCTTCGGGCAGGGCCGGTGGCCTGCCCACCCAGCACCCCCAGGAACCCTGGTACATACATGCTGTGGACACACTCGTACAACCCCGCTCTTTTGGTTCTGAGGTGAAGGCGGGCCTGAAAAGCAATTTCACAAAGACCTTATCAGCTGGGAGGTTTGAAGCATGTGGAAGGAGCTGGGATGCCAGAGAGAGATGCGGGATTTTTTTGATGATAAAGAAGTGAGGGAGTAGTCTTCACTGTGGACTGTGCAGGGCCCCTCACAGCGAGCTGAGCTGAAAGGTGTGTGGAGTCTTTGAGCTCCTGCGGCGAGTTTAGTGCATTATTTGTGACAGACGGCCCCCCGGGGCCCCACAGCGGAGTCACCCGGAGGCCGCCTTCATCCACAGAGGCCACAGCTGCTGCGGACTTTACTCCCTCCTGGGGCATCTGCCCACACGCTGACCCTGCAGAGTCATGCCCAGAGCTCCCACAGGAGCCAGAGGAGGTGACCAGCAGCACGCTGCCCCAGACGGGGATTCTGCAGGTCCAGCATAAGGCTCTCCAGCCCCACCCGGCTCATGCCAGCCAAGGACGTTGGGAGACCCCAGCCTTGGCCCCTGCATTCCAGGTCAGGGGTCACCTCTGTGCCCCGTAGGCTTCTAGTTCCTGCCTTCCCAAGCCTGCAGAGTGTCCACGGGAGGCATGCTCACAGCGCTGAGCCAGCGGCTAACAAATCTGGCCACATTTGAAAGGCCTATGCACCCCAAACCCAGCCCACCCTGGGCTCCATGCCCCACGCCCACTCCAGACCCCACATCACGCCCCTCCAGCTGGACGTTGGGTCCATACCATCCCCCATCTTCACTGGGCACTGGGGTGCCCGAGCATTACCCTCACCACCAAAGGGGAGGATGGTACAAAGGCACAAGCCACAATCCCAGCCCCAGGGTGCTTGCAGCCGTCTCTAGTCTAACCGCGAAGGTAGATATTGGTCATGGCAACCCACTCCAGTGTTCTTGCCTGGGGAATCCCATGGACAGGGGAGCCTGGTAGGCTACGGTCCATAGTGTTGAAAAGAGTCAGACACGACTGAAGCAACTTAGCATGCACACACCGTCCCAGAAATATGTCTTCATCTCTCTGCTTCTTCCATGGCTGATATAGAGTAACTTCCTCGATAGAAGAACTAGAAACCCAGTCTCCCCTTAGAGCCCTGATTCTAGGGTTCAGTGTCACTGGTCATCAGCGAGATCAAATCAAAGCCACAATGAGATACCACTGCACACCTACCAGAAGGTGAGAACAGAAACAGAAAACACCACGTGCTTGTACAAACACGAGCATCCAGATCCCTCACACACCACCGTTACTGGGAGCAGAGACTGAAACAACCACTTTAAGAAACGGGTCACGTCTACACAAGTGCAATCTACCCATGTTCCACATCCCGGCAATTCCACTCTTGGCTGTAAACCAATAGACATGGGTTTTGATGAAAAGAATATGCCGAGATATACTACTTAAAAATAGCCCAAACCTGGAAACTACCAAAATGCCTATCAGTGGTACAAATCAATCAGATCGGTTAGGCAGAGTCCCACATGTGGCTAGACCACACAATGATAAAAAATAATGAACTACACCACTTGTAGTTGGGGCGGGCAGGGAATGTGGAGGAAAAGTCAGGCACAGCAGAGCTCATACTGTACGATCCTCTCAACATCAAGTTCAAAACTCGTCTGTGTAGTCAGACACCTGGGGAGTGGCTCTGCTGACCAGGATAGTGGCTGGAGGGAAAGGCAGGGGAGTCAGGAGCGCTAGCGACACTCGGTTTCTTGATCTGGGCTCCAGCCACTGTATAAAGGTCCACTGAGTGCTGCATCTTTGTGTGTGCAACTTATACATCAGCAAACGGTTTGGAAAACTCCCATTTCTCTCCATTCACAAGAGAGGGCCTCAGGACTGCCCTGGTGTTCCGGGGGCTAAGCCTCCACACTCTCAATGCAGGGACCCTGGCTTCAATCCCTGGTCACGGAACTAGATCCCACATGCTGCAACTAAGATCCAACGCAGTCAAATAAATTTAAAAGAATAAAAAGAAGAGAAGGCTCCACCCCCTGCAACTCTTTCATATTAAGGGACAAAGCTGTTCGTGTAAAAGAAATCACTGATCGTCTGCGAGTGCATGTAATAATGTAGTATTTTTTCATCTCCAAAATGAAGACAGTGAGATGATCTCTAAGGAACCTTCCAGCTCTAGACAGTCTGATGCTTTGATCCTGTTCTTAGTAAAACCTCATTAATCGGTAATCAGAAATCCTCCTCAAATTAGTGAAAAGTAAAAAAAAAACAAAAAAACAAAAAAACAGAACATTTGTTTAAACACGACAGGGTGACTGCTTTCAAGAATAAGCATATCACAAATTAAAATGTAAATGTCCACTAAATCGAAGTTAATGAAAAAAATGGCAATATACATTAGGCTTACACTACTTAACAATGCTCAAATGTTATTAAAATTCTGTGTGTCGCTCATCTGAGATCTTTATTTCAACCATTTTAATCAAGAGGAGTCAAGAATGCCAAATGACTACATCTGCCGTGTGACTCAGTGACATGGGCACAGACAGCCCTCACTTCCGAGCCTGGCCCTTCCCTTCTCACACCAGGGGCAAGGCGAGCCCAGGCTGAGCCCCGAGCTGACCCCTCCTAGAGGACCATCTCTGCACCAGGCTGCCTTGGAACACGGATTACTTAGGAGACTTAAGACACCCCCGGGAGTGGGTTAGCACCACCGTCAGCCGTCGAGTCGTGCAGGCAGCAGGGCGGGATTCGAGGCGACATCATAAATAAAACCTCTGCTCGGTGGCTAATCTCCCGGGCGCCTCACAAGCACACAAACAGATCCACGACGAAGGCCGCAGTCTGTGAGCTTCTGCTTGAGGCGCCTCCCCCCCTCCTGCCTCCTGCACAACAGCAGCGCTGCCGGCCCCTCCCCCAGGCCTCAGTGTCTCCCTCCATACGATGGGCACACCCGCTCCACAACCCCCCTCGCCTTGCCTTGCAGACACAGGGACTGATGAAATTGGACTATTTCTGGGCTCCCTTGGCACGCAGGGGAGCAAGGGAGCACGGCTCAAAGGAAGTCACTTCCTGGGGCCACTTGAAAGGGCAGACCTGATCAGAGCATCGGCTCCTCCAGGACGTTCCCTGACAAGAGAGCCAGCAGACCTGGACCCCTCAGTCAGCTCTGCTTTCCCACTGGCCAGGGATGGGGGTGCCAAGTACTTGGCTCATAGGGTCCAGCTCCTCTGCTGAGATCTAGACGCACTGAGGACCTGCCAGCTGGGCTGGGCTGGGCCTCGCATGTGAACTCCCCCCTCCTCCAGGCTCCACCACCTGTCTCTGGACCAAATTCGGATCACAGAGAGGCATTTCCTGAGCTCTGCCAGCCTGCTGACCCCGGAGGTTAATCCGACCCCTCCACAGCCAGGCCTCACAGTGATGAGGGTCCCCCCGCCAAAGCAAGGAAAACAGGAAATCCTAGCATTTCAGGGGCCTGAGACAGAGTTGAGCGCCAAATCCAGAAAACTCTGCTCATGTGTCTAATTGACTACTCATTACTGAGTGCCTGCCGTTCATTTATGGAACAGACGCGCATGAGACACCCACTATGTGCAAGGAACGGGGTGCCTTCCTACCCACCCTACATCCCAGGAGCGGGACCCTGCCTGTCCCTGCTGCCACTCTTCAGGAGCCAGCTGCCTGCCACTCCACTCTGCAGACCTGGACCTGAAAACAGAGGTGAAAACAGTTCCCAGGATTGTTGTGAGATGCAAACTGGAAATCTACATGAAAGGAGGTTCATTGCTGTTGTTCAGTCGCTAAGTTGTGTCCAACTCTTTGCGACCCCATGGACTGTAATCCGCCAGGGTTCCCTATCCTTCACCATCTCCTGGAGTTTGCTCAGGTTCATATCCATTGAATCAGTGATGCCATCCAACCATCTCAACCTCTTTGGAAACAGAAGGCTGTATTAGCACTGGGGGTCAGACTGTCCCTCCCCTCCCTTTTCTTTCCTAGGGACAAGATGCCAGCCCAGCTCAGGTGTCCGCAAAGCCCTCTGCAGCTCAGCACCCCAAGAGGCTCTCCCTCCCTCCCGGCATCCTCTCGCCCCAGTCACCCCACCTTCCAGGTCAGGACTGTGGGTGGTAGGCGGAGGTCCCACAGAGATGAAAGAACTGAGAAGGTCATCCCATCAATGGGAGGGAGGTGCCCAGCAGCAGCAAGTGAGTCCCTAGCATCCGGGGGGTGGCAGCTCACTCAGGAGATTGTCTGTATCCTCCAGGACAGAGCAAGGATTACACTGCTGTGTCATCTGCTCCAACTCTTCCTGCCAGGAGTCGGGTATGATACCTCAGTAATACGGCCGGCTGACGCTCCCCGCAGAGATATGCAACTTACACACGCTGGATCAGGCACCGCATGCTGACATCTATCTCCCACAGAGAGTTCCCACTCCAGGATGTAAGGCCAGGGACATCCTCCTCAGGGCAGCATGAAGTTGCAGGCAGGACACGAGCCTGGGGTCAGGGGGCACAGGGGGCCAGCCCCAGTGACCTGAGGCCCAGGCACCATGACTGATCAGATCGTTGAGTTGCAGAGTCTACAAGATCCGGTGCCAGGTGTGGCAGAGAGGGAGCAAGTGGACACAGAGGGGGAAAATGCAAAAGGAGAAAGCACAGTCCCTGCATCACGTCCTGGGCTCCAATTCTGGGGTTAAGACGTGCACACAAATATTTTACCACAGGGCAGAGCGTGTGTGCTAAGTCGCTTCAGTCATGTCCGACTCTTTGTGACCTTATGAACCATAGCCCGCCAGGCTCCTCTGTCCATGAGATTCTTCAGATGATAACACTGGTGTGGGTTGCCATTTCTTTCTCCAGGAAATCTTACCGACCCCAGGGATCAAACCCGAGTCTCCTACGTCTTCTGCATTGGCAAGTGGGTTGTTTACCACTAGCGCCACCTGGGAAGCCCGAGCAGAGTGTGGCAAGTGACAAGACAGAGGTAGAAACATAAAGAGAAGACTCAAAAGAGAAGAGATCAGGACTTCCCTGGTGGTCCAGTGGTTAAGACTCCACGCTTCCACTGCAGGGAACATGGGTTTGATCCTTTGTCAGGGAACTAAGATCCCACATGAGCCCAAAAAATAAAACTAAATAAATATTATTTTTTTAAAAAAGGGGTGGGGGTGAGATCATCATATTCAACTAGGGGACAGGTAGGGGTGATAGGGCTTTAGGGCTTTAGGGCTTTAAGGGCAAGATCTTTACACCAGACCCTGAACAGGCTTCCCTGGTGGCTCAGATGGCAAAGAAGCCGCCTGCAATGCAGGAGACCTGTGTTCAGTTCCTGGGTTGGGAGGATCCCCTGGAATAGGAAATGGCAACCCACTCCAGTATTTTTGCCTGGAGAATCCCATGGACAGAGGAGCCTGGCAGGCTACAGTCCATGGGGTTGCAAAGAGTCGGACATGACTGAGTGACTAAGCACACACATACATACTAAACAGAGACGCCACAGGATGACGGAGAAGGAGAGAGAGGATAGACTGTGATCCAGGTGGGGAAAGCCCAGGTTCACCCACCAGCTCACCCAACCACTGCCTGCAGCGCCAGGCAGCTCGCCTGTGGCAGGCGCAGAGGTGGGCAGGACAAACTCGCCTGGGAGGGTCTGCATGACCACAGCAGGGACCATGGAAGAGGATGCGAAGAAGCCTGGAAGAGAGCGTTGGGGGCCTGCTGGAGACATTCACTCCTCTTGCCAGTCTGTCAGTGGCAGGAGGAAGGAGGAGGCCTGTGTCCTCCGAGAGCCCCACGGCCCTCCACCCAGCAGGCAGCCCGGGGCCCCGCCGTCGGGCCCGGCTCTCAGGATGGGCGAGATGAAGCTTTGAGCTGTGGCCCAGGACGCCTGGGAAGCAAAGGGGGACACAAAGCCCAGGGTCTGCTGTAACCATACGTTGTCTCACTAACTCCCCTTAAATCCACCCAGGAGACCTATTAGCGCAGCTGAAAAAGTGCTGAGGGGAAGGAAAATGGTCCTTGCTTGGCCCAAAATCAGAGTTGGATTAAAGAAACCAAAGAGCTGAAAATGCCCTCTTTCTCTTTCTCTCCAAACATCCATCACCTGCGGTCCCCGTTGTCACTGTCATCTCCTCCCCAACTGGAGGACGGGCCTGCCAGGGCCATCACCGGGACTCTGATGGAACGAAGCTCATGCCTTCTCTGCTGTTGGTTCTGGAGGTCTTGTGAGCCAGGGACAACCTTATTACGATGGAAGCCCCCAGCCTCCACCATCACAGGATCACTGATTTAGCACCCAGCTGCACACAACACCATTCCGGAAGTGGTGGAGAGCAAGTTAAACAAACACAGGATGATAAAATCTCAACACAAAAGACTGTCGAGCAGGGGCTGGAGGCTATGTGTGGGCGCTGGTGCCCTGAGCACTTTCCCTGGGCCAGGCTCTGCTCTCACCATACCCATACTTCCTCCTCAGACGGTGAGCTGCTCTAAGGGACCCTTGAGGTCCCATCCATCTAGACAAATGGTGCTGGACCTCCACTTACCCATCCACAAAAAAACGAAGCTGGACCCCTACCTCACACCATAGATAAAACCTAACTCAAAAGGGATCAGGGATATATTTGTAAGAACTAAAACCACAAAAGTCTTAGAGGAAAACACAGGAGTCAATCTTTGTGACCTTGCACTAGGCAATGGTTTCTTAGGTACACCAGGAGCAAAAACAAGAAAAATTAGGTAACTTGGGCTTCATCAAAATTAAAAACTTCTGTGCTGCAATGATAGCACCAGGAAAACGAAAATGAAAAGACGACGCACAGAATGTGAGAAACGATACACAGATCTGACAAGGGGAGATATATAAAGGACTCTTACAGCTCAATAATTAAAAGACAACTCAATTAAAAATAGACAGTGTATATTAATAGATATTCCTATACAAATGGCAAATAAGTATGTGAACGAAGCTCAACATTATTCATCATCAGAGAAATGCAAATCAAAACCACAGTGAGATACCATTTCACACCCACTAGGATGGCCACAAAAAAGACAGACAATAACAAGTGTTGACAGTGGTGTGGAGAAACCAGAGTCCTATACACACTGCTGGTGGGAATACGTAATGGTGCAGCTGCTTTAGAAAACAGCTGGGTGGTTCCTCAAAAAAGTGAGACCCAGAGTTACCATGAAAAGTGAAAGTGAAAGTCACTCAGTCATGTCCAACTCTTTGTGACCCCATGGACTATATAGTCCATGGAATTCTCCAGGCCAGAAGACTGGAGTAGGTAGCCTTTCCCTTTTCCAGGGGATCTTGCCAACCCAGGGATTGAACCCAGGTCTCCCACACTGCCGGCAGATTCTTTACCAGCTGGGCCACAAGGGAAGCCTAAGAATACTGGAGTGGGTAGCCTATCCCTTCTCCAGCAGATCTTCCCAACCCAGGAATTGAATCAGGGTCTCCTGCATTGCCATATGACCCAGCAATTCCTCTCCAAGGTACATAACCACGAGAGGTGATGACATGTCCACACGTGAGCTTGTACACAAATGTTCACTACAGCATTGCTCATAATAGCCAAAAAATTGGAATAACCCAAATGTCCACCAAGTGATGAATGGATACACAAAAAGTGGCATACCTATCCAATGAATCACCATCGAGCAATAAAAAGTAATGGAGTATGGTACTTGCTACAACATGGACGACGTCATGCTAAGTAAAAGAAGCCAGTGACAAAAGACTCCACTTACAAGAAATGCCCAGAATAGACAAGTCTGTAGAGACATGGATCAGTGGTCGCCCAGGGCCAGAGGTGGAGTAGGGGCTGGGGAGAAATGAAGGGTGACTACTAATGCGGGGTGGGGGGTTTAGGGGATGATAAAACACTCAAAAATAGACAGTGGTGATAGTCAGACAACCTTGGAAACATATAAACCATTGAGTCATACGTGAAATGGCTGGATTGTTCACTCATGCAGCAACAACAGAGGACCACAGGCTGGGTGGCTTAAACATCATGAATCTATTTTCTCCTGATCCTGGAGCCT
Organism: Bubalus bubalis; assembly: GCF_019923935.1. Lineage (NCBI taxonomy): Eukaryota > Metazoa > Chordata > Mammalia > Artiodactyla > Bovidae > Bubalus > Bubalus bubalis. The sequence continues at coordinate 13,295,861 of NC_059160.1, read as the reverse complement.
AGAAATCCAAGACCACGGTGGTGGCAGTTTTGATTTCATTCTGAGACCCCTCTCCTTGGCTTGCAGACGGCCATCTTCTTCCCATGTCTTCATATGGTGCCCCCTCTGAGCGTGTCTGTGTCCTGATTATCTCTCAGAGGACAGTAACCATATTGGATTAGGATGCACCCTTGTGACCTCATTAACATTAATCACCTCTTTGGTGGTGGTTTAGTTGCTAAGTCGTGTCCGACTCTTGCGATCCCTGGACTGTGCCTGCCAGTCTCCTCTGTCCATGGGATTCTCCAGGCAAGAGTACTGGAGTGGGTTGCCATTTCCTTCTCCATGGATCTTCCCAACCCAGGAATCAAACCCAGGTCTCCTGCACTGCAGGCAGATGATTTACCAACTGAGCTATAAGGGAAACCCTAATCACCTCTTAAACACCCTATTTCCAAATGCGGTCACATTTGGAGGTCCAAGGGGTTACAACTTTGACATATGAACTTAAAAGGGCCACAGTGCAGTCTGTAACGATGGGAGAATTTTGTGGTATGTAAATTATATCTCAATACAACTATATTTGGGCTCCCCAGGTGGCGCTAGTGGTAAATAACCTGAATGCCAATGCAGGAGATATAGGGGATGCGGGTTTGATCTCTGGGTCAGGAAGATCCCCTGGAGGAGGGCATGGCAACTCTCTTCAGTATTCTTGCCTGGAGAAACCCATGGACAGAGGAGCCTGGCGTGTTAGAGAACACAGTGTTGCAAAGAGTCAGACACAACTGAAGCGACTTAGCAAGCACACACGTATAACTATATTTAGAAATCCACCACAAGGTCTCAGTTCAGTTCAGATGCTCAGTCATGTCCGACTCTTTGCGACCCCATAGATTGTAGCACGCCAGGCTTCCCTGTCCATCACCAACTCCTGGAGCCTACCCAAACTCATGTCCATTGCATCTGCGATGCCATCCAACCATAAAACCGGGAGCCAGGTAATTCAACCATACACATTACAACTGGGGAACCGGAGCCCACAGAAGGGGAGCTGCTTGCCCTGAACCCCAGCAGGTCAGAGGCCAAGCAAGAGGCTCCTACTCCAAGTGTGGGGCTCCACGTACTACACCCTCCTTCCATCTTCATCTCCTAACCCCAAACTGAACCATGGGGAAAGTACGAGAACATTACAGTTAAGAAGAAAAATGCCTAAGAAGCTAGATCATGTGCAATTAAGAAGCAAACACACTCCACGACTTGTGGGGACAGGGGGGCAGACAGCACAGCTCCAAGGAGGCCCTGGAAGAATCCCGCCGTGACACGCACAGCAAGAGAGAGAGTCCGACACTCACTTCATGTCTGTCGTCTGCCAGGTGGAAGAGGAGCATGTTCCTGGAAAAGATGTGGTTTCCAGAAGAGTTGGCACTTCAGCTAATTCTTGAAGCATGGGCCTGAGTCCACTGGTCTGGGGGCTTTCCAAGCCAAAGGAAATGCGTGACCCCAGGCAGGTCATTTCCAGACCTGTTCAGCAAACAGCAAGCTGGCCAGAGCAGCGGAAGCAGAAGCTTTGTTCCAAGAGCAGCAGGGGATACCCAGCAAAGGGACACCGAGGTCAGGTTCCCGATAGCCTGCCCGCTATGCTCAGAAGCACAGACCTGAGTTCGTGACTGAGCTGCCAAAGGTTCTGGGCAGGTGTGGGATGTCACCTGAGCCAGGCTAGGGGAAGGGGATTCGAGCATGGCCAGCAGACGGCTGGTGGCCACTTCACTGGCTCTTGCACGAGGCTTTCACAGGATAGGGGAGGATGGGGACAAAGAAAGCAGAAGAAAAGACTCAATGGGAGCCGGACCCCGGAAACGCTCTGCTTCCAAGAGGGGCACTCTCGAATTCATCGTAGTTAAATTTAGGAAGCAAGACATTGAGGGGACTCTCTGCAGGCCCTGAAAAGCTGCCAAATCCTGGAGCCCGTGTTGTGATCCAGTGCTGACAGCCCTTCATCTTTTCCATTTCTTGTATTTTTTTAGGCGGTAGAGGGAGGGAGGGGGAGGGGAGAGAGACACAATGGAGTTGCTCGGTGAACAAAAGCCCCGGTACATTTCTGTTCGTCATTTTCATCAGGGCGTGCTGCTCCATCAGCACCCTATAATCAGAGGTAAGCAGGGGCACAGCCCATAACGTGCAATTCAAGCATCGAGGCACCTGGACGGCGCTGGGCCTGCCTGCCCACGTCCCGCCAAGCCTCTGTCTCTTCGGGGGCGGGGAAAGAAGGGCCAGGGACTCAGAGGAGGAGAAATGAAGTGAAAAGAAAGTCACTCAGTCGTGTCCGACTCTTTGCAACCCCACGGACTCTAAGGAATTCTATAGAGTCCATGGATTAGAGTCCATAGGGTCCATGGAATTCTCCAGGCCAGGATACTAGAGTGGGTAGCCTTTCCCTTCTCCAAGGGATCTTCCCAAACCAGGGATCGAACCCAGGTCTCTCACATTGCAGGCAGATTCTTTACCCGGTGAGCCACAAGGGAAGCCCAAGAATACCGGCATGGGTAGTCTATTGCTTCTCCAGGGGATCTTCCCAACCCAGGAATCGAACCGGGGTCTCCTGCATTGCAGGCGGATTCTTCACCAACACGGAGGAGGGGAGGACTTGGCATAAGAGGTCGAGAGGCCTCGGTTCGAGCCCTTGCTGTTCCCCCACCAGGTCTGTGACCTTGTGCAAAACACGGCCTGTCCCAGCTTCCGCTGCTCGGTCTTCAGTGACGGCGACTAGTAGTTATTCCACGTCTGCTCTGTGCCAGCGACTATTTTAGTTGCTTTGCCCTCACAAAACCTCCTGTGAGAGGAGCATGAGTCTCCCCCGTTCCACAGATGGAGAAACCGGGGTGCAGAAGTTAAACAGGTTAATCAAGGTCGGAAAACTCTGTCTAGTTTCGAAACCCTCACTCTTTTTTTTTTAATTATTTTATTTTTTAATTGAAGTATGGTTGATGTACAGTGTTTGCTGTACAACAACGTGGTTCAGTTACACACACACACACACACGTATATACACACATTCTTTTTCATTTTCTTTTCCACTGTGGTTTATCACGGGATATTGAATACAGCTCCCCGTGCTATACTGTAGGGCCTCGTTGTTTATCCATCCTATGCATAATCGTTTGCATCTGCTAATCCCAAACTCTCATTTCTTCTCTCCCCAACTCCCCCCGTCGTGGCAACCGCAAGTCTGCTCTCTGTGTCTGAGTCTGTTTCTGTCTCATAGACAAGTTCATTCGTGTCATACTTTAGACTTCACATGAATGATATCGCATGAAAACTCCCATTCTCAAACTATACACACCAGTGTGAAATAGGTGGAAATAACCCTGCTCTCCACTCTCACCCACTTGCCTGAGGCTCAATGGGGAGAACCCGTGCCCGATACTGCAAGGGTATCACCTGTATCGATACCATTGGCCTTCAGAAGCTGCAGGATTCAAGCAACCATGGATTGAAAAACAAAATTTTTTTTTTAATTCCAGAAAGTTCCAAAAACTCAAAAGTTGAATTTGTTGCACACTGGCAACTACTGATGTAGCATTTCATTGTGTGTGGGCTTCCCAGGTGGCACAGGTGCTAAAGAACCCACTTGTCAAAGCGGGAGACATAAGAGACACAGGTTCAATCCCTGGGTGGGGAAGATCCCCTGGAGAAGGAAATGGCAACCCACTGCAGTATTCTTGCCTGGAGAATCCCCATGGACAGAGGAGCCCGGTGGGCTACAGTCCATGGGGTCGCAGAGTCAGACATGACCGAAGCGACTGAGCACGCCTGTACGCAGAGATGATTTATAGTATATGGCAGAATGTGCACAGTTATTTGCAAATTCTATGCCATTTTATCAAAGGGACTCAAGCATCTGCAGATTTTGGCATCTGGGAGATTCCTGGAACCCCATCCCTGGATACCCAAGGGCAGCTATACTGTACTTACTCCAGGTCAAAATGTGGCAGTTCCCAATCAGCTAGACCTCCCCTCACCTAGGGCCTTCTCGTCCAGAAGGTGCTCCCAGCGGGTCCAGCCCTGCTCCACTGCTCACCCACGGTCACATCCTCACGATGCTCTCGGTCCCTGAACTCTACTCGACTCTTAGAAGCAAAGTCCATCTCGTCCTGATTCCAGATTCTGGGGGACTGTCCTCTCCAGAGATGGTGGGTGGGATTGGCACCCCCTCCTAACGACTGCCCCCCCTATCCTGGAGGGGGTCATGTGAAAGGGTACAGAGTGCCCAGCGCAGGGCCTCACGATAGGCTCTGGACTCAGGCACCCCCACACCCTGGACACCCGTACCCTCAACAGTCACTCCTTCCAGTGGAGCATCCAGACACATCTGGAGCTCCTGATGCCGCGGGAGGGACACCAACCTGTTATTAACAGAGGAAAATGGGACCCGACACTGTCAGTGATCTGAAACCTCCCAGCCGATGGAAGCTTTGTTTTTTCAATAAATAATAAATAACACAGGGTGTTTATTTCTCCAGCAAGTCGTATTTCTTAAGGATCACTAGGCTCGTACGTCAGGGCTGTCATCCGGGGAAGGAGAGAATGATACGGTGGCTTCAAGTCCTTCTCTTTCGCGAGGAGTTCAGAGCACCTCACGCAGACCCGCTCCGTCATCCCTCCGGCTCTTAGCGGGCGGGCGGGGGACCGGCAACCCACCTGCGGCGAACACCCGCTGACAGCCCCAGGGGCCAAGTCCTCCCTCCCCGGCTCAGCCAGCACCCACCTGGCCCCATCTCCAGTGCCCATTCTGCATCAGGCAGGGGGCCTGCAAATGGACAAGTGGTCTCTTGCTCGAGACTTTTGCTCGAGACTGACAGACAGACGTTCCCGTCTCAGCTCACACCCGACGGTGCACAGAGAACACGTCCTCCAGGACAGCTCGGTTAGTTCTAACCCCTGAGCAGCCTCCTCGGGAGGACCTACGAAGGACCATCTACCCTCTCGGGACAGGATAAACACCAGGCACTTTCAGAACGGGGCGTCTCTGTCTCAGGAGTGTCAACAATCACAGGACGCCTCCTACATCATGCTCCTTGTGCGGGTCATTCCTCTCCGCGTGATTCGTGGTCATCCCAGGTGGCACGAATGGTAAAGAACCCACCCGCCAATGCAGGAGACATAAGAGACGCAGGTTCGATCCCTGGGCCGGGAAGATGCCCTGGAGAAGGAAATGGCAATCCCACTCCAGTACTCTTGCCTGGGGAATTCCATGGACGGAGGAGCCTGGCGGGCTACAGTCCATGGGGTCGAAAAAGAGCTGGACACGACTGAGCCACTAAGCACAGCACACAGCACAAGGGCCCAACATAACACGTGACCCAGACACAACACGGAAAGCAGGGGCCACAGACCGGCATCCTAACGGCCTGGGGATTTCATTCCGGATGCATCGTGTTTTAACTTTTTTTAGTTAGTTGCCAACAGTTAAAAATCAGACTTTACCCCTCAAGTCAGGGGTGCAGGCTTCCCTTGAGAAACAGAGGCTCGGGCAGTACTAGGCTGTTTCTGACGCGGCAGCAGGCCCTGGACAGCAGGTGCATCCGCACACGGGGGGCGAGGCCTATTTCACGCACCTGAGTCTGCAGCGCTGCGTCCAGTTTGGCTGATGGAACCGAAGGTGCGCGGAGTTCACTTCCGACCACGAGCCCCCAAGGGTAAGCACTCGATCTACTTCTCTTGCTGTGGAAGGGGAGCCTCTTAGGAATCACTCCCAGAGTGAAACATACACAGTGCAAATCCACGCCCCTGGACAGCGGCTTCAACAAGCCTCTAAAACAGGGACTGCGCCTTCTAACTCACTACCTTGGGTGGTTTCAAGGTCAGACTTAAACGAAGATCTGAGTCCTATGTCTGCCCTCAGGCACCTGACTGCAGGCTGGCATTTCACAGCCCAGAACAAGATCTCCCATTACGCTGGGAAAGAGTGCCCGCTGTTTGACACATACAAGACGGGGAGAAATGGGGAGGGAGGTTTAAAAGGGAGGGGATGTGTGTATACCTATGGCTGATTCATGTGGATGTATGGCAGAAACCTACACAATATTATAAAGCAAGTATCCTCCAATTAAAAAAATTTTAAAGGGAGGAGAGGTGAAGAAAAGGAGAGAAAGAGAAGAAGAGACAGACACAAACACATATAATATTAATATATCAATGCATATTAATGCAGTTTTATTTGGAAGTACTATTAATGCATGATTATTTAGGTATATTAAAACCTGAACAAACTTGATGTCCAACAATGGGGAAACTGATAAAAACTCAAACTCAGCCACTTAAAAGTCTAATTGTGATGATTATGGGAGAATATTAAATAAAGCAAACAGAGTGCAAAAATCTACCCACATTATGACTATAACCATGTAAAAATTATGTTTGCAACTAAGTACAGACTAAAGGCATGGTGGAAAATGGAAAGTTGATTTGTCGAGGTGGCAGGTGGCAGGTCTTTTTTCTCTCTTTCTTCCTTTGATTTGTATTTTTTGCACAGCATTATTTATACAAGAAGTACTTTTTTTAATACCCATCCCTCTCCTGATCCCAAATTGAGTGAGTACAGCCCAACCAGAGAGTGATGAGATCAGGCATGGCTCCTTTCCCAGGGGGTCCCTGGGGGTCACACACAGGTTCAGGAGCGAAAAGCTGGGGGCTTCAAAGGAAGCCCCCCAGTACCCGCCGCCCCCACTCTACAGGATACAGGGGAGCTCAGCTCCTCTGGCCCAGCGGGCACCTTGGGGCCACTCTCTGCTGCTCTGCCATTGGTCATGGGTTCAGAACCTGTCTTCTGATTCCATGGCAGAAAAGAGAGGTTCTGGGGCCTCCAGACAGGCCTGTCCCTCACTCGCTCTTTTCTTTCCAATACACATTTCACCATGCCCATCACTGTAGACTCAGGAGCCAGGTCTATGGAGGGGGCTGGTAATTCAGAGCACAGGAAGCACCCAAGCACCTTCTAGAAGACGGGCTCAGCATAGCATCAATCCAGACCCCATGGAGAGCCTCCAGGTGAGGGCGGGCCTGAGGTTCTGGTCCTGTGGACACCAGAAGACCTGACCCCGCAGTGGCCAGGGGAGGGGGGACAAGGTGGGGTGTCCCCCCCGCTGAGGGCGGTGGGGTGGCAGCCGCCTCATGTTTGGTTAACCATGATGGAGAGCTGGGGCCTCGGAAGACAGAGAAACTCCCTTACCCGCACTGTCCAAAGGCTCAGACTCCCCGGGGAGCGATTTCCTGCTCTGAATTCCCGTGGGACCAAGAGCTGGAGGAGGAAAAGACTCCTCAAGGCAGCCCACATCCACAGGGCATCCCATTTGCAGGGGGAGGCGCTGAAACTCAATTGTCGGGCTTTCATTTCTCAGTTCCTGAGATGGCTTTTTTATTAAAAAAAAAAAAAAAGAAAGGAAGGGAGGGAGGGAGGAGGGAGATTTCAGTCACTGCTGCCCCATTGGGTCCAGCCCCTGGGGTTGGCAGAGCAAGTGCCCAGGGATGGGGCCACGCTTCCTTACCAGCAAGGGTAGGAAGAGGGCAGCCACAAGGTCCAGCCATCAAGCCCATGGAGGGGCACTGGCAGCCCCTGGAGCTTGCCCAGCTGGTGGCATCTGCCAGGAGGGGAGGTGGGGACGGGCTGGAGAGGCGGGTGGCAGGCGGCCCCTCCTGTAAGCAATCCCCATGGGGTTATTTCCAGGCACTTTTTCCTGTGAGAAAAGAATGGGAGGAATGCAGCCCAGCCGTTACCCAAATCCCCCCTCCCTAGTCCTCCGTGCCCTGATGTGCAGTTGTGGGGGGTGGGGGGGAGCCAGCGCCGGGAATCGGCAAATCTGTTTCAGAAACTCCAACTGGCAGCGGACCCCAGGGACACAGGTAACGCCAGCCCCGGGCCTCCCGGAGGAAAGAGGGGCCAGGAACACTCCTGAACGTTTATAGCTCCTCAGGGATCTAAGCTCCAGGAAGCGCTAGCAACTGCGATCCAACTGTGTCCCTGGCCAGAGAAGCCGGCTGGAGACTGGAGCCGTGCTCGGGGAGGAAGGACTTCATTGGGAAAAAATGTTGACAGAGTTTCATATGAGCGGAAGGACAAAGGCTTGGATGAGGAGGGGGGGCCTTCCTGAGAAACAAGGCATGGAGCACTCCAGCAATTTCCATGGGGCTGTGCGGGGAGGATTGGGTTCAAAGGCCTGGACGAGGGGCCGGACTCCCCCAGGCAGGGCCAGGCCCAGGGTGAGGAAGGGGCGGCAGGCGCCCCCCTGCAGTGCCTGAACTTGGCACCCCAACCCAGCCCTGCGGTGGGAATTCGCTCCAGACCATCCCCCACCACACCACCCCACCCCACCCCACTCCCTCCCCGCCGCCCACCCCGACCCCCACCACTGGAAGCAGGGTTCAGAAAACTGAGGCCAAAAAACAATGCTGTCCTTGCTCCAGAGACCAAATAAAATGGTGGAGAAGAAATTCGAGCATCTCCCAAGCCCCTGGCGTGGATCACGCACACGATCCCCTCTAAGAGCCTGTGGTAAGCGGGCACGTCATTTTCGCACTGCAGGCAAGAACCTGGAGTCCTGGACATGGACCCACAGCACATGGCTGGAACCAGGCCCAATGCATCACCTGCACACACCTTGGGGGTGCAGAGAGACCACACCCCACCACAGGCTACAAGGTGCAGCTTTTCCTAAAGGAAGCCCAGCCCCCTCCAGACCCCACTCTCAACAACCACCACATAAGCCAGCTCGCCCAGATGGCCTCAGTCAAGCCCCTTGGTCTCTGTGGGCCTCAGAGCAGGGGCGACTGAGGTTCCTTCTTATTCAATAGGTGTAGGAAGAGTGTGTAAGCTCCTAATTCTGGCCAAGAACCCGATCAGACCAAGGGGGCTCCATTCTACCTGCACCCCTCCACCCGGAGCCGCCTCCAGCATGCTGCAGACACTGGGTCAATGTCAGCGGGCCAAGTGGACGAATCCGTGAACCGACAAGTGAAGAAGTGTCCTGGGAGTCGGGCCCACCCGCTCAGAAAGAAGCACTGGGAATATCTATTTACCAGACATCCCCCACAAAGGCGGAAGACCTGGACCGTCCCAAACCTCACTTTGCATTGAAATCATCTGGGAAGTTTGTCAAAATACAGATTCCTGCCCCACTGACGCAGTGTGAGACACGAACGCTCTGGGTGGGGTGGGGGGGCCCAGGAGTCTGAATTATTCAAGGGCTCCCAGATGTCTCCAGCTCAATGCCAGGTCTGGAATCACGGACGTACGTTACTTGGCTGACGCCCATTTGGTCCTGGAGCTGGGACCGGATGAGGCTAAGAAATCAAAACAAAAATAAGCGACTCTCTCCTAGAGCTATTTTCCAAAGAGTTCAAGTCAACTTTCTATGCCAAGATGCTGTTTGCTACCTGTCTGAATGAAACGGGGTAGCAGTGCCTCTCCCCATTTTGTAGGTTGGCAAACTGAGGTCTGCCCAAGAAAGAGGGTTCACTCTGCTTTTCACCCCCTGCCTTTAGCTCCTGAAGAATGCAGGGTACTAGAGCCCGTATTAAGGTATTGGAGACTCAGCTAAACTTCATGAGAAAGAAAGAAGGAAGCCAGGCACACATCTGACTGCAGGAGAGGCTGATGCCAGGAATGATACCTGTCCGCCTCCTGCCCAGACTGGAGGACGAAGCCCACCTGTTTCTTGACAGCTCACATCCCCCCAGAGTCCCACCACATCAAACCATGAAGCCAGGAGGAAGGAGACCTGTCCCCTTCATCTCCAGCCTGAGCCCACCTCCCCATCCTGAAGGTGGTGGGGTCATTCCCTGATTTGTTCACGAAAATGACAGTAAAGTAACAAGTACCACATGCAGCAGGAGAGTCCCTGTGGGGGTGAAGGAAGAATTCATCCCTATTCTTTTCAGTAAAAAAGTGGCCCTGCTGGGGGGATGAAAGCTGAGCCATCCACAGCCCACAATTTACCCAGGAGCCTGGGGGTGGGGGTGGGGGGCACACACCACCCCAGCCCCCTCCCTTGGCAGCTGGAGACTCCTCTCAGAGGCAGCGGCCAGAGTAGCCTCGGCCGGACACACCCAAGAGGCCCCCTCTTCCCCCGGCCCCCTCCTTCCTCCCAGCCCTGGGTGAGATTGATGGAGCTGAGACAGCTGCAGCAGTTGGGGGGGCGGGGGGGACAACAGCTGGACAGAGGGAAGCCCCTCCCCCTGCCTGGGCAGAGTCCAGCCAGAGCTGGAGAGAAAGAGAGAAGGGGCCTCCTCCAGGGCCCCCTCCCACCTTCCCCTGCCCTCCTGGTCATCCAGGCGGCCGAGTGTTCCCAGATCCCCCCAGAGCAGGGCTGCTCAGCAGCAGTCACACATCTGGGCCCTGGAGCAGGCAGCCCCACACTGCCCTGCCGTGTTCCCTGAGGACCACACCCTCCACCCACCTGGGACTGGACTGGTTACACTTGGTACTGTAGGTAAATGCCCGGGTCCTGACACCACCCAGCATGGGGAAGGGCCACACAATGACCTGTGGTGTGGAGGGCTGGCCTAGCGGTCAGTGGACAGTGGTTCTGTCATAAATTAAGCTTGCGACTCTTGACAAACTTGTGGTCACTCTTGGTTCCACTAAAAACCTTTGTGACTTTGATTTATCGTCGCCTTGTCTGCAAAATGAGGATGACACTCCCTACTTTGTAGGGTGGCCCTTACTTAGATGGCTTCCTTGGTGGCTCAGACGGTAAAGAACCTGCCTGCAATGCCGGAGACCTCGGTTCAACTCCTGGGGCGGGACGATCCCCTAGAGAAGGGGATGGCAACCCACTCCAGTATTCTTGCCTGGAGAATCCCCATGGACAGAGGAGCCTGGCGGGCTACAGTCCATGGGCTCACAAAGGGAGGGACACGACAGAGCAACTAACACTTCCACTTTGGATGGAGAGGAACCACACTGGGGTCTGTAACAGGCCTCAGCTTCCTCATCAGTAAGAGGAGTGAGCTAGACTCGATGGTCTGTGGGCCTCCTCCAGCTCCTATGAAACCCACTCAGCCCTTTGGCCAATAACCCTGGGATGTAGTCCCTTCGTCCCTTTCCTCTAAGAGACCCGCTCAGAACACTGCCCCTAGTTCTGCTGCGTCTCCCAGATAAACGCAGCCTTGGGATTTCTCCCTTCCCAACCCCTCTGCAGACCCTAACTCAATCTCCAAATGTACCCAGATCAGACCCCCAAGGGCCACCCTTTCCCTGCCAAGCTATGCTCCCCACACCTATGTAAGCCCTCCACACAGCTCAGCAACATCTCACCAAGAGCACATCGCCCACTCAGCACATCTCACACCAAAGGGGAACCCCCCTAGGGGTGGTAACACTGCAAGAGGAAACTGTTGATATAGAACCGTCCCGTCCAGTGCGGCGGCCACTAGGAACATGCGGCCACGAGCAACATGCGGCCACGAGCAACACGTGGCCACTGTTAAAGTAAGGCTAATTAAGGCTGAATAAAAAGGAAAATTCAGTTCCTTGGGTGCACCAGCCACACCTCAAATGCTCAGAGGCCATGTGGAACTGGTGACTGTGCCCTGGGCAGGACGAGTGAAAACATCTCCAACTCTAAAGCTCTGGTCGAGTAGATGCTCTTCTCCTCCCGGGCAGGACGGGACCAGGCTGCTCAGACAGAATCCAGAGGAAGCGGGTTGGGGGTGAGCGGGAGGGCAAACCTAGAGGGGGAGGGGCCGCTTCCCACTGCTTCGGGGGAGACACTGCCAGGATGCGGGGCTGCAGCAGACCCACCAGCTCGGCAAGGGTCTCCTTGGCCCCAGCACCTGGCAGCGGGCAGCTGTCTCACACACACTTCATTTTTAGGATGCCTAGGGTGCTTGTCATTCTCTCCAGCCCCTGGTGGACTCCTGGCCTGCCTCACGCGAGGTCTGCACTTTGCCCCAGAACAGAGGCACCCTCCTGCCATCCTCCTGCTGCCCAACTTCTGCTGAAGGATGTCCTGCAAAGAGCCGGGATCCTCTGCTTCCATCCCAGACTCAAAAATACCTGGCTGCAAACCCAGATAGAGGGGAAGGAAGGGGCAAAAGCTAGTTTCAATCAAGCTCCTACTATATTTGGGGGGGGGGCCCTCTAAAATCACTGCAGACATTAACTGCAGCCATGAAATTAAAAGACACTTGCTCCTGGGAAGAAAAGCTATGACAAATCTAGACAGCATATTAAAAAGCAGAGACATCAATTTCCTGACAAAGGTCCATCTACTCAAAGCTATGGTTTTTCCAGTAGTCATAAATGGATGTGAGAGTTGGACCATAAAGAAGGCTGAGCGCCAATGAACTGATGCTTTTGAACTGTGGTGAAGACTCTTGAGAGTCTCCTGGACTGTGAGGAGATCAAACCAGTGAATCCTAAAGGAATCAGTCCTGAATATTCATTGGAAGGACTGATGCTGAAGCTGAAGTCTCAATACTTTGGCCACCGGATGCGAAGAGCCAACTCATTAGAAAAGACCCTGATTCTGGGAAAGATTGAGGGCAGGAGGAGAAGGAGACGACAGAGGGTGAGATGGTTGGATGGCATCACTGACTCAATAGACGTAAGTTTGAGCAAACTCCGGGAGGTGGTGGAGGACAGGAAAGCCTGGTGTGCTGTAGTCCATGGGGTTGCAAAGAGCCGGGCATGACTTAGCAACTGAACAAGGACAATATTCAAGGTACCACCAAGGTAGTTACTTTCACTTGCATTTTCCCACTTGATCCCCCAAAACTGCTGCAAGGTAAGCGCAGGTAAACCCATCTTCCAGATTAGGATGCTCAGGCTCAGAGAAGGTAAGTAACTCATTCGGGTTTGTTAAGGGTCACAGTCTGAACACAAACCCAGAACGTCTGATTCCAAAGCTTAGGGCCTGCTACCCCTCAGAGGCTACGGGGTCTAGACAACAGTCTAGGAAGAGGGGCCCTGCCACTCTCCTCTCCCAGGAAGGCCGCAAACACACAAGTAGGAAGGTCAAGACGCAGGGCTTCTTGAGTTTCTGGCCCAAGAGAGCCCAGAACCTCGGGAAGGCCCTGGTTTTGAAGAGATGAAGAGAGCTGCACAGCAGGATAAGGAAGGGGCAAGGAGGCAATGCAGGGGACAGAGAAATAAAGTCATGAAGAGAGCCAGGCGCCCAAGATTATTCAGATCAGATCAGATCAGTCGCTCAGTCGTGTCTGACTCTTTGCGACCCCACGAATCACAGCACGCCAGGCCTCCCTGTCCATCACCAACTCCCGGAGTTCACTGTGCACAGAGCCTGGTGCACAGCAGGGGTGTGTGTGTGTGTGTGCGCGCGCGCGCGCACATGCGTGCTTAGTTGCTTAGCTGCGTCTGACTCTTTACAACCCTATGGACTGTAGCCCGCCAGGCTCTCTGTCCATTGCATTTTCCAGGCAATACTGGAGTGGGTTGCCATTGCCTCCTCCAGGGGATCTTCCTGACCCAGGGATCAAACCTGCGTCTCTTTTACTGCCTGGGTGGATACTTTACCACTGTGCCACCTGGGAAGCAAGTTCTCAAAAAATACCTGTAGGAAAGACAGAGAGGTGGACACCATGACAAACAGAATGTCCAGAGAGTATATATACAGGAAAGTCCTCTTTCCTGCCTTTTCAGAGGCCACCTCCTCCAAAAAGTCTTCCTGACTGCAGGGCCAGCTCAGCTCAGAGACCTCAGGTGGGGAGAGCCAGACTCTGCCATGCCAGGCCACGTCTGCCCCTTTGCCATCAGCCACAACCCAGTCACCACTCTCCCAGTGACCGCAGATCATAAATCTAGGCGATGTCAGGGCCCAGAGACCACAAAGGTCATCTGGTCCACTGTTCCCAAGTTATGGACGAGGAGACTGAGGCCAGCAAGGGAACTGTCCTGCCCGGGCACACAGCTTCTAAATGGAGAGAGTCCCGCGTGCCCACACCAGCAGGAGCTTGATCACAGAAGCTCACGCCAAGCCCCGAGGGCCTGCAGCTCGCCCAGGGGTCCAGGCCCACTGCCCACAGCCCATCTGTCTCCCCAGCCTGCCAAGAGGCCTCCCCTCCCGTGTACCCATGTGGATGAAGCCCACCGCGGGTGACTTCAGAACACTGCACCAGGGGGAGGTGATGCTGGCCCCGGCTCCGGGCCTTTAATTTCCGATCTCCCAGCCTGACACCCCTAATGTCCGAGCCCTCGCTGCTCTGAGCCCCATGTGGTCATACATCACCTTGGCCGGTGCCAGCCATGCCTCCCCCACAGCCATCTGGACACGAACACGAGGAGAGAGCAGGACAGGATGATCCTGGCTGAGAGGATGGCTGGGATGCCAAGGACACCTGGTCCCTGCCTCGCCTGACCTCGCTATGCACATGCCATCGGCAAACGGGGTTTGGCATGCTTCTCTTTTCCCAGGACTCAGTTTCCCCATAAGCAGTGGGATTCTCCAGCCCCCAACTAAGTGAGATGCGTTGAGATGGGGGTGCCCTCACCCCTGGATATAAAGAAGGCCACCCCATGGCCCCTTGGACTGCAAGGGATCAAACCAGTCAATCCTAAAGGAAATCAACCCTGAATATTCATTGGAAAGACTGAGGCTGAAGCTCCAATACTTTGGCTACCTGATGCGAAGAACTGACTCATTGGAAAAGACCCTGATGCTGGGAGGGATTGGGGGCAGGAGGAGAAGCGGGCAACAGAGGATGAGATGGTTGGATGGCATCACCGACTTGATGGACATGGGTTTGAGCAAACTCTAAGAGATCGTGAGGAACAGGGAAGCCTGGAGTGCTGCAGTCCACAGGGTCACAGAGTTGGACACGACTGAGCAACTGAACAACAGCAATCTGTAGGACAGAATACACATCCGTGATCCTTGCTACACAACATATAGCCACGCGTTTGTTATAGATTGTGTAATTTAAAAAATACTGTGATTCTAATGACAAAAGACCACTTAATAAGTTAGCAAATAAATAAAGGAAGGAAGTAAGGAAAGAGAAGGGCCAGCTCTTTCCAAGAGAATTCCAATTAACCAGTGTAGTGGAAATGAGGGAAAGAGGAAATGAACATTAGGCAGACACCACAATAATGACTACTGCAGGAAAGAACCACTGATGGACGCTAAAATTAGTGATTAAAAGTTGGAGGATAAACAGGATATTTGTATAGTCTCAACGCACCTCCCCACAAGACGCCTATTCATTACCAAGAGAAAAAGAGTAACTTCACAGAAGAGCTGCCTGGCCAGCATCACCTTCTCTAAGCACCGAGGTTAACATCAGCAGCAATAAGACATACTGGGACTTCCCTGGCAGTCCAGTGGTTAAGAATTTGCCTTTCAATGCAGGGGACTCAGGTTCAATCCCTGGTCAGGGAACTAGCATCCCACATGCCAAGGGGCAACTGAGCCCATGCACCGCTACAAAGACCCAGTGCAGCAAAAAGAACATACCGATGTGTGCGCCCCACGACTCAATGCGCTGGGGACCCAGCACCCCACCTGCAGCATCCTTGCCAAAAACGCACAACCTCACCCCAGTCACAAGGAAATGCCAGCCTCCTACACAGTGACCATCAAGGCCACAAAAGGCAAAGACACACCAGGGCACGGCCACAGGTTGGAGGAGCCTCAAAAGAGACACAACAATTAAATGCAAGGCGGGGTCTGGGAACAGAAAAAGGATGCTGGTGGGAAAATTCAAAGAAACTCTGTAGTTGAGTTAACGACAGCACAGCAGTCTGGGTCCCTACTGTGGTTACGTAAGATGTTTACAATGACCCGAAAAACAAAAGAAAGAGGGCGTCGGTGTGTGTGCAGGCCGCACGCGTGCACGCTCCGGGGAACACGGGTGCAGGAGTGCCCACAACCGTGCAGGAGAGCAGGGTGGGGAGGGGCGGGGGTGGGGGGCAGGGCCTCTGGCTGCTGGAGGCGGCGTGCTGAGCCTCCAATCCGATTCACACAAAAGGATTACTAGATTACATTCTCTGCTGCCGGCAGCTGTCCCTGTCAAATAAATAATCATCGCCTTACATGTATAGATCACCTTTCATGCTGCAGCCCCTTCCTACGGTGGCGAGGACCAGCCTGGGAACACACCCAGCCCTGCCCAGGGAAGGCGGAGGCGGGAGCCACCCCGAACCCCACGTGGCTCCCAAGGAAGGAGGGTTGGGACTCCCACCAAAGAAGGGAAACTCAGCTTCTAAGAGGGGAGAATGGTGTGGGTATGTGGTTGTGTGTGCGTTGGCGGGGGGAGGGGGATGCTCCAGAAAAGGCCAGGCAAGGGACAGAGTGGCAGGCGGCAGGCCCCCCAGAAGGGCACGCACTGAGTAGTGTCAACCCAAGAGCAGCGGTCAGCAGCTCTCAGCCTCCAGAAAGTGTGGGTCAGCCCCTTCCCCATCTGTGAAGCGCACCTCTCACAGGATCCTGGGAGCATCGACCCCCATTTCAGCTTTAGCGTGTCGTCTGAAACCACAACTTTTTTAATATATATATTTATTTATTTATTCAGTTACTCCAGATCTTAGTTGTGGCATGTAGAATCTTTAGTTGCAGCATGCGAGATCTAGTTCCCTGATCAGGGATTGAACCCGGGGCCCCTGCATTGGGAGAACAGAGTCTTAGCCACTGGACTCCCAGGGAAGTCCCCTGACACCACATCTTGCTATTCACCTGCCGGCCATGTGAGACAGGCCAGACGAGGGCCAGATGGAGAAAGTGGGCGTCAGGTGTGGTGGGAAATACAGGGAAATGGCTGTTCCTGAGGAGACAGGCCATTAGCCCCCAACGTGGATGAGTGCTACCAGCCCCTGCTGAGCAGCGTGGGGAGGCCCCCTGTGCCCCAGTCACCCACCCAAGGCAGTGACTTGTTCATGTGCAGGGCTGTTCTTCCGACAGCTGCCCTGTAAGTTCTGCAGAGTGGGCCTGGGCTGGGCCAGCGGGCAGGGAGGGCATATGAAGGGTGGGCCCCCAACTCAGAGAGACGCCTTCAGACGCCCAAGCACCTAAGACAGGGTGTTGGAGCTGCCCAGGCCCTGCTGGGCAGGCATGTGTGCATGGGAAGGCCAGGTCAGAACCGTGCCAGGCAGGCTAGGGGCAGGTGAGTGAGCAGGGGAAACGCCATGATCACCTGAGGAGGACAAGGTCACACAAAGTTTCCTTGAGCAAGCAGGGCTCCAGCTGAACCCCGAAAGACGTGTGGGACCCTGAGGAGTAGAGTCAGGACAAAGGGGAGGGGAGGGGAGCTGGCAGAGACTCCAGCACGCTCTCCGGGCAGGCTGGGCATCCATCACTGCTGTGGTGGGGGCCGGGTGGGCTGGAAAAGCCATCTGGAGTGAGGCTGACAAGAGCTGGGGCAGGGGCTCTGAGCTCAGACCCCCCGCGAGCCCCTCAGAGCGGGCACGCTGCCTTGGCACGGAGAGAGCCAGAGAAGCTGAGCCAGGGAAGGTCTTGGCACCAAGGAGCAAGCCTTCAGGGGACAGGTTGAGAGATTTTTGCAAACGTTCTCCTTCCCCTTTACATTCCACATATAGGAGATGTCATATGATATTTCTCCTTCTGTCTGACTTACTTCACTCCGTATGACACTCCCTAGGTCCATCCATGTGGTGGTGTGCGTGCTCAGTCGCTTCAGCTGTGTCTCACTCTTTGTGACTCCATGGACTGTATAGCCCGCCAGGCTCCTCTATCCATGGGATTTCCCAGGCAAGAATACTGGAGTGGGTGGCCATTTCCTTCTCCTCCTCAGCCTCCTGTACAGCATCCCAAACCCCCTCCTGTGAACCTGACACCCCCTCTCCCCAGGGCTTCCCTGTGACCTCCTCCAGCAAACCCTGAAACTCTCTGAGTCCTTACCCGACACCCATCCAAATGTCCTTCTCATCTTCCAAATAAAACCTCAAATTTCTTCTCAGCCCTGCACTGTGCACCTCCAAACCCCCACTAGCTCACACGAGCAAGCCCACTCTCCCCTCTGTCCTTCCCAGGAACCTAGTATTTCCTTGTGTCATCACCCAGGGGACCTCAAGGAGCCATCTGCTCCCCCAGCCTAACCCCCAACCATCCCTACCTACATCCTCCCAGCGCAGACCCCAAGCTCCCCACTAACTTCCCATGCCTACAAACCTTCCTCATTCCAAGTCCCCTCAGAATTCTTGAACTTTCCTTGAGCCTGCATCCTCAAAGTTGAGCCTGTTCTCAACTTCCCACAGCAAGTCTGAGCCTGCAGCTTTCTCAAGAAACCCCTAAAGTTTCTTCCCGGGATACGGGCAGGTTGGGATGCTGAGGGCAGCACTTCCCAACCAATCGGTGGCAAGTGCCAGGCCTTTCATTTCCGGTCCATCCTGGGCCCTTAGGTGGTCATGCTCGGGAGGGACAATCCCAGCTTTCACCCCTGGAGAACCGCCTGAAGATTCCAGCAACATCCCAACTGGCCAATGCCCTGTTCCACAAGACAAGTCCTTCAGCGGCAAGGAAAAGTCCCAAAGAACCTATTTAGTCCAGCCACCAGGATCCATGACCCCCCTCACGCTTTCCCCAGGAAACGCCACACTACCCTAAGACAGCCATGTCAGCCACGGCCAATAGATCCCTCTATTTTTACATTTTCTTATTTTTATTTATTTATTTGGTCATGCCACACGGCTTGTGGGATCTTAATTCCAGGACCAGGGATGGAACCCAGACCCTTGGCAGTGAGAGCGCAGAGCCCCAACCACTGGTAGCGTGTTAGGCGCTCAGTCATGTTCGACTTCTCGCAACCCCATGGACTGTAGCCCACCAGGCTCTTCTGGCCATGGGGATCTCCCAGGCAAGAATGCTAGAGTGGGTTGCCAGTTTCTTCTTCAGAGGATCTTCCTGACCCAAGGATCAGGCCTGGGTCTCCTGCATTACAGGCATATTTTTTACCATCTGAGGAGCCCCAGGGAAGCCCCACTGCAAACATCGCTGAATATGTACTTTCTACTCTGGACTTAGTCACCATCATCAGCGCTGGCCCACAGGCCCCACTTTAAGCAGCACTAGTCTAGACGATCATTCCCTCTTAGACTGTCCTGGTGGAGGCCCCAAGAGGCCCTTCCACAGCCCAAACAAGTCACTTCCCCAGGTGTGGCTAGCCAAGAAGCGGGTGGTCCAGGGCAGATGTCCACGGGACCAGCTAGAATCCACTGTACCCTTGCTTCTGGGGAGATGCGGGTACAACAGTCTGAGCCTGGTGGGTCGGCCTGGGGATTGGAGGGTCACCCCCCGCAGAGGGAGAATTAAATCCACCCGGGGCTGTGGCAGGCCCTGAGGCTGCAGACCCTGTCCAGGGATGTCAAGAGAGGCAGGCTAGAGAGAGTTCACTGCCCACAGGTTGTCCTGTGACCCAAGCTGGGGCCCCCAGGAGGAAGCCCCTCCCACTGCAGGGTCGGGGACACTGGGGGGCAGGCTGGCCTCAACTGCCGAGCAGAGGAGGGAAGGTGCGAACAGAGAAGGAAAATCTAATTACAACCAGTTCCTGCCCCACCACCTGCTAGAAACCACAGCTCGCCCAGGACTTGGACGGAAGGATCTCTAACGACATGGCCCAAGCGCCTCTCCCCGCAGCCGCCGGATAAAGGGAGGGCCCAGCTGAGCCTCCTCCACCCTGAGCAACACCCCCACAAGAAAGAGACTCCTGGAGCTGAAACCCGAGCAGATGCCAAGGGGCAGTGGGAGGCAATTTACAGCCGGGAAACTGAGCACTCCAGCCAGATGTGGGCCTTGGGGAGGGCGGGAGGGGCTCAAACGCACGTGTGCACGGATCGGGGTGCAGAGGCCCGGGGCGCCGGACTCTGGTGGGGCGGGGGTCCGGCTCTGCCTGCCCAGAGAGTGGGAGAGGGGGCTGAGGGCCTGCAGGGCTGGAGGATTGGATCAGGGTCAACACTGGAGGGAGCGGGCAGGCGGGCATGATGAGAGGCATGGAGGGGTGAGAAGCAAACGGAAGAAGGTAGATGGAGAAAAGTAGAAGAAGCAGCCAGGAGTGGTGAGCCCAGGGCAGGGGCCCCCAGGAGCACACGGCAGGCTGGACGCTGAGGCCTCTGCCCTCTGGCCCATTGGCCCCTGGACAGCCCCTAAATCCCAAGACTACAGGAGGCGCTGTGGGGGAACCAACCAGAGTCAAGGCTGCCTTTGCTTCTCCAACCCCAGACAAAGCCGGGTCTTTCTCCACCCTGGTCTGGCCGATGCTCCAGGCCCCCCAGGACCCTGCCACACCCACCAACCCCCTCAACAGGTGGAGGGGCTGCCCCAGGGTGGGAGCAGGATGGAAATTCACTCCATCAAGTGCGAGCTGGACAGAGTCCACTCTCCAGAGTGGGACGTGCTGGGAACTGCCCACTGCCCACCTGCAGATGGCAGGTGGACTCCAGGACACGAGCAGGAAGCCAAGGCCCAGAGAGGGCAAGGGCCCAACCCAGATCACACAGCAGCTGGCAGGGAAGCAGACCCTAGACCCCTGACTCCCAGCTCCATGCTCTCTCCGCTCCCTGCCTTCCTCTGGGCCCCAGTTCAAGGAAACAAATCTGTCCCCTTTTTCAGAGCATCAGGGGTCGGCGGGGGGTGGGGGGGGTGGTGAAGGGGAAGGAGCGGGTGGGAGGAGGAGGGAGGAAGCCAGGCCTCTAAAGAGCTGAATGCAGAAATCCATGTGACAAGGGTGGAATTATTTCCCCTGGAAAAAAATTAATAAAAGGCCCTCCCTTAGCAGACCCCAGGGGTCCTGGGCTGGAAACTGACGTAATGTGGAGAGGAGAGGCCCCCCCCCCGCCCGCAACCACCAGCAAGCCCCCGCCAAGAGACAAGGGGACGCTGCAGCTGGAGCTGCGGGAGAGGCCACACCCACCGAGCAGGGTGCTGGGGTCCTGATCCCCGGCAGCAGAAGCCTCTGGACTGGCAGCCCAGGGGCTGGCAATCACGTCAGACCAAACCTGGGCATGTCAGGGCATCAAGGGGGCGGTGTCTCCTGGCAGAACCCGCAGAGTGGGAGCCCAGACAGGAGGTGGGAGGCAGGAGGCGGTGCTCTGGAGAGCTGGGGTTAAGACAGCGACTGGGTCCTCCCTCGAGGAGTAGTGGGGACCCAGGGGGCCTTGTGTGGGCCCCATCTCCGCATCAGCGCCCGTCACTCAGTTGCTATAGTTCTGATAAAGCTGACTGGGACATAACAGCCCCACACCTGCACCCAGAGATATCAGGGGAGGTGGGGGAGGAGGACCAGGATCGGGAGAAGATCCAACCTGGAGCGGAGAAAAGACAAGAAGGAGCCAGAGGCTCCCCCACTGCTGCCCTGAGGTTGGCAAGGGCTGTGCTGAGCAAAGCCCAACCGGAAAGGGGTCCCAGCAAGGCCCCCTGGCTTCAGATGAGCCCAGAGCAAGGCTGAGAGCGCAAAAAACCAACAGGAAGTTGATTCCAGCACAAGAACACTCCTCCTGGCCCAGGCCCTCAGGGCAGGATGCCAGAGGAAAGTTCTGGCAGCTCCACAGTCCAAAGTGTGAGTCAGGACTGCATCCCGATGAACCTGCCCTCCACCCCATATGATGGGTGGGATGCCTGGAGGAGGCGGCAGGGCGCAGTGGCCAGGCAGCCCCCACACACACACACACACCTCATCTGCACCCCCTCCTCCAGTCCCTGTTCCCAACAGGCCGGGCTCCCTCTAAGAGAGGCGCTGGCTGGGGCTGCAAGGTAACAGGACAGGTGTCCTGACGGTCATCCCGATCGAGCGAATCTTCCCAATCCCACATCCTCCCTGCCGCCCAGCACACAAGGTGCTTCACTACAAAAAGAAACAACAGTTTGTGCAACACGGTGTGTTCAAACCAAAAGGCCCCTGGGCTTGGAATCTGGAGCATGGGGCCAGCATCCTGCCTTTTTTTTTTTGCAGCTTTTGGGATCTTAGTTCTGCAACCAGGAATCGAACCCAGGTCCATAGCAGTGAAATCGTGGAGTCCTAAGCACTGGACCGCCAAGGAAATCCCTGGCAGTCTGTATCTGAAGGGCATGCCCTTCCCTTCTCTGGGCCTCTCAACTGAAAAAGGAGACAGCCCCGTACCCGACACGAGGCCACCGGGAAGACGAGGGAGTGGACGCCGTCCAGTGAAGGGCTAGGTGCACAACCACCATCGGCAGCCTGTGACTCACCCTGGAACCAGCCTCAGAGCTGTGGCCTGACCCAAAGCCAGCCGCAGGTGAGGGGAGCACGTGAGCCAGGAGGAGTGCAGCAGAGCCCCTTCATTCCCCCACCGGAGTGCTACATGGACCAGTGTTCGTATGGCACATGTCCTGGCCTGTGCTGTGTCTGCCACACACACCACCACAGCATCCGGCCACAGGAGCACAGATTCCACTTGGGGGACTCCGCCAGGAGCAGCTAGACTTCCTCAGTGACCCTGGATCTCAGCTTCCAGTCCCTCTGAGGCACTAACCCCCAGCCTGGGACTTAGGGCAAAATGAAAGTGATGGTCGCTCAGCTGTGTCCAACTCTTTGTGACCCCATGGACCGTAGCCTGCCAGGCTCCTCTGTCCAGGGGATTCTCCAGGCAAGAATACTGGAGTGGGTTGTCATTCCCTTCTCCGGGGGATCTTCCCAACCCAGGTCTCCTGCATTGCAGGCAGATTTTTTACCATCCGAGGCAGTAGGGAAGCCCTAGGGACATAGGACAATTCTTTCCCAGGTGGGAGCACTGAGAAGCCACCTCCTGTCACTGGGCTGTCTGAGCTGAAATGGTCACTTCTCAGGAACGTGTGCGGGAGAGCCAGCTGCCTCGGCTTCACCCTGGAACCGGTGAGACGGGGAATCAGAGAGTCCCTGTGCCAGCCCAGAAGCGATGCCAATCCACCCCAGAGCAAAGGGCTTGACCTAAAAGCCACGTGGAAGACAAATTGACAGGTTTCCTGCTGCCATCTAGTGGCCAAAATACACAAGAGCGGGCAACGAGCCAGAAGGCCACCAGCAGGTCTCGGTGACCAATGGTCAGCCCTGAACGCCTGGACGAGAGGGAAGGACCAGCTCTGGGAGGCAGACCCAGCAGAAAGGGCTGGGGAAGAAGTATGGTTCATTCTCCACATAAGAAATAAAAATGGTGTGCCAATTCCAGCCAAGGCACTGCCCAGGCTCTGAGAACGAACAGGCAAAAAAGGTGCTGGACCTGAGCCCAGGACCTCCCTGTGTGCCTGTCCTCCCTCCCCCTGGGTCCGAGCAGCCTGCACTCTGGTCACACTCATCTCTGCAGCCCCAGCTCTGCCAGGCTCCTCGTCACGAGGCTCCCTCCCCTCTCTGCTACAGCCGGACAGTCTGCCGTGCAAAGTTTCTCCCACTGCACACATCACCCCCGGTTCATGCTTCCACGCTGGATAGTGGCCACTGCACTCTATGTCCACCTCTCCCACTGGATACAGCCCCGCCCGCTCCCCCACCCCCCAGCTCTCAGCAGTCACATCTACAGGGCGGCAGAGCCAAACTGCACCTCAGCCCCAAACACTTTTCTCCCTCCCTCTTGCAGGACGCGGGGCCAGCCCCAAACCTGCCAGGCCAAGTCCAGGGCCCTGTCCCCAAATCTCCCTCCGTTCCTCTAAAAGGCCCATCTGTCTGCTACCCTGTGAGCCTCCTGCCTCGGGGACCCCACACCTGGAAGCTGCAGCCCCAAGCAGAAGCGGGCACCCAGATACCAGGCTGGGCGTCAGATGAACAGAGCGCCAGCCGCAATCAGGAGACTGGGCTCCAGTCTCGACTGGCCCTTAACTGACTGCGTGACAGCCTGGAGAGTTGCTTCTTACAGCCTTACGATGTCCTTATTTGTAGAATGAAGGATCATTTCTTGGGTCTCTTTTGGGTCAAAAAACTCCATGACACTAATTCATCCTCATGTGTCAAGGACCAATAATTTAACTGTATGACTGTTCTCAAGAGCCCATGAGACCCTCAGCCTGAGCGTAGCGGGGAGCCTCAGCCCACCACCCATTCATTCTTACAATACAAACACACTGAGCACCCGGGCGCTGGCGCGGGGATCACTATTTTTAGCGCTTTGACCTGCTTAGCTCTGCTCTGGCCACAGGGAGAAAGGCCAACGAGGAAGGTCAAGGACCGATGCTGAGCTGACGCAGGCAAAGCGGGGGAAGGAACGCGGTCCCCGGGCCTGGCGCTCAGCAGGGACCGTGAGCCAAGCTTCACACCGCACCTTCGAGGCCATGTTTCAGTGCTAACCCCTCACGACAAGCTAGGCCTTGACTGTGTTATAATTGACGAGACTGGGGCCAGGGAGTCACCTACATTTGCCCAAAGGGACACAGGCAGTGAGTGCGGAGCGGGGACTGACCCAGGCAGTTGCGGCTCTGACTCTGTGACGGAGACCAACATAAATGGCAGGGCCTTGTCTGGCCCTCGGTCCATCCATTTTCCTGGTGTCTGCCTCCTAAGAGCCTTCACCCTCCTCACTCAAGGTTTTCCCTCCCGGCCCCCCTCATTCAAGCCCCACCTGGGGAGGAAAATTCCAACTGCTGTCTGGCTTTTAAGAAGCATCACTCCGGTGCACACCTGAACCCTTTCTCTTTGATACACTCAGCCTAATGGTGTTATTTATCCTGCATGTGTGCTGAGTGTTCAGTCAGTTGGGTCCAACTCTTCTGCAACCCCACGGATTGTAGCCCACCAGGCTCCTCTGTGCATGGGATTCTCCAGGCAAGAATCCTGGAGTGGGTTGCCATGCCCTTCTCCAGGGGATCTTTCCAACCCAGGGGTCGAACCTGAGTCTCTTACATTTCCTGCACTGGCAGGCAGGTTCTTTAACCACTAGCACCACCTCAGAAGCCCTATTTATTCTGGAGCTGCCCTTAGATGTGAAAAAATGAATGCACCAGAAGGAAAGGCCTTGGAGGATCCACAGCCCACACCAGGTTTTACCTGCAGTTCCCCCTGGGAAGGGAACTGGGGTGGGGGGTGGGCTTGGAGATGGGGCCTCTCACATTTTACTCGATTACTCTGTTGTTATTTTATTTTTGCAGCAAACCAAATTTTCATATACTAACCAAGTCATCATTTAAAGGAAACGCTCTGTGCACACAGATCAATGGCAGACGACCACACCCTGCACTTTCGAGAAAAGGGCCCGAGGCAGAGGCAGTCAGGCCAGGTCTCATCAGACAGGCCCTAGAGCAGGAAGTGATCCTAGTCTTTCCAGGATGGGCCAGGTCTCTAATTCAGAGGCAGATGCGGGAGTGGTTTCTGGAGCACAGGCACAAACTCTCTGCCCCCCAAAATACCTCCTCCATCTGCTCAGCCATGCCTGAAATTCCATCACCAAGGGGCAGTCTTTGATTCCTCAGTCAGAAATAGGCCTGAAACTGTAAACCCACCCCGGAGATGCAAAACGGCGCCTTCAAGTCACACTTGGAGGGAACGAGGTTCCTGGACTTGAGGAAGCCAGGCTCTTAGGAGGCTCTCAGAATAATCCCACGGACAAGAGGGGTATGCTTGCGCTGGGAGGTGTCATGGCCGGACGGATTAGTCATTGACCACAGACGAGGGGGCGGGGGAGTTGTATGCCAGGCTGTCCTGACCCCGACCAGGCTGGAAGAGAGAGCCAGGGGCCCAAAAGTGAGAAGGATGAGGCAGAAACAGCTGGGACCAGCTGGGAGGAAAGAGTCAGAACCTGAGGGGCCTCAGGAGCTGGAGCAAAGGATGGCGCCATTCAGAGGGGACCAGGGAGAAATAGCAGCACTTCTGGAAAGAGTGAAGTGGAACCTCCATCCCCATAGAGGTCCGCCCTGGGATCTGAGGGTCGTGAACAGGGACGAGACTAATGAGGCCACACTTGGAAAACCATGAACAGAACGGTCTCAGGAAGACCTAGGAACTAGGTCAAGAGAAAGTGGGAATGTTAAAACTGAAGGAGAATGCTCAATGTTGTTGGCCATCAGGGAAACGCAAATTGAAACCACCGCCAGCTACCACTTCACACCCATGGGGACGGTCATAATTTTTTTTTTTTGGTTGGAAAATAACAAGTGTTGGCAAGGATGTAGAGAAACTGGAGCCCTCTTACAGTGCTGGTGGGAATATAAAATGGTGTGGCCACTGTGGAATATAGCTTGGCAGAGCCTCAAAATGTGAAACATAGAATTACCACATGATCCAGCAATTCCACTCCGAGGCATATACCCAAAGGAATTGAAAACAGGTGTCCAAACAAAATCTGTGCATGTATGTTCACAGCAGCTCTATTCACAATAGTCAAAAGATGGAAACGACCCAGACGTCCATCAACAGACGAACAGATAAACAAAATATGGTATATACATGCCACGGAATATTATTCAAGCCATAAAAAGGAATGAAATACTGATACATGCTACCACGTCAGTGAATCTTGAGAACATTATGCTAATGGTTGAAATAAGCCAGACACAGAAGGCTGTATATTGTATGGTTTTATTTATAGAAAACGCCCAGAATAGGC
Organism: Bubalus bubalis; assembly: GCF_019923935.1. Classification (NCBI taxonomy): domain Eukaryota; kingdom Metazoa; phylum Chordata; class Mammalia; order Artiodactyla; family Bovidae; genus Bubalus; species Bubalus bubalis. The sequence continues at coordinate 13,269,397 of NC_059160.1, read as the reverse complement.
AAATCCATAGACAGGAATCAGATGAGTGGTTGCCAGGGGCTGGGTTTCAGGGGCACTAGGGGTGATGGCTAAAGGGTGCAAGGTTTCTTCTATTTGGGGGCGATGAAAAAATCGAGGAACTAGGTATGGGTGACGGCTGCAAGATGACGGGAATGCCCTTAATGCCAATGACCTGGACGCTTCAAAATGGTTAAAATGGTAAATTTTATGTCATGGGTATTACACTGCAGTCTTTTAAAAAGGTTTAAGAAACGGAGAGGACTTTGGGAAGGACATGACACCTGACGTCAAATCCCCGAGGGTGTGTCCAGAAGAGGTCAGGAAGCTTGTTCTGTGGGTTCCCAGAGTCAGGACCCTCAGGACATCAACCCCAGGAGGGGGCTCACATTCCCCACACGAGGCTCATGGCGTCACCAGCACCTGATGTTGCTGACACCCCCATTTCCAGGTGGACAAACTGAGGACCCCAGCCACACAGTGATGGGGGGCAGGGCAACTGTGTGGTCAGCCGTCAACGCAGAGAGCACGCTGTAGCTTCACAGCATCCAGGCTTAATCGAGGCCCACTGTCCCCTTCTTTTTTCCTTTAATATTTACTTGTCTGAGCCAGGTCTTCTTTAGTTGCAGCATGTGGGCTCTAGTCCCCTGATCAGGGAGTCCCTGACCCAAGACCTTGGCAGTAGGAGTGCATGGTCTTAGCCACTGGGCCACCAGAGGAGTCCCCTCCAGTGTCCCCCCGAGCTCTGGCCACCTCCTCAGCCTCCCTTTGCCTCAGTTTCCTGCCCTGTGAACACAGGCATGACATCATCACTAGGCTCCGAGACTGCTGGGATGAGCTGGCGAGCCTGGGAACACGCCCGCAGCTCCAGGCACAGAGGGGCTCCATACAATTCAGCTCCTTTTTTTACCCCAAAGGGGAGAAAATGACAAAGATAGAACAAACTATCTCAGCAGGGAGAGAGCTCCAGGTCAGAGGAAGTAAGGAAAAGCAAAGGCATCACTCGGCCATAACTCGTATCAGGTGGGAACGGGCCAGACTTGAGCTTCCACCCTTGAACCTGGCAGGGCCACAGTTCGAGACCCTCCCCAGAGTGGGCTCCACCAGAGGAATGCAGACGTGTGCTCAGTCGTGTCTGACTCTTTGCGACCCCAAGGACTTGTAGCCACCCAGGCTCCTCTATCCATGGGATTTCCCAGGCAAGAATACTGGAGTGGGTTGCCATTCCTTCTCCAGGGGATCTTCCCAACCCAGGGATTGAACCCATGTCTCCTGCATCTCCTGCACTGCAGGCAGATTCTTTACCACTGAGCCACCTGGGACGCCCCCAGCAGAGGAGAGAGGGGGCAATGAAAGGATGCAGGGACCCAGCGGGGGCGGAGGAGGGGGTGTGCATCAGCACTGCCACAAAAAGAAAAGGTGGAGAGAAACGAATGGCTGGAAACAACAAAAATAAAGTTTGCCAATAAAAATAGCAGTAGCTTACGTTTTTAGAGCATCCCATGTGTGCCAGACGCCACGCTAGGCATTTCACACAGATTATCTCACGGAGGCCTCACATCTCTATAGGCACATGCTATTATTATCTCATCTCACTGGTGAGGAAGCTGAAGCTGAGGTCAAGAAGCATGCTCAAGGTCACACAGGTGCCACCGAGCCACAGGCCAGTCCTGAGAGCTGGCCCGGAGAAGCCCATCGCCAAAGGGTGACCCCCTTCAGATACCGAGTGCCAGCTCCTGCCCTCTGCTTTTAGGCAGAAGCCTCCCCACCCCAAGCAGAAAATCAGCACAGAGCCCAGAACCTTCTCCCCACCTCCCCACATGAGAAAGCTGAAGCCAGAAGCCAGCATAAGAAGAAATTGTGAGAAGATCCAGTAAATATTTAGGAAAAATTTAAGAAGAGAAAAAAAGAGAGAACTGTTTTCACCAGCTCCATCAGCTTCAGGAGAACACAGGCGGCTTTTAGAGGTTGTAAACGCTGGTGTGCGGGCTCCGCCGGGCCAGGGGGGCTCAGGTTTCCTGAGCTGGCGGGCAGGCCGGCCACAGGGACACAGCTGACATGCTGCGGTGGCCTGGGGTGGTGACCATCCCAGCCATCCCAGCAGGATGCCCTTCAGGAGCCCAGGAGTCCGTGTGATGTCCAAGTGCACCCGGAGGACTAACGACCCCACAGGCAAGAGGATGCCAAGGAGGTATCCAAGACGACCAGGGACCACCTGAGTGGGAATGGAGGGCATGCGGGGGACAGGTAGGGACCAGCGGAAAGTGGGCTCTCACTCTTTCTGGTTCTGCATAGCTCCCCGCTCTGACCCTTGGGATTCCAGTACATATCAGGACTGGAGGGGAAGTTAGTATTTAAGGGAATACAGAGATCCAGCTTCTTTTTTTTATTTTTATTTTTTGCATAGTATATTTTTTTATTTTTAATTGGAGGATAATTGCTTTACAATGTTGTGCTAGTTTCTGCTGTACAACAACATGAATCAGCTGAAAGTATGTATCTATCCCCTCCCTCCTGAGCCTCCCACCCCTGCTCTCCCATCCCACCCCTCTGGGTCAACACAGAGCACTGAGCTGAGCTCCCCTTGCTGTTCAGCAGCTTCCCAGGAGCTGCCTGGTTTACACACGGTAGTGTATTTATGTCCACGCTACAGAGTTCTAGTTCTGAATGATGAATAAGTTCTAGAAATGGACAGTGGTGATGGCTGCATAAGAATGTGGAGGCGCTTAATGCCACTTGTGAAGGTGAATTTTATGGGTCAACTTGACCGGCTCGGGGTGCCTAGATTAAACTCTATTTCTGGATGAGGGAGTTTCGGGTGAGATCAGCACCTGCACCAGTGGACCAGGTAAAGTAGGGGGCCCTCCCCAACATGCATGGACATCATCCCACCCACTGAGGGCCCAAATAGGACAAAAGGAGGAGGAAAGAGGGACTCACCCCTCTTCGCTTGCCTCAGTATTTGAGCTGGGCCATCCCAGTTCATTTCCTGTCCTTGGATGAAGAACTATACCATTGGCTGCCCTGGTTCTCAGGCCTTTGGACTCAGAATTTCACCACCTGGGTCTCTGGCTAGCAGATGGCAGATGGTAGGCCCTCTCAGCTGCCATAATCCTGTGGACCAATCCCTCAAAATAAATATATAGCGTAAGCTGCTCAGTCGTGTCAGACTTTTTGCGACCCCCATGGACTGTATTCTAGGGAATTCTCCAGGCCAGAATACTGGAGTAGGTTGCCATTCCCTTCTCCAGGGGATCTTCCCAACCCAGGGATTAAACCTGGGTCTCCTGCATTACAGGAGGATTCTTAACCACCTGAGCTACCAGGGAAGCCCATAAATATATGTCACATATAAATCTGCTTCCCTGGTGGCTCAGATGGTAAAGAATCACCTGCAATCCAGGAGACCCAGGTTCGATCCCTGGGCCAGGAAGATCCCCTGGAGAAAGGAATGGCAACCCACTCCAGTATTCTTGCCTGGAAAATTCCATGGACAGAGGAGCCTGGTGGGATGCAGTCCATGGGGATGCAAACAGTTGAATACAACTGAGTGACTAACACACTCACTTTCACATGTAAAATCACCACGCTAGTGGGCCGGGATCTAAATCTCTCTGATCCAAAATCTGTCTTCTTAACTGCAACAGGAGACCGCTCTCTTTGTCCACCTGAACACAAGCTCACAGGGCGTCTCACTGCTGGGAACGAAGGTTGCCACAAAGGCCAGTATTTATCCAAACAACACATGCAGGGTCTTCAATGCCACGTGATACACCACATTCTGATCAATATCCACAAAACACAAGCACAAAGGCTGTTCTGAGCCAGGACCGTAGGTGTTCTCTGGGCTCATGTGGGGGTCAAGTTCAATCGTATCATCGGCCACAGAAATGCCGGCAGAACTGCAAGCTTCCCGTCTTCACGCCTGAGTGAAACCTGGCCCGACCGGTATTACCTAACAGGCCGTGGCAGCGCTGCTTCATTTTAAATTGGGCTTTCAGAGCCCATTTGGAAGGCCGGAGCAGAAAATTCTTCTATCTGACAAAGACCATCTGAACTGCAGAGAAGAAAAATCAACCGGGATCACATGAAAGGAACTTCAATTAAGCTTTTCTTTCAGAGGGAGACGCTGAAAATGCCTCCTTGTCAGAACACGCAGGAAACACGACAGAGAAAAAGAATGCATATTTTTAAAATCATCCTTCAGTTGTAAATTTACAGCCAATTCAGGGAGAATACTGGAGACGCAGACTGTGATGGAGAAGGAAAGAAGGAATGGGGACCCAGGGGACCCAGGTTCGGCTCCCCCGGAGCTCACCCCACGCTCTGCTCAGGGAAAGCGCTGGAGACCTGGGGTCACAGGCAGGAGGGTCTTATCTGTTTCATAAGCACCCCGAAGTCCCCGGACACCGAAGACCTTTTTATTGTTACTATAGGTTACTAAAGAAAAAAATTTTAAGTCTCTATTGACTTTGTTACAATATTGCTTCTGTTTTTTGGGCCCCAGGCATGTGGGATCCTAGCTCTCCAACCAGGGATCGAACCTGCACCCCCTGCACTGGAAGGTGAAGTGTTAACCCTTGGGCCGCCAGGGAAATCCCTGAAGAAATTTTAGAATCACAGAAGAACATAAAACAGGAAATAAAAATCACTAACAATCACTACCATCATTAAGATTTTTGGTGTATTTCCTCTACTCTTTTTTTCTTCATCTTGCAAAAGGATTGGAATTTATAGAATATGCAGTTTTACATCTTATAGTATTTGCTTGATAGTTTTCCGTAAGTATTATCTAGAATCACTATATATAATTTTTGAAGACTCGATGTTTCTTTTTCTTTTTTTTGGCTGCACCATGCAGCAAACAGGATCTTAGTTCTCTGGCGGTGGTTTAGTCGCTAAGTCACGCCCAACTCTTGCGATCCCATGGGCTACAGCCCACCAGGCTCCTCTGTCCATGGCATTTTCCAGGTAAGAATACTGGAGTGGGTTGCCATTTCCTCCTCCAGGGGATCGTCCTGATCCGGGGATCGAACCTGGATCTCCTGTGCTGCAGGTGGTCTCCAGGATTGCAGGCAGATTCTTTACTGACTGAGACACCAGGGAAGCCATTAGTTCTCTGACCAGGAGTCAAACACGCACCCCCCCTCCTGCATTGCAAACACAAAGTCTTAACCACTAGACTACAAGGGAAGTCCCAAAGGTATGTTTGTTTGTTTGTTTGTTTTTAAAAAGGCTGTACTGTATCAAAATTTACAAACTAAACATCTATTGCTGATAATTTGGTATGATTCCAATTTTTTACTATTGTAAGTAACATTACAAAGAAGATATATATATGTATATACACATATGTATCTACATCTATACATATACACCTATATATGATTAGTTCCTTAGTATAAATTCTAAGGAACAGAATTACTGAGTCAGAGAGAAAGAATACATCTCAGGCTACTGATACCAATTTCCATCAAACTACTAAAAACAATTCTAAGTGACATTGCATTTTTGCAACTCTAGACATAAACAGCATTTATGGGATTTCCCTGGTGATCCAGGAGATAAAACTCCACCTGCCAATGCAGGGGACATGGGTTCAATCCCTGGTCTGGGAAGACCCCACATGTGGCGGAGTAATTAAGCCCATGCACCACAAATAGTGAGCCTGTGCTCTAGAGCCCTAGAGTCACAACTACCGAAGCCCAACAGCCCTCAAGTCTGTGCTCCGCAACAAGAGAAGCCACTGCAAAGCAACAAAGATCCAGAGCAGCCAAAAGAAATACGTAAATAATTTTTTAAAAAAGGAATTAAAACAAATACTCTTAAAGAGAGAGAGAAAAAGTCACTGGAAGAATTAATTTGGATAAGTCATGAAAAGTACCACTTAGCAACATGACAGGAACCTAGAAAACACTCAAAAGACAATAGCCTTTGTTTAAAAAAAAAATCATAATACACAATAACAAACCCACCAAAAAATTGCTTAATCCTCAACCCACTGGAGGAGATTAAAGAGTCCCACAGCTGTCTCTCTTGTCGGAAGCTCATCCAGGTCTTGGATACTTGGGTAGAGACCCGGGGCCCCAGGGACTGCGCCAAACCCACAGAACCTCAAACCGGGGGTGAAGGAGGTCTGCCAAAGTTGGACTTGGAAAGGCAGGCGGGCAGCTGGTCAGCACGGAGCCTCGGCGGCTCTGAATCAGCTGTGCACAGAGAAGGAGGAAGACGAGCTACTGGGAAACCAAAGGGCAACGGCCACCCCAGCCAGGACGGGCCCTGGGACACCAAGAGTCAGCAGCACCACGGTTCCCGGTGCCACCGGCTCCTCCCGACCATGAGCCTGGAAGCAGGTGACCGGCACAGCACGGCTCCCAAACTGACCCTGACATATGTGCCATTGTCCACCAACAGCACTGGGAGGTGAGTCAACAAGGCATTGTCTGACTGCTCTATCGAGAGGAAGCAGCTGGACAGACCGACACCAAGGGCAGGAAACCTCCACCTCCACCAAGGCTCCCCTTGGACCCCGCCCAGTGTGGGAGGCCCAGCATTAGCATCCTGCCTGCCTGTCCCCCCAGGGGAACCCTGGCCAATCCCGCCGCACCCTCCGCCTGAGTTGACATCCTTACACTCTGCTCCCCTTTGCTTGGGAGCCAAAATACTGATAACAAGCTCCTTACGCGGCATTTTGGTAACACTCATCGGGGTGGGAAGGTGGGTCTCCCGGGTTCAACCTACCAGTAAACAGAAACCAAGGGGCAGAGAAACAGGCAGGGAAACAACAATCACCTTAATTTGAAAAGGACACGCAGACACCAGCTCATCGCCAGAGCCCAGCCTGGGGCTGGACACCAACCTCCTGGAAAAGCAGAATTCTTGCCAATTTCCTCATCTAGAGGCTGGACCGGGGGCTCTGAGGTGCCAACAGAGGAGCCCAGAGTCCCTGCCAGGTTTGGGAACAACTGGGAAGAGCAGCTGAGTGGTTCACCATTTGACAGAGAGCCAGGCCTGCCTCCTGCCCTCGTGCTGTGTAGCTGTTGGCCTAAGGTGTGAGGTACTGCTGCTGCTGCTGCTGCTAAGTCTCTTCAGTCATGTCCGACTCTGTGTGACCCCATAGACGGCAGCCCACCAGGCTCCCCCGTCCCTGGGATTCTCCAGGCAAGAACACTGGAGTGGGTTGCCATTTCCTTCTCCAATGCATAAAAGTGAAAACTGAAAGTGAAGTTGCTCTGTCGTGTCTGACTCTTCACGACCCCATGGACTGCAGCCCACCAGGCTCCTCTGTCCATGGGATTTTCCAGGCAAGAGTACTAGAGTGGGGTGCCATCGCCTTCTCCGGAGTGAGGTACAGCACACCTTAAATCAGGGTCTGCAACTCAAACCTGCAGATGCAGGCAGAACATGGGAATGAGCAAGTCCAGCCAGACACCCAGGCATGTCCCCGGCTGCATCAAGACCTGGGTGGGTGGGGGGGAGGGGGGTGTCAGGAAAGCACAGGCCCCACCCCACTGTGATACCTGAGGCTCAGATGGAGCCAGTAGTCATCTCTGGGCCATTTGGGCTCCAGGCAATGGACCTCCTTTCATCTCTTTCAAGCCAGAACTCTCAAGTTTGTGACATCTCTTCAGGGCTTCAATGTTGGCTCTGAAAAATAGTAACATCTCTGGGCCCGGATCTGACTTAGGGGCCAGATAATAACCTGGGCTCCCAAGGTTGGCTTTCTCATCTATAGTGAAAGTGAAAATGAAAGTTGCTCAGTTATGTCTGACTCTCTGCCACCCCATGGACTTATACAGACCATGGAATTCTCCAGGCCAGAATACTGGAAAGGGTAGCCTTTCCCTTCCCCAGGGGATCTTCCTGACCCAGGAATTGAACCAAGGTCTCCTGCATTGCAGGTGGATTCTTTACCAACTGAGCTATCACGGATCTATATCTGTATCCTCATAAGTGGGGGCAAATCTGAAAGCCTGGCATGGCAGGGGGGGTGGAGGATGAGATGGGGTCAGCCCTGACCCCTGACCCACAGAAATCACCTGAAGAATGGTGGGTATAAAGCAGGCGGAGTTGGAAGGGCCTTCGGGAGGAGCAGCCCCAACCCGCTCAGTCTCTAAAGAGGAAACTTCCAGAGGCCCTGGCACCAAGCCAAGACCCACAAACGAGCCAGTGGACAGAGAGGGGCTGGCCCCAGACCCTTGGGCTCCCACCATGTCCACAGAGGCCCCAGGAGCCTCTGCTGTCTCATCTGGCTTGTGCCTGCTGGCTCTGTGACCGTCCCGCACGAGTTCAGCTGCAAGACTTCAGCCGCACGAGTTCAGCCTCGGGACTGCGACAGGCGGCTGACCCCAGGCAAGGGCCCTGTGCTTGGCTCTGTTTCGCCCTAGGAGCACAGCCTCATCAAGGTGACCCGACCAGGTGACCGGAGGTTGCTCCCCGCCCCCTGCAACCCCGCTCCCAGTGAGTAGACGCTGTGGGCTGGCCCTGTGCCAAGCTCAGCCCCCGACTTCCCCCAGCCCTAGCTGTCGGCTAAGGGAAGAGGGAAGAGAGCGCGAAAGGGAGGGGGTGCCCTCAAAGGCACAGAGGCTGGGGCTCAGGGAAGGTAGGCAGAGGTCAAGGAGCAGGGCTGGGCCGGAGCGGGGCCTGGGGCAGCGGAAGAGAGAGGATGAGCGGATGGGATGGGGGCAAGAGGGGGCCTGGAAGGAAGGCCAGGGTCCCCAGGCCAGGGGGGCTCTGGACCAGCTGGCCTGCTTGGCTTCTCCCACATCAGGGCACTAACCAGGCAGTGTGCAACCAGCCACGTGTCACCAGCCGGGTGTAACCAGCTGGATCCCAATGGGCTCGCTGTGTTCCCTGAGGTGGACCAGGGTTGCAGCCTGTTCCCAGGCCCTGGGGGTATCCTGTCTGAACTTGAAAACTTTTCACCCCCATGTCTGGAGCAGTCAGGCCCTGGATGTCTCCGGGCCAATCCCACAGCACACGTGGAAGCTTCCAACTACCAGCAACAGAGAAGCAAACGCTAGCCTTACAGAGGCAACGGGGAGGGAGACAGGAGGAGACCAGCGGCTCTGACGTGGGGAACCTGGAGGGCTGAGGGAGCTGCGGGACCACTGGGTACACACCTCCCACCCTCACGATACAGCCAGGCCATCGGCAGGCACCAGGCGGCCCTTGGGAGGGCCTTCCATCTCCTTCCATCTCTCCCCCGGGAAGCCACCAGAGCCACAGGACATCTCACCTCCCCTGGTGGCCCAGAGAATCCTAAGGAAGCCCAAGGTCACCCACACTTCCAGCTCAGTCTCTGTCACCTGCTGCTCTCCCTCCCCCTGCAAGTCTCAGCGGGCAGGGAGGATGGGACAACAGGCAGGGGAGGTGAGGGGCGGGAGGGGAGGCAGAAGAGAGAACACTTAAGCATCACATGTTGAGAGATTTCACAACGACGACGCTCCAGAAAGTCAGAGAGACTTGGGAAGTCTGCCCTAGAGCCGGCCTTCCCCGTGTGAAAAGAACACAGGCTCTGGAATGCCCCAGACGTGCGTTTACATTCCTTCTCTGGCATATTGCACCGTGTGACCTCGGGGAGGGGAGGACGCTCATGAGCCCCTCTGAGCCTTGCTTTCTTCATTCCACAAAGCAGCGGCCCAGCACAGTGCCTGGTGCAGCAAGGGAAAGCAATGACCCCAGGTTATTCAGGGCTCTAAGACCCCCCCCTCCTGATATTAAACTATCCTCTGCCCCTTTGTAAGCATCCTGAGAGCAAAAAGCATAGTCCAGGGACCTCCCTGGTGGTCCAATGGTTATGACTCTCTGCTCCCAATGCAGGGGGCCCCAGGTTCTATCCCTGGTTGGGGAACTAGATCCTAACTGCCGCAACTAAGACTCAGCACAGCCAAATAAATAAATATTTTTTTAAAAACAAAACAAAACATTGTCCAGTCTGGGGTCAGAGAATGAGTGCATCTGAGCTCACTGAGAACACTGGTTTGTGATCGACTTTCTCATCTACATCCCACCTGCTCCAATGTGAGCAGAGCCACCCAAGGGACATGTGTCTGCTCACAGCACCGCACCGGGGGTACTCAGCTCCACTTCCAGCCCACGAGGACCCCCGAGACTCAACCCTGAGCCCCCAGCTCTCCCACACCGTCCACCAAAGTTCTGTCCTCCTACCTGTTGGCCTCGGTGAATAGAGGCCGCCGGACAGCATTCACAGCCCTGGAGGCGCTGGTATGGAAAAGGGAGGGGTGAGCGTTTTTCCTGAAGGTCACAGATGAGGGCAGCAGACCACCTGCTGCCCCTGCCATCGGCCCACGGCGCTCTCACCGTGGTGTGGGAGGGAGAGAGAGTGGGCGCTAAGGAGCCTAAGGGCAATCGCAGTGGGCTTGAGCTGAGGCCAGAGGTTTTCCATACTTGGAAAAATGCTTCTGTCCTGTCTTATTGGTGAAAGAAGTAGGGGGACTTCCCTGATGGTACAGTGGATAAGAACCCGCCTGCCAGCGCAGAGGAGATGGGTTCGATCCCTGGTCCGAGAAGATCCCCCGTGCCCCCAAGCAACTAAGCCCGCGCGCCACCACTACCGAGCCTGTGCTCCAGAGCCCACGTTCCACAAGAGAAGCCACTGCAACGAGAAGGCCGTGACTGCAACGAAGGGTAGCCCCCACTCACTGCCACAAGAGAAAGCCTGCATGCAGCAACGAAGACCCAGCGCAGCCAAAAACAAACAACTTTTTTTTAAAAAAGAAGTAAGGATCGGGGAAGCCCATAGGCTAGGTAAGCATCCTGACTGTCACCACTAACGGCCGCAGTGCCTCCTATATGCCAGGCAGGTTCTAGACGCTTGTCTGTGTTAACTCGCATCGTGTTCATAACCACGTGTGAAGCAGGTCCTTTATTATCCCATTTCACAGAAGAGAAAAGGTCTCCAAGACCTTGTCCAAGGCCACATGACTGGCAAGTGGCGGCCAGGGCATGAATCAGGATGCACGTGGCCTTATCCGCCGAGTGTACCCCTCTCGCCACCCCTTTGCCGCCCAAGTGGTGCCCTGGGGCCCCTGCACCTGCAGCAGCAGCCCCCAGGGTGCTCTCCCCAGCCGTGGAGTTACAGATGGGCTCCCCCTCCTGCAGGGACGAGACCCAGGAGGAGACAAGGGCCGGAATTCTACCCTGATGCTCTGTTCCCATGGACTCAGAACCAGGGGAAAACAGAGAAATGGGGGGATTTCTGAATGAGTTAACACAGAAGAACACAGTTATGTAAGTCGGCCGGGAACCCAGAGAGAGATGGGCTTTCAAACAAGCAGGCCTGGGAGCGGGGAACGCCCCATGAGTGCGGCTCCCTCGAACGCTGCCGCCTACGGGCAGAGCAGGGCTGGCTGTGGGCTTCCAGATGCTCCCGATTACAGAACCACAAAGTCGACAGAGCCCAAGGGCAGCAGCAGAGGGAATTCTAAACACACATGGGTCCCTCCCACCAAGAGAAGACAAGACGCCTCAGGACAGAAAAATCTGACCAACAAATGGTGCCGCCTCTGAGGCCTCCCCTTCCCCATGTTGTTTCTGCTAAATTGCTTTTATCAATGGGCTTTTATCACCAGCTCCCTCCAGCAGCTTATACAGCGGAGCCCAAGAAACATATCAACAGCTCCGCCCTTTCGGGGCAGGACGTGGGTGACAGCAGGGGAGAAATTCTCCAATCGCCACCCCTGTGGGCAGACCTTGTTGTGACCATCAGCGAGCCAGATGCTGCGGGTGGCCTGGGCTGCCTGCCTGCGCTGAATGTGGGAAGCGGGAGGGGGAGACCGGGCAGGCTTAGGCTGGAAGTTTATTTTTTCCATAATTTAGAATGAAGTTATCTTTCCTGCTCGAGCACTTTCTCCCATAAAACCGTCCTGCTGGGAAAGGTGAAGATTTGTCATCTTCCAGGCTTACAACTCATTCTGGCACTGAGAGTGCGGACCTCCAACAAGAAGAGGCTCGGCCAGCCCAGGAAACCAGCAAACGAGTTGGAAGGTGTCCAGAGGCGGCCACTGGGCTGTGGGTCTGGGGATGGAGGTAGTGGCAAGACAGCAGGTGGGACTGGAGGGGAGACGGGGGTAGCTATTGACAAAGGGTCCTGCATGGTCGCGAGAACGAGGCGGCCGGCTCAACCTCGGAGGTGCCCGCAGAGTCATGGCCAAAGGATGGCTCCAAAAAGGCAGGAGTGGTAGGGAATCTAGAAAGATGCTACTGATGAACTTATCTGCAGGGCAGCAATGAAGATGCAGACAGAGAGAACAGACTTGTGGGCACCCAGTGCGGGAGGGAGAAGGTGGGAGGAACTGAGAGAGTAGCGTGGAAACACACACGTTACCACATGTAAAACAGACAGCCGGTGGGAATTTGCTGTGTGACGTGGGGAACTCCACCCAGTGCTCTGTGACAACACAGAGGGGTGGGATGGGGTGGGAGGTGGGAGGGAGACTCAAGAGGGAGGGAATTTATGTCTACCTGTGGCTGGTTCACGCTGGTGTATGGCAGAAACCAACACAGGAGTGTAAAGCAAATATCTTGCAATAACAAATTAAATAAATAAATACCAGCAGAAAAAAAAAAAGGTAGGGTGAAGACCAGACCATCCAGCCAGTAGGGGAGGGGGCGTTCATCCCTGAACTGTCCGAGCAGAGGCTGGAATCTACCAGACTGGAGCCCAGGGCCAGGCGTGAGAGGGGAGGATGAGCTGTGAGCATTTTCCATCCTCTGAGGGTCCCTGTGGTTACCTGACCACAACCTCGAGCGCTGAGGAGCTGCATGGCCTCAGACAGGGCAGGTCCCGTTTTCTGGATTTTCATTCTTACCATTTATAAAGGGCCTACAAGGGCTTCCCTGGTGGCTGAGACAGTAAAGAATCCACCTGCAATGCAGGAGACCTGGGTTCGATCCCTAGGTCAGGAAGATCCCCTGGAGGAGGGCCTGGCAACCCACTCCCGTATTCTTGCCTGGAGAATCCCATGGACAGAGCCTGGCGGGTTACAGACCATGGGGTCACAAAGCGTCAGACACGACTGAGCGACTGACACGTTCACTTTTCATAAAGCGCCCAAGACTATGCTCTGTTCCGCCCGCGTACCACCTTGTTGCATCTCCACTGTAAGCCAGAAGACAGGTGCTATGCCGCCACAGAGTAGGTGCCCAGTGCCCATCTACTGAATGAATGGTAGATGAGTGAATCCTTTCCACCAACGAGAAAACGGGGGCCTAGAAAGGATGAGCGTCTTGTTAAGGTCTGGCAGCCGCGGCAGCAGGGCTGTCAGTAAAGCTGGCTGAGCCCCCAGGGCCTGCATCCTAAGCCACCGCACTGCTCCTTGTGGCCACCTCCTCGATCTTCAGAGACCCTTCAAGAGCTGGTGGCTGTGAACAAACATGACTAGTGCATCGCAAAGAGGTATCAGGTTTTGTTTTCCAAATCCGCTCTAATAAGCCTGCATTTACAGGTGGTCATACTGAGTAAAGTAAGTCAGAGAAGGAGAAATATCGTTATGATGTCCTTTATATGCAGAATCTAGAAAGAAATGATATAAATGAATTTATTTACAAAACAGACAGACTTTGAGAATAAGGAGTGCCAGTGGGGAAGGATGAGGGGAGGGACAGTTAGGGAGTTTGGGATGGACATGTACACACTGCTCTATTTAAAATGGGTAACCAACGAGGACCTACTGTAGAGCACAGGAACTCTGCTCAAAGTTATGGGTGGGGAAAATGGACACATGTGTCTGTGTGGCTGAGTTCCTCTGCAGTCCACCTGAAACTATCACAACACTGTTAATTGGCTATACTCCAATACAAAATAGTTTTATTTTTAAAAAAATAAGCATGCATTGCTCTTACAAATGAAAATAACAAAACTTCTCAAAGTATTCCTGTTCAGCCCACGATCTCACAACCAAGGGTGGTGTGTCCATTTAAGAACTAGTCAGCCAACCAAAAAGACAGAAAATAAACGAATCGTCCAAAAAATTCGAGTTGTCTGCAAGGATGTGGGGAAACTGGAACGCTGCTACATGGCTGGTGGAAACGTAAAATGGTGCACCTGCTTTGGAAAAGAGTCTGGCAGTTCCTGAAGGCGTTGAGCACTCAGTCACCATATGATGCAGCAACTCTACTCCTAGATATCTTCCCAAGAGACACGAAAGCACATGTCCACACACACCCACACAAACGGATATGCATGTTTACAGCCTCATTATTCATAACTATTAAAAGTGGCAACAACCCAAATGTCTGTCAACTGATGAATGGATGAGGACAAAATGTGGAGCGTCCCCGCAGTGGAGTATGACTGAGCCTCAGAAAGGAATGAGGTTCTGATACGTGCCACCACATGGATGAACCTTGAAATACCACACGAAGTGGAAGAAGTCAGTTACAAAGACCACATAGTGTCTGGTTCAGTCACACGAAACATCCAGAACAGGTAACACTATAGGGATGCAAAGTACATTAATGATTGTCTGGGGCTGGGGAGGGGCTGGAAACTGGGGGAAGAGGAGAGAGGCTGATGGGAACAGCATTTATTCTGGGGGGAGAGGTGACAAAATGCTCTAGAACTGATAGTGATGAGGGTCACACAATGGAGAATGTGCTGAAAACTACTGAACTGTATACTTTAAATGGGTGAATTTTAAATAGATGGTAGCGAATTATACGCAGAAGGCAATGGCACCCCATTCCAGTACTCTTGCCTGGAAAATCCCATGGGCGAAGGAGCCTGGTGGGCTGCAGTCCATGGGGTCGCTAAGAGTCAGACACGACTAAGCGACTTCACTTTCACTTTTCACTTTCATGCATTGGAGAAGGAAATGGCAACCCACTCCAGTGTTCTTGCCTGGAGAATCTGAGGGACGGGGGAGCCTGGTGGGCTGCCGTCTATGGGGTCGCACAGAGTCGGACACGACTGAAGTGACTTAGCAGCAGCAGTGAATTATATCATAGTAAAGCTACTTTTTTAAAAAAAGAACCAGTTGCCTATCTTCCTTAATTTTAAGGGATTACAAGGAAGCTGCTAAGGGGTCGAGATCATGATGTTAATAGAGGGAAAGCAGCAGCTCACAAGCTCACACTCTACTGCCCATGGCCAGGATGTCATTCAGGCTTTCAACAAACATCTGTCACTCAGTCACTCAACAAACATCTATTAAGATCCTACGCTACACCATACATTGGGCTACATCTGAGGTCAATAAACCGCAGCCCGCAGGCTGAATCCAGCCATCACCTGTTTTTGTACAGCTTGCAAACAAAGAATGGTTTTTGCATTTTTATGAGGTTGCAAAAAAAATCCAAAGCAGGATAATATTTCCTGACGTAGTAATCATATGAAATTCAGATTTCAACATCCATACATAAATTTTACTGGAATGCAGCCACACTCAATTGGTGTATGTTTTGTCTTTGAGCCACAGGGCAAAGGTGAGTAGCTGTAGTAAAGACTGGATAGTCTGCAGAGCCTAAAATGTTTACAATCAGGTCCTTTACAGATAAAATATACCAGCCCCTGCGCTAGATGCTGGAGATGTAGGGGAGAGAAGAGATGAGCATCACAGTCAGGGCTGCTGTCTTTGTCTGTCCACGGCCCCGACAGCCAGACAGCTGGGCACTGAGGACCACAAGCTGAGTGTGTGCAGCAAGCTCAGAGCAAGGGGGTGACCTGGCCAGACTGTGGACAGACTTCCCTGGGAAGAGCTGGCCGTGAAACCAGGAGGAGCAGGAGGTGCAAGGCCCTGGGAAGGTCCTGAGGGTCCAGAAGAAGACCACTGAGGAGGAGTGTCCAGTGGAAGGCGGGGAAGGCAGGGCGGCACCAGAGTCTGGGCTCCACAAAGTCATTTTCTTCCCTTCCCTCCCCCTCTCCCCTCCTCCTTCCCTTCTATTCCCCTCTTCCCTCCCCCATCCCCTTGTCCCCTTCCTCATCCCTCTACCACCCAGACATCCCTGAAGCCCTTACCTTGCTCAGTTTTCTCCCCATCAATTAACTCTACCCATTATACAAGCATTTGCTTGCTCACCCATCAACTCTTGCACTAGAAGTGAGGACAGGAACTTTGTTTTTTCACTGCGTATTCCCAGTCACGACCTGAAGTAGAGTTGCCAACTCATAAAAAAACCTGTGGAATAAATACAAACACCAAACCCCTAAAAGAAAACTTAAGAGTTAAATGTCCTTGATTTGCAAACTTGAGCAAGCTATTTCTTTGCGGTTTGGTCTCCTGCTTTGTAAAACAAAAATAACAAAAGTAACTCCTTCATGGCAAATAAGGAAATGCATATACATGTTGGTGATTATTGGTTTTTTTTTTTTGATTATTGTTATTTTTATCCTCTTGAGTCACAGATCTATTTCAAGTCACAAATTAAAGGGGGAATTTTTAAATCTATCTCATTTAATTCTCATATAAGCCCCATGAGATAGTGATAACTTTTATTACAAATTCCACCTGGACAGATGAGGAAACAGAAGCTCAGAGAGGCTAGGTAAGCAGTCCAAGGTCACACAGTAAGCCACAGAATTAAAATTCAAACCAGCATCGTCGGACTCCCAAGGCTCTGCCCCTTCCTCTACACCCTGCTCTAGAGCGAAAACGCCTGAGTAGGCTGGGGGAAGGGAGCCAGAGTGTCCCGGAGCGGCTGGGGAGCTCTCGTGATGGGAGCGTGCAGATCTGAAGGACTGAAAGGATGCAGAAGAGAGGGTGAAAGGCATTCTAGGTCAAAAAACAGAAGAGGAGGCGGGGGCAGGTCTTTCCCACAAGCAGTTACACTGTCATAATACAAACAAGAGAGGACAAAGGTAGACTCGCAGGGCCAGCACTTGGATGAAACCTTAGCTACACCCGGTCCAACTACTTGTTTTAAAGAGTGAGAAACAGAGGTGAGGTGAGCTGGGGACACTGTGCCCACGTTGGCGGTTCATGCTTATTCCTACTCGTCTCATTCACCTTCCAAAATCGCAGGGGTACACAGGCTCACCGCAGCCAGAGAAACACTCCAAAGGAGGAAAGCGATCACTGCGTACCCCTCACCAGCCACGACGAGTCAGTTCCACGGTCAACAGGCCTGGAGCCACAGTGAGCGGCTGGCACCTCAGAGCAGACTGGAGCCTGCTGGAACTGTGCTCCGGTTTCCTTGTTTGTTTGGCTGGTTTTTGTTTGGGGGTGGGGGGTGGTTTACACGAGTTTTATTGTTGGTTTTTGGCCTTACCACGTGACATGCAGGATCTCAGTGCCCCAGCCAGGGCTGGAACCTGTGCCCCCTGCAGTGGAAGTGCAGAGTCCCAACCGCTCGACTGCCGGAAAGTCCCCAGTTCCCACTTCTGTCACCAAGTCTGTCTGCAATTCCCGCATTTGCTCACTCGCTCACTCAGCCAGTGATTATGAGAATCTCAAATAAACCCGGCCCGGTTCCAGGTACTGGGGTCTCGCAACGGACACGCATGATGAAATGATCTTTCGTTCCTTCCTCACAAGGGCTGAGCACGCTGGTTTGTGAAAAACGACAAATGGGAACAATGAAACCCAGCCTCTCTGCTCTGGCTAAGCTCTCAGAGAACAGCGCGTCCCCTCCGAGGCCCTGATGCCCCGTGAAAACAAGAATAAAAAGACTTGTTAAGGAATAAACAGGCTTCCCAGGTGGCTCAGATGGTAAAGAATCTGCCTGCCAATGCAGGAGACCCAAGTTCGATCCCTGGGTTGAGAAGATCCCCTGGAGGAGGAAATGGCAATGCATTCTAGTATTCTTACCTGGAGAATCCCATGAACAGAGGAGCCTGGTGGGCTACAGTCCCTGGGGTGGCAAAGAACTGGACACGAGTCAGTGACTAAACGACAAGGTATAAATGTCCGCAAGGGCAGACACATATATAACCGATTCACTTTGCTGTATACCTGAAACTAACACAGCATTGTAAATCAATTATACTCCAGTAAAACACTTCTGAATAAAAATAAAATTTAAAAAAAATGATAAGGAAGAATCCTCTGTCCCACAATAAAACTATCATTAACAGCTTCAGAGTAAAAGAGGAAAGGCTGCATCCATGAAAACAAGACAAGATGCTATAAAAACAGGAAACGTCTATTTAGAAAACAGGAGACCTTCTAGATATTAAAAATATGCTAACGAACATGAAACCCTCAACAGAAGTCTACAAGATAAAGCTGAAGAAATCTCCTGGGGTAGGGGGCCGATAAAAAGAAAGACAGTAAAATTATAGGACTAAATCCAGGAAATTCAATATCCAACTTCTAGGAGCTCCGGAGGAAAGAAGAGAGAAAATGACAGGAGGAAATCAATGAAATTATTCAAGAAAATTTCTCAGGACTAAAATAATGAGTGTTTCAAGATCGAAAGGTTCCTGGGTGCCTGGATGGACACCCAACCACACTGAGGCGAGTCATTTGTGAAAGTTCAAAACAGCAGCCAGATAGGAGACGTTAACACACACAGCACTAAAGATTTCAGGAAGAAAAACTGTGTTACCTACCATGGATTAAAACTGGAGTGACATTAGCCTTCTAGACATAGATCCTAGAGCTTAAGCAAAAGAAAGTACATGCGTGCTTAGCCATGTCAGACTCTTTGCGACCCCATGGACTGTAGCCTGCCAGGCTCCTCTGTCTATGGGGTTTCCCAGGCAAGAACACTGGAGTGGGTTGCCATTCCCTTCTCCAGGGGGTCTTCCCCAACCAGGGATCGAACCTGAGATTCCTGCATTACAGGCAGATTCTTTACCACTATCACCACCTGGGAAGCCCAAAATTCAGCAGTGCTTTGCACAAAAAAAGCCTAAAGCAAGCCACAGCATCAGTAACACGTGAGCGTGGAAGGAATGCTTTTTTCAGCTCCATACGGCCAGCGAAGGTTCCGAGCACCTCCTATGCAGCCTGTGCATTGGCTGCAGCGTGTTTTCTGCACGACGCTGTCAGTGCCAGATTACCACGCCCACACCCGAGACCCCAGCGCGGACGCTGCGTCTCCGCACAAGGTGCTCCCAAGAAGGGGGAGGCAAGGGTCGCTTAGTGAAGAAAAGGAAGCCCAAATGGACTCCTCGGGGATACAGAGTCACAGCATTGCACCATCCAGACAGCAAAGACTAGGGGCTAGGGCCCCTCCACAACTCATCAACCTGCTGAGCACAGATAAGAAAGAGTTCTAGCCGGTGGTGAAACCCAAGCAGGAATGAATGAACTTATGCCCAAGTAGGACTGATGATGTTGACCAGGTATGTGAGGTTTTTTAATCATCATTTCTGGGACAAGGTGATACATGTCAATGAGCTACAACCAATCTGAGCAGGAAGAACAGGAACATTGAGGCAGTAGACTGGCTCTGGGTGTGACCCAAGGGTCCCCACAGCAGTCTGGCAGCCCCACGGGCCACAGGCCACCAGGACGCCACAAAGGGGCAGCCGGACCTTACAACCAGCACACAGAGGCCCTGGAGGCAGGGTACCTGGGCCTGGGGCTGGGCTGGGCCAGGAAGGCCCTCTCTCCTCACCCCCACCTGTGAGAGCCAGAGCTTCAAGACTCGGAAAGATCCAAGCCCCGAGACCAGTCACCTGGCTGGTTAGCCAAGCCAGCCAGGAATCCAAGCCCGTCTCCAGGCCTCTGATCGCACATTCTCGTGAGGATATTCGCCTGCTGGATTTCCAGGTGGGAAGAACCAGCCCGGGAGGAGCACAGCCTGGGCCCCCCAGCACAGGGAGAGGGCCTCCCCGCCCTACACGCGCCCCAAGGAGGCGCCGAGTCTAATTGGATTGCCATGGCCCATGACGATGCTGCGCTTGGCAGTGGTGTCGGTTCTGAAATAGAAACTAGTAAGGAGCCTGCCTGCTTGGCTTCCGAGGCTGGGAATACACTGGAATCTGAGCAGCCAACAAGGAGCCTTTCCTTCCCCCAAAAGGTCCCGAAACAGCACTGAGCAGCGTGCCCTCCTCCCCGGCCCGCCAAGGCCTGGCTCTGCCGTTGGTGTACGTTCAAGGTTGGGGGGGTGGGGGGGTGGTGGTTGGCACACACAGGGGAGCCCGGCAGAGGGGTCACCTCCTCCCCTTTCAGAGTCTTCCCGCTTTCCACGGCCAGTCCCCGCCCCCCACAGCTGATTCTACAGGACATGTTACTCGTCACAGGCACAGGCCTCCCAGCTGAGAGGTCCCCTCATCTCCGCCAGGTAAACTGAGGCATGAGTGGGGAGGCCAAGGGCCCGGTGCTGTGGGGTGCCCCCCGCTGCTGTCACAAGCCTGGCCGCCAGGCCACCTGCAGCTGGGGTCCTGCCTCTGATGGGTGCTGTGGGCGATGCGTGCATGGGAAGCTAAGTGTGCATGCGAAGAAAAACATGGGCATGTGCAGAGCGTGAGTGTGAACCAGCACAGAGGAAAGCACATGTGCAAGCGTCTGTGTGCATGCTACATGTTAGTGTGCAAGGGGGGAGAGTGGAGGGAATGTGTGAGAACAGGAGATGTGTGTGCAAGGAGTCTTGTGCAGAGACCAGAAGCTGAGTTCCCAAGACACCGCTAGGGAAGCGTGGGGCCCTCCTCAGGTGCAGACACCAAAGAGCACAGTAAATGCAAAAGGAGCAGCCCCCGCCATTTCCCACCCAGCTCACCTCGGCCCTCCATGCCCACCTCAAGGTCAGCTGCACCCAGCCTGGGCCTCTGGGTTCCCTCCCCCACCCTCCTCCCCCACCCACCCCCCAGCCTCATTCTCTGACCCTGATTTTCCACCCCCCAGCATTCTCTTTAAAGACAAGGAAAAATTCCCCTCACTTCCTTTGGGAGCAATAAATAGGAGGATTACGAAGTGACATTCTGAAAGCGATCTGAACTACTCAGAAGACAAGGATGGATAAAATAGAGGGCACTTTGGCCCAGACTCACTCAGAAAGAGAAGGAGGTTCTGCCTCCAGGGAGGGGGCAGCATCTGCAGAGGCCTCAGACTGAGCCCCGGTCGGTAGCAGAAAGCCCAGGCCTCTAAGTCACCAGGCTTGTCTAACACGCCAAACACAAGACACAAGGCCCTCAAGGGCCGGAGAGGCTGCTGTCTGGAGTCGGGGCACAGACTCCACTCTCTTGTCCCTCACCTGGAAGCAATTTGCTGGCCACAGCAAACAGTCTCTCACCCGCTCCTTCGTGACCAGCTCAACACCTGAGAGAGGCCAGAGATAGGACACAGGGCAGCCTGACACGCACATCAGATGTTTGCACCTGCCATCCTAAACAGTCTCTCCCTTCGCCCCTGAAAAGTGGACCACAGTCAACAGCGTGAGCTTTGGACTCAAACTGACCAGAGCAGGCCGCCGCTCCAGCAGCTGAGCCTCGGTGTCCTCTTCAGGAAGATGTGGGTAACTGTCGTCAAGAGGATCAAACAAGACATGCGTGCAAGGGGTCTGCCCAGGCCAGGCACACAACACACGCTTGGTAAACGGCAGTCACTACTGTGCCTGCTGCCGCCCACTGCACTGACCACACAGCAGCCACGCGGTCCTTCTAGAATGAAAGGCAAGTCTGTCTGCTTGGTCTAACTCCTCCAATGGCACCTGCTTCACCCATCAAAAAAGCTACGGCCCTCAGAATGGACTTCAAGACCCTGTGGGGGGACTCCCCTGGTTGGTCCAGTGGCTAAGACTCCACACTCTGAATGCAGGGGGCCGGGGTTCGATCCCTGGTCCGGGAACTAGATCCCACATGCCGCAACTAAGACCTGGCACAGGCAAATAAATAGATGAGAAAAATAAGCACTGCTCAGAAGATGGGGTACCAACACAACACTGTAAAGTGAGTATACGCCAATAAGAATTAAAAGGCCTGTGGGCTCTGAGTCCCCTGAACCTTCCCTCGCTCGCTTTACTCCAGCCCTACTGGGCTGCAACACACCTCTCACGTTCCTACCTCAGGGCCTCTGCACAGCCTGCTCCCTGGGCCCCACATCTCCCCAGGACTCACCCATCTCTTCTCCCCTCTCTGCTAGACTGTCACCTTCTCAGTAAGACCTTCCCTAAGCACCCTGTTTAACCCATAAGACCTGCCGCCACCCCATTTTCTCACGCCCTTCCCTGTCTTGCTCTTCCCCATAACACTTGTCACAACAGGTTTTTTTCATTGTCTGCCCCCACCCCCCCACCCCCAAAATTATAAGCTCTTCGATTTTTCTTCATTCCTGCATTCACAGAGCCTGAGCAGGTTGGCCTGGAGATGCCCTCTAACATGTACAGGATGAATGAGTCTCAGGACACTTAGGACAGCCCCACTGGGGGTCACCAGCCCTCTGAGGCTTAGTGGCCTCCTCTAGAAAAAACCAGTCTAGGGCTTCCCTGGTGGCTCAGGGTAAAGAATCCACCTGCCAATGCAGGACACACAGGTTCAATCCCCGGTCCAGGAAGGCCCCACCTGCCACGTAGCAACTAAGCCTGTGTACTACAACTGCTGAGCCTGTGCTCTAGAGCCCAGGAGCTCAATTACTGAAGCCCAAGCAACCTTAGAGCCTGTGCTCCACAATAAGCAAGGCCACTGCAATGAGAAGCCCATGCAGCACAATTAGAGAGTAGCCCCCACTCACCGCAACTGAAGAAAGCCCAGCACAGTCAAATATATATATATATATATAAATTATTTAAAAAAAAAAAAACAGTCTAGCCACTTCTCAAGGTCACTGTCAGGAGGGAACGACAGTGAGATGACTTCTGGGAATATGCTTGGGTGCTTTCACAGTGGGGTGCCATAGAGAAATGGAAGACCTCAAAATTATTTCTCTGGCAGCACCTGTCAGGCAGCTTTCAGTCCCGGGGTGGAGGCTCTGAGTGCTAACAGGACACTGCAGAGAGGGACTTAGAGAGACGGTTCCTGCCTCCAGGGACTGCCTGAGGCCCTGGGACAGGCAGGCACAGACTGTGCTGTTCTTCACGGAATCACCAGCACACAGCAGGTGCCCAGTAAATGTCTGGCAGAAGCACACGTGAGCAAGTCCTATACGGACAACCACACAGAGACCAGAAAGATCACCCACAAAACCCTCAGTAAAATACCAGTTGACCTATAGCAGCATGCAGACAACGGTTACCGCAGATGAGACCAACAGAAAGACTGAATATATTTTTATTATCTTCACAACAGGAGAAAACGTGTTCCTACACAGATGCCAGGAATCGGTGCAGAAAGCCCCGGGGGATGGAGAACAAGCCCAGGAAACTGCTTCCCAGTGAGTGCATTTCAAGAATTAGGCCAAAATCCTGCAGATCATGACAGAATGCGCTCCGTCGATATTAGCTGTGATTATATCATTGTTTTTATTATGGTCTTGGCGCCCCTCCAGTGGAACAAGCAGGAAACGAGGAGACAGAACACTCAGGTTTCCATCGAGCAGTGAGCAGCCCGGGCGCACTGCTTCCTGCTGAAATACCATTGGACTGGGGCGCAACCCTAACCACCGGATGCTAGGCCACCTTCACTGGTTCATCAAGGGCTCCAGAGTGCCTGCATTGTGCCAGACATCATGTGGACGCTGGAGGGACAGAGCAAGCCCAGAGCAATGGGCCTCCTCTCCCCACGGCTCCCTTTGGGGGTGCTGGCTTTGTGAGCCCAACTGCAGGCAGGAGCCAGCCCTCCAGATGCACCAGTCTCCAGAGGACATTCCCTCTCCGCCTCCAGGAGAAAGGACTCTCATTCCCAAGGGTTCTGATCACCTGCTGGGGAAGAAGCCAGGTCTACACCGCTCCAGACAGAGAAAGCTACTCTGGGCAGTCGGCAGCCTTAGACACCAAAGTTCTGTAGCTGGATTTTCAGTTCCCATCCTCCAGCCCCTCACAGTCTCCCCTTTTTATAGATATAATTTTATTTATCTATTTTTGGTTCTTCTGGATCTGCATCGCTGTGCCTTTCTAGTTGCAGTGGGCATGGGCCACACTAGTTACAGTGCGTGGGCTTCTCCTTGCGGCGGCTTCTTTCGTTGCGGAGCACAGGCTCTAGGGGTCTAACCCGCGTCTCCTGCACTGGCAGGTGGATTCTTTCCCACTGAGCCACCAGGGAAGGCGCTGTACCTCTCATTTTGCAGAGGGAGAAACTGGGGCTTCTGCAGATCACACTGGTCTGGCGGCCAAGGCTAAGAGAGCCAGAGAATTCCCGGTTCAAGAGCGAGTCTCACACCCACCTGTGATGGTGCCTGGCTGGTGAGCTAGGGGAAGGGAGCCCCACACTGGGAGAGAGGTTCCCGAAGCTCAGGACCCTTGCTCAGGGTACAGATGGGCACTTGGCTGTCAGGAAGATCTCTCTTGTCCAGCACTTTCTACAGAGCCCTTACCCCAGAGCCCGCCTAGCTGTGACTTCCCCCGGCGCCCCTGACGACTGCAGAGGCTACTCGGGGGGCCAGGGAGGCAGCATAGACTTCCCCAGTAGCCCACTTACAAGTGACCTGACCAGGCTCCTTCCACACAGAGGTGGGGCAACAAAACTTCGGGAGATGGGACCCTTGGCTTGCTCCTTGAGACACTGACCCCTTCCCCTCCCCGCACCCACCGAGCTGTAGCCCTGCCCATCCTTCCCAGTTTGGAGCCTTATTTGGAGCTCCCTGGAGGCCACTTAGAAAAGGGGAAAGGCAGGTGCTTGAGGCAGGTTCCTTGAGAATCTGCCAGGACCACCCTGGTGGCTCAGAAGACAAAGAATCTGCCTGCAATGCAGGAGACCCAGGTTCGACCCCTGGGTTGGGAAGATCCCCTAGAGAAGGGAATGGCTACCTACTCCAGTATTCTTGCCTGGAGAATCCCATGGACAGAGGAGCCTTATGGGCTACAGTCCATGGGGGTCGCAAAGAGTCAGACAGGACTGAACAACTAACACTTTCTCTTTCACTTTCCCTAGCACCCATGAACCAGAAGTGACATCTCCTAGGCGCAAGCAGTCCAGGGAGGAGAGGGTTCCCCCAGAGGCAGAGACCCGAGACCTAGAGAAACAAGCCAAAGACCAGGTCTAGGGCAGCGGTGCCCCGGCAGAGGGATGTTCACCAGTACGGGAAAGGCTGCCAGGGTTTGCCAGGCGGGAGGCAGTAGGCTCAGAGTCATCATGTCTCAAAGGCTCTGTGTGTCCAGACATAGAAGACAATGCGACGAGGCGCTGACACAGGACCAGCCGGATCCACGGGGTGCCAGGCAGGCAGAAGGGGAATGACAGGGCCCAGCATGGGCAGCAGGGGCCAGTCATCAGGGCCCCAGACGAGGCCCAATAATGGAGGCTGGGAGGAGAGTCACAAGAGTAGTAGGGAGCATGTTGCAAGTATGTTTCCTGAACTTGGTTATGCACATGTGTGCATGTGTGTATGTGTGTGCGCTGCAGAGTTGGGAGGGGGGATGAATCATGGGCTCAAAGGCAGGAGTAAGATGGGGAGGTGGGAGGGAGGTTCAAGAGGGAGGGGACGTATGCTTAAGGCTGACAGGTTGTTGTATGGCAGAAGCCAACACGATATTGCAAAGCAGTTATCCTTCAATTAAAAATAAATTAAAAAAAAATTTAACATCATTGAGTAGAAACGTATCTTGGAGAGTATCTTGTGTAACACTATATCTACTCTTACAATCCCAAACAAAACTCCAGATCAGTATCAGTCTTTGCTTAAACCCCAGCAGTGGTGGGGAGCTCAGGACCTCCCAAGGTAGCCCACCCCTCCTCTGCTGGACAGCCGATGGCTCCAGCTGTTAGAGAGTTCTTTCTGGAACCGGGTCCACCCCTGGAACAGGTCCTAGGCATTTGGGGATCTCGGCTTTGAAGCCACAGGACATGTTTAAACCCTCTTATTCCACATCAATCCCACACATGAGGGGGGACCACTATGTATGCCCTCCTCCCCATCAGTTCAGTTCAGTCGCTCAGTCGTGTCCGACTCTTTGTGACCCCATGAATCGCAGCACGCCAGGCCTCCCGGTCACACTCCATAAAAATAATCCCCAGACAAACAAGCATTCTCAAATCCTCATCCAAATCCCATGGGGTGTAGTTCCCACCATTTTAGTCATCCTCCTCTGGACGCATTCAGACTTGTCAGTATCCCAACCAGAATTAACAAAACCCAGATGCAGACGTGGTGTAAATGCCACAGAGCAAGGAGAGAATCTAAAACTTCATACCCAGGGCAGCATCATTCTTCTTAGCAACCTGTAACAGCACAATTAGCTGATAGTTCCTTCCATTCATCTCTTTTATTCATTGGATCAACAAACATGAGGGACTTCCCTGGTGGTCCAGCAGCTAAGATTCTGTACTCCCAATTCAGGGGGCCTGGGGTTCCATCTCTGGGCAGGGAATAGATCCCAATACACACCGAAACTAAGACCCAGAGCAGCCAAATAAATAAATAAAAATAAATATTAGAAAAAGCCAAAAAATCTAAAAACATGAGCTGCCTCCTATATGCCCAGCACTGGACTAGGTAAAAGGGATACTAAGAAAAATACCA
This sequence comes from Bubalus bubalis, assembly GCF_019923935.1. Taxonomy (NCBI): domain Eukaryota; kingdom Metazoa; phylum Chordata; class Mammalia; order Artiodactyla; family Bovidae; genus Bubalus; species Bubalus bubalis. Next base: position 13,242,941 of record NC_059160.1, on the reverse strand, counting down.
TATCATCTTTTGCTCAGGGAGACGGCCTATGTAGAGCGATAAGAAATAAAACCACATACAAAATGGGGGAAAAAACATGGTACTTATGGGGTCTTTCCTGTAGGAGAGATGACTAGCCCGAGGGGAGTTTCCCATGATGCCAGATTCGGGTTGTAGCCACAGTGAAGGCTGGCTTCACCCTTGCCCCTTGAACAACTAGAAAGTTGGCAGAAGGCATGAAACATGGGCTTCAGACGCTGGACAACAGGTAACTCTGGACTGTGATCTCTGAAAGAAGGAAACAAAAGAAAGAGTTCTGTGATGCCCAGCTTACTGCCTGGAGGCAGCATCCACGTAACAGCTCAGGGTGAGGGATCCACATGGAGTCCAGTGGTCCCTTCAAGTTGAGGAGGCGGAAATTGGTGTTCATGGAGACAGAATTCTTAGGGCAGAACATTGGAGAGAAGAGCTTCCCCGGTAGCTCAGACGGTAAAGACTCTGCCTGCAATGCAAGAGACCCAGGTTTGAACCCCAGGTTGGGAAGATCCCCTGGAGAAGGAAATGGCTATCCACTCCAGTATTTTTGCCTGGAGAATTCCATGAACAGAGGAGCCTGGCAGGCTACAGTTCATAGCATAGAGTCAGACACGACTGAGTGACTGACACGTTCGCTTTCATTGGAGAGAAGGGCACTGCACAGATAGGGTGCTCTAGAGAAGAGTCCCCTGGATTCCCCGCCTGACCCACACAAGTGTAGGGTAAAACGGCACAAGCCAGGGGACAGAACCGACAGAAAGCGGGGGGCCAGCCACCCTGCAGAGCTCACTCGGGGCCGCACTCCCACCAGCGAGAGCAGAGAGCTCACGACATACCAGGTGCTGGTGTGTCCTCAGAGGGCAATGCCTCAGTAGTGAAGCTGAGAGAGCCCTAGGCTGAAGGTGGGTCCACCCTAACAAAGTTTACAAGCAAGATTCACTGGAGGAGGAAATGACAACCCGCTCCAGTATTCTCGCCTGGGAAATCCCATGGACAGAGGAGCCTGGAGGGATATAGTCCACGGGTGGCAAAGAGTCGGACACCACTGAGCAACTCAACAACAAGCACAGAGCCGTTTAAAGGCGTGCCAGAACAAACTCCAATAGTATTTGAAGAGATAGAACAAAATCCAGCGAGATTCAATTCACAACGTCTAACATTCAATCAAAAGCTACCAGGCACTCAAAGCAGCAGGAGAAAAAGCAGTCAAGAGTACAGACCCAAAAATGACAGAGATGATGAAACCAGTAGACAAGGATGGAAAAACAGCTACTGTATGTTCCGTGAGCACAAGAAACTAGAGGAAAACACAAGGATAATGAGAAGAGAAATGAAAGATATAAAGAAGACTCAGATGGAACTTCTAGAGATGAAAAACCCAGTATCTGAAATGAAAGATACACGGAATGGGAGTTTTTAACATGAGATTAGACATTGCCCAAGGAAAAGTCTTGAAGACATAACGACAAGATGAAGCACAGAAAGAAAAAATGACAGAAAAAAACAAAAATCAACGGCGCATCAACAACCTACAGGACAACATCAGTCTAAATATACATGCAATTAAAGTTCCAGAAACAGAGAAGAGAGAAGAGACAAATACATGAAGAGGGAATTCCCCCGGCCGGCTGCCGGACCATGGTGCCGCCGGCGGGGCGCGGGGCATGGGGCCTGTGGTGCGCCTGCACCTGGCTATGGGCGCCTTCTTCGCGCTGGCGGTCTTTGTGCAGGTGAACGATCCAGATGCAGAACTGTGGGTGGTTGTGTATACGGTTCCTGCCACTCTGACCCTGCGTGTTGGACTTAACCCTCTTGTCACAGGTAACTTTATTTGGAAGAGTGTGTCTGCAATACACATATTCCTTTGTGTCCTGTGGGCTATCAGCTTGGCATACAACCTCTTGCTTCATAAGAAACAGAACCTCTTGCATGAGGAGGAAGGCAGGGAGCTGTCTGGTCTCGTGATCATCGCAGCATGGCTGGCCTGTGCCACGGCTCTTCAAAGGCTCCAGGTGGTGGAAGAGTTCAGCTGGCCATTTGCTACCACAGTTGCTCTTCTCCCGTTTATCTCCTGGGTCTACATATATATACACAAGGAGATGTGCTCCTCCTGGCCAACTCATTGCAAGACGGTGATTTAAATGAAGAATCTTGTTCCTAAAATGAGAGTTCTTGATTTTTTATAAACATGGTTTTAACAAGCTGACTTCCTAGGAACTTCAGTTGAGTTACTACTAGAGATGAATTTTTTTTTTTTAATCCTAAGAACTTTGTATACTTGCCTACAACACAGGACTGGATGGGACTAATAAGAAAAGGGTCTGACATTCTGTTTTATCATAATATAGTAGGAAAGTTAAGAAAGATGAATTCCAACTCTGCTTCATCACTATCCATGTGACTTGGACAAATATATAAATCTACTTTAATTCTTTGGAATTAAAGAATTCCAAAGATAATTGAAATTATCTTTTGGATAATTCTTTATCTGTAAATACCAGTCCGCCTACTTATTTATATAATTGTGAAGATTAAAGTAGATAATATGAGAGCATTCCAAACATAAAGTCCTCTGCACAGGGGAACAGAGGGAAGCAGGGTTTGGATAATGATAGATAGGAGTTTAGGAGAGGGCTCTGCCCTTGAACTAACATCGTTAGACTGGACTGGCACCATGAATTAAATGAGGTGCCGTGAATTAAATGAGGACTTTGGGTGAACAAAGTGAACAACCATGTCTTGGAAAGAAAGGAAAGTTAGTTAGAATAAAGGAATCTGGGACCAAAAAGAAGCAGATCGGGAATATTAATTACCATGTAATTGAAAAGTAAGACCAAAATCTATACACCTATCCTTAACGAATGCCAAAAGTAGCTCTGGAGAGATCATTTCAGAGCTGCACCATCTGGCGACCACAACCCACATGGTGTATTGAGCACTTGAAATGTACTTACTGAAGAAGTTTTAATTTTTTGTTTTAATTTACAAACATCAATTATGAGGAAACTGATACATGTATTTGGAACACTTGGTTTAAGCTTGTTTGGAACAACTGAAATATGTGAATCCACTTCTTCAACTGTAAATTTTGTACCTAAATACAGACCAAGTTTTTCCAATGAAAAGTTATTGTCCAAATGGATGGATTATAAGCATAAAACACACACTACATTTGAAACTTAGTATAAAAAGAATGTAAAATATTTTTATATTGATTACATGTTGAAATAACATTATATGTATTGAAATAAACAGAATTATATTATGAAAATTAAAAACAGAGGGAATTCCCTGGCAGTCCAGCAGTTAGGACTCCACGCTTTCACCTGGGTGCCTGGGCACCGTCCCTGGTCAGGGAATTAATATCCCACAAGCCACGTGGTATGGTGAAAAAAAGAGAAAAATACTTGAAGATATAATGGCTGACCAAGCTTTCAAATGTGCTAAAACAATGCTCATAAGAGAAAAAACAATGCAGGATGGGAGGGGCGCTCTGAACCAGGCAGACCACGCCAAGGACACCAAGAAGTGAGAGCCTGCGTGGAGGGCATCCAAGACAAACCGGACAGAGTGGCCTCAGGTGGGCAGCAGGAAGGCTGGACACTGCTCCAGGTCCCTGCAGACTCTAAGCCTCACTCAGAGGCTCAGACCTCATCTTGTAGCCCAAGGGGTGACCACCTCCTCCTGCACGAGGACAACCAACCTCTTGAATCTAAAGTCAGACTTCCCAGATTCCCGTGCAGGAGGACAGGAGAGAGGCTAGAGACCCAGCCGTGACATCCGAGCCCATGCGGATGACCCAGCTGAAAGGTCCACCCTGGGAGCCCGTTTGGAACACAGAGGGGAGGCAACAAAAATATCCCACCCATCTAAAAAGGGTCTTCCTCCCCGAGACCCCTGGAATCAGGGAAACTCTCAAGCCCAGAAAGGGCTTGGGGATCACAGACTCCTCACTTTACACTGAAGAACAGGAAGGTCCAGAGAAGTGACGTGGCTGACCCAGGACCAGGGAGGGGTCCTCTGGGGCTGCTCTTTCCCCTGACCCACTCGCCTGCTACGATCCTCACTGCTCCTCCAGGGCTGCGGATGGTGCTGAGTCTGTGCCGGTCTACACAGTCTCTGCACACCCAGCCCAGCTCCTCCGGGGCAAAGGCAGGTGCCTGGCACCCCTGGGCTCCTGACCTGCCACAGGGTGGGTGCTTGGTACATGCCCCCTTCACGTGCACTGAACAAAAGGGTCCCTGAGCCTGACTCTGGGGGAGGGAGAGAGAGACGAGGCTCCCCAAGACCCAAGGCCAGAGCTGCCCCAAGCCTGCCGAGGCCCAAGAGATCCAGAAACAGAAAGAGCAGAGATCTGGAGAGAGAGAGGTACCGACCCAGCCGCTGGGAGTTTACCAGGCAACCCCCTCAAGAAGCAGGGATGGGCCAGCATGGGGAGGGACACTCCTCTGGCCTCTAAATGCTGCTCCTTATCAGATTGGCCTCGAGTCAGCCCTGGGCTGCCTCCCGCTCCTCCCCGGATGAAAAAGAGGAAACAGCCTGAGCTCTACCTCCTCCCCACTCCCCATTCCAGCACTCTGTGGGCTCCGGGCAGGGCGGCACCTCGTTAAGGGGTTAAGAATGAGCAAATTCCTGCGCTATTCCTGGAGCCTCAATTTCTACCATCCTTCCATTCTGGTCAATTCTGAGAGAGGCCAGCGGCCGGGAATGCCAGAGAGATCCGAGCCCGGCCCACCAAACCCAAAATAACCTCACACGTGCCTCTCCCAAGTCCTCCGGGATTTGGCCATTTTGGGTGCATGTTTTCCTACAACGCTGCAGGGTCACCGCACACAGGTGCTGGGAACTCTGAGACGCTCCCAGGGGAGCTGAGGAAGGTGGGAGCAGGTGAGGAGGGTGGTAAGAGAGACAGAGTCCAGGGTCGGGGTCTGGCCAGGCTGGCTCCAGCCCTCTCCACTCTGCTAGCGAGGAGCTCCTGGGGGAGTCAGCCTCGGGCTCCTCCTCAGGAAACTTCTGTGCAGTGTACTCCTCTTCCCCACAATTTCCTGTCCGCCTCCTCGGGAAAGGTCACCATCAGTCTCCCTCCCAGATGTGGACACATTAATAAGAAGCTCCTGGGTTGAGTCCTTCGCCCTCCCCAGAGACAGCTCCCAGCCTTGAGACTGTGAAGATGTGTTAACTGCTCAGTCGTGTCTGATCCTTTGAGACCCCACGGACTGTAGCTCTCCAGGCTCCTCTGTCCACAGGATTCTCCAGGCAAGAATACTGGAGTGGGTTGCCATCTCCTTCTCCAGGGGATCTTCCCAACCCAGGGATCGAACCCGGGGTCTCCTGCATTGCAGGCAGACTCTTTACTGTCTGAGCCACCAGGGAAGCCCACCATGAAGATGGATGGTTTTAAATCAAGCGAGTGCTCCAAGTGTCTGGGGAAATGGACTGGATGAAGGACATGTTTCTTTTCATATCTCGAAGTAAGTATTCATTCACTCAAAAGAGATTTGAGTGTGTACCGAGTGCTGAGTGACGAGAAAACAGGCAGAGCATCAGTGGAGGGGAAAATCCAGGCCTCTGCCTTTCAGCAGAAATAAAGAGACAGGGGTTGAGGTGAGTTGACGGAAATGCCCCAGCCGGGCAGAGACTGGAGGCTGCACAAGTCTTCAGTTTGAGTCCTCTGGCCACACGAATGCTGCTCAGAGTCCAGAAGTGGGGAAGGGGACGCAGGGTCTCAGAAACACCAGCGTGGGTGGAGACTGCACCACGGGGTTTAAGATGTGGCATCCCCGAATGGTTTAGCTCCTAACACAAGTCAGAAATGTCAAAGATACTTGACTTAACCACTGTCCTAAGACAGATACTCTCTCTTAGGTGTTTGTTTAAAGCTGCACCATCCCTCCAGTGAATACCTGTGAGGATTTTTTGGCAATGAAAATTTATTTTGAGGCAAGGAAAATTTAATTTTTGGAAAATTGAAAATGTAGCCATTTTTGGTGGGGGTCCAAAGGAGAAAAGCCCCACAGTCTAAGGAATTGCGGTCTACCCCTACCTGTGCCCCACAGTCAGGGTGGGGCTCACCGCGCCCCCAGCCCAGCGCCTTCCCTCACCCTGCCCCACAAAGAGAGGGTCAGGTCCCCCCACCTCGATCAAAGGCACAGCACCATCAACCGAGCGTCATTTGGATGAGCAGGGATGGAAGCACATGATGAAACAGACGTAGCATCAGTTTTATTCCAAACTAGGTCCAACTACCACGCCTGAGGCTTCAGCCGGTCAGGCGGGCTTCTCCTCCGAGCCCTACAGAAAGAGCTCTGGCCCCCTCTACAAGCGATCCCATCCCTTCTCACTCGGCCTTCAGAGCCCAGACCTGGTGCCATGGATGCTGCGGGGCCAAGCCTCAGGGGAAAATGGGAGAACTTGATGAAACAGAGAAGGCCTCTGGTAGCCCAGAACAGGTCAGAGACTCACCTAACCTCACATGGCCTGACATCCTCTGATCACACAGAGCACCAGGGCCAAGAGATGACTGGGACCCTCACAGACTCAAAGTTGGCCAGGGCTCACCTGCCGATGACTCCTGACGCTGCTGACATGTAAATCCATCCTCCCAGCCACAGAGAACCAGAACTCTGGGTGGAGGCATGGGCAGAGAAGTTAGGGATCAGAGACGGGCCTCCTGGGTCTCCCCGGAGGGAGAGTTTACCTACCGTCTACCTGGAAGTGGCAGACTCTCAGCTGGCGCAGGCCGAGAACCTCCATTTAGTTTTTCCAGCTCCTCGGCCAAAAGGAGCGGCTGAGGTTCCTTGTCTCGCTTGTGAGGCCAGATTTCTCCAAGGTCTGCAGTGTCAGCTCTGCACGTTCTTAACTCTAAGCACCGGGACACATTAAACCCGAGCGCTGATCAGATATCATGAAGCCGGCAACAGGAGCAGGACGCCGGCGGCCCGGCACCCGGGAAAGCATCAGGGCAGCTGCAGTGGCCTGCTCCGTCCTGCCCCCAGTCCCCACCGAGCCCTGTCCTGTCTCTGAGCTGGGTCCCTTTCCCCCCGGGACAGCCTAGGAGGAGGAGAGAAGGGCCACAAGGCCAAGCTGTGCAGCCTGGACAGCTTCACAAACAGCGAACCTTTCAGCCACAACACGGTTCTTTTCCGAGAGATGCTGGGAGGGAGCAGGGAGAAAATAAAACACCAAGGGGTTTTCAAACGTGAAAGCCCTCTCAGCCTTTGTTCTCGGTTGATGAATGCACAAAGCACCAGGCAGACGACAGAAGAAAAGAACACGGTGTGCAGGAAAGTGCACTTCATCAAGGCCAGGCGGGGCCCCAGGGAGAGGGAAGCGGGATGAATGAGAGCCCTGGGAGGACTTCTCCTCCAGCGGCTCCACGGCAGCACCCTCAAACCTGGGAGTGGCATTCCTCAACGACCTCAGCTGGCTCTCCCCCGCCCACCCCGATTCCTCCTGCCTCCCAGCCATTTCAGACATTTCACACGAAGGAAGAGATACCACACGTGGCAGGTGATAAGACAGCTATACAAACAGAAACATCAGGGGAAGTCAGAATGTGAGATCCACTGTGAGTTGTCTGGGAAGCAAAGTAGGATCGAGTGGGAGGGTCTCCTCGCTCCACCTCTGAATGTGGGAGGGAACGGGGAGAGAAAGTCTGGAGCACCGGGGGGTGTCCCATTTGCTGGGCGAATGAATGAATGAGTAGCCGGCAGAGGCCTGATTCTGGAGTGACCGGCTGGCTTTCATTAGGACCCCTGCTTCACTCACTGACACACATTCTCCGGAGATGCCATGAGAATCAGCAGCTGGTACCAAGTAGCCAAGGGGCCAGCAGCTTCCGGAGGACAGGCAGGCTCCCGCCCTACTTCTCAGCCAGAGAGCTGTCCGTTACAAAGCCCTCACTCTAGCTCACTCTCACCTCCTGACAGATAAGCACGCCCCCCTCCCCGCCGACACACACACACACACACACAGAATGTACCACCACTAAGCCAGCAGGAGGGTCACGCCTCCTGCCTTGCCAGTCTCCCTGGGTGACCCACGTGGGCGGAGGGGGATGAGAAGGGGCAGAGCCTGGACTGTCCTCCAGACGTCTGTGAGGTTGAGCTCCGAGCATCCCAGTCTTTCCTCCTGGGCCCGTGCAGGGACTGCACACCCCCGCCCTCCCACTGCTCAACACACCTGCTCTTGACGTGACTCTGCCAGCCCTCCCATCAAGAGGGGTGTCTCTGCCCCAGCCCTAAGGTTCCAGAGGGTCTAGTGACTTGCTCTGACCAAGCGGAGGGTGGATATTACATCGTGAGACCTCAGAACTTCCATCTCAAGAGCTCGTCAAGATTCCATTTTCACTTAAAAGGCCAGGTCCCTTGAGAATGAGAAATCACGTGGGGGAAGAGAGGCCAAGCCGCGAGCCAGTACCAGCCTGACATGTGCCAAAGGGGCTCCTGGACCACCCAGGCCACCCTCCAGAGCTCCCAGCTGACTGCCACCGGACCACCCAGGCCCTGCAGAGCCCCCGGCTGACCGCATCCGCATCCACAAGCTCAGGTGCCAAGCCCAGCTGAGCCGTGCCTGGTGCTTGAGGATCAGTTCAGAAAGACAGCTAAAGAAGTTTCCATTTAGTATATCGTGCTTGTCACTCAGTCATGTCTGACCTTTTGGGGCCCCATGGACTGTAGCCCGCCAGACTCCTCTGTCCATGGACTACTCCAGGCAAGAATACTAGCATGGGTTGCCATTCCCTTCTCCAGCGGATCTCCCCGATCCAGGGATCGAACCTGGTATCCCACATTGCAGGCAGATTCTTCACCATCTGAGCCATCAGGGAAGCCCTTCCAGTTAGTATAATGCGATGCTATTTATGGAAATTAAGATAGTAGGTAGACAGCTGGATGCTAGTCTATCATTAAAATACCTGGAAAGAACATAAGCCAAAGTATTAATAGTGATTGCCTCAGAAGGGTAGGATTATAGAGATTTTCCCTTTCTACAACATCTGTATCATTTGAAGGTTATAAGGAGTTTGTATTATTTTTGTGCAACAACAATAACAAAAAGGTACTTTTAAAAAATTCACCTTGAATTCTGCAACAAGCCTATTTTCCTAAAAATCCATTTTCGTTCTCCACACTCCGCTGTTCGGGGGCCAACACCAGCTGTCCACTGCTAGTCTGCCAAGATCAGCCTTCTCTGGGGGGCACTCCAGGTGCCCCTGAGTGAATGCTCGCCCCCCCCCCCCCCATGGCCAGCTTGTTCCTCCCGCTTCCAGCCCAATCACTGGGCCATGCCCGTCTTGACCCAACCTCCCAGCTTGCCATCCTGGTCTCTTAAGGCCAAGCCACATCTTCCCTGGGCTTCTCTGGGGGTCCTCAGAGAACAGCCCACCCAACCCTGCCCTCAATAAGACAGTGTCCTGTATTATTCTCCCTACACTGCAGGGACTGACTGCCCCTGGTAGGAGACATCCATGGACCCAGGCCAGCTGGCCACCACCATTCCCAGCTTCTAGGTCTACAGCAGGGGCAGGCAGAGCCCAGACCAGAATCCACCCCGCTTCCCTCTCCGCTGCCCCAGCCTGGATGGTGGGTGGTGACCCCGCGCTGGTGCCCCAGCCCAGCAGCAAGCCAGCAGGAGTCCCTCTGTAACAGCTGCTAGTGTGGAGTGACTCACACCCCGGGGGTGCTCCGAGAGCTCCCCCAACCCTCGGGTCCCACGTGCTACATCCAGAGCCCAACTCTGGCTTCAAACCTGATCGCCTTCCTGGGGGACCCAAGGGCTCTTCCTGATTCAGGACTCTGCAGTCAGCATGTCCAGTGTTTAAACAAAGTTGTTTAGAATCTCCCAGGATGAGACAAGTGGAAATGGCAAGCTTCGAGTTCCACCTCACTTTCCCCGAAACAAAACATATCATTCTACATGTTCACAGCTCCTACTCCGACCCGCCTGGCACCCCGCTCCTCTGAGCCCTTCCAACCGTGGCAGAGGGGGGTGGGGGAACTTGCCAGAGCAGGACCCACGCCCCCGGGGCTTGTTGGAGAGCACTGACCCAAAACCTCAGCCTCCACACTGGGGCCAGGAGCCAGGGACAGTGTTTGCTTCACACTCTAAAGGGAGGGGGGCATTCGCATCACAGGTATATGCTGACCTGGTGAAAGGGCTCAGGTGGGCCTCTCAGCTAAGAGAACAATGCAGGAGAATGCCCTTCTAGACAAACCCACGCGTGCAAACATGCTGAGACAAGCACACACATACTTGCACACACACACATACTCACACACACTCACACACACACAGGTATACTCACAGACACACATATACACACACAGATATACTCATATACATACACATACTCACACATGCACACATGCATACTCACAGACACACACACATACACACACACACACTTGCACACACACATACTCACAGACACACACATATACTCACAGACACACACATATACACACATGCATACTCACAGACACACACACAGACACACACACACTTGTGCACACACATATTCACACACACTTACACACACACATACTCACATACACACACATACTCACACACATGTATACACACTCACACACGCATACTCACATATACACATATACTCACAGACACACACATATACACACATGCATACTCACAGACACACACACGTACACACACAGGCATACACACACACACACTTGCACACACACATACTCACACACACACACACATATACTCACAGACACACACATATACACACATGCATACTCACAGACACACACACTTGTGCACACACATATTCACACACACTTACACACACACATACTCACATACACACACACATACTCACACACGTATACACACTCACACACGCATACTCACATATACACATATACTCACAGACACACACATATACACACATGCATACTCACAGACACACACACGTACACACACAGGCATACACACACACACACTTGCACACACACATACTCACACACACACACACATATACTCACAGACACACACATATACACACATGCATACTCACAGACACACACACTTGTGCACACACATATTCACACACACTTACACACACATACTCACATACACACACATACTCACACACACGTATACACACTCACACACGCATACTCACATATACACATATACTCACAGACACACACATATACACACATGCATACTCACAGACACACACACATACACACACACACTTGTGCACAAACATTTTCATACATAGACACACACACATATACACACTCACATACACATACATATACACACGTATACACACTCACACACATATACACACACATACACACACGTATACACACTCACACACGCATACTCACAGACACACACACATATACACACAGACATAAACACACACTCATGCGCACATACTCGTGCACACACACACATATACTCACACATAAACATACACAAACACATACTCAGACAAGCACAAACACATACTCACACATACACACACACACACTCACTGACACACACGCACAGCCACACCCGGTTCTACCCTTGCTCTGAGCACCCCCTGAGATCACACCCCTCCCCTGTCCACTGCTCTCAGAGGCCCGTTCCCACCCCAGGCCCTCTCCCCAGCTCTGAACCCAACCCCCTCTCCTCCCGGGGTTGCAGGGAGCACAAGCTATGCTGGGACGGACGCACAAGCACAGGGCCACTGCCCGCCAGGGCTCCAGAAGGCTGGCCCGGGTGGAGTGGGACGTTGTTCAGGTTTACAACAATTTACTCACTCTAATTTATTTTCTTTCTCACCTGTTGTTTTCCAGTCACTAAGTCATGTCTGACTCTTTGCGACCCCATGGTCTGCAGCACACCAGCCTTCCCTGTCCTTCACTGTCTTCTGGAGTCTGCTCAAATTCATATCCATTGAGTCAGTGCATTTTCTGAATCTGCACAAAGATGCTATGACGGTTAGCAGTGGCCCTGCGCTGCCAAGGCCAAGGCCAGAAGCACATCAAGATCCTACATGGGGGGCTGAGGGACCCTCAGTCTTCCTGCAGTGACAGCCAGGCCTCCCCAAACAAGTGGGGGGTTCCAGGGACAGGCTAAGGTGCCTGACTCTTCAGACCCCCTGGGCGGCTCTCCACCCCTATCCTTTCCTGCTTGCAGCACAGGTCAGATATTTTTACAAATGCTGCCACTGGGTGTAGAGATGATTACAAGACTCTCAGAAAGCAAGCAAGTATTCAAAGTGCAATAAATGTCCATGTCCTGGAAGAGGAGTGGGGAGGGGGTGGGAAACTCAAACACACAGATAGTATTAAGCCAGACACTCAAAACTCATCTCTAGGACTTGCCTAGTGACTAAGCAGTAAAGAATCCTCCTGCCAACGCAGGAGACACTGGTTCAATCCCTGGTCTGGGAAGATCCCACGTGCCTCGGAGCAACTAAGTTGACGCGTGAGTGCTAAATTGCTTCGGTCGTGTCTGACTCTGCGACCCCATGAACTGGGGCCCACCAGGCTCCTCTGTCCAGGCACTCTCCAGGCAAGAATACTAGAGTGGGCTGGTATGCCCTCCTCCAGGGGACCTTCCCGACCCAGGGATGGAACCTGAGTCTCCCACGTCTCCTGCATTGGCAGGCAGGTTCTTTACCACTGGGAAGCCCAACAAGTCCATGCACCACAACGACTGCGCCTGTGCTCTAGAAACCCGGGATCTGCAACTGCTGAAGCCCACGTGCCTAGAGCCCATGCTCTGCAACAAGAAAAACCACCGCAATGAAAAGCCTGTGCGTCGCAACTAGAGAGTAGCCCCCTCTTTCCGCAATTAGAGAAAAGCCCTCACACAGCAACGAAGACCCAGCACAGCCATTAAGTAAAAATTATTTTTTGAAAAAAAAACAAAAAACCCTCATCTACACGTGGCTGCTGATTGGGGAGCGAAGCGCACGTGGTGATAGGTGAGCCCGCAGACTCGCAGCTCCTGGCTGCCTCTTCGAGAGCCCCGCCAGCGGGGCTGAGTTTGGGCTGCGGATCTGGTTTGAGAGGAGGGCAGGGGGAAGCCGGCCTTCACCTGGCAGATGTTCTCATTCCACCAGACTGGGGCTCTAAGAAGATGTTAGTCGCTCAGTCGTGTCCTACTCTTTTCAACCCCATAGACTGTAACCCACCAGGCTCCTCTGTCCATGGGATTCTCCAGGAAAGAATGCTTTAGCAGGTTGCCATTTCCTCCTCCAGGGGATCTTCCCGACCCAGGGATCAAACGCACGTCTCTTTTGTCGCAGGCAGATTCTTTACATATGAGCCACCTGGGAAGCCAGGGGCTCTAATTGACGCTCAGACTATTCATGTGTTGGGCTGGAGCCCAGAGATGGGGCCTCTCACTCCTGAACTCATCAGGTTGGGGCAGGAAGCAGGTGAAAATGAGAGTGGCCGCAGAGGCGTCAGCGCAGGACAGAAGTCAGGCCGCTAGCTAACCAGCTGGGCAGCCGTCTCTGTGGACATCCTCGGCCCCCAGACCGGTCAGCTTCCAGCTGGACTCAGAGCTCTGGTTCACTCATTAACCTCGTCCTTCCGTCCTCCATCCACCTCAAGGCCAGAGACAGAAGGCATCTGAGCGATGGAGGGGAGGAGACGGGCCTGCCCCAGGTCACCTAACCAGGCAGAAGTAAACGACCATCCACCCAGAGCTGGTCACCACTCCAGAGGCTTTCAACCGCAGGAGAAGACCTAGCTAAATCAAAGCCTGAGAAAGCCTCAGGAGGGGATAAACTTCCTGTCCTTTTACTCAAACCACCCCCACTCTGCCTTCAGCACAGACCCACAGAAGGACAGCCATCTGGCTAGACGGCAAGTGATGCTCAGCTGTCCGGCTCCTCCCTTGAGGCTCCTCCCAGCATGCTGGGCCTGGCAGGGCCCCTCTGGGCAGGCCCCGTGGGATCTCTGTGATGGGGCAGGACAAGGCAGGATCGGCGATGACCCTCACCCACTTGTCCACAAGTCCCTCCATCCCCGCCACCGGATTTTCAGCAGACTGGCTTCCATCGGCCTGGCCTCGTGCCGGCTGCCGGCCAGTCGTCCTGTAGGCGGTGCCCCAAATCCCAGGGTGGCAGACTGGAAGCACACCCCCTGTCCCCTGCCAGGCCCCAAGGGAGACTTAGAATGAGAGCCTACATCCTGGCTGCAGCAGACTGCAGGCTCAAGGAGGGACGAGAGCAGATTCCCTGGCCTGATAGGAGGGGCCGAAGGTCAGCTGGGAAGGCAGGGGCAGCAGGCGTGTTGAGCCGCTGACCCCACCCCCAGCACTAAAGATGTGGTCTTAGGCAAGCCTCTGGCCTGCGCTCCACTTCAATGGCTGCCACTGCGAAACGGGAAATGCTAGCTACCCCACAGGACCCTCGTGAAAACTAAATGAGAGTAAAATTAAGATTCAATACTGCAGTCATATTAAGTTAGGTGTGTCTGTGTGTGTGTTAGTCACTCAGCCGTGTCGGACTCTTTGCGACCCCATGGACTGTAGCCAGGCTCCTCTGTCCATGGGATTTTCCAGGCAAGAATACTGGAGTGGGTTGCCATTTCCTTCTCCAGGGGATCTTTCTGACCCTGGGATCGAACCCAGATCTTCTACATCATATGCAGATTCTCTACCGTCTAAGGCACCAAGGAAACCTAAATTAGTTGTGGACATACTGACACTGTGGCAGATGACGATGATGACAAATATGAATACTGGCACCTGAGTATCATGTGAAAAGCACAACAGGCCAGTAAGAGGCTCGAGGCTGCTCCTGGGGCTCCAAATAGCTGTGCTGGGATTCACAAAGAAGGGACTCTTGACAAAATTTCCCAGCCACCACCCTTATCACCACACCACCCCCTCCACCTCGCAGCCAGGTTCTGAAAGGTAAGACATTCACAAACCACCCAGCAGGAGGAAGCCACAGGATAAAACACACATCAGGTAAAACATTAAAAGACCCAGGTCTGTAGGCAGCAGCACTGGAACCTGAATCAGCACCATCCACAGCAGAAGCCTGGGTAGGCTGCTGCCCACCTCCAGCTCCGCAGGGGCCTCAACACACGGGTGCTGAGAAGAAAGAAGCTACCAGCAATAACCCCCCGGAGCCTGCAGGAGCAGAGATGAGGACCCCCAGCGAGCATCCTGGCAGAGGGTGCCCACCCAGAGGGCTAGAGGCTTTCCTGCAGGGCCCAGTATAGAGGAACAGACACAGGTGGGACTGGCCAGATTCCCAGAGATTCCTTTCTGGCCGGCTGGCAGGAGGTCCTCCACCCTGGCTCCCAAGCCCACTGCCGGGAGGAGACAGGAAGCAGGAAGTTACAGGCCTCTCCTGTATCCCCCCGGGCTTCCTCCCTACCATCAGGATGGTCAAGAAAGAAATTAAGAATACTGCCGGCCACCATTCAGAAACAGCGAGGAGGAGGGACTATGTCCCCTTGGCCCCCAAAGCCCAATTAAAGGGGCTTATCAATTCAAAGTCAAGAGCTGGGGGGCAGAGAGACAGCTAGAAAATGTCAACATCCCAGGCCATCCTCAGTCCCCAACCCACAGTGAAAGGGCAAGAGAGACTCTGGCTTTAAACAGTTTATAACACTCAGACGTTCAGAGGCCCCACCACACGGTGAACCCAGACCGGCACTGACCTGTTTTTTCCTTGAATTTTCTGCGAACACCTTGACGGCTGACAGATCAGAGACGATCCCAGGATATTTCTGCAGGAAAACACACAAAACACTAGGTCATTATCTGCTGTGAAGGCACTCCAGGGCGAAATCTGTCCAGCAACGGCCATTTTTTGGTCTGCAGTCTCCCCCATCAAGAACCCATTCATTAGCACTTCCCTGGTGGTCCAGTGGCTAAGACTCTGCGTTCCCAATGCAGGGGACGCAGGTTCAATCCCTGGTCAGGGAACTAGATCCCACAAGCCACAACTAAGACCCTCCCAGGCGCAGCCAAATAAAATATTTAAAGAAAAAAAAAAACAAAACCTCATTCATTCAACAGCTGGAGAAGGCCAGAAGGGCAAATGGGTTTTGGCTGCTGTGTCAGTCCACTCAGCTGGTGTGTGCTAAGCCGCTTCAGTCGTGTCCGGCTCTCTGCGACCCCTTGGATTGTAGCCTGCCAGGCTCCTCTGTCCATGGAATTTTCCAGGCAGGAATACTGGAGAGGATTACCATGCCCTCCTCCAGGGGATCTTCCCGACCCAGGGATCAAACCTGCATCTCTTCCGTCTACCTGAACCGGCAGGCAGATTTTTTACCACTAGCGCCACCTGGAAAGCACTCAGTGGGGGGTGGGTGCTAAAGACTCAGGGGGAAAGACATCCAAGATGGCTTAGTGATGTCTGCTAGGGGCCCTTCTAACAGTAAGAGTATCTGTGCCAGGCATTTGCCATCCCTGGGGTAGACCCTTGGCATCCAAGGATTTAATGTTTGGAATTCTGACCACTCACGGTGAGACAAAGTTTCGAATATCTGAAAGTGTGTAACTTGACTGAGACAGGAGAGAGACCCTCTGAGGCCACTTTGTTGCATCCATCTCTGCCACATCCAAAGCTACTTTTTTCATGTAATTTTATGTATTTATTCATTTATTTCTGGCTGTGCTGGGTCTTTGTTGCTGTGCGGGCTCTTCTCTAGTTGCAGGGAGCAGGGGCTACTCGCACTGCGGTGAATGGGCTTCTCATTGCTGTGGCTTCTCTTGTGGAGCACGGGCTCTAGGGCACACGGGTTTCAGTCGTTGTGGTTCTCAGGCACTAAAGTCCTAGAATACAAAGTCGTGGTGCACGGGCTTACTTGCTCCGAGGCATGTGGGATCTTTCCAGACCGGGGATTGAACCCACGTCTCTGGCACGGGCAGGTAACTTCTACACCACTGAGCCACCAGTGAAAGCCCCAAAGTTACTTTCGAGGAGCGATAAAAACTTGGTGGAAAAAGGCCATCAGGTGAGAGATTAAACCGCTGCAGAAGTTGAAAGTGTGGTTAATTTGGGATGCGAAGATATATACAGGAAACATTTGGCCCTTCACGGAAACATGACTCCGGAGAAAGCCAGGCTCATGCACAAATGGTGCTGCAGATGCAAACTTGGGATTCTAGAAGGTACACGGTTCCCCCAACACAATCTATTCATTGGCCCAACTGAGCTGTTCACAGCCCCAGCACTTTCTCAGCACTGTTCCTCAGGCTCACCCTTTCTTCTTTCTGTCGAAACGAAAGCGGTCCTTCAGTGCTCACGTCAAACACCGCCTGGTACAAGATTCCTCTAGAATCAGGGTGATCAACTCCACCCCATTTCAATCCATATTCTACTCTCATAGGCTACTCACCTCATATTTTGAACTGTCATTTTTCAGAAGATCTTTCTTAACCCTTTAATGCATGAAGACAAGGACCTTTACCATTTTCATTTTTGTATCAGTTCAGTCCATTCGCTCAGTCATGTCAGACTCTTTGCAACCCCATGAACTGCAGCACACCAGGCTTCCCTGTCCACCACCAATTCACAGAGCTTGCTCAAACTCACGTCCATCAAGTCAGTGATGCCATCCAACCATTTCATCCTCTGTCATCCCCCTCTCCTGCCTTCAGTCTTTCCCAGCATCAGGATCTTTTCTAATGAGCCAGTTCTTCGCATCAGGTGGCCAAAGTATTGGAGCTTCAGCTTCAGCATCAGTCCTTTCAATGAATATTCAGGACTGATTTCCTTTAGGATTGACTAGTTGGATCTCTTCGCCGTCTAGGGGACTCTCAAGAATCTTTTCCAACACCACAGTTTGAAAGCATCAATTCTTTGGCACTCAGCCTTCTTTATGGTTCAACTGATGCTAAAGCTGAAGCTCAATATTTTGGCCACGTGATATGAAGAGCCAAATCATTGGAAAAGACCTTGATGTTGGAAAAGACTGAAGGAAAAAGGAGAGGATGGTGACAGAGGATTAGATGATTAGATAGCATCTAATCATGTTCAACTCTCACATCCATGCATGACTACTGGAAAAACCATAGCTTTGACTATCGGGACCTTTGTTGGCAAAGTAATGTCTCTGCTTTTTAATATGCTGTCTAGATTTGTCCTAGCTGTTCTTCCAAGGAGTGTGCATCTTTTAATTTCATGGCTGCAGTCACCATTACAAGTGATTTTGGAGCCCAAGAAAATAAAGTCTGTCACTGTTTCTGTTGTTTCCCTATCTATTTGCCATGAAGTGATGGGACCAGATGCCATGATCTTCATTTTTTGAATGTTGAGTGTTAAGCCAGCTTTTTCACTCTCTTCTTTCACTTTCATCAAAAGACTCTTTAGTTCCTCTTCGCTTTCTGCCATAAGGGTGGTGTCATCTGCATATCTGAGGTTACTGATATTTCTCCCAGCAATCTTGATTATAGCTTGTGCTTCATCCAGCTCGGCATTTAATGTGATGTATTCTGCATATAAATTATATGTAAGCAGGGTGACAATATACAGCCTTAACATACTCCTTTCTCAATTTGGAAACAGTCTGTTGTTCCATGCCCAGTTCTAACTGTTGCTTCCTGACCTTCATACAGATTTCTCAGAAGGCAGGTAAAGGTGGTCTGGTATTCCCATCTAAGAATTTTCCACAGTTTGTTGTGAGTCACACAGTCAAAGGCTTTGGCATAGTCAATGAAGAAGTAGATGTTTTTCTGGAATTCCCTTGCTTTTTTTTATGACCCAAGGGATGTTGGCAATTTGATCTCTGGTTCCTCTGCCTTTTCTAAATCCAGCTTAAACATCTGGAAGTTCTCGGTTCACGTACTATTGAAGCCTAGCTTGGAGAATTTTGAGCATTACTTTGCTAGCATGTGACATGAGTGCAACTGTGTGGTAGTTTGAGCATTCTTTGGCATTGCCTTTCTAAGGGATTGGAATGAAAACTGACCTTTTCCAGTCCTGTGGCCACTGCTGAGTTTTCCAAATTTGCTGGCATATTGGGTGCAGCACTCTCACAGCATCATCTTTTAGGATTTGAAATAGCTCAGCTGGAATTCCATCACCTCCACTAGCTTTATTCATAGTGATGCTTCCTAAGGCCCACTTGACTTCACACTCCAGGATGTCTGGCTCTAGGTGAGTGATCACAACATCACAGTTATCTGGGTCATTAAGATCTTTTTTGTATAGTTCTTCTGTGTATTCTCACCATCTCGTCTTAATCTCTTCTGCTTCTGTTAGGTCCATACCATTTCTGCCCTTTTTTTTTCTGTCCTTATATACAGTGCCCATCTTTGCATGAAATATTCCCTTGGTATCTCTAATTTTTTGAAGAGATCTCTAGTCTTTCCCATTCTATTGTTTTGTATCATCAGATGTAGATCAGCACAAACTCTTTTTTAACATTAAGAAAGCTTTATTTATTATTTATTTTGGCTGCACAGGGTCTCTGTTGCAGTGCAGGTTCTCCAGTTGCGGTGCGTGGACTTAGTTGCTGTATACGAACTCTTACTTGCAGTATGTGGGATCTTGGTTCCATGACCAGGGATCAAACCCAGGCCCCTGCATTGGGAGTGCAGAGTCTTATCCACTGGACCACCAAGGAAGTCCCAGCACAGACTCTTGTACTAAGACACACATTAAAGAATCACCCCCAAGCAGTGTGGCAAAGCCAGGAGAGATGAAGGCATAAAATGCCAAAAGGTTCTTTGGGGATGGCTCTGTGAAGGAGCTCAGACATGAGTAGGATCCTAAAGAGTGGAAGGAAGGAAAGGGGAGGCACAGTTCAGGAAGGTGGAACAGTCTGACTAAGAGACAAAGAAGGAATGAGCCAGGCATGCTGGGAGATGAGTCTGGCTGTCACCAGGGATCCCTGGGGGAAGACAGTGGAAGATGAAGCTGGACAGGCAGGGCAGGTTGGGTAGCAAGGATGTGTGTGTGCGTGCTCTGTCGTTTCAGCCATGTCCAAGTCTTTGCAACTGTATGGACTGTAACCCACCAATCTCCTCTGTCCATGGGATTTTCCAGGCAAGGATACTGGAGCCATGCCCTCCTCCAGGATCTTCCCGACCCAGGGATCGAACCCATGTCTCCTGTGTCTCTTGCATTAGCTAGTGGGTTCTTTACCCACGGAGCCATCTGGGAAGCCCAGGAAGGATATGCAGTGCCAGCTAAGGCACCTGGATTAGATCCACACCCTCTTAGTCCGTGGGGTGCCCACCACAGCAGGCCTGGGCCTTGACAGTACAAAGAAGTCCTCTCCTCCTCTGTGAGTCTAGCTCCTCAGCTAGGTTATAAATAACAGGCACCACTTAACTGCACACCTGCTGTGTCTGAGGCCCTAAGCTACATGCTTCACATACACGCTCTCACTGCTCCTTCCAACAGCCCTGAGAGCTGGTATTGTTATCCTCCTTTTGTAAGCAGCAAGGGAAAGCTCAAAGAGGTGAAGGCACTTGCCCAGGCCTCACCTGCTCACTCATTTACTGAACAGATGGGCTGGTGCTGGGGCTTCCCAGGTGGCTCAACGGTAAAGAATCTGCCTGCCAATGCAGGAGACTCAGGAGACACAGGTTCAATACCTGGGTGGGGAAGATCCCGTGGAGGAGGACATTACAACCCACTCCAGCATTCTTGCCTGGAAAATCCCATGGACAGAGGAGCCTGGCAGGCTATGGTCCATGGGGTCACAAAGAGTCGAACACAACTGAGCGACTGGCCGGAGCTGAAGTTATATTCACAGGGACGAGGACTGGCACTCCAGCTAGCTACCTACTTGCCTTATTCATTCCTCAAGGGCAACATTTATTAAGGACATAGTAGGAGCCTAATAAACCACACTGAGTAGAGTGGAGGTAGCCGGGGGCTGAGAGGATGGGCTACAGTTTAATGGGTGTACAGTTTCAGTTTTGCAGCAAAAAAATTCTGGATATCTGTTGCAGGACCATGTGAATATACTTCCTGCAACTGAACTGTACATTTTAAAATGGTTATGATGGTCGTTTTTATGCATTTCTTTTACCACAATTAAAAATAGAAAATAAACAAAGAACACATTAACTCACTGACTGGCTGCTGATAGCATCTTACACTGTTAGATATCCAAGGATGGAAGAGACCCTAAACACATTTTAACCCATAATCATCCAAAACAGAGGACTGGGGACTTCCTTGGAGATCCACTGGTTAGAACTTTGAGCATCCAATGCAAGGGGCACAGGTTCGATTCCTGGTCAGGGAACTGCCAGAAGCCCTGGGGCATGACCAAATTCCAAACACAAAGAGAGGCCTGGAGAGGGGCGGTAATTTGCCCAGGGTTGCACAGTTAGGCAATGTTGGGACGAAGGTCGGAGCCGAGGTCTTCTAGTTTCAACAGTGAAGAGTGACAGAGGCAGCTGACAGAGCAGAAAACACAGCCTAAGGGGTCAGAAGCCACGGGTTCAAGTTCTGCTTCTCCCACTTATGAGTTCGGTGACCTCAGGGAAGTCATTTATTCTCTCTGAGCCTCATTTTCCTAAACTATAAGGGGGCAATTTAAAATGACATATGCTTGGGGACTTCTCTGGTGCTCCAATGGCTAGGACTCCATACTCCAGGAGGCCTAGGTTCGATCCCTGCTCAGGGAACTAGATTCCCATGATGCAGCTAAAGAGCCTGCATGCCACAACGAAGATGGAAGACTCTGAGTGCTGCAGCGAAGATCCAAAGCAATCAAAGAAATAAAAAATTTTATTTCAAAAATTTTTTAAATTATGTAAAAAAATAGAAATGTGTTCATCAATTTAAAGATTAAAATATGACTTGCTGCTGTTGTCTAGTCACTAAGTCATGTCCTACACTTTGCAACCCCATGGACCCCTCTGTCCATGGGATTTTCCAGGCAGGAATACTGGAGTGGGTTGCCATTTCCTTCGCCAGGAGATGCTCCCAACCCAGGGATCGAACCCACGTCTCCTGCATTGCAGGCAGATTCTTTACCGCTGAGCCACCAGGGAAGCCCATAAAATATGATTTAATCAGATCAAAAAAAATCCCCTCTCCATTCTGGTTCATTCTCAGCTGTTCCTGGCCTTGCACACAGCAGGTCTTCAACAAGCGATTGTAGAACTGAATCACCATTCAAGTTTATCCACCCCAACCCTCCTCTCTCGCTCACCCCTTCAACCCACAGCTCAGTTGCATGGGCCCTGCCAGGATCCGGCAGAGGGTAGGAAGCCAGTGTGAACGGTCTGCCTCCCTGGCTGCATTCCTTAGCTAAATATAAATGATTTGTCCAGGCCATTGTTTGAAATTGTCCATAATATGTCTCCTCCCCTTCCCATTACTTACAATGACAAATTGACTGCACATCTTTATAGCAGAACATACATACAAAACATTCTCTGTGGTTATTTTTAGTAAAGAGAGGGAAGCTGGCTGATACGCAGGGATCAGAGCCTGAGTCCTCAGTATTCTCCACTAGTCCAGGAAAGCTTCCTGGAGGAGGAAATACCTGAGTCACCCCAAGGAAGGGGACAGCTGCCTGTCAGAAGGGCACCATCACATAAAGAGTTTGGTTCTCTGCAGTCTTATCCATGTTTGGGGTATGGGGAGGAAAGGTCTACCCAGCCCAGGGGACCCCATACTAACCCAATGCTTCAAACCTCCCCAGACACTAGCAGCATTGGGGAAAGAGAGAAGGGACAGTATCTTTTCCAAAGACAGGAGATCCAAGACTCCAGCTCTGAAATACACGGCTACAAACACTGCTCTTGGTAAGGAGCCAGATTCTTGTTTGGACTTTTTAATTTCTTTATAACCACAGAAAGTTTTTTAAAGTCCCAAACTTGGATGCACAGATGGGCTACATCCCAGACCTCGGGGCCTGCCAAAGCCCTGTCACTGAGTGCCGACCTACCAACGGTGGCCCAAGGGGTGGTCGGGGAGTTCCGGGGCTGCAGGCGGTACCCAGCCCTGACCGAGCTCCCGGCCCTCCCTGGGGGCGCTGAAGGGACCTCCCCGCGCCGGCCCGCTGGGTCCCACAGTCAGAACCCCTTGACAGCTCCGGAGCTCCGCCTTCCTGCTGCATCCTACAGACCCCCATCCCTCCGCCTAGGGTTCCGCCGGCCACTCCCGCACCCCGTTCCCGGAAGGTCCTCTTCCGAGCCTTTCCCCGTGAAGACCCCTCCTCGCCCCGTTACCGGGCCTCGCACACGTCGTTCCCTTCAGGCGGCTTGCCGCCCCCTCACAGGGAGCAGATCCCACCCCGCCCTCAGCTGGCCCACTGCCGCCCCCGACACCCCTTCCAGGGGCGCCCTGGGCCGCTCGCCCCTCTGCGGACCGGGTCGGGGGCTTGCCGGCCCGCCCCCCGCCAACCCGGACCTGTAACCCTGCTCGTTCCTGAGCCCCCGGCCCGCGGCCCGCCGCCCTGCCTGCCACGGGCCGCACTCACCGAGCTCCCAGGAATGTGGGGTCCTGCTCGATCGGGATCGCGCGCCGCAGCCACTGCCGCCGCCAGCGGAAACAGGGGGCGGGGCCTGCCCTGGACTGCGAGGCCTCGGGGCGGGGCCTGCCGAGGGGGTGGGGCGGGGCCTGCCCTGGTATGGCGAGGGCGCGGGGCGGGGCGCGGGCGCGGGGCGGGGCCTGCCCTGGAACGGCGAGGGCGCGGGGCGAGGCGAAGCCGGGAGTGGGGCTGGGCCTGCCCGGGAATGGCGAAGTCGCAGGGAGGGGCAGGGCCGGCCTAGGGGCGGGGCTGGAAAAGGGGGCGGGGCGAGGCGGGGCCGGCCGGAGAACTACAAGGCCGAGGGGGCCCGATCCCCGCGCGAAGGGTGGGGGAAGGGACGGAAGCGGGGACCTGGAGCGGACACTGCGGGTGGGGCGGCGGCTGGGGAAGGGGTGCGCCAGGCTGAGGGCAGGGTCTGGGGCCGGGGACCTCCAGCAACCCCGGCAAGATCCCCAGCGTTGGAGCTGGAGGGACCCAGCCGGACAGTGCCGGGCTCGGACTCCCCGGGCCAGGCATCCCGGGCCTGGCCCAGGCTTGGCTGCCCTCCGGGAGACTTCCTCCCTCCCCGCCGCCTGAATTCTTGGATCGGCCGCTCCTCCGGGGCAGTGGTACGACCCCTGCCCCTGCCCCATGCTTGGGCCAGGGTGTAGGGGGAGATGAGGGCCTGAAGGTTCACGCCCCTATGCCCGGTCTGGTCCCAACTGGGGTCGCAGCCTTGCGTCTGGAGCCGGGCCCTGTGACCCCGCCGCCACACCTAGGCAGGAGACCACATGCTGGAGGAGCTGCTTTCTCCCCAAGAGTCATGGCCTCTAAGTGTTGGTAAAGGGCACCATGCGCCCTGAGGACCTGACCAGCAGCTGGACAAACTCAGGTTACACATCTCCGCCCCAGGGCTTCCTATAGGCCTTCCTTCCTGGGCCTGGACTCTTTCCGAGTGACCCCTAAACAGCCCCATTGCTGTCATAGAAATGCATTCTGTGCTTTTCACATGCACCATCCCCTGCTAAGTATGATTTGAGACAAAGTTTTTTTAACTAACTCATCATCCTTGGCCTTTCCTAGTTGGACTGGCAGATAGGAAATCATACACACAATCTTATTTTTGTCTGTTAGATTGAACCCAATAACCCATTGCCTCTGACTCCCCTCTTCCTTCAAACCCTTGTTCAATGCCCCCATAAAATCTTCCTGGGCTGACCCCCCCTGCCCCACCCCACAATCTCTCCAGTCACTAGGACAGCCTTTAGCACATGTAACCACTCCTCCCAGCTTCCAGAAGAGGAAGGTGAGACCAGAAGGAAAGGGACTTGCTGTGATGTCTGCTAGGTGAGTGATCTTACCGTAAAGACACTGGGAGCAGCCTCGGGTGGTAAGACAGGGCTTTGGAGCCAGACAGCCCTGGGATTGAACCCCAGCCCTGCCTTTCATGGGCTGTGACTGCCCTAGGCCTCAGTTTCCTCACCTGTGAAATAGGGTTTAATAATAACAATCCAGTAATACCAATCCCCAACCAGCAGTGCTAAAGAAGCTGAAGTTGAATGGTTCTATGAAGACCTACAAGACCTTCTAAAATTAACACCCAAAAAAGATGTCCTTTTCATTATAGGGGACTGGAATGCAAAAGTAGGAAGTCAAGAAACACCTGGAGTAACAGGCAAATTTGGCCTTGGAGTACGGAATAAAGCAGGGCAAAGGAGAATAGAGTTTTGCCAAGAGAACACACTGGTCATAGCAAACACCCTCTTCCAACAACACAAGAGAAGACTCTACACATGGACATCACCATATGGTCAACACCAAAATCAGATTGATTATATTCTTTGCAGCCAAAGATGGAGAAGCTCTATACAGTCAGCAAAAACAAGACCAGGAGCTGACTGTGGCTCAGATCATAATTCCTTATTGCCAAATTCAGACTTAAATTGAAGAAAGTAGGGAAAACCACTAGACCATTCAGATATGACCTAAATCAAATCCCTAAAATTATAGAGTGGAAGTGAGAAATAGATTTAAGGGACTAGTTCTGATAGACAGAGTGCCTCATGAACTATGGACGGGGGTTTCTGACACTGTACAGGAGACAGGGAGCAAGACCATCCCCAAGAAAAAGAAATGCAAAAAAGCAAATGGCTGTCTGAGGAGGCCTTACAAATAGCTATGAAAAGAAGAGAAGCAAAAAAGCAAAGGAAAAAAGGAAACATATACCCATTTGAATGCAGAGTTCCAAAGAATAGCAAGGAGAGATAAGAAAGCCTTCCTTAGTGATCAGTGCAAAGAAATAGAAGAAAACAATAGAATGGGAAAGACTAGAGATCTCTTCAAAAACTTAGAGATACCAAGGGAACATTTCATGCAAAGATGGGCTCAATAAAGGACAGAAATGGTATGGACCTAACAGAAGCAGAAGATATTAAGAAGAGGTGGCAAGAATACACAAAAGAACTATACAAAAAAGATTTTCATGACCCAGATAATCACCATGGTGTGATCACTCACCTAGAGCCAGACATCCTGGAATGTGAAGTCAAGTGGGCCTTAGGAAGCATCACTACAAACAAAGCTAGTGGAGGTGATGGCATTCCAGTTGAGCTATTTCAAATCCTAAAAGATGATGCTGTGAAAGTGGTGCACTCAATATGCCAGCAAATCTGGAAAACTCATCAGTGGCCACAGGACTGGAAAAGGTCAGTTTTCATTCTAATCCCTAAAAAGGCAATGCTAAAGAATGCTCAAACTACCACACAATTGCACTCATCTCACACACTAGTAAAGTAATGCTCAAAATTCTCCAATCCAGGCTTCGGCAATACATGAACTGTGAACTTCCAGATGTTCAAGCTGGATTTAGAAAAGGCAGAGGAACCAGAGATCAAATTGCCAACATCTGCTAGATCATTGAAAAAGCAAGAGAGTTCCAGAAAAACATCTATTTCTGCTTTATTGACTATGCCAAAATCTTTGACTGTGTGGATCACAACAAACTGTGGAAAATTCTGAAAGAGATGGGAATACCAGACCACCTGACCTGCCTCTTGAGAAACCTGTATGCAGGTCAATAAGCAGCAGTTAGAACTGGACATGGAACAACAGACTGGTTCCAAATAGGAAAAGGAGTACGTCAAGGCTGTATACTTAACTTCTATGCAGAGTACATCATGAGAAACGCTGGGCTGGATGAAGCACAAGCTGGAATCAAGATTGCTTGGAGAAGTATCAATAACCTCAGATATGCAGATGACACCACCCTTATGGCAGAAAGTGAAAAAGAACTAAAGAGCCTCTTGATGAAAGTGAAAGAGGAGAGTGGAAAAGTTGGCTTAAAGCTCAACATTCAGAAAACTAAGATCATGGCGTCCGGTCCCATCACTTCGTGGCAAATAGATGGGGAAACAGTGGAAACAATGGCTGACTTTTTTTTTTTTTTTTTTACTCCAAAATCACTGCAAATGGTGACTACAGCCATAAAATTAAAAGACACTTGTTCCTTGGAAGAAAAGCTATGACCAACCTAGACAGCATTTTAAAAAGCAAGGACTTCTGCTGACAAAGGGCTGTCTAGTCAAAGCTATTGTTTTTCCAGTAGTCATGTATGGATGTTAGAGTTGGACTATAAAGAAAGCTGAGCGCTGAAGAATTGATGCTTTTGAACTGTGGTGTTGGAGAAGATTCTTGAGAGTCCCTTGGACTGCAAGGAGATCCAACTAGTCCACCCTAAAGGAAATCAGTCCCGAGTATTCATTGGAAGGACTTATGTTGAAGCTGAAACTCCAATACTTTGGCCACCTGATGTGAAGAGCTGACTCATTTGAAAAGACCCTCATGCTGAGAAAGATTGAAGGCGGGAGGAGAAGGGGACGACAGAGGATGAGGTGGTTGGATGGTATCACTGACTCAATGGGCGTGAGTTTGAGTAAATTCTAGGAGTTGGTGATGAACAGGGAGGCGTGGCCTGCTGCAATCCATGAGGTCTCAAAGAGTCGGACATGACTGAGCGACTGAACTGAAATACCAATCCCATGGGGTTGATGGGATGACCAAGATGGATGAAGAAAAAGTACAACATTTGAGCCATGGTGAGTGGGAACATTAGCTTCCCCCTGCCCTTTAATGGAAGATAAGCAAACCTGAAATAGAATGATGGAGACTAGGAATCAGAAGAAACCTTAGAAGAATCCCCTCAATAGAGTCACAGATGCAGAAATCAAATTTATGGTTACCAAAGGAAAAACAGAGGGGATAAATTGGGAGACTGGGATTGACATACTACTATATACAAAATAGATAAGGACCTACTTTATAGCACAGGGGGCTTCCCCGGTAGCTTAGCTGGTAAAGAATCTACCTGCAATGCAGGAGACCCCGGTTCAATTCCTGAGTGGGGAATCTCTCCCCTGGAGAAGGGATAAGCTACCCACTCCAGTATACTTGGGCTTCCTTGGTGGCTCAGATGATAAGCAATTCCCCTGCAATGCAGGAGACCTGGGTTCAATCCCTGGGTTGGGAAGATCCCCTCGAGGAGGTCATGGCAACCCAGTCTAGTATTCTTGCCTGGAAAATCCCCATGGACAGAGATGCCTGGCAGGCTACAGTCCATGGGATCGCATAAGACTCGGATGTGACAGAGCGGCTAAGCACAGCACAGCACGACATAGCACAGGGAACTCGACTCAGTACTCTATAGTGACCTATATGGGAATAGATCTAAAAAAGAGTGGATATATGTATATGTATAACTGAGTCACTTTGCTGTACACCTGAAATCAAGGCAACATTGCAAATCAACTATAATTCAATTACAAATTTTAAAATAACATAGAAAGTGGCCACATACTCCCTCTCTTTCAACACATCCAGAGATGGAGGACTCATGCCTCTGAAGGGGTTTCCAGCTGGAAGAGAAGCCGTAGAAGATACAGCAGAGAGGAGGCCTTGATGCCTGGAGGTCTGTGGGGCAGACACATGCCCACCACATCCACCGGGGACAGAACTCAAGCAGATGACCTGACGAGCAGGCAAGACACTCTTAAGGCAAGAAGACAACACCTGCCGGAGTTAAGACACCCCCTAAAGCACAAGGTCACAGTTTCTTGTTCTGGGATCTTAAGGTATGTCAGGGAATTTCTGTCCTGGGGATTCTGAAAATACTGAGGAAAAACCTCCATGGATGGGGTGCTCATGTTTAGATTCTTGGGAAACATCCAGAGTACTTCTCTTGTCCTGGCATCATTACTAACGGTCCCCTTCTCACTCTTAAAATATCTTCATTTGGACAATAAAGTACTTGTCGCATTAACTCTGGACAAAGGCAGGAGTCCAGAAAGCCTCTTTCAGGCCTGGACACCAGCAATTCTGCTGGAATTTCTGGATCCCCAGAGACTTCAAGAGATAGTGTGCTAGTTTATCCCCTTGAAATCACCAAATCAAATTGAAAATGATAATAAGCAAAAAGTCAAGCTAAGGGACGGGCAGGGCCTGCTGAATTGCGACACCTAGTGGGGAGAGTTCACAGTGCTGGAGGCTAGGTTAAAGGGACACCCCAGGACTGGCCATTGGTTATTTCAAGTCAGCTGGTAAAGCAAAGAACAACAGCTAACATTTACCAAGCACTATATTTTCCAGTAGTCATGTACGGATGTGAGAGCTGGACCATAAAGAAAGCTCAGAAAAGTTAGGTACCATCCTCCAGGTCATTTAGCTAATGAACGGGCACAGCACTGCCTCCTGGTCCAGTCTCCTTCAGCTAGAGGACAAAGCTCCTTCAGAGCTATCTCCCATCTAAGATGACTTCAACTAACCCTCTGATGTGGAGATGATGTGAAGGAACGGTGAGAGGCAGAGTGTGTACCAGGAGGTCTGTTTCCACATCTAATAGAAAAGAGTAGTTGTTTCTGTACCAATCAAGGATTAAATTTGGGGCATTAAACCAGACAATGAGGAAATCTATAAGCCATCTATTCAAGGCACAGTGGAGCTGCTCATTTAAATAAACACTTTCCAGCAGGAAAAAGGAAACAGCTCCTCCCCTCCCCATCCCCTTAAACAACATTTGCTCGTGGAATTTGAAGAGTGGTCTGCAGCTTGCCAACTGCCCCCGGAGGACCCAGACCCAGATGTCCCACCATTCTCACTGCAAGGAAGGCCAAAGTGACCGAAGACTTTCTCCTGCTTCCTTTACACACTCTCCCTTCTAAAGAAGGCAGATCATCCCCAGGAACTCTCTCTCCTTCAACTTCTTTCTCTTCCAAAGCTAAAAAGTGAGGCAGGTGAAGCAGGGCCAAGGGACCATAGACCATGGACAGTCTTGTTAGAAGTCTTTGTAAGGTTGCCAGGCGATATTTGGGACATGCTTATTTTCAGTTCAGTTCAGTTCAGTCGCTCAGTTGTCTCCAACTCTTTGCAATCCCATGAACCGCAGCACGCCAGGCTTCCCTGTCCATCACCAACTCCCAGAGTTCACCCAAACCCATGTTCATTGAGCCGGTGATGCCATCCAGCCATCTCATCCTCTGTCGTCCCCTTCTCCTCCCGCCCTCAATCTTTCCCAGCATCAGGGTCTTTTCCAATGAGTCAGCTCTTCACATCAGGTAGCCAAAGTATTGGAGTTTCAACTTCAACATCAGTCCTTCCAATGAACACCCTTTAGGGTGGACTGGTTGGATCTCCTTGCAGTCCAAGGGACTCTCAAGAGTCTTCTCCAACACCACAGTTCAAAAGCATCAATTCTTTGGCACTCAGCTTTCTTTATAGTCCAACTCTCACATCTATACATGACCACTGGAAAAACCATAGCCTTGACTAGACGGACCTTTGTTGACAAAGTAATGTCTCTGCTTTTTAAAATGCTGTCTGCTTCTGCTAAGTTGCTTCAGTCGTGTCCGACTCTGTGCGACCCCAGAGACGGCAGCCCACCAGGCTCCCCCGTTCCTGGGATTCTCCAGGCAAGAACGCTGGAGTGGGTTGCCATTTCCTTCTCCAATGCATGAAAATGAAAAGTGAAAGTGAAGTCGCTCAGTCGTGTCTGACTCTCAGCAACCCCATGGACTGCAGCCTACCAGGCTCCTCCATCCGTGGGATTTTCCAGGCAAGAATACTGGAGTAGGGTGCCATTGCCTTCTCCAAAATGCTGTCTAGGTTGGTCATAACTTTCCTTCTAAGGAGTAAGCGTCTTGTAATTTCATGGCTGCAATCACCATCTGCAGTGATTTAGAAATCATTAATTGCTTATCTGACATTTGCTGTTTATATAAGTGTCCTGTATTTTTAACTGCTAAATCTGGCAACTTTACTTTGTAATTGTCACTGAAACGGCTGGAAAACATAAGACAGTCAGAGTTCTGCAAACTTCTTCTGTAAAGGGCCAGATGCTAAGAATTTTAGGCTTCAAACACTTTACAGTCTCCATCACGGTTACTCAGCTCTGCCACTGTAGTACGTAACTCAGCCACAAACCACACAGCGTGAGTGAGCATGACTGTGTCCCAGTAAAGCTTTATCTACAAAAATAGACATCAGGCCATAGTTTGCAAATTCTTGGACCGTTAGATCCTTCAGACATGGGGCTATCTTTACAGGTGTGGTAGGGGCAAGAGTGGCTTGGATCTGAGTTCTCAAGTGTGGAAAAAGTGAAAGAGAGTGATCAAAAGTCACTGAGCATAATGCATACACATAATTCGGGGTGGGTGTGCACACAGGCACATGTGGCCCTTCGGAAAGCAGGCACTTCTAGAACAGGGGTGGTCTGGAGCTGCTGAGGTTTTACAAAGTCTCTGCCAGCCCCCGTGTGAAGAAGTGCAGGTTCTCTGCTGGAATTCCTGACAGTCGGCATGTGCTCTGTTAAGACAGAAGTGCACAGGCAACATCATGAGATCAGACAGAAGGCACAGACAGCAAGTAAAGCAGGTCAACCCCGGAGAAGGCCTTCAGGTGAGCTAAAGCTGTTGGCACTTGTCTACCTGAGCCTGCGTGCCGCAATGAAAATCAAAGATCCTGCATGCCACAACTGAAACCGGCACAGCCAAATAAATAAATATTAAATGAAAAAGAGTCAGGTATGGCTGAGTCCCTTTGCTGTTCGCCTGAAACTATCACATTGTTAATCGGTTATACCCCAATACAAAATAAAAAGCTTTAAGTTTAGGGAAAAAATAAACCACAGCCCTGGGACACCCTAAGCGGTCCAGTGGTTAAGACTTTACCTTCCAATACAGGGGGTGTGGGTTCGAGCCCTGGTCAGGGAACTAAGATCCCGCATGCCTCTTCACCAAAAAACCAAAACATAATAACAGAAGCAATATTGTAACAAGTTCAATAAAAGACACACAAAAACTTTTTTTAAAGGAATCAGGTCTTAATTGACCAACTCTCCCACAGATAAGAGACTTCCCTGGTTGCTCAGACAGTAAGGAATCTGCCTGCAATGCAGGAGACCCAGGTTGGGAATCCCTGAGTTGGGAAAATCCCCTGGACAAGGGAATGGCAACCCACTCCACTATTGTTGCCTGGAGAATTCCATGGACAGAGGAGCCTGGTGGGCTACAGTCCATGGGGTCACAAAAGAGTCAGACATGACTGATAGACCCACAGATAATATCTATACATGCTGGACAACATACAAAAATACAAAACCAGAAAAAACAAGCAGACAAAAAACAACAAAACCAAAACAAACAAAAAGGCTCCCAAAATCCAACCACCTACAGGCTCTTAAAAACTGAACCCAAGCACAGAGACTTTGGAGAGGATTCAAAATGTGTGCAAAGCAACTGGCATTGGAAGATTTCCCGTTTTTTAGAAAAAGTTCCCCACATTGGCCACAGCCACAGTGCAGAATGAGATGGGTGAAAGGCAATAGAAAACCCACTGTCTTTCTGGCAGGAGGAAGCAGAGACTGGAGCCCAGAGCAATTAATCTTGCTGAAGAGGTGGGGGGCGTGAATCTTGGAAAGGAGAGAGCCAGAGAAGAGAACCCTGAATTCCCTGTACAGCAAACTCTGCCCAAGTCTCCAGTTGAGATGCCTGAACCACATCTGAGCAGGGGAAACAGCAGCTCTCCCTGCAAAGATAAAAGAACCAAACTGAGCCTTGAGCAGTTGCCAGCTGCAAGGAAGACTGTGTGTAGTTTGACGTTAACCAAGTTAATTACCTACTCAAGGAAAATATCAGCAATTTCCTGAGGGATAAAGTAGAATTCAGGGTCTCTTCAATACAACCTTCAAAATATTCAGGGTATAACCTAAAATTCTCAGTGTACAAAGAAGCAGGAAAACATGACCCATTCTCAAGAGGAAAACAAAACGGAGGCCAATCTCAAAATGACTGAGATGCTGGAATTATCAGACAAGGACATTTAAAGCAACTCTTATAACTGTATTCAAGGATATAAAGAGAAAGTACATTTATAATAAAAGAACAGATAGGAAACCACAGCAGAAAAAAAAAATAGAAAATATAAAAGAGAACCAAATGGAAATTTAGAACTAAATATCTGGAATAAAAATAATTCAGGGTGTGGGCTTAATGGTCAAATGGAGATCCAGGGGAAGAGAACATGAACTTGAAGACATATCAATAGAAAGCAATGAATGGGAAAGAAAGAAAACAGATCAGAAGGGAAAAAGATGACAAAGTGTCAGGGACCTGTGGAATAATATCAAAATGTCTAATATATGGGTAATTAGAGTCCCAGAAGGAGAAGAAATGGAAAATGGGACAGAAAATATGTATACATATATATTAAAACGGAGAAGGTGATGACACCCCACTCCAGTACTCTTGCCTGGAAAATCCCATGGACGGAAGAGCCTGGTAGGCTGCAGTCCATGGGGTCGCTAGGAGTCGGACACGACTGAAGCGACTTCACTTTCACTTTCATGCATTGGAGAAGGAAATGGCAACCCACTCCAGTATTCTTGCCTGGAGAATCCGAGGGACGGGGGAGCCTGGTGGGCTGCCATCTCAGGGGTCGCACAGAGTCGGACACGACTGAAGCGACTTAGCAGTAGCAGCAGCATATATTTAAAAGCTTGTGGGAAGAGATTTCCCTGGTGGGTCAGTGGTTAAGAACCCACCTTCCAGACTTCCCTGGTGGTGCAATGGATAAGAATCCACCTGCCAATGCAGGGGACACGGGTTTGATTCCTGGTCCAAGAAGATTCCACATGCCTCGGGGCAACAAAGTTTGTGTGCGACAACTACTGAGCCCGCCCACCTGGAGCCTGTGCCCACCGCAAGAGAAGCCACCGCAACGGAAGCCCACGCACTGCAGTGAAGAGTAGCCCTAACTTGCTGTAACTAGAGAAAGCCCGCGCTCAGCAGTGAAGACCCAGCACAACCGAAAAAACAAAATAAAATCTGCCTTCCAACAGACGTTGGTAAAGAATCCGCCTGCAACGCAGGAGACCCCGGTTTGATTCCTGGGTAGGGAAGATCCGCTGGAAGAAGGGCTAGGCTACCCACTCCAGTATTCTTGGGCTTCTCTTGTGGCTCAGCTGGTAAAGAATTCGCCTGAATGCAAGAGACCTGGGTTCAATCCCTGGGCTGGGAAGATCCCCTGGAGAAGGGAAAGGCCACCCACTCCAGTACTCTGGCCTGGAGTATATAGTGTGTGTATATATATATATAGTATATAGTATAGTCCATGGGGTCACAAAGAGTTGGACACGACTGAGCGACTTTCATTTTCCAACAGAGGAGACGTGTCTTTGATCCCTTTGCTGGGGAACTAAGGCCCCACGTGCAACTAAGCCTGTGTGCTGCAACAAAGATCTAAGACCTGACGCAACCAAATAACTAAAAAACGAAAGAAAAACAAAAGCTCCTGGGAGGATCCTGTTGAGAGAAAAAAGTTGAGTACATGGGAAAGATAAGCAACCACAAATTGTAGAAGTTTTCATAGAAGGAGGAAAGGGATTACAGAACCAAAGTGTAGAGATTTGGCTAACGCGGGAAAGATGACAGTCTTTGTACTGGGAGCAGGACGGGGAGAGGAGGGACAGGGGCAAGGAGAGGTAGATTGTTCGTGGGGATGCCACAGTTGTGATGTCACCGGATGGCAAAATGACGGAGGGTCGAGGTCAGGCTGTCCCAAGGACTGTTAGAAACATGCATCTGCAGCCTGATAAAGACAGCAGACAGGAAGCGAGAGGACCAGAGGGCTGGTAGTGTGAGGGTGAGAGCTGGGGCGCCGATGAGGGGGGACGGTCCAGTGAGAGTAACTGAGCAGAAAGCAGGAAAGACAGGAGGGAGGCTGACTTCGGGGTTCGGAGCAGAAGTCTCCTGTGATGCCAGACCCAGCAGGGCTCAGCAGGGCTCCCTGCTCAGGATGTCGCAGGCGGCGACCGGGGTGCTGGCCAGGTTGTGTTCACTCGGGCTGTGGTCAGAATTCACTCGCTCACGGGCCCTGGCTGATGGCTGGCTCCCGCTGGAGGCTGCCCCAGCGCCTGGCCAGGTGGCCTGGCCCAGCACAGCCACCTGCTTCATGGCACCAGCAGTCTCTGACTACATCTGGTAGTAACATGGAGTCTGTATAACATAATCACAGTTCGACATCCCATCGCCTTTGCCATGGTCTCTTCGTTAGAAACACGTCGCAGGTGCACATGCTCGAGAGGACAGCATTTCAGAGAGGTGTGAATACCAGGAGTCAGGGACCTGGGGTTGGGGGTGCGCCTTGGCGTCTGTCCTCCACAGAAAGGAAGGGGATATGGGGATTTGCTGGTCACTGCAGGGCAGCGTGCTGGGAAGAGGCGGGAACTGGGTCAGGGCAAGGGCCTGGCAAGAGATGGGTGGGCTTGGGAAGAGGGTCTTAGATGTTGATAGAGACTGAGTTCTCTGCCTTTCATGTGTCACACAGACTATGAAAAAGCAATCTGCTTACCTATGATAATATGCTGTGTCAAATTGGTTAACTTTGTTAAGTATATATTGATTTTATTTCCTCCCAAAGGATGGCCTCTTTAAAGAGCAGATGGTTGAGCACAGACACCAAGACAGCCTGAGAGGAGTCCGGGAGAGGACAGGGAGAAAGAAAATGACAGCCTGTTCCCAGCAGAAGAGACAGAGGAGAAGGAGAGCATCTAAGCCGATGCTTTGAAATTAGAACTCAGCCTAGTGAGCTCCATAAGGTTGACAGATGAAATTGTGTGACTGTCCATAAAATGATCAGAGGACGATGGCTGGTAAGACCCGAGGATTGTAAAAGGGACGAGGGCACACTTGAAGCCCGGGCCGGGACAGCCACGATCCAAGTTGATATACATCCACGTGTGACATTAAAAAAATTCATTATAATTAAAATATGCATTGAAAGAAAGTGTTAGTCTCAGTCATGTCTGACTCTTTGCAACCGGGCTCCTCTGTTCATGGAATTCTTGAGGCAAGAGTGCTGGAGTAGGTAACTGCTGCTGCTTGTGCTTCCCTGGTGGCTCAGATGGTAAAGAATCCACCTGCAATGAGGGAGACATGGGTTCGAACCTTGGGTTGGAGAGATCCCCTGGAGGAGGGCATGGCAACCCACTTCAGTATGTCCATGGAATTCTCCAGGCAAGAGTACTGAAGTAGGTAGCTACTCCATTCTCCAGGGATCTTCCTGACCTAGGGATAAACCTAGGTCTCCTGCATTGCAGGCAGATTGTTTACTGCCTGAGCCACAAGGGAAGCTCAAAATATGTACAGCATGACAATAAAAAGAAGCAGCAGCTGGTAGCTAAAAGCTAGTCATTTAGAGGGGCAATCAAATGAGAAGCTCTTATATATTTTTTTTAAATTTATTTTTATTTATTTGGCTGAGCTGGGTCTTAGTCACTGCATGTGGGATCTAGTTCCCTGACCAGGGATTGAACCTTGGTTCCTTGCATTGGGAGCACAGAGTCTTAGACACTGGACCACCAGGGATGTCCCAAGTAGAGTATGTTTTCTAAAGGAAGGAGCAGGATTGGAGTTAACAGGACACTTCCACGTTCCAGCTCATGTTCCAGCTCTCTCACTGGAGTGGGCAGGAGTGGACATTCCTTCCCACCTTCCGTGCCCATGGAGACGATGTGATTTGCACCATGAGGGTCCAGGTATTTGTCACTAAAAACATTCACCATTTAAAAAAGCAGGGCTCCCTGGAGAATGGCTGAGTCCACATCTCAGTGCAGAGAAGTGCCATCAGACCTAAGTCTGCTAGCTGAGGCCAGAGCTTGGTAATCCAGAGGACTCAAAAGGTGGTATTGAAAGGAGAAGGCACACAGCAAAATAAACCAAAGCTGGCGATCTGAGTTATCAGAAAGGACTCAAACCTTGTAAAAAGCCTGAGTCCCTAATAACACTGAATACTGGTTAGACTTTAAAAAGGTGCATGGGAACTCTCAAAAATGTCAGCTATTCCAGCAATGTGCATGCCATAGCCAAGTGCGGGATAATAATTAAGCTGTGAATTTCTGCTGCTTTTATCCAGGCAGTGAGATACCTAGGGATGAAAGAGGCCCCGAGGTGTCTTTTTTTTTTTTTTTTGGTGAGGGTTTTAGCAATTTTGTTATTGTGGTAGGTAAAATTTGACCCCAAGAAGTCACTCCCACAGATAATTGCCAGACTGAGTGACATCTAGACTCTACCCCTAACCTCCTGAAATCTCTGAATCTGTAACAGTATGGTAGCTTCAAATACAAAGCTTATAACCCCAAAGTGTAAGGATGCTCAAGTCCTAAATCTTCACTGTAGTCATCTCAGCCCACCCGTGAGGCTGATTCTGCTTGCTTTGTTTGGACAGAGGCTTGAAAATAAATGTAAATATGATGAATGGCACAAACATGTATCGATATTGGAAATTTTGTGATAGGTTTAAGGATATGTGTGGCAGTAAATGTTATAACCGGAGAAGGAAATGGCAACCCACTCCAGTACTCTTGCCTGCAAAATCCCATGGGTGGAGGAGCACGGTGGGCTACAGTCCATGTGATCTCAAAGAGTCAGACATGACTGAGCGACTTCACTTCTTCACTTTAAATGTTATAATCATTAGGGTAATTTATATTTTCTCTTGGTTTGGGGATAATTTTAAAAACACAATCTTTGTTGTTGATGGTGGTCAAGCCAAGTGGCTTACAGGATCTTATTTCCCCAACCAGGGATTGAACCCGTGCCCTCAGCAGTGAAAGCTCAGAATCTTAACTACTGGACCACAGGGGAATTCCCTAAAAATATAACTTAAATTTTAAGTAACTTAAATTTTAACTTAGATTAATAAATAACTTAAATTTTACATCCTCTTTAAAAAGTCACATAACATTAAATTAACCATTTTTAAATGAACAATTTTTATCTGCTTTTTTAAGTTGTTGGAAAAGTATAAAAGTATGTGATATATTAGACTTATGATGTTAATTTAATACTAAGGTGCCTTAACTGTGAAGGTAAAATGTTTAAATAAGTCTGCTTAGGTCTGTAAGTTGAAACTTACTATGTTTCATGAATAGTGTGTGTTCCTACTATTACATTCTAATTGTCTAAGATTTTGTTAGATTTGTAAGTGTGCCTTGTTAGATATTTGAAGTGCTTAATTATAGTTTTGCTAAGCTAATTTAACCAAGTTTGTAAGTGATAGCAAATGTTTAGAGAATTTGTAAGAAAAGTAAACATTAATCAAAAAGAAAAAGAGATTTAACATAAAATACTAGCTTTCTGAACAAAATAGCAGGATTTGCAAGTTGAACTTGATAAAATCAGGCTTTAAAATTTACAACTTTAATCAACTGAAAAAAAAATTAAAATACACAAATAACTTGAAGTATTCTTTCCCATGTATGAAAGTTTCCCCTCAGGCATTAAAAACTCAATTAATAGTGACTTAGTAGTTTATAAATTAATACAATGGTGTAGAATGATATTGTTGAAATTTTTGACCACTGAAAATATTACAAGTCAAATGAAAAGGAAGCATCCTTTTTTGAATCTGTTAGCTTTTTAAGTTCTATTTTTATTGATACTATTTTATTTATAGTAACTAAACCAAACAATGATGAGGGGGACTTCCCTGGTAGTGCAGCGATTAAAACGCTGTGCTTCCAATGCAGGGGCCTGGGTTCCATCTGGTGGGGAACGAAGACCCCACATGCCATGTGGTACGGCCAAAAAATTAAAAATAAATAAATAATGGCAATGCCCTAACTGATTTGATTAAAAATCCAGACCCTTCTCTGCTGCATATTAAAGATGGCCACTAATTCTTCAAAAGCAAAACAAACAAACAGAAAAACCAGTGATGAGCATGTTGATCCAACGCACACCTTTCCCAGGGGAGGAAGTCCATCGCCTGCTCTACCTCCAAGAAGGAGGAGTGATCACTGAAGAGTCATGGGTGGTGGGCAGGGCTTTTCTCTGCACCTGGTTAGAAAGCCTAGCCTGTTGCTTCTCAGATTGCACTGTGCGTAGGAATCACCTGCAGATTTTGATCCCGGGAGGGCGGGTGAGAGTATATGGGTTCTGAGCCCTAAGTGCGTGCTCTGCCCACGTGAGCACACACGGATGTGGCTCTTCTCGGGGGTCCCATTTACCAAGGGAAGAGCTGCCCCCTCAGCCAGATCGGCCACGTCTGTGTCTCTGTGGCTGGAACAAGCCATCTTGCTATCACACTACAGGGGGGCCAGGGGGTCACTGTCTCCTCTAAGGAGGCATTGAAGCAAATGCTCTCTGTTGCCCTTGACTCACTTCCTCCATCACAGAGACCAGATCCAAGGTTCTCTGGGTACAGCCATGGGAAGGATAAACAGAACAGGAAGGCGGCCCAGTTTTGCTTATTTGTTGTGTGATTCCCTGCTAGCATATAAGCTCTCCCAGGACCTGGACTTTGATTCTATTCACTGCTGCATCCCAGGAGCAGACACGGGAATGGTGCCAGACACATCCCAGGTGCTCAGCAATTGTTTAATGGGATAAACTTGGCCTATTTGGGCTGTAGGCTTTCAGGCCAACCCTTCTAAAATTTGACATTGGGGTCCAAGTCTCAGCTGATAAAGACAGTGGTCAGTGCCTTGCTGAGCCTCAATTGTGCATCTCTCTCTCTCTTGAGGGAGAAGAACTATGATCAAGAGTAGATCTGGGTCTTCTTAGGCCCCTGGCTAGAATGAGAGTTGAAGACCATTTCCATCTCAGAGCCCAGGCCAGAGGAGGGTGGTCCTCACTCAAGGCCGAGGAAGGACACAGACCAGAGATAGAAATAGAGCAGACGGCAATCGAGAGAACTGAGGCCCCAAAAGCTGCAAGGGGAATGTGATGAGTTGCCAAACCCAAGGGAGCAGAAGCAAATATCAAAGCCAGGGACCACGGCCAGGAATCCAAGACCCAGGGAGATGAAGGGGAAGAGCAAGTGGGCCTGCAGTAAGTGGGGAGGAGCCGGGCCGTTCCCCGGAGCAGGCATGTGAGGCTTGCTTTAATGTGCCTCCAGGAGCAGGGCCAGGGCAGTCTGTCAAGATTAAAGGGGGCCTGGGTGGGTTAGACAGAACGGCATTCCCTGGGGGCTCCTGGTTTTCTAGAGCTAAAGCTGGGAGTTGGGGGAGTGGGCGGTGTGTGGTTTCTCGAGTCCCAAGGCTGCTTTGAATTCCAGCTTGCACTTCCCGACTTCGTAACCTCTAGCAGTCACCGAAAAGTCATCTCACCTTCACTTGCTGTTTGTTTTTGTTGAGGGGCCAAGCTCTGTCTGACTCTCCATGACACGTATGGACTGCAGCATGCCAGGCTTCCCTGGCCTTCACTATCTCCCAGAGTTTGCTCAAACTCATGTCCGCTGAATCAGTGATGCCATCCAACCATCTCATCCTCTGCCGCCCCTTGCTGTTAGGAAGGTGCAAATTCATAATCAGTTTAAAGTCTGTTTCTCCCCCACAATCTCCAAGTGATATAGGCATATACAGCCTCCACAAAGTGTCTACATCAGGATCTGTGGGGGATTCAGAGAAAGAAACTGGAAAGAAGTCGGTCAAGTAGTGACTGGAGAGGAAAAGCAGAAGCAGAGAATCGTGCCAAGCTTCAGAAGTGCTGGGCTCGCCTTTGGGAGGGAATCTGCAGAGAGAAGCAGATCCCCTTTGATATCAAGAAAACATCCCCCCGTCCCCGCCCCCATCACAGGATGCTCGGCAGGCTCTTGCTCTGAACATCTCATTGCTACCCAATTACTTCCAAAATGGGACTGCTCGCCCGCCAGCTGGCATGCACATTTCCCTCCAGTGTTTGTGGTTGTCTGATCTTTCCTTCTCTAATTATCCTCCACAGTCTCCACCCCTGTGCAAATAGCATTTTCCAGAGAGATGAGAAAGCTTCCATTGTCAATGACTGCCAGTGACTCTCAGGGTCTCCAGGGCCAGCTCCCAGCTCTCCGCCCAGCACCAGCATCTGGAACAAAACCTCCTACACGTTCCTAACCTGCTCCCCGCTACAGTCACCAGGCGAGGAGCCAGAGGATCCAGGTGGAAGCACAAGATCTGCGACGTAGTGACCGGGTGACGTGCGTGAGCGATTCTTCTGAGCCTCGGTTCCTTCATCTATGAAGAAAGTGTCTACAGCATCACAGAGCAGCTGCAAAACCAAGCAAGACAGTGTGTTTAAAAGTGCTGTGTAGGCACTTCCCCAGTGGTCTGGTGGTTAAGAATCCGCCTGCCAATGCAGGGGACTCAGGTTCGATCCCGGAAGATTTCCCATGCCGAGGAGCAACTCGCCGCAACAACTGAGCCCACGTGCCTACTGCCTGTGTTCCACAGCAAGGGAAGCCCACGTGTATAGCAGAGAGCAGCCCCCGCTCGCCACTGCTAGAGAGAGCCCTCAAGCAGTAACAAAGACCCATCACAGCCGAAAATAAATAAACAAACCTTAAGAAAAAAGTGCTCTGTAAACTGAAATGTGCTAGAGTCAGGAGTGGGATTATTACTGGCATTGTTATAGCCATTCATGCTTCAAACATTACACCATGATGCATGAGTTAGAAATATGTTTGGCTGCAAATTACAAAAAAAAACACAAAAGAAAAGTGACTTAAAGAAGATAGTTTATTTCTCTCTCATATAAAATCAGTCCAGAGGTGTAATGGTGCTTCATGGAACCAAAGATCCAAGACCCTTTTACCTTATTGGTTTGCCACTGGTAACTTCTATTCCTAAGGTTATTTCCTAGTACAAAATGGCTGCAGGAAATCCAGCCATTACATCACAATCCAGTCAACTGAAAAGAAGGAGAGGTGAAGAAGAGCATGCCCTCTTTCTTTTTATTTATTTATTTGACTTCCCCGTTTCTTAGTTGCAGCATGTGGGATCTAGTTCCCTGACCAGGAATCTAACTCCAGCCCCCTGCATTGGGAGCATGGATTGTTGGCCACTGGATCATCAGGGAAGTCTCCCTTTTTCTATTAGGACACTTCTGGAGACTGCAGCTCTATTTGCCTCCATTGGTCAAACTTAGCCTCATTTAGTGGCACAGGAGACTAGGAAATATGGTTCTTATTCTGAGGGCCATGTGCCCAGCTAAAAATGGGGGGTCCTATTATTCAGGAAGAAGGGAAACCAGGGCATCTCTGCCCCAAATGATCGTTTCTCTCTCCTCACTTTAATCTACATGCCAGTGCACAGCTCCCCTAGAAATGCTTTTCTCTTTACAACTGAGAAGAAAACCACTACTTCCTGCTTTCCTCCCCCCTCTCCTCTGCCCTTCAATGTTGGAAAGACTCAGGGCAGTCCTGGCGACACCCCCTCTTCTCCAGCCATCTTCTCCTCTTAAGTAATCTCATCCAGTCTCAAGGGCTTAAATACCAACCCAGGCGCCAGTGAAACCTAGACCGAGCCCTGACCGCTCCCCTTCATTCCAGAATCGCAAGGGCAGCTGCTATGGACGCCTCCACTGGGAGGTCTAACAGGGATCTCAGCTCAGCTCCGATCTCCACCCGCATATTTGCTCCTCCTCGAGTCTCTCCCATCACTGTAAGTATGTGACTTGAGCCAGGAATCTTGGAGTTAACCTTGCTTCCTCACTTTCCTGCCCGCCCTGGACCCAGGCCTCAGGAAATCAAAGTGACGGTCTTCAAACACATCTCAAGGTCATTGGCTTTCTTTCCTCTCCTCCACTAACCTGCATCCAGAGCACTGTCACTCCCCTC
The DNA here is from genome assembly GCF_019923935.1 of Bubalus bubalis. Lineage (NCBI taxonomy): Eukaryota > Metazoa > Chordata > Mammalia > Artiodactyla > Bovidae > Bubalus > Bubalus bubalis. The sequence continues at coordinate 13,200,363 of NC_059160.1, read as the reverse complement.
AACTCTGCAGCCACCTCCTAATGGGGGTCTCCCTGCTGCCCCCCACCCCTGCCCTCCACTTATCTATCCTCACCTGACAGCCAGACTGACATTTCAAATAAGTGACTCAGCACAAAGGTGGCAGATTCCACAAATCCATCTTTGTTTTCTCTTGAAATCCTTCTAAGATGACTGCATAGGGATTTTTTTTTTTAAGATATAAATCCTTGAGGATATAAATCTTTTTTTTTTTTTTTAAGATATAAATCTCAACAAGATCAGGAAGATGGGGAAGAAGTTCAGGAGCTGGAAAACAGAATGGGTGGTGGCTGACTTAGCAGACCAAGAGAGCAGAACCCTAACCCAGAGGAAGCCAGAAAGAAGCATGGTTTCTACCACCGACCCAACTTGCCAAGAGTCAAGAGCCAACAGCTTTGGGGGTCTCTGTAAGCGGAGGTGGAGGTGGCGGCTGGGGGTGGGAGGCTGCTCCAAGTCAGTTCAGGAAGAGATCAATGCCCCAGAGCCACTCCTGACTCCTTGCAGCTCCCCCTCCCAGCTCCGGCAGAAGTCTGAGCTCTTTCCCCATGGGCTGGGGGACACCAGGTCCAAGTGAGCACGAGAGGCTTGTGCAGAACAGGGGATCCGTGGGCAACACTGGGGCACTTTTCTCCCACTTGGTTCACAAGAAGCTGGCGGCTTGACGGTTCTCCATGTTAGGAAATTGGGGGAGCCCTTTCCACGGAACCAGACAAGGCCAGGAAGCAATGCCCTAAAGCAGTCTGCACCCTAACACAAGAACCCCACCGGATGGTCACAGACAAGCCAATCCCCCGCTCATAGCTGCCCACCTGCTCAGAGTCTCCCACGGGCATCCGGGACCCTCTTAAGCAGAGGTGGACGGCCAACAGATGACTGGGTGGATGATCAAGGATGACTGGGAGTCTGAGCTAAAGCTCCAGTGCAAACAGCAAAGTCTAAAACAGATCCGGAGGAAACAGGTCAGGTTGGGATGGGACCCACACCCCTGAAACGATTGCTACCCTCACTCAGGTCAACCAGTGATGATGTGGCCCCCTGAAACAGGGGCAGCATGTCACCCCAGCTGCACCCATGCCACTTGCCCGTCTTCCCACCTCAGCGCCCTCCCAGTGGGTCTCACTTCCCAGGTCGTCATGTGGCCGCTCTTGCTGTCACCGTGGACAGGCCGTCGTTGGCCCCTGCTCTGAGGGAGGCCCTTGGTCACTCTCTGACTCAGGAGTTGGGAGCAGTTCCTGGAAAGGGCCACTGTGAGCCAAGCCACCAGAGCCCAGTCCAATGACGCCCAATTTACCAACCCTGGGACTTGAAGTGCAGACCATTGTTACAGGTCATGTGCTAGTGTCCTTTGGATTTCTTTTTAGCCATTTAAAAACATAAAAACTGTACTTAGTGTCACCAAACTGTACAGTTAAATATGGTTAAAATAGTGTGTTTTATATTATGTGACTTTTACTACAATAAAAAAAAGGTTTAATAATAAAAAATAAAAACCTTTCTTAGCTGCCAGGCTCTACAAAGGCAGGCGGTGGACAGGAAATGGCCAAACTGTGTTCTGAGACACCCCCCTGACACACCCGCCACCAGTGACCTGGCTCCCCAGGGAGGAAGGGCCCCTGGGAGGGGTGGGGGTGACACCTGGGTCCCGGGTCCCAGGGAAGGTGCAGCTCAGGGTGAACTGAAGTGTGTCTGGGCCCCTCAGTCCACTATAACCTGCAGTTCTGATTTTGGAGAGCCAGCCCCGTGGGCCTGCTCACTCCCGGGTCAAGGCTAACGTCACGTTCCCAGAAGGCCAACTTAGGGATGGCATCCATAAGGATGCCCGGCCTGAACCTCCGGCTTTGACCACTCTTTGAATGCAGGGGGTGTTAAGTCCATTTGCTGTTTACTGAGTACCTAACGCTCTGTGTCTAGAACCACGGTGCACACAGAGCCCAGGGTCTCGAAGGAGGAGGGGAGGTTGACTGGCCCGGGTGGTGGCCAAGGCTCGTCCTCCCTGACGGCCGGCCAGCTGGACCTGCTGCCTTGTGTTCAGTCCACAGGGACTCCTTCGTTTCCATACAAAGAAAGCACCGCGCAGACGCCTTTGTGTGTGGAGCAGACTTTACTGAGGTTTGGAGACAAAGGGGGTTCACAGAGCAGAATACAAACACTTGACATTGAATATCAGACACCCATGAACCCGGCACCATTTCCTCCCACCGGCCTCCCGCCCTCCTCGGAGGCACAGGCCCACTCGCCCGTCCTGTCGCGGGAAGTGAAGCAAAACCCACTTCCGGACAGCTTCTCAATCGGAGCAGCTCGGCGCTCCCTTTCCAGAGTTATTTTCCCAATGAAGAACACCTGCTCCCTGTTTCCAACCCCCCCCCCCACCCCATCTCACCACCGCACCACCCGCCCACAGAGTGAGGAGGAGAGTCTAAAACGGTGGCCTCCTTGCTGAACCAGGCGCCCCGAGGCCTCCTCTCTGCCTTTTTTTTGGCCATACCGCAGCATGTGGGATCAACCAGCATTCGAATCCATGCCCCCTATATCATTAACCCAGAGTCTGAACCACTGGACCACCAGGGAAGTCCCTTCTCTCTGCCTTTGCAAGGACGTCAGAGCAGAGCTTTTGTTTCTCTAAAAACGTGTGTGCGTGTGCTGGCACCTACGTGTCCATACGTGTGTGCGTGTAGTGTAAGTATGTGTGTCTATATGATGAATGTTGAGTGTATGTGTGTAGGTGTGTGGTACATGCATGTGTGTGTGATGAGTATATGACTGTGTGTAGGTGTGTGTGTCTATGTGTAAGTGTGTGCATACAGTGTGTGTAGCTGTGTGCTATATGTGTGTGTATGTATATACAGTGTGAGTGTGTGTGTAGGTGTGTGGTACATGCGGTATGTTTGTGATGGTGCATATGTCTATGTGTGAGTGTGTGCGTATAATGTGTGTAGGTGTGTACTGCATGTGTGTGTATGGGTGTGTATACAGTGTGAGTGTGTGTGTAGGTGTGTGGTACGTGCGGTATGTTTGTGATGGTGCGCATGTCTATGTGTGAGTGTGCATATAATGTGTGTAGGTGTGTACTGCATGTGTGTGTATGAGTGTGTATACAGTGTGTGTGTGTAGGTGTGTGGTACATGCAGTATGTTTGTGATGGTGCGCATGTCTGTGTAAGTGTGTGCATATAATGTGTGAGGTGTGTACTGTATATGTGTGTATGAGTGTGTATACAGTGTGAGTGTGTGTGGAGTGTGGTACGTGCATGTGTGTATGTGGTAACTACATGAATGAGCGTGTAGGTATGTGTGTCTAAGTGTGTAGTTGTGTGTGCTGCATTGTGTGCATGGTGTGTATGCAATGTGTGTGCCTGTGTGTGTGCTGCGAGTGTGAACGTGTAAGTGTGTGTGGCCGAGGTGGCAGGGGCAGAGTCAGGACCAACCTCTTCATGCATCGCACCCCGTCGTGTGCCCCGTGAGCTGGGTGTGGGGCTGCCCCCTCACACGTGTGCTCACCCTCCTCCCCACAGCAGCCCACAACCAGCCCACTTCATTCCCGTTTCACGGACGAGGTCACAAAGGTTCCCGGAGCTAAGTCACTTGCCCCAGGCCATACAACTGGTAAGAAACCGACTCAGCGCCCAGCAACCTGGCTCTGGGTTTCCATCCTCAGAACAACTGCTCCAGATTCACCTTCTTGCTTCCTTTCTTGGCTGACACAACAGTAATGTCAGAAGGGGTCAAACGCAGTGACCCCCGGGATAACCAGGTAAAATGGGCCACAACCCAGCTCCAGCTCTGCCCCTCCTCCGGGCAGATGTGGCCCACATGTGCACAGGTGGCCCTGTCCCTGCAGGGTTTGGGGCTCCCTGTGGTCACCACCCCTGCCAGTAAGGGCCGCGCCGCCCCTGGCTGGGTGGGAGGGGAGCAGGTGCCCTGGCCCCACGCTCCTCACCCGTTGGATCCAGTCTGCATGCCCCTCAACTCCTGCTGCATGGGGCTCCCCCCGTTAGGAAGAGCACCCCCACTCAATGGAAAGTCCCTGATGACTGTCGGGGCCCTGCCTACTCACCAGATACCATGGGTCAGGCACCGTCCGGTTTCCACGTCCCCACCTCTTGGCTCCTAGTGCCATCAGGAGGGTCCTATCCCTAAGGATCGCACAGACTCCAGGACCCTCACTCACAGCCCCAAAGGCACAGATCACACACCTGGGAATGTTCACCAGGCGCCTGCCGTGCCCCAGATGTGGGGTTTGGATTGTAGGTGACAGAGCAGGACACCTCTGTCCTGCAGTGGCTCCCTTGCCCCTGATGCTGCGTCCAAGGGTAAGACAGACTCGGACACAATGACACTGCCCTGTGGGCCGCAGCCGCCTGGTGTCGTTTCCCAGAAACCAGACTCGACAGTATTACTCCCTCACTCAAGATCCTTCCAGGACCTCCCACCATACAGAGGAAAATCCAAGCCCTTCCTGACCTTGGGGGCCAGGAGCTGGGCCACATCTGGACCTGCAGCTCCCTCTCTCGGTTCCTGACATGGCCTCCCCGCTGTCCCCAGGCACACGCCACCCTCCCCAGGCCCCAGGTCCTCTCTCATCTCCTGGTGGTCCCCCGTCACTCTGCCCACCCTTTACCCACTCGGGTTGTCTTCCCTCCTCAGTAGGACATAAGCTTCCCAGAGACCCCATCTGTCTCAGCCGTCGGTACATCCCTGTGCCTGGCACTAACCGGAAGTTAAATAAACACGTGTTAGGCTGGTGAATACATGCATTCAGATTCCAGAACACTCCAAGCAAGTTAGCTGGCCTCTCTGGATGCCCCTCCCTCATCTTTAAAATGGGGAGAGCACAGCACCCCCGGGTGAGAATGGAAGAGATGTCTCAGCCCCGATGCCCAGGGACGGGTGACAGGTGCCCTGATGGGTTGTGAGTGGAATGCTTTTGCCCCGCCAGGCAGGAGCCGGCATCCCTTCTGCAGGAGAAGTGGCTCCATGCTGGGAGTGTCACTCCATGCAAGAATGAGTGACAGTTCTCCGGGGGCCTGCTGGCCAGGGGACATGAGGTGCCAAGACTAAAGGCAGAGAGAGGCTAGGAGGGGATGTGTGTGAGATGGCGGTGCAGGAGAAGCAGGCCAGGTGGGATCTCCCATTTGTTGGCCCCGCGGGTCATGGTCTGCACTGTGCCTCAGGGAGAGGCACCTAGATCTGTGTTCTCAGTGGTGGAACGGTCTGGACTTTCCAGCTCTAAGTAGGTGACTGTCCGTTAGGCTGCTGAGACCAGGTCCTAAAGAGAAGGGAACACTCGCAGCCAGCCCCTGGCCCCAACATCTACATGGACTCCCTAGACCCAGGACACAAAACGATGGACGCAGTTTGTGCGTCCGTCCCAGGGCCCAAGGCTGCTCACACACAAGTGTTTGTCCGAAGGTTCAGTCCTGTGGGGGCGCAGAGGTCACAGGCTCCCTTTATCCTGACAGCTCTGGGAACAAGGGTGGGGAGGTGGGAGGGCAAAGGCCGTGACGGTGAGCAGGGGTGGGCAGCCTCCCCAGACCCAAACCACAGAAAGACAGTAGACGATTCTCAGGGACTCAGGGACCCCTCGCCTCCCTCCACATCACATCGTCTATAGATGAGAGCTGGGCCCCGGCACCCAGGAGGGAGACACGACTTAGCCCAGGGTCTAGCAGCTGTCCAGAAGGAACCTGGAGGGTTGGTCCGCCTGCCCTGTCCAGAGCTGCCAGCAGACTGCCTCTTCAGGCTGCTTATCTAGGCAATGCCTCTCTTTCAAGAAGCAGCCCCTCTCAATTTCCGCCTCTTCCCTGAACCTTCCACGCCCCACCCCCTCCCACCTCTGAATTCCAGTTGCTCTGAGGACCAGCCCACCCCCACTTAAGAGTTTCCCAAGCTGACTCCTCAGACTGCAAGGAGTCAGTGCTATGAATAATAATGCATACTCACGGCACACACTCGTGTGCTTGGCACCACGCTAGGCACTCTACATATACGAGGTAGGTACTATTGTTATACCCATTGTACAGATGGGGAAACTGAGGCACAGTGAAATTAGGTAACCTCCCCAAGGCCACACTAGTCCGAAGCTGAGCACCAGGATTCCAATCCTAGCCGCTGACTCCAGAGCCCTGGCTCCTAACCACACAACACCTCCTCAACACCATCTTATTCACTTCATATCCCCACACATGTCCCTGAGAGATCAGCATACAGAACTCCTGCAGGTGACTCTTGCTCCCCTTGGGCTCCAGGCTCCTGGAAGTGTGGTTCCCTATTAGGGAAGATGACAGCAAATAGCCACTAGATGGCAGCAAAGAGCCGGTTCCCGGCATCCCAAGGGCCAGGAGGAGAATGGTAGCAACTTTTTATCTCTTTAGTGAACCTTGCATCAGGCCCTATATAGACATGTCCTCACTAAGGCTGTCCCCCTCTACAGGGAGGAAAGGACACACACGCTGAGACAGGGCAGGCAGTGGGGAGCCCTAGGACTGAGGCCAGTTGCCAGGAGGAACAGACCAGGGAAATTCTCTCAGCTGAGGGGTCCCCTCCAGGCCCAGGGTGGGCTCCACTCCCCCACTCCTCCATCCCCAGGGGGCACAGAAACTTCCGTCCGGGGAGGGGGTGGTTGGCCCAGCTGCTCCAAGGTGGTCACCGCCCAGCAGGCTTCTTGACTGAGAGGCGTTTGCTGTGAAATGGCAAGGCATACCAAGTGCATGGTCTCAGAGACCACCAGAACAGCGCGGACCTCGGACCAACGGCTTGGCCTTCACCACCAAAGAGGACCCCGAGGGACCCCAGGGCCCCCACCCACACTCAGAAGCTGGCCCCAGCACTCCTACCCTCTCTGTCTTGGGCTACCCTGACCTGGAACCCACCCCTGGGGCAGCTGGCGTGGCCAGAGACTTCACGTCCACTGGTGCTAAAGAGCTCTGATTGCCCCTGTCTAACTTCCACACCTGAAACCTACCCCCAAGCTGGGCTGGCCTCCCCATCAGCTGTTCAGGGGGAGCAGCAGCAGAGGCGGTGGGGGAAGGGGGACAGACACATTGCTCCCCGTGGCCGAGGTGCCTGCACAGGACACACAGGCCGGGGACCCGCGCCCGTCCCCAGGCCTCCCACTGTGGCTGGAGCCGGGGGCAGGGCCTCCAGGGCAGCTCGGGGACATGCCATCTTGAGCGTTGGCAGCTGGCGACCATCCTGGCAGAGTCCATGGAGCCCTGGCTTCACAGCCGCGCCCGGGGCAGCGTCCGGCCCCTTCTCCCTCAGCCCTCCCGGGGCTCGCGCAGCCAGACGGGGCCTCTGGAGACGCACAGAGCTGGGGTTTATTGGGCTTGGGCAATTGCGGGTTCAGGCAGAGTTTGCTCCTAGGTAGAAGAGTCACCACCTCAACTCTCGGTGCTTCGGGGGCTGCCCCTGTGGGGCCCCTCCCCTCGTCCCTGCACACGTGACGTCACCCCCTCCCTGTCCCTGGTCTCTACTCCTTCACCAGCCGGTAGATGTGGTGCTGAGCCCCGTGCTCGCTTGCTGACACCTCGAAGACGTACGCAACGCACAGCAGGGTCTCCTGGGTGTCTCTGTTGGTGACCACCTGCAGGGGGGGGAAAGGGAGGGCCTCAGGGGACAGCGTGCCATCCGCTCCACCCACTGCCCACTCCTGCCCCTACCACACACCTTCCCCCCACACCTTCCCCCAACATCTGCCTTCACACCTGCACACACACACACATCACACACCTGTCCCTACACACACACACCTGCCTTCCCACATCGGCACACACACACACACACATCTGTTTCCCACACCTGTCTTCACACCTGCCTTCACACCTGTCCCCCCCCACACACCTGCCTTTCCACCTGCTCCCACACACACACCTGTCCCCCCACACCTGCACACACCACCCACCTTCCCCCTACACCTGCCTTCACACCTGTGCATACCACCCACCTTCCCCCCACTCCTGCCTTCACACCTGCACACACCATACAGTCCCCCCACACCTGTATTCACACCTGCACACACATCTGTCCCCAACATACACCTGCCTTTCCACGTGCTCCCACACACACACACCTGTCTCCCCAACACCTGCACACACCACCCACCTTCCCCTCACACCTGCCCCCATACCTGCACACACCACACACATCCCCCCCACACCTGTATTCACACCTGCACACTCATCTGTCCCCATAAACACACCTGCCTTCACACCTGTTCCCCAACACACACCTGCCTTCCCACATCTGTACACACACACCTTCTCCCCACACCTGCACACACACATCTGCCCCCACCTGCACACACACCCGCACACACACACCTGCAGGATGGTGAAGTTCTCCAGCACACTGTTCATCATGTACTTCTCAGGCAGGTGCTTCAGCTTGTGGATGAAGTTGATCATGTACTCACAGAGTGGGGAGCGGTGGATGCGGTAGGAGTAGTGGCCATTCTCGTAGCGTGCATACTCGGTCTGCAGGGCCGGGGACAGCACGGCTTAGAGGGCCGCTGCCCACCTCCAACCCGACAGCTCCCTGAGGAAGGTCCACGACCCACTAGGCCTTAAGTAGGGAAGGTGGGGCTGAGCCCCGGGGTCCCTGGAGACAGACCTCCGCCTCCCCCAGGGACCCAGACACCCACCGGGTATCCAAGGGAGGAGCTTAAAGATGGGAGGCAGGGACAGAGTGACAGCTCGGTTCTGGCCGCACACAGGGGCAGGGTCACAGGGACTTTGTGGCCACGTGTGTGCAACTACACATCTGTGCACACACAGGCACACAGTTGAGCGTGTGGGCTATATCAGAGTCAGCTTCAGGGTGTTAATGCTCCGTCCACTCGTAGCCCCCCGTCAGGGGGGCTAGCAAAGGGATTACAGTTGCATGTGGATCACAATTATCTCAAACTAAAACTTCACTGGAAATAACTCGAAGAGCTTTTCAGAGACTGCGACTTGCCCAGGCACCACCCACAGGTGGGAGAGGTCTGGGTTAAACACTGTGGGGATCTCAGTGCCAGGGTGTTGGCCCCCCAAGACCTGATGTACAGCCGGTGAGAACCACCAGGATGGGGGGGCCTGGCCTCCCACCGCTCCCCCGGCTTGTGCTGGGCGTGAGGTAGGTTGTCAGTGATAAGGATGAGGTGAGGGTGAGACTGCCTTAACTCAGACAAATCTGGGGGAAGAGGTGAGAAGCCCAAGCTGGGGTGGGGGATGTGTGTGCGTGTGCGTGAGGGGCCGGAGCCCAGGTGGGCGGTGTGCCTACCTCCACTTTCTCCACCACCTGCTTGCCGAAGGAGCACACCTTGGTGGAGCAGGTGATGATCATGTTCTCGGGGCTCTCGTACTGGCTGGACACCCCATAGAAGGAGCTGCCCTCGTCCTCCATGTTGGTGTTGAGGTCTGCCTGGAGGGAGACAAGGGCGAGGGCCGGGTGGTGACTCAGAAGGTCTTGTTGGAGGTTACGGCCCAGGTCCCAGGGCCAGCACCCCATTGAGGGGGCAGTGCTCAGAAAGAACATGGATGTAGGGCCTCAGAAAGCTTCCCCGTCCGTTCACACGCAGGCCTGGGGTAAAGTCAGGCTGTGTGACAGAAACAGTGGAAAGAGCCTGGCCCCTGCTGCCCACCAGGTACCAACCGCCCAGCAGATGGGACCTCACATTGGCCTTCAGCGCAAGGAGACCCTGCCGGTGCCTTTCAGCAATGGCTCTGGGGGGCCGGCCCCTTGCCATCTCTGTGGCCCTGTGAGCCCAGCCACCCTAGACTTTTGCATCTCAATTCTGCCTCCAGATCAGTCTCCCCAACACCAGTCCCCTTCCGCTCGGCCCCTCCTCTAACTGCTCTGAAACGTCTTGGCACCCTCGTGCAGAACCCCTTTAAAACGGGAACACCACTAGGTTGGCAGGGCCTGGCCTTGCCCCTTCCAGAAGGTGAAGACCCTGGAGGCAGGAACCAAGCTCTCCCAGGGCTCGGCCAGGCGCAGGGTGTGTGCCTTCAACAGAGTGTGGCATGTGACTGTCTGAGCCTGCCCCCTTACAGTGGCTCTGGGCGAGGAGCGGTCCTGTAGTCACAAGGAGGGCACCTAAGCTTCCTGCACCTGCCAATCCTCAGAACCGCAGCCCCAACCCAGCCCATAGACACCCATGCATCCTGCCCGGCCCAGAACAGTCAGGGTGGAAGGGGAGAGGCTGCGACATAGTCTCTGCCCTCAAGGAGTGTGTGTGTGTGACTTGGGGGGTGGGGGGAGCAGCAAGAACAGGTGAGCTGGCAGCTGAGAGAGAGAGAAGGAGATGAAGCAGAGATGCAATTCCACCGGGACTTCCCTGGCGGTCCAGGGGTTAGGACTCTGTGCTTCCACTGCACAGGTCCTGGGTTCGATCCCTGGTTGGGGAACTAAAATGCAAAAAACTAGCATGCAAAAAGAAAAGTCCCACAAGCGAAGGTCCAGAGTCCGCCCCAGAATCTACCCCTGGGGACCTCAGCCAGCGATAGCCACACAGTATATCCCGTGACATCCTAACTACGATCCCACTCCCTCAACAGCCCCACCGCAGGATTTTCTGCCCACCATGTACCCCCACTCTGAGCACTGCACCCACACAAGCTTGGCGTCTCCACCTTCCCAGCATGAGAGTAGAGCTGCCCCCATTACCCTAAGAGGCGCCCCACCCCCCACCCCTCGCGCCCCTCACTCCCCTCCTCCACCCTATTCATAGCTGCGGCACGGTGGGCAGCTCACAGGCTGTGCCCGGAACAGGTGTGGGGGATCGGGTGACTGACAGATGAGCCGAGACAGCCGGGCAAGGGGGCCAGGGGCTCAGATTCATTGTCACGCGCTGGTATGTGCCCAGGAGACAGGGCCCTGCGACAGAGGAGGGGCAGGGGCCCTGTCCTCCCTGCCAGCTCAGCCCAGACTTTTCAATCTGGAGTTAACAGCCATCAGTGTCCAGGAGGCCCCTCTCCCTCCACCGACGGACAGAGGAGGACTCTGCTGATCTCACAGGTCCTGGGGAAGGAGGGCGGGGCGCTGGCCTCTCAGCCCCTGCATCTCACATGCACCGGGCCCAGCCTGACCCCCCCAACCCATCCTGCACCAATGCCCCTGCCAGCTGGAACCGACGAGCCCCGGCGGACGCAAGCCAACCATTCACTCCCTACTCCCACCAGTGAGGGCAGTAACTCGGCAGAAGGAGCCGGGAGGCCGAGCTGGGGACATCAGAGTCCTCCCTCCTCCCACTCCAATCACCCTCTAACCCACCCCGTAGCCTGCATGCCCAGGGCCTGGGGCCGCATGAGAAAACCACCAGGCAGGAAAAAGGAGGCTGCGGGCGGGGAGGGGGCTCACCATGTCCTTGCCCAGCTGTGTCCCTGCCTAAATGTGTGGCCAATCTGGCACCAACTCCATGCCAGGGCGCAGGAGGAGAGGGTTTTGAATGACTGGGGTCTGGGGCTGCCCGGGAGGACCCCAAGACCCATGGTTAGCAAACAGGAGAACTGCCTTCCCTACATCACAGGTCTGACCTTCCCTGGAGCCTCTGCCTTCCCCACACAGGAGGAGAGGATCCAAATGAGGGCTGAGGTGTCCCGGCCACCAACATGACCCCCCACCCCACCTCCCCAGACTGCTGCCCCATCCCCAGCTCCGATTTCACCCACCCTCACCCTGCCCAAGCCTCTGGCCATCAGGGCTCAGGTTGGGGACAGGAAGCAGGCACACAGCCCCCTTCACCGTCAGCTGACCGCACACGCCAGGGTCCTCAGACACACAGCCTCTCACATGCCCCCAAGAACCAAGCGCTGATTCTGCAGGTGGAGAAACAGGGTCCAGCGGAGCCAAGACTCCCGGGAACGCAACTCTCCAGCCAGGCTCTCCGCTGCCCGCCTGGCTCTCCTTACGTGCTGGAGGACTTACTGGTAGCCCGCCCCCAGTCCTGTGTGGTGACCGCACCCGGGTGCTGAGAACGCAAGCTCCTGTCGGGTCCATACAGTACAGGCTCTGTGTGCAGCCTGCAGATGGGGCAGAGGCCAGCATGGAACTTGCCTGTTCACGCTTCCTGGCACCTCCGCCCCAACCCCCTCTTCTCTCATCACCCCGCCCCCAGCCCCCCAGAGTCAGAAGGAAGGAGAGGACCAGGGCCACAGACCAGACTGGGGAGGATGCTCTGGCTCCACCCCTAGTCCTGCCAGCTCTGATCTCCAGGCAGGATGCCCCCGACCATCTCCTGGAAGCGAAGTCTGGGCTCTAGAAAATGACTCTGAATGCACATCTAAGTCTGCTCTCTTCCTGCCCCCGCTTAGGGGCTGGGGTCCCTTTTTAGGCAATTCACAGCCTCCTCCACCAGGACAGGGGAAGCACCAGGGCCCTGCAGGAGGCACAAGGCACCTGGCAAAGCAGGAAATGTAGGGTGATGGCTACAAGCACACTCCCAGAGCTGGGTCTGCACTCTGGGCTGCCACTACGAACTGGGTGGCCCTGGCAGGTCATTTCACCTCTCTGTGCCCCAGTTTCCCCTCTAGGGACCAAGGCTGTCAACTGTACCTCCCTTCGGTAGGGTGGCGAGGATGCATGCTCAGTCGCTCAGTCGTTTCCGACTCTTTGCGACTGCATGGACTGTAGCCGCCCAGGCTCCTCCGTCCATGGGATTCTCCAGGCAAGAGTACCGGAGTGGGGTGCCATTGCCTCCTCCAGGGGATCTTACCGACCCAGGGACTGAACCCGTATCTCTTACGTCTCCTGCCTTGGCAGGCGGGTTCTTTACCATTAGTGCCACCTGGGAAGCCTGGTGAAGAAGAAACATGCTAATTAAAGTAACACAATCAGGGTGACCTTCTCCTGACGGCCCTGATCTTCCCCAGCACACCCATCACAAGAGGGACTGCAGGAGCCAGGCTCGCCGGGGCTGGGGGTCTCCCAGCCAGGCCCTTGTTGACTCCATGCCTCAGTTTCCCCATCTGTGAAATGGGGGTCTAGGGTGGTTCTCATCTGAGGGTGGCTAGAAGAACACAGGCTATTATCTCCAACTGGAAGAAGGCAGGTGCTGGTGAGAAGGGCCCCCACGCTGCTATCTCCCCTGACCAGGGCAGGGTTCCCATCAGTGCCTCCTGCCAGCCAGGCCTCCCTGGTCAGGCTTTTCCCTCGAGGCAGTTGAGCCAAGGGCCAAGTGATGGTCATCGTCGAGCTGGGGCAGGAAGGAAGAGGCCACCAGAGACTTACCCAGAACTTCACGAGGAAAAAGGCATTGGAGGGTCCACGTTCAAAGAGCTCCTTGAGGCCGCCCTTCTTCTCGGGGAACTTGTCGTAGATCTGGTGGATGTCCACGGCTTCGAGGTAGGGGTCGCTGTAGCTGGGGCTCGACTGGCCAATGTGCACGAACAGGTGTTTGTTGTACTGTGGGCACAGAAGAGCTGGTCTGAGGGGCCGAGGGGTGGATGGACCAGCCCTGGGGCTCCGAGCACGGCCAGGGTCCCAGAGCAGGGATGCCACGGCAGGGCCTCAGGTTCCCCACTGGTAACACGGAGCAGGAAGAAGGGCTGAGTGCAAAGCAGAGTAAACAGGCATCCCACACGTGGGGCAGGGCGGCCCCCCACAGGTGCTTGGCATGTGTTGGTCGCTGTTTGCACTATTCTCAGTCGTGACTCGGTCACTGAACATCCTTAGGCGAGTCATTTCTATCTTCGGACCCCCTCAATCTCATCTGTGATGGAAGACCACTGAACCAGAAAAAGGGTGTTTCCCCCGCTTGGAGTGATGGTGGGGGTGCTGGGAATCCCTTGCTGCAATCCAAGAAAGTCCACTTCTTTCACAATACATGCTGGGCTTCCAAGGAAGGGTTTGTCTGACTAACAAGTTCCTCATCTGAAAAATAAGCTTCTAAATGTCAAACTGGGAGTGCGGGCGGGGGCGGAGGGGGGCGGGGCGGGGTTGGGGGTATAGGAGGGAGGCTCAGGAGGGGAGGGGATGTATGTGTACATATGGGCTGATCCACATTGTTGTATGGCAGAAACCAACACAACATGGTAAAGCAATTATCCTCCAATTTAAAATAAATTAAAAAAATAAAGACCTTGAGAAATCTTAGCGTTTAAGAAAAAAAAGTGTTAAACTGAAATGATCAGTGAAGTTTCCCAGGCTCACCCAGCCAGGTGCTACTCTGAACTCTGCAGGTGACGCTGGTCACCCAGGATGGAGACACAGAAGGGGACAAGGTGGGGGTGGGCTGCTGTTCCTGCTGGTGTCCCCGAGGATGTGGAGCAGACGGGCGGCTCCTTGGAGCCACAGGGGACAGTGCAGTGCAGCCTGGGGTGGGGCTGGGACCAGTGTCTTCAGAGGGAGAGGTGACTAGACGGGAGGAAGGAGGACGTGAAGGGACTGGGGACTAGGATGGGGCACAGAGACCAGGGGAGGACTTAGGGGAGGGAGAGACACAAGGTCCAGTGAGAAAGAAGCCAGGGGGAGGATGGGTGAACCAGGAGAGGATGGGAAGGAGCAGGGAACCTAAATTCAGTCCCAAGGTGGAGTGGGGCAGAAGGCAGGGAGAGAAAGCCCGAGCAGGTAAAATTGGAGCTGGAGGAGGCTGGGGAGCAGCACCCTCCAGAAATGAGGATGGGGCGGGAGAAAATCCAGCTGGCGAAGGCTAGGACCTACCGTATCGGGGTCCTGCTGCCGCTCCAAGAAGGCAGAGAACTCCAACATCCAGAGCTTGGAGCTGGCCACGCTGCGGCCCTGCCATGGAGGCGCGGGGGGCGCAGACGGCGACGGGGCAGGTCCTGCCGGAGACTCGAACCCTGCATGCGGTGGACAGCACATGGGAGCTGGCCCACACAGCCTCCCCACTCCAGCCTCCCCCAGACCCCCAGACCCATTGGAACCTGCTGTGTGCCTCCCAGCAGGCATGGGGGTGGGGGCAAAGCACTGGCCAGTGGTCCAGGGGCAGCCCTGGCAGGGAGCTCAGCCCTGAAGCCCTGACAGTTCAGTCCCCTCTGGGCCCAGGATGGCTCTCAAGGGAGATGATGCTGGCCGGGGACAGGTTGGGAGGTGGCGGGGGGTGGGCAAGGGGACGGGGGTGGCTGGGTGCCAGGGGCGAGTGGAATGCCTGCTGGACCCAGGACTTCCAGGGCAGGCACTGCTTGGTTCTTGCTCTGAAGGGGCTTCAGGTCCAGCCAGGGAGATAAGTGGACAAATGACTACAATGACACGAGTCTCGGCCCAGCCCCTGTGACCAGCATCTGGCCCAGACGTGAATGCAGGTTTGTGATTAAGTGAAGCAATGAACGTGATGAACACAGACTGAGCACTGCAGCGGGGCTCCTGGTCCACCTTGGAGGTGGTCAGAAAGGCTTTCCACAGGTGATGCTTAAAGAGCTTATGCAGCGGGGGTGGGAGGGAGGCTCAAGTAGCAGGGGATATATGTATACTTCTGGTCGATTCACATTGTTGTACAGCAGAAACTAACACCAATTAAAAATAAACTTAATAATAAAAACAATACAAAGAAGTGATGCGGCAAGAGCAGGAGGCAGCAGCAGAGACAGGGGAATGGGCTCCAGGCAGAGGGCATGAGGCGGCCGGATGATCAGTGGGCTGGGAGGCTCCGTCCAGCAGTTTTGTGCGGGGGCCAGAAACAAGGCTTGAGAGTTGGGGCCTGGCTGCTGGGTGAGGAGTACAGGTTTCAGCCTGAGCTCAGAAGGGTGACAGAGGATTCTAAGCAGGGCCGAGGAGAGACTGGCTGAGCATTTCTGCACATCTTGTTCCTCGTGGAGGAAGGACTGGGCAGGGGCAGGGCTGGCCAGAGATGCGGGCCTCATGGGCTCTTCTCAAGGGGTGAAAAGAAGAGGGCAGTGAAGAGGAGGGGACACAGGAGGGACAGGGAGGGAGCAAGACTGCAGGACTTGGTGACAGACAGGACGGGGGGGCAGCCGAGGCAGGTAGGTCAGGAGCCCGGGGAGGAGACAGAGAAGGGATGGCAGAGAAGCAGGCAGAGGACCACACTGGACACACCAGCTCACACACTGGATGCGCGAGCTGAATCCCTCGTTCATTTGTCCAAGGGCAGCTTCCTGAGTCCTGCCCGGTGGGACACACTGGACGTGGCCCAGCACACGGAGGACAGACAGCAGCCCGGGATGGTGCCCGGTGCACGGAGAGTGTCAGTCACTGCGGAGCCTCTAATGGATTCTAAGCTGGAAGCAGCGCGATGAGAAAGATGCTTTAAAAAGATGATGGGTGAGTTACGGGGTGGAAGAGCAAGGATATGGCTGCAGATGGGGAAGCTGGTCAAGAGGCCACGGCAGTGACCCAGGCAGGAACAAGGAGGGCTTGAGAGAAGCTAATGGGCGGAAAGGGGAGAGCACAGATTAGGGGGGTGGGGGTGGCCCCAAGCGGCCGTTAAGAACCTAGGAAGGCGGCAGGGCTCCTCTCAGAGCAGGAAAGCCAGGCTACAATGTAGGCAGGAGCCAATCCCAAACCAGGAAATGTGGCTAAGGGCGAGGATCCTGTCTTGCCCCGCAGAGGGGCAGGTGGAGGGACCCTCCTGAGAAAGAGGCAGGGACAGAGCTGATCACGTGAGCAGCCAGGGTGCCGCCCAGTCTGCCCCCTCTCAGGAGCCTTCCCTCTGCTGACCAGGGGCTCCAGGCTGGAACGCCAGGCTCTGCGGGAAGCCTGTCTTGAAGGAGAAGGTTACAGTGTCCCAGAGGGAGGCCAGCCCAAGCGCCAGGCTGGACGGGATGTGCATGCAGGTGGGGCAGCTGCCCGGGGCACCCACCGTGCCCCTTGAACCGTCTGCACGCTGCCAACCCTGAGTCTCTCTGGGGAGGATGGGCAGCCCCGGGCATACAGGGGTCTTGGCTCTGGAGAGGACTGGGGTGCACAGTCTGAGCACACACCAGGACAGCGTCGAAGGGGGCATGAGTGCCCAGCTGTCGGGGCCTGGGACCGAGACAGGAGCCACAGGACATGACACAGGAGGGAGTCAGACCCTGCCCACCCACCTGGCAGAGGCAGTGACGGCTGGACAGTGTAGGTTTGCTGGGAGAAAGGTTTCACACTGCAGGAGACGAGAGAAGACGCGTGAGCCCGGGGCAGCCATGGGGCCTCGGTTAGGCCCCAGCGCTGTCTGTGAGGCAGCCTGGGGGGTCGGGACTCTGGCCTCCTGCTCCCCCAGGATTCTGGCCAGCCCATGGAAGCAGCATGTCTGTGAGGCAAACCCATCACTCCCTCCCTCCTACCCAGGCCAGCCTCCTCCCCTTGGGTCCTGAGCTCAGGCTCTGCCGCACCCAGGACAGACCAGGGCTTTGGCAAAACCTTGGTGCGCCATCCTTAAGCACAGAGCCACCTGGAAACGCTGACTCCACCCTGTGGCCCACCCACCCTGTGGCTGGGGTCAACAGAATGGTTCACCGGCTCAAGTGCATCCCAGGGAGCAATCAGAGGCCATACTCACTCGTGGGACGTTCCGGCTTGGCCCGGCAGAGCTCCTTGCCAAAACTGAGGAGGTAAAAGCACAGGGTCAGCAGAGCCCCGCGGGCACGGCCGGCGTTGTGGAGTCAGTCGTGGCAGGAGCCCTAGAGCTGGAAGGGAGGCTGGAGCCTGGGCCCGGGGGCTGGGGAGGGTGTTAACACCCCTGCCTCCATCCAGGCAGCATGGCCTCCCAGAGAATGCATCCAGGAAGCCCAGCCCCGGGAACACCCCGCAATGAGGGGCTCCCAGGAGAAGCCCCCAGGCTCACAGACACGGCTCCTCCCGTCCCCTCCCTCAGAGACAAATCCTCTGTGATGGTGCCAAGCATGGCCCCCAACAGTCCTGGAGTCAGGCATCCTGCTTAGATCTGAGCACCCCAAAGTCACGTGGGCACACCTCAAGTCCTGTCATCCTGTCTACTCAATGCCCTGCTGGACTAGAGGCCTCTGGACACACTGAAAAACGGCTAGATGAGAGGCTGGCCAGACTGCCCCTTGTTCTCAGACCTGGGGTGGTGCATTAGTCCCGACAGCCAGGAGAAACCCGGTACGGACGGACAGAGCCCTGGGAAGGAGGGGCTTTTCTGGACAGTTCTTAGAGCGGCCGAGAGACCCGTTCTCAGGCCAAGAAGTTCACATTCAAGAGGAGTTTGCTCTTGGATGTCCGCCTCCACCTGGGAGGGACACCTGAGGGGGGGGGGGGGATGAGGCCAAGTGGGGGCGGGGGTTACTGGGCACTGGCCAGTGCTGCCGCAAAGCCTGGGGCCTAGGCTGCCTCTTCTGCACGTGTGCATGTTAAGCTGCTTCAGTCACATCCCACTGTTTACTGTGAACTGTAGCCCACCAGGCTCCTCTGTCCATGGGATTCTCCAGGCAAGAGTACTGGAGTGGGCTGCCATGCCCTCCTCCAGGGGATCTTCCCCGCCCAGGGATCGGACCCAGGTATCTCATGTCTCCTGCTCTGGCAGGCGGGTTCTTTATCACTAGCGCCACCGGGAAACCGGGCCAACTCTGCAGAGCCCCCAGGCCGGCCATCTGATGGCGTGGCTTCGGCCTATGTCCCTGCCAAGGCCCCCAGAGGGCGGTTCCAACACCTGCACGGCCCTCGGTCCTTGGTCCCTCCTTCCCTGAGAAGACTCAGGTGAGGACTCTGGTGTGGCCAGCGCCGTGTCTCCTCAGAAGGGGGAGGAGGGAGAAGGACAGGGTGGTCCAGCCTCCGGCTGCAGGCAGCTCCACTTACCCCTGAGACCGCTGGGTAGCCTGGGCCCCGGGTGAGGGTCATTTTACTGTGGAAGGCTGCGGCGGAGATGATCTGGGCGGACGACATGGCAGCCATGCTCTGCAGGGCCTTGTCCTTAGCTGCCTGATCCTGGGGAGACATTGGGGGGAGGCCTCAGCGCGAGCACCGTGGCAGGCCAGCAGAGGCCCCGGGACCAGGCTCCCGCTCCTGCAGGGCTGTGAACCTTCCCTGTGACTCTGAGGAAGTCATTGGGTGGCTCTGATCCCTTTCCTCATCTGTCAAAGGGGACACTTGTCCTGCCTGTCACACTAGTGTTTAAAGAGACTTTGACCCACTCCCGGGCATATAGCTGGAGAAAAACATGATCCAAAAGGATACATGCACCCCAGTGTTCACTGCAGCACTATTTACAATCACCAGGACGTGAAAGCAAACTAAATGTCCATCACCAGAGGAATGGATAAAGAAGAGGTACATATATGCAATGGAATATTACTCGGCCGTTAAAAAGAATGAAATCATGCCATTTGCAGCAACAATGGATGGACCTAGAGAGTGTCATACTGAGTGAAGTAAGTCAGACAGAGAAGGAGAAATATTGTATGACATCGCTTATGTGTGGAATCTAAAAAGAAATGATACAAATGAACCTACTTACAAAACAGAAAGAGACTCGCAGAAAACAAACTTACAGTTGTCAGGGGGGAAGAGATAGTTAGGGAGTTTGGGATGGACAGGTACACACTGCTGTATTCAAAATGCGTAACCAACAAGGACCTACTGCCTAACACAGGGAACTCTGCTCAGTGTTCTGTGCCAGCCTGGATGGGAGGGGGGTTTGGAAGAGAATGGATACATACATATGCAAGGCTGAGTCCCTTCCCTGTCCACCAAAAACTACTGCTGCTGCTGCTGCTAAGTCGCTTCAGTCGTGTCCGACTCTGTGCGACCCCAGAGACGGCAGCCCACCAGGCTCCCCCGTCCTTGGGATTCTCCAGGCAAGAACACTGGAGTGGGTTGCCATTTCCTTCTCCAATGCATGAAAGTGAAAAGTGAAAGCGAAGTCGCTCAGTTGTGTCCGACTCCTAGCGACCCCATGGACTGCAGCCTACCAGGCTCCTCCATCCATGGGATTTTCCAGACAAGAGTACTGGAGTGGGGTGCCATCACCTTCTCCGACCTAAAACTACTAGAACATTGTTAATCAGTTATACCCCAACGCAAAATAAAAAGTTTAAAGTTCGAAGAAAAATAAAGAGACTTTGAAGGTCACCTGCCAGACCACAGCTCTCCTGTTACCAACCTAAGGGACACCTGTGAACAGAGACCACCCAGGCCTCGCTCATCTCCACACCAAGGGTGTCTGGGGCCCCACCTGGCTCATGGGAGAGGAAGCAGGAATACGCTCAGCAGAGGTCATCTCCTGTCACATGGACAGTGACAAGGGCCAGTCTCCTGTGGTCCCTGTCTCAGACCTGGCCTATGGATGTCAACTGTACCATGAGCACCCACGGCTCCTGAGCCTTTTATGTGTCAGAATGTGACTGTCTGTCCTCTGTGGTCCAAAGACCCTCCCAAAAAAATGGGCTCACCCGGCACAGGCTCTGAATGAATCAGCAGCTATCATCTGCTTATAATAAATCCTTGTTAATACTTGTCTAAGCCAATGGTCCCATCCTGAGCTCCCCAACCCTGAAGGGCCTCTCAAGCAATAAGACAGCATCCTGTATTCCAAAAAGTCCATATGGATTGGAAATAAGACCATACATACAGATGGGCTGGTGCAGGGAGCATTACTGGGGCTAAAACATTGGGTTATGTCAACTCGGGAGCTGTGATTAGAAATCCTGTATCTTTATGATGGATTATTTTAAATGGGAAAAATACGTGGGCCCTTTATTTAATCACCAACTTGGTGACCCAAATCTGTCCTGAATGATAAGCAAGCAGATTGCTGAGGGAGGGCCTCACAGCTCACAGCTGGGTTTGCTGTGACTTCACTCGCCCGGTGGGTGGCATCACAGCAAAGGTCCGAGTGGTGAGCCCGGCATCCTGTGGGACACGGTGTGGGGCCAGGCCCTTCTACCCCACCTCTTAGGGACCCTTACAGTCACAGGGTACCAGACAACCCCCGGAAAGTAAAGAACGCTGTCTCACTTTGGCTCTGAACATCACAGGATCCCTGTGAGGCTGGCAGGACTTGTCACACCGCCATTCTAAGATAAACTGAGGCTCAGAGAATTTAGGGGACCTGGGTGTTGACAGGGGTCACAGGATGGTCTGCCCTGCGAAGCGGGTCCAGGACAGGCCATTCATGACCTCTGACCTCTGCAGGCCCAGGGGCTGAGCAGACCGAGGAGGGGGCAGGTCAGGACCTGAGGGCAACCCCATCTTCAGCACGGAGGGTGCAAGAGGCCACGCTGAGTGGTGGGCACCCCAGCCCATTGTCCTTTTGGGGCCAATCTTGAATCCTGCTCTGAGGTGATCCCTGTTAACCAAAGTATCAGGCTGCCTCTCTTCAAGGACTCTGGGGGTCTCAGGAGCATCGCCCAGGCTTGCTCCCTCCAGGACATGGGTGGGGCAGCACCCCAGGAACAGGGTCTGTTAACAGACCCCTGTTAACAACGGCAGTGGGAGGCTGGATGGCTCCAACCAGAGGTCAGAGACCTGTGCTCCTTTCTCATAGCTGGCCTAATGAACAGCTGGGGACCAGCAAGTGGAACAGCAATCGGGGGGAGTGGGGGGGTGACATCAATGACCTGGTACTGAATTTTGAGGTTGGAGGGGACCTCAGACAGCACCTTGATTAACCCTGTCATTTATAGGCGGGGAAGCTGGCTGGAGCTTGAGGTGGTTGACCCAGCCAAGTGCCCACGGGCAAAGCCAGGCCAGTGACCCAAAGATTTCCACCTGACCTTGCTACCCAGGGGTAGCTTAACTGCACTGGGCCCCAGACCCCTTGGAGAATATGGTAAAATCCTCAGACCAAATTCTCCCCTAAGTGCATATGCAGGAAAATGTGTATATTACTTAAAGGACCCATGGCTCCCCTTGAAGCCTGTCTGGCAGCCCACTGAGGCTGTTCCTGGCCCCTCATCAGAGTCTATTGACAGGGACAGGTTCAGTCCCTCCAGCACACATGGGCCATACAGCCGGGCCCCTCGGGAATCAACAGCTCCCCTCTACAGCTCTTAACAGAAGCCTGGACACCCCACTCTCCATCAGGTCCCCCGCTGGGCCCCAGGGAGTCACAGGGCGGCCAGAGAGTGGAGTGGGGAGCAAGTGGGCGCCAGGACTGAGGATGTCCGGGTACATGTGCCAGCCTGAGAGGGAGGAACCAGCAGCTGTGGCCAACCAGCTGTCCTGGGGGCAAAGGGGCGAGGGCTGGGCCGCAGCTGTGGGGGGCGGGGACAGCTGGGCTGATGCAGGAGGAATGGAGCTCGGTGGGCAGCGGGGGCAGCCTCCTGTGGCCTCCCACCCACGCCTTCCAGGCTCCAGTGTCAGGGTCATGGGCCGCAGTCCCAGAGGGGTCCTCTGTGGTCCTCTAGCCCAGGGGCTTTGAAACTGGGTTCTCGTATGCTTTCAGGTTCGAGAGTCGTGGGGCTAGAGAGGGACATAGAGGAGGGGTCCCTAGCCCGCTCCTCGCCAACTTAACTTTGACCACAGCAGCTCCTCTGACATCATATCAGTGATAATTCAGTTAGGAAGAAAAACAGAAAGGCTTCCACCGCTTTAAAAAATGTCTGTGGGGAGTTCCCTGGTGGTCCAGTGGTTGGGACTCTGCGCTTTCACTGTCGAGGACCCAGGTTCAGTTGCTGGTCGGGGAGCTAAGACCCTACAAGCCGCACAGTACAGTCAAGAAAATTAAAATTAAAAAAAAATTGTTTAATGTCCATGGATTCACTGGTCTGGTCTAAGGCCCAAATGCTGGCTCCTCCATGGGAGGAGTAGTCACCCAAGGGGCCCTGGCTCTGGGGTCCAGAAGGCCTGAGTCCCATGCGGAGGGGGTTCCCACCAGGGCTGGCCCCCTCAAACAGTCACCTGTCCAGGCCTGAAAGGTGGGGCTGATCCAGGGAGGGACAGGAACCTCCAGTCCCAGAGAGTGGGGTGGGAAGAATTCCACCAGCCCCTCCTCCAGCATGGAACCCCACTCCCCAGCAGTGCCTCCCAGGTCCCGCCACCCTCAGACAGTAAGGGGCTGAGGGGTCCTCAAGGAAAGGGGCCTGGAGGTCAATCCTGTCGCCCTAGCCATGGGATTCGGGGCGTGCACTGTCCCTCTGAGCTGGGGTTTGGTGGTTGGGGTTTGGTGGGGGGGATGGTGGTTGGAGTGCACAGCAGGAGACTGGACTGTGCCTCCCAGGATGCTGAACCTGGCTGTTCACACACACACACGCACATGGCTGCCAGTCAGTGGTCACTGTCCTCTGCTGGATGGGGCTTACAGGGTTACAGGCTGAACCCCACTTTCCTCAGCACCCTGAAGCCCGCTGGCTCTGCAGGCAGTCCCGAAACCCACAGAAAGACTTTTCCTCCTGGGAAATGAGCCCAAAGTCCCAGAGGCCAGCCCTCCCAAGCCCTGGGCCTGTGCTCCCACTGCCACCCCTGTCTTACCTTTAGCTTGGCCTGGATCTCACGGGCTTTTCGCCGAGCCAGCACTTGGATGTGGCTGGACACCTGAGGCAGGAAAAGGGACTCCTGTTCCTGCCTTCTCCCCGAAGGCCGTTCCCCACGGGTTCCCCCCAGCACCCCATCCGCCACAGCCCCCCATCCACATCACAGACTGAATGAATGAATGAATGAACGATCCATCACTGATGGGCCCTCGGTTCCGCCCTCCCAGCTAAACAGAAGTGCGGTCTTCCTGCTGGCCAGGAGAAGCAGGGGAGGGGTCTCTCTCCTCCCAGCGACGGTGGTGGGGACCCCAGGGAAACCGACCGTCTGGGGTACACCCAGTGGAGGACCCCTCCTGAGTTGGCCCCCAGAGCCCACATCCGGCCCTGCAGAGGGCCAAGCCCACTCCGGGAGCCACCGTTGGTTCCAGGGCACCCGCGCCAGGGCCTACCTGCTTCCTGGTGCGGGTCTTCCCTGTCCGGAGCTTGATGTAGCGGGCGATCAGCTCATTCCGACCTGCAGAGACACAGCAGCCTCTCAGTGGGAGGGCCCGAGGGACCCAGCCCTCACCTCTGCCCACCTGTCCGGCACTTGGGGTGATGATTCTGCAGGCCCCTTCCCCCCCGCCACCCTCCTTGGATCCCAGGGGTCTCCAGGTAGCAGGAAGGAGCCAAGGCCTCGCTGGGGGATGGTAACCTGAGGACATGGTGACAGGGCCATGGGTCTTCGGCTGGTGGGCACACAGCTTGGAACCCCCGCCCCGCGCCGGAGCCTTCCCTCACTGCAGCCTGGCAGCCATCTCTGCTCATGCCTCCCCTAGGGCCTCCCTGCCTTGGCCCTGGCTCCAGACAGCTCCCTCGGTCCCCACCACCTCCACGAAAGAGCAGGACCAGACAGGGTGTCTGTCTTGTCTGTGGGCAGCAGAGGGCACGTGGGACGCAAGGAGCATCTCTGGAGGGGAACCCGCGGCCCTGACCCAGACACAGCTCCATGGTCCTGCTAGACCATCACCAGGTCACCGGAGTGCTTCCTGCTGGCCCAGCCTCCTGGAGGAGATGCTGCAAGACCCCATGTCCTCTCTGGTCATAAATGAGATCAGGATGAGGGCTCCCTGCCTTCCAGGAGCTCACCACCCGTGCGGCCAGACGACGGCCCAGTGCCTGCAGCCAATGGGGCCCACGCCGCATGCTCAGAGGACGAGGTGCCAGATCAGGCTGGGTGGCCAGGTGAGCTTGAGCTTCACTGACCACTGGTAGGATTAGACCATAAAGAAGGGCACTGGAGGAGACAGAGGGTGAGAGGGTTTGAGCAGGAGTGATGACCTCCTTTCTCCACCTATGGGCACAGTCGCCAGCCAGCCCAGTCCTCTAGGCCTGGCTGAGCCAGGAGGCCTGTGGGGGGTGAGAAGCTGCTGATGCAGGGGGGCAGCGAAACGAGCGGGCCACCCGCCACCTGGGTGGTAACCAGGGCACCCAGCCAAGGCCACGCGGGTCCCCCAGCTGACCTCTCCCCACTGCCAAGGCTGAATCAAGAGCCGCCCTCAGGAGGTCTTGTCTGCCAGGAAGACTCGCCAGCCTGGGAGCACAAACCTGTCTGTGTCAGGGAAAGAGGGGGAGGTCCAGACCCTGGGGACACTGCCTGTGAGCTGATCTCGCTAAGCCCACGGTCCAGCACCACGCCCCTTCTCAAAGCTTCCCAGGGGAAGGTATTCTGCAGGCAGTCCAATGGACGCGTGACAGTCCTACTCCACATCTAACCAGAGGCAGTCATGCTGCAGCTGTGAACAGCAGAGACGCGGTCACGGGCTGGGAGTCGAGGAGCCAGGTTGCAACCTGGCAGCTCCACAGACAAGCTCTGGGGGCTCACTGCTCACTTCCCTCCGGACCCTCACACGGCCTCCTCATCTAAAACCTGGGTCCTGACGGCCATAGGCTCATCATTCAAATGTGTCCAGATTGTACAGACTTGGGAACAGACCTGAACTCTGGCTCGACCACAGCTCTCTGGAGCTCAGTCTCCCTGTTAATCAAACAAGCTCCCGGCCCACAAGAAGAGCCCACTGCCAACAGTTCAGGGACAGAGGGCAGACAGGGTGGAGGTTCTTGGGGCCCCTAGGCTAAGCGAGGTGCCAGTGGGCATGGTGCCGGCAGTGGGGGAGCCGATGGGGACCCTTTGGTCAGCATCCGGGATCCGGTTCTCCTGCTGCTCCAGCCCAGCCCTCGTAAGGGCAGCAGCCCATCACTTCTGTGTCTCTTTTCCCGCTAGATTCTTAGCATCACAGAGGAGGGGACCGCACCTCCCTTCGGGTCTGCATCCCCAGTCCTGGCATCTCTGTGTCAAATGAATGAACAAGTCTGCCAGCAAAAGCTGATGACTCTGTTTTCAAACTAGGTTGGAATCCAGCCCCTTCTCCCCCAACCATCACCATCACAGTTCAAGCTACCACCTTCCCTGGCTGAATTCCCTGCTCTGAGTCCATTCTCTACACAGCAGCCACTGTGCTGCTATTAAAACTCAAGCCCCCTCCAGGGGCTCCCACCTGCCTGCCTAGAAAGTGTCCAAATCCCTACAACAGCCCAGAGGCTCCCCCAGGATCTGTCCACCTATCCCCAGCTCAGTCCGTCCCTCACCCCACACCACCAACCTTTGAGGCTCTGAGCTTTTGCTGGATGTGCCAGGCCTTCCCACCTCAGGGTCTTTGTATGTCCTGTCCTCTGCTCAGAGACCCTCGAGGCCCACTCCCTCACCTTCACGTCCCAAAGGCAACTTTGGCTCAGCTGCCACTAGAGGGGGGACGTGTTCCCTAAACACCCCACTGAAAGCTGGGTGTTTAGCTTTGGGTTCCCCAAACCCCCCAACTGCCCGTCTACCCCCGACTCCCAACAGGAGGAAATCTCCTGTTTATACCTAAAACTAGGAAAAGTGCTGCACAGAGCGCGCACTCAGTAAATGCTGCTAAATGAATGACCCGATACTGGTCACATCTTCTGCAGAAAAAGTGAGTTAAATTTTAAGTGCAAATAGGGGACTTTCCCGGTAGTCCAGTGGTTAAGACTTCTTTCCCTCCAACGCAGGAAGGTGTGGTTTTGATCCCTGGTCAGGGGAGCTAAGATCCCACATGCCTCACAAGCAAAAAACCCCACCTAAAGGAGAAGCAACATTGTAACAAATTCAATAAGACTTTAAAAAACAGGTCCACATCCAAAAAAATATTTTTTATGGCTGATACACATTGTTGTAAGGTAGAAACCAACACAACACTATAAAGCAATTATCCTCCAATTACAAATAGAAAAAATAATTAAAGAAGAAACAAATATGCAGATAATCCACCTTCGATGAGTCTGGCATTGTTCTCAAAGTGCTCTCCTAGCCTGGTCTCATTTGAGCCTCTCAGTTCAGTTCAGTTCAGTTGCTCAGTCGTGTCCGACTCTTTGTGACCCCATGAATCGCAGCACGCCGGACCTCCCTGTCCATCACCAACTCCCGGAGTTCACCCAGACTCACGTCCATTGAGTCAGTGATGCCATCCAGCCATCTCATCCTCTGCCGTCCCCTTCTCCTCCGGCCCCCAATCCCTCCCAGCATCAGTCTTTTCCAATGAGTCAACTCTTCGCATGAGGTGGCCAAAGTATTGGAGTTTCAGCTTTAGCATCATTCCTTCCAAAGAAATCCCAGGGTTGATCTCCTTCAGAATGGACTGGTTGGATCTCCTTGCAGTCCAAGGGACTCTCAAGAGTCTTCTCCAACACCACAGTTCAAAAGCATCAATTCTTCGGTGCTCAGCCTTCTTCACAGTCCAACTCTCACATCCATACATGACCACAGGAAAAACCATAGCCTTGACTAGACGGACCTTTGTTGGCAAAGTAATGTCTCTGCTTTTCAATATGCTATCTAGGTTGGTCATAACTTTCTTTCCAAGGAGTAAGCGTCTTATAATTTCATGGCTGCAGTCACCATCTACAGTGATTTTGGAGCCCAGAAAAATAAAGTCTGACACTGTTTCCACTGTTTCCCCATCTATTTCCCATGAAGCGATGGGACCGGATGCCATGATCTTCATTTTCTGAATGTAGAGCTTTAAGCCAACTTTTTCACTCTCCTCTTTCACTTTCATCAAGAGGCTTTTTAGTTCCTCTTCACTCAGGACAGAAGCAAATCCAGATTTCCATGGGGCCTGAAGCATCTGAAAACTGGGGGGCTTTCTTTGAGAAAAGGAAATTAGAAACAAACACAGAACTAGGTTCAGACCTGCTGGAGGTGAGGGTGGCTCCTTCTCTTGATGGTGGTCACGGCTCCACAGGTGGACACATGGACACGTGGACTCTTCACCTACCAAACTGTCCACTTCAAGTACTTGTCGTTTATTGCACGCCAATCAGATTTCAATAAAGTTATTTTAAACTTTTAATTAAAACTAAAAAGTTTCGGGAACTCCCATGGTTAGGACTCCATGCTTTCACTGATAGCTGCTGTTGTTCAGTCGCTCAGTGGTGTTCGACTCTTTGCAACCCCATGGACTACCGCACGCCAGGCTTCCCTGTCCTTCACTGTCTCCCTGAGTTTGCTCAAACTCAGGTCCATCAAGTCGGTGATGTCATCCAACCATCTCATCCTCTGTTGCCCCCTTCTCCTCTCACCTTCAATCTGTCCCGGGATCAGGGACTTTTCCAATGAGTCGACTCTTCACTGCTAGGGCCCAGGTTCAACCCCTGGTCGGGGAATTACGATCTTGCAAGCCACACAGTGCGGCCAAATAAATAAAAGGAATTTTAAACATAAATAAATTAAAACTTTAGGCACCTGGAAGGGGCCCAGGCAGGTGAGGGCCCTGAAGCGTGAGCCTCACTGACTTCACTGGAAATGCACATGCCCCACAGAAGTGCAGGCAGATGGAGCATCTCACCCAGGTGGGCACCAGCAGATGGAGGGTTAACGCCTGGGTTCGAGTCCTGGCTCAGCCACTTGAAAGCGGCTCAGGGCCTGGCAAAGAAGGTGCTCCAACTGTGGGAGGCCACTCCCAGCCTGGGAGGGCCTCCTGGCCTGGACATAGTGGCACATCCTTCACTGCTGTGTGTGCTCAGTCATGTCCAACTCTGTGCGACCCCACAGACTGCAGCCCACCAGGCTCCTCTGTCCATGGGGTTTCCCAGGCAAGAATACTGGAGTGGGTTGCCATGCCCTCCTCCAGGGAATCTTCCCAACCCGGAGATCGAACTTGCGTCTCCTGTATGACAGGTGGATCCTCTACCACTGCATCACTTGGGAAGCCCTGTTAAACAGCAGCCAGGAGGCCCCTGCCCACCCCTGGCTGAGACCGTTTCTCCCCACATCACAGAGACCCCCCAGGTCCTGAAGACAGAGCCCTACCCAGCTCTAGAACCACCTGTGTCTCTGCTACAGGGTCCAGGAGCTCTGCCTCCAGACAGGCCTCCTGGCCCTGGGCCAGCAGTAGGGCCAGAGGAGCCAGACCCAGGGGTCCAAGGCTGGCTCGGCCGTCTTTGTGCTTTTCAAGTTGTGCTTCTCTCCTTCCGGGGAGATTCGCCCTCCTCTCCCTGGCCGGCCCCTCTCAGACCGTACCCCAGCCAGGCTCCTTGTGCTGGTCAGCAGTGGAGGATCCTGGGGTGGCCGTGGAGCCCCAGGTTTCTCTGGGTGTCTGGAACCGAGGGGGACAAGCAGCTTCCTTCCTGCACCCTGAGGATCTCCCGAGGTCAACCCGGCCGTTCTACTGCCTCCAGACCAGCTGGCACCTGATCCAGACTCCAGACTTTATACAGACATAGGGAACTGCTGTAGTTCCTTTCACTCTTGTGATAATAGCAATAGTAATGAACACTTGTGGAGCAAACAGGCATCTGTACAAACACAGAGTGAAGACGGTAACTGCTCTATACGCATTCACACTTTTGCCCTCCTGTAGCAGCTGTTCTATCTTCCATTCCAGCTGCAGGGAGATCGAGGTACAGAGAGGTTTACAAGCTTGTTTACGTCAGAGGCCAGCAAGTGGTTGAGATTCAGATCCAGGCAGTCTGGTTCTCTCTGTCTCTCTTTGTTTTGTTTTGTTTTGGCCACACCATGCGGCATGCGAGATCTTAGCTCCCTGACCAGGGATCGAACCTGCATCCACCACATTCGGAGCAGGGAGTCCTATTCACTGGACCACGCAGCGAAGTCCCTAGAGCCTCTCTCTTAACTTCTCTTTAACATGAGAGTGAGAGGACCGACCAGGTGGCCCCAGGGGTCCTGTGTAGCCTAAGTGAGAAGAAACTAAGGCCCAGAGAGGGGATGTGATTTATTCAAAGTCACATGGTTTATTACTGACCCAGGGCCATGGAACATCCGTTTTCTAAGGCCACACCCAGGGCTTCACAATGGCTTCTTTTCCCCACGGATGGTCTGGGAGTTGCCCGAGACCATTCTACTCCACCTCTCTGAACCAGTTCCCCCACCGCCACCCCAGGCCTCTGCGTGAAGTAAGTCCTTAGTGATGGCTCGCTGTCCCTTGCCCTGACCCTGCCCGGGCCCTGCAGGGACAGACAACAATCTGGACCAAGAGCCCGCCCCACTGCTTACAGTCTCTCCTGGACAGTGGCCCCCAGAGATGTGAGAGCCAACGTGCCTGAGCTTATGGGACGCCAGGAGGACCCCGGAGCCTGGGCAGCAGAGAGAGACAGGGAGTGTGCAGAGCTGCGAAGCCACAGAGAAGGCAGCGGAGAAAAGCAACAGCAGAGGGAGCGTAGTAGGAAATCCAGATGAGCCGGTGGGAAGATAAGAGACCTGCACCCTGTCCCAGCTCTGCCACCAGATGCAAACCCTCTCTAGGGGCTGAGATCACAGACTGGGGCAGCAGGAGGCAAGCTTGGACCAAGTGGAGGCCAGCTGGGCAGCTGGGCATTGCAGTCTGGCAGTGACCTTGGCCAACCCCAGAGAGAGTCTGGGTGGGGCTGGAAAGGACACCCCACCAGAAGGTGGCCCTTGTGTCAGAGAACATGTGCCCAAAGCCCCCACCCAGCTCACACCCATGACCCCACCATCCATGGGCGAAGATGGCCATAGGGATTGACCCTCAGGCTAAAGGTGGGGCGCTCCCAATGCAGAGGCCACACCAAGTGACCACCCCCTACTCTGAAGCCCACAGCCGGAGTCACACGTATTCTGCCAGTCACCCCAGGCTTTTCCTCAGTCACACATGAACCTTTATCCCATCTGCAAATCCTATCTGGGACAGGTCTCTTGTGTGTCTCATCCCCTCCCTGCACCAGCCCTCCCCCCGGGCCATCAACATGTTCAAAGTTTATGTCCATTAAGAAAGGTCGAAAAGACAGTTGTTTTTGCTAATATTGATAATACAGTCCTGTTAGAACTAGTTTTCTAGTCAAAGCTATGGTTTTTCCAGTAGTCACGTATGGATGTGAGAGTTGGACCATAAAGAATGCTACAGGCTGAAGAGTTGATGCTTTTGAACTGTAGTGCTGGAGAAGACTCTTGAGAGCCCCTTGGACAGCAAGGAGATCAAACCAGTCCATCATAAAGGAAATCAGTCCTGAGTATGCACTGGAAGGACTGATACTGAAGCTGAAACTCCAATACTTTGGCTACCTGATGTGAAGAACTGGCTCACTGGAAAAACCTTGATGCTGGGAAAGACTGAGGATGGGAGAAGGGGATGACAGAGAATGAGATGTTTGGATGGCATCGCCGACTCGATGGACATGAATTTGAGCAAGCTCTGGGAGTTGGTGATGGACAGGGAAGCCTGGCGTGCTGCAGTCCATGGGGTGGCAAAGAGTCGGACACGACTGAGTGACTGAACTGAACTGAAAACTAGTTTTCAAAATTGAAAAGGGCATGAAGCAAAGGGAGATATTCAGCAGAGTCCTCACAGGGAGGGAGCTCTTTAGAGGAGCTGACATTTCACTCTTGCAGGGGGTGGCTGCGGAGGAGGCCACCCCTTCCCCCCCGCCATGCACATGGCCTGGCCTGGGGGCTGCTCTGGCCAGGGGTCAACTGAAGCTATAAACACCTGCAGCTGGAGGAGAAGGCTATTTGTGGAGAAGACACTTTTCAGGCCTGACATCCAAGCTGTCACCACCATTGTCCCTGGAGGGCTCTGGGACTTCTGGTGAAATCCAACCCCATCTTCAAGGCCACCGCCAGGGGGGCATGCCCACTCCCGCCTCCAGGCCTGGTGCACAGGCTCTGTGGCTCCCTGGGCTCAAGTCATCTGAGCTCCTCCAAGGCAGGGAAGGGGTCCCCCCTCAAGTGCTGCAGCCCACATTGTTCACTGGGCACCTCTAGGCCCGGCAGTGACACCCAAGACCATGCCTTCTTTCAACAAGAGCGTGAAAAGGTGCTCAACATCGCTAACCTTAGGGAAATGCAAATGAAACCATGAGATACCACCTCACACCCGCTAGAATGGCTATTGGGGAAAAATGAAAAATAAGTATTGCCAAGGATGTGAAGAAATTGAAACACTTGTACGTTGCTGGTAGAATGTGAACTGGTGCAGCCACTGTGGGAGATGGTCTGGTAGCTCCTCAAAAAGTTAAACAGAATCAGCATACGATCCAGCAATTCCATCTCTAGGTGCACACCCCGAATAACTGAAAGCGGGTCTTAAAGAGCTATCTGTACACCCATGTGTACACTATTCACAATATCTGGAAGGCAGAAATACCCACACATAAATTAGTAGCTTAAATGGATCAATAAGATGTGGTCCAGCCATACAATGGAATTCAATGGAATTATTCAGCAATTTAAAAAAAAAAAAAAGAACGAAGTTCTGACCCAGGCTGCAACATGGATGAACCTTGAAGGTGCTGTCCTGAGAGAAATACTTGAGACACAGAAGGGCAAGGACTGTATGATTCCACTACTGTGAGGTACACAAAATGTTGTTGCTATTGTTTAGTCACTAGGTCATGCCCAACTCTTTGCAACTCTGTAGACAGACTTCCCTGTCCTTCATTATCTCTCGGAGTTTGCTCAGACTCATGTCCATTGAGTCAGTGATGCCATCCAACCATCTTATCTCTATGTCACCCCCTTCTCCTCCTGCCCTCAATCTTTCCCAGCATCAGGGTCTTTTTTAATAAGTTGGCTCTTTGCATCAGGCAGCAAAAGTATTGGAGCTTCAGGTTCAGCATCAGTCCTTCCAATGAATATTCAGAGTGGGTTTCCTTTAGGATTGACTAGTTTGATGTCTTTGCTGTCCAAGGGACTCTCAAGAGTCTTCTCCAGCACCACAGTTTGAAAGCATCAATTCTTCAGCACTCAGCTTTATTTATGGTCCAACTCTCCCATCCACACCTGACTACTGGAAAAACCATAGCTTTGACTATGCAGATGTTGGTTGGCAAAGTGATAGCTCTGTGTTTAATACACTGCCTAGGTTTGTCATAGCTGTACCCAGAATAGGCAAATTCATCAAGACAGAAAATAGATTAGAGGCCATCAGGGCCTGGGGGGAGGGAGGAACGGGAGTTACTATTTAATGGGTACAGTTTCTGTTGGGAAGAAGGAAAAAGTTCTGGAGATGTCCGTGAGGGTGGTTGCCCGACACTGTGCATGTGCTTAATGCCGCTGAGCTGCGCACTTAAAAAGGGTCAGAATGGTACATGTTAAGTTCTGTGTATTTTCCCACAATAAAATATATGATGAGTTGGCTGTTCATATGAGTAATGTGAGTATATGTGTAATATATGAGCAATAAAATGAAAATATATGAGTAATAAATAAAACTAACCCCCCCAAAGGTAGTATTATTACTCTCCCCATTTCTCAAATAGGGAAACTGAAGCTGAGAAGAGGCCCCTGGACAGAGTGGATGTGGGCAGAGGTGCCCATCGTCAAGCCTCCAGACACAGGAGGCCAAGGCCCCGGGCCGGATGAGGGAGACACACAGCACAGGGCGGCGGAGGGTCCAAGATCACAAGGAAGCGGGCAGAAGTGGTCTGAGGCTTCCTGACCTGTGCCGTCCCTGCAGTGACCAGAGCCCCACCCAGGTCCAGCCCATGCCCTGCCTCTTGCAAGCTAGTGATTCACCTCTGATGAGGGCTTCCCAGGCAGCGCTAATAGTAAAGAACCCGCCCGCCAATGCAGGAGACCTACGAGACGCAGGTTCATCCCTGAGTGGGTAAGATGCCCTGGAGGAGGGCATGGTCACCCACTCCAGTATTCTTACCTGGAGAATCCCATGGACAGAGGAGCCTGGTGAGTCTCAAAGAGTCAGACACAACTAAAGCAACTTAGCATGCATGCATCTCAGATGGGCCCGGATCACAGTGCTTTGCCCAGATCCCCAGGGATACCCCCAAACCCACACGGCTAGTCTCCACCTCTGGGCCAAGGATCACTCCCTTCAGCCCTCCTCCACCCAGCCAAGCTCCACTTCCTCCCAGAAAGCTCCCAAGGTAAGCCAGCCCCAGGCTGACTCCTCTACCCAACATAAGTGCCATCCATTTTCTTTAAAAAGATGTTCCTCCGGCATCTCCCTCAACCATGAAGCTGGCGAGAACAGAGACCACGGCCCCAGCCTGGCCTGGTCCTGGATAAGAGGCAGGTGCTGGATAAGAACCACGCGACAGCTAACAGGCCACAAGGCACCCAGGGAGACCCGGGAGAAAGAGGGGTGGCGGGGAGGGCAGACACTTGGGAGATTCGGAGCCGAGTCCAAGAAGGCGAGGGGCCTGGTGGGCAGAGAGAAGGAAGGACAGGAGCAAGACAGCAGCCGGAGGGAGAGTGAGGCCACTGGGGCCAGACTCACCTCCCGCCACCTGCCCATGGGGCCAGAGCCAGGCTGGGCAAGGAGGTCAGAGTGACCAGCAGCGCCAGGGTGAGGGTCACACCATGACGGGGCAAAAACAAAGGCTGCTGTGAGCTGGGGAAGGGGAGCCCCGGCCCAGGGGAGGCTCGGCATAGACAGGTCCCTGCACCCGAGTGTCACCTGCACATCTGTCTGACCCTAATCGGTAGCCCTGCTCTGGGTGTGCGTGGGCTGGGCTGGGGGCAGGCTTGAACCCCCATCCTCAGAGACTCCAGGTCTCAAATATTCCTCTGGGCATTTTGTTCTTCCTGCCTGAGAAGCCAGCTGCCCACCTGGAAGCCAGGTTGAGGCCTCTGGATGCAGGGTGGGGGGTTAGCGGGGGAGGGAGGGAGCCCTCCAGGGTGCCCAGGGCTCAGGTCGGGCGGGGGCACAGAGGGTGGCAAGAGTGGGTCCGGGAGCCGAAGAGGGCGGTGAGCAGCCCGAGGTCTGAGTCAGCTTGGCAGCAGATCCCTCTCCCCATCCCCCTGGGCCTGGGGCCCATCCCACACGCTGGCCTGAGCTCAGAGTTATATATACACTCCAGCTGGGCCACTCACTCGGGCAGAGAGCCCTGTCCACTCCCCGGCGAGGCCCCGCCTTGGCTCAGCCCCCGCGCCTGTAAGAGGAGACAGGGAGCTGGGAGAAGCCAGCGTCTGGGTCTGGGCCCCGGGCAGGATGTGTACCCGAGGAGGACAGGTGCTGTGGGGGCTGGGTCGGTCACCAGACTCTGCAGGGAGGGGCGAAGGCCCCCCCTCCTCCGGTCCCCCTGCCCAGAGCCTGACCCACCTGAGCCAGGGCCAAGCGGGAGCTGAACTGGCTTCAAAGAGCTCACCAGGGCCACTTGGGGTGACAGGGAGCCCTGAGCAGCACCCCCCAGCCCCCAGTTACTACCTGAGCGACTCGGGGACTCAGTCTCTCTGAGCTTCTCTTTCTTCGTCTACAGAGGCTGTAACCCCTCCCTACTCACCCCTCCCCACCAAAGACAGTCACTATGAGACTCTGGCCTCCTAGGCCCATCTCCTCTCTTCCTCCTCCTGGATGGCCCCCCAACCCCTCTCTTCCTCCTCCTGGGTGACCCCCCCACCACCCTCAGCCCCTCTCTATCTCTGGGCACACAGGAAGGAGGGCCACAAAGGACACCAGCAAGACCTGCACTGTGGGCCAGATGCCGTCTTCATCTCTCTTCCCCCACCCATCGGCTCCCCTCCTGCCAAAGAGAATTCCACCCCCGGGCCTGCTGAAAGTGTGCCTGCCTTTCCCAAACCCTGCCTCAGTCGCATTGCCAGGGGACTAAGCTCAAGTCTCCCAACCCCGATATCTCTCTACGTGAATACAGATAGAAATAGCCACCCATAACGTCTGTCAGTCTGGTTGACGCTATGGTTTTGCCAGTGGTCATGTATGGATGTGAGAGTTGGACTATAAAGAAAGCTGAGTGCTAAAGAATTGATGCTTTTGAACTGTGGTGTTGGAGAAAACTCTTGAGAATCCCTTGGACTGCAAGGAGATCCAACCAGTCCGTCCTAAAGGAAATCAGTCCTTCATGGGAAGGACTGACGCTGAAGCTGAAACTCCAATATTTTGGCCACCTGATGTGAAGAACTGACTCATTTGAAAAGACACTGATGCTGGGAAGGATTGAGGGCAGGAGGAGAAAGGGGATGACAGAGGATAAGATGGTTGGATGGCATCACCAACTCAATGGAGTTGAGTTTGGGTAAACTCCAGGAGTTGGTGATGGATGGGAGGCCTGGCGTGCTGTGCTTCCGAACGGAACTGAACGACTGAAAAAAATGAAGCGTTTACCCAAACGTCCATCAACTGAGTCAACAGCTATGCACTACGGGGTCCATCCATATGACAGAACGTGACTGAGTCTTCAAAAGGAAGGAGGTTCTGACACCCACTACGTATGACGTGGAGGAATCTCAAGGACACGACGGTCACTGAAACAAGCTGGACACAGGAAGACAAGCATTGTGTGATCCCACTTACGTGAGGTCCATAGAGGAGTCACAGCCACTGAGGCAGAAAGTGGATGGCAGGTACCAGGGGCCAGGGGCTGGGGGTGGGGGGAGTGGCAGGTGAGTGTTTAAGGAGGACAGAGTTTCAGTTTGGGAGGATGAGAAAATTCTAGAGATGGATGGTGGGGATGCTCACACACCGTGTGAATGTACTTAATTTCACTGAACTGCACGCTGAAAAATGGTTAAAACGGTCAATTTGATGTTCCATATACTTTACCACCATACACAAAGGAACAGCTGGTCCACAGCGGCCCTCAAACACTGTCCGCTGGCTCTCCACGGTTTGCAGTCCCTTGGGGTCTTCCCCACACGGCAGTGACCTCAGCTTCCTCCCCACGCTGAGCGCCTCTGCCCACCTGTGTTTGCCAAGCCCTCTGTCCCTTGAAAGCAGGAAGAGGAATCCTGCCAGGTGCCCAAGAACCCATCACAGTCCCACCAGGGACCTGCCAGCTCTCCAGCCACCCACCTGCCCCTCCCTGCATGCCCTGCCCTCTTCTCACCCTCATCCCTCAGCTCATGACCCGCAGGCACCCCACTCTCCAACTGAGCAGTGGGAAGTACCCCGGCTACCAGAGACACTTCCTCCCCAGCTCCATGGGCAAAGCCTCCATGAAGCAGCCCCACCTGGACCCACGGATGCTCCATGCACAGTGCTGCCTCCTCCACGAAGCCTCTGCAGGGACCAGAAGTAAGAAGCAGCCACTAGAACAGAGGTCAGGCAGGGCGGCCCAGCGGCTGACACAGGGCCTGAGTAGAGCCACGGTGGAGGGGCCAGTAAGGAGGGATGAGCAGCTTTAACTGCTGACCGAGGAGCACACCCAGGGTCCAGAAAGGACCTTGCTTCCCCAACAAGCAGGGGAGAAGGAGTCCTTTGCCCTCACAGGTGAGGTGCAGGTGAAGGGTAAAGGAGGCAGGGCTGTGTGGCTCCGCGGCACCCCGGGCCAGTGAGTAAGAGGCTTTGGGTTTGGTCACTTGAATTGAGTTGAACAGTATCCCCCCAACATTCATGTCCACCCAGAACCTCAGCACATGACCTCATCAAGAAGCAGGGTCTTGACAGACATAATTAGTTAAGATGAGGGCATATTGAATATAGGGCTTCCCTGGGGGCTCATTGGTAAAGAATCCACCTGCCAATGCAGGAGACACAGAAGACGCAGGTTTGATCCCTGGGTCAGGAAGATCCCCTGGAGGAGGAGATGGCAACCCACTCCAGTATTTTTGCCTGGGAAATCCCATGGGCAGAGGAGTCTGGGCACATATTGGATTAAGGTGGGCCCCCGATGTCTGGTGTCCTGATAAGAGGAGGACAAACAGAGACTCGGAGAGGACAGCCATGTGACAACAGGGTCAGAGACGAGAGTGATGTGGCCACAAGCCAAGGGCACCAGGGCTGTCAGCTGCCACCAGAAGCCAGGAGGGAGGCACAGAACACATCCAACCCCACAGACCCCCTTGGGTTCAGACTTCTGGCCTCCTGACCCTCCAGAGGATACATTTCTTTGTCTAAGGCACCCCTTAAATTTGTGGCGATTTCTTACAGCAGGCCTAGGAGATGAGTTGGGTCAGCTCCCAAGGCCCCCTCACAGTTGATGAAGCATTTGTGCTGGGGGGAGGGCATCTGGCTTGGAGCCATCTCATTCAGGGCAGAGGGCGACCCTGGGAGCAGCACCCTGAAGCACCTCCTTTCCTGGGAATCACAGCAGGGGAGCTGGAAGGCTTCTGTCAGTCACAGAGACTCCCTTGCCTGCCCAAGACCCATGTCTCAAGCTGGGTGTCCTGGGGGAGTTTCCAATGGCTGAGCTGAGCCTCCTAACAGCTGTTACTATTTGCTCTGCTTCCCCAAAGCCTTCCTTCAAGGCTATGGTTTTTCCAATAGTCATGGGTAGATGTGAGAGTTGGACTATAAAGAAAGCTGAGTGCCGAAGAATTGATGCTTTTGAACTGTGGTGTTGGAGAAGACTCTTGAGAGTCCCTTGGACTGCAAGGAGATCCAACTAGTCCATCCTAAAGGAAATCAGTCCTGAATATCCATTGGAAGGACTGATGCTGAAACTGAAACTCCAATACTTTGGCCACATGATGGGAAGATCTGACTCATTTGAAAAGACCCTGATGCTGGGAAAGACTGAAGGTGGGAGGAGAAGGAGACGACAGAGGATGAGATGGTTGATGGCATCACTGACTCGATGGGCATGAGTCTGAGCAAGCTCCAGGAGTTGGTGATGGACAAGGAGGCCTGGTGTGCTGCAGTCCATGGGGTCGCAAAGAGTCGGACACGACTGAGCAACTGAACTGAACTGAACTTGCTTCCCTAGATACCGTATCTTCCACCCAAAAATCAACACAGAGCCTGGATGGGAGCGGAGTTTGGGGAGAATGGATACAGGTATGTGTACGGCTGAGTCACTCTGCTGTGCACTGAAATTATCACAACAGTGTTAATCGGCTACAGGCCAATCTAACAGGAAAAGTCTAAAAGACAAAACACAGTCACAGAAGGCAACACAGCCCCAGGCGAATGGCTCAGTCCACCGGCTGCTGGACACTGAGCATGTTCATGTTCCCAATCTTAATGGCTCAGGAAGACCTAGCCTTCCTGATCACTGTCCTCTCTGGGGACACTCCATCTTCCCCGTGTATGGTTACATGTATGTTCACCATCCCTACCGCCCCCACCTAGCAGGGCAAAGATCTGCCCTACCCCACCTGGTACACAACAGACTCCTGCCTGGGGGAGGGAGGGAGGGAGAAGATGAGCAAGGACATCTTCCTAACACCCTTCACAGTCAAGGTGGGAAGCTAAGAGAAGATCAGGCATTTGCCTGGGGGATGGCCGGAGGGATTTTCCCAGCCTGCCCTGGGGGGATGTTCTGCCACTTTTCCAAGTCTTCCCCTACCACCTTCTTACCAACCTCCACATCCATCCAAGGGCACCTCCTCCAAGATCCTCCCATCCCTTAGGAGTCCAGACAGAATAAAGCAGTGTCCACCTGGGAGGAGTCCCAGGAAGTCACACCCCTCCATCACTTGGTGGGAACCTGGTTGCTGTACTGAAACAATTTCCGGGACTGGACCCTGAACAGGGGTACGGCTGCCCAGACCCAACAGCCTCCTTACCATACATCTTGCCTTCATCCGACAGGATGATCTTGCGCCGACCGCAGGGCGGGTAGATGGCCAGGGCCTCCTGGAAGCTCTGCTCAATGTCAGGGCTCCACACGCCCTCCGCGTCATTGTCGATGGGCTTGTCCAAGGCCTGGCTGCCCCCAGAGACGTTGCTCCCCTCGGGGGAGTTGGGAGAGCCCCACTCGTTGGAGGTAATGGTGCCGGCCTTGCCCTCCAAGGCTCCGCTTGGAGGAGCGCCCGTTGGACCTGTTTGGGCAGAAACCACCAGGGCATCAGTGGACGAATGTGTGGATGTGGGGCGGGACACCCAGGGAGCGCCACCCCCAGAACTGGGTGCTCCTCCTTTCTTGCCCATTGCACGCAGCTCAGGAGATCGAAGAAAAAGGCCAGGGACCCCAGGGAACAGAGTGAGGCAGAAGGTCTGGGGGGTCAAGGGCAGGTCATCTTCAGTCCATCACCCTCAGCTTCC
Source organism: Bubalus bubalis (assembly GCF_019923935.1). Classification (NCBI taxonomy): domain Eukaryota; kingdom Metazoa; phylum Chordata; class Mammalia; order Artiodactyla; family Bovidae; genus Bubalus; species Bubalus bubalis. The sequence continues at coordinate 13,160,610 of NC_059160.1, read as the reverse complement.
CACCTTGTGAGAGCTCAATGACCGGGCCCTGATTGTGGCTCTAAGACCCAAGATGGCACTGGGAGGTCAAAAAGGAAGACCAAGTATCCGGGTTGTTCTATGTTAAACCACAAAGGGGCAAAAGAATGCAAAATATTGTGCACTGTTGGTGGTAACGTAAAGTAGTACAACAGCTAGGGAAAACAGTATGGATGTCCCTAAAATAATCGGACTGCCATATGGTCCAGCAATTCCACTTCTGCATATACACCCAAAAGAACTGAAAGCGATATCTCGAAGACATGTGGGTACACCCATGTTCATAGCAGCATTATTCACAATAGCCAAGAGGTAGAAGCAACCCAAGTGTCCATGGATGGATGGATGGATAAGCAGAACATGGTATCTGTATATTATACAGTAGAGATGAACCTTGACACTCTATCCTAAGTGACGTAAGCCAGTCACTAAAGACAAATACACTGTGATTCCACTTTTATGACGTCTGAGAGCAACCGAAGTCATAGAGACAGACAGTAGAATGGTGGTCACCCCGGGGCTGGAGCAGGGAGGAGGCAGGGAGTTGCTGGGTACAGAGTTTCCGTTTTGCAAGATGAAAAAGTTCCGGAGATCTGCTGCTGCACAATATGAATATACATTTTTTTTCCTGGTTTTAAGTTTACTTTTTATTTTTAAAAATTTTTATGGCACTACAGTTGATTTACAGTGTTGTGTTAATTTCAGGTGTACAGCAAAGTGTTTCAGTTATACGTATATCCACTTATGACTATACTTTGACATGACTCAACTGTATCCTTCAAAACGGTTAAGATGATTAATTTTATGTGTCTTTTTAACCATAATTAAAATATGAAATTAAAAGAAGCATGCAAAATAAAATGCAGGTCACCATTCTCCTACTTCATCCCAGCTCAGGCTGTTTTAAGAGGAAGAGTCTAACCCTAGCCTTTGACTGTGTGGATCACAATAAACTGTGGAAAATTCTTCAAGAGATGGGAATACCAGACCACCTGACCTGCCTCTTGAGAAACCTATATGCAGGTCAGGAAGCAACAGTTAGAACTGGACATGGGACAACAGACTGGTTCCAAATAGGAAAAGGAGTACGTCAAGGCTGTATATTGTCACCCTGCTTATTTAACTTCTATGCAGAGTACATCATGAGAAACGCTGGGCTGGAAGAAGCACAAGCTGGAATCAAGATTGCCGGGAGAAATATCAATAACCTCAGATATGCAGATGACACCACCCTTATGGCAGAAAGTGAAGAGGAACTAAAAAGCCTCTTGATGAAAGTGAAAGTGGAGAGTGAAAAAGTTGGCTTAAAGCTCAACATTCAGAAAACGAAGATCATGGCATCCGGTCCCATCACTTCATGGGAAATAGATGGGGAAACAGTGGAAACAGTGTCAGACTTTATTTTCCTGGGCTCCAAAATCACTGCAGATGGTGACTGCAGCCATGAAATTAAAAGACGCTTACTCCTTGGAAGGAAAGTTATGAGCAACCTAGACAGCATATTCAAAAGCAGAGACATTACTTTGCCAACAAAGGTTCGTCTAGTCAAGGCTATGGTTTTTCCAGTGGTCATGTATGGATGTGAGAGTTGGACTGTGAAGAAGGCTGAGCGCCGAAGAATTGATGCTTTTGAACTGTGGTGTTGGAGAAGACTCTTGAGAGTCCCTTGGACTTCGAGGAGATCCAACCAGTCCATTCTGAAGGAGATCAGCCCTGGGATTTCTTTGGAAGGAATGATGCTAAAGCTGAAACTCCAGTACTTTGGCCACCTCATGCGAAGAGTTGACCCATTGGAAAAGACTCTGATGCTGGGAGGGATTGGGGGCAGGAGGAGAAGGGGACGACAGAGGACGAGATGGCTGGATGGCATCACTGACTCGATGGACGTGAGTCTGAGTGAACTCCGGGAGTTGGTGATGGACAGGGAGGCCTGGCGTGCTGCGATTCATGGGGTCGCAGAGAGTCGGACACGACTGAGCGACTGAACTGAACTGAACTGAACTGAACTAACCCTGGCAGATTCTTAGGTGTTAGGGCTTCCCTGGTAGCAGTTGGTAAAGAATCCGCCTGCACTGCAGGAGACCCGGGTTCAATCCCTGGGTCAGGAAGATCCGCTGGAGCAGGAAATGGCAACCCACTCCAGTACTCTTGCCTGGGAAATTCCATAGACAGAGGACCCTGGGGGGTTACAGTCCATGGGGTCGCAAAGAGTCAAACATGACTAAACATCAACAACAGCAGCAGTACACACTAATAATCTTAAGGCAGTTTTTGGATTATAAAAACCAGGTGGACACCATTTACCTCCCAAAGCCCTCTGGAGCCCTCAGCATCCCATCTCCCTCAGCCACCGAGCACCTCTGCAAAGGAGGACCCCCTCCCCATCGCACATGTCAGCCCCTCCCTTCTTCCTCGTTAGCCATCAGGAGCAGTGTGATCCAGCAGCCCAAACCCAGGGCCAGGAGTCAGGACACCTGTTCCCACCCACTACCATCCAAGACTCTCTGAGATAAGACCTCCCCAAGCATTCCTCCTCCCTTTCTCTCTCTTCCCCAGGCTTGTTAGAGGCAGCACTGTTCACAGAGAGGTGGGCATGAGGGTTAGCACAGTCAAGGTCACAGGGGAGGAAAAGGAGGAGCTGAGTGGGGGAGGGGTGGAGGGTCTAAGGAGCTTGGCCTGGCTGCTGGCACGGACATGCAGTCGGAAGGAGGGTAGAACCACTGAAATTCAAGGCAGGAACCCCCGCAGAAGCCTAACCCAATCCCCTCAGCTTGAAGATCAGCACCCTGAGACCAGCGAGGCCTAGGGACACGCCGGAGGTCATGAAGCGAGTCACTGTGCAGCTGACTCTCCATCTCCGCCCCCTAGGGTCCCAGGTGTTTCAGCATTACAAACTTACATCGACCTCCTCTCTGTGGCTGTTAAAATAAGTTTTCCTACAGCCACTATGGAGAACAGTATGCTGCTGCTGCTGCTAAGTCGCTTCAGTCGTGTCCGACTCTGTGAGACCCCATGGACTGCAGCCTACCAGGCTTCTCCATCCATGGGATTCTCCAGGCAAGAACACTCGAGTGGGTTGCCATTTCCTTCTCCAATGCATGAAAGTGGAAAGTGAAAGTGAAGTCGCTCAGTCGTGTCTGACTCTTAGCGACCCCACGGACTGCAGCCCACCAGGCTCCTCCCTCCGTGGGATTTTCCGGGCAACAGTACTGGAGTGGGTTGTCATTACCTTCTCCGGAGAACAGTATGGAGGGTCCTTAAAAAACGAAAACTAGACCTACCATATGACCCAGTGATCCCACTCCTGGGCATCTGCCCAGAGGAAACCATAATTCAGAAAGATACATGCGTTCACCGCAGCACGATTTACAACAGTCAGGACAGGCAAGCAACCTAAGTGTCCCTCAGCAGAGCAATGGATAAAGATGTGGTACATATATGCAACAGAGTATTACTCAGCCGTAAAAAGGAATGAAATTGTGTCATTTGCAGAGATGTGGTTGAACCTAGAGACTCTCATACAGAGTGAAGTCAATCAGAAAGAGAAAAACAAATATCATATATTAATGTATATATGTGGAATCTCGAAAAATGGTATAGATGATCTGATTTGCAAAGCAGAAACAGGGACACAGACATAGAGAACAAACATTTGGGATGCCAAAGGGAAAAGGGGGTGTGTGGGATGAATTGGGAGATTGGGATTGACATATATTGATAATATATATAAAATAGATAGCTAACAAGAACGTACTGTATAGCACAGGGAACTCGGTGCCCTGTGGTGACTTAAATGAGAAGGAAATCCAAAATAGAGGGAATATATGTATATGCATGGAGAAGGCAGTGGCACCCCACTCCAGTACTCTTGCCTGGAAAATCCCATGGGCAGAGGAGCCTGGTAGGCTGCAGTCCATGGTGTCGCTAAGAGTCAGACACGACTGAGCAACTTCACTTTCACTTTTCATTTTCATGCATTGGAGAAGGAAATGGCAATCCACTCCAGTGTTCTTGCCTGGAGAATCCCAGGGGTGGGGGAGCCTGGTGGGCCGCCGTCTAAGGGGTCGCACAGAGTCGGACACGACTGAAGTGACTTAGCAGCAGCGGCAGCAGCATGTATATGCATGGTTGACTCCCTTTGCTGTACAGCAGAACCTGACACAGTTTTATAAAGCGATTATACTCCAATTTTTTTTAAGTTTCCCTCAAAGTGTGTCTGAGGGTGTCACAATAATACTGGAATGGGTTGCCATTTCCTCCTCCAGGGGATCCTCCTGACCAGGGATCAAACTCACATCTCCTGCACTGGCAGGCGGATTCTTTACTCCTGAGCCATTAGGGAAGCCCAGTAATGAAGCCACTGAGTGGTTGTAACTCAATCCTCAGAGAAAAGGTAGACTATTCATAAAATATGATGAGGAAGATGGTCTGTCTTGGCCTAAGCCCTAGGTATAAAAAAGAATCGTCTTTGCTCAGAATTTGCAGCCAAAGTTCTGCCCTTAAGTGGATGTGAGATCTGAACTTTTTATTACAGGAAGCTCCATTCAATTCACAAAAATAAACAGTGACCCCAGGCTAATAATCTCTAAGTAGACAATCTTAACTCAGACTGCTGAGACCCAAAGCCTGGCTAAAGAATCTCAAAATCCAAAATGACAAATGTAAGAGGAAACGATCTCAGAGCTTCTGAGTGTGGTGACCATGTGAAGAGGTGGGGAGAGGGGCTGCCCACAGAAAGGGCGTGGAAACTTGCTTCCTTCCCCAAGCCACGTCATATGCATCCCTTGCATCTGCTGTTCCTGAGTTACATCCTTTTATAGCAAACTGGTAGGCTGGTAAGTGAAATGTTTCTCTGAGTTCTGAGAACCACACTAGCAAGTGAATTGAACCCAAGGAGGTGGGGGTCTCTGGAACCTCCAATCTACCTATGCGTGCGTGCTCAGTTGCTTCAGTCGTGTCCGACTCTTTGTGACCCCATGGACTGTAGCCCACTAGGCTCCTCTGTCCATGGAATTCTCCAGGCAAGAATATTGGAGTGGGTTGTCATGCCCTCCTCTGGGGGATCTTCCCAACCCAAGGATTGAACCCATGTTTCCTGCATCTCCTGCACTGCAGGTGGATCCTTTACCACTGAGCCACCAGGGAAGCTCCCTAGTCTGTCTATAGTTGATGATAACCCGAACTTGCAGGGTGAAGGCCGTCTTGTGGGACTGAGGCTTTAGCCTGTAGGATCCCATACTATTTCCAGATAGATAATGTTAGAACTGAGTTGAATTGTAGGGTACTCAGCTGGTGTCAAACACTTGCTGGCTGGTGAGGGGAAAAACACCTAGTCACAGATTGGACTTGGTGACCAGAACTTTTAATGATTAAACACTAAAACTATTACATTTAAAGTCAGAAATAAGATAAAGAATGCTCACTTTCAACACTGAACCCTCAAACACTGTAACAGAAGTCCTAGCTAACACAGTAGAACAAAAGAGCTCTGCAGGTTGGAAAGGAAGAAGTAAAATTGCCATTATGCTTAGGAATTATGATAGAATACTGAAAAGAAACAAATCATTAAAAAAGCTTCTGAGTTCAACAATACCAACATAACAAAATCAATTCCATTTTTATTCCAGAAATAAGAAATTTGATAATGCAATTTTTTTAATATCCTGTTTAGATACAAAGTCATAATTTATTGAATAATGATAAATCCAACAAAGGAAGAGATCTTTAGAGAAAATGGTACCTGCTTTAAAAGATATCATTTCTGCATGAGACAGGGTGCTCAGGGCCAGTGCACTGGGATGACCCTGAGGGATGGGATGGGGAGGGAGGTGGGAGGGGGGTTCAGGATGGGGGACACATGTACATCCATGGCTGATTCATGTCAATGTATGGCAAAAACCACTACAATACTGTAAAGTAAGTAGCCTCCAATTAAAATAAATTAATTTTTTAAAAAGACATCATTTCTAAATAAATGGAGAAGAACCTGTGTGTTCATGGAAAACAGTATTGCCAAGAGGTTGACTCTCTCTGGATAAATCGTAAAATCAATGAAAGTATGACTAAAATCCCACAAGGTTTTCCACAAACTTGAGTTGATTTTCAAGACACATGGAAGCCCAAGACAGTTCTCGAGTCATCTAACCCACTGCCTTCACCTTGGATTAGACCTTCCCATCCAAACCCGAGTCTTCCCTGGGTTCTGGCTGCAGAGCAACCACCCAACAATCATCAGACATCTCCAAAGCTCTTCCCTCTCAACGCATCCAGAGTCACAAGGCTCGAGACTGAATCCCGCTCCTCCTCTGTCTCTTGGGAAATGACATCACCATCCGCCCAGAGGCCAGCAGCCAAGGAGTGTGCTTTGACTCCCCCTCTCATCTCCCACCAGCAGTTAGTGACCACATCCTGGCTTTCTCTCCCGGAGCCCTACCCCAGAGCTTCAGCTTCGCCAGTGCTCACCTGGACGACCGGGCCAGTCCAATCTGGACCCCATCATCTTTTCATTGCAGCTTCTACAGAACACGTCTGATCACATGACTCTTCCATTTAAACTCTTTCCCAGGCTCTTAGATAATGAGATTTTACAAGGCCCTTCATCCGCTGATTCCGGCTCTCCAGCCATACCTTCTGTCCGTCCACACCATCCTCCCTCTTCTTTGCACCCATCCCAACATGCCAAGCTCTCCCCCTGCACAGGGGCCGAGCTACCTGTGACCTTGCTTCCCACCCCCGGCTTTTCATCCAGCCAATTCTCACCCATCCTTGAGGTCCACCCAAAATCTTCCTTCATTTTTCATTTCTGTTACTGAAGCATCCTTGGTTTACAATTCTGTGTCAGTGTCAGGGGTACGGCCATTGCAAGCAAACTCACTTCCCCTGGGAGGATGGTCCCAAGCTCAGTCTCTGTGCTCTGGGCACCCTCAGCCCCGGCTCCCAGGTGCAACTTCCCCCCGACCAACACACCGCACCCTCCCAGAGGGCAGGGCTCGTCGTCTTTCTCTACTAAATCTTCCGCACGCTGCACACACTGGGGCACAGAAGGACGAGCACACGAGTGGCTTTTGGTGCGTGTTTGTGGATTAATGATTTCTCTGTGGAAGGACAAAGGGTTCTGTTTAGTGTCAGGAAACACAAGAAAATCTCAGCAACCTCTGGGCCTGGGCACGCCCGAGGGAGGGCTTGAGTATGTATGCAAATCCCTTTGGAGTTTATCCTGGAGGCTGAAAAATGAAAGGATGATGCCTGGGAATCAAGAGTCCCAGGATCTGCCTCCTGTTCTACAAGCCGCTATGACCATGGACAAGTCCTCGTGTTTCCCTGGACCTCAGCCAGCTCACCTGTGAACTGTGCAGGCAGCTCCTCCCTGCCCCCAGCAGAGCCTGTGACTCTTGACCTGACCCTCAGTCTCCAAAGGAAAGAGAAAGTGTCAGTCACTCAGTCATGTCCAACTCTTTGCGACCCCATGGACTGTTGCCCGCCAGGCTCCTCTGTTTGTGGGATTTTCCAGGCAAGAATACTGGAGTGAGTTGCCATTTCTTTCTTCAGGGGATCTTCCCAACCTAGGGATCGAACCTGGGTCTCTTGCATGGCAGGCAGATTCTTTTACCAACTGAACCACCGGGAAGCCCAGTCTCATTATCAGAAAGATCTCAATAAAAGCTGTAAGTTCCCAGTTCTTTGGAAAAGTTCTGAGTAACCAGCATCAGTGGTCCCTAGGAGGGAGCCAGAGTTTGCCTTGGGTGGGGGCAGAACTGGAGGCCTCCGGGGCAGGCCCTGGGGCCAAGTCAGGGATTATTTTTGTTCCTCCACTGGTGGCACCTGGCCCAGGCTTAACGAGGCCATCTGTCCCCTCCAGCTCCTCCTGGCAGGCCCCCGAGGGTCTCTGGGGAGCGCTGGGGGAGCGGCAGGGGGACCCTTCTCCCAGATGCTGCTGGCTCACCCAACTCCACACCCTTCTAGCCGCAGGCAGAGGCTGTGTGGAAGCTCTGTCACGGCCGTGGGCTGAGACAGGGGGAGAGGCCAGGCACCCGGCCTCGTGGGCCAGGAACAGCAGGCCACACAGGGCTGGGAGCAGCTCCATTTTGGTAACGGATCCCAGGTCCAGGACCTCGGGTGACCCGCTGCCCTGCTCTCCCCAGGGCGGACCCAGTGCAGGGCCTCGGCAGACCTGCCTTGTGGGGCAGCGTCTGGGGCCACCTCCCAGCTTGGGGAAGGAAGGACCTTGGGACCACAGTCCCTGCTCTGCCAGGGGCACACGGGACATCAGGGAAGTTGAAGCACCCTCCTGTCATCTCCTAAGTTTCTGGCCTCCCAGACACTTGCTGTGTTTAGTGTTCAACCCCAGGAGAAAACCTAGGCACAGCCAGGAGACACAACGCCTTAGATATTCCACATTATTAACTTGCCAGTTTAATTATTATTGGGATTTCCCAGGTGGCTCAGTGGTAAAGAATCTGCCTGCCAAGCGGGAGACGCGGGTTAGATCCCTGGGTCAGGAAGATCCCCTAGAGAAGGGAATGGCAACCCAGAACCCACTCTAGTATTCTTGCCTGGAGAATCAAATAGACAGAGGAGCCTGGTGGGCTACAGTCCATGGGGTTGCAAAGAGTCAGACACGACTGAGCGAGTGAAGAACAACAGCCGTCCTGGCCCAGATAGGAAGTGATGGAGACGGAAACTCGGGAAGTTCATAGGACTTGCCTGGTATCACCCAGAAAGTTAAGGAGAGACCGTTAGGACAGGGTCTGGGGCTCCTTCCCAGTCACGAGGATAGGAGCTCTGGGATCCAGGCTAAAGGTTGCAGCCACACAGGACTCTCGGGAGGGGGTTTGACATCCTGCCCACCGATGCCTCAGCTCTCACGCTGCTGCTCCTCTCCTGAGGGCCTCTGGAAGAACCAACTCCTGCATCCCAGTGACTCCTAACTGAGAAGCTGGGAGGAGAAGAAAACATGGGGTTTCTTTCCAGAAACCACTCCCAATCTTCCCGATACAGGAGGCCCAGGTGTAAAGATATAGGAGATGGGGGAGTTGTTCCTATTGCTGTATAGTCGCTCAGTCGTGTCCGACTCTTTGCGAGCCCATGGACTGCAGCACGACAGGCTTCCCTATCCATCACCAACTCCCAGAGCTTGCTCAAATTCATGTCCATTGGGTCACTGCTCCATCCAACCATCTCATCCTCTGCCGCCCCCTTCTCCTCCCGCCCTCAGTCTTTCCCAGCATCAGGGTCTTTTTCAATGACTAGGTTCTTTGCATCAGGTGGCCAAAGTATTGGAGCTTCAGTTTCAGCATCAGTCCTTCCAATGACTATTCAGGGTTGATTTCCTTTAGGATTGATTGAGGTTGACTACAGTAATCTGGGGTAGGGAAGCGGGTCCTGTCCACCTCAACCCCAAATAGGGATCCTTCTTCAGGCTGAAGGACTTGTCTGCAAGGCCCGGTTATCAGAGCGTTCATATGTGCTAAGTCGCTTCAGTAGTGTCCGGCTCTTTGTGACCCCATGGACTCTAGCCCACCAGGCTCCTCTATCCATGGGATTCCCCAGGCAAGAATACTGGAGTGGGTTGCTATGCCCTCCTCCAGGGGAACTTCCTGACCCAGGGATCGAACCTGCATCTTATGTCTTCTGCATTGGCAGGCAAGTTCTTTACCACTAGCACCACCTGGGAATTCCAGTTATCAGGGCAGGTGGGGTCAAGTCTCTGAACCCCAGGTGCTTTGCCCGACCTGACTCAGTTGTTACAGAACCCACAGAACATCACATTGGATGGAACGCGAATGTTTTTCATCCAACAGACATCAGAACTGGGACAAAAATGGCTCTCCCATCATTACCATGGCTACTGCTGCCAGACTAGGCTGTGGAGATTGGACCCAAGGGTACGAGGACCACAAAGTCCTGCACACACTGAAACAGGTAGAGACCTCCGGTGGGCTGGGCTGGGGCCAAGGGGTAGTCATCTCGGAGGCTTTGCTGCTCTGACCTCACTCCTGAAACTAGATCTGGAGGGAAATTCAGGACCAGTGGGCTCCAGCCTTTCTCCAGCCCCGCCCACTCTTTCCTCCAGCTCCTGGTATCCTCACCATCTCCAAATTCACACATATCACTTTCCAGAGGCCAGGCCTCTGTACTTAATTCTGGACACCAGTCCATCTACAAATATCTACTGAGGGTGGAGAGAATGGGAGAGGTCAGCAAAAGGGCACAAAACAGTTAACCTCTAAGAATAAGGTCTGAGGTCTAATGTCTCACACGGTGACCGCAGCTGCTAGCCCTGGATTGTACAACTGAAATCTGCTAAGAGAGTAGCACGTAAATCTTCTCACACACAAGAGAAAACTATGTGAGCTGAGATGTGTTAACTAACCAGACGGAGGGGACCCTTTCGTAGAGTACACGTACATTAAATCACCAGATGTGTGCTTGAAGCCTCTTACATTTACATATGTCAATTATGTCTCAAAAAAGTTGAAACTGGGGCTTCCCTGGTGATTCAGATGGTAGTGAACCCGCTTGCAGTGCAGGTGGTATGGGTTCGATCCCTGGGGTTGGGAGGATCCCCTGGAGAAGGGAATGGCTACTCACTCCAGTATTCTTGCCTGGAGAATCCCATGGACAGAGGAGCCTGGCGGGTTACAGTCCATGGGGTCAAAAAGAGCTGGACACAGCTGAGCAACTAAGGACCCAGGCAAAGCTGAAATGACCTACTGGATGCCAGGCTTGAGGTCCAAGGTTACTAGGACATGGTCCTGCCCCCTACGTCCTTCAATCTAGGGGTCCAGGGGTCCCTGTGACGGTGCAAGTACAGTTGTCCTTTATTATTCATAGATTCCATGTTTGCAGACTCGCCCATTCACTAGAATCTGTAACCCAGGTCAACACTGGCGGTGCTTCCGGGTCACTTGGATGCATCCCTGAGCTGTGAGACCATCACCCTTGAACTAGCTGAGGTCCAGCCAGGCTGCCCTGCCTTCCAGTTTCAGCTCGGACCCCAAACAAGCATCCTTTCCTCAGTCTATTTAGTGCCACAACTTTGACATTTCTGCCTTTTTTGTTGTTGATCTCACACCCAACAGCACCCAATAGCACCCAAGTGAAGCGCCGGGGGGCTGACTGGTGACCCCAAGTGCAAGAAGGTCGTCACACGCCTTACAGAGAAAATCCGTGAATTAGATAAACCCTGCCCAGGCATGAGCGATGGCGCAGTTGGCAGCGAGTTCAATGTTAATGAATCAACAGTCTATAATCAATTACGTCTTTGGACAGAAATACAGATAAAACAAGGTTACGAATTAAACAGATGACAAAAATGTTGCAACTAAGGACTCATAGGACCCTAACCCGTGTCTGCCCTTGGAACTCTGGCTCTGTACCTGCTAATTCATGTTCCCAGTGACGCTATGGAAGTCAGGAATGACAAGAATCCAGTGTACCTGGGAGAGTACCATTACAGGTAAACATCTCAGGCAGAGGGGAGGATTCTAACAGGCGCCAAGATCAAGGCCCTGGGAAAACCAAAGTTGGTGGAGAAAAATGTGCCCAAAGGCCCCAAGACAGCCAAAAGGTGGAGACAACCCAAATGTCCATCATGAGCTGAAGGGATAAACGAAAGGTCATTTATCCATACAGTGAATTATATTATTCAGCTTTAAAAAGGAATTTTTTTTAAAAGATGGGGGGCAGGAGGAGGGGAGATGGTGTTCCAGTCGATAGGACTTGGCACTTTGACTGCTGGGGTCCAGTTTCAATCCCTGGTCAGGGAACTAAGAGTCCACAAGCCACACAGCATGGCCAAAAAAACATTTTTAATAAAAAAAAAAAATAAAAAGGAATGCAATTCTGACACATGCTACAACATGAATGAACTTGAGGACATTATGCTAAGTGAAATGTCAGACACAAAAGCACTGATATTCTGTGATTCCACTTGTATGAAACACCTAAAACAGGCAAATCCATGCAGACAGAAAGCAGAAGGCAGGTTATGAAGGGCTGGGGGTTGGGGGAAGTTATGATTTAAAGGGGACAGAGTTTCTGTTTGGAGTGCTGAAAAAGTTCTGAAGACGGAGGCTGATGGTAACACAAGATGATGCTACTGAACTAACTGTACACGTAACAGTGGTTAAAACGGCACATCTCAAGTTGTGCGTATTCCACCACACTTTTTAAAAATAAGCAATGGCAACCCATTCCAGTATTCTTGCCTGGAGAATCCCATGGACAGAGGAGCCTGGCGGGCTATACAGTCCATGGGGTTGCAAAGAGTCAAACACGACTTGGTGACTAAACAACACTCACAGGAGGCCAGCAAAGGGCCTTCTGCAAAAAACCACACAGAACCGGGGGCCATGATGCCCAAACGCCCCCACGGTCCCTTTGCACTGGGCAGTACCCCCTCCTCCCTGAACGCACGCAGCTCTGAAGAAGCTGAGCATGAGGCCGTGTGTCCATCGTGAAGTTCAGAGGCTCAGGACCTGGGTTAAGGTCTGCCTCTGAGCAGCTCTGCAATTACCTCCTGAAGCTCCTGCGTCCTCACCTTGGAAACCAAACCAGACACGCACCCCTTGCAGAGCAGTGACAGGGACCGCATGGGATAAACAGCAAAGCCCTGGAGGGTAGCAGGGCGCCCCTCCCTCTCCTTTCAGTGGGGATGTCGACTGCATCCCATTTCCTGACAGGACAGGATGGGGAGAGGGTGGAAAGGAAGAAGGCAAGAGGAGCAGGCACAGACCTTCCAGTGTGAACGTGTGCTGGAACCAAAGTCACGGAGAGCCAGACTCGGCCAGGAGGGCGGCGCTGTGGAGCCCAGGGTCAGAGGCCTGACTGGGCCTCACACTGGCCAGGGGATACCGACCTGGCAAGCCATGACTCTCTGGGGCTACATCCTTGCAGATACACAGCAGAGGCAGTAAGGATTGTGAAGACCAGGATGACTCATATCCACAGACAAGGCACCTGGCTGGCTCCCAAAGGAATGATAGATGGATGACGGAGGGGGGGGATGGACAGTGAGGAGCATCGCCCCTGGACAGTGGGAGGTGAGGAGCAGGAGGGGTGAGGGGCACGGAGAGAGGTAACTGGAGGAGAGGGAAGCAGGCCAGAGGGAGGAGTCAGCAGGGAGGGACAGAGAGGCTCAGAGAAGCAAAGAAAGATGGGAGATAAGATCCCTGAGCAGACACAGGCTGAGGCCCATCCCCAGATGCCCCACCCCCCCAGGGGCAGCAATGTCAATGAGGGCGAGGCACCAGCACGCCACCCCATCAGCTCTGACCCCAGCCCTCCTCCCAAATGGCCAGGCCGTGGGTGTATGTGGACCAAGCCCTAAAGCATCCAGGAAATGGGTGCCCAAGGCCCTCCACCCCCACCCTACCCTGGGGGCCTGCCTTGGGGCCCCCAAGCGGCCTTGATGAAGCAGTTCTGAAGTCCCTCTGATCTCAGAAGGAAAACAAACTAGTTCCACGTTCAGACCTGGGGCCATGTCCCCTCCCTGGACCTCAGAATCTCCCCACAGACAAACAGAAGAGCTGGGGAAAGTGGAATATTGTTCATGGTGAAAAGAAATAAGCTGTCAAATCAGGAAGAACATGGAGGAGGCCTCAAGGCATATTCCCGCGGGAGGCCCACCTGAAGCCATCGAGAAAGGCTACGGATGCAGGATCACGGCTACAGGATATCCGGAGAGGGCGACACTGTGGGGACATGCGAAGCTCCGTGGAGGGATGAGCGAGGCGGGCACGGGCACTTTGGGCACTGAAGCCAGCCCATCCAATGCTGCAATGGTGTGTACGTGCAAGTCGCTTCAGTCATGTCCGACTGTTTGCAACCCTATGGACTGTAGCCTGCCAGGCTCCTCTGTTCATGGGATTCTCCTGGAAAGAATACTGGAGTGGGTTGCCATGACCTCCCCCAGGGGATCTTCCCGACCCAGGATTCGGACCCGGGTCTCATGTCTCCTGCATTGGCAGGCGGGTCCTTTACCACTAGCGTCAGTCACCTGCAATTAGATATTTGTCCAAACCCACAGGGCACACAACACATAGATCAAACCCTAATGTAAACTGTGGCTTTCAGTTAATAACGTGGCTTTCAGTTAGTAACGTAGTAGGGGAGGGGGTGGGTATTGCCGCACTCCAGTGCTACCCCCCTTCCCCTGCAGAGTGCGGGATGGTGCCCAGCAGTGGCAGTGGTCCTGGGCATTGCCTCAGGACAAAGGCAGTGCCCAGGCTGGGCACCCCTGCAGCACAAGGCCCCGCCTAGGGAGGAGAAGCAGGTAGGAGCCCTTGGCGTTGCTGGGAGAGCACCCTAGGACCTATGACATCAGGGAGCCAAGGGTGGGGGCAGAGGGAACCCCATCCTCAGCTCTGACCACTGTCTGGTCATCCCTGGGCAAGGCCTGCCCGGCGGAAGAGTGAGGACCCTGCATGTGGGCAGCACCCCAGCCCCCAGCACACAGGAGTGGGACGGGCTGGATGGAGCTTGGAGAGAGGCAGGAGGCAGCACCCACCCCACCCTGGGTCATTTTCATAGGAATGTCCTGATGTCTCAGAGCCACCCACCCCCCCACCCACACCCGGACCAGGGTAGAAATTCCAGTGGCCGGAGTCTTCGGACTCCAGGCCGAGGTCACACAACCCAGGACCCACCCTAACCCAGAAACTCACCCTGTGATTCCCTCCTGCACCAGCCAGACACCCACCAGGCCCCAGCTCCTGCAGGCCAGCAAAGGCCCCACCTCCATACCAGGATGCAAGGTCATCTTGTCCAGAAACGAGGCCATGTACGCGGCTGATACCCAGGCTTCACACAAGCGTTTATTGTTCTTGATGGGCTGCCCCAGCCTGGCCCAGTGGCCCCAGGGAAGTCTAGCGTGGCCGGCCAGCACGGGCACTTAGAGAGATGCCACCGGGGTCTCCTGATCTGAGACAGATGCTGTGCGGGGCAGGACCTCACAGAAGACCGGGTTCACTTCTCACCTTATCAGAAGGTCTTTCTCTAGGGGACTCCCAACCCCCACCTCACCCTAAGAAAGGTCAAGGTTCAGGACACCAAATTTGTGCACCACACCCACCATCTTTTTCTTCACACTTTATTTTTCCATTTTTATTTTACAATATCTTAGAAAAGTTTATGTTGTTTGTTGTTCAGTCGCTAAGTCATGTCTGATTCCTTGTGATCCCATGGACTGCAGCACGACAGGCTTCCATGTCCTTCACTATCTCCCAGAGTTTGCTCAAACTCATGTCCATTGAGTTGGTGATGCTATCCAGCCATCTCATCCTCTGTTGTCCCCTTCTCCTCCTACCCTCAGTCTTTCCCAGCATCAGGGTCTTTTCCAACGAGCCGGCTCTTCACATCAGGTGGCCAAAGTATTGGAGCTTCAGTTTCATCATCAGTCCTTCCAATGAATATTCAGGGTTGATTTCCTTTAGGATTGACTGGTTTGACCTCTTTGCAGTCCAAGGGACTCTCAAGAGTTTATAACAGCATATAGATGTATCATTATACATGTATCTGGGCTTCCCTGGTGGTTCAGAGGGGAAGGAATCTGCCTGCCAATGCAGGAGATGAGGGTTCGATCCTTGGGTTGGGAAGATCCCCTGGAGAAGAGCATGGCAACCCACTCCAGTATTCCTGCCTGGAGAATCCCATGGACAGAGGAGTCCATGGTGTTGCAAAGAGTTGGACACAACTGAGCGACTAAGCACAGCACACAGCACAGCATACATGTACCTATGTATGAATATGTAATAAACTGGATGGAGGAAATAAAATATTCACTTTATTTTAGGCTGGAAGATCTTTATAGAGTTACGCTGGAAGATCATTTAGTCCTCTTCCAGTTATACCCAATTGTGATTTTTTACTTTTCTGATTATTTAAGAACATTTTCTGACATTTAAGAATGTTGTTTAGAAGCTTCCCTGGTGGCTCAGCTGGTAAAGAATCAGCCTGCAATGTGGGAGACCTGGGTTCGATCCCTGGGTTGGAAGATCCCTTGGAGAAGGGTATGGCAGCCCACTCCAGCATTCTTGCCTGGAGAATCCCCATGGACAGAGGAGCCTGGTGGGCTACAGTCCCTGGGGTCACAAGGAGTCAGACACAACTGATTGACTAAGCACACAAGAACATTGTTTACAATAAGACGTCAGGTTGTTAAAAACACACTGGGATGCGATATCTAAGGTAATAATTATCTTAACAAAATGACGTGTAGTGAGTACCAGAGACTAGGGACAGAAATAGCACTGGAAACTCCGTGGATGAGAATGAGATGACAGGGGCTTCCCTGGTGGTCCAGTGGCTAAGACCCTGTGAGTCCAATGCAGGGGGCCTGGGTTCAATCCCTGGTCAGGGAACTAGATCCCACATGCCCTAACTAAAGATCCCATATGCTGCGGAACAACTAAGCCCGTGAGCCACAACTATTAAGCCTATGCTTAGAGTCCCTGTTCAGTGACAAGAGAAGCTCACACACTGCAAGTGGAGAGTAGCCCCCGCTTGTCGAAACTAGAGAAGACCTGTGCCCGAAGGAAGACCCAGAGTGGCCAAAAATAAATACATTAAAATGTTTAAAAGATTGAAAATAATAAATATAAATAAATACATATAAATAATAAACTTAGAAAAAAGAATGAGATGATAAAGCAGTATTATTCCTGATAAAGTTAATCACCATGTTCTCAAATAACAGGGTTTTTTTGTTTTTTGGTTTTCTTTTTGCTTTCTTACACATATCTCTTTTTTTACCGGAGTATAAATGGTTCAGTAGTAAAGAATCTGTCTGCCAGTGCAGGAGACACAGGAGATCCAGGTTCAATACCTGGGTCAGAAAGAGTCCTTGGAGAAGGAAATGGCAACCCACTCCAGTATACTTGCCTGGAAAATCCCAGGGACAGAGAAGCCTGGCGGGCTACAATCTGTGGGGTCACAAAGAGTGGGACACGACTGGGTGACTGAGCACACGCAGTTGCTTTATAATGCAATGTTAGTTTCTGCTGTACAGCAAAGAGAATTAACCCACCATCTTCTTTTGGAAATTTTCTCCTTAGGCAAGTTTTCCAAAAATCCATAAATCAGACGTCTGAGAAGGGACTTGTAACCAGAATATTAAAGACAAAACAATCAAAAGAAAGAAAAAAATAGGCAAAAGATTTGGACAGACATTTCCCCGAGGAAATTGTATGAATGGCAAGTAACTAACCTGAAAGGATGCTCCACAGGGTAGTCAACAAGGAAATGCAAATTAAAACCGTGACCTCGATGAGATTCCACTACACACCCTGGGGGATGGCGCAAACAAGCCGGAGGGAAACGCGACAGCACCACGTGCTACAACAGACTCTGCAATGGAGCTCCGCCGCTCCGCTGGGAGGAATGCAAGACGCGACACGTGGGAAAACAGTTCGGCGGCTTCTTTTTTAAGATGTTTTTTTGATGTGGATCTCTCTCTTTTTTTTTTTTCAGTCTTTATTGAATTTGTTAACAATATCGCTTCTGTTTTATGTTGTTTTTGGCCACAAGGCATGTAGCATCTTGGCTCCTCGACCAGGGATTGAAACCATCCTCCTTACAGTGGAAGCATAAAGTCTTAACCACTGGACCACCAGGGAGGTCCCTTGGCAGTTTCTTACACCATTAAACATACATGCAGGGTGCGACCCAGCAGTCCCACTCTAGGCATTTATCCAAGAGAAATGGAGGCCTGTGTTCACAAAAAACCAACACGTCAGAGATGATAGCAGCTTACACAATCAACAAAGGCTGGAAATACCCCAAGTCCTTCAACCAGCCAGTGGCCAAGCACACCGTGGGATGTTGTATAATGAGATCCTTACAACTCAGCATCTTCTGACCCACACGCCACCTGGTCGAAGGGAGGGCCCTGCTAGTGAAGCCCACAGAGCCCAAAGCTCCATGCTGTGTGATTCCACAGCAGGACAGGACCACAGAAGTGAGAGGAGATCGGGGAGGGCAGAGTGGGAGAAGGGCGATAGGGCTGCAGTATCGGGCAGTTGTCTGGGGAAATGGACAGTCATGGACCCTGATTATGGTGGCCACCACCCAACTCTGAACATCTGTCAAAGTCCATAGGACTGAGACTTCCCTCGTGGTCCAGTGGCTAAGACTCAGCACTCCCAATGCAGGGGACCCCCATTCAGTCACTGGTCAGAGAACTGGATCCTATGTTCTGCAGGCCGCATGGAAGATTGAAGATCCCATATGGCACAACTAAGGTCCAGTAGAGCCAAATAAATTCAAAAAGAAAAAAAAAGCCCACAGGACGGACACATCACAAGGAGAAAACTCTACTGCAAGCTGACAAGTAAACTCTTAACAAGTCCTCCTTATTCTGCCCAGAGGCCCCCAAATCAATCTCGTCATAAAGCCCAGTGATCTCCCCCCACTTCCCCTCCCCACTGTCTCATGACCACAGCCCCGCAATCACTACCTCTTCTGTCTTCTTGCAGACGCTTCTCCCACTCGCTTCCTCCCTCCCTCTCTCCTTCTCTCTGTCCCTCTTACACACACCCACACACACAGCTGTCAAATACCCATCCTTCAAAGCCCACCCGAGTACCTCCTCCTCCATGAAGCCTTCCCTGGCTGCTCCCTCTCCAAGTGGGAATGAATCCTCTTCCCTGGGCACCCCCTCAGCACTGATCTGTGCTTCCCCGTCACCCTCCTTGGCACACCCCCACAGGCTCTCAGTGTTTGCCACTCAGGGTGTCTCCCCTGCCTGATGGGACACCCCTCGAGCACAGAGACCAGGCCCTCCCTTCCAGGTTCCCCCCACCACACCTGGCCCAGCACCTGGCACACAGTGGATGCTCTGTGACCACTATGGCTTGGCCAAGGGCAGGTGCAACCGGGGGGTCGGGGGTTGATGCCAAGACAGAGAGCTGGCACTGCTGGCGCTGGCAGAGCTCCAAGGTGGGTATCGGAAGCCACTGATCCTGTCTCCCTTCTCCTGCACAAGCAGCACGACTCCCAAGAGCTGGAAGCAACCCGCCTCCCATCCCAACTCGAGGTCCTGCCACTTACAGCGGAGCATCCTCACCACGCAGCAGAGCTCCGAGCCCCAAGCAGACAAACACCCAGGACACACCTCTTGAGGTCTGGACCCTGCCCTGTCCTGTCCTGTCGTTGGGGTGCCGACATTTCTCTCCCATGAGGCGACCCTCTTTGCAGCAATTGTGGATCAGCCCATCTGATCTGAACCCATTTCACTCTGTAGAACTAGGGGGCCCGCCCAGGGAGCACAAGATCCCCCTACAACAGGGCTTTCCCAAGTTCATCACCACCTGCCCCTCTAGCCTGTCCAGGGGTTAAGGACCAGTTACAGGTCATTTATTTGATAAGCACTTTATAGAAAGTTTCTGGAGAAGGAAAGGGCAACCCACTGCAGTATTCTTGCCTGGAGAATTCCATGGACAGAGGAGCCTGGCAGGCCACACAGTCCATGGGGTTGCAAAGAGTCGGACACGACTGAGCGACTTACACTTTCACTTTCACACAAAGTTTAATACGTGCCAAGCCAAAAAAACCAAGCACTTTACAAACATTGCCTAATTTAATCTTCACATCAACCATATGGGCTTGGCACCATTATTATTATTGCCCCCATTCATAAGAGGGGTAAATAAGAGACTTCCCTCTTAGGACTCTGTGCTTCTGCTGTACAGGGCACAGGTTCAATCCCTGGTCAGGGAGCAAAGATCCTACACGCTGCTAGGCAAGGCCAAAAAAAAAAAAAAAGTGGAAAACAAGACACACTGAAGTCTGAAAACTTGCCCCAGGCCACATAGCTGATGAGAAGCAGAAAGAGCAGGCCATCTGTGAGCCTACATGGTCCAAAACAGTGGCCAGTCACATGTGGCTGCCGGGCACTTGAAAAGTGTGGCTGGGTGACAGAGACGTGCCGATGAGTATAAAACACAGGCTGGATCTCCAACCCTTTGTATGAGAAGCAACGTAACAATCTCATTATATTGTTTTACTATTGATTACACAGTAAGCAGACACAGTAGCTTAATAATATATTATTAATACTCATTTGGTCAGTTTCTTTTCGCTTCTTTAACGTACAATTTCACATTCCCATCAGACGGCACAGCGATGCAGTCTGCTCGCAGCCACTACCCCCCGCCAGGGCATCTTCCCCTCCCCAGCCCCGGGGGCAGCCTGCCCCTGACACCTGTCCACTCAGCTTTCACAGGGTGATGGGGGTGCCATGCAGTACCACCACATCTCCCTCCTCAGACACTGCCCTTCCCCCCACCACCACATCTCTCAGCCTCTCCTCCGGCATTACCTCCCTCTAGCAGGATGGATTTTCCAGAAAGTCCAAGTGGGAAATACGCCCCAACCCTACCGGTGGAGAAACTGAGGACAGGACCACATGGTGGAGGCGAGATCCCAGAGGTCATTGATGCTATCTCCCAGCCAGCGCGGAGGCCTCCTGTGAAGCATCCCGAACACATTCTTCATAGAAATAGAAACTGGATGTGGTTCCACCTGGTCCTCCCTCCTCAAATGGACTGCAGATCAGATGGAGGGGTCTGCTGCTCCCGAAAAAAAGGGCTGCCTCCTTGGAGAGAAGTGCCAGCAGCCACCCTTGCTCCATCCTGGCCGAGGCAACCACAGCTCCATGCTCCCTGGGTGTGGTGTGTCCACCCTCCAAAACCAGAAGAGGCTCCCAGTGTGGCCAGAGCACCGCAATGGACTCAGCCCTCCTGTTGCAGGCCCCTCCCACACCACTGGCTCCGCAGCAGAGAACCAGATGGACCTGGGCACATACTCCCACCCCACATTAATCTCCATGTAACTTCTTCCTCCTCTGTAACCTAAGTTATCTAAGTCACTTCAGTAGTGTCTGACTCTGCGACCTCATGGACTGTAGCCTGCCGGGCCCCTCTGTCCATGGGATTCTCCAGGCAAGAACACTGGAGTGGGTTGCCATTCTTTTCTCCAGGGGATCTTCCTGATCCAGGGATCAAACTTGCATCTCCTGCATTAGCAGGCGGGTTCTTTACTACTGAGTCACCTGGGAATCCTCCTCTGTAAAGTAGAGGCTAAAAAAACAACAAAAGCCTATGTCACAGAGCCGCTACAAAGATTAAATGAGAGATTTCGAGACAGATGCTTAGAATACTGCCTGGCACCCAGTAGGCACTTAATAAATGCTCATTTCCCTTCCACTTCCTTCCTCAACCAAAAACCTCAAGATTTTTCTCCCCACAAGGATTGACAGTAAGTTCCTATTCAACATATAATTGATGTTCTGAACTTAAACGCACGATTTTACAAGTAAACTTTTTAGATTTCATCTTCAGACAGGCAAACAAGCTAGATGTCAAGCAATTTTGAATTGGTTAAACATTGAAGACAGTTTTTCAAAGTCCAGTAGGGCACAGTTAAATAAATTGTTGTATGGTACAATATTGTTTGGGGCTTCCCAGCTGGCCCTAGTAGTAAAGAACCCACCTGCCAACACAGGAGACTCAGGTTCCATCCCTGGGTTGGGAAGACTCCCTGAAGAAGAGAATGGCTACCCCACTCCAGGATTCTTGCCTAGAGAATCCCAGGGACAGAGGAGCCTGGTGGGCTACAGTTCAGAGGGTCGCCAAGAGTCGGACACAACTTAGCAACTGAGCACATAGTATTCAGTAGCTTAAAAAAAAAAAAAGAATAGAGTATAACTGCAATTTCTGTCCTTTATCGAGCCCATCTTTGCATGAAATGTTCCTTTGGTATCTCTGATTTTCTTGAAGAGATCTCTAGTCTTTCCCATTCTGTTGTTTTCCTCTATTTCTTTGCAATGATCGCTGAAGAAGGCTTTCTTATCTCTTCTTGCTATTCTTTGGAACTCTGCATTCAGATGTTTATATCTTTCCTTTTCTCCTTTGTTTTTCTCTTCTCTTCTTTTCACAGCTATTTGTAAGGCCTCCCCAGACAGCCATTTAGATATTAAGAACAGATGGCAAGAATACACAGAAGAACTGTACAAAAAAGATCTTCACAACCCAGATAATCACGATGGTGTGATCACTGACCTAGAGCCAGACATCCTGGAATGTGAAGTCAAGTGGGCCTTAGAAAGCATCACTACGAACAAAGCTAGTGGAGGTGATAGAATTCCAGTTGAGCTATTCCAAATCCTGAAAGATGATGCTGTGAAAGTGCTGCACTCAATATGCCAGCACATTTGGAAAACTCAGCAGTGGCCACAGGACTGGAAAAGGTCAGTTTTCATTCCAATCCGAAAGAAAGGCAATGCCAAAGAATGCTCAAACTACCACACAATTGCACTCATCTCACACACTAGTAAAGCAATGCTTAAAATTCTCCAAGCCAGGCTTCAGCAATATGTGAACCGTGAACTTCCTGATGTTCAAGCTGGTTTTAGAAAAGGCAGAGGAACCAGAGATCAAATTGCCAACATCTGCTGGATCATTGAAAAAGCAAGAGAGTTCCAGAAAAACATGTATTTCTGCTTTATTGACTATGCCAAAGCCTTTGACTGTGTGGATCACAATAAACTGTGGAAAATTCTTCAAGAGATGGGAATACCAGACCACCTGACCTGCCTCTTGAGAAACCTATATGCAGGTCAGGAAGCAACAGTTAGAACTGGACATGGAACAACAGACTGGTTCCAAATAGGAAAAGGAGTACGTCAAGGCTGTATATTGTCACCCTGCTTATTTAACTTATATGCAGAGTACATCATGAGAAACGCTGGACTGGAAGAAACACAAGCTGGAATCAAGATTGCCGGGAGAAATATCAATAACCTCAGATATGCAGATGACACCACCCTTATGGCAGAAAGTGAAGAGGAATTCAAAAGCCTCTTGATGAAGGTGAAAGTGGAGAGTGAAAAAGTTGGCTTAAAGCTCAAGATTCAGAAAACAAAGATCATGGCATCCGGTCCCATCACTTCATGGGAAATAGATGGGGAAACAGTGGAAACAGTGTCAGACTTTATTTTTCTGGGCTCCAAAATCACTGCAGATGGTGATCGCAGCCATGAAATTAAAAGACGCTTACTCCTTGGAAGGAAAATTATGACCAAGCTAGGCAGCATATTGAAAGGCAGAGACATTACTTTGCCAACAAAGGTCCGTCTAGTCAAGGCTATGGTTTTTCCAGTGGTCATGTATGGAAGTGAGAGTTGGACTGTGAAGAAGGCTGAGCGCCGAAGAATTGATGCTTTTGAACTGTGGTGTTGGAAAAGACTCTTGAGAGTCCCCTAGACTTCGAAGAGATCCAACCAGTCCATTCTAAAGGACATCAGCCCTGGGATTTCTTTGGAAGGAATGATACTAAAGCTGAAACTCCAGTACTTTGGCCACCTCATGCGAAGAGCTGACTCATTGTAAAAGACTCTGATGCTGGGAGGGATTGGGGGCAGGAGGAGAAGGGGACGCCAGAGGATGAGATGGCTGGATGGCATCACTGACTCGATGGATGTGAGTCTGAGTGAACTCCGGGAGTTGGTGATGGACAGGGAGGCCTGGCATGCTGCGATTCATGGGGTCGCAAAGAGTCGGACACAACTGAGTGACTGAACTGAACTGATACCAAAATACCAACAGTACTCATCCCTAAGTTGTGGTCCTAGGTACTAATTTATTTTCCCCTTTATGTATTTATTTTCCTGGTGTTCTATAATGAGCATGTATTTATTTTAACTGAAAAAAAATTTTTTTAATTTCAGAGTTCTGCTTAACCTCAGCCTCCTAGCCAGTTGAGATGGTTCTGAATCCTGGTTCGGTCGTCCTCTGTGCTTGTTGTCCTGAACACCCACAGAA
Organism: Bubalus bubalis; assembly: GCF_019923935.1. Taxonomy (NCBI): domain Eukaryota; kingdom Metazoa; phylum Chordata; class Mammalia; order Artiodactyla; family Bovidae; genus Bubalus; species Bubalus bubalis. Next base: position 13,136,773 of record NC_059160.1, on the reverse strand, counting down.
CTGATAAGAGCACAAAGCCAGAAAAAAAAAGAGCCCTGTGACACATCACTAGAGACCTCGCCCCAGGGCGTCATGAGGTCGTACCAGGACACAGGGCGATCTTTCAGTCAGCTCCAAATCCCTCTTACCGCTCTTATCAGCCAGAACACACTCAATTCTCTTGAACCCAAGAAAATCCTACACCCAAGTTAGATTCTTTCCCCATGACTTGGTGAGTGAACGCACGCTGACTGCTAGCTTCCTCAAATTCATTTCTGAAGCGCCCCCTAGACCAAATGTTCAAACGTCTGACCTGGAATGTGGCAAAGGATCCATAGGAAGCACATCAACTAGTCTTGCCCTCTGTGTGTGTGTTAGTACTCAGTTCAGTTCAGTTCAGTCGCTCAGTCGTGTCCAACTCTTTGCAACCCCATGAATCGCAGCACGCCAGGCCTCCCTGTCCATCACCAACTCCCGGAGTTCACTCAGACTCACGTCCATCGACTCAGTGATGCCATCCAGCCATCTCATCCTCTGGCGTCCCCTTCTCCTCTTGCCCCCAATCCCTCCCAGCATCAGAGTCTTTTCCAATGAGTCAACTCTTCGCATGAGGTGGCCAAAGTACTGGAGTTTCAGCTTTAGCATCATTCCTTCCAAAGAAATCCCAGGGCTGATGTCCTTTAGAATGGACTGGTTGGATCTCCTTGCTCAGTCCTGTCCAATTCTTTGCCACCCTATGGACTGTAGCCTGCCAGGCTCCTCTGTCCATGGGATTCTCCAGGCAATAATACTGGAGTGGGTTGACACTTCCTCCTCTGGGGATCTTTCCAACCCAAGGATAGAACCTGTGTCTCCTGCGTTGGCAGGCAGATTCTTTACCATCTGAGCTACCTGGGAAGCCTTGCTCCTTAGAAGGGCTAAACCAGGACAACGTGGGTTGCCTTGCCATGTTCACCTCCTCCCACTGGTCGGGGCTCCTCCCAGAGCCCAGAAGTTTCTTTCAGGTCCCCAGAACCCGATCTGTGAGTAAGGCCACCTGAACTGAGGAAAAGCAAGTGGTCTGACTCACTTCTCCCAAAGCCGCCTTAGCTCTCTCCCAGGTCAGCTCTGCTCTTACAAAGATGAAGGCTAGATAAGAGTGCTTCATCTCCCAGAACATTCTGCCACCTGCTCTGGGTAGGATCTCCCTCTGCCTGTCCTGGTCGGAATAATCCCTCTCTGTCGTCCAGCTGACCCAGACCAGTTGCCTCCCCACCCAGACCTCTGCCCACTGCCCAGTCAACGATTACTCAAGGCTTAACGCCAAGGTGGCTGTCAGCCAGGAAGAAACAAGACTGGCCTTTTATCCCAGCCAGGCCCATTCACGCAGACATCCCATCCAGGGAGCTGGCAGGAAGGGAGGACCGTGGTTCTGGTGGGAGTGAGCTGGGCTTGCAGACCCCAGGGACACCTCTGCTGAGAAGACACTGAGTAGGAGGTTCAGCCAGAGTGGGCTTCAGCAGCCCAGGTCTCTGAGTCAACAGCCCCTGCAGAGAAGAGGCCCACCCTGTGTGGCAGTGGCCAGGCCCAGTGCCCTCTGCCCTGCCCCCAACGCCCTGCCTTTCCTCCAGGCCGGATGTGTATCCCCTCCCCCACGACAGTCACCCAGCTTCAGCACAGCTCCATTTCCTGCCCCTGGTGACTCCTCTGAAGTCCATTGTTCCCATGAAGTTTGGGTCAAAGGAAGCCGAGTCCCACCCATGGGGGCCCGCCCACCATGGGGGCCGCCCACCCCAGCAGGACACACAGCAGGGAGCTGGGCCCATCTCCCTGATGGGCAAAAGGCCAGAAGGTGTGGGCACCCTGGGGAGAAGGGGGCTGCAGTTCCAGTGGAAATCTTCCCAAAGGGCCAGTTGCAACAGCTGAGGCTCCAGGACCACACCTGGCAGCAGAGGGCTGTTGTTCAGTCACCAAGTCGTGTCCGACTCTTTGTGACCCCAGGGACTGTGGCATGCCAGGATTCCCTGTCCTTCACCAGCTCTCATCTCAAACTCATGTCTGTCAAGTCAGTGATGCTAACTAACCCCCTTCATGGATCACAGCTTTGTCATGGTGAAGGGGCTCATGTAACTCAGTGAAGCTATGGGTCATGCCATGCAGGGCCACCTAAGAGAGTTTTGACAAATCGTGGTCCACTGGAGGACGGAATGGCAAACCACTCCGTTATTCTTGCCCTGAGAACCCCATGGACATGAATAGTATGAGAGGAAGTGGCCAGAATCTCCTTGCTGTCCACATGGCAAAACCAGAAACGTAGGAAGAACTGTCATTTCAGGAGAGGTCAAGGCAAAGCTGGAATGAGATCCTAGAGCTGGAGGCTGTGCCAGCGACACAGCGCTGCCGCCACGTCCACCTGGGCCCCGAGCTGGTCACACCGCCGGGAGCGGGGAGCCGACAGCAGCTGTTCAGCTACAATTTCAGAGCCTGAAAGGGAGCTGTGGTCTCAGCCCCTGCCAGCAACAGGTCACAGGGGGCAAAGGCAGGCAGGCCACTCGGGCCCAACCTCGGCAGCAGGAAAGCCACCATGTCCTCCACTGCCACGCTCTGTGACAGTCACCCGTACAAGGCCGGGACGGAAGTCCAAGCCGGCTGCGCTCCGCATCCCAGGAGACCTGTCCCAGGAAGGACAGGATCGCTTCTCACCTGGCTAAGTGACCTGCGGGCCCAGGAGGAGAAAGGCGGGTGCATTTTAAAGACTTCTTGAGGGAACTCCCTGGCAGTCCAGTGGTAAAGATCCCGAGCTTCCACTGCAGGGAATACGGGTTCGATCCCTGGTCAAGGAACTAAGATCCCACATGACACCATTGCGGCAAAATAGGAAAAAAAAAAAAGGACCTCTTGAAGTCCCTGCCCCCTTCCAGAGGTCATTCTCAGGTTCCACAGTTCCTAAGGGAGTATTTCTGCCCAAACAAGCTTATCTGAGCCACAAGATGGGAGACATCCCCAGGCGGACTGCTCCAGACTCCACACCTGTTAGACCAAGCTGGCCAGTGGTCTGGGCATTGCGCCCCCCCAGAGCAGGAGAGAGAAGGCATCAGAATGGACCAGAGTGGAGCTCTAGTCCTAGCTCTGCCACTCGCCAGCAGTGAGACCTTAAGCAAGTTATGGTCCCACCAGGGCCTCAGTTTCTCATCTTGATATTTATTATTTTTAAATTTTTTATTGAAGTATAGTTGATTTGCAACATGATTTACAACGTTGTACTAGTTCCAGGTGTATAGCAAAATGATTCAAATATATATATATATCTTTTATATTCTTTTCCATTATAATTTATTACAAGATATTGAGTAGAGTTCCCTTTGCTACAGTAGGTACTTGTTTATCTATTTTATACATAGTAGTATGTATCTGCTAATCTCAAACTCCTAATTTATCCCTCCCCCACCCATTTCCACTTTGGTGACCGTAAGTTTGCTTTCTATGTCTGTGAGTCTATTTCTGCTTTGTAAATAAGTTTTTTTCTGCCATTTTTTTTTAGATTCCACGTGTAAGTGGTATCAGACAGTATTTGTCTTTGTCTGACTTACTTCACTCAGTATAAAAATGTCTGGTTCATCCACCTTGCTACAAATAGCATTATTTCATACGTAATACTTTTTATGGTCAAGTAATATTCCATTGCATATAGATCCCACATCTTCTTTATCCATTGATCCATCGATGGGCATTTAAGTGGCTTCCATGTCTTGGCTATTTATTGTAAATAGTGCTGCTATGAACATAGGGGTACATGTATCTTTTCTGATTATAGTTTTCTCCGGATATATGCCCAGGAGTGAGATAGCTAGATCATATACTAACTCTATTTTTAGTTTTTTTAAGGACTCTCTATACTCTTCTCCATAGGGAGTGCTTCCCATCTTTAGTACGAGGGGGTTTGGTGCTGACATTAGAGTTCTGTAACGTTTAGCAAGTTCACCCTGGGGCAAGGCAAGACTGGAATCTGAACACGGAGACCCTGTGCTGTTCAGTGACAAAGCCCAAACCCCACCTCCTGCTAGCTAGCCCGGTTCCTAAGCCCGAGACAGGAAACCTGTAGGGTTCAGCGCACAGCAAACGCTCGATCCATTTTGCTAAATAATCATGAATGACAGGGCAGCGTTTAGCAAAGGTGTTAGGAAATTTCCTGGATAAAGGGGTTCTGTGGTGAAATCGGGTTAGGAAACACTGGCTGCTCCTCCACTGTGCAGGTTGCTCTGCAAACACTGAATTTTCACCACAAAAATTTCTTGGATAGATGCTAATTACCCCTCCCACATTACTCATCAGGAAACTGAGCCCAAAGCCTTAAAGGTAGTAACTGTCAGGATTTATACCGTGCTATGTCTGACCCCAAACCTGAGTCCTTTCTACTACACCTATAGACCAGACACCCTGGAAGCCCCACCCACACACCTGACCTGAGCAGGTGAAGGAGGAGGTGGCTCCCAGCAGAATATCTGTGTCCTCAGGGTGGATGAAGGACCAGTGGGAGTCCCTACCCCTGAGGGCATCTCGGCCCTTCCTGGCAAGAAGCCCCGAACGTGATGCCCACAGCATTCTGTCATGGGATGAAGAGATAACTCAAGGATCAGTCTGTGGCCCCCATCCTCCTCACATGCTGTCAGTCTCAAACTTCTGCCCATCTCCTGGGCACTGGGGCTCTCACCCCACCCAGTTCCACCCTCTGAAATGTTTCCAGTGGTAAAACTCCAAAGGGAGAGAAAACAGAAAGCATAGCAGAAAGGAAGAGATGGGGAAACAGCTATCCAGAAGGGCCTCCCCACAGGTCAACCAAGTGACTCAGAGGCAGCCTTCCCCCCTAGGAGGGCAGGAAAACACCCTCCCTACATCCCAGTGCCTGGTGGTTCAGTCAGTCATCAAGAATGAGGGTCCTTCCATTTGACTCCCAGGCGGCTCCAAGGAGAGCTGGACCAGTAGTTCAATTCCCCTCTGTCCTTGGGGCCAACTTTAAAAGCACTGTCGAGACAAATACTGTATGATATCACTCACATGTGGAACCAAAAAATACAACTAGTGAATATAACACAGGACTCACACATATAGAGAGCCAGCTATTGGTTTCCAGTGGGGGAGTGGGGGGTGGAAGGAGCAAGGGGGTGGGGGTTGGGGGGGGAGGGCGGGTACAAACTATTGAGTGTCAGACAGGTACAAACTCAAGGATGTATTGTACAACACAGGGAGTATAGCCAGTACTTTGTTGTAACTGCAAACGGAAAGTAACTTTTACAAAATTTTTTTTTAATTTTTAATCAAAAAAATAAAAGCACTGCCTACACAAATCTCAAGATGCAAAATGAGCTCTTTCTGGGGGGAGGGTGTCCAACCCCTCCCACAAACATGCCCAAGTCTCACTATCAACAACCCACCCCATCACCAAAAGGCAAGAATCTCAGCTTCCCTAAACTTTCTACCAACGTGTTCCCTAAACTCTTCCAGGCAAGAACAAAACCGACCTCCACAGAAAGACAGCTGTCTGCGAGAGGCAGGTGTGCACAGCTTCCCTCCAGCTCCGCGGGTCCAGGGCGAATGAAGCCTGGGGACCACACAGCCCCACAGCCACCGCCAGCTCCTTGGGCACAGACACCACCAGAGACTCGGTGTCCTGCCCCCGCTCCTGCAGGGAGGGAGGACCGTCCCGCCCAGGAACAACATCCTCACGGGGGAAACACACACTGAGAGACGTGGCATCTCGCTAGTCCTCCAAGACACTCAGCTTACAGACAAACAGAGCTTTTCTGGGGGGGGAAAGGCGCTCCCGTTCAACACAAACAAACATGCTTCCTAGAAGGTAGGTGAGTCATGGGTGAGCAGGTATCACCCTCAGACACCCGGAGCTAAGGAGGCGGCACAGTCACACGCCACGTGAACTCATCACTGACCTGCCAGGTCTGGCCCCGAACCCCCTCTCCGCTCGACACACAAGTGCACCGAGGCGCGAGTCCCGGGTCTGCTCTCACTCCGGGGAAACGTTCGCTTCGGGCTGTGGAGCTCTGCCCTCCAGACTCACTGGCCTCCAGCACGGAACGCACCACGCTTCTCAAGTCCTGGGAAATGGGGACCTTTGGCGGAGGTCCTCTCCGCTCTCGCAAAGCCTCGGCTTGAAATCGCCAAGACACCCTTTCCAAGCCCGAGAGGCGCCCAGCAGAAGAGAGGCGCGGGCGCTAGGTCTCTTTTCGGCCGCCGGCGACCTGGGCTCGGCCTCCAGTCTTTTCGGCTCCGCGCGCTCCCCTTACTCCTGGCCCTTGCGCCCACCCCAGCCTCGCGGTTCGCGCGACTCCACGTGCCCGGCTCGCCCCTAAGTCCGATCCCGGGTGAGAGCTCCTCCCGCGCAGCCGTCTTACCGGTCCCAGGGTGCGAGGAGGTGGGCGGGTACGCGGAGCCAGCCCCGCGGCTCTTCCAGCCGCGGCTCCGCTGAGGTCCGGAGAGGCGGGCGAGGGCGCTGCAGAGACAACGCGGGGTCAGCGAGCGGAGACCCGGGCTCCGGCCCCGGGCCGACCGGCTGGGCGGGGATGAAGGCGGATCGCGGGACGGAGCCGACTCCGCGCGGGCCCAAACCCAGCTCGCCCCGCCCGGCGCGCGGTACTCGGTGCGCGGTGTCCGGTGCGCGGTGTCCAGCGCGCTGTGGCCGGTGCGCGGAGCGGGGCGGAGCAGAGGGAGGAGTTTTCCCAGAAGGGGACTGACGGGAAAGCACAGGCGATCCCTATTCCTGGCGGGGTGAGTCAACGGGAGAGGAAGGGAGCTGGGGGAACAGAGCGCGCGCGGGAGGGCGGAAGGGAGGGAAGCGGGAGAGCGGAGACGGGAGAGGGGGACTGCGGGCCCGGCGCGCAGGTCCCAGGCGGGAAGGAAAGAGCGCCCGCGGCGCGGCCGAGGGGCGCGGCGGCCGGGCCACTCACCTGGGGGACGCGGCAGCGCGGCGGAGCCGGGAGCTGCGGGTTCTCCCCGCCCCCGGCCTGGGGTTTGAAAGGAGGAAGCCTGGAATGCGCGGAATGAGGGCTGGAATGAGATGCGCGCGGTCGAGGGCGGGAGCTGGAGGGAGTGGCGGCCCAGCCCCGGGCCCTCGGGGAGGAGACTGGGACGCGGGGAGGGGCCGCGGGCTGGGCGGGCCGGGGGCGGCCGCGGGGACCCTCGGCTGTGACCTCGGCATCCGGCTCCGGCCGGGGCCATCGCCCGGCACACGTGCTTCCCCTTTGATCTCAGCCCCGACTCTCCTCCTCCTCCCCAGGCCCGGGTTCCCGCCCCTCCCGGCCAGTCCCCAGCTCTCTGCCGAGGCCGGAACCCTTGATCCCGACCCTACGGGCCGGGCTCTGGCCTCGCGCCCGGCCTCCTGCTCGCCTCTCCCTCCGCGCCGGCCCCGAAAGGCCTGGCAAGGGCGGGCGTGCAGCGCGCGGGCATCTGCGCCCTTCTTCCCTACGGCGCCCATCCACCTGGGACTCTGGTCCGGGGCCCAGCACACAGGAGCTCCGCGCGCCCACAGGTGCCCTCCCCGCAGGGTCTTTCGGCCGCTTCCCTCCGCCCGGCGCCGGCCTGCATCGCTGTCACGGCTGAGAGCCGCACACGAGGGGAAGGGATACCAGTGTGGCGTGGCCGGAGACGCGTCTAACCCTGATCCCGCGTCTGTCACTCGCCCACCGGACACTGTGGAACAGCGAAGGATAAGACCTCAGCACTTGCCCTCTCAGAGCTTATCATCGAGCTGGGAAGACTCGATCTATTGTGGAGCATCGCCAGAAAGTGGGGAGTCTGCGTCTTAAATACGCCAGGATGGGTTTAGCGATTAGGTTTGTTTTTTGGTGTTTTGTTTTTGTTTTTAAGTCTTCAGAAGCTACTGGCTTGACACAGGGTGCAATCACAGACCTCAGTCACCCTTCTTGCTGGGAGGTTGAAATCAGAGGACTTTTATCTTTTTCCAAAACTCAGGTCCAACCTCCCTGGAGCCTTATTGCTTAACCCTGTGCTGTAGTGGGTGTCCAGATCTTACCTCCCTTACCAAAGAGAAACTTCCTTAGAGACAGACTAAATGTCCGATTTATCTTATCTTTCACCCAGCTCCAGCTTGGTGCCTGGGATAGATAAGTGTATAATAAATATTAAGTTAAAAATGAAAAAGCAGAAAGCTACTGCCACAGAAGATAAAAGAAAGTGCTACAAATGCTGAAGTTCCTTCCAAGAGAGATGTTCCAATGGTGTGTGTGTTTTTAATAATTTTATTTCTTTAATTTTGGCTGTGCCGAGTCCACTGCACGGGCTTTTCTCTACTAACTGCAAGCAGGGGCTGCTCTCTAGTTGCAGTGAGCAGGCTTCTCATTGCGGTGGCTTCCCTTGTTGCGGAGCACGGGCTCTAGGGCTCAGTAGTTGTGGGGTGCGGGCTCTAGAGCACAGGCTCAGTAGTTGTGGCACACAGGCTTAGTTGCTCCGCGGCATGTGGGATTTTCCCAGATCAGGGATGGAACCCCTGTCTCCTGCATTCTATCAAACTCTTTACCACTGAACCACAGGGAAGCCCCCAATGGTGTTTTGAGCATCACAGCATCACTGACAAAGTATCAAGTCTCCTGAGGTGGAGACTTTGAAGGAAACAGGTCTTCAGTTCAGTTCAGTTCAGTTGCTCAGCCGTGTCCGACTCTTTGCGACCCCATGAATCGTAGCACGCCAGGCCTCCCTGTCCATCACCAACTCCCGGAGTTCACCCAGACTCACGTCCATCGAGTCAGTGATGCCATCCAGCCATCTCATCCTCTGGCGTCCCCTTCTCCTCCTGCCCCCAATCCCTCCCAGCATCAGAGTCTTTTCCAATGAGTCAACTCTTCATATGAGGTGGCCAAAGTACTGGAGTTTCAGCTTTAGTATCATTCCTTCCAAAGAAATCCCAGGGCTGATCTCCTTCAGAATGGACTGGTTGGATCTCCTTGCAGTCCAAGGGACTCTCAAGAGTCTTTTCCAACACCACAGTTCAAAAGCATCAATTCTTCGGTGCTCAGCCTTCTTCACAGTCCAACTCTCACATCCATACATGACCACTGGAAAAACCATAGCCTTGACTAGACGGACCTTTGTTGGCAAAGTAATGTCTCTGCTTTTCAATATGCTGTCTAGGTTGCTCATAACTTTCCTTCCAAGGAGTAAGCGTCTTTTAATTTCATGGCTGCAGTCACCATCTGTAGTGATTTTGGAGCCCAGAAAAATAAAGTCTGACACTGTTTCCACTGTTTCCCCATCCATTTCCCATGAAGTGATGGGACCGGATGCCATGATCTTCGTTTTCTGAATGTAGAGCTTTAAGCCAACGTTTTCACTCTCCTCTTTCACTTTCATCAAGAGGCTTTTTAGTTCCTCTTCACTTTCTGCCATAAGGGTGGTGTCATCTGCATATCTGAGGTTATTGATACTTCTCCCGGCAATCTTGATTCCAGCTTGTGCTTCCTCCAGCCCAGCGTTTCTCATGATGTACTCTGCATATAAGTTAAATAAGCAGGGTGACAATATACAGCTTTGATGTACTCCTTTTCCTATTTGGAACCAGTCTGTTGTTCCATGTCCAGTTCTAACTGTTGCTTCCTGACCTGCATATAGGTTTCTCAAGAGGCAGGTCAGGTGGTCTGGTATTCCCATCTCTTTCAGAATTTTCCACAGTTTATTGTGATCCACACAGTCAAAGGCTTTGGCATAGTCAATAAAGCAGAAATAGATGTTTTTCTGGAACTCTCTTGCTTTTTTGATGATCCAGCAGATGTTGGCAATTTGATCTCTGGTTCCTCTGCCTTTTCTAAAACCAGCTTGAACATCAGGAAGTTCACGGTTCACATATTGCTGAAGCCTGGCTTGGAGAATTTTGAGCATTACTTTACTAGCGTGAGATGAGTGCAATTGTATGGTAGTTTGCGCATTCTTTGGCATTGCCTTTCTTTGGGATTGGAATGAAAACTGACTTTTTCCAGTCCTGTGGCCACTGCTGAGTTTTCCAAATTTGCTGGCATATTGAGTGCAGCACTTTCACAGCACATCTTATTTGCATATAAATTCTGGTCTGTTTGTTAACTAATGCAACACGTCAGGGCTTGGTCACAGCTCATCCACATGAAACATATCTACAGCTCAGGACAACAAGCAGGCACTCAGTGAGGCACAAATGGTAAGCACTGGCTACTTAGTATAATAACCATTTGTTGAGTGACTGTGAGCTTTGAGCCCCGTAGAGGAACCCAAGGGAAGGCTCAGAAAATCCAAGTTATAGAGGTGACTTGTGACCTAGATCTTGCAGGATAAATGAGAAATTGCTGAATTGAGTCTGGACGACTCAGGAAGGCTGGTGGTCTGTACTTGGGTGCGGGGCTTGGGGGGCGCGGGGGAGGGGGCGACGGTGGTGGGAGGAGGGGGAGGAGGTTAGGAAAAGTCTGGTAAACAGGAGTGGCTGCAGAACAGAAGGCAGGGAGGATGGATTGCAACAGCAGTGTCAGCTATGTTGTTTGGTATTGTTTCTATTCCTTTTTTTTTTTTTAATTTAAATTAAAAAAAATTAATTGTTAAAGTTTTTTCAACCCATATTATGTGTGCTCAGTTGCTTCTGTTGTGTCTGACTCTTTGCGATCCTATGGACTGAAGCCTGCCAGGCTTCTCTGTCCATGGGATTCTCTAGGCAAGAATACTGGAGTGCATTGCCATGCCCTCCTCCAGGGGATCTTCCTGACCCAGGGATCGAACTCATTCTCCTGGGTGTCCTGCATTGCAGGCAGATTCTTCACCACTGAGCCACTGTGTTAATAAATTTTTTTCCAATCCATATTATGGTCACAGTTAAATTATCCATGTGATACTGTGTTAAACAAATTCAGCCACATCCATGTGACAGTATTCTTTAAACAAGATTTTTAAAAATAAACCCGAAAAACATTCTTGATATAATAAGTGGAAAAGCAGATTAAAAAAAGTGTATATAGGATGATCCTGGGTTTTTTTTAATTTTTTATTTTATATTGGAGTATTGCTGATTTACAGTGTTATATCCTGTTTTTGAAAAATAAATTGAAAGGTATTTTCGAGTGATTATCTCTGACAGGTTGAAGATTAAGGGGCTTTCTTTGTCATTTTGTTATTATTTATAACAAATGTACTTCTTTTATAATGGGGGGGTAGTGGGTGAGATGTGACTGGAACTATATGCCTAAGTGAAAAAAAGTGAATGTGAAAGTCACTCTGTCTTGTCCCAACCCTTTGCAACCCCGTGAACTGCATGTAGCCTACCAGGCTCCTCTGTCCATGGGATTCTCCAGGCAGGAATACTGGAGTGGGCTGCCATTCCCTTCTCCAGGGCATCTTCCTGACCCAGGGATCGAACCTGGGTCTCCTGCATTGGGAATGTGGAGTCTTAGCCACTTTTTCATATGTCTAACCCTGCCCTAATTTTTCCATATCTTAAAAAAAGACAAAACCATGACTGGATTTAATAGCCTAATATGAAGCTGACCAGGGCAGAATCAAGAGATTATTGCCTAGTCTTTAGGTCAGAGGAACATGCACTACTTTGGAGATGCCCCTAAAGCATGCCCCTCACCCTCGGCTTAAAAGTAGCATGCTGCTGACTTGGTGCTGGAGTGTGAGTGCTGGGACTCTGGGTCCTTTGCTTTTTTAAAAGTGTTTAGTTATTTGTCTGCACCCAGTCTTATGTGCAGCACATGGATCTTTAGTTGTGGCATGTAGGATCTAGTTCTCTGACCAGGGGTCGAACCCGGGCCCTCTGCATTGGGAGCAGGGAGTCTTAGCCACTGGACTCCCAGGGCAGTCCCCAGCCACTATCCTGTATTTCCTTTTGCTTTTTTTCCTTACGAAGACTCTTCACTCCATACCATCTCAACTGCATTGTGTATTGAAGGGCAAAACAGTCCAACTTTTATCAAAGCTGCAAGCTTTCTTTTCCCCTATAGAACAAAAGCAGTCTGTAATTTGAAAAGTATAGCATTAGTCCTGTTATCTCTTCATCAAAGAGAAATGTGGACAAGCTAGACTCCAGGTCTACCATGGAGGGGACAGTATGTGCCAGGAGCTGACTTGTGCTTCCTCCCCCAACCCCCAATCCATCCATTGAAGTCTTAATCCTCAGTACATCAGAATGGGATTGGATATGGAGACATCTTTAAAGAGGTGATTAAGTTAGAACGAGGTCTTTAGGTTGGCCTAATCCAACTTGCCTGGATCAGGGCCCTTCCTAATCTTCTTTGTAAGAAGAGATTAGGATGAAGACTTCTCACAGAGGAAGGACCATGAGGACATGGAGAGAGGATCCATCTCTAAGCCAAGGAGAGGGGCCTCAGGAGAAACCAAGCCTGCCTACACCTTGACCTTGAACTTGCATCCTCGACAACCGTGAGGGATAAATTTCTGTGTAAGTCACCCCTTCTGTGGTATTTTGTCACGGCAGCCCATGCAAATGAATGCGGTATCCAGACTGAAACAAGATGCTTGGTTTCTGGAGCCCAGAGGTGAAGCTTTCTCCACACAGTTCTTCAGAAATTTCTCTGAGGGTCCCAGAGCATCGTTAGGATCCAATATTCGGGAGCTTCCTGGAAAAAAACTCAGAAGGGAGGAAAGGCTTCCTCCAGCCTTACTGTTAAGAGTTTCATTTTCAGTGACTCTGATATTTTGAAGATGAAAGGCAACAGAAGTCACGTGTTATGTGATTACTGGGGAGTTTGAACAATCACAGTTCGTCCAAGACTAATTATGACCCTGGGGACACTTAGGCATCTGAACCTCAGTCTCCTGTCACTCGGGTTTCCATCCCACAAGGACTGAGCATGGATAAGGTCCTTGGCACTGTACCAGGTAGGCACTAGCGATGCACAGATGTCACAGCCCTGCCCTGCAAGCTGCTGACATTCTACTGGGGGAGCTGGACAAGCGCCACTTCCACTGGGAGGACACTTGGTGAGCAGAGGTTACATTTTCAGAACCTGAGGTTGAAACTTCTATGGACCCACATTCTCTGACAGAACATTCTAGAATGATGAAGTGTTCTTTATCCACACTGTCCAGTATGATAGGCACAAGCCACGTATGGCTACTGAGCCCTTGAAATGTAACTAGTTGACTAAATTTTAATTTGAATAGTTCCATGGGACTAGCAGGGACAGTTAGAAAGCACAGCTGGGCACCATCCAAAAGGAGATGCTCAACCAGCAGGTAGATGGCACCTGCAGAGTGAAGAGGAGAACTTGGGACTGTGGGAGACGCCAAGCGTAGTAATGCCAGGGGAGTTAGTGAGTTACTTATTACAGTAAATAACGGGTCCCTGCAGCACTGTATATACTTAAAGCACACTGATACAATTTCTCAGTGCTCAAATTGTACATGCATGGGGGACTGTTTCGGAGAAGTCAATGGCACCGCACTCCAGCACTCTTGCCTGGAAAGTCCCATGGACGGAGGAGCATGGTAGGCTGCAGTCCATGGGGTCGCTAAGGGTCGGACACGACTGAGCGACTTCACTTTCGCTTTTCACTTTCATGCATTAGAGAAGGAAATGGCAACCCACTCCAGTGTTCTTGCCTGGAGAATCCCAGGGACGGGGGAGCCTGGTGGGCTGCCGTCTATGGGGTCGCACAGAGAGTCGGACACAACTGAAGTGACTTAGCAGAAGCAGGGGGACTATTTAAAAACATTACAGTACTTCCCTGAGTGAATGAAATACTGTAGCATACAAACAGGTACATGCACATCTCAGAGACACTGCAGGCTCAGTCCCAGACCACCGCAATGCGGCAGATATCAAAATAAAGGGAGCCACACAAATGTGGGGCTTTCTCAGTATATACAGTAAAAGTTATGTTTATACTATACAGTAGCCTGGTAACTACTAGCATTATGTCTAGAAAACAATGCTCATACTTTGATTTTAAAATATTTTATTGTTAAATGATAATCGGCATCTAACAACACAAGGTTGCCACAAAACTTCAATTTGTGTAAAAAAAACACACACACACACACACAAAAACAGTGTCAACAAAGCATAATAAAGCAATAAAATGAGGTATGCCTCTATAAGGAAGGACTGTATTTATTGATATGGAAACATCTCCAGGATATATTAAATGAAAAAAAGCAAGCTACTGAACCAAGTCCTGATGCTGGGAAAGATTGAAGGCAGGAAGATAAGGGGGCAGAAGGATAGAAAATGAGATGGTTGGATGGCATCACCGGCTGGATGAACATGAGTTTGAGCAAACTCCAGGAGTTGGTGATGGACAGGGAAGCCTGACACGCTGCAGTCCATGGGGTCGCTAAGAGTCGGACACGACTGAGCGACTGAACTGAACTGGACTGAACCAAGTATGTGATATGCTACCTTTTGTGCACAAAGATTGGGAGATTACAAATACATTTTTATTTTTGCATGAAGGAACACTGGAAAGATACACTGGAAACTAAAACTGGTCAACTGTGGGAGTACGGCAGGGCGAGAGCAACAGAAGAAGCGGGCAGGGGTGGGAGGAGGCTTTATTGTATAAACACTGTTTGAACCACATGAAATCATTAGTATTTAAAATTTGTATCCATATGTGACACAGGCTAATATGAGACTGACCAAAGGCAAAACCAGGACGTATTTCTAAGGGCATCCTTCTGTCTTACCCTGACTGAGTCCACACTAGGCACGCATCAGTTCAGTTCAGTAGCTCAGTCGTGTCTGACTCTCTGTGACCCCATGAATCGCAGCATGCCAGGCCTCCCTGTCCATCACCAACTCCCGGAGTTCACTCAGACTCACGTCCATCGAGTCAGTGATGCCATCCAGCCATCTCATCCTCTGTCGTCCCCTTCTCCTCCTGCCCCCAATCCCTCCCAGCATCAGAGTTGACTCATCTTTTCCAATGAGTCAACTCTTCACATGAGGCAGCCAAAGTACTGGAGTTTCAGCTTTAGCATCATTCTTCCAAAGAAATCCCAGGGCTGATCTCCTTCAGAATGGACTGGTTGGATCTCCTTGCAGTCCAAGGGACTCTCAAGGCATGCATCAGCACCCTAGAGATTCCATCTAGACCCACTCTTCAAAGCTTGATCTAAGTCCCAGCCCCCTCTGCCTGTCACCCTTCTTTCCTCTCAGAGCATCCTTCCTTCCTGACTTCCCTGCCCCCAAACTGCAGAAGAAAGGGAACTACTGATTATTCTTGGAGTCTCTGAAAAATCACAAGGGACAGAATCTAGGTGGATAGTACTTAACCAGATGTTAAAACCTCAAGGTTTGAGAACCACTAGATTACACCACCATGTGTAATAAAAAGTTGGAACAGACCACGTAAGTCCCACTTCCACCCTGACCCCCACCAGCTCCGTCCTCCACGTGGCTCACTCTTCTTGCGCCTGGGCTCCTGGGTCTCAGCTTGGCCCTATGCATGGGAGAGTGGGCCTGATAGACAGAAGGACTCGGCAAAGCCAGAGAAGACCACGGAGGCCTACTTCGTATTTGAAATACTTCAGAAACTTGCATTAATCTCAGGGCTTTTTTTTTTTTTTTTTTTTTTGGCATGGGCTGTTCCTTCAAGCAGGAGAAAGTGAAAGTGTTAGTCGCTCAGTTGTTTTCTACTCTTTGCGACCCCGTGGACTGTAGCCTGCCAGGCTCCTCTGTCCATGGAATTTTCCAGATAAGAATACTGAGGGAGGGGTACAAAGTCAGGAAGGCAAGGTAAGCTCAGGTCTGAGACCACAGTAGGAAGGTTTAGCTCCCTAGTTAAGTCATGCCGCTTTCCTTTCCTTGGGCCATAGTCCCTGGAAAACTTAATGAGCATTTATAAACCATTTTGTGTAACTGCATGGCTAAAAAAAAATCAACTGAGATGCATTATTCCATTGGTAAAAAGACACTAGTGAAAATGAGAACATTGATATCTGCCTAGGCATTTGGTGCCGAGGCCCAGGCGTTCTGCCTGGAGTCCGTCCACTGTCTACCCTCCAGAAACGCTACTGTCCCCAGAGCTTCTAGAGTCCTGTTGATGCCGAAGCACAGAGTGCCTAGAAAGCACAGGACAATAGGGTCTGGGCCTTGGAATCTGTGCTCCTCACGTTACTGCACTTGTAACATGCCCCCTGGGTCAGCAGGTGGTGCTAGGGAGCCGCCCACGGTTTAGGGAGGTGCTCAGACTCTTTGCAGCCCCCTGGACTGTTAACCCACCAGGCTACTTTGTCCATGGTTGCCATTTCCTACTCCAGGGCATCTTCCCAACCCAGGGATGGAGGGATGGAACCCGTCTCTTGTCTCCTGAACTGGCAGGCGGATTCTTTACCACTAGCACCACCTGGGAAGCCCGGTGGCTTAGGAGGGCTTGCCTGAAAACTTTACAGACAGTGCCCCGCCCCCCAAACTGAGTTTGTGCAGAAGGGAAGAGCCGTGAGACTTGGAGAGCACACACTGACTAAGACAGCTAGCTGATAGAGCCGGGGGAAAGGGGCAAACTAGGCCATGTGCCCTTGGCCAAGAAATGTGTGAGGCCAGCCCATGCAGAAGGGAGCTGGAGGCTGAGGGGGGCCAGTTCTCAACATCCATGGGTTTTCTCCAGGAACAGTTGTGGCTAGTGGTTGGGAAGCGGCTTCCTCAGTTGCAGGGTCATGCCCTTCCCCAGGTGTGCTCCCCACAGTTCAGACTCCCCTCTCCAGGTTTCTCCAGCTACAAACAGCGGAACAGCCGACAGCCGCTGTGCACGGAGGAGAGAACCAGAGTACATGACTGAAAACACGCTGTAGGGTCTTGGGTGACTGTGGGTGTGGGCAAGGAGGACTGGGCTCACTCGAGGACAGGAGAGCCTATGTTAGTAACTCTAACCCCTCAATCTACAGGAGAGGCAAATCCCTGGCAGAAGAGCCAGAACCCAGGGACTCTGCCCGATTTGACCATCGTTTTATTTCTGTACCCATGTTTCTATCTTAAGGCAGTGAACTGATGCTCATTAACTTATTTCTCTCACCTACTAACCTTCCTCTCAAAAAGAGCCTTGTGTAGAGGGACGGGATGGGGTGGGAGGTGGGAGGTTCAAGTGAGAGTGGACATATATATACCTATGGCTGATTCATGCTGATGAATATGATGGAAACCAACATGAAATTATCCTTCAATTTAAAATAAATTTTAAAGAGCCTTTTGCAGGCTTATTCAGATGTTTGAAAATCACCTGCTGGTATCTTTCATATCAATGACCACTGATACTATTCTTGGCTATTGAAAAGTGTATAATACTGGGTCACAAATAACCTGTTTGGCCAAAAAAGAGAAATCAAGTGAAAAAGAAAACGCAAGCTGTACACATCAGACTGGCCCCAGCCCTCACCATAATGTGACTCTTCTTCTACGGGACTCATCCTGTGATCCTAAGAGCAGGACGGCCTCGCCAGGACTTGTGAACATACTCCTTTTAACTTGTCTGTAGAAGGAAGCCTTAAATGTGACCACTGAGAACTGAGAGAGTCCCTTCATTCTGTTTTTTTCTGCTGGCAAATCAGGAAGGTGACCCAAGAGGCTGACGGTGAAGGCACCACCCTGTGGGCCCCCTGTCTCAGTTCCATCGTCTTGTCTTTTGGGGCCCCAGTCTCAGTCTCAGCTCCACTATCTGTCCTCTGGGCGCCCCCAGTCTCAGCTCCATCGTCTTGTCCTCTGGGCCCCCTCAGTCTCAGCCCATCATCTGTCCTCTGGGGCCCCTCAGTCTCAGCTCCATCATCTTGTCCTCTGGGGCCCCTGTCTCAGTCCCAGCCCCATCGCCCATCCAGGAAACGCCCAGTGTCGTGCATGTGATGACTCCTCAGACCCCTGCTCTCCTGTGATGGAAACTCACAGTGAGACTCACTTGGCTTCAAAGAACTGACTAGTTCACGGCTGCCTAGCAATGAAACTATCATGACAGATGTGATGGAAAGAGCCATGCGAGGGATGGGGGGGTCTGAAAGAATGGCAACACTCACATTTTTATAGAAATCATTTTTTATTTCTGTAGCATACAAAAAGTATAAATATGTAAAACCGATCACCTGTACACTTGAGCAGGAAGGACAGGAGGCCGGGGTGTGTCTGCGCCAGAGTGGGGGCAAGAGGCAGGTCAGATCAGCCGCCCCCCAGGTCCCTCCCCCCCCGGATACTTCATATCCCCCACTGGAGGCAAGCGAGCAGCCTCAGGACAGGCCAGCGGGGAGAGGGCACCTGAGGACCGAGGCACTTAAGGGACGCAGCCTGAGATGACCGCCGGGTCAGGACAGAGCAGTAGACGTGCAAGTGGGGTGAGCCATGGGTCGGCTCACCCCCAATCTCTTTCCTTCCACTGCTTTCAATGTGGAGCAGGGACAGGAAGCAGGGACAGAAAGGATGTCCATGTAAGGAAACAGAAGGAGCAACAGAGGCTGCCGCCCAATCGCAGGCTGGCAGACAGGCCTGGGAGTGACCGACGCCAATGCGGAGCTCACAGCACTCCTGAGCCTCAGGACACGGGTGCCCGAACAGGCTGTAAACCGGCAGCAGAGCCATGCAATTTGTTGGGAGAGGCTAATAATCTGAACAAAATAGCAGAACGCTTACAATCTGTGAGCAGAAGCGACAGAACGTGACCTGGCTGGGGGAGCCGGGCCTTGGGGCTCACGACACGTGCGCTGAGAAGAGGCCTGAGCGTCCTTGCCCTGGACAGTGACAATGGCAGTTACACGCCCGCACGGCTCCTCCCTCCCACGGGGCAGCAGGCGTGTCTGCAGGTGGCTCCAGGGTAACCCATCCAGGGAGGTGCTCGGGGCTGAGAGTTGTGGAGGCCACGTCAAAGCCTCTCAGTCATGACCAGACCAGGTCAGGTCCCCTCTGAAGTTCACGCTTCCAGCCTAAACCACGATTAAGACAATTTGTAAATTTCTCGTATCCCTGATCACAAATCAGGCCACAGCCACCCTGACTGAGACAGGAGCCAGTCAGCCAGCCTTGAGGGAAGAGGGGACCGTGATCAGGTGACTCCTGAACCCCCGAGTGGAGCGGCTGGCTCTGGGGAATGGGCGCCATACTCCCCCCACCCCACCCCTGCTGCTGCTGCTACTAAGTTGCTTCAATCTCGCCGGACTCTGTGCGACCCCTGCCCCCTGACAAAAGACAGCAGGGAGCGAGCACTCCTCCTGGGGCCCCTCCCCCATGGGTGAGGCAGGTGTTAGGTGGACTTGGAATAACCACTGATGGTAAATGATACTCTGCAAACCGCTGTGGGCAGGACACGGGAAAGGCTACGTCGCAGCGGACAAGGCTAGCAGACAAGGCCTCAGCTGTGACCTGCACTCCTGGAGGGAGTCGTCCCCCCAGGTGCTCTCGTGACCACAGGCCCATTATGGAAGACCGTCAGGCCCAGGGTGGTACAGAGACCCTGGAACCTGGGGACAGTCACATCTCCATGGATGAACCGGCCATTTTCAGAAAAAGTCTGCAGACCTGGAGACTGAAGGTCACTGAGGTAACTATCCCACTCTGAGAAGATCTGCAGGAAAGGGGAGTCAAGCTGATTCTGGCTGCAAATTTCCAAGAACAAGACTCTTGACGGCTGGGCGATAACATCAGATCACTTCTGTACTCTGCAAAACCTCTCACCCGAGTTGAGCCGTGATCCCTGACCAGGGCTGTGTGACCAGGGAGTAGGGGTGTGCAAACATATATGTGCGTGCACACGTATGTGAATCCACACACATCTACACACACACTTCCAGGGACCGCTCCACAGGGGCAGCCTGTCACTTTGGGTGTCCTGGGGCGAGAGTGCCCTGCTCCGGCCGCTCGGCCTCACTCGCAGGCCAGCTTGCTGTCGAAGCTGGAGAGCCCGATGGCAAAGGCCTGGAGCGCGCAGAGCGGGTAGTTGTAGTCCAGCGTGAACACGTCGTCGGCCACGCGTCCAAACTGCATGACTATGTAGTCAGCTGGAAGCAGAGGGCAGGCACATCAGCGGGGGAGGCACTTCTACCCGGAAGGGCCCACTTTAGATACGGAGACAAACCTTCCACACAGGTCAGTGATCCCAGCCTCTTTAAAATGGGAATCCCTCAGGACGATGGAAAGAGGCATGACCAAGAGTGCCCGCTCCCCGCCACCCCAGGCTCTACTATGATCCACTCCAGGGAAGGAGCTGCCCAGGGCAGAGCCAGAGGAGGGGACGGTGAAGAGGAGCCCGCCAGGCACAGCACAAGCTCCGTGGGCCCAACTGGACTCGCCCAGAACCTTCACTGAGGAAGGAAGGGTCTGTGCCCCTGCCTCACACTGCCTCCCCCGGACGTCTGTCTCACTTCTGCCCTCCACATAGTGACTCACAATGCAGCTCTGTCTTTCCAAAGGAACCATTTCTTTCTTAAACCACTTTTTCCTGAGTGTAACTTCCTACCAAACAAGGGAAATGCTCATTTCCGAATCTCGCCAGAATACCCTTCTCCCTGGGGGCTTACGGTCGCTGTCGTGGACGATCTGGAAGTTCTTCACAGACGCCTGAGTGACCCGGCCATGGAAGTTCAGGACGTAGGACTGGGTGTCATCGTTCCAGACCGGGGACTTGTTGTGCAGCTCGATCAAGTTCTCCATGGCTTTGTTCTGCCATTTTGAAAGCAAGCTCTCATGGTCCTGCAGGAAAGGGGTCTGTGCTGAGAGCCAGGGGAGACCACCCCTCCTCTACCCTGTGCAGGGGCGGGCAGAGGAGGGGCCTACTTTCTCCATTTCAGAAAACAGAACAGAAAGTCAAAGATTAAGCCAGGTTTTCTGGATCCTTAGAGAATCACTAGCAGTTCTCTTTGCAGAGTAAGTGGCCGCAATCAACTGCGTGAGTGAGTGCAGGTGCCCGGAGTCTGGAGCGACGGCTCTCTGGAGAGGGGCCGGTCGCCACACCGGGCTCTGGTGGGAACAGGAGTCTCTCCTACTGACTTTGTCTGCATCACGGTCTTATGTTTAGGGTCCTCTGCTGATTAAATATGTATACCTACAGCTGATTCATGCTGATATATGGCAGAAACCAACACAATATTGTAAAGCGATTATCCTTCAATTAAAAATAAAGACATTAAAAACAAATACGCTCTTACTTACATTTCGTGGCTGAAAAGGAATCCGTTCATGATTCATATTCATCCCAGGGATGATCACAGACATTTTCCTCGGGCCTTTAAATCCAAGTACATTTGTCTCCTAGAAGACAGGGAAATAAGCAGGAACTTGAAACAGAAAAGAAAAAGCGATGCCATTCTTAACACAAGGCTGCTGGGCACGCGCAACGTCCACAATGTGGAGAGCACTAAAACCACTCAATTACTTCATTGTAGGTAAACGAAGAGAGATGGGGAGTCAAGACCAGGAAAATACTACTGTTTCCTCTTTCTAACCTACTTTGAACATTTGAATTTAAAGCAGATTCTATTATCTAGAAACCTTACTCTTCCTCTTTAGCCTGAAGTGAAATTTAAGACAATTTTGAGCAAACTCCCCAGTTTTATCATCATCAATAAATATCTATTTTCCAACTAAGGACATGGCACTATATGATACACAGGGAGAATTACAGTTTAACTAAGGCCTGTACTTGGAAGTAAAAAATTAAAATGCCTGTCAAGCAAGGCAGATTATACATGAATAAGTACATTAAATATGTGGATGTGTGTATATTTACATATATATATACATGCATATTAAAGTCATGCATAGTTAAAATATTTCATTGATTCTGAAGCTAAGAGAAAACATGCCATGGCTTATAAAGGGTTAAATCAAATGATTCTCAGTCACACAGATAAAAATCTCATGGGAATCAAATGATGAGATTAATTCCAACTGAACAAAAGCTGAGACTCTAGGATCAAAGCAACAACTGAGTCGGGTTAATTTCTTCTCGCTTCTCTGACTCTGCATGCCCTCTACACGGTGGGTCCGGGTTTGTGTAGAAACAGCAGTGAGCGGGAGTTTACAAAGTGGTCAGAGAAGGATGAGAAGCATGATGAGGGTCGCTCACAGGGTGCGAGAGGAATCGAGGGGAGCTGAGGGCAGCGTCAAGCACGTCCCGTGTGGGGAGAGGCCCCTCTGCAGACCCTGGTGGGCAGGCAGGTTTGGGGTGGGGGGAGGGGGCAGGCAGAGACAACAGGAGGGCTGCTGCAGCTAGAGGGGCAGGGAGCGTGCTGCCAGGGGAGCCAGAGGGTGAGGTGGAAGGTCCAGGCTGGACTCTAGACTCGGTGGGGAGCAGCCTGAAAGGCTATGGAGCAGAAGGACGTCGTCTGCTGGAGCAGGGCCGCTTGGCAGCAGCAATACACAGCAAACCAGCTTGGAGAAGACGGAAGCAGGGACCGGCTTCCCAGTCACTGTCACCTCTAGCCCGTGTGTCAGCGGTAACGCGGTAAGCGCTCACACCACCACGGCACAGGGAAGGACAAGGGCAGAGGACACAGGCCTGCCGGAACAGCAAACACACTAAACCTGGCAGATCACAAGTGAACCTGAGCGAACAGGGAAACAAGCGTGGGGGGGAGGGGTGGCGGCCTGTAAGCTCGGGGCCGGTCAGGAGGCCGGGAAGATGGAACTCACGTAGCACACGGCGGCCAGCTCCTGCCGCATGTAGGCCTTCTCCACCAGGCCCTGGGCCTTGGCCGGGCTCACGCCATGGTCGTACACGGTGAACTTAGTCCCCATGAGGTTGGACCTAAAATCAATAGAGAAAGTCACCACAGAGCTCTGTAATTTTCTCTCATTTTCAGTCACTCTCTCAAAGATCCATCCTTAAATCATGGAGAAGCCTTGGGCTTTCTATTAACTTATTTGTCTTTAGATGACATCAAGCCAGCTCACTGTAAAACCAGCATGGACTTGCTTTGAGACTACAGGAATCAAGTTCTCACAAGAAGAGGACGTGACATGAGGCTGCCCCCACCTGAGCTTGCCAATGTAGCTCTTCCCTTCTCGGGACAGGTCTGTGGGGTCCGTGGAGATGAGGTAGTTGGATGTCTTGCTCTTTTTCCGCTTCCTACCTGCAAGAAGAAATATCTAGAAAAGGAAAAAGCATTTCAGTAAAAAATGCACTCAAGAGCTGCCGTGTGTGTTCTACACATTCAGTGAGCAAATATCCAGCAGCTGCCTGTCCTATACCAAATAGTCCACCTCTGGGTCTTTTCTATTCTTAAACAGGTTTAATTCACTTTAACTTTTCTTGTAGAAAAGCCACGTGGTGGCCACAGCTGGAGTCCTCTGCATTGAGACTCCAGTGTGGGTCGTTACAGGATGCTCAGCGCATTCTCAGAGACGCTCTCCCTTCAGAGCCCGGGGTGAGGCGGCCCAAGTCTTGACGACGGCACCAGTGATGATTTCAGCGCAGCGCCCGGGGCGGCATGCAGCCCAGCCACAGCGCAGCGCTGTTCACGCTGGCCGGCTGGCAGCTTCCAGGCACAGGAGCAGAGGCTATGCTAGGGTCCCGGGGCTGGGGTGAGAGGCGCCAGCCAGGAGCCGAGGGGCCAGTCAGCCTGCAGGATGGTGTGGGGCCTGCTGATCCCGCTTCCAGCAGCCTCACCACACAAGGACTGTGGAGAACCTGGCCAGAACCACGGCCTCACGTATGGCAGCAGCGACCTCCCTGAGGCCCCGAACACCCAGACCAGCCTCTGTGCACTGGAACCCCAGTGGCGATGACACCTGGCCCCTGATCTGCAGGCTGGCACGTGTTAAACTCACGCGTCATGTTCAAAACCTAGTCCTGGAAGGATACTCCCAGGCAGAAGTCAATCATCTCAGGTTCCCAGATGGACAGGCACAAGACGGGTCTCCTGCAGAGCCTGGATGAGGCACCCAGCTGAGTGAGGGGTACCCACTCCCTGTCCCGACCTTGCCGCCGTGTGCTCTGTGGCCTTGGGCCCCCAGGTGCCACCATGGAAGCCCCTGCGGCCTCCTCTCCCAGGGCCCCTGGGGCCTCCAGCCCTTTCGCAGGACCGGCACACCTGCCGTTGGGGGTTTTCTCAGAGGAGACCAATCTCTAGGTCTTACCACTTTTTCTAATCCTCACTATGCCCCTTAGAATTCACCACCAGGGTCTCCCAACTACCTAATTTTTCTAAACTCACTAGCCTCATTCTCACATCATTATTTGTAACTTCCTCCCTAAAGCCTCCACTGACATTTTATCTATCTATTTGCCTGCACCAGGTCTTAGTTGCGTCATGTGGGATCTAGTTCCCCGACCAAGGACCAAAGCCAGGCCCCCAGCATTAGGAGAGCGGGATCTTAGCCACTGGGCCTCCAGGGAAGTCCCACTCCACTGACATTTTAAACAAGCTTTGTGCAGTTTCACGAGAAGACTGCCTCCACCCTGGAGAGGCAGGACCTCGGACACTGGGCCCCCCGCTCCCCACCGCGCTGCCTTCCTGCCGCACTGTGTGTGTGGCTGTTCTGAGCTCCTGGGGCTTCAGGGACGCGGGTACAATGGTGTGGGCGTCCTTCCCAAACCCTGCTGGACCTGGAGAGTAACAGGGAGGCGGGCGAGGGCAGTACCCGGGGCGGGGGGCACTACGGAGTCAAACAGGTTCAGACTGGCTCTGGCACTCGTTGGTGATGTGGGCGCTCCCCGAGCCCGTCGCCTCACCCGCACAGGGGGACAAGGACTCCTGTCTCACAGCCTGTCCTGTGGGTTCCAGGCGATGACACACACAAGCGGAGCGCACGCCTGGTGCGCAGTCCACACGCAGTGATCGGTGGATGTCAACAGCACTGACACCTACTACCACCAGCTTATTTCTAGAACCGTAAAGTCATCCACGTAGACCTGGTATTAACACAAAACAGGCTGGTCACTAGCAAAACCTACTACCACCAGCTTATTTCTAGAACCGTCAAGTCATCCACGTAGACCTGGTATTAACACAAAACAGGCTGGTCACTAGCAAAACCTACTACCACCAGCTTATTTCTAGAACCATAAAGTCATCCACGTAGACCTGGTATTAACACAAAACAGGCTGGTCACTAGCAAAACCTACTACCACCAGCTTATTTCTAGAACCGTCAAGTCATCCACGTAGACCTGGTATTAACACAAAACAGGCTGGTCACTAGCAAAACCTACTACCACCAGCTTATTTCTAGAACCGTAAAGTCATCCACGTAGACCTGGTATTAACACAAAACAGGCTGGTCACTAGCAAATACTAACTGCCTCAAATTTAAGGGTAAATCAGAATTTCTAGGATGAAAAACAAGACATTTCACTGACATGTTTTTGTTTTTCCAATTCCTCCTATTCCCTAAAATGTACTTTTTTCCACACTGATGTTCTACCATGTAATAAAAATAAAAGTCTAAGAGCACGCTGGAAACCCCTGCACCCCAAAAGAGGGATGGAGGTAAAAACAACTACATTTAAATATTCTCCTCCATTTTATGACTCCTGGATAAAACTCTCTTTTTTCTGGGGCGGGGGTGGATTCTGACTATTAAACTAGGACCTCTGTGAAGACAGTGAGAACATGGCCCTGGACACTTGGAGGTACACCCTCGTTCCTGCTGACTAGGTGTAAAGCTGGTGCCCCACCGCCCCTGTTCTTAAGACCACCACCGCCCCCGCCCCGACAGTACACGTCCCTCCATCTCAAGACAAGAGCCACTCGCCTACCTTGCGATTCTCATCCTTTTCCAAGTGCATGTAGTAGGTGGGGAAGAGCCCCCGGTCCATCCCTTTCTTGTCCCGGGTTATCCGGCACTTCACTGTGACACCTCGTGGGGCAGGACTGTACGCAAAGCCTTCCAAGTCCTCTATTTCTCCCAGCTGAACGTCAGAGTGCGGGGCTGCGGTCCCGGAGGCCCCTGTGCCCTGAAAGAGCAGCCACAGCTGGGTCAGGAAACCTCATGTTCTCTTTGAGAAACACTTAAAGGACAAATTAACTTACTGATTTACCCATATGTCTTCCGTCTTCTGACAAAATAAGGAAAAACTCTGAGAAGTTAAGTAAGTATATGACCCCTGGGAGTAATGAAGGAGGGAAGTATGAAAATGGGATACAGCTTTACAAAAGTTGGCTGAAGACGCAGGAAATACGAGGTCGTGGGCTCTAAATATAATTCCAGCTTAAATCCTGGAAGCAGCCCTCATGCAGTGATGGCACTTAAACAGGAAGACGTGTCCAGGAAGCAGTGAAATCAGCCCCAGGGGGAGAAGGGTCGGGAGTACACACCGGGGCTGGCTTCTGGCTGGATGCAGAACCGGGCCTCTCTGCCTCTGAACACGGCGACTGAGACCTTAGTTGGCTCCCTTCTCCTTCCTCCCCATCAGTCTCCTCCTCGTCAAAGTTCAAACTCCCTGAGATCCCTGGCAGAAAGGGAGAAACTGTTTTTAAAAAAGGCCAGAAAATCTTTGAGCCAAATATAACTTTAACTCCCTTGCTTAAAACATTCCAGCTGTTCTGACTTAACACACGGCTCTTTTATGCACATTCTGACAACTCTTTCTTCATATTCTCACCTACTCCACCCCTCGTTTTCCCTGCCCACTGCTGCCACCCTAATTTGAGCCTCTTTAAAACATTCTATGAGAGAAAATATCTGCAAATCATACATCTGATAAGGATTAATATCCAGAATATTTAACTCAACACAACAAAACAAACCCAATTCAAAAATGGGTCAAGGACTTGAATAGACATTTCTCCGAAGAAGCTACATAAGTGGCCAATAAGCATGAGAAGATTCTCAATATCACTAGTCATTAGGGAAATGCAAATTAAAATCACAATGAGATACCACTTGACAAGCACTGGGATGACTACTATATAAAAAAAATACCAGGCTTCCCTGGTGGCTTAGTGATCAAGAATTCGCCTGCCAATGCAGGAGACACGGGTTCTATCCCTGATCCAGGAAGATCCCACATGCCGCAGGGCAGCTAAACCCGTGCGCCACAACTACTGAGCCCGTAGCCTACAGCCCGGGAGCTGCAACCACTGAAGCCCGCACACCCAGAGCCTGTGCCCCCCAACAAGAGAAGTCACTGCAATGAGAAGCCCCCAAACCACAACAAGAGAACAGCCCCTACTGCTGCAACCAGAGAAAAGCCTGGCAACAACAAAGACCCAAGGGAGCCAAAAACAAATAAGTAAAATAATAAATTAAAAAAAACAACCAAAACCCCAAACAGAAAATAAGTGTTGGTGAGGATGTGGAGAAACTAGAACCCTCGTGCACTGCTGGTGGTCATGCAAAAGCATGCAGCCACGGCAGAAAACAGTCGAGTTGCTTCCTAAAACAGACAAAGAGAACTGCCCTAGAATCCAAACCCAACAATTCCACCTCTGGGTATATTCCCAGAAGGAGAGGAAGCAGAGACACAGACAGACACTTGAACAACCGATGTGCAGAGCAGTGTTCTTCACAATTTTCAGATGGTGGAAACAACCCAAATATCCACCAACTGATGAATACACAAACCGTGGCACATACGCAAATGGAATGCTATTCAGCCTTAAAAAGGAATGAAATCCTGACACATGCTACAACATGAATGAATCTCGAAGACATTATGCAAAGCGAAAATAAGTCAGATACAAAAGGCGAAAACCCCTGTGATTCTATGTATGTGAGCTGTGAGGGGAGAGGAGGAGCTGGGCAGGCAGAGTTCACCGGGGACAGAGGCTCAGTTTGTGAAGGTGACAAAGGCCTGGAGATGACAGTGGGGAGGCCCGAGAGGAGCAGTTCTGCCCAAGACAAAGAAGCAGAGCTACGCTTGAAACCCAACCCTCTTCCTCTTTGGTCTCCGGGGTGAGGCTGCCCCTCACACAATAGCTGGCACGGCCCGCAAATCGTAACTGACGAGGAGGCTGAGCAACAGGCAGCCCTACCCATCTCGGGGGAGGGGCCCCAGGAGCTCCTTTCACACAGTTCACAAATAAATGGTATCAAGTTTTTCTCAAGGACACCCAAGGATAAGGCTAAGGCCAGGAAAACATACATCCAGATGAAAATGCATGCGTAACTATTTGCAGCGGTGCTATTCCTAACAGCCAGAGTGGAACCAGCCCTACTGTCCATCAGCTGATGACAGAAGAACAAAAGATGGCTTATCTGTCCAATGGAACGTCACTCAACTACAGACAGGAATGAAGCCCTGACAGGCCAGAACATGGATGAACTCTGAAAAACTGATGCTAAGTGACAGCCAGGCACAGAGGACCACACAGCGTGTGACTGCTGACATGACATCCCAGAATCAGCAGGTCCACAGAGAGAAGGGGGACTGGCGGTGCCTACGGACAGGGCGCTGAGAATGCGGGACGTGAAGGGGGACAGCTAACAGGCACGAAGTCCTGTGGGGCCAGACAACGCTCTAAACGGGGAGCGCGGACGGCGGCAGGCTTCTGACAGACACACTAAAGGGCCACTCGACTGCCGGCTTTAAGCGGGGAACTGTGTGTTACGTGAATTATCTCTCAATAAAACGACCATTTACAAGATGTGTTGGTTTGTGATGGACATTAGTTTCTTTTTTCTTCCCTAAAATGTTAACTTTTGGGGGCGGGTAGCAAAAAGGCATAAAACTCTTGGGACCTCACTCTCATGTGGGTATCTTCACTCCTACTACGCTTTCTTCTTTTTTATAGAAGTACCGTTGACTCACAACGTTAGTACCAGGTTTTCAAATGCCATTTTTATACTAAAAACTCAGTTTATGTAAACATGTACCTTAAGACAGAGATCAAGGATTTCTCCCAAACTTGTAAGACAAGCAAACGAACCTCCACTTGAGGAACATTATCTTCCAAACTGACGCTTCCTGAATCTTGGTCTAGGGAGCACCTGTCCCCTCCACTTCATTCTTCACAGCACAGAGTAACTCTTGTCCAGCCCACACCTGACGTCACCCCAGCTCAACCAGCTCACGGCCTCAAAGCCGGGACCCCCTCACCGTGCTTTCGGAGAACCTCCTGCAGATCCGGCTTGGAGGCGGGGTCCCGTGCGCTCTCCCCGTCTGCGCTCCCTTCAGTGTCCTCTGTGGCAGCAGAGCCTACCGTGAGAACGTGAAGTCTGGTGTCCACATCCTGAGCATCCGGCTTCAGGAAGGCAGCGGGACCATCAATGCCTAGGAGCCCAACGAAAAGAAAACAGAAGCCGGTATCATCCTCTCTGTGGCCAGGTGGTTCTGGTGCGTGTGATCCGAATGAACACCCACCAAACTGGTCCACTTCTCCAGCCTTAACCTCCACGAGGACATCTGTTAACAGAGGAAGCCACTCCATTATCTGTGTTCATTTTACCAAGCTGCCCTGACTAGAGGCTGAAGTATGAATGAAACGCGCCTGATGCTGTGCTTCAGACACTTAAGAAAGAGACGGAAAGCAAAGCAGGTCCTCCGGACTCCAGACCTGGTCCAGGCAGGTGGCTAGGGGCTGGCTTTGGCCGTGTTTAACCCTGCTCTTTCTCCTCCCTGCTGCTGTCGCTGCTGTCCCCCGAGTCCGGCTACAGGAGGAATGGTTGCCTCTATCTGCTCCTGGCTTTACGGTTCACTCTGCCGGGAGACAACAACCAAGCCTGCAAGCTCCTCAAATGGGCTGTTCTGGGGGCTTCCCTGGTGGTCCAGTGGTTAAGACTCATCACTTCAACAGGGAACTAAGATCCCACACTCATTCATTTTGCAGATAAAACAACTGTTCCAGGATGGCTGTGAACTTTCAGGTATCCTCCGCTGATTGGACCACTGCGTTTATCCCAACTCAGAAGCCTAATCATGATTATAAAGATTGTGAAGGGACTGGTAACGATGCTAACAATGGCAGCAGGAGGGGGCGCTGCCTGAGTACACACCCTGCAAGATGACTCCGCCTTGCGGGGCCTGCGGCTCCACCAGCAGAGCGTGCTCCTCGCGGCCCCTCAGCCTCACCCGCCGCGGCCGGGCCTCCAGGTTCGGCTGCACCATGAGCGGCTCCAGGCGCTTCTTCCTCTGCTTCTTCTCCAGCAGCGCTCTCTGGGGAGGATTGAGAGGGGACAGCCAGGGGATCGACCACCAGGTCTGGCTACTTCAACATATACACTCTTTCACAGATCCTTACAGAGCCTCTGGTAAATTACATTTTCCCACTTAAGAAGTGGGAAAAACTAAGGCACAGAGAGGGGTAAGGATCCATTCACTTCATTTAATAAATACTTACTAAACACCTATGAAAAGCCATGTAAAGTGATACAAATGCATTTTTAGCCAAGCTAAGACCATAATCCAAGTATATGAAAAATATATAGTAATTAACATATTATTATCAAATCACAATCACAAGTTTATATAAACACATATGAGTGGGAGAAAAGATGAAGGAACACAGTAACAAGTGATTTGTCTAGCAAGTAGAATATGCATGATTATTTTTCCTTTTCCTTCTTTTCTAAATTTTCCTACTTTTTTAACTGGAAGAAAAAAAGAAAACTTATTATCCTTTAGGTGTGAAGAAAAGGGGACCATCCAACACTGTTGGTGGAAATGTAAACTCTTACAGCTGCTACGGAGAACAGTATGTAAGGTCCTTAGAAAACTAAAAACAGGACTATCATGATCCAGCAATCCCACTCCAGGGCATACATCCAAAGAGTATATGCCCTTGAAAGGACACAGGTACCCCAATGTTCACTGCAGCATTCTTTACAATAGCTAAGTCATGGAAGCAACCTAAATGTCCACTGACAGAGGAATAAAGAAGATGTGCTACATATGTATATAATGGAATATTATTACTCAGCCATTGAAAAGAAAGAAAGAATACCACTTGAAGCAACCTGGATGGACCTGGAGATTATCATACTTAATGAAGTAAGTCAGACAGAGAAAGACAAGTATCTTGTGATATTGCTTATATGCAGAATCTAAAAAAAAAAAAAGATACAAATGAAATTATTTACAAAACAGAAAGACTCACAGATTTAGAGAACGAACTTATGGTTGCCAGGGGGAAGGCACAGTTAGGTAGTTTGGCATGGACATGTACACAGTGCTATATTTAAAATAGATAACCAACAAGGACCTACTGTACTGCATGGGAAAATCCGCTCAGTATTCTGTAGTAATCTAAATGGGAAAAGAATTTGAAAAAGAACAAATACATGTACATACCACTGAGCTGACCGCTGCCACCTTGAAGCACAGGGTGCCAGAAGGCTGCTGGGCCACGCTCCATTCTGGGTGCACAGGGAAGGCTGGACCCCTTTCACGGGGCAGCCCGAGAGGCAGGGGACTTGGACAAGGGAAAGCTGGACCCCTCCCACGGGGCGGCCTGAGAGGCAGGGGACTTGGTGAAGGCCCCACAGAGGCACCAGGGACACCAAGGGCCTCGCAGTGGCCCTGGAAGCAGACGGCCTCAGGAACGTCCCCCTGGAGACAGCTGAACTAGGTTCCACCTTTGAAGTAATTTACTGCCCTCCAAGTCCTCTTACACAGAAGAACTATACAAAAGAGATCTTAATAACCCAGATAACCACAATGGTATGATCACTCAACTAGAGCCAGACATCCTAGAGTATGAAGTCAAGTGGGCCTTAGGAACCATCAATACAAAACTAGTGGAGGTGATGGAATTCCAGCTGAGGTATTTCAAATCCTAAAAGCTAATGCTGTGAAAGTGCTGCACTCAATATGCCAGCAAAGTTGGAAAACTCAGCAGTGGCCACAGGATTGGAAAAGGTCAGTTTTCATTCCAATCCCAAAGAAAGGCAATACCAAAGGATGTTCAAACTACTAAACAACTGCACTCATCTTACATGCTAGCAAAGTAATGCTCAAAATTCTCCAAGCCAGGCTTCAACAGTACGTGAACCTACAACTTCTAGATGTTCAAGCTGGACTTAGAAAAGGCAGAGGAACCAGAGATCAAATTGCCAACATCTATTGGAATGGCTGAATTTAACTCAGATGACCATTATATCTACTACTGTGGGCAGGAATCCCTTAGAAGAAATGGAGTAGCCCTCACAGTCAACAAGAGAGTCTGAAATGCAGTACTTGGATGCAATCTCAAAAACGACAGAATGATCTCTGTTCGTTTCCAAGGCAAACCATTCAATATTATGGTAATCCAAGTCTATGCCCTGACCAGTAATGCTGAAGAAGCTGAACGGTTCTATGAAGACCTACAGGACCTTTTAGAACTAACACCCAAAAATGATGTCCTTTTCATTATAGGGAACTGGAATGCAAAAGTAGGAAGTCAAGAAACACCTGGAGTAACAAGCAAATTTGGCCTTGGAGTACAGAATGAAACAGGGCAAAGGAGAATAGAGTTTTGCCAAGAGAACGCACTGGTCATAGCAAACACCCTCTTCCAACAACACAAGAGAAGACTCTACACATGGACATCATCAGATGGTCAACACCGAAATCAGACTGATTATATTCTTTGCAGCCAAAGATGGAGAAGCTATACAGTCAGCAAAAACCAGACCAGGAGCTGACTGTGGCTCAGATCATGAACTCCTTATTGCCAAATTCAGACTTAAATTGAAGAAAGTAGGGAAAACCACTAGACCACTCAGGTATGACCTAAATCAAATCCCTTATGATTATACAGTGGAAGTGACAAATAGATTTAAGGGACTAGATCTGATAGAGTGTCTGATGAACTATGGACGGAGGTTCGTGACATTGTACAGGAGACAGGGATCAAAACCATCCCTAAGAAAAAGAAATGCTAAAAAGCAAAATCGCTGTCTGAGGAGGCCTTACAAATTAGCTGTGAAAAGAAGAGAAGCGAAAAGCAAAGGAGAAAAGGAAAGATATAAGCCTCTGAATGCAGAGTTTCAAAGAATAGCAATGAGAGATAAGAAAGCCTTTCTCAGTGATCATTGCAAAGGAATAGAGGAAAACAACAGAATGGGAAAGACTAGAGATCTCAAGAAAATCAGAGATACCAAGGGAACATTTCATGCAAAGAATGGGCTCGATAAAGGACAGAAATAGTATGGACCTAACAGAAGCAGAAGATATTAAGAAGAGATGGCAAGAATACACAGAAGAACTGTACAAAAAAGATTTTCATGACCCAGATAATCACGATGTGATCACTCACCTAGAGCCAGACATCCTGGAATGTGAAGTCAAGTGGGCCTTAGAAAGCATCACTATGAACAAAGCTAGTTGAGGTGATGGAATTCCAGTTGAGCTATTTCAAATCCTGAAAGATGATGCTGTAAAGGTGCTACACTCAATATGTCAGCAAATTTGGAAAACTCAGCAGTGACCACAGGACTGGAAAAGGTCAGTTTTCATTCCAATCCCAAAGAAAGGCAATGCCAAAGAATGCTCAAACTACCACACAATTGCACTCATCTCACACACTAGTAAAGTAATGCTCAAAATTCTCCAAGCCAGGCTTCGGCAATACATGAACCGTGAACTTCCAGATGTTCAAGTTGGATTTACAAAAGCAGAGGAACCAGAGATCAAATTGCCAACATCTGCTGGATCATCGAAAAACCAAGAGTTCCAGAAAAACATCTATTTCTGCTTTATTGACTATGCCAAAGCCTTTGACTGTGTGGATCACAATAAACTGTGGAAAATTCTGAAAGAGATGGGAATACCAGACCACCTGACCTGCCTCTTGAGAAGTCTGTATGCAGGTCAGGAAGCAATAGTTAGAACTGGACATGGAACAACAGACTGGTTCAAAATCGGGAAAGGAGTACATCAAGGCTGTATATTGTCACCCTGCTTATTTAACTTCTATGCAGAGTACATCATGAGAAACGCTGGGCTGGAGGAAACACAAGCTGGCATCAAGATTGCTGAGAGAAATATCAATAACCTCAGATATGTAGATGATACCACCCTTATGGCAGAAAGTGAAGAAGAACTAAAGAGCCTCTTAATGAAAGTGAAAGAGGAGAGTGAAAAAACTGGCTTAAAGCTCAACATTCAGAAAACAGCAGAGACATTACTTTACCAAAAAAAGGTCCGGGCTATGGTTTTTCCAGCAGTCAAGTATGGATGTGAGAGTTGGACTATAAAGAAAGCTGAGCTACAAAGAATTGATGCTTTTGAACTGTGGTGTTGGAGAAGACTCTTTAGAGTCCCTTGGACTGCAAGGAGATCCAACCAGTCCATCCTAAAGGAAATCAGTCCTGAGTGTTCACTGTAAGGACTGATGTTGAAGCTGAAACTCCAATACTTTGGCCACCTGATGCGAAGAGCTGACTCATTGGAAAAGGCCCTGATGCTGGGAAAGATTGAGGGCAGGAGGAGAAGGGGACAACAGAGGATGAGATGGTTGGATGGCATCACCGATTCAAAGGACATGAGTCTGGGTAAACTCCGAGAGTTAGTGATGGACAGGGTGGCCTGGCATGCTGCTGTCCATGGGGTCACAAAGAGTTGGACATGACTGAGTGACTGAACTGAACTGACTGGATCATAGAAAAAGCAAGAAAAATCAAAAAAAACATCTACTTCTGTTTCACTGACTTCACTAAAGCCTTTGACTGTGGATCACAACAAACTGTGGAAAATTCTGAAACAGACAGGAATACCAGACCACCTTAAGCCTCCTGAGAAACCTGCAAGCATGTCAAGAAGCAACAGTTAGAACTGGACATGGAACAATGGACTGGTTCCAAATTGGGAAAGGAGTACATCAATGCTGTATATTTAACTTATATGCAGAGTACATCATGCGAAATGCTGGGCTGGATGAAGCACCAGCTAGAATCAAGATTGCCAGGAGAAATATCAATAACCTCAGATATGCAGATGATACCACCCTTATGGCAGAAAGCGAAGAGAACTAAAGAGTCTTTTGATGAAAGTGAAAGACAAGAGTGAAAAAGCTGGCTTAAAACTCAACATTCAAAAAAACAGAAAAAAAAAAAAACCCAACAACAAAGATCATGGCATCCGGTCCCATCACTTCATGGCAAACAGAAGGGGAAACAACAGAAACAGCAACAAACTTTATTTTTTTTGGCTCCAAAATCACTGCTAACAGTGACTGCAACCATGCAATTAAAAGACGCTTGCTTCTTGGAAGAACAGTTATGACAAACCTAGGCAGCATATTGAAAAACAGAGACATTACTTTGCCAACAAAGGTCAGTTTAGTCAAAGCTATGGTTTTTCCAGTGGTCATGTATGGATGTGAGAGCTGGACTATAAAGAGAGCTGAGTGCTGAAGAATTGATGCTTTTGAACTGTGGTGATGGAGAAGACTCTTGAGAGTCCCTTGGACTGCAAGGAGATCCAACCAGTCCATCCTAAAGATCAGTCCTGAATATTCATTGGAAGGACTGATGCTGAAGCTGAAACTCCAATACTTTGGCCACCTGATGCGAAGAGCTGACTCATTTGAAAAGAACTTGATGCTGGGAAAGATTGAAGGCAGGAGGAGAAGGGGACAACAGAGGATGAGATGGTTGGATGGCATCACCAACTCGATGGACATGAGTTTGAGCAAGCTCCAGGAGATGGTGAAGGACAAGGCAGGTTGGCATGCTGCAGTCCATGAGGTGGCAAAGAATCGGACATGCCTGAGCGACTGAACAACAAAAAGTCCCATTATGAGGTCCAAAAGCAACATAAAGGAGCAAGACAGCACTTGGAAGTATTTTTAGTCACCTGTCACTCCAGACACTGATGGCTAATGATCCTACGTTGGCAGACTGGATGGACCTAAAGAATTTCCTGAATTAGAAAACACTCCTATGAAAATAACACATGTTGGGTATAAGATTCTAGGCTGACTAATCAGGACTCTCACAGTATGTGACAACAGAGAACTGCATTTATCTCTTCCATCATTCCAGTATTTAATGAAGGACTACAATGGGCCCAGCCCCAGGCCAGGACCTTCTGATGGAAAGGTCATCAGTAACAGACTTCTCGGTTCCTGTTCTCATGGAGCTTAGTCTAATGGAGGAAATGAACATAAGTCAAATCACTGCAAATAATAACATGTAACTGAAAAGTGAGACCAATACTGTGAGAAAGTATTCTGTAGGCAGTAGAAGCTTTTAAGTAGCACAGTACCATTTTCAGATTTGCATTTTAAGATAAAGAAAAAATCTTGTAGTTACATGAAATTACAGTGCAGAGAGATATTTGGGCTGCAGTTTCATATTACTACACAGAAATACAGCGTTAACATTTTTCTAATTCTTATGACAGATGCCAAGGAATCTTTAGTGACTATAAGTCCAAGGCCAGTTTTAATGCTGATGTCCTCAAGCGCTTTGGCCTTGCTGTAGCCACAGTCAGGCCCACTGGCTTCCTGGTCAGGATAAGCTGTCCACATCTTTCAGAAGAGGAGACTCTGCTCACCTGGTTATCCAGTTTCAGCTGCCTGAGCTTCATGGTCTCATCTTCAAAGGCACTGTTAAAAAAAAATGAAAGCACTTAAAGAGAAAATCCTCTTAAAACCACATCAGTCTTGTCATGTCCGTGTAGCTAGCTACTCCTTTGGGCCATTTGGAGCCAGTTTAGTCTACCTCGGGGAAGCACCAGTCTCCACAGGCTGCCCACACTGACTGCAGGAGGACCGGCCACCCTTCATGCCACACAGTCCAGGGGACCTGACGAGACTGGATACCCACAGGATGAGAAAAGGCAGAACGCGGACCCCCGTGCACGCCAGGATGTTTTTTCTCTTTAAAATCATGTACTGAGTATTCATTATATTCCAGACACAGTGTTAACACAGTGTTAAGTACTTAAATGTATTCTTTTATTTATTCCTCAAAACAGTCCTATGAATTAAGTACTGTCATTTTTCACACTTTGAAGATAAAGGAAACAGAGCTGGAGAGTCACGCCTAGGGTTAAATAACAGAAAGACACTAATCCTGGTCTCTTTTCAGAGTCTAAATTACATCTAAAATCAAATATATTCTACTTCTGTTTTTCTTTTCTTTTTGTTTTTAATTTTTATTGGAATATAATTGATTTATAATGTGCTAGTTTCAGGTATATAGCAAAGTGACCGGTTAAAACATACACTCTTTTTTTTTTTTTTTTTAATTCTTTTCCCATATAGATCTACTTCTTTTTTGGAGATAGTTCTAAGAGATAGGTAGTATATAGCATCTTACTAAAATCACTGACTTCAAGATCTAGCAAGTCATGTAACTCCCTTTTCAATAAAAGAGTAAAACACTATTCAGTCATTACAAGAGACTACAAATGTGGATGGACAAGATTTAATACTATTAGGAGACAAATTTGTTTCACTGAAGGAAGTCAACAAAATGGAATCAAATTACTGTCTCAATTAAAAAACCAAACCCTTCTGTCTGTCTTTAAACTCCTTCTGAAAGTCTTTTCTATTTTTGACAATTTCCTAACTTAAGATTTTGTGACTTAGCATTCTTAAAAACGAAGTATAAAACAAGGCAGAAGTGGTTCTCAATTATTTCTATTGTTAAGTTTTTACCAGGAGCTTCTTGCCAAAAAAAAAAAAAAAAAAAGAAACCATAAATATGATGTCTTTATTTAAGAAGACATGTTCCACAGCTACAAAGGGAAGCAGGGCTTTTCCCGCACTTTGGGTAAATGCACAAAAGCATCTCTCTATGGTTGAATGGCTAACTAGGACGTTCCCACAGTGTGGAAGGGTTTATAAATTTCAATAATGCACAGCAACCTGGAATTTGTGCACCATCTCCAAGACTCCTCCTGCCCACTAACTGTAAGCAGATTTACTAGCCCCTGAGATACAGACACGGAGGTGTGCTGATTCTCTGACAGTCCCTCTATTTAAGTTCCCATGTAACCTTTACATTTGGAGAAGGCAATGGCAGCCCACGCCAGTACTCTTGCCTGGAAAATCCCATGGATGGAGGAGCCTGGAAGGCTACAGTCCATGGGATCACAAAGAGTCGGACATGACTGAGTGACTTCTCTCCTTCTGCTTAACCTTTCCATCTGATGTGAACAGCCAAGTCATTGGAAAAGTCCCTGATGCTGGGAAAGATTTCAGGCAGAAGAGGAGGACATCAGAGGACAAGATGGCTGGATGGCATCATGGATGCAATGAACATCAACTTGGGCAAATTTCAGGAGATGGTGAGGGACAGAGCAGCCTGGTGTGCTGCAGTCCAAGAGGCTGCAAAGAATCGGGCACTACGGGGAGACTGAACAACAACCACCACGTTTACATTTAAGAATAACAACAACACTAAGTGTTAAATCATCTCATTTTTTCCCTAGCTTAAAAGAGACACAAATAGACAAAAATAAGAGATATGATATACTCTCCACCTTGACTTTGTGGGCCCCTACCTAGGTATGTTCCTGATTTCCTGTCTTTA
Source organism: Bubalus bubalis (assembly GCF_019923935.1). Taxonomy (NCBI): domain Eukaryota; kingdom Metazoa; phylum Chordata; class Mammalia; order Artiodactyla; family Bovidae; genus Bubalus; species Bubalus bubalis. The sequence continues at coordinate 13,098,495 of NC_059160.1, read as the reverse complement.
ATCCTCATTCACATATTTTTAAATCAAGCTTTATGTATACAGTGCAAGAATATTATTAGTATTCAGTGAAAATTAGTATACACTTGAAAAAGTCCTATATCAAACAAATAAGACAAAAAATAAACTCACTGTTACAGACTAGTATTTTCAACAACTACTGCTATGAAACTGCTTTTCCTCCACCTCACCGGTCCCTCTTCACTAAACCAGAATTGTGAGCATGGGGGAAAAAATCATTCTATCTCAGAACCTCCCTGGTTGTCCAGTGGTTAAGAATCTGCCTTGCAATGCAGGGGACAAAGGTTTGATCCCCGATGGGGAACTAAGACCCCACATGTTTCAGGGCTACTGAGCCCACGCACCACAACTAGAGAGTCCTTGAACTGCAACAAAAGGCCCCGTGTGCCACAACTAAGACCTGACACAGCTAAACAAGCAAGCATTTTTTAAATGCTCTAAAAATCATTTTATTCCCTATAAAATACTAAAACCTTTCCAATGATGCTAAATTCTGAAACACAACTAAAATTCTCAAACATTTCTCTTACGGCCTCTGACAGTGAAGAAAACAGGTGTGTCTTTAATGCCTTATCTCAACACCACTAATTCCTTTCATCAAGCCTGGGCAAGATGGCCAATTTAAATAAACAGTGTGGTATATTCAAAGCATTCTGACCTGAACAGAAGAGGCACTAAAAAGATGTTATACAATTGTAACATTTAGATCCCTTCTGTACTTCAAAAGTTACACTTTCTCTGAGCTCTAGTTTTAAATTATAACTTAGCAGAAATAATCAAGATTTTTATACACTTATAATAACTCTGAACTAGGATTTCTGGTCAAACTGTATTATGATCTTACTAAACTTGCATTCGTTGCTTTAATATTCTCTTTTCTTCATTTCAAACCAAGTTGTTGAATAGCAAGCCTAAACAAGCCTGGTTAGCAAATCTACACAAAACAAAACGAAGTTCTACAGAACAGAGGGAGAATCATTAACTCAAAGGGAAAGTTAACACCAGAGAACTGTTAACTCAGAGGGAGCTATCTGTTCAAGGTCAGAAAGTGGATGAGTGGACGAGCTAGAGTTCAGCCTCAGCCCCACAGCACCTGCCTCAGCGTGCAGAATGCACCTTCCCCACAAATATTCAAATGGTCAGCAGAGAGTCTGGGATTTCATTATTATGGCATTTCAACAAGTCTGCCAAGAATCTTTTCAGTCAGAATGTCAGTTCATGGGTATTTTTAGGCAGCAGAATTTCCAAGCCAGTGAATGGATTTTGAAGATGCCCATGGGAGCAGTTGATCACAGGTTATAAATACTATTGGAAAAGGGTCATCAGATTTCATTGTGTCTGAACTGATCATGGCGTCAAGTACTTGGGTCGACAGCTATTAATAAAGCATTTTTCTCTAAGTCAACTGACAAGTAGATTCACCTTGTCCACATCCCAAATGTCAACACTGGAGGCGTAGTTTCACATGCAGTGAGACCCAAGAGTACATCTGGCTGAAACAAAACACTGCTTCTGGGAGAAGGCACAAAGATCAAATTAGAAAGGCCAGAAAAGACTCCACAGAAACCTACCCTGCCTCACGCAGGAAAACTGTTAATATTCCAGGCTCAGCGGTTTGTTACTTGAGTGACTGCCACAATCTGGGACTAACTTAATTGAAGCGAGGGAACGAAAACCCATTTCCTAAGAGGCCCATTTAGAAAAGACAATCAGAGAGAAGGGAGAACTGCCCGGGGAGAGAGAGGCAGTGAGAAGGGAAACTTGGCAGCTGATGAGATGATTCATTTGGCCCCAGAGAACACAGTGAAGAAAACTGCTTCAGATGAAGAAGCCCTCTCTCATTCTGCATGTCCCACACGACAAAGGCTTTATTTTTATTTTTTTTTTTTTGGAGAATCTCAATTTATTCTTTTTTTTTTTTGACAAAGGCTTTAAAAAGCATTCTTTTTAGTGAGCCCAACAGAAAGGTTATTTAAAACGAATGACTTGATGCAGAAGTTAAACTATCCGTTTATTCCTCACAGATTTTAAACCTCACAGATTTTAAAAAGGACACAACTGAGAATTCAAGTTCACTTCACCTCCTGCTGGGTTGTCCTCTTCTCAGGGGTTTCAGTTTCTCTCTGGTAATGTCATTTCCTTCTCTCTCATGTAAAGATCAAAGTACACTGTTGTGGACGTCCCCGGTGGTCCAGCGGTTAAGAATCCGCCTGTCAATGCAGGGACGAAGATTCGATCCCCAGTCTGGGAAGACTGCACGCGGGGCAACTACTGAGCCTGCGCTCTGGAGCCCAGACTCCACAATGAGAAGCCACGGCAATGGCAAAAAGGCACGGCAACTGGAGAGTAGCCCCCGCTCGCGGCAACTAGAGAAAGCCCCTAAGCAGCCAGGAAGACGCAGCACAGCCAAAAATCAAAGTGGCAAAGAGAAAGTACATTCTTTTGCCTTAGGACACCAATTAAATCCTTCCACTCCCATTCCACTGGATGGAATTAGTACTCATTAGTACTTTGCTAGGATGTCTGATTTCTTCAACCTTGCTCTAAAAATAATCAGAATGTAATCAGTAGCAGCTGTTACCAGTTATATGCATAAATGGCATCCAGAAATATCTGGAATGGATATCTTAATAGTAAGTGAGAAAAAGAAGAGAGGAGATTAGAAGTCAAAAGCCCAGTTTTAAGTCTAGATTTCACTTCCGACCACCTCATTTACCTGTCATGCAACTTGACTGTACTGCACCTTTTCTGAGCCTTAATCTCCCCACCTATAACATGAAGACAGTGTCAGAAGCCCTGATTTCTGCAGAGCTGTGAAGCTCAGAAGACATCACCTATGTGAAAGCTCTCTGTACTCTGCAAGGATACGCAAATGTAAGCCATCATGATGGATTCCTTTATCTCGACAGATCTTCCCTCTCTGAAAGCACAGCTTACCAGCCTTCCTCAGTCAAAACATCTCCCTCTGCTTTGCTTCTGGCTTATGTGATATATCAAATTCTCGTAAGAAAATTACACTGAATTTCAATAGGAAAACAAATCAATCCTCTATAAACTTGCTTCATTCTAAAACTGAAAATCAGAGGCAAACTACGAATTTATGGACTTTTCTTCCAGCAAATCTAAGAAGCAACGATTTATTTTTCAAGAAGCTTGTCTGAAAATTATTTTTCAGACAAGTCTTATTTTCTATACGTTAATAATCACACAGGAAAAAAGCTTGAAGCAACCACTATAGCTCATATTCTAAAAATATATCCTGCCCATGATCAAAGTAGGTATCAGTGTTTAGACTATCGTCAGTCACTCAGTCGTGTCTGACTCTTTGCGACCCCATGAATCACAGCACGCCAGGCCTCCCTGTCCATCACCAACTCCCGGAGTTCACTCAGACTCATATCCATCGAGTCGGTTATGCCATCCAGCCATCTCATTCTCTGTCATCCCCTTCTCCTCCTGCCCCTAATCCTTCCCAGTATCAGAGTCTTTTCCAATGAGTCAACTCTTCACATGAGGTGGCCAAAGTACTGGAGTTTCAACTTTAGCATCATTCCTTCCAATGAACACCCAGGACTGGTCTCCTTTAGGATGGACTGGTTGGATCTCCTTGCAGTCCAAGGGACTCTCAAGAGTCTTCTCCAACACCATAGTTCAAAAGCATCAATTCTTCAGCGCTCAGCTTTCTTCACAGGCCAACTCTCACATCCATACATAACCATTGGAAAAACCATAGCCTTGACTAGACGGACCTTTGTTGGCAAAGTAATATCTCTGCTTTTGAATATGCTATCTAGGTTGGTCATAACTTTCCTTCCAAGGAGTAAGCGTCTTTTAATTTCATGGCTGCAGTCACCATCTGCAGTGATGGAGCCCCAAAAAAATAAAGTCTGACACTGTTTCCCCATCTATTTCCCATGAAGTGATGGGACCAGATGCCATGATCTTCGTTTTCTGAATGTTCAGCTTTAAACCAACGTTTTCACCCTCCACTTTCACTTTCATCAAGAGGCTTTTTAGTTCCTCTTCACTTTCTGCCATAAGGGTAGTGTCATCTGCATATCTGAGGTTATTGATATTTCTCCCGGCAATCTGATTCCAGCTTGTGCTTCCTCCAGCCCAGCGGTTCTCATGATGTACTCTGCACAGAAGTTAAATAAGCAGGGTGACAATATACAGCCTTGATGTACTCCTTTTCCTATTTTGAACCAGTCTGTTGTTCCATGTCCAGTTCTAACTGTTGCTTCCTGACCTGCATATAGGTTTCTCAAGAGGCAGGTCAGGTGGTCTGGGATTCCCATCTCTTTCAGAATTTTCCAGTTTATTGTGATCCACACAGTCAAAGGCTTTGGCATAGTCAATAAATCAGAAATACATGTTTTTCTGGAATTCTCTTGGTTTTTCAATGATCCAGCAGATGTTGGCAATTTGATCTCTGGTTCCTCTGCCTTTTCTAAAACCAGCTTGAACATCTGGAAGTTCACGGTTCACGTATTGCTGAAGCCTGGCTTGGAGAATTTTGAGCATTACTTTACTAGCATGTGAGATGAGTGCAATTGTGTGGTAGTTTGAGCATTCTTTGGCATTGCCTTTCTTTGGGATTGGAATGAAAACTGACCTTTTCCAGTCCTGTGGCCACTGCTAAGTTTTCCAAATTTGCTGGCATATTGAGTGCAGCACTTTCACAGCATCATCTTTCAGGATTTGGAATAGCTCAACTGGAATTCCATCACCTCAACTAGCTTTGTTCGTAGTGATGCTTTCTAAGGCCCACTTGACTTCACATTCCAGCATGTCTGGCTTAGGTGAATGATCACACCATCGTGATTATCTGGGTCGTGAACATCTTTTTTGTACAGTTCTTCTGCGTATTCTTGCCATCTCTTCTTAATATCTTCTGCTTCTGTTAGGTCCATACCATTTCTGTCCTTTATTGACCCCATCTTTGCATGAAATGTTCCCTTCAATGAAACTAAGCCATGCCGTGTGGGGCCACCCAAGACGGGCGGGTCATGGTGGAGAGGTCTGACAGAATGTGGTCCACTGGAGAAGGGAATGCCAAACCACTTCAGTATTCTTGCCTTGAGAACCCCATGAACAGTATGAAAAGGCAAAATGATAGGATACTGAAAGAGGAACTCCCCAGGTCGGTAGGTGCCCAATATGCTACAGGAGATCAGTGGAGAAATAACTCCAGAAAGAATGAAGGGAAGGAGCCAAAGCAAAAACAATACCCAGTTGTGGATGTGATTAGTGATAGAAGCAAGGTCCGATGCTGTAAAGAGCAATATTGCATAGGAACCTGGAATGTTAGGTCCATGAATCAAGGCAAATTGGAAGTGGTCAAACAGGAGATGGCAAGAGTGAACATCGACATTCTAGGAATCAGCGAACTAAAATAGATTGGAATGGGTGTATTTAACTCAGATGCCCATTATATCTACTACTGTGGGCAGGAATCCCTCAGAAGAAATGGAGTAGCCCTCATGGTCAACAAGAGAGTCTGAAATGCAGTACTTGGATGCAATCTCAAAAACGACAGAATGATCTCTGTTCGTTTCCAAGGCAAACCATTCAATATCATGGTAATCCAAGCCTATGCTCCAACCAGTAACGCTGAAGAAGCTGAAGTTGAATGGTTCTATAAAGACCTACAAGACCTTTTAGAACTAACACCCAAAAAGATGTCCTTTTCATTATAGGGGACTGGAATGCAAAAGTAGGAAGTCAAAAAACACCTGGATTGGCCTTGGGATACGGAATGAATCAGGGCAAAGGCTAATAGAGTTTTGCCAAGAGAACACACTGGTCATAGCAAACACCCTCTTCCAACAACACAAGAGAAGACTCTACACATGGACATCACCAGATGGTCAACACCAAAATCAGATTGATTATATTTTTGCAGCCAAAGATGGAGAAGCTCTATACAGTCAGCAAAAACAAGACCGGGAGCTGACTGTGGCTCAGATCATGAACTCCTTATTGCCAAATTCAGACTTAAATTGAAGAAAGTAGGGAAAACCACTAGAGTGACAAATAGATTTAAGGGACTAGATCTGATAGACAGATTGCCTGATGAACTATGGACGAAGGTTAGTGACATTGTACGAAAGACAGGGATCAAAACAATCCCCTTGGAAAAGAAATGCAAATAAGCAAAATGGCTGTCTGAGGAGGCCTTGCAAATAGCTGTGAAAAGAAGAGAAGCGAAAAGCAATGGAGAAAAGGAAAGATATTCCCATTTGAATGCAGAGTTCCAAAGAATAGCAAGGAGAGGTAAGAAAGCCTTCCTCAGCGATCAATGCAAAGAAATAGAGGAAAACAACAGAATAGGAAAGACTAGAGATCTCTTCAAGAGAATTAGACTATCGTATCCCACCCTAAAACTAAAATCATCACATTTTAAGAACAGTAAATGAGGGACTTCCTTGGTGGTCCAGTGGTTAAGACGGTGCTTCCAATGAAGAGGGGCATGGGTTCAATCACTGGTCAGGGAACTAAGATCCCATATTCTGCATGGTTCAACCAAAAATTTAAAAAAAAGAAAATTTAAGTAGCAGAAAAAAAAAAATCCAAACTTTTTAAAAGTAGCACAAACAAACAAAAAAAATCAACATGCCATGAATTCAAAACGGTATTTTTCAATGTATGGGTCACAGAATGATGCCCGGATATTTGTTAAGAACTAACATACCTGTGCCTCAGCTGAGTTCTATCAAATCAGAATCACGGAAATCAGCACTGTGACAAGCAACGTGAAAATTCTGACATACTCACTTGTTTACAAAAATAAAACATAAATAAAGAATAGGAAAGGAAAAGATGACATTATTTAATATACAGAAAATCTTTAGAAGATCCCCCTAAGAAACCTACCAATGAGCAAACTGAGTGACATGAGAGACAACGAGAAGACATACTTTTCAGAGAATATAGTTTTGTACCTTTCAAAATTTGTTGTTGAAATATGTTATTTTATTAATTCGGTATAAATCATTAAGGGAATCCAAAGAAACCCTGTTATTCCGGAGGAGAAAACTGAAGCCAGACAAGTAGCTGAGGGGCTCCAGGTGGCACTGAGAGGCAGTGAGGAAGCTGGGACTGGAGTCAGGAACCCACTGGGAGCCTCCAGCACTCGCCCCACCTCAGTGCCTGGTGGTAAAGCAGAAAGGACCACCTGATAAACACAGGGCAGTACTCTCATCACCTTCAGAACAGGGGTCTCCCGGAGGTCCCAGTGACCCCTAGACACCATCCCTTTATCCCAGAGATCCTTCCTGCTAACCATGAGTGCTGCCACAGCGGTCCTAAGGCAAGGGTCAGCGATGACAATCCTCATTCTCAAGACTCAGGACGAGTGCTGAGAGTCAACAAACACAGCACATCCACCAGCTCGTGGACAGGGTGTCTCTTCTCAAGCATCAGTGGAGTCAAGCTCTAACCAAGCCAGGACAATGCTGTAGGCCTTACTAAGCACAAGAACGTCTGGCGAGGCGGCACAGACTTAATACAAAGAGCATCTTCCTAAGGAACTGGCTCAGAGGAAATAAAGGAGAGCAGACCACAGGAAGTCTCAGTTTGAAAGAAGCCTTAGCAATTTCACTGTTAACTGTACTCAACATAACCTAAGGGAATTATCAAGGCCCCTTCCAGGCCTCAGACCCAGGTTCAATCCCTGGGTGAGGGAGATCCCCTGGAGAAGGGAATGGCAACCCACTCCAATATTCTTGCCTGGGAAATCCATGGACAGAGGAGCCTGGTGGGCTATAGTTAATGAGGTCGAAAAGAGTTGGACGTGACTGAGAAACACACACGCACACACACGTCCAGTCCTCAAATCCTCTAACATGGAGGAAGACAGCTTCCACTCTTCCTCTGAGCAACTCAAGCACACTTTCCCTCTTGGTAAGAAGAGATGTTAACTTTTTCTTTCAGTGGGTACAAAGGCAGGGGAAACAGCACAGTTTCCACAGGAAAGAATAAGAGAAGCTGGAAATGAAAACTATTCCAAAGAATGTCTGAGTCTCTTTGCTTGGAAAGGAAATGTATTACAGGGGTTATTCTTGCTTTCCTAGGTCTCTATGAAGTCTTCATATTTGGAGAAATACATGCACGATGGATGTCAGTAGGCTTTTACTATAGCTCTTGATAATGTCCAGATACACTGTAGTCTTGCATTAGTTAATCTAAGCATATTCAAGCACTGGCGAAGTCTGTTTACCAACAATTAGCTCATCTGATGAACCATCTGAAAAAGAGAGAAGGTGAAAGAGGATAGCAAGCCTGGCCAAGACATAACCCCCAGCCACCCCTACTGGCTGCATTTCTGAAGAAAAACCATGGCATATGGACAAACCAGAGACCAGGACTTCCGTAGTCAGCTCTGGGTCACCAGGTCGCATCACGCGGAGCAGCCTCGCCCACCATATCTTCAATCCTGTATCAGGAACACAGAGCCAGGGAGGCTCAGGTTCCAGCACCGGCCAAGCAATGCTGTCATCTCCAGGGGAATCTACAACACAAGCGCCTAGCTCAGCCAAGGGGCTCAGAGTGCTGTTTCTAATTCCATCTCCAGTTTCCACTAAATAGTTCAGATACAGGAAAAATGTTCTGTGTATTTGCTCATAATTTTTCTACTTTGTTGAAAATAACTCTGGGGAAACGGTCTCACCACTCAAAAGAAGAAAAAGGAAAAAAAAAGTCACAGGAAACTTTAAAAAGTCAGATGTTATCCTTCACACTGAAAAGTACTCATACCGAAAACTCTATCCATGTATCTCATCAAAAACATCCAAAACATACAACGTGAAGCCAAAAAAAGCAAGAGACTTTCATTCCGCTCCCCTCTAGGCAACAAGTCAGTTAACCAATGACAGAACATACGGCAGGAGAAACATTTGGTGACTCACACATTCCTCTTTGAAGTCAATTTTCAGATTAAAGAGCTGGTTTCTCTGGGAAGACAAAGAGGGACAAACTTGACAATTATCCCTTGAAACTTCAGGTCCAAAGAATTAAAAACCATTTTGCCTCTTGGTCTCTCAAAGTCAATTCCATTTCTTTTTCCCCAAAATCATGAGTCACACCAAACATCTGGTAGCTGGGAAATTTACTGCCTTAAATCCGTTCACTTAAGATTGACCGGACAGCCATGGCAGAGCGAGCACCACCCGAATTCAACGGATGCTGCTGAATTTTAACTGGATCTCCGCCTTGCGCGTCCATATTTATACTTGTAAATATCGGTTCTTCTCTCGACTTAAGAAACCAAAAAGCAGTGAACCAACTTCACAGAGGGCTGCTCTCACGTCAATAAAACCCGATGAAACAGAAAAACGGGTGTTGTCGGCACCAACGCCTCTAGGGCGACCAGCTTTTGAGTGGTTTCAGCTGCTGACCCAGGGCAGGGTCGGCCCGGCTCCGGGCGCACGCCGGGCGGTACAGGGCAGCAGGCGGGCGCGGGCCCAGGCGAAGCCACCCCGCCTGCGCCTGGCCCGGCCTGCGCTGACTACCCGGAGAGCCCGCCCTGGGCCGGGATGCCGCCTCCTCCTCAACTGCTGGCCCCCAGAACCACCCCGCACCCCCGGCCCAGGCCGAGCACCCCCTGACTGACGCGTTCTGACGAGGCCGGACCGACTCCGCGGGTCCCGGCGCGACTGGACACGAACTGGCCCTCGGCGTGGGGGCCCCGCGCCCCCCGGCCCACCCGCCCCCCACTCCCCTGGGCGCCCAGCCCAGACCTCCACGGCCCTCTTGGGTCTCCGCCCGCCGCCATCGCTCCTGACCTGTCCCCGCAGGGGTCCGGGAGGCGGAGCGACGACTCCATCCTGCAGCCCCGCGAACACCGACCGCGTCCACACCCGCGGCAGCTCCTGGCCAGCCTGGCGCAGCCGCCCCGCCCCGCAACCGCACCCCACACTGTCACCACCGCCCATTGGTCCGCGCGCCCGCCGCTCTGCGCCAATTGGCCACCGCACGCCCGACGCTCCGCGCCCATTGGTCCGCTCGCCCGCCGCTCCCACCGCCCCCGCGTGTGGGTTTCTAGGGGCGGCGACGCCGCTGGAGGGTTGCTAAGGGCGGGTTGCTAAGCGCCGCTGGATTGGAGCCGAGGTCCACACCCCAGTTGCGGCCGGGCGCCCCGGCTGCCCGCGCTCCCCTGCAGCCAGCCCCGCGGCGGTCAGTACTCAGAGACCACCCAGGGCGCTTCCTGGGGGGCCGCCCTTCCGACCCCGAGACATTCCCGGAACCACACTTGCCAACCCAGCAGTCCTTCCCATCCATGAGCGGCCGCGCCCCCTACCCGCAGGACGCCTTCTGCCTGCCCTAGTCCTGCCCAGACTTTGGGCGTCCACGAACTTGGTTTGCACGCTTGCCTGAGGGTCTTTTCCATCTCCCGCCCTTGACTGCCTGCCGGCCGTCTTCTAACGTCCGTATCCCGTAATGAGATCCGCTGTCGGATCCAGTAAATCTTGTCCCCAACTTATTCGCAGTTTTACGGTCCCTACAGAACATCCTGTCAAAATTCATCGCATGTTGACTTTACGGCGTTCGATTTCGAAGCTAGTGTGACGTCCACGTTTTGAGTCTTTAAAACGCAGAAAACGTGGCACAAGCTAGGAGAGCCGAGCTCTGTGCTCGCCGGCCAGCCTCCACTCTCTGTGTCCCTAAACCCGGTTCATTATCTGTGCTTCAAATCCCCACATTGAAAATAATCCCTGCTTGTCTTGCTCTGGCTGGACCTGACACAGACTACGTTCTGAAGGCTAAGGGAATGGAGTTGAATGAGAAGCTACTTGTATGGGTGGAAAGAAAAGTAAGATATTTTGTTGACTGGACAGTCCCTCTGCATTAATTACAGTAAGAAGTAGTATTTGAAAAGATTACAGATTTATTTACATACATTTTAAACAGGACAAGAAATCATTTTCCCACCCTAGTTAATATTTGCAGGTTATTTCAACTGGAAACAAAAAAAATCAAAACATAGCAACCCTAAGTAACTTAATCATGTCCCCTTTATCTCCCTGGCAACCCCCCTTCACCATATTTATTACAACATGCTTGCTGCTCTCTCTTCACCCTGCCCGCTCAGGTGAGCCAAGACTGCAGGGACAGCAGCTCAACTAGGAAAAGTCACAGTCTGCTTCAAGTTTTTCCATGTACTGGGTCAAAAAGGAAGCAGTCACTGAGTTGGTCCTCAAACATGTGGACTGAATTACTTTGAATGAGGTGATTAAAAGAATGAATAGATAGTGGGTAAAGGGAACAATTAAGAATGACCATTTATGGGGGGAGAGGGAGGCAGTATTGCTACATTAGTGTAGGTCAGAAGCAGGGTTCTCTAAAAACTCTGCAGCCATTTATTTACAGACATTCTAAACAGTTATATTTAAAATTTGTTAAACAGTTAATACACTAAAAATATGAAGTCAACTGTTTACGATACTAAAAGATATTTTAAAAAGCAAATCTGGGAATTCAATTCCCTTTTGACTCCAGCGATCAATTTCTTGAGACCACGGATGTCTGGGAAATCAGTCAGTCTTTCACAAGGAACTGGCTTCTGCTCAGCTTTCCCCTCTCCCTGAGGTACGCAAACAGGTGTCGTCGTCTCCTCCACGTGACCTTTATCCCGTACTTCTCCTCTGGGGTGTCTGTAACCAGAACAGGCCCAGGCTCTGGGCTCTTGGGCGTGCTCATGTGAAGGGAACAGCTGGGAAGGCTGTTTTCCCTCAGTTCAGAGGGAATGGGCTCTCCCTGCCCCAGGGATTCTGGGGTCTGGATGTCCGGGGGAATGAACGCACATGGGAAGTCTGGAAATGTGTGTGTCGACAGCTCCCTGCAGCTCTGGGGGCTGAGCATAGGCACCAAGGGCCTTCCGGAAATGTCCTTTTCTGGTTGACTGGGGCCATCCCTGATTGCCAGGATCCCAAGTGTGGCTGAACTGGCAGAAGACTGTGGAGTTTCAAACGTTAGACATGGAAACCTGGAGCTGGTAGATTTTCGACTTGAACGCCTTGCATGGTTTCGATGACGATGCTTCTGCTTGCCTGGGGACCAGCTTTCTGCTGTTGTATCAAACTGAGGTGATACCTAAGGATTCCAAAAGAAAGAAATAAAAGTGAAGCACGCTAACTCCCAGACACAAACCTAAGGAAACTGCATCAGATGACCAGAATCCTAAATGGGGGCCCACAACAGCAATGGACTTAAAACAGCTGCCTTAGGGACTTCCCTGGTGGCACAGTGAATAAGAATCTGCCTGCCAACGCAGGGGACATGGGTTCGATCCCTGGTATGAGAAGATCCCGCATGCTGTAGGGCAACTAAATCCATGCACCACAACTACCGAGTCCAGCTCTAGAACCCAGGAGCCACAACTGCTGAAGTTTGAGCGCCTAGAGCCCGTGCTCCACAACAAGAGAAGTCGCTGCAGTGAGAAGCCTGTGCACTACAATGGAGAGCAGCCCCTGCTCGCTGCAACTAGAGAAAGCCTAAGTGTAGCGGCAAATACCCAGCACGGCCAAAAAAAAACAACCGCTGTCTGTCTTACTGGATAACCATAGGAAGGGATGCGGGCTTTGGGCAAGTTACTCAGCCTCCCTGGCTTCATCACACCCTACGGCTGCAACACACATAACCATCTCCCTTTCACTTCTGAGGGCGGGCCCAGCTGTCGTCTTCACCACTGATGCCCAGCACCTAGCAGGGCGCCTGGCACCTAGAGGACCCCAGTGTAGGAAGAAAGGGCTGAAGGCAGATCAGTGAGTGAGATCAGGCATGGAGAGCAGCGAGCAGGGCCTGGTGCGTGGGGAGCACTCCGTACGCATCCACGTGCTCATGCCTCCTCCCACCAACAGCGCTGTAACATCTACGCTTCCTCCCCACTCCTGAAGCCAGGGGTCCGGTTCTCCCCAGCACTCCTGGACCACATCTGTCAGGCGCTCTGGGGCAGAGCTCAGGCTTTTGTCTGGCTCTTCTGCTACACCACTTTCTGATACCCCATAGCTGTGTTCTCTTCCCGGGACTTATAAACTGTCAAGACAGAACACATGCCATTTCTGAGAGTTTTTCTTCACTGTTTGGTCCATTAAACAGTAAACAGAGGGACTTCCCTGGTAGTCCATCAGTTGGGACTCTCCATTTCCAATGCAGGAGGTTGCATTCCACCCCTGGTTGAGGAGTTAAGATCTCATGGGCCTTCCAGCCAAAAAAAACCAAAGCATAAAATAGAAAAAATGTTGGAACAAATTCAATAAAGAGTTTAAAAATGGTCCACATTAAAAACCCCCCAAAAAACAGTAAATAGAGTACTTAGCTAAAAATTCCACCTCTCACGTGAAGCTCAGGAAACAATCTCATTTTTCACTCATTCTGCCATTTATCTGGCTTTCTCACCTGGCTACCGGATACTTTTATACTGAACTCTTTCAGGGGAACTGGTGGGGGAAAGACTCCAATTCCAGTCCACCCACGCCCCAGCCTGAACTTAGGCAAAAAGATACAGCAAAGAAGACGGCTGAGGACGGAGGGAAAGTGAGCACCGCCTCCTTGTCCCTGAGCCCGTGAGGTCATGGGGCAGAGTATGCACTCTGAGAAGCCTGGCAGAGCAGAAATCAAGGCAGGAACTCTACCCAGGAAGTGATGGTGTTGTGGTCCACAGGCTTGCTGGGCACCTGTCTAGTGTGGGTGACCACGGGAAGCTGGGGAGATCGACAGCGGTGTTTGGGGGCCTCCAGTGGTTGTTGGTGGAATAGCAGCTGGGGTTTCTGGGCAGCTTGGTGGCGCTTCTTCCTGGGAGGCATCAACGGGTGAGAGAAGAGCAGTTAGCAACTGCATGATGCTGGCTGTCAGCAGGTCCGGGGAGAGGCTCCACTTCCAACCCATGCCTGCAAAGAAGAAACAAGAGCCAGGAGAAAACAACCCGGTGATTCCCCAGCTCCTCCTCACACTCTGCCAGCCATTTCTGCTAGCAGCTTGCAGCCCTACCACAAGGGGTGGGCTGGCATACCTAGCCCAGCTTCCTACAGCTGCAACACACAGCACTTCCCACTCAACAAACATCGCCCCAGTGAAAACTTATCGAGCGCGGCCTAAGCACCATGCTGGGTGCTGGGAGTTCAAAGATGAATAACCACTTATTGCATCATCATTTATGGGGTGCCAATCACTTGTACTGAGTGACTTCACTTTCACTTTTCACTTTCATGCATTGGAGAAGGAAATGGCAACCCACTCCAGTATTCTTGCCTGGAGAATCCCAGGGACAGAGGAGCCTAGTGGGCTGCCGTCTATGGGGTCGCACAGAGTCGGACACGACTGAAGTGACTTAGCAGCAACCACTTGTACAGACACAGCCCGTGCCTGTCTTCAAAGACCTGAGAGTCTAGCAGAGGGAGGCAGTTACAATAATGGGAGCCGTGCTTCCCTCCACTGCCCCCAGGGAGGCTCTCTGGGGAGGGTCACACCTGACCTAGGTACAGAAGGGCAGGAAAAGCCAAAGAACAAGGGGTGGGGGTGGGGGTGGGGGTTGGGGGCAGCTCCAGGCTGAGGAGCAGCACACACAAAGCAGAGACGTGAAGGAGCTCGGTGAACCCAGGGACCGCATGGAGCTGGACACAGGGCAGGAGAAGACAAAAGAACACAGGTTTGACGTGGTATCAGGACCAGGTCTGAAAACCAGGTGGACCACCTGAGTTTGGACCCTGGCCTAAGTAGTCAGGGCAGATTCTCAAGCGGACAGATATCATCACACTTGCATTTCTTTTTTCAACTTTTACCCCAGCTGATTTTGAACACAGGGAAAAAAACAAAGTTAATAATATGAGCTGCTATGTGCCCATCACTCAGCTCCAACAGCCATAAACCCACAACCAGTCACAACCCATCCACACCCCATCCATTTCCCCTACCGATTTGTAATTCTCAAAACATGATATTCCCAGTCATGATATCATTCCTAGTAACACAACCCATATAAATATTTGAAAACTATAGGTATTTATACGGGCTTCCCTTGTGGCTCAGCTAGTAGAGAATCTGTCTGCAATGCGGGAGACCTCGGTTCAAACCCTGGGTTGGGAAGATCCCCTGGAGAAGGGAAAGGCTACCCACTCCAGTATTCTGGCCTCGAGAATTCCATGGACTATATAGTCCATGGGGTCGCAGAGAGTCAGACACGACTGAGCGACTTTCACCTCACTTATAGGTATTATACATATTTATATATTAATGTATTAAATATACTTATTTATATACTATCAGTTCAGTTCAGTCACTCAGTCGTGTCCGACTCTTTGCGACCCCATGAATCGCAGCACGCCAGGCCTCCCTGTCCATCACCAACTCCCGGAGTTCACTCAGACTCACATCCATCGAGTCAGTGATGCCATCCAGCCATCTCATCCTCTGGCGTCCCCTTCTCCTCCTGCCCCAATCCCCCCCAGCATCAGAGTCTTTTCCAATGAGTCAACTCTTCGCATGAGGTGGCCAAAGTACTGGAGTTTCAGCTTTAGCATCATTCCTTCCAAAGAAATCCCAAGGCTGATCTCCTTCAGAATGGACTGGCTGGATCTCCTTGCAGTTAGTAGTCGTGTATTTACATACATTCATATGTTTGCATGTGCAAATTCCTTAAATAGTAAATATCCAGTGTTCACATTTTCAGTTGTCTTATAGGTACCATAATTTTTTCTGTGTGCTTTTGTCTTAAGACAGATCTTCCAGGCAACAGAGGCAAGAGCAAATGTCCTGGAAGCAGAGGCACCAGTAAGGTTATTGTGTTGTCTGAGAACCGCTGGGGCCTGCACCCAGGCTGTGTCAGTAGAGATGGGAGGCTGGAGGCAGAGGCAGGGTCAACAGGCCCCACCGGGTAATGAAAAGTCTGAGAAGGTGTCCAGGAAATCTAGCAATGGGAGGGGCCACCAGGCATCCAGGAGAGACAGTCACACGGCAGAGCAGGCGGGTTCCATCAGACAGCCATGACCCTTCATTCAGTGAACAACAAAGCCACACGCTCTGATCTGTGTCACTAGGCAGTGGAGAATCAGGTGAAGAAAAATAAGGACGAAGTCTCTCCCCTCCGGAATCTAACATTTTAGGGAGAGCACAGGTAGGAAAGACATCCGTTTGCTCATTCATTCATTCAAAACGTATTTACTGAGTGCCTACTGTGTTCTGGGCAGTTACGGGTGCTGGAAATACATACCAGGTTACAAAATTAAATCCCTGCCCTCGTGGTGCTTACATCTAGTTGAGAGAGTGATTAGAGGTACCGAGAAAAGTGAAATTGGCATTTGGGGCTGAGGTGACCTAGGCCTATTTGAGACAGGGTTGTCCGGCAAGGCCTATCTCAAAAGCAATATTTGAGCAAAGACCTGAAGGCAGAAATGAGAACAAGCAGACAAGGGAAAGATGTGAGAAAGAATATTGCAGACTGAAAGAACAGTAAGAGCAAAGACTGCCAGATGGGACTGTGCCTGACTCGCTCAGGAAGCAGTAAGGCTCAGCGCGGCTAGACTGGAGAGTGGAAGGAAGTGAAGCCAGTTCACATGACACAAGGTCAAGGCAAGGTCAAGGCCTGGGTTGCATTATTCTCAGTGTGCTAGGAAGTCACTGCAGGGTTCAGGACAGGGAAGGAACATAATCCGATTTATACTCGTACAAAATAACTCTTGGTGCTTTGTAAGGAAAGGTGGGTTGGGAAGAGGAAAGTGAAAGTGAAGTCGCTCAGTAATGTCCGACTCTTTGCAACCCCATGGACTGTAGCTCCTCTGTCCATGGGATTTTCCAGGCAAGAATATTGGAGTGGGCTGCCATTTTCTTCTCCAGGAGATCTTCCCAACCCAGGGATTGAACCGGGGTCTCCTGCATTGCAGGCAGACACTTTACCGTCTGAGCCACTGAGAAGAGGGGGCATGGACAAAGGGAGCAGAGAAGCAAGTTAGAAGGCCCCCACGGGAGCCCAGCGGACAGATGGCAGTGGTGGCAATGTTTCCAGTGAACAGTGCTCCAGTCAACAGCACGCTCAAAGTCCCAAGCCTCATGGGGACCCCACACTGTTTAGCAGTCCTACTGTGTCCTGATCAACTCATTTTCCTCACAAAGATCATCTTAAAACTTTAGAACTCCTCTCCCAACCAACTGCCTTACTTCCTCCTACACAAAGAACACAGGAGGCATCAAAGGAAACACCCTCAGCTTCCAGGAAGCAGCCACACATCTGCACCCTTTTCTGCTATAACCAGAGGCCGGTCCCTTTCGCTACAGGGGCCTCACCCTCTGCTGAGTTTTGGAGCCTGCCTCACTCTGTACACCTTTCTCAGGCAATCACCCGCTTACATGTCTATAACCACCTCGAAGTAGGTGAGTTAAGACTCAATGCAGGGGACCCAGGTTCCGTCCTTGGTTGGGGAACTGGATCCCATATACCACAACTAAGACCTGGGGCAGCCAAATAAATAAATAGTTCTTTTCAAAATACTAACAAAGGCAAATTTCTAAAATAAAAATACTCCTCACTTGGGGAGGACAGTTGAGGGGTAGGCAAAATAAATGATGAAGGTCAAGAGGTACAAACTTCCAGTTATAAAATAAATACACCGTAGGATGTAATATGGGGCTTCCCAGGTGGCACCAGTGGTAAAGAACCCGCTTGCTAATGCAGGAAATGTAAGAGAGAGGTGTAGGTTCAATCTCTGGGTCAGGAAGCTCCCCTGGAGGAGGGCATGGCAACCCACTCCAGTATTCTTGCCTGGAGAATCCCCATGAACAGAGGAGACAAGTGGGCTACAGTCCATGGAGCTACAGTTCATGTACAGTCTATGCGCTACAGTTGCGTAAGAGTCAGACACGACCGAAGCGACTTAGCACACACACACAGAATGTAATATACATTGTGGTCACTATAGTCAGTACTGTATTTCAAATCTGAAAGTTGCCAAGAAAATAAACTTAAAAGTTTTCATCACAGGACTTCCCTGGTGGTCTAGTGACTAAGACTCCACACTCCCAATGCAGGGGCCCAGGTTCGATCCCTGGTCAGAAACTAGATCCCATGTGATGCAACTAAGACCCAGCATAGCCAAATACATAAAAATATATTTTTTTTAAAGTTCTCATGACAAGGCAAAAAGTTTTTGTCACTATGATGACGAGTGGTAACTAGACTTATTGTGATCATTTTGCAATGTATAATAAATACCAAATCATTATGTTGTACACCTAAAACTAACATAATGTGCTACAACAATTATACTTGTGGAGGGGTGGAGCTTAGATGTGTGGGATTCAGTGATACAGTTCAGGATTAAATGTGGGATCACAATCAATGGCAATCTACTTTTGAGACTTGTTAGATGCAACTCAAAATTTGATAAAAAGCATTTCTCCTGTGTGAAAAATAATACTATTACCCTATCCTTCTCTCCTTCTCTCCATTACCCTTCAAGTTCCAATAATTATGGCCTGGTGTAATGCAGTAGTCTAACTGGTCTACCCTAACCTCTGGCACCCCCTGCCGGGGGACGTTTTGTAAATGCAAAGCTGATCTCCACTCCCTCCTGCTTGAAACGTTTGTTTGGGGCAAGAATGAAACTCCTCCGTGGTGGCTAAGGCCCTGTTGCTCTGGTTCCAGTGTCATCGCCCACAGTCCACCCTTGTCCCTTAGCTCAATCCCCTCAGATATATTCTTCAGCCTTTGTGCTGCCCCTGCTTCCTCCTGTCATATGGTCCTTCAGTTCAGTCGCTCAGTCCTGTCCGACTCTTCGTGACCCCATGAATCGCAGCACGCCAGGCCTCCCTGTCCATCACCATCTCCCGGAGTTCACCCAAACTCATGTCCATCGAGTCAGTGATGCCATCCAGCCATCTCATCCTCTGTCGTCCCCTTCTCCTCCTGCCTTCAATCTTTCCCAGCACCTCCTCCCAGCATTTCCCAGTCAACTCTTCGCATGAGGTGGCCAAAGTACTGGAGTTTCAGCTTTAGCATCATTCCTTCCAAAGAACACCCAGGACTGATCTCCTTTAGAATGGACTGGTTGGATCTCCTTGCAGTCCAAGGGACTCTCAAGAGTCTTCTCCAACACCACAGTTCAAAAGCATCAATTCTTCGGCGCTCAGCTCTCTTCACAGTCCAACTCTCACATCCATACATGACTACTGGAAAAACCATAGCCTTGACTAGACGGACCTTTGTTGGCAAAGTAATGTCTCTGCTTCTCAATATGCTATCTAGGTTGGTCATAACTTTCCTTCCAAGGAGTAAGCGTCTTTGTACCCCCTCAATTCCCTTGTCCTGGAGCATCTCCTTCCCTTGTTTGCATAACGGCATCAGATCTCAGACCAAGCTTTCAGTCAGTTCATCAGAAATGCCTTTCTGGGTACTTCCCTGGGGGAGGCGGGGGTTGGGGGAGTGGTGAGGTCCAGAGGCTGAGACTCTGCGCTCCCAAAGTAGGGGGCACGGGTGAGATCCCTGGTCAGGAACTAGATGCCCCAAGCTACAACTAAGACCTGGTGCAGCCAAATAAATAAATATTTTTTAAAAAGAAAAAGAAATGCCTTTCTCACCTAACTTAAGGCAAGATCTCCTTATTTACATACTCAGTTATCCCTGAGCGCTGTTATCACTTCACAGCTGTAATTCTTCATTTGCTTAAATACGCAACTCGACGGGAGCTCGTGTGAGCCCCTCCTACCTCCCTACAGACTGTAAACTCGGAAGAAAGACCCCTATATCTCGCCCCGCCACTGCATCCCAGAGCCGCCCAGCACATGGCAGGCGCTCAACTAAAAACGTGCTAAATAAGCAAAACAAAGTCCATTACTACAAAGAAAAGACGGCGGGGGACGGGGCGGGAGGAGATCAGAGCTCCAAGATACGGAGCGGAGGCGAAGGTCCGCGGCGTGCGCGGTCATTTTTAAGAAGGAGGGAACCAGAGCGAGGGGGTCGTAGCCCGCTTCGGGCTGCTCGGGGGGGCCAGGACGCTAGCTGCCCGGGAAGTCGACGGCGGACAGTACCCCCGCAGCGAGGAACCGGGGACCGGGGGAGAGCACGGGGCGGCCGGGGGTCCCTACTGTCCCCCGGGGTCCCTCGCGTCCCGCCACCGCGGAGCGCTCCTGCGCCCTGCCGCCACGAGCCTGCGGCCCCACCCGCCGCCGCTCGGCCCGGCCGCCCGGTCCGCACGCCGCTCGGCCCGCCTCACCGGCCTCACCCGCCGCCCGATCGGTCCGCCCTGCCTGCCCACCGAGGCAGACGATCCGCCCGCCCACCTCGCCGGCCCCGCGGCGCCGCCTCACCTGCCCGTCCCGCTGCCGCCGCCACCGATACGCCCGCCTCTCCCGCCCTCCCGGCCCGGAGCCCCGCCCGCCGCCGGCGTCCCGGCCGAACGCGGATACAAAGCCGGCGCTGATTGGTCACGCTCGTCACGTGACCGCAACGCTCCGCCGGCGCCAATTTCAAACAGCGGAACAAACTGAAAGCCCCAGAGCGGGACCCCACCCCCGGCCCGGGCCTGGGACACCCTCCCCCCCTCCCCTCCCCCGCCGGGATCCCGGGATTCCCCGCCCCGCAGCCGGGGTCGCGGCCCAGCCCGCAGGTCGGAGCAGCGCCGAGCCGCCCGGAGCCGGCGGTGCAGCGAGGTGAGTGGGCGACGGGCTGGAGAACCGGGGCCGGCGGGCGCGGAGAGCTGGCTCCGGCCAGGGGGTTGCGGGGGACTGGCGACTGTGCGCCGTGCTGCTGCATCCAGCCTCCCGGGCCCCCACCCCCTCTCACCTCTCCCACTAAGCCCCCCAGCCTTTCCCCTGGGGCTGGGGTCCCTCTAAGCTTACTGCGCTGGTTGCAGCGGCTCGCACACTCCCCTGAGCCCAGGTGCTCTCCCTTCTAGGTAACCCAGTCTCCACTCCGCCCTGTCCCAGGACCCTCCTCCGGGTTCCTGAGACCCCCGCAGCCTTGCCCTGGTCTGGATGGGGGTGAGTCCCCGGGAGCCTCTCCGGAAATCTCCCGGCTAGAAAGTGTTGGCAATGGTAGCAAGTAAGCTGGTCAGAGTAGAAGGAAAAATTAAGACGCTTTAGACCAGGAAAATAACTTTTTGGGGGCGAGGAAGAATTACTAGCATCTACTGATTGATGGGTGGAGGGAGGAAGGGAGGGCGGAAGAGATAGGAGGTGGAAGTAAAACTGAGATTTGAAGGTAGAGGAAACCTAGATATAAAGGAAAGGGAGGCGGCAGAGTGGAGAGGGTCTGTGACCTCTAAGCAGATGGCAAATGTCAGACGAGCGTGACAGTCATTTCTAGGGAGATTGCAGATATTCTAAAGACAAGGCAGACAGTTATTCTGTCTCTCAAAGTACCTCTCAGCAGAATTTCACTACTTCGCACAATAGTAGAGTATGCCATGGATCTGTCAAAATCAACAGAACACAGTTTTTAACAGATAAAACTCTTCCTTAATGCACAGCACTAGTCAGGAGACAAGGATTATAGTCTTGGTTCTGGAAGAGAAGTTAAGCAAGATGGTAACATGCTTAGAAAGTTGAAATATGAACAAGCATATGCAGGTACTAAAATGTCGCTATATAAATAGTTTGCAAATTGTGAAAGAAAAAAATGTATATACTTTTTTTTAAGACCAGTGCTAGCATAATAGCCCATGAAACGATGTCACCCCTCAGCATTACTCTGGGTTTGAATAGAGCAGTTTCCCTTCTGTCTGAAGTCTTGT
This sequence comes from Bubalus bubalis, assembly GCF_019923935.1. NCBI lineage: Eukaryota > Metazoa > Chordata > Mammalia > Artiodactyla > Bovidae > Bubalus > Bubalus bubalis. Next base: position 13,076,758 of record NC_059160.1, on the reverse strand, counting down.
GCACTGGGAGATGATTTCTTCAGTGGTGTGACAGTAGTATAATGGTACAATCTGCCTTTTTCCTCTGATTCTGTGGGCTCAGACCAAGTGCTCTATGCTGGAATGGATCCTGGGATCAGAGTTCTGTCAGGATGGCCTGTTCCAGGGTCCTCATCCTGACAGTTACCGCAAGTGGTCTGTGTTAGACTAGGCAAGAAGAGACATTTCCACATTTGTAGCTTCTCCTCTTGTTTCTGTAACTGAACATTCCTTTTGGCCATGCCCCAGGGCTTGCAGATCTCAGTTTCCCAGCCAGTGATTGAACCCACACCCTTGGCAGTGAAAGTGCAGAGTCCTAACGGGCTGAACCACCAGGGAATTCCCAAAACATTCTTAAGCTTCCAGAGCCTTGACTATGTGGACCTACAGCCAACCTTATCCCACTCTCCCCCTTTGAATTTCTTCTGTTTGCTTCAGTTTTGTCTATAGAACTCATCTCCTTATAGTCCGCGGTCTTTGCAGAGGCCCAGGGAGCATTCACCTGGGCCTGTGGTTTCACACTCCTGGTCACATGATGAGGAAGACCCCTCCCTAACAGAACCTCCTTCTCAGCCTAACAAACCTTTGACCTCCCGCTGACCCTTGCCCTTTGCAGGGTCCACGCTTGTGATGCTCAATGGAGAGTGAAAGCACAGATTCATGATGAAAACTAGCCCCCGTAGGCCATTGATTCTCAAAAGACGGAGGCTGCCCCTTCCTGTTCAAAATGCTCCAGGTGACACAGCAGAGGAGGAGCCGAAGGGGCCCCCTGCCCAACAGGAGCCTGCTCAAGCGCAAGCCCCCAAGGAGGTGGCAGAGCCCAACCCCTGTAAGTTTCCAGCCAGAATCAAGATCCTGAACCACCCAACCATGCCCAACACGCAAGTGGTGGTCGTCCCCAACAACGCCAACATCCAGAGCATCATCACAGCACTGACCGCCAAAGGGAAGGAGAGTGGCAGCAGCGGGCCCAACAAGTTCATCCTCATCAGCTGTGGGGGAGCCCCCACCCCCACTCCAGGACCCCAGCCTCAAGCCCAAACCAGCAAGGACCCCAAGAGGACAGAAGTGATCACCGAGACCCTGGGACCAAAGTCTGCAACTGGGGATGAGAATCTTCCAAGACCAGCAGGAGCCCTTCCTGGGCAGAGATGGAAGAACTGTGGTATGTGGTCCGTAAGGCAAAGGGGGGAGGAGCCAGCCTTCGCTCTCTGGTGCAAGGACCATAGTCAGCCATGCTGATACCTAGGGCACACAGGTGTCTGCCTGAACTGGGGGAAAGTCTTGCCTTCCTTCAAGCTGAAACCTTGACCCAGATCTTTGGGCCCTGTCAACAGGGTTGCAATGTAATTCAGCATTCTGTTGCCTTCTTTATATTGGAAAAGGATTTGTTTATTGTTTCTATTTCTCCTTTGCAGTGACCACATAAGGAAGTAGGAATCTTTCTCCATCTTAATAAAGGAGAAACACGAGATGGGAAAATGACTTACTTTGTTGAGATGTTCGATCATGCTTTTTGTAAGGTTGCCTTGACCGATCTCTGAGGCTCAGGGTGGCTCAGGTTGAAATGCAACTTGAGCCGTGCTCCTGAATTTCTCCTGAAATCCTAAAAGGGCACCATTGATTCAGCATGCGCACTCCCTGTGCTTAAGGGCAGAGGTCCTGGAGAGGTGATCCCTGATCGCAGTCATCACCTGGAGAGGTGATGCCTAACTGCCAGTCTCGGTGGACCTGCCAGGCAGGGAATCGGGCACCTAAGTGGCGTCTTGGGTTGTCTCCCCTGTAGCTGGAGGTGAGGCAGCCAGCTGCCCCCTGGACAACAGCTTAACTAACATCCAGTGGCTTGGAAAGATAACTTCCGACGGACTGGGCTCCTGCAGCATCAAGCAAGAGGTGGAAGAAAAGGAGAATCGTCACCTGGAGCAGAGTCAGGCCAAGGTGAATGAACGGTCTTGTCCCCCACCAGGGCAGTCAGAGCCAGTACAGGGAATTTCTAAGAAGGGAAGTAGATCAGGTAGGCTGTGGAGCAGGATTGCCAAGTTTTCATGTTAGCACTTTATTTAGTGTTATTCTGCATAATTTGGAGCTCCCTTTCTGCCTGGGATCTTCCCCCCTACCCCCATCTGGGAAATTCCTTGAGGGCAGATTCCTCTGGCTCACCCTGTACCCTGTCAGCACTGGGTTTAACGCTCTATCCTTAGCAGGTACTTAGTATTCAGGGACTAATGAAGAGGCCTTAAAGAGGTATTCCAACAGTGGAAAAGGAGTACAGCATTTTTAACAAGATTGCTTTATTAGAAGACAAATTAACAGCAAATAAAATGAGTTGTGAATTTTAAATACCTCTCCAATCAAAATTGATTTGACCCATTTGTGTGGTCTGGGTTTATTTTTCATGATTGCTCTTCATATATACCCTTAATTCCTCATTCAACAGGTTTGGTGGGTTTTTTTTGCCTTGTCGGCAGCATGTGGAGATTTTAGCTCTCCCACCAGAGATCAAACTCTTGCCTCCTGCTTTGGAAATGTGGGGTTTAACCACTAGACTGCCAGGGAAGTCCCGTCAATAATTTTTAAAGGGGAAAATTTACGTGGATGTGTGCATAAGTGAAAATTGAGCTGTTCACTTAAAACTTGGTACTTTATAAAGTTATGGCTCAGTTTTTTTGAGGGGAAAGGGGGCCGTGTCTCATGGCTTGTGGGATCTTATAACAGTTCCCCGACCAGGGATGGAACCCAGGCCACCACAATGAAATTGCCAAGCCCTAACCACTGAACCTCTAGGGAATTCCCAAAGCAGGGAGTTGGTTTTTCGGGTTTTGTTGTGGCTGCACCTCGCAACTTATAGGATCTTGGTTCCCTGACCAGGGATTGAACCCACACCCCTGGTAGTAAAAGCAGAGTCCTAACCACTGGACTGCCAGGGAATTCCCTGAAGTTATAGCTCAATCTTTTTAAACATGGATGATCAGATCTTTGCCTCAGACTTATCCAGATGTGTGCCTTGCTGACCTTTGTCTGCCCACACTTTGGGGAATATTTCTGTTCTACAAACACTGAAAGGAGATGGGTTTGTTCACATCACATCAGGAGCAGGAATCGGACTAAGACCTAGATCCCTCAACCCTGAGGTCTGAAAAACAGGTATAGTTTTAACATACGATCAGTGCTTTAAGGTCATAATATATACCCAGACTTTCCTGAAAGGTTTCAACCAGCAAAGACTAGATGGACTTCTGTTTATTACCGGGCAATATTCTCAACAAAATGACTGATGACAGAGAAGTGGTCCTGTGTTCAGAGACTGGATGGGATCGTCTCCAAAATCCTTCCTGATCCTAAAGTTCTCTTCTATAGAACAGTGGTCTCGGATGAGTTTGTTTCTATTCCGGTCTGTGGGAGAAAAGCTTTCTCTAGAGAGTGTTCTTAAGGTGGGGGTGGGACAGGGGAGGCCTTGTGACCCTTCCTTTCATGGCCTATTTTTCTTTCCGTCTGGCTTCTCAGAGCCCTCAGGTGGAGAGGCCCCCTGGAGCGTCGGCACCCTGGCCGGACTCCGTGTCTGAACGACCCCCATACTCCTACATGGCTATGATACAATTCGCCATCAACAGCACAGAGAGGAAGCGCATGACCCTGAAAGACATCTACTCTTGGATCGAGGATCACTTCCCCTATTTCAAGCACATTGCCAAGCCAGGCTGGAAGGTATCATGTCCCGCAACAACCACAGTCTAGGTCACCCAGGCCTGTCATTTTGTCTACACAGCAGAGTGGTAGTCTGTGTCTGGTGCGGGGGGAGGAGTTAAGTGCCGACGATGCTAGAACCATAAACAATAGTCGTATCTTTTGGACTGAGACTTGACCCTACTGAATCCGGGCAAAACCATCAGTAAGAGCCCTGCAGCCACTTCATCTGTCGCTACCCGGGTAATGCACACTCTTCAGTGATGCTCAGAGCCCACTTCTGAGCTACACTGAATAGCGGCTAGAGTGTCTAGGTAGCTTTATGAAAACATATTGATGAAAAAAAAAAAAAAATCTGGGAGCCTCAAGATCCAAGGTTCACCTCCTGTAAAGTCACATCTCTTCTCCAGTAGGTGGGGATGTTCTCTGCCTCATGTTCATGGGAAAACAGATGCCCTGGAGCCATAGCTCATGCAGGTCTGATAGCCACAGCTCAGGGGCCCTACGGATGCTCTGTCCCAAGCCAAAGGGCTTTTGGATTGTTTTCCCCACAGCAGGAATCTTTTTATAGTTTTTATTTATTTATTTTTAATTGAAACATAGCTGCTTTACAATATTGTGTGGGTTTCTCTTGTTCAACAACATGAATCAGCTATATACATATATCCCCTCCCTCTTGAGCCTCCCCCCCGACCCCAGCCCAGCCCACTTGGTCATCGCAGAGCACCAAGCTGAGCTCCCTATGCTATTCTGCAGCTTCCCTCTAGCTGTCTGTCTTACGCATGGAGGCGCATGTCAGCATGTGTCAGTGCTGCTCCCCCAGTTCATCCCACCCTCCCCTTCCCCACCACTTCCACCAGTCTGCTCTCTACGTCTCTGTCTCTATTCCTGCCCTGCAGCTAGGTTCATCTGTACCATTTTTCTAGAGTCCATATATATGTTAATAGACAATATTTATTTTTTTCTTTCTGACTCACTTCACTCTGTAACAGGCTCTAGGTTCATCCACGTCTCTGCAAATGACTCAAATGTGTTCCTTTTCGTGGCCAAGTAATGTTCCGCTGTATATATGTACTGTAACTTCTTTATCCATTCATCTATCAGTGGACATCTAGGTCACAGCAGAACTCTCAGCCTCACACTCTCACCTCAACTAAATTCCCCAGCTTCCCGATTTCTTTTTTATTTGTTTGCTGCACCTTGTGACTTGCCGGATCTCAGTCCCCCGACCAGGCTTTGAACCTGGGCCCCAGCAGTGAGAGCACCGCGTCCTAACTGCTGGCACACCAGGGAACTCCCCAGCATTGTAATTTCTCCCCCCACCTCTCTGGCTACCGGTTCTTGTCACAGCCTCACTCATCTTTCCCAGCCCCCAACAGCTGTCCAGGTCTCTGCTTTATCACCACCTCAGGAACGGCCCCGGTCCCTGTCCCTACTAGACAGCTGGGTTGGTGGCTCAGGTCACCTGGCCTACCAAGCGGACAGTCCCAGGAGCAGCCAGCAAGCAAGGTTATGAGACACGGAGCCAGGGGCTAACCTCCTCGGGGCCATCAGAGGTGGCGCTCCCAGAGCCAGAGTAGCTGATGAGCCATGTCCTCTACTTTCAGAACTCCATCCGCCACAACCTCTCTCTACATGACATGTTCGTCCGTGAGACATCTGCCAACGGCAAGGTCTCCTTCTGGACCATTCACCCCAGTGCCAATCGCTACCTGACACTTGACCAGGTATTTAAGGTAAGTGTACTGGTTTTGTCCAAATACAGCCAGTGCTGGAGGTCATGATGTCCATCTCAAAAGAAAACAAGTCCTTGGCGGGGAGCGGGGGGCAGGCAGCCAAACTTTGGATAGGAATCCATCCTTCCACGCCCCCGGCCCCGCCCCACCCCACCCCCAGCTGCCGGCATCCTAAATAAAGCAGACTTTCCTCTCCACCAAAAAAATAAGAAAGACGCAAGTCCTCCTTGGGATGAGCTTGTCTGCTAAGGGCAGAGTTAAGGGCCGACCAGCCCCTAAGGAACAGCACCTTCTCTGCTAGACCAGGCCCCAGAGAGGACTTCCTCTTCCAGAAAGGGGACCTCCTGGGGCAGGGTGGCCCCTACTGCCCTGTGATAAGAACTGCCTAGGATACTTCTTAAAATACAGCCTCCCAAGCCCCTCTTGGGGCTTCTGATTCAATAGGCCTGGGATGAGCCCAGGAGTATGTTTTTAGCAAGAATCTCAGGTGATTCTTAGAAAGTCTAGGAAACATGGGGTTAAAAAGCCGATCTTTACAGTGGAGAGTAGAAACGGAGCCTACAGAATCTCTCGTCAGAAGTGATCACTTTGGGGCTTCAGAGTGCCCACAAGGCTGCCGCTAGCTGCCTCCACTCTCCTGGGAGAAGCCATAGTTGAGGGTGGCCCTGGGCGTCCATCCGGAGTAGGTGTATCCATCTGGCCAGCTTGACTGCACTGGTGGTAACTTGGTCTTATTTCTCTCCCACGATGCCCATCCACCACCAGCCACTGGACCCAGGGTCTGCACACTCGCCCGAGCACTCGGAATCAGTAAGGTTCTTTCCCTCCCGCTCGGGGCTCGGCCTTGTTACCCCTGCACGCTCAGCATGGTTTCGGTGACAGGGACAAGGTGTTAGCCGGAGATGGGAGCCTGTGGCCATGCGCCTGCCAGCCCTGAACGCAGAGCCTTGCTTCTGGGCATCAGGACACTGGTGACCGCCACTACCTCCCACTCCTGTGGACTCATCAAGGTGGCCTGAGCAGAGCAGCATGTGGCAGGGGGACCCGCCCCAGGCTCACCGCAGGATGCTGATGAGGTGCACGGCACAGGTCCAGCGGGCGGCCGTTGCTCTCTCTTCTCTACCTGGCTTTTCTTTGCCTTCCTAGAGCTCCATGCTTTGCACCCTGGGGGTGAGGACACCTGGATGAGGTGGGAGGATCACCCGCCGCCCTGTGCCTCTGCTGCCACCTTCCTGGGACCAGGCGGTCGATCCACTCCATGCCCAGTCCCGGAGCAGCTGGTGGGGTCCCCTACCCTGTCCCCCTGCCCTCCTGACCCCAGTCTGTCTCTCTCCCTCTCTGTCCCAAACAGCAGCAGAAACGGCCCAACCCTGATCTCCGCCGGAACGTGGCCATCAAAACCGAACTCCCCCTGGGTGCACGTTAGTACAGGGGGAGGCCTGGTCCCTGGGCACACCCACAGGGGCGCAGATGCGGGAGTCAGGGCCCAGGGAAGGAGAGCAAAGAACCCAGGGCTGGGAGGGGACCCGGCCCTGGACCTTGCTCCCGACCCATCCTGTTCCCCCAGGGCGGAAGATGAAGCCACTACTGCCACGGGTCAGCTCGTACCTGGTGCCCATCCAGTTCCCCGCGAACCCGTCGCTGGTGCTGCAGCCCTCGGTCAAGGTGCCCTTGCCCCTGGCGGCCTCGCTCTCAGAGCTTGCCCGCCACAGCAAGCGAGTCCGCATCGCCCCCAAGGTCAGTGCCTCAGGTCTTCTCCGAGGAGAGACTCCAGTCCGTGACGGGCTCTGCTTCGTGTCCGTTGAGAAGCTTGTAAATTTAGTGGGTAGACCAGGCATCGATGCACAGGAAAATGCAATAGTGTTATAAGAGCCAAAAAGGAACTTGTTAGGGACTTCCCTGGTGGTCCAGTGGTTAAGACTCCACACTCCCAGTGCAGAGGGCATGGGTTTGATCCCTGGTCAAAAAACTAAGATCCTGCATGACACTCAGCATAGCCTTAAAAAAAAAAAAAAAAAATCCTAGTAAACTATCCTTAAAAAAAAAAATTCCCAATAAAAAGAACTTTACAATGTAAGCGATGTTAGAAGGCCCACATGTGCCTGATGAGTTTATGAGAATTGAGATGAGGGTGATTGTTATAGGAGATGGGCTGGGATGGTTCAGGAAGAGTTCACTAGTGAAGCAGGCTTAAGAAGTAGGTTGGGGCAGCAGTGTGGAGAGGACCTTGTAAAGGGCATGGCCTGGGTCACGCCCAGTCACAACCATAGAGTGGCTGGACAGTCTACCCCTGGATTTCTCGACCTCCAAACAGCTGACATTCAGGGCTTCCCAGGTGGCGCTAGTGGTAAAGTACCGGCCTGCCGATGCAGGAGACGTAAGACGCTGGAGTTCCATCCCTGGTTGGGAAGATCCCCTGGAGAAGGAAATGGCAACCCACTTCAGTGTTCCTGCCAGGAAAATCCCATGGATAGAGGAGCCTGGTGGACTACAGTCCATGGGGTGGTAAAGAGTCTGAGGCGACTGAGCATGCACAGTGGTTTGTGGGGGCGAGGTGCCACCCTATGCCCTGAGGGATGCTTAGCAACCGCATCCATGGTCTCTGCTGGATGCCAGGAGCACCGCCTGGTGTGACAGTTAGGACATCTTCTGGTGTTGCTGAGAGTCCCCTGGGGAGAGCTGCTCCTGGCTGAGATCAGCAGTCGAGCTGGAACGCTGGAGAGGGCAAGTTACAACCCCACCATGATATAGAGAAGAATCTGTGAGCAGGACCTGGCCTGTAACAGATTAAGGAAGGGCCCCTCTGCCCCTTTCTCAGAGATGGAAATAGCTGCAATTTCAGATAGAGACTTGGGTTTGCTTTTGTTTTTTAATTTAAAACTATCACTTTCAGTTCACTTCAGTCGCTCAGTCATGTCCGACTCTTTGCGACCGCATGAATTGCAGCACGCCAGGCCTCCCTGTCCATCACCAACTCCCGGAGTTCACTCAAACTCATGTCCATCGAGTCAGTGATGCCATCCAGCCATCTCATCCTCTGTCATCCTCTTCTCCTCCTGCCCCCAATCCCTCCCAGCATCAGAGTCTTTTCCAATGAGTCAACTCTTTGCATGAGGTGGCCAAAGTACTGGAGCTTCAGCTTTAGCATCATTCCTTCCAAAGAAATCCCAGGGCTGATCTCCTTCAGAATGGACTGGTTGGATCTCCTTGCAGTCCAAGGGACTCTCAAGAGTCTTCTCCAGCACCACAGTTCAAAAGCATCAATTCTTCAGCGCTCAGCTTTCCTCACAGTCCAACTCTCACATCCATACATGAGTACTGGAAAAACCATAGCCTTGACTAGATGAACCTTTGTTAGCAAAGTAATGTCTCTGCTTTTCAATATGCTCTCTAGGTTAGTCATAACTTTTCTTCCAAGGAGTAAGTGTCTTTTATTTTATTTTATTTTATTTTATTTTTATTTTTTAGTGTCTTTTAATTTCATGGCTGCAGTGACCATCTGCAGTGATTTTGGAGCCCAAAAAAATAAAGTCTGACACTGTTTCCCCATCTATTTCCCATGAAGTGATGGGAGCAGATGCCATGATCTTCATTTTGTGAATGTTGAGTTTCAAGCCAACTTTTTCACTCTCCTCTTTCACCTTCATCAAGAGGCTTTTTAGTTCCTCTTCACTTTCTGCCATAAGGGTGGTGTCATCTGCATATCTGAGATTATTGATATTTCTCCCGGCAATCTTGATTCCAGCTTGTGCTTCTTCCAGCCCAGCATTCTATACATAAAAGTATACATACCAGCATAGATAATTTTCCTTAAATGCATTCATGTGATTGTAGCATGGATAGTGTTTTTGTTTCAATGCAGTCTTGCAGTTTTTTTCCTCCTTCATTTTGCCTCTCCTCACCTTCCCCATGTCCCCCCTGCTCCCCGTGATAAGCCATGTTGACAGTTTAGCGTGCCTTCTCCCATGATTCATTCATGCTCTTAGCATGCTCTGCGTACATGGATCACCGTAACCATGTTACACATACGCACACACCACGCAGGGCCTCGACAGTGGGGTCGTATTACACTTTCTGCCCCATGGAAATTCTTCCAATCACTTGGCATCGCTCTAATTCGCTTTTTTTTTTTTTTAATGTGGACCTTTTTTTTAAGTCTTTATTGTATTTGTTACAATATTGCTTCTATTTTATGTTTTGGTTTTTTGGCCTCCAGGGATGTGGGATCTTAGCTCGCCAACTAGGGGTCGAACCCAGGTCCCCTGCATTGGAAGGCGGATTCTTAACCACTGGATCACCAGGGAAGCTCCTTATTCACTATTTTTTCATGGCACATAATAGTCCATGATGTGACTTTGCCATAAATTTTCTAACCATTCTGCTTTCTTGGGCACATTTTTTCAGGCTTTTTTTGCTCTATGACCAACATTGTAATAAATACCTTTGCAAGTATCTTTCTTGCTGGTGCTTTTATTTCTGTGGGTAGAGAACAAGACATGAGATTGCTGAGGGGGCAAGTGTTTTAAAGTTTATTAAATACTGCAGGATTGATTTTAAGAAAAATCTGTGGTAACTCACATACATATCAACAAGACCCGTTTGCCGGCAATTGGTATCATCACCCTTTTACAATATTTGCCCATGTCCAGTGTGTGAAGGATACTTGCTTGTTTCATTTCATCTACTTGTCCTTATGCGTAAGTCAGCAGCTGCTCACCACGCTCGGTCACTTGGAATCATTCACTGTGAGATGCTTATTTACACTCATGGACTGTCTTCTTACAGGGATTTGTTAAAAAGTGTATAACTTGTCTTTTCAGATATTTTTTACTCCTCTTGCTTGCTTCTTAACTTTATGATCTCTCTTGCCACAGTAAGATTTCTATTTTTATATAGTCAAGTATGTCTCTCTTCTCTTTTACAGCTTCTGGGGTTCCAGACTTGGTTTAGAAGGTTTATCCCGCTGCTGACCCTCAGATTATAAACGTACTCTAGAGAGTACGTCTGTAGATTTCCTTTCAGGATTTGAATGGTTTTAGTTTTTCTGTTTAAGTCCTTGTATGAAACAGACATCCACTTGTATTTTCTCTTGGATGGGTGCTAATGACACCAGCACCATAGAAAATGCTCTTTTTACCCCAGAATTAAACCACCAGCTTCATCACATGGTCTCATATTTAACAGTCTTCAAGACTTTGAAGACAAGGGGAACGGCACCAAACCAGCACGTCATTTGTCTCAGTGATAAGCTTGTGTCCCGTCCCCCCCACCTCGCCCCAGTGCCTGATGGCCTCTGTGGGGCTCCCTTTCAGCGTGTCCTGCTTCCCTTCCAGGTGCTGCTAGCAGATGAGGGGGTGGCCTCTCTGCCCACGGCAGGACCGGTGACAGAGGAGAAGCTACTCCTCGCGGAAGGACTGTCTCCTCTGCTTCCTGTCCCGTCCATCAAGGAGGAAGACGTCCAGCCTGGGGAGGAGACACCACATCTAGGGAGGCCCATCAAAGTCGAGAGCCCACCCCTGGAAGCGTGGCCTTCACCCTGCCCATCGGTCAAGGAAGAGTCATCCCACTCCTGGGAGGACTCGTCCTGCTCCCCAACCCCCAGGCCCAAGAAGTCCTCCAGCACTGGGTCCAGGTCCCCCGCCCGCCGTGTCTCCGACCTGCTGGTGATCAAACGCAGGGAGGGGCGGGAGATGAGCCGGTCTCGGAGGAAACAGCACCTCGTGCCGCCCCGCCTGGACGAGCCCGAGCTGCTCCTCTCCGAGGGCCCGGGGGCTCCCCAACCAGCCCTGGCAGGGCTCCCGCAGCCTACCTGCCAGCTCGGCTCCCCGCCAGAAGACGGAGGCCCCTTTAAGACACCCATTAAGGAGATGCTGCCCACCTCCTCCACCCCCAGCAAATCTGCCCTCCCCACGACCCCTGAGTCCTGGAGGCTCACACCCCCAGCCAAAGTGGGGGGGCTCGACTTCAGCCCCGTACGAACCCCCCAGGGTGCCTTTGGCCCCCTGCCGGACTCCCTGGAGCTCGCGGATCTCAGTGCCACCCCTCTGAAAAGCGTCCCCCTCTTTGACTCCCCCCGAGAGCTCCTCAATTCCGAACCCTTTGACCTTGCCACTGACCCCTTCGGCAGCTGCCTGCCCTCCGACATGGAGGTCCCCAAGCCGGGTTCCCCCGAGCCGCAGGTGGCCGGCCTCTCGGCCAACCGCTCTCTGACCGAAGGCCTGATCCTGGACACGATGAACGACAGCCTCAGCAAAATCCTGCTGGACATCAGCTTCCCTGGCCTGGAGGAGGACCTGCTGGGCCCCAGCAGCGTTGGCTGGACTCAGTGCATTCCTGACCTGCGGTAGAGGCAGGGCTCCTGCCCCTCAAGCCATCCACTCACTCTCCAGGCGCTCGGGGGCCGGCCTTCCGAGTCCTCTGCGAGGACAGTCTGCGGGGGCCATCCACTCGCCCAGTGCCCCACTCCCCGGACTGGCAATGCTACAGCAGGTGCCCTGTCTGAGCCACTCCTGGGCCTTCTGCAAGCAGCAAGGTCCTGGGGGCTGGTCTCTGTGCCCCCAACTCCCCACCAGGCGCTGAGGGTGGGAACAGCAGAAACAGGGTGAGAAGGGAGGAGGGTCCCCCAGACTGTTGGCATCTGTGCCCAACAGCATCCCTCCACCTTCCCTGCTGCACTGCAAGGTGGCCCTTGTAAATAGTGTATACGCTCCAAATTATCCTCTAATTATAAACGTAAGCCTATCTTCTTAGATTATCATCCAGAGACTGCCAGAAGAGGGGTGGGATGACGGGGTGGGGGTTCCAGTTTGCTTCTGTTCCTTGCTTTTGGCTCCTGGAGGTGGGAGGGCTGCAATGCACGGTTCCTTCGGGGCCCCTCCCTCGAGAGTTCCTCACAGTGGGTGCCCAGAGGAGCGGGTCTGCCTGCCAGGGTGCCTCTCACTGCCCTTGCCTCCCACCAGCCCCCATTTCCAAGTCAGCTTTCCTGCACGAAGAAATCCTGGTAAAAGGGGCCCTTATTATGGGTCAAGAGTTGAGGTGGGGGTGGAGGTACCTGGACCAGAGTGGCTGCCCCCACGTGCCCAAGAGACGTGTCTCTGATCAGGAGCCTAATCATGCCAGAGAGACACGACAGAAGGTGGAGGCCAGCCAGCCTGCCCGCCTTACCTGGCCTGCCTGCCCACCTTAGCTGGCACCACCGCTTTGTAGAGAGCTGCCCGGGGTCCCTGCTGACCACATGCACAGGCCCCGGCTCCAGAACACTACTGTAACTACCTACCCAATAAAGCCCAAGGGCACATGCTGGTCTGTGCGTGCTGGTGTCTGGTCCCTATGGCGTGAGGAGGGGCTGGGAAGGAAAGCGTGTGACAGTAAACCTGGCGATGGGGAAGATGCAAGGCTTGAAGCCAACATGGGGCCCTGGAAGGAGAGTTCAGAGGGCTTCAGCCTAGTCACCGCACTCCCCGCACCCCCACCCTGGTACCTCCTCTAACTCAGCAGTCAGCTGCAGGTCTCCCATGCTGGTCTCTCATAACCGTCTTCTTTTCGGGGTCTCTGAACCTGCTGGAGGAATTTGGGCCTTTCAGAGAGAGCTCCCTAAGAGAAAGGCCTACCCAGCAACCCCCCAGCCCCCAACGTTAGGGAAGGATGCCTGGGAGCCAGCGACCCTGCCTTTTTCCTCTTGCCTTCCTAGCAAGAAATCCCTCCTCTGAAGCAGCTCCTATTACAAGTTCTATCCCCCACCCACCTCACCTGAAAGGCAGCCAGGTACCAAGGGACAGGTGAGCCCTCCCAGGGAGGGGTAAGGGCCTCCTCCCTGCGTTGCCACCCAGGGAGTATCGCCATAGCAACCCCAGCAGCAAACAATGCTGCCAAGAAAGTCTTCCCTACAAAGCTGCCCCTGCTGCTGGGGAGCCCAGAAAAATGGCCAGCCATCTGCAAAGACGACCCGGAGGGCTAGACAACCCATCCCGAGTGAGAGAAACTTTCCTGAAGGTAGGAGGCAGGAACACATCTCTGCAGCGGCCTTCTGCATCCTGCTGGGTGAGAGGCTGTCCCCACCCTGGGATGGGCCTTGCTCTCCCCTGGGCAGCAGAGCCCCTGGCACATGAACCCTCATCCTGTGACCCTGTGAACACGGGGCTCAGAGGAAAGGAGAGGAGATGTGTGATCATGACCTCTTAGGCCCTCTCCCCAGGGTGCTGGTGTAGACTTGACTCAGTGGTCTGGGCCCAAGAAATGGATGAGTTTTGGGAAATAGAAAAGTCCTCGGGGCCAGTGGGAAGGAGAGGCATTTTGGGGAAGCATGGGGGTCCCAAGCAGCACAGCCTGGGGTCCAACTCCACCATCCTTGCTCAGCGCTGCGGGTGAGCTCTTCATCCTCCTGTGCCTTGCTTTCAGCATCTTTGAGATGGAACAATAGCACTTGCTCGAAGGCTGTGAGAGTTACATGAAAGTAAAAGTTGCTCAGTCGTGTCCGACTCTCTTCAGCCCCATGGACTGTAGCCCACCAGGCTCCTCTGTCCATGGAATTCGCCAGGCAAGAATACTGGAGTAGGTTGCCATTTTCCTTCTCCAGGGGATCTTCCCAACACAGCAATCGAACCTGGGTCTCCTGTATTTGCAGGCAGATTCCTTACCATCTGAGCCACGTGGGAAGCCTGTGAGGGTTACATGAGATGTGGATAAGTGTTTAGCAACATGTCAAGTACATCTTTGCTAGTGTATTTCCATGGGGAAAGGAGGAGAAAGGGGAGGAAGCCCATCTGATGCTTCCTGCACTTGCTTGTATCTCAGTGAGGAATGAGGGGAATGCAACAGTCACAGAGAAGCTGGGGAGGGGAGGAGCCGGGACAGAAAAGCCCTGGCCCATCCCCTGGAGAACCATTTTCCTTCCACACTCTTCTTGGAAGCAGCATTTTCTGGAGAGGAGCTTTAGACCCCAGGCAGGAATGGGGACCCAGCATGGGAGAAAGGATGAAGGCCAAGTGAGGAGTGGGAACATGTCAGTTGAGGAAAGAGGCTGGAATCAAAGCCAAAATCCGATAGATGGAAAGAGAAAGACTGATGAGGTTGCATGCGAATCACACAGAGTGGCCACACACTTCGAGGGCTTGGCAGAAACAGTCCCTAGCCAGGCCACCAGGTCCTAATGAGAACCCGAGTCCAGAGGTGGCTGGCAGCTGGTCTTCTCTGGGGAGGAGAGTCAGAGCACCCCAGACTCCCTTGTCTCTCCCCAGATGGTCCACGCCCATGAGACCCTCCCGACCCCCGGCACATGGGTTCAACGTGAGTTCCTCCTCCCCAGTGAGCCCAAGGAGCTGCCCGGCTTCACCCAGCAAGCCTACTACCAGCTGGCCCTGAAGCCACCACCCTACACGGAGATGAAGGCCAAGGTGCGCCAGCGACTGACCTGCCCCTGGAAGGACACCGCCCAGCACACCTGGGGCTTCCACACCTGGCTGGACGTCGGGCGTCTGCCAGCCACCTTCCCCTCCAGGCCCGACAAGCCCTACGACAGCAACATCTGGCGCTGGCTGACGGACTCCAGGGCCCACCACCGGCCCCCGGCAGAGCCCCCTGTGCCCCCTCCCTCCTGGCTGGGTCAAAACAGCTTCCTGACCTTCATCTCCTGTACTCCGATCTTCCTGGACGTGAACAGGAGGAAACAGGTGATCTTCAGGACGATGAAGGAACTCCAAGAGGTGGAGAAGCTCAAGCTGAGGAGTGAAGTGAGGGTGCCCCCACTCGACACCCACGGCAACATCCTTCCCCCCAAGGCCTCCAAGAAGTAAGAGGAGCTCCCTTGTCAGGGAGCCCACCTGTGTCCAGGTGACCCCTCCCTCTTCCATTCCTCTTTCTGATGCTTTACCTTCCCTCCTCCGTGGTCCTGAAAACCACACTCTTGTCTGAACATAGCTGGAGAGGAGAGGTGGAGGCCAGGGAACCACAGCACAGGAGGGGCTTGATGACTTAAGGGGAGTTTAGGGGATCCAGCTGTGTGCTTTACACCTGCCAGGCCCTGGGGATACAGAGACATGTCATTCAGTCCCTGCCCTCCAGGAGCTTCCGAAAGGCAGGTACCACTGCACACGTGTGGAAAGACGGCTCTCAATGCCAGCACACACCCTCCAAGTACCCAAAGTGTGAGACAGACAGTGGATGTCGTGAGGACGTCAATTATCAACAGAAAGAGCCAGAGGCAGAGTGAAAGTGTTAGTTGTTCAGTCGTGTCTGACTCTTTGCGACTCCATGAACTGTAGTCCCCCAGGCTCCTCTGTCCATGGGATTCTCCAGGCAAGAATACTGGAGTGGATTGCCATGCCCTTCTCCAAGGAATCTTCCTGACCCAGGGATCAAACCTGCAACTCAACACCTCCTGCATTAGCAGGCGGGTTCTTTACCACTGAGCCACCAGGGAAGCCCTGTATTCAACTCTGTTGTGTGAAAAGCGGACTTCCCAAGGCAGAACTGAATACTGCACGTCTGCAGACCAGGGCCAGAGGGCGGTGGGTCAGAGCGGGAAGGTCTTCTATAATTGTGGTGTTGAGGACAAGGAGTACGGCATTGGTGGAGGAGGTGGGAGGGCTTAAAAAATAGCTAGAATCTGAATGATTCCCTTACAGACCACAGGGTGGAAGACTACCAACCATATAGCATGATGTCACCAGCCTCACATCAAAACGTACACGCAGGGTGCAGGCCACTGGGCTTAGGTCCGGGTCCAGGTGGGCAGAGGGCTGGAAGGGGTCCCCATGGGCTGATGGCTGGCAACATCACCTCCCCAGCCCTGTCCCCTGAGTCTCCCTTTTGACCTCTGTCCTGTCTGCACCTTTCCCCCGACAGGTACCGACACTTCTCAGCTGGTGGAAGGTATGAGCCTGGGGGCCTCCAGCTCATGCCCAACCCTCTTCCCAATGATCTGGCCAGGAGCTGGCCCTGCCCGAACCCACTGCCTCACTACCGGGAGCAGGCGGCCAGGCTGGCCTTGCTGCCCAGTGCGCCTCTGAGCCAGGACCTGGTGAGGAACTACCGAACCCTGCTGGAGAGCCGGGTGGCCTTGCCCCTCCACTGTCTCTCCAGGGCCCGTTCTGGCAGAACCTCAGTGAGAAGGAGACCTGGACACCTGTAGAAGCCTCCAGGTGTGTGGCACCATGGTGGGCACACAGAGCCCCCAGCTGTGGTGTCTCAACCCGAGGACCTTCAGCAGGAAGTCTCAGCGGCCAAAGGACTCAGGCTTCTGCAGACAGAGCCTCTCCACCACCCTCCCCAGCTTCATCTGTACCCCAGCTTCTGGAGACTCTACTGAGATTCTAATCTGTTCTGTCTTGCTTGGAGCGACCGCTCGAGGCAGATGGGAGGACTGGGGAGAGCAGAGGAGGATCCAGTTCCTGGCAAGAAGCGGTGTGTGCCTGTGTGTGTGTGTCTGTATGTCTGTGTCCATGTGTCTATGTGCATATGTCTGTGTGTCTGTGTGTGTCTATGTCTGTGTGTGTGTGTATCTGTGTGTCTGTGTGTGTCTGTGTGTGTGTCTGTGTTTCTGTGTGTGACTGTGTCTGTGTGTCTGTGTGTGTGCCTGTGTGTATATGTCTGTGTCTGTGTGTGTGTATGGTGTGTATGTCTGTGTGTATGTCTGTGTGTGTCTCTGTGTGTGTTTACATGTGTGTCTGTGTATGTGTCTGTGTGTGTCTCTGTGTGTATATCTGTGTGTGTCTATGTCTGTGTTTGTGTGTATATGTCTGTGTGTATGTCTATGTGTGTCTGTGTCTGTGTGTGTGTATGTCTTTGTGTGTGTGTCTGTGGTCTGTGTCCGTGTGTCTGTGTCTGTGTGTCTGTGTGTATATGTCTGTGTCTGTGTGTGTGTGTTGTGTCTGTCTGTGTCTGTGTCTGTGTGTCTGTGTGTATATGTCTGTGTGTGTGTGTCTGTGTGTATGTCTATGTGTGTCTGTGTGTCTGTTAAATATGTCTGTCTGTGTCTGTGTGTATGTCTATATGTGTCTGTGTGTCTGTTATATATGTCTGTGTGTGTGTGTGTGTGTTGTGTCTGTCTGTGTCTGTGTCTGTGTGTCTGTGTGTATATGTCTGTGTCTGTGTGTGTGTATGCCTGTGTGTGTGTCTGTGGTCTGTGTGTGTGTCTGTGTGCGTGTGTCTGTGTGCATATGTCTGTGTGTGTCTCTGTGTGTGTTTGCATGTGTGTCTGTGTATGTGTGTGTCTGTGTGTCTGTGTATATATCTGTGTGTGTTTGTGTGTGTCTTTGTGTGTATATCTGTGTGTGTCTGTGTCTCTGTATGTATATCTCTGTGTGTTTGTGTGTTGTGTGTTTCTCTGTGTGTATCCATGTGTGCTTGTGGGTCTCTGTATGTGTGTGTACATGTGTGTGGTGTGGGGAGAGCATGTGGACGATGAGTTATCTCCACTCTCAAAGCCCATTTGGAGCAAGACTGGGATTGGTCAGGACACAGGAAGCTTCTTAGGCAAAAACAACCTCTATTCCAGCCCTCCCTGGACCATCTGAAGTCTGGACAGAGCCCGGAAGGCACCCTGCTGGGTTGTGGGTCCCACACAGAGTTTGGGGGAGCAGAGGTCAGCCCAAGGCTGTGCTGGAGGAGGGAGAATTGGGTCTGAGGCAGGCTGACCAGGCCTCGGCAGAAGGACAGGAACAAAGTGGAGATTTAAGGTAAAAGCGGGAGCAGTTGCCCCAGAGCCACACCTTAGGGCCCGTGCTCACCCCAGGGCCTCAGGTTTCACACTGGAGGTGGGGGGAGGAAGGCGGAGACAAGGGACCTCAAGCGGAGGCAGGCAAAGCGCATGGGTCAGAAGGGTGTTGACCGGCTGGGTGGAAAGTGGGCAGGAGGGGCTGGAGAGGGAGAAGCTGCAGCAGGGGCCCACCTCCCCTCCCCTCGCCCATGTCATACCCCCACGTCAGTGACCTTCCCCAGCTGGTTTCTTTTGGCTTCTCTGCCCCCTGCCCTCTTTGCCCACTTGTCTCGAGTCCATGGGAATCAGGAGGCACCTGGGAATCAAATATCACCAGGGTTCCAGCCCTGGTCTAGCCGCTCACCAGACGAGCGCCCTCTGACAGGGTCCTTGTTCCCCCTAGGCTCTCATCTTCCTTCTCCGCACAGTGGGAACCACTAGGGCAAAAATAAGTGGAATAGGGCTTCCCTGGTGACTCAGTGGTTAAGAATCTGCCTGTCAAGGGAGGAGACACAGGTTTGATCCCTGGTCCGGGAAGATCCCACATGTCTCAGAGCAACCACGCTTGTGTGGCACAGTCATTGAGCCTGTGCTCTAGAGCCCGGGAACTGCAACCACTGAAGCCCCCGTGCCACATACGGACGCCTGTGGGCCCTAGAGCCTGTGTTCTGCAATAAGAGAAGCCGCTGTAACGAGAAGCCAGCACACTGCAGCTAGGGAGTAACCCCCACTCACCGCAACTAGAGGGAACCACGCAGCAACGAAAACCCAGCACGGCCAAAAATAAATATAAATAAATAACTTTTAAAAATAGATTAAAGAAATAAGTGGAATAAATAAAAGAAACAAGTGACAAACCTGCAAAGTGACCTCCATACCTGCAACTGACAATCATTACCTATAGAATCAGAGAAATAAAAGAGTGGAAGATGATTCAGCCTAAGGCATCAAGCACTGACACGGGCACCAGTGTGGATGAACTTTGAACACTGAATGGGAGACACCAGGCACAAACGGGAGCATACCATTCAATTCAATTTCTAGAAAGTGTCCAGAACAGGCAGTTCCTTAGAGACAAAGATGAATCAATGGGGCTAGGTGCTGGGGAGGGTGCTGAGCGCTTCATGGAGGTGTGGGGTTTTCTCTCGGGGGATGAGAATGTTTTGGAACTACACAGACATGCTGGCTGCACAAGACAAATGAATGAGATGCCTCTGGATGATAAACTTTAAGATGGTCCATGTCATGTGAAAGTCATCTCAGTTAAAAAGAATATAGAGCATTTCCAAAGTTCCTTCCAGTTCCAAATCGACAATTCTACACCACGGTCCTTCTCCTGGCCGCCTTCCCCCCATGGTGTGGGGTCGGTGGGGAGGCCCAGAGCCAGGGGGTGAAGGAGAGTGCTTCAGGGCAGTGTGGGGTTCAGGGATGGGCCTGTTCTCCTTGCTCTGGATTAGGAATGGGAGCCGGAAGAGGAGGCCCCTTCCTTGCCTTTGATCCCGACATGTCAGAGGAGGTCGGGCTCTGGGAAACAAGGGTTTGGATGGTAAGCTGAGGCCCAGGGAGTGGTGACTGGCTCCAAGCCACACAGTCAGGCAGTTCCTGCCCTCCTGGTGCACCCTGGGCTCCAGGGCCCTGCAGTCATCCTGCTTCTTGGGCCACTTGCCCATCAGGCCTGAGTTTTGTCACCCCAGCAAGAGAAGCCCAGGGGACACTTAGAGGATTAATGTGAAGTTTTAGGGGGATGGGAGAGAGGAGAAAACCTCATCCTCTCTGGCCAGAAGCTGAAGCCCGGGGAGCAGAGGCATAAGGAGCGTTTCACAGATGCCTGCCTTACAGACCCAGCCCCCTTCTCCGAAGGCAGTCTGCAGGCCTCCCTCCGGACCTCCACTCCAAGCCTCCACCCTCCTGCTCTGCTCTCTGAATAGCGGCCTCCTTCTTGCAGGTGGCGCTGTCTGGCCCTCTGGTCCGTCACAAGTCAGAGATGCAGAGGCCAGGCTTCTGGAATTCCTGAATCCCACTGGGCCATGGGGCTCCACAGGTCCTCCTGGTTCTAAGGATTCTTCAAAGCCATCCTCAGCCCAACCAGCCCAAAATCACAGGCATCACCCCTACCCTGGCCCTCCCACATCCACTCACAGATGTGGAGTCCTCCAAAGCCTCTGGGGGTGATGACCCGGGTGCCTGGGCCCACCTTAAGGACCTCCTGTCTCAGATCCAAGAGAGAGGCAGGGTTGGAGCCTGCCCGCCCGCATCCTGCACCCCTCCCCAGGACACCCGGTACTCTGCTGGGTGCCACCAGCTTCAGGACACGAATGGATCCCAGCACAGAGGCTCAGCGCCACTCCTGGGTCCTCCCTCCCCTCTGCAGCCTCCCTCTCCTTCGGCTGGGTTCCGGCTCATAAGTGGGCGGCTGGGGCATGAAGCAGGGCTGGGGCCTATGAGGCTGGAAGCTGGGGAGCTGAGGGCCCCTTGGGGAGTCTCAGGGCAGCCAGCCGTGACCTTTAGTCTTCATCTCCACCGCCTGGCTGCAGAGCTGACCCCTGTCATTGCCATGCCTCAGAATGCCCCACCATTGCTCTGGGCTGCCAAGTCAGAGCCACCATCCTCTGCCCAGGCTGCCCAGACCCACTCCTGGCCTCCAGAGATGCACTGGCCTCCCGTCTCCATCCTCCAATGATCTGCTTGCTCAAGCCCTTCACCGTCCTGTGTCTCGTCCACCTCCAAGCTTCTCCTGGTTCAGGCTGTCCCCTGAACCACACCGCTTTCTCTTCTCATTACCTGGGATAACTCATTGCTATAGCCTGCTTGTCATTATGTCTAGTGGTTTCCGTGGCTCTTCATAGACTCGCGCATCTCAGGGGAATCTCGAGCAACACACACTCTGCACCTTCCCAAAGGCCCCCCTGGAAGAAAGCTGCTGCTGCATCCCAATATAGTACAGACTCCAAGGCAGAGTTAGAACACGTGGTTTCCCCTTGCCCAGCATCGCTTCCCCTGGACGGCCACTGAGCACTGCCACGAGACAACATGACAGGCTCCCTGGGCAGTAACCAGTGGCTTCTTTAGCAGGAGTATCACTAGAGCGACACCTGCCACCCCGGGCAGGTCCAAAGCTTAGGCGAGGAGAAAGAGGAGATGGAGGGAAACAGAAGCAGGAAAGGAAGTCGTTAAACACAAGACGGGCACGCGGGGCTGGGGGGAGACGGGCTGAGGCCAGAGGGAAGGCAAAGCAGGATTCCAAGCCCCCTCTTCACCCCCGTCAGGCACGTGATGTCCAAGATGTTCAAGGGGAGGTGGACATCTTTGCCAGATTCCCTGAGGGCACTTACAGGATCAAGATTGGAGTGCAGAGCCCAGGGAGAGGGGCAGTTAGAGGGTCTGGCAAATGAGTCCCATGGTGCCAGGGAAAGGGGGTCTGGAGTGACCGCCGATGGCCATCAGCAGATTCTGCAACTGGAAAGAGCGGGTGGGATGCTCAGCAAGCTGGTGTCCCAGCGCCTGAGTCCTTGGTAAGAGTAGCACAGTTCCTCCTGGGTCCTGGAGTCCTGCCAGACAATTCAGTCGGCAGACCGTCTGTAAAAATGTTACTAGAAGGTGTGTAGGGTCCAGCTACTTGCCGCTCAAAAGCCAGTAAACAGGCCAGGCTGGTGGAAAAGAAGGTTTGCTTCATTTCAGATGCCTGCAACTAGGGGGCGGAGTTGGGAGAATGGAAGTCTGTCCAAAGGCCTGCTCCCCCAACCACTAGCAATCAGTGGGGCAAGAGCTTTTATAGACAGAGGAGGGGGCTCCGTGCAGAAACAGCACAGTCAGCTTTGACCGTCATCTTGAAATTGGTCGTCAGTGGTCTGACTGGTGTCATCTTGATTGTTTTCAGTACAGTTAAGCTTCAGTTTCCGAGTCAGTTTGTTTCCATTTCTTTGAGGCCAGTTCTCAGAATTGTGGCAACTCAAATCGTGGGTGCAGTCTGGCTGTCATGTAATTAACTTCTTCCACCTGGGGTTTCAGTATCTATAAAGCAGCTCATAGGATATAGCTCAGAATATTATCCATAGCCCTTGAGAAGGAACTAGAGGTCCCTGACTATGCTTAATGACTACATTATTATTCATTAGTCTCCTTTGACTGTTTTCCTTTGTTTCCACATTTCTCATTTCTCTGGTTAAACTTATTTTTGACTAAAGTTTCCCATAGATAAAAGGCAAGCAAAAGACTTGGGGTGGGGTGGGGGTGGGGTGGGGCAGCGAGGACAATAGGGAGAGAGAAGGGACCAAAAAAAGAAAAAGACTCTGCCCTTATAAAGGCTAATATCTGGTGGGAAGATGGACAAGCAAACAATTTTAAATAGTGTGAGAAATAAGGTAAGAGATGCTTGACCCAGCTGTGCTATGAGAGCAGAGGGGAGAAACCTCTAGGTCAGAGCCTGTACGCGCGCGTGTGTGTGTGTGTGTGTGTGTGTGCGTGTGTACAGGAGTGCTCACGTGAAGATGAACGTCACCTCCCAAACAGCAGCAGGTGGGTAACCAGGACTCTGTGTGTTGGACAGGGAGTTGCAAGCTTTCCATGAACCAGCCCACGTCACCCTCCCAACACAATGAGGAAGGACCCACAGTGTCCCCATTTTAGAGACGAGTAAACCCGGGGCCTCCAAACCCTCTTAGCCAGTTTGCCGTTGTGCCTCTCGCTCGAAGTTCACAGCCGTTCTGCAGATGACACATTAGCTCAGTTTTACAGATGAGGACGTGATTCCGAAAGATGAAGCGCTTCACCCAAAGTCACCCAGCTAGTGAGTGAGCTGGGAGACATGACCAAGTTTGTCTGAGTCCCACATCCTGTGCTCAGTCTGCCTTCATCATGGAGATGAGCGCTCTGCCTTTCTGAGCCTTGCTCTTGTTGTCTTTCTTATTGCTGTTTTGTTTTTCTGTTTGCCCTGAGAGGCTAACGAGATCTCCATTCCCTGACCAGGGATTGAACCCAGGCTTCGGCAGTGGAAGCCCAGAATTCTAGCCAGTGGGCCACCAGGGAACTCCTTACACCTTGTTTTTTGCCATCTAGGAAACACGAGGAAAGTATCTCAGCCTGAAGTGTAAACAGTGGTCCTAGACTGGTGGCCTTTGGAATATCTCCCTTTTGGGGGTGAAAATTGTTGTTGTTTAGCCACTCAGTCATGTCCAACTCTTTGTCACCCCATAGACTGGCTTTGTCCTTCACTATCTCCAGGAATTTTTTCAGACTTATGTCCACTGAGTCGGTGATACGGTCTAACCATCTCATCCTCTGCCTCCGCCTTCTCTTCTTGCCCTCAGACTTTCCCAGCATCAGGATCTTTTCCAATGAGTTGGCTTTTCACATTAGGTGGCCAAAGTATTAGAGCTTCAGCCTCAGCATCAATCCTTCCAATGAATGTTCAGGGCTGATTACCTTTAGGACTGACTGGTTTGATCTCCAGGAGGTAGGAAGAAAAATTTCAAAACTGGCCCAGCCTCCTGGGACCCTTGCTGGACAGGAGAATTCTGGAAAAAGCATCATTCCTGTCTTGAGCAGATCTGATAGGGCGGGAGGAGAAAGCCTGAAATAGACCTGGCTGCCCTCACCCTCCACAGACCCGAGGGAGCTGTTTGTCCAGCTCTGAATAACCATTCTAAGGAGGATGTCCTGGGAATTTCCTTATGTGGCAGGGCGTTTGACTAGATGACTTCACAACGCCAGATGGACTCTCCCCCACCTCCATCTCTAACCTCGGTGATAAGAAACAGCACTACTCAGATTCTTCTTAAAAAGAAACTGTGTAAAGATATTTAAAGACATCAAAGGTTATCACAAGGGAGGTGGAAACCAGTTCATCTCCATGTCTACCGAGGCTTGGACAAGAGAGTGGGGATTTTGAAAACAGCTACAGGGATTCCCAGGTGGCTCAGACGATAAAGAGTCTGCCCACAATGTGGGAGACCTGGGTTCAATCCCTGGGTCGGGAAAATCCCCTGGAAAAGGAAGTGACAACGGCATCCAGGATTCTTGCCTGGAGAATCCCACGAATGGAGGACTCTGGCGGGCTACAGTCCATGGGGTCTCAAAGAGACGGACATGACTGAGTGACTAAGCACAGCACAGATGATGTTAGTAGTAAAGAACCTGCCTACCAATGCCAATGCAGGAGACAATAGAGACTCGGGGTTGATCCTGGGTCAAGCAGATCTCATGGAGAAGGAAATGGCAACCCACTCCAGTATTCTTGCCTGGAAAATCCCACGAATGGAGGAGCCTGGTGGGCTACAGTCCATGGGATCATAAAGAATCGGACACTCCCTTCACAGGGATTTAGATTAGACACAAGAGCTTTCTGATAAGGTGAAGAAAGGCTGGAGTGGATTATGCCAGGTTCCAGGAAACAAGTTGTGAATCTCTTTAGACCTGTGATGTCTTGCAGAAACATAAAGGAGCCACATATACAACTTTAAATTTCTTAGCTGTCATATTTGAAAAGAAAAAAGAAACAAGTGACATTAATTTTTATAACATATTTTATTGAACCCAACAGATCCAAAATACCATTAATAGAAAGTAATGTAGGGACATCCCCGGTGGTCCCATAGTTAAGACTTCACCTTCCAATGCAGAGAGAGTGGGTTTAATCCCTGGTCGAGGAACTAAAATCCCACCTGCCCTGTGGCCAAAAAATCAAGATGTGTAACAGAAGCAATGTTGTAACAAATTCAATAGAACTTTTAAAATGGTCCATATCAAAAAAATTTGTTTAAAAAGTAATGTAATTTAAATTTTTAAAATGAGATAATTTCTATTAATGAGATATTTCACTTTGTTTTTGGTATTGTCTTCAACATCCAATGCATATTTTATACTTACAGCATGTCTCAGTTCAGACTGGTCCTATCGCCGCTGCTTGGTAACCACGTGTGGCCAGTGGCCATGCATCAGTCAGCACAAGTCTCAAATCACTAATGACTGACACCCCATGGAGAGACAAGGTGTAGTCTGGTTTTACCTGCAGGCAGAAAGCTCTCCAGAAGTCCTGGGAATCTGTGAGGGTGAAGGCCCAGAGAGCAGTACCTCCTAGCGCCTTTCAGCCTTCCTTGTTGCCAGAAACACACGATCCATCACCATCCGCAGTTCTGAGAACCCGCTGGGCAGGGCTTTGTGTGCCCTTTTGGTAGAGGGAACCCTGATCCCGAGGGTCTGTCAGGTCCAAGGTCAGTGACTTGTTGACCACTGTGGGTTAACGCTGCCCAGGAGAATTGGGAGGTTGGGATTGACATATACACACTGTTGATATATAATGTATAAAACAGATAGCTAATGAGAACTGAGTACAGCACAGGGAGCTCAGTGCTCTGCGGTGATCTACTTGGGAAGGAAATCCAGAAAAGAGGGATAGATGTAGACTTATGGCTGATTCACTTTGTTGTACAGCAGAAACTAACACAACATTATAAAGTAATTATTCTCCAATTAATTAAAAAGACAAAAGCACTACTTGGGAGAATGAGGAAATTTTCCATGCTGGCCTCCTGGTTGACCTCTCCACATCTTGCTGGTGTGAGTGACTGGTCACCAGATGGGGGCGCCAGCCCGGGCAGAGGGGCTGGAGGTCTACCGCACCTAGGGTGTGGTGTGGGAGCATCAGCCCAGGCCAGTCTGGCCCATGTTACCCCCGGCTGCAGCACCTCCGCCAGGTACCTTACGGCCCGCTCCCTCCCCTGTGCTCACCTCCACACAATGTCATTTGCCCCACGCTCATCCCTCCCTCTCCTCTGCCCTGGTGTATCCTCCAGCACCCAGCCCTCCCCGGCATCATCTGTGCAGTTGTCTATAGTCTGCCTTCCTCATCAGGATGTGAGCTGTATGGAAACAGGGCTCCATCTGTCTCACCACTGTGCCCCCAGGGTCTCGCTCAGTGTCTAACACACAGTGTTGCTGTTCTGTCACTCAGTCGTGTCCAGTTCTTTGCAGCCCCATGGACTGTGGCACACCAGGCCCCCGTCCTTCACTGTCTCCCGGAGTTTGTTCAAACTCATGTTCATTGAGTCCGTGATGCCATCCAACCATCTCAGCCTCTGTCGTCCCCTTCTCTTATCCTCTTGCCCTCAACCTTTCCCAGCATCAGAGACTTTTCCAATGAGGCAGTTCTTCGCATCAGGTTGTCAGAGTTCTTCAGCTTCAGCAATGTGGGGCAAGGGACAAATTTACAAAGGAAGAAGCCAAGGGACACAAAAAGCAAGAGTCTCCTTACCCCCGAGCCTGTGGGACCATGAGACAGCGAGAGAGCCAATATTAATTTAAGCCACAGACACAGGGACCAGCTGGACCCCTTCTGCAGCCACATTCCAGAGAATGGTATTTCCTGAGCACGACTGGTTCCCAGGCCTCGTCAGACCCACTGGGAAAGAGGTGACGCTGTCCCCAGTCTCTCCCCATCCAAACTTCAAACGCCCGAGTCCCCCATCTTCTTTTCTATTTTCTAAAAATATTTATCTCTTTGGCTGTGCCAGGTCTTAGTTGAGGCATGAGAATTCTTAGTTGTGGCATGTGGGATCTAGTTCCCTGATCAGGGATCAAACCTGGGCCCCAACCCTTGGGAGCTCAGAGTCTTAGCTACAGATGACCAGGGAAGTCCCCCTGCCCCCCACCAAGTCCCCCTTCCACACCACAGGAGCTTGCGCGGTCCTGTGGGATGCAGACACATGCTGGGAAACCCATCTAGGCTGTCAGCCCAGCCCGAGGCAACATGGCTAAGCCCCCGAGTGTCCCCTCATTCTTAACCGTTGACTGTGGCACCCCTCCAAAGAATGTATTAATAAAGGACTCTTGAAGAAAGACATTGAAGACTTTTCAGACCTAGGGAATGGATGGCTGAGAATGAGGTTGGGGGAGATACCTGTCAACATGGGCCTGCTGGGCATCCTTGTATACAGAGTCCACATGCACGGTTAATCCTGCTGAAACAACCAGGGACCCCAGTACATGCCATTGGAGCCTCTTCAACCTCTGTGCCAGGCTAATATGTGGGTAATGGGTATCCAGGCATGGGGGTGGAAGGGAGCTGGAATATTCCACTGAAACTGAGGCCACAGGAAGCCAGGATGTGGGGGCTGAGCTCGGTAAGTGGAATCACACCAGTGTTTGGTTTCCAGTCCACATTCATCGTCTCCCTCGCGCTTTGGCTTTGGCACAGCGGGGACCGAGGAGGACTCGGGAGACAGGCAGGAGGCTTTGAGTCCTGGCTGTGCCCGCGACCTCAGTACCTGACCTTGAGTAAGTTTTCTGAGTCTTGGTATGCTCGCTTCCTGGGGCTGCCGTAAAAAGGCCTGCAACCTGGGTGGCTTCAACAGCACAAACGTGTTGTCCCACTGTCCCGGGGAAGCTGGAAGCCCAAGGTCAAGGTGTGGGCAGGACTGTTGCCTCCTGAGCTCAGTGAGGCAGGATCTGATCCAGGCCTCTCTCCTGGCTGCTGGTGGTTTGCTGGTGACCTCTGACCTTTCTTGTCTGGAGACACACCACCCCACCCTCAGCCTTCATGCTCACGTGGTATTCTTCCCAACTGCAGATCTCTCGGGGTCCAAATTTCTCCTTTGAAGAACACTATTTGAGCTATTTCAAATCCTAAAAGACGATGCTGTGAAAGTGCTGCACTCAATATGCCAGCAAATTTGGAAAACTCAGCAGTGGCCATAGGATTGGAAAAGGTCAGTTTTCATTCCAATCCCAAAGAAAGGCAACGCCAAAGAATGTTCAAACTACCACACAATTGCACTTATCTCACATTTTAGCAAAGTAATGCTCAAAATTCTCCAAGCTAGGCTTCAACAGTATGTGAACCATGAACTTCCAGATGTTCAAGCTGGATTTAGAAAAAGCAGAGGAACCAGAGACCAAATTGCCAATATCTGTTGGATCATTAAAAAAGCAAGAAAGTCCCAGAAAAACATCTGCTTTATTGACTACGCCAAAGCCTTTGACTGTGTGGATCACAGCAAACTGTGGGAAATTCTTAAAGAGATTGGAATACCAGACCACCTGACTTGCCTCCTAAGAAACCCGTGTGCATGTCAAAAAGCAACAGTTAGAACTGGACATGGAACAACCAACTGATATATTTTCACCCTGCTTATTAAACTTCTATGCAGAGTACATCATGAGAAACGCTGGGCTGAATGAAGCACAAGCTGGGATCAAGATTGCCAGGAGAAATATCAATAACCTCAGATACACAGACGCCACCACCCTTATGTCAGAAAGTGAAGAAGAACTAAAGAGCCTCTTGATGAAAGTGAAAGAGAAGAGTGAAAAAGTTGGCTTAAAACTCAACATTCAGAAAACTAAGACTATGGCATCTGGTCCCATCATTTCATGGCAAATAGAT
The DNA here is from genome assembly GCF_019923935.1 of Bubalus bubalis. Taxonomy (NCBI): domain Eukaryota; kingdom Metazoa; phylum Chordata; class Mammalia; order Artiodactyla; family Bovidae; genus Bubalus; species Bubalus bubalis. The sequence continues at coordinate 13,048,248 of NC_059160.1, read as the reverse complement.
GGGGAAACAGTGGAAACAGTGACAGACTTTATTTTCTTGGGCTTCAAAATCACTGCAGATGATGACTGCAGCTGTGAAATTAAAAGACACTTACTCCTTGGAAGAAAAGCTATGACCAACCTAGACAGCATATTAAAAAGTGGAGACATTACTTTGCCAACAAAGGTCAGTTTAGTCAAAGCTATGGTTTTTCCAGTGGTCATGTATGGATGTGAGAGCTGGACTATAAAGAGAGCTGAGTGCTGAAGAATTGATGCTTTTGAACTGTGGTGTTGGAGAAGACTCTTGCGAGTTCCTTGGACTGCAAGGCAATCAAACCAGACAATCCTAAAGAAAATCGGTCCTGAATATTCAATGGAAGGAATGATGCTGAAGCTGAAGCTCCAATACTTTGGCCACCTGATGCGAAGAACTGAGTCACTGGAAAAGACCCTGATGCTGGGAAAGATTGAAGGTGGGAGGAGAAGGGGATGACAGAGGATGAGATGGTTGGATGGCATCACCGACTCAATGGACATGAGTTTGAGCAAACTCCGGGAGATAGTGAAAGACAGGGAAGCCTGGCGTGCTGCAGTCCATGGGGTCACAAAGAGTCAGACACGACAGAGCGACTGAATTGACTGACTAAAGAAGGACACAGCCCATATACACAATGGAATATTACTCAGCCATAAAAAGTAACGGATTTGAGTCAGTTGTAGTGATGTGGATGAACCTAGAACCTGATATACAGAGTGAATTGGGTCAGAAAGAGAAAAATGAGTATCATATATATGCATATGTATGGGATTTAGAAAAATGGTACTGATAAACCTATTTGCCTCGGAGAAGGCAATGGCACCCCACTCCAGTACTCTTGCCTGGAAAATCCCATGGATGGAGGAGCCTGGTAGGCTGCAGTCCATGGGGTCGCTAAGTCGGACACGACTGAGCGACTTCACTTTCACTTTTCGCTTTCATGCATTGGAGAAGGAAATAGCAACCCACTCCAGTGTTCTTGCCTGGAGGATCCCAGGGACGGGGGAGCTTGGTGGGCAGCCGTCTCTGGGGTCACACAGAGTCAGACACGACTGAAGTGACTTAGCAAAACCTATTTGCAGGGCAGGAATAGAGACAGACATAGAGAACAGAGTTTTAGACACAGTGGGGGAAAGAGAGGGTGGGCTGAACTGAGAGAGTAGCATGGAAACATATACACTACCATGTGTAAAATAGATCGCCAGTGGGAATTTGGTGAATGATGCAGGGAGCTCAAATCAGGTGCCTTATGACAAACTAGAGGCGTGGGAGGGAGGTTCAAGAGGGAAGGGACATAAGTTCCTTGGTTCATGGAATACCTGTGTTCATGTGTACCTGTGGCTGGTTCATGTTGATATATGGCAGAAACCAACACAATACTGTAAAGCAAGTATTACAGTTAAAAACAAATTAAAAAAAAAGGACACAGTCATACTGGGTTAGGGCAATGGCACCCCACTCCAGTACTCTTGCCTGGAAAATCCCATGGTTGGAGGGGCCTGGTAGGCTGCAGTCCATGGGGTCGCTAAGTTGGACATGACTGAGCGACTTCACTTTCACTTTTCACTTTCATGCATTGGAGAAGGAAATGGCAACCCACTCCAGTGTTCTTGCCTGGAGAATCCCAGGGACAGGGGAGCCTGGTGGGCAGCCGTCTATGGGGTTGCACAGAGTCGGACATGACTGAAGCAACTTAGCAGCAGCAGCGTCAGCAGATGACCTCATCTTAACTTGACTATCTCTATAAAGATCCTATCTCTAAATAAGGTTACATTCTGAGGTCCTAGGGGTTGTGTGCGTGCCTGCATTTTAAGTCATTTAGTCATGTTCAACTTTTTGCGATCCTATGGACTGTAGCCCACCAGGCTCCTCTGTCCACAGGATTCTCCAGGCAAGAATACTGGAGTGGATTGCCATGCCCTCCTCCAGGGGATCTCCCCCACCCAGGGATCAAACCTGTGTCTCTTACATCTCCTGCATTGGCAGACAAGTTCTTTACCACTAGCACCACCTGAGAAACTCCCTAGAGGTTGGGCCATTAACATATGAATTGGGGGGGAACACAATTGAACCCCTAACATCTTGTCTGTAAATGGGGATCATAATGTAATTGTCGTGGTTGCAAAGTGCCTCAAGGAGGCGTGGTCCACAGTGGGGCAGGGGAATGTCTGCCTGGTCTGAATGGGCATGTGCCTCTGTGTTGCCTGGATGGGATTGAGCCCCAGGGAACAGGGCCCAGGTCAAGACTCACCCTTTGAGTATCCTACACAAGTCAGCAGAACCTTGACCAGGGCATGCTGATGATGGTGGGGAGAAAGGGCTGGAGAGAAAAATCTGACGGCAGATGCATCAGGGCTCTACAAAGTCTGAGAGTGGACATCCCTGGGGGACCAGTGGCCAGGACTCTGTGCTCCCAGTGCAGGGGGTGCAGGTTCCATCCCTGATCAGGGAACTAGAGCCCGCATATGGCAACTAGAGAGCCTGAGTGCCACCACTAAGACCTGGGGCAGCCAAATAAATTAAAAAGAAAAAGTCTGAAACCAAGTGGTGACAAGGAAGTGAAGCCAAGGAACCCCATCTGCTGCTGATGCAGTGCCGGTTGGTACAAACACTTTGGAGGGTAATTTGGCATCATGTCAAAAGAGACAAGATGTATATCTGATGCCCCAGCAATCCCACTCCTAGGAATGCTTACAGGTGTACCCCAAGAGACAGGTGCAAGAAAAGTTCGCAGCATCTTTGTTTGTAAAAATGAAAAATAACCTAAACTTCCTAAATGTGATGTATTCACTAGAGAAATACTATACAGCAATTAAAGCGAATTAGCCCATGGGTGCGGAGAAGGCGATGGCACCCCACTCCAGTACTCTTGCCTGGAAAATCCCATGGATGGAGGAGCCTGGTAGGCTGTAGTCCGTGGGGTCGCTAAGAGTCGGACACGACTGAGCGACTTCACTTTCACTTTTCACCTTCATGCATTGGAGAAGGAAATGGCAACCCACTCCAGTATTCTTGCCTGGAGAATCCCAGGGACGAGGGAGCCTGGTAGGCTGCCGTCTATGGGGTTGCACAGAGTCGGACGCGACTGAAGCGACTTAGCAGCAGCAGCAGCAGCAGCAGCAGCCCATGGGTGAATCTCACCAATAAAATAATGAGCAAGAAAGAACAAATTGGGACTTCCTCAGACGCCCAGTGGCTAAGACTCCAAGCTACCAATGCAGAGGGTGTGGCTTCAATTCCTAATGGGGGAATGAAGATCCCACATGTCTAAAAAATTTTTTTAAAAATTGCAGAAGGATGTCTACAGTGGGTCAGACAATGTGAAATGACACTGCTTAGGATATACACATACCTATGTGCTTGAAGAGAGGAAGGAGAAGCCCCAGATGCCAAAGCAAATGTTATCTGGGGAGGAGAGGCACCCAGGGAGCTTCATGTATGTTTTTTTTCCTTTTTTAATGAGATGGGGAGTAAAGGATATTGTTTATTCCTTATAACTTTCTGCATGTTTGAATTATAACTATTTTAAAAAGAGCTAGGGGATTTCCCTTGTGGTACAGTGGTTAAGAATTTGCCTTGCAATGTAGAAGTCTTCCCAGGTGGCACATCGGTAAAGAATCCATTTGCCAGTACAGAAGACTCGAGTTCGATCCCTGGGTCGGGAAGATCCCCTGGAGGAGGAAACGGCAACCCACTCTAGTTTTCTTACCTGGAGAATCCCATGGACAGAGGAGCCTGGGGGGTTACAGTCTATGGGGTTGCAAAGAGCCAGACACCACTGAGCACCAACGCTCTCTCTCTCTTCCAATGTGGGGGTTGTGAATTCAATTCCTGGCCGGGGAACTAAGGTCCCACATGCCACAGAGCAACTAAGCCCGCTGGCTGGAACTACTGAAGGCCTCACTCTGCAACTAGAGAGTCCATGAGCCGCAATCCCACACGACACAGCTAAGATCATGCATGCTGCAACTAAGACCCAACACAGCCAAAATTAAAAAAAAAAAAAGAGCCAGACTCAGTGAGCCTTACATAAAGGGGAAGGGGAAGCTGGGGCCCTACTTGTGGGAAGATTCAGAGCTGCTCTTACCAACCCTGGAACACAGGACCCAGAGTAAAGGAGCAAAGGATACTGAAAGGTTGAGACCCAGAAGGGGAGAGGCTCCCTGTTGAGACAAATGTAATGCTGGACCTCCTTGTTTCGAACCTGCACCCCAGGTGTTGGCCTGCACCCCACCCTGGGGCTGCAGATAACCCCAGGTGGAGGGCACGGCCGGGAAACCCAGGAGACACATGCCCAGGGGTATTTGTCCTGCATCTCACGCCTGCCCCTGAACACTGACACATGCTGCCTTTCCAACCACCTGGCACAGATACCCTGACAGTTTACAGCACACATTCACCCCCTCAGCCACACACGCACGCACACACTCACACACTCCTCCACCGCCCACTCCGGCCAGGACCCCAGAGTTAGAGATGCTGCAGAGCCTGCCAGCTGCAGCCCTGCCAACCACCACTCCCCCCCACCTCCTCCAGGGCTGGGTTTTTCCAGCCGGAGCCCCGCTCCCTCTACTGCAAGCTCTGGAAATTGGTGTCTGACGCGGCTGCTCCTGCACGTTATTTATTTCCTCTCTTCTTCCCGCCGAGACGACCCTCCGGTCAGGAGAGCCACGGCTGGGACGCAGCAGGGGCTGCAGAGGCAGGGAGCACAGAGGGCAGGACCACTCAGGAGCCCCTGGCCCGCCCCAAAGGGGCCATGAGCATCAGGCCGGAGGCCCTGCGGGAGGAGGGCGACGCTGGGGACAGGGGCCGGGAGGCAGAGCTTCGGGGCCGAGCCCGGCTGAGCCAGCAGCGCCGGCTCAGACAGGCCACCCAGTTCCTGCACAAGGACTCGGCTGACCTGCTGCCCCTGGACGGCCTCAAGAGGCTCGGCACCTCCAAGGACTGGGTGAGGCTGCCCTCTCCCCTCCCCTCCCCCTGGGGGGCTGGGACCCCCACCTTCTCTGGCTCTGCTGGGAGGGTGAAGACCCCAAGCCTCCAGACACCTGCCTGCCCCTAGGGTGGGGGGAGGTGGCTCTGACTTGTGGGTTCACCTTGACCATTCCTGGCTCCTCACTGGGTTGTTGCCATGGCTTGGTGGCTCTGGGGGACCCTATCTATTGTTCGGCTTCCCTAGAGAGCTCCAGGCTTCCCTCCAGGGAGGTGAAGAGCACCAGTTAGAGCAGAGGCTTGCAGGGGGCTGTTTACAGCTGGGCCCGGAGAACCAGTGGGTTCAAGGCTGTGATTCGCTCCTCTCCCAAAACCACAGGTCCAGGCACACGGGGACTGCACATTCATTGCCTGTCGCCCTCACCCCTGCTAGAACACCAGCATTTCCCATGGCTCTGGCCTGGGCACCCGGCTCCTCAGGGCCCCCTGGGTCCCTCCTAGTTGATGTGGCCCTTCCAGGCTCCTTTCCTTCCATCCCTCTGCAGCAGCTGTGCACCCCCTCCCTGCCCACCCGCCAAGGACACTGGGTTAGGGAGCACCCACCAAGGGGTGGGTGAGTCAGGGGACAGCTCCTTTCCTTCCATCCCTCTGCAGCAGCTGTGCACCCCCTCCCTGCCCACCCGCCAAGGATACTGGGTTAGGGAGCACCCACCAAGGGGTGGGTGAGTCAGGGGACAGCTGCATATGCTCGCTCCCCCCCGCTCCCCGCTCTGACAGAGGGAAGGGCTGAAAGTGTGGGCTTCTGCAGAGCCTGGAATCTTGGGTTCAGATCCTGGCTCCAGCACTTAGCATCTTGGGCAAGTTACTTTCTGTCTCTGAGCCTTGGTTTCTTCATCTGTTACATGACAATAAAAATAACAGGTTGTAGCTCATAGGGAATGTCAGGCTTACAGCAGCTAAACCTGTAAAGAGCTTAGCACAGTGCCTGGGAAATAGGTAGCGCCATCTAAAGGCTGTTATTCCTCGAGCTACTCTTCTGTTTTTAATGTTTATTTATTTTGGCTGCGCCGGGTCTTAGCTGTGGCATGCAAACTCTTAGTTGTAGCAGGTGGGCTCTAGGTCCCCGACCAGGGATTGAACCCGGGCCCCCTGCATTGGGAGCACGGAGTCTTAGCTGCTGGACTCCCAGGGAAGTCCCTTCTCCAGTTACTCTTCCTCCTCCATTTAGTCTGAGAGAGAAAGTGAGGTTCATGGGGTCCAGAGAAGACGAGATGGCTCTGGCCTCTGGCTCAGGAGAGAAGAGAGCTTCTGTAGAAGGGCTGGGAGCACCCTGTCGCCTCTCTCACCTAGTAGGCAGGGGATTGGAGAGGAGGGACTCCCGCAAGGAGAGGCATTTGAGGCTATTTCCGGGGGAACTCGGGCCACTCCAGCAGTCCCCTCTCCCCAGAAACCTGGAGCCAGACGCTGCCCCTCACTTCTTTTCCTGAACCAGCCCTCCCTCTCCACATCCCTCCCAGCCAAATGTTCCCCCTCCAGGAACCCGGCCCAACAGCACCCCCACTCAAGTGAAAAGTGAGCAGGCTGAGATTTCAGTTCAGAGAATGGCCTTGCTAGCAGCGGGCACAGCTGAGACCCCAAGGGAGCAGGGAAGCAGGTTCTTGGCTCTCATCGGCCCATCTTCATCTGTTCAGCCCTGGCCAAGGGGCTCTAGTAACACTGCTGCTCCAACATGGAGATTCGGCCTTCTGCCCGCAGGACCTCTCAAACTGATCTGGGGCAGTTATCTTGTGTGGCTTGGGGAGTGAAGACACAGCAGTTAGGGGGACCCTGTCTCCCTCCCTGGGTGACTCTGGAGCACGCTGCATGGGAGTCGGATCAGAGCCTGTGCCCCTCGTGGGAAAGGTGGGCGGGCTGCCCTTCCCAGCCGCTCCCAGTGCTCGCCGCCCCTTTTCCCAGAGCTGGGCTTTCTGTTGGCAGCCTGCCGGCAGGAGTAGCCTCAAGGGCCTCATTAAGTCCAGGGTAGAAAAACAGTCCCAGGCTCTCATGGAAGGAGGGCAGGTGAGGAATCATGTGTGGCGCTTAGAGGGACACAGTCATTCTTTGGTGGGCATTTATTGAGTGCCTACTGTATGCAGAGCCGAGCCCTGGGATATAAAGAGGAGTGAGATACAGACCTGACCTCAAGGGCAGAAAACAGTGGTGAGATGCATGACAGGGGGTGGGGGACAAGAGATGCAACACTGCCCCTGCCTGGTGTGTGGAACAGAAGAATGCAAAGAGGTCAGAGAGGGCTTCCTAGAGGAGGTGAACCCTGCCTGGATGACAGTATACTCTTGGAACCCCAGACTGAAAATCAAAGCCTCCCTCCAGAGAGCAGTTTCTGAACAAGTGAGTTGAGCCAGTTACCCAGACTGGCCTACAGAAGGGTGAGGACTTTCAGGAGGAGGGATGAGCAGGGGCAGAGGCCTGGACAGCCTGGCCCAGGCAGGGCAGCAGAGGGAGATGAGGCAGTGGCCAGCTTACCAGGCTGTCGCTTCCAGGCAAGCAAAGTGGGGAGAGGCAGGCTCTGATGAATTTCTCTGTTTTTAATATTAAAAGAAATTTATTTATTTGATCGTGCCAATTCTTCATTGTGACATGTGGTATCATTTGCAGCATGTGAACTCTAGTTCCCTGACCAGGGATCGAACCCAGGTCTCCTGCATTGGGAGCACAGAGTCTTAGCCACTGGACCACCAGGGAGGTCCTTGATGGATTTCATGCAAGGGAGGGACAGGTTTAGTCTCATGGGTTGCTTTGCGCTTCTCAAACTTTCCTGCGCGTGTGGGTCATGTACACGTCTTGTTAAAACAAGGTTCACACGGGTTATTTGTACATCTTGTTAAAACAAGGTTCCGATTCAGTAGGTCATGATTCTGTGCTTCTAATGGGTGACAGTAAAGCCGCTGATCTGAGGACAGCACTTGGAGTAGCACAGTCTCAGAGACTCCCTGGCTTTGAGCAGGTGGATTCGAGAGGCAGGTTCTTATGGACTAATGGAGGTGTCCCAGGGATGCGGGAGAGCTGTGCTGAATGAGTCAGTAACAGAAGGCAAGGTGGGCTGTAAACGCGGGAGGCGAAACTGGTGGAACTGAGAAGTGGCTGGACAGGGCGGCATGGCTGTGGGTGAAGGACGGGAGGATGGCTCCCAGCTTCCTTGTGAAGAAGATTGGGACTTTCCTTCTTGTTCTTGTTTCTTTGACTTCTTTTCATCACACTGTCAACCCTGGGATCTGTATCCCATGGAAGAATGGGGTCAGAGGAAGGAAAAAAGAAAAAATGTCCCCAAATTTGTGTTGTAGACAGGAGACAGAATTGCCACCTGCCTCCTAGCATCACACCAGTGCCTGCAAGGTCACGTCCAACTCAGGACGGACCCCTCTTCTACCCCCATCTCTCCATCACTGAGCTATCCATTGGGGTCCTGGAAACCAGCACGATTTGATGCTGGGGCTTGCTCTGCTATCATGATCTGACCGCTGGGACCCTTGGGGAAGCTTCTGCCCCTTCTTACTCCCAGGAGACTCAGGCCAGGGGCAGGGCTGTCAGGAGAGCATGGGACTTGTGAGCTGGGGGACTGAGCAGACCAGGCACTGGGGTTCAGCATCTCCACATTTTGTGATGGAGCAGCAGCCACACAGCGTGATCCAGAGACGCCTGGTGGTGGAGGGGAGCCCAGGCCGGCCTCAGGGGGAGCCTCCCCAGGCACAGGCCCCGATCCACGGCCAGGAGAGCAGGACGAAGACCAGCAAGCCCGAGAGGCCAGCGCTTCTGGTCCACTGCAAGGTGAGACCCTCTCCTGGGCCTGGCTCCCCTCACCCACCCTCCCTTCTGCCCCGGAGGTGAGGAGGGGTGGGGAGCCAAGGCACTCCTCCCCGAGCCTGGGCCTAGAACTGGGGTCTTCCACATTCTTTGTTCCCTACCTCCCCGTCATCCAAGGCCCACAGGACTCCTTTCCCATGAGCCAAGCATCCTCTTTAAACTGGAGTGTTCTCTGCACACGAATGATGCACATGTGTGGGTAACGCAGCCCTCCTGGGAAAGCTCACACTCCAGGCCACAGCCTTGTCATGTCTGAGCCCTCTCTGACACACGCCCGCTCCCTCCTGCCCCACTTTGCTGGGTGCCTCCTCTGCCTGCTCTCGGGTGTTGTCCCATGTCCTTCCAGCCCCCGCTGTCACCTCCCCCAGGAACGGTCCCCGACTTTCCTGATGGAAGGGCCTTTCCTCTGGCTCAACATCTAAGGTTCTAGCCCTTCAACCCACAGGCCTAGACACTCTGTCCCCGAATTGGTGACCCTCCACGCCCAACTGCTTCTGGAGGAGCAGCCTCCTCTGCTGCCCCTCCCACCTGCCATTGCCATACACAGCAGCCCTCAGCAAACGCGTAGAAGGAGGAAATGACTTGTTTTGCGGTATCAAGTGCAAACTCAAACGTCTGTTTTTATCCAAAAGAAAGCAGCCTCATTATTCACCTGCAGTGGCGAATCTGGTTCCTAGCATTTCATTTCCTAATTGGTGCCATGGTCCCCGCCCCCACCTCTCCTCACTCACATCCCAGATCCCTCCAAAAGGATGCACTCAGTCCTCTTCTCAGCAAAAGGAGTTCCATTCGGTTCCTCCACTTCTGATGGAATTCTCCCCAAACGTATGTGCTCACCACTCACAACTCTTGATCTGACCCACTTCTGCCTCAACTGTATGACCCCCAGAAGAATCACTCTTAAAGACTCAGCTTATTCCCTTCATTCATTTCTGAAAGGGACTTATCAGGCGCTGGGAAATATGACAGAGTCAATCCCACCCCATTCCCCCTTGTGCCTGCCCCCACCCAGCCCCACCCCCAGGGACTCACCAAGACCCTTCCCTTTCCTCAGTGCCGGGACCAGGAGCTTCAGGTGGCGGTGGACACGGGCACCCAGTACAATCAGATCTCTGCTGGATGTCTCAGCCGCCTGGGGTAAGGCAGGGGTGTGAGTGTGTGTGTGTGTGTGCTCGCGTGCGCACGAGGGTGATGGAAATATTCTGAAATTAGATAGTGATGGTTGCAGAACTCTGCTGTCTACTTTAAAAGGGTGACCTTCGGCAGTTCCCTGGTGGTCTAGGGGTTAGGACTCTGGGCTTTCACTGCTGGGACCCAGGTTCAATCCCTAGTTGAAGAACTGAGATCCCACAAGCTGCATGGCTTGGTCACAAAAAAAAGGGACTTTCACTATATATATGAACATATCTCAATACAGCTATTATTTTATTGATATTTTTAAAAAATATGTAACAAACTCTACTAATTTTATTATTATTTTATTTTATTTCTGGCCATTCTATGCAGCACGTGGGATTTTAGTACCCTGATCGAACCCGAGCTCCCTGTCATGGAAGCTCAGAGTCTTAACCACAGGACTACCAGGGAAGTCCCAATAAAACTGTTTTCTGCTTTTTTTTTTTTTTTTAGAGTTGGTGGGGGCTCTGGCCGATAAGACTGGATTTAGACCCTACTGGGGCCAGGGATGGGCTGCAAACCCAAAGTGTGGTGGGAGGGACATTAATGGGGTAGGGGTGGGGGGCCGTGGTGGCCATAAGCCTTGCTTCCCAACCACAGGTTAGGGAAGAGGGTCCTAAAAGCCCCAGGTGGGGACCTGCACCCGGGGCCCCCAGCCCTGGTGGAGCAGCTGGAGCTACAGCTGGGCCAGGAGACCGTGGAGTGCTCGGCTCAGGTGGTAGGTAAGTCCTTGCTCCGTCAGAGCCCAGTGTCTGTCTCAGCAATTCTAGCTCTCCTTCTGGGTGGGGCAAAGGCAGAGCCTCTCAGCTCTGGCCAACACAGATGAGCCACTCCACCCCCAAGATGCTCCCATTATCCCCCAGGTTCTCGGGCCTGGGCGGGGGTGGGAAGAGAAGGGCGAGGGCTGATGGGGGACAGCAGTGTCCTCAAATGGTTCCCGCAGATGTGGAGAGTCCTGAACTCTGCCTTGGCCTCCAGACCCTGCTTTCTCTCCAGGTAAGGTGATGCTCACACTGGTACCACACCCTGGCCTGACCTGGGGCCCGGGAAAAAGAGGTAGGAGGCGTGGGTGTGAGAGCGTGGACCAGGCTCCGTCCCATAAGAACGGAGTTGAGGATGTGGAATTTTACCCTCGCTTCCTTAGAGGTTCCTTATCTGCCCACAACTGAAGAACATGGAGAACTTGGTCCCTTCTCGACAGTGGTCTGGGTGCATGAAATCGGGGAGGCGCAAGGAGTAGGGCGCGGTGGGAAGGAAGAGGGTCACCTGCCCAGGTGAGCTCACTGCCCCCACCCACAGTGCTGCATCGACCTGGAGCATCATGTGCTGCGGCTGAAAGCCCCGTTCTCAGAGTTGCCCTTCCTGCCTTTGCATCAAGAGCCCGGCCAGTGACGACGGCAGCCCCGGACAGTCCCCTGGGGGAAAACTCCCTGCCTTAGGAGGCGAAGCCCTGGGGGATGGGACATGACTAGAGCTGGGTAGCTGCGGACTGTCCCTCCTGTCACCACCCTAACCCCGCCGTCCCATTTCCCTGGTGGGTGGCCACGCTCCTCTGCTTCTCAGCACCTGCCCTGCCTCCCAGGAAGAGCGATCCCTAGAAAGGGCCCGAGACCCCAGGGTTCTGGTTTTCCCATCCTCTCTTATCCCCTCCCAAGAACAGAGCCACATCAGGACTGCAGAAAAGGACATAGGCAAAGCAGGGCTCCAGGCTGGGCCCTGGTGTGGCCGGGGTGCCCCGAGTCTGAGGCTGCAGCCTGCTGCCTGTCCCTGCCTGCCCCGTCCACCCTAAACACCCTCGAGGCCTTGATTCCACGTTGCTCACCTCACAACTAGCCTGCCCCCTCACCAGCCCCGGGCCCTGGCCCTGTTGGCCCATGTTTCTGATTCTGTGCTCGGCTGAGTGAGAGAGAAACCACCATCATGACAGGGACGTGTTGGGAGAGGAGCGCCCAGTCCACAAGGCTGCGGGCTCTTTCATTAGCTGCCTTTTCTGGGGCTACAAACAACTGAAGCCAGTTATTGTTTGATTGCCCCATGCAAACCCTGGATATACCTCTATGACTCACTCCAAACACTTGCCCTCCACCCGCTTTCACACCTGTGGGGCGTCTGAACTTCGGGTGGGGCGCATGTGAACTGCCTCCCAAGCCAGATGGGATGGTGGGATTGTCAGCACCGACTTTACCTAGCCAGTATTCCTTACTTCCAGAACTATCCACCTCATTCGACCTTCTTCCCACCCCTCACCTCTGGCCTCCTGAGCTTGAGCTCATCTTCTCTGGCACTGGTAGCTCTTCCCAACCCCCACCCCACCCCAGCCCTGAGTCCAGTAAAGACCCAAGGAAGCTCTGCTACCTTCACTGTGAACAGAGGATCCCAAACCTTAAGGCCCAGGCGCCTGGTGTCCTTCTGTCTGAGTCCCACATCTGGAGGAAGAGTAAAACAGTGGTGTAACTAACCTGACTAGGGGACTATGTCCCTTGGGTTGGAAACAAAACCCGGAGCCCGGACTAGGTTAGACCAGAGCAGGCCCAGGAAAGGCCGTGCCCCCTGGGCATACCTTCCTCGGCTATGTCCCTGGCACCCAGAGGAGGGGCTCCCTGGCACAGGTGCAGGAGTGTGCTGGCCCCTGCTGTCACCATGATCCCTGCGCTCCTGGGTCTCACCCTGTTCCTCCCCTTCTACCTGTTGCTTCTGCCATTGCAGACCCCAGGCCCAAGAATGCCCTCCGCTCAGCAGCGACTTTGTTGGAATAAACACGTTTCTCTAAGCTGGTGTCCTTCTCTGCTTCTAGGACCCTACATGATCGCTCTGCTCTTACACCCACACAGAAGGAAACATGAGCGTGGACCTTCCCCCGGGGGGACCTTCTGGCTGGGGTCAGTGTAATTGAGAGTACAGGTTTCCCAGTTCCTCTGAACACAGCTCACACACAGTAGGGACATTCTACGTTGCCCTCAGCACACACGTGTGCATGGACATGCAACCTGCAATGTGAAAACCACTGACTTGGAGCAGAGGAATCCACAGCAGAAGGGATATAAAGAGCATCGGGTACTGTTCTGATTGTCGTTGGGATTGAAAACCCACATCAAATTTTAAAATCATGAGCGTGAACAACCAACATACTTAGAGCCATTCTGTACCCACAGTCACCACTGTGTTTCAGTCCAGTATTTAGTAAATCACAGGAGATACCCACTTTATTCCAACACTTTTGTAAATGACACTTTATTATAAAAGAGGCTTGTGTTAGGTGATTGTGTCCAACTGCAGGCTGATGTAAGTGCTTGGAGCACAGTTAACACAGAGAAGGCTAAGCTGTGATGTTTAGCAGGTGGGGTGTGGGAAATGCATTTTCCACTTAACGATATTTTCAACCTATGATGGCTTAATGAGGGTGTAACCCCACCATGGTGGAAGAAGATCTGTGGTTCGCCATTCCTGTAACAGGAATGTTACGGGAATGTAAAGTCAGTCGCCTGGAGCTGCAGGAGACGGAACTTGTGGGGGGCTGGGCCCTCACTGCCTTCACTCTTCTGGCCCCAAAGCCTGGTTTCCTTTCAAGTTGGGGCCCCACAAGTAGGGGGCCCTGTGTGTGTAGCCACTCCTCACAAACAACAGGAGTAGGGGGCTCTGGGGAGGGGCAGTGCCTGCTGACGGGACGGGTGAGGTACACAAGGAAATGGGCAGAGGGGCAGCTTGTCTCTTCCTTCACCAAGACGACCAAGGGGTCTACAGTCCCCAGCACGCAAGGGTGCCGCCATCCTTCCCCAGTAATGTGCACTCCCTGTCTTCCAGATGCCAGACAGCTGTGGGGGTGGGGGCGGCGGGGCGGTTCAGAAGGCTCCTTGTTCTGCCAGGAAGCCGGTCCAGCTAGGTGGGGTCCTGGGGGCCCGCGGGGGCGCACTGTGGAGGCTGGTTTGGATGGTAGAGGGTTTGGTGAAGCAGGGCGCGGGTGGCGGGCAGCTCATCAGGATCTGAGGGCGAGACGGAGGCTGGTGGGTCTGCTGGGACCTGTGCCACTGGGTGCCTGCAGCCACGGGCCCTGGGGCTCCCCCACACCCAGCTCTCCCAGCAGCCCTGCCAATCCCGGGGCTCACCCACGCCCAGCTCTCCCAGCAGCTCCCGGAACTCCGGCTGGGCCTCCAGCACTTTGAGCAGGTTGGTGGACTCCATCCGCTCCAACTGCACCTGCCAGTACACGTAGATCTTCTGGTTGAACGTGACGTACACGAGGCAGGGGCTGTTGCGGCTGTCTTTGCAGGCATACAGGCCTGGGGAGTCGGGGATGGGGAGACAAAGTTGGGAGGCTCAGGCCCCATGGGTGTTTGTGTCAGCAGTTTCCAGCCGCCCACAGACACCGAGCAGAGCACTGAAGGCCCCTTTCTGTTTCTCCTCTGTTGGGAACTCAGTAAAGCAAGGAAAACACTAAGATATCTGGTCCATTCCTGACACGGAGAGAAACCCTGGCAGGACGGCGTCCTAGTGGGTGTTTGCCGAGTTCCTGTCTCAGTGGCAGCCCCGGGGAACACAGGCAGCTTCTCTCGGGTGACGACCCCTCTCCCCAGGTCACTGGAGCAAGGGGACAGGTGTGCTGGGCACGGGGCAGGGTCCCACCTGCACAGAAGGCGCGGATGTTCTCGTCCACCTGGAAGCGGACGACGGTGCGGTTGTGGTCGATGATGTACGTCTGGCCGTCCCAGGCACAGGCGACCACCTCCTCATGCCCGTTGCCCTGAAAAAGGCCACACAGCGGATGTAGGGGTTGCTGGGAGCCTCTGAGAGAGGCCTCCTGCGGGGGTGCTGCTCACTTCAGGGGGTCAGACCTCTCCAGGGAGCCCTAAGAGGAGGAAAGACTTGGCTGTGGAGGGAGAGTGGCCCCACTGAAGGAGGCCGCCCCCCTCCCCCAGGTCCCGCTCACCGTGACGTCCAGTTTCTCAAGGGCGAAGAGCTGGTGGTCCACCTGCACCGACCACAGCAGCCTGTCTGCCTCCTCCATGAGCTTCAGGGTCCCTGCGAGGAGAGGCAGGCCGGGCTGGAGACCCCATCTCTGCGCAGATATCCGGGCACATGACCACCCACCCTGCACAGCCCACGGCTGACCTGGGGGACTCACCATCCAGGGTGCAGAGAGCAAAGAGGCCAGAGGCACTGCTGTCGGGGCTGTGGCCTAGGCGGGGAGGGGTTTGGGGTGGGGGCAGGCAGGGAGGAAGGACCAGAAGAAGGAAAGGTGAGATCAGAGCTGGCACTGAGGGTGGGGAGGGACGGCTAGAGATGGAGGGAGGCCCTGCACCTCCCCTCCTCCCCACTCACCCCTGCATCCGACGCCCCACCCCACCCCCGCCGCCCCCACCTCGCTTGATGTTGCCGATGAGGTGAGTGGAGACGTTCTTGTTGTGGATGCGGCCAGAGGTCTGGTGCAACACGACGTCCCGGGAGGCCGGGGTCTCCCTGTGGGGAAGGGGGTAGGGGTGGCACTAAGTGGGAGCCCAAGAGAACCTGGTTCTCCCAACCCCTTGTGCTCATCTCTGTACGAGATTCCAGGGTGTGGACCAGCTTGGAGACTTGACAGCCCAGCCCACCTGGCCCAGGGGGAAGGTCAAGAGAGGGGGAGGGAGCGCGGAGCTGCCAGGCTGGAACCCCGGAACCTCCTCAGTTGCCACAACTCACGGCAGGGACTCCCTGGCCCCAGAACAATCTTCCTTAATGGGGCTCTGGTGCCGGCGCGGGGAATCGGCCAACACAGCTCTGCCAACTGCAGACCCGTCCTCAGCCCTGGGAGCCCACCTCAGTGCCAGGCACACCACTGTCCACAGACCCACACACCCCTTACCGAGTGCCCTCCATGGGTCCCTCAGAGGTGGGGGTCGCCCCAGGGTCCTTGTTCCAGGTACACAGCAGAATCGCATAAGCACAGCCTGGCTGAGACACCATGAGTTCAGGAACACCCAGGGGCCCTGGAGTCACCGAGAGACTGTCCACCTGCACCAGAGGATGGGGGCTTACAGGGGGCTGGGGAGAGAAGGGGGAGCCTGCAGAGGCCGGGACAGGAGGGTAGGAGCCCTGGGACACGTCCTTAGCCTTCAAGGACAGCAGCAGGGGAACGGCAGAGTCCACGGGGACCACCCACCACGACACACCACACCCTTGACTCAGCACAGCGGCCTTTCCTGTCTGCCTGTTACCCGCAGTCTCCCCTAAGACTCTCACTGGAAGTGAACTCCTCTGGGTCTCAGTCACCGGGCGATTTTCCCTTCTTCCCGCCTGCGCCTCAGCCCCAAGTCCCCTGGAGGATGGAGCCCCTCCCCACCCCTGGTCTGCGGTCCCGGCCTCAGCTGCCCACCTGACCCTCCAGCATCCACTTCTTGAGCAACACCAGCTGCCCCATCGGGTGCTCGGCACCTTCACCCAGGTCTTCCCAGCGGAAAGCCCGGACAACTCGGTCTGTGTAGCCCACCACCAGCTCACAACGGCCATCACCATCTGCACACCCGGAAAATAAGACGGGTTTGGAGCCAAGTCTGCCTTGGTCAGCTGAGTCCTGCCAGCACGCTCTCCCCACCCCTCCAGCACCAGCACTTTTTATCAGGTTCAAACTCGGGCCCACCTGCTGAGCCGCCACCCAACCCCTGGAGCCTGGGACCTGCTCTCTACCCTCCCTCACATCCAGAACCAGGCAGCTGCCTTGCGGGGCCTGTCATCTCTTCCCTGGGTACACGACTCCAGTGCCTTGATGCACCCATATCCCTACCAACACCCTCCAGACGGCCTCTGGCCCAAGTACCCGCCCCGCACCCTTGACCTTGACCTTGAGGGCTCACTCCTCTCAACCCTGACTTGTTGCTCAGATGACCCCTCCCAGCAGGGACTTCCCTGACAACTCCTCTCAGAACAGCCATCTCTTCCTCAACACCCTCCAGCCCCTTTCTTAATGTATCTCCTCTATACCTTCGAGTGTACTATTTCATTTTCTTACCCCATTTCTATTGCTTATTTTTTGTCGCTACCTTGTAAACGTCCAAGAGGGCCATGATCTTTGTCTGTTTTATTCACTACTGCAACCCCAGTACCCAGGACGATGCCTGGTTTATGACAGGAGCGCAGTAACTCGGCGTTAAACGCATAACAACCGCCCAGACGAATACTGACGACCCCCCAGCTCCCTTGACCCCTGCTCTGCTGCCCCAACTCCTACTCCCCAGCTGCCTGCAAACACAGCCATGCCCACCGATGTCGCTGATCAGCATGACCTTGGTGTTGGCAGGGATGTGCTGCTTGAAGACTGGGCGCTGCTCCTCCCCACCAAGGGTCTCGTGGTGCCCGGAACCATCCAGGGACTTGGCAGGCGTCAGGTCACACAAGTGAAACCAGCCCTCTGCACTCACAGCCACCACCAGGTTCTGGGCGAGACGAGGCAGAGGAGGGGGCTGGTGGTCAGAGCACGGGAATCGGGGGTGGGCCGAGAGAAGCCCGCGGGCCCCTGGGCTTCTTACCTTTCCTTTATTACATACGTCTCCAACCCCAACGCAAGTGAGCTGCAAGAGAATAGAGAGGGGCTCGGGGGCCGCGCCTAGGGACCCCAGTGCTCCCTGACCTCCTTGCAACTCCGTCATTGGCTGAAAGCGCGTGCACACGGCCCGTGTCAAGAGGCTGTGCTAATCCTGTTACCGTGCTCTGGGTCCCGTGTACCAGACAGTGGTGTGTGGACCTAAAGCAGTGACGACAACTTGGGCTTAAACAAAACAAAAACTACATGTATCAAGGGAGCCAGACTACCGTTTCTAGACCTAATCAAATGACCACCCCCGTTTTCTACTGTACTTCATACCAACAGACAACCTATGCAGATCCAGGAGCACTAGAGGAGTCATTCCATCACATAAAACGAAAACCAGCCCAGCTGTGTACTGTGCATCCGTGAGTTACAGCTGGGAGAGCTCTGCCTGGGGGCTTCCCTCCCTGACTCAAATGAGCCCTGAACCAGGAGCTGGTGGCCGAGCACAAGCTGGGGAGCTCGGTGGGGGCCCCCAGCTTCGACAGTGCCCGGACAGGAGGGACCCAGGGTTGAATACTGACCATTCCCTGGCAGGAGCAGGTGAGCCACGGCCGGCTATCATCATTCTTATACACTGACAGCTTTCCGCTGGTGTCCCCCACCACCAGTTCATTTAACTTCAAATGGAGAGAGAAGAGAGAGTTAGGCTGGGGTCCTGCTGAGCCATGCAAGGCCTTCTAGACTCGGCCCACCCTGCAGAAACCACAAAACCTCAATCTGTATCTTCAGTGACTTTATCACAGATATTTTTGAGACCAACACAGCCATGGTTTCCCAGTTTATTTCCACGCAGCGGTGTGTGGGCTTTGAGAGCAGGGCAGCTCAGACAAGGGGCAATACAGAATCTGCGATCCATCTCAGAAGAGCCTGACATCTGAACAGCTCAACGCCCTACCTGCCTGCCTTTGGCTCTTCTAATTCACCCTGATGCATGGGACAAGTTTTGAAAACAACCCCACATATGCAACTTTGGGGGAATTTAGGGCTTCCCTGGTGGTTCAGATGGTAAAGAATCTGCCTGCCCTGCAGGAGATCTGGGTTCAGGAAGATCCCCTGAAGAAGAGAACGGCAACCTACTCCAGTGCTCTTGCCTGGAGAATCCCATGGACAGAGGAGCCTGGTGGGCTACAGTCCATGGGGTCGCAAAGAGTCGGACATGACTGAGTGACTAACACACTTGGGGAATTTACCTTCAGAGTTCATACTTAATCAGAGGCCAAATAAAAACAGTGGTGGCTCTGGGGCACTCCCTCCTCTAGCAACAAGATCTTTTGATGTTGGTGCCTCGGAGCGGGCCCAGGTGTAAATGGTGAAGAGGCTCCAGACGCTCCCGGAAGCTTAGCCACCACTTGAGGGCAGTGGTGCCTGCACCCCCACTGGAGGTGCCTGAGGGGCAGCATCTGAGTTCTGGGCCTCTAGTGCCCTCAAGTGGTGGCCAAGCTCCCAGGAGGGTCTGGAGCCTCTTCACCATTTACACCTGGACCCTCCTTTCCCAGAGGTTCCCCAAAGGCTGGCTGCCCTTTCAAGGGGATAACCATGAAAACCAACTGGCTCCACAAACCTATTTCCAGATGTCCTTTCAAGATTCCCCCTTAGGGGGACATCTAACACCCCTCCTGTCCTCATATGAATACTATTTTCTCAAGAGATTTTTTTTTTTCACCATGAGGTGAAGCATGAGCAATCTTTTAGTTTCTGGACTAGAAAATCAAACCTGTGCCCCTTGCAGTGGAAACGCCGAGTTTTAACCAGTGGACTGCCAGGTAATTCCATTAATAGACAAATTATAATTTTTTTTTTTTTTTTTAAGAAACAAAGAAAAATCAGAATCAAAGAGAATGCCCAGTCAGCCCTTTAGTTTTTTTTTTTTTTTCAGGGAAAAATCTTTGGAGGGGATCCAAAGACAGATGCCACAGACTTGCAGTTTAACAACTGCTGAGAAGGACCTCAGTCAGCAAGGGCACAGATGCAGGGATGAGACTCATAGAGCAGTGTGGTTAAGTGTGGTGAGCAAGCAGGTGCCGCTCAGAGGGCAGAACCCAGGCCACAGCAGGCGTCCTGGAAGGGGACCCTTCCAGGGTACTCCACCTGCTCCCCAGCATGGGTGCTCCTCTGCAGTCCATCCTGGCCCTGGCCTCAGGAGGTCACTCGGTGACACTACAGAACCAAGCTGCAAAGCACAGCTTCACTCAGAAATGCTAACAGAAAGGAAGTGAGTTCTCTCTGAGTGGGTGTGTATTCTATCCCTGGCTTCTCCCTCTTAGCAGGAAATAAATCACTTGTAAAAAACTTTAGGTGAATGGTTTATCAGGATGAAATAAAAGTCTTTTTTCTAGCCTGGAATCTCCTAAGATTGGCCTGGAGCACCAGTTACAAAATGTCTATGTACACTCATGCAGGCTGAATGGACCACATCCCATCGCTAGCCAACTACCTCACCTACTTGCCCTTCTTTTAGTTACATTTACTGATAACAGGCAAAGCCCCTCAAATTGCCTTGAGATACATAATAACATCTGCCTTTCCTAACAACTCTCATTTAGTCAACAAACATTTATTGAATGTTAATTATGCACCAGGCACTATAGGTGTTGGAAGGGAATACAGCAGTGGAAAAAAAGATTAAAAATTCCTGTCATTCTGGAGCTTACAACTTTTTTTTAAGGGTAGTATAATATACCTAATGTTGCAGAACTGAGTGTGCAATGCAGTTAGAAAAGTACAATTTAATTTCAAAAAAAAAAAGTGACACTGAAGCTATGAGAAAAGGCATATAATCTTCCCTTTTAAACAAAGAAGACGATCGGATAAAATGGAAAATGACTATCTCTAGAGTCACTTCGGTAATTTACTGCTCTAAAATGCCTCCCTTGATTTTCTCATAAAATTATACTGCTTAGTATATGAAGAAACGTGAAAGCCCAGAAAACATAATACAAATTTACGAGAATAACTTTTTCCTCCCTAGAGGAGGTAGAGCAAAGAGGCCTCAAAATACCTTTCCCATCACAGGGCAAAAGAGGCTAGGGACGGGGCGGGATGGGGTGGGGGTGAGTGGTGGGATGTTTTAGCCCTATGGCAGAAAGTGAAGAGGAACTAAAAAGCCTCTTGATGAAAGTGAAAGAGGAGACTGAAAAAGTTGGCTTAAAGCTCAACATTCAGAAAACGAAGATCATGGCATCCGGTCCCATCACTCCATGGGAAATAGATGGGGAAACAGTGGAAACAGTGTCAGACTTTATTTTTCTGGGCTCCAAAATCACTGCAGATGGTGATCGCAGCCATGAAATTAAAAGACGCTTACTCCTCGGAAGAAAAGTTATGACCAACCTAGATAGCACATTCAAAAGCAGAGACATTACTTTGCCAACAAAGGTCCGTCTAGTCAAGGCTATGGTTTTTCCTGTGGTCATGTATGGATGTGAGAGTTGGACTGTGAAGAAGGCTGAACGCCAAAGAATCGATGCTTTTGAACTGTGGTGTTGGAGAAGACTCCTGAGAGTCCCTTGGACTGCAAGGAGATCCAACCAGTCCATTCTAAAGGACATCAGCCCTGGGTGTTCTTTAGAAGGAATGATGCTAAAGCTGAAACTCCAGTACTTTGGCCACCTCATGCGAAGAGTTGATTCACTGGAAAAGACTCTGATGCTGAGAGGGATTGGGGGCAGGAGGAAAAGGGGACGACAGAGGATGAGATGGCTGGATGGCATCACTGACTCGATGGACGTGAGTCTGAGTGAACTCCGGGAGTTGGTGATGGACAGGGAGGCCTGGCGTGCTGCGATTCATGGGGTCGCAAAGAGTCGGACACGACTGAGCGACTGAACTGAACTGAACTGAGTGTATTCCCAGGGAAAAGAGAGCATAGAACAGGGAGGTGAGGATGAGACGCAGGTAGCCAGAAGGCAACAATGTGCTTTGCATTTAGACTGTGAAATAGAGATTATGGGGGAAAAGCGTCCGGCACCCTCAACAGCCATGGCCCCCTTCGATGCCCCCACCCTAGAACGCTTGGCACATTTTAATCAATGGGCTTATGACATTTCTCTATTATTGTGACTATCGCGCAGTGGGAGTGTTCTGTCCACTTTTGAATTCCCCAGAATTTCGCAGAATCCTCGGACCACAATCCAACACTAACGACAACGCTGAGGCTTCCCTGAGCCTTCACCGAGCACCAGACTCGGTTCGGGCCTGTTCTACTGGTATTAACACACTTTAACGACGGGAGAAGGAAGGAGAGGAAAGGGAGATGGACACTGAGCTTGTAACTCAAGCCAAGGATGGCCGGCCAGGCGAAGACGCCCCGGCCAGGCGCCCAAAGCCGTCCGGTGGGCCGGGCCAGGCCGGGTCGGGAGGCAGGTGCTCCTGCGGAGCCGCACGCGCACTCCGTGTTTATTTTCCGAGGCTCTGAAAGGGAAGCGGGCCATGCAGTTTATTGGTTCCTCCTGGACATAAGTCATTGAACCACGCAGCAGACACGTTACGCGAGCCCCTATAAGGACACCGGACCAGGGTTCCGGAGCAACGCAGCCAGGACACCTTGCACCTGACCTGCCCACACGGCCCCTCTCAGTCCATTTCCCCTAGCGCCCGTGCGCACGCGCGCGAACCGCACCGCCCAGCCTGCAGGGCACGCCATCCGCTCCCACGCAGCACGCAGGCGCCGGCCGCCTCCCCCGCCCCTGGCCCCGCCCCGCGTGCGCAGACGCCTGCGTCTCCAGTGCGCATGCACCGACCGTGTCGTTGTCAACGTCTCCGAGGCAGATGGCGTGTGGGAATAGGCTCCCGCTGAACTCTAGGGCTACGCGCTGTACGTAGCTAACCGACCTCATCGCACTTCCGAGGGCTCAGGGACCGTGAAGCCCCGCTAAATGTTCCCCGAGCCCCCCTCGACAGCCGCCCGAGCGGAAAGGCCACCCAAAGCGGAAAGCTTCGTCAACGCCTGAACCTCCAATCGCGGCCTATCTCGCTAAACCTCGGCGAGGGGGCAGGCCTTCCGGGCGCGCCGGGCGTGGGGGCGGGGCTTCCGAGCCTGAGTTGAGTGACAAGACCTCGGACCACTCC
This sequence comes from Bubalus bubalis, assembly GCF_019923935.1. Taxonomy (NCBI): domain Eukaryota; kingdom Metazoa; phylum Chordata; class Mammalia; order Artiodactyla; family Bovidae; genus Bubalus; species Bubalus bubalis. The sequence goes on along the minus strand of NC_059160.1, from coordinate 13,025,639 downwards.
TCTTCTCCGCCGGTTGCGGCCTGTACGGGTCTGCCGAAGCTGGCGGGGCTGAGTCGTTTCCTTGACAACAGGGCTCTCGAGAGCTTGACCTAATAACCTTGACCTCGTGCTTTGTTGCACTGGCAGTGAAGATTCCTAGCCCCTAGACCATCCCTGAGAATCATAACTGTAATAACCAACGACTCTGGTTTCCAACAATGTTTTTTAAAAAAAACAAAACTGTAACATCTCTTTGCTGCTGCTGCTGCTGTGTCGCTTGAGTCGTGTCCTACTCTGACCCCATAGGCGGCAGCCCACCAGGTTCTGCCGTCCCTGGGATTCTCCAGGCAAGAACACTGTAGTGGGTTGCCATTTCCTTCTCCAATACATGACAGTGAAAAGTGAAAGGGAAGTTGATCTGTCCTGTCTGACTCTTCGCGACCCCATGGACTGCAGCCCAACAGGCTCCTCCGTCCATGGGATTTTCCAGGCAAGAGTACCGGAGTGGGTTGCCATTGCCTTCTCCGTAACATCCCTTTCAGTTCAGTTCAGTTCAGTCGCTCAGTCGTGTCCGACTCCTTGCTACCCTATGAATCGCATCACGCCAGGCCTCCCTGTCCATCACCAACTCCCGGAGTTCACTCAGACTCATGTCCATCTAGTCAGTGATGCCATCCAGCCATCTCATCCTCTGTCGTCCCCTTCTCCTCCTGCCCCCAATCCCTCCAAGCATCAGAGTCTTTTCCAATGAGTCAGCTCTTCGCATGAGGTGGCCAAAGTACTGGAGTTTCAGCTTCAGCATCATGCCTTCCAAAGAAATCCCAGGGCTGATCTCCTTCAGAATGGACTGGTTGGATCTCCTTGCAGTCCAAGGGACTCTCAGGAGTCTTCTCCAACACCACCGTTCAAAAGCATCAATTCTTTGGCGCTCAGCCTTCTTCACAGTCCCAACTCTCACATCCATACATGACCACAGGAAAAACCATAGCCTTGACTAGACGGACCTTTGTGGGCAAAGTAATGTCTCTGCTTTTGAATGTGCTATCTAGGTTGGTCATAGCTTTCCTTCCGAGGAGTAAGCATCTTTTAATTTCATGGCTGCAGTCACCATCTGCAGTGATTTTGGAGTCCCCCAAAATAAAGTCTGACACTGTTTCCACTGTTTCCCCTGTTTCCCCATCTATTGCCCATGAAGTGATGGGACCAGATGCCATGATCTTCGTTTTCTGAATGTTGAGCTTTAAGCCAACTTTTTCACTCTCCACTTTCACTTTCATCAAGAGGCTTTTGAGTTCCTCTTCACTTTCTGCCATAAGGGTGGTGTCATCTGCATATCTGAGGTTATTGATATTTCTCCCGGCAATCTTGATTCCAGCTTGTGTTTCTTCCAGTCCAGCGTTTCTCATGATGTACTCTGCATATAAGTTAAATAAGCAGGGTGACAATATACAGCCTTGACGTACTCCTTTCCCGATTTGGAACCAGTCTGTTGTTCCATGTCCAGTTCTAACTGTTGCTTCCTGACCTGCATACAAATTTCTCAAGAGCAGGTGGTCTGGTATTCCCATCTCTTTCAGAATTTTCCACAGTTTATTGTGATCCACACAGTCAAAGACTTTGGCATAGTCAATAAAGCAGAAATTGATGTTTTTCTGGAACTCTCTTGCTTTTTCCATGATCCAGATAGTCTTGAAATGAGGGTAGTGAACTGGACCCGCTTTTTAAAAGATGAAATAGAAAAAGCCAAGTAATCTAGAGTAGTAAGGTAAGTATTATTTTTGTGAAACCTTTGTTTCAATTGTATATATTTATACATGTATATAGGGCTTCCCAGGTGGCGCAGTGGTAAAGATTCTGCCTGCCATTGCTTGAGTTGCAGGAGACACCTGTTGGATCCGTGTACTGTGAAGATCCCCTGGAGGAGGAAATGGCAACCTGCTGTGGTATTCTTGCCTGGGAAATTCAGTGGACAGAGGAGCCTGGCGGGCTACACTCCATGGGGTCGAAAAGAGTCAGATGCAACTGACCACACACATACATGTGAATACAGGCTTATTATGTGAAGAAATTTTTTTTCCATGGTGGGTGTGCTCTGTAGGTAAAAGTTTGAAAATCACTTGTAAAGCGCATATAGTCACTTGTAAGGCACATTGCACATATATTATTTCATGTAAGTAGGGCATGTGAGCTTGTCTGCCTGTTCCAGATTTTTTATTGAAAAAACAGGTTCAGCAAGATAAAATAGCAAGGCAGAAAGTGATGGAGGTGGGTCAAACCAGAATTGTTTGAGCAAAAACCCACATCCTGTCTTTGACTGCCAGAGTTCCCAGGAAAGTCCTCAGGCTAGAAATCAGGGTTGCTGGGATTCTGGGTCTGGTCTGGCCCTTCAGCACAAAGCTCTTGCCCTCCTCAGGGGCCTCCATCTGTAGTGTAAATGGAACGTCCCCATCAAGTCTAGACTTGGAGTGAAACCTTCCATGTTGAATCCAGTGCAGCCTTTCTTTGGGCTTCATTAGTCAGAGCATCAAAAGTATTATTTGTGAGATTCTGCAGGTGCTCAGTGGGTTTTCAGGTTTAGGTCAGCAGGCCCAGACTAATCTACACATGGGTTTTTCAGGAGTCAACATTGTAAAAATAAGGACATCTACCTTACCCTGGTGGCTCAGTGGTATAGAATCCACCTGCCAATGCAGCTGGTGCAGGTTCGATCCCTGGGTTGGGAAGATCCCCTGGAGTAGGAAATGGCAACCCACTCCAGTATTCTTGCCTGGGAAGTTCCATGGACAGAGGAGCATGGCAGGCTACAGTCCATAGGAGTGACAGAGTCAGACACAACTTAGGGACTTATCTGGAGAAGTGGAATCATCTGACACAGTGGAAGAAAGCCCCGGGAGCTGGGGAGGGGTGGCACCTTTTGTCCTAGAGGTTCTGTGGCTCTCATGGCTCATTAGATGAGGACAGGGAGCAACTGGTCAGAATAGCAAGAGGAGGAAATCTGGACAGATGCTGGGCACAGTGCCCTCAGGTTTCTGTTTCATGTAAGGTTCATGCAAAAGGCCCTGAGTCACACGCATATCAGTTCAGTTCAGCACTCAGTCATATCGACTCCCCTTGACCCATGGACTATAGCATGCTAGGCCTCGCTGTCCATCACCAACTTCTGGAGTTTATTCAAACTCATGTCCATTGAGTCGATGATGCCATCCAACCATCTCATCCTCTGTTGTCCCCTTCTCCCGCCCCCAATCTTTCCCAGCAGCAGGGTCTTTTCCAATGAGTCAGCTCTTCACATCAGGTGGCCAGAGTACCAGAGTTTCAGCTTCAGCATCAATCCTTCCAGTGAATATTCAGGACTGATTTCCCCTAGGATGGACTGGTTAGATCGCCTTGAAGTCCAAGGGTCTCTCGAGTCTTCTCCAACACCACAAAAGCATCAATTCTTCGGCACTCAGCTTTTTTATAGTCCAAACCCCACATCCATACATGACTACTGGAAGAACCATAGCTCTGACCAGACATTACTTTGTTGGCAAAGTAATGTCTCTGCTTTTTAACATGCTATCTGGGCTGGTCATAGCTTTCCTTCCAAGGAGCGTCACGTGTGCCTACTGCTGGAAGCCCACCTCCTTTATGGCGGGTGCGTGTGCTGCCGCACCTGGATCTGCCACGTCTCCGTCCTCACATCCTGGCTCCAGTCCTAAGTGTCCACCAGGTTTAAGGGGCGGAAAAACAACCAGTTTCAAAACGTTTATATCTGAATGTAGACTTAGTTTTGAATTGTGTTTTTCACTGTATGTATAACTCCGTTGTTTTTTTTTTTCCCAGCTCTTTCAGTGAAATAGTAAAAAAATAAATAACCCGGGACAAAATACTTGAGGATCACCTCACCTCAGTCACCCAGTGTCCTGACCTGACCCAGCTCTCTTAAATGGTACCCTGACCCAGCACCCACAGGAGCTTGGTTTATCTTCCTCATCACTTGGGCTTATTGTTCTTGACCTTTCTCTGCCGGGGTGCCTGTTTTGTTTGCTCTGTCATGTCATGAAGGTCATGTTACTGTGATTACAACTTGGATTTATTGCCTCTTGGCTTTTGTCAAGAGAGCCAAATAAAGTTAGAAAGGAAGGAAAGATAGGTCTCCGGGAAATAAGGCATGAATCAATGCCCACCCCCACCGCACTCCTGCCACGCCTCCCCTTCTGTGTCAGTTGCTTTTAACTGCACCAAGTGTTACAGTCACGGCGAGTGGAATACAGGCCCCGGCATTGCAGAGCCTTGTGGACAGAGGCCTGGCTCCACAAGGAGAGCCCTGACTCCACAAGAAGACTCCTGTTCTTGGCCCTTTCTGGTGAGATGATTGGTGGGTCTCTACTGGCACCATCTAGAGCTCAGCTCCTTTAGGCCAGGCACTCTCAGCGTGGGTTTTGGCTTCCTCCCCAGTGCTGCCTAACCAGGCCTTCTTCTTGGTCAGATGACTTGGATGCGGTGTTCATGTGGGTGGCATATTCTCTACAAACCAATAGCCAAACAATAGCTTCAGTAGAAACCTGCTAATAGCAGGGCAAGGGGAGGTGCGTCAAGCGGGAAGCATTTCCCGGGAGATTGTCCACTTCGTTCTCCCCGAGTAGACATGGGTTGTCCTGTTCAGGGTGTGGACCTAGGATGCTCAGTAAGAGACCGGACCTTTCAAGAAATCTCTTCCTGTATGTGAGACCCAGAGCCGCTCACCATCCCGAGGGCACGGCCAGAGCTTCCAGTGGGCTGTGTGAGACTCCACCAGTCTGACTCATGATGCACCTTAGCACACGGAGGGTTCTAGGGCCCTGAAGCACAGAAACCTGTCCCTCAGACTTGACTTGACCTAGAGTTTAGGCAGAATAACAGTGCAGGCAGCTGTGCTGAGAGAGGTGGTTACTCAGAGTCCCCCCCACCACCACAGGTCTGGCCCTATTAGGATCCCCAGCTCAGGAAGGCTTTGCTCTCAGAACCCGTCTGGGCTGCTGTCTGTTCAAGACTCTGCTGCTGCTTCTAAGTCACTTCAGTCATGTCCGACTCTGTGCAACCCCATAGATGGCAGCCCACCAGGCTTCCCCATCCCTGGGACTCTCCAGCCAAGAACACTGGAGTGGGTTGCCATTTCCTTCTCCAATGCATAAAAGTGAAAAGTGAAAGTGAAGTTGCTCAGTCGTGTCCAACTCTTCACGACCCCATGGACTGCAGCCTACGAGGCTCCTCCGTCCATGGGACTTTCCAGGCAAGAATACTGGAGTGGGTTGCCTTTGCCTTTTCCGTTCAAGAATCTACTGCCCGTTAACTGAAGGATGAAGAGTAGTTCTTGTCACTGAAGGCCAAACGTGAGGAAATGGGCAAAGGATGGTGAACATGTTTTACAGCTGGATTGAGGTGGTCGTGCAACGTTGTAATTGGACTAAGTGCCACGGAATTGTTCCCTTTGAATGGGTAAAACTATGTGAATTTCACCTCAAAAAGAAAAAAACAAACAAACAAACCCAGAACCACATTCTGTGTGAGGCACTTCTCACCATGGAACCTGAGACTGGAGATCTCAAGGAATATGTGTGTCTTGGATGGGGGAACAGGTATGACTGGTCCTCACCTCCAGTCAGGGGACTATCGGAGTTCTCAAGGCCTTGATTTTTCTTGGTCATTCCTCCTTAGAACCACTTTGTAAATCTTTCACATCCTGTTTGCCTCCCAAAGCAGTGTATTTAGTGTTGTTCATTACATGCTAATAAGGTTTTGTTACGTTTCAGAATTAAGGATTGTTGGTGCATCCACATTATCAGAGATTGGCAAGCAGCTGGGGAACTCGGGCAGTAAAGCCAGCATAACGATTTCCAGAAAGAGAACAGAGATGTCTTCTCTCTTACATTGGCTTTTCTCAGCACTGCCCTGAGCCCACTGCCATTTCCACCTGAGGGTTACCTGGCTTTGAGGAGGGCTCAGGTGGTCAGAGAAGGCAATGGCACCCCACTCCAGTACTCTTGCCTGGAGAATACCATGGATGGAGGAGCCTGGTAGGCTGTGGTCCATGGGGTCGCGAAGAGTCTGACACGACTGAGCGACTTTGCTTTCACTTTTCACTTTCACGCATTGGAGAAGGAAATGGCAACCCACTCCAGTGTTCTTGCCTGGAGAATCCCACGGAGCCTGGCAGACTAGTCCGTAGGCTCACAGAGTCGGACACGACTGAAGCAACTTTGCAAGCACAGGTGGTCAGGGACAGGGGAGGCTGGTCTTTAAGACAGAAGGAGTAAGGCATCAAAGGTTCCACTGTGTAATTCTTGATTTTCAAGCAATAGTTTCCTGAAAGGGAACTCCTTGTTACTAGTCCTGCCGAAAATGTCTTTCATCTGTTCTTTTTCCAACTGAAACAGTGGACACAGTTGAGCCTCTCACGCAGACTGGTGTGGAGGGGAGTCCAGCGTACCACTGCTGGGAGGGCAGGCTGGCCCCACCCCGTGGGGTGACCTGCAGCCCAGATGGGCTGGGAAGGTGTGGTCGGGGCTTAAGCCTGTAGAGATTTATCTGCCACGCAGGGTCCCTGGTGCTCAAGGGAACACTGGGGTGCCTTTCATGGGACCAGAGGTGGGCGGGGGGGGCCCACAGCAATGCTGGAAGGAGGCTGCTGGAACCAGGACTGCAGATACTCAGGAGATAAAATCTATAGAACGTGCTGTTCAGACCAGCACTAGAATGAGATAAACCCTGTTTAAAATTTTCCAGAGACCACTTTAACTCTGCAGGAACCGCTCAGGCCTGGTTGCTACTGGTTCTGTCTACTCCACATTTTCTGCATGGAAAGATTTAGGCATTGGTGAGGAGGGTGCAGCTGCCTGGCAGACGCACTCGCAGCTGACCCAGAGCAGAATGGAGTAGGAGGTACATTTATCTTTAACCTTAAAGACTTCTAACCGCTTTAGTAAAACATCCTCAGAGGACAGTTTTAATGTTACATAGACCAGAATTTGTCCAGTTCAGGGTTCTGAGTGCAGTTTTTCTTTTCATTATGTTTCAAATTCTTAGAATCCTGCGGAAGCACCCAGAGGTGGAAGGACCCTCACACTTTTTTTTTTCCCCATCTCCATTTTTGCAGATGAGCAAAGAGGTTCAACTTGCCCAAGGTTTCATGAACCTCAGGCCACTCTGGATTTGGTTAAGAGGTCATCTCACATTCCAGGCAGACCTTCTTCCCATTCAAGTTCTGAACCTTGGTTTCCTCGCCTGTAATCCGGGGCAATGCCTCTTTCTGTGGGATGGTTTCAAGGATCCAAGTTAATCCGTGTGATGCTCTTGGTTTAGGGCTGGGTTTATATCAGAAGTGCTTACTGAGGGTTATCTGTATCATGGGCTGTGACACCAGGACACAAACCCTAAGCCCAGGGCGTTGCTGTGACCCCAGCAGAGAGCAAGCAGAGGCGCTGGGAGAGAACAGGCGAATTTTCGTTCTGGCTCCAGCAGCAGCTGTGCTCTATGGCTTGGTGAACCTTTCCACACACAAGTGAGTCCTGCACCATGACAAAGGATGGAGAAAAGCCCTCCTGGAAGTAACTGTACAGGCATGTGGCGGGCAGATTACCTGTATCACGGTGCAGGAAGGACTGGACAGCCCACACAGGGGCAGAAAGGCACAGGCTCTGGCTTGCAGTCAGGATCATCTGTACAAGACATGTGATGCCTCACTTGTGCCCCTTGGCTTCTCCCAGAGCCCTGGAATGCTGCAGAAGCCATGGGTCAAAGCACGGCGAGGAAGCAGCACAAGCTTTCCCCCCCATTGAGGCCAAGCAACAAGCTGGAGCAGAGAAGGCAATGGCACCCCACTCCAGTACTCTTGCCTGGAAAATCCCATGGACGGAGGGGCCTGGTGGGCTGCAGTCCATGGGGTCGCTAGGAGTCAGACACGACTGAGTGACTTCATTTTTTCACTTTCATGCATTGGAGAAGGAAATGGCAACCCACTCCAGTGTTCTTGCCTGGAGAATCCCAGGGATGGGGGAGCCTGGTGGGCTGCCGTCTATGGGGTCACACAGAGTCGGACACGACTGAAGCGACTTAGCAGCAGCAAGCTGGAGAGCAGGCCCGAGCGGCTGTCAGTGCCGTCAGGCTTTATGACTATTCCTCCCTGTTCCCTTGTGTACAAGATGACAGGTATTGCTGACACCAGGGGTTTCACTCTGTAAGGAAGCCAAGAAAGCTTGAACACGCTACTCAATTGCTTAGGCAGAAGCCAAAACATCTAACCTCAAAGCAAACTCAGTAGTTCGGTCCCAGAAGTTTAGATGTTTGTATATTTTCCTAAGCAGTTAGGAAAAGAAAAACTAGAACTACTAAGACCTGCCAGGCTGCTGCAGGGAGGGATGTGGGGAACCCCTGGCCAGGCCTTCAGCGCAGGCCCTGCTGTAGTCCGTGCAGTGCCCAGCAGGCCCTCCTGGACCGCTGCAGCACAAGTCTGCTGCACTGCAGGTGGGGCTGGGCACAAGGTGGGTGGCTCCCTGAGCTTTGCCCCAACCGTGCAGCCGCCCACACCCACCCTGAGGCTGAACAGAGAAAGGGCTGCCCGACACCCAGTTTTTAGTGTTTCCACTTTATTGCTCAAGCACGGAACTTGAGGCAAGCCTGGACCTTCAGCAACGTGCAGAGAAGAGGCTGAGGGGGTGGGGATGCGACCTGGCTGAAAAGGGACACTGACAGGAGGGGGTACAAGGGTGGTCACCATGACACCAGAAGACAGCATCAGCCACGACAACTGGGCTGAGGAGGAAGGGAGTGGAGGTAACGGGCACAGCAGTGGTTTTCCCATGCCCCTAGCACCCACGTGGAGGCCGCGTGTTTGGAAACGGACCGGGAGGAGGGAGGAGGGGAAGTGGCTGCCCAGGAGGAGTCTCCCTGTCCACCCTGCCTTCTTGTCGGACCTCACATCCCTACCACTCACCCCTTCTACTATCTGAGAAATGGACACAGCAAACAGGAAGCAAAATAAATTAACATTCTGATGAGTGTGCGTGTGGAGGGACATTCACTCACGTGGAATGGAGTGGGGGGAGGGGAGACACCACCTAAAATGACCCCCCCACCCCTCAGCCTGCTCCTCTCTCCCTTCCCCCAAAGCCACCATCCAACCAGATAGAAAAATAAAGGTCTAATTCACTCAAAATTCTTCAGTTTGTACAAAACTAACAGGGTGGAGTAGGGTGGGGGTGGGGGGGGCAGGCAGGCAGCCATGGGGACAGGGCTGGGGCAAGGCTATGCTTCCGTCTCCACCTGAGGCTGGCCCCCAGCCACGTCGTTCTTCGGCTCGTCCCTCATCTCGGCGTCAGCCGGCTGGTCTCCCGCAGCCACTGCGGCCTTGGCCTGTGAGAAGGGAAGAGGGGCAGGGTGTCAACGCCAGTTCTCATTTGGCCCTCGCCCCTGACGAGAAAGGTGACGATCACTCCAGGCCCCCACTCACCTGCCTGTACCCAAGTGATCGCCCTGCACACTGACACCATGGAGTCTGTACCCAAAACACGCACCCCACATAAAAAATAGTACACACGAACTTCCAACAGAATTACAGAGACCAGACACACCTGTGCATGCGTGTACAGAATCAGGGACTCATCGTTTATTGCAATACTACGGAAAACTGAACTTGGCCATGGCAGGGCACTGAACGCTTCAAATATAGCTAGTTCAAATTGGTTTAAAATACACATTGGATTTTGAAGCCTCAGTCTGGGGAAAAAAAAAACTACCTTTGCCCCAGCAATTTAAAAGTGCCACATGTTAAAATATTTAGATACCTTGGGTCGATTAAATATTAAAATTAACTTCACCTATTTTACTTGTTTTTAAACACAGCTACTAGGAATTTAAAATTAGAAATGTGGTTTGCATTATATTTCTGTTACTGCAGGCTTAGAACACAGAGACTAAGAAGCAGGGAACAGGGTAAATAAGATACGATACACCCACTCAGTGAAATACTATGTGAGCTCTTTTGCATGTTGATGTAAAATGAGCTTCAGGTTGACGTCCAGGAAGCACAAGGCCCAGGCAGGAGGCGGCGCCTGCTGCCTGACACCCGGGAGCGCTGCCTGCCCTGCAGCCTTTTCACTACACGCTCTTCTGTGCAGTTTGAATCTAACTATCACCTCTTTAAACCTCAGGTTCTTAAACCTGTGTTTTACTAACGGGCACAGAGAATACAGGGCAGGAAGCACACCAGAACATCCAGCTCCCAACCCGCAGGGCCTGAGCAGGGACACACACACACACAGGGACACACACAGACTGGCACGGGACCAGGTGATGCCACCTCCTCCCGTCCACCCTGCCCATCCTCACCTTGGTCTCCTCCTCAGCCAGCCTCTCAAACATGTTGGCGTAGAGCTTCTTCTCCTTCTCAAGCTGCTTGCGGATGCGCTGCTGGCACACGACCAGCTGGGCCTTGGCCGCCTTGTTGCTGGGGTAGAGCTGCAGAACCTTCTGGAAGTCAGCCCTTGCCAAATCAAAGTCATTCACTGCCAGGTGGGCCTCTCCCCGGCGGAAGAGGCCTTTCTCATTGTTGCTGTCTAGTTCCAGGGCCTAAGACACACAGAGGAGCAGCAGCAAAGTCTCAGATCCTCCCAAGTCACTGCCGGTGAGATGGGCCCCACCCCAAATGAACAGGTCTTGGGCACCACGTGGAAAGGACCTAAGGCTAGGAAGGCACCTCATTTAGTCTACGAGGCACACAGGAAAATGGGTCTTCAGATGAAAACCACCTGGGACGCTAACACACTCTTCTCTTTTTGGGGGGCAGGGGAACCATGCGGCTCATGGCTTAGTTCCCCAACCAGAGATCCACGCCCCCTGTGATAGAAACGCAGAGTCCTAACCACTGGACCTCCAGGGAAGCCCATCCCCCTTCAGAATAAAGCGGGTACAGGAGGGAGAGGCACAGGGCCAGGAGGGGAGAATGCTGGACTGGTTCCTCCAACCAGTGCTTCCACTCGCCTCTGTGCCCTCGTCCCCGACCTTAACTAAGCCAAAAACCCGCTTGCTTCCCACACTGCTGCCTCTGGGCCTCCACCTCAGAGCCCCACAGCTCCATCCTGCCTCCCCTGCCCTAGTCACCAGGGCCAAGTTCAGCCCTGCCTGGACACACCGCCCTCACCCGCCTAAGGAGCCTCACCTTGTTACAGTTTTCAATGGCAGCGGAGAAGGCTTGTAGCTTCAGATGACACATGGCCAGGTTGAGGTGGGAGGCCAGCCGAAGGGCCTGCGCCTTCTGTGTGTCCTCCTCAGAGAAGCTGGACTCGTATTCCAGCCACGACACAATCTTCTTGTACTGCAGCACAGCTTGCTTATACTTGCCTTCCTACAAGCGGGGGCAGGCTCAGGCACCCAGCACAGGCTCGGCGGCCCCAGGCTGTCACAGCCCGTGGACGCCAGGGACCCAGGGGTATGCGAGTCATGACCCGCCCCGCCCCAACCCGACCAGCCAGCTCAGATCCTCTTGGTGACAGCTGCAGGGACCAGCCTGTCCACTTCCTGGCAGAAAGCCTGCTGCCGTGGCAGAGCCCACCCTGGGAGTGTCTGAGGACCTCGCTGCGGGCTCACCTTGAAGTACACAGTGCCTCGCTCCTTCACTATGGTGCTCTGCTCCAGCTTCTCCTCTGAACTCATCTCCCAGGACTCCTTGGCCTGCCATACCCCAAAAGAGAAAAAGAAGCGCTCAGCCGCCCCAAGGAGTTACGTCCGAGGTGGGGCAGGGAAGACGCTGAACGAACTCACCTTCTCAAAACTCTTGAGATGTATTTCATACTTCAGCTCAGCATTGGGTGGGATCTGGAACTTCTCCTTCCCAGCGCTGCCGAAAGCATAGCTGTGGGGGCAAGAAAACACCAGGTCGTTTAACTTGCTTCATACTTAAAAGGTTTCCTGCAAGGTGCCCTCCATCCCTTTGGTCTTGGTGCAAACTTCCCTGCTTGGCAAAATCTTCCCTGATGCTTCTTCACACAGTTAGTTGGGCTCTTACATCTTACACATCATTCTAGTAACTCACATTACGCACTGGCACAATTATCTCCCTGAGCAGAGAGCCATTAGAAGGTGGGAACAATGTCTCTGAATACCCAGGAATTTTCTGCACTGTGTCTGGCACATAATAGGTAGGTTTCAACAAACATTAGTAATGACTCAATTAACAGGAGACGAAAAGCTTGGGCTGGAAAAGGCAATCTGCCACAGCCATAACTGAAGAGATGAGATTTTGATTCAAAAAGATGTGAGTGATTGTGGCCACACTCCTGAGTACAACAGAGGTCCTGAGGTGTCTGTGCGGGGTGCCCAGCGCATAGTGACTGCTGGCAGGGGAGGATACAACTGGCTATACAATACAGGCTGGCTCTACAACTCACCTGGACAAGATCTGACCTCAGTTCGCCCACCTGCTCTACAGAATGCCCACACCTGGGCCGGAGCTGGCCTCACCTGGGCTTGAGATACACAATGGAATGTTCTCCTTTTTCCATGCGCTGGATGGCTTTCTCCAGCCCACAGGGCAGATCCATGCTCTCCCCCTCGCCGACCTCAAAGCGGAGCTCCCGCCGGTCAAACACCTGGTCCTTGAAGTACCCTTCCAGTGCAACTGGTGTGGAAGACAGACAATGCACTGGATTTGAGTGGGCTGGTGACTAAGGGATGCACCAGCCACCCCCAGCCACCCTGCCGCCCTGTCCCTTCCTACTCCCCAGATGCCTTTCTGCATTCTCAGATGGAGGGATGTTAAGAGAATGTGGTTCAATCCCTCACTTTACAGATAAGAAAGCTGGATCAGAGAAAGGTATGGACCTGCCCAAAGCCACCCAGGCCCTGCACAGCGGAACCCGAGGGAGAATCCCAGATTGTGAGCCTCACCCTCCACGATAGCGCCTTCGTTGGGCTTGGCATAGCCCTCCCCCCGTGTCCGTATTCTCCTGATGATCCCGCCGTCTTCCTCTTCTGTCAGGTCCTCACCCTTGAACTCGAACAGCTCCACCTGTGGGAAAAGATGTAAGGATCCATGCTCCCCTCTCTCCCACAAGAGTCCCTAGTAAGGGCCAGAGCAGGTCTGACTGCACAGGCAGCCACACCAGGAGTGGACCAAGTGGCTAAGTTCTCAGGAGTGGCCCTGGTCTCGACCTTGCTATCAGTCTCCTTAATGACTGCTCTATAGAACAAGCACGTGTTCCAGACGGTCCTAATTCAGCTGCCAGACAAGCTCCATCCGACAGGCATTAGAAATGACCCCACATCTCTCACCAGTCTTCCCAACATTCTCCAAGCCTCCACTGCGTAGGGCTCAACCATCTGTGAGTCTTAACACAGTGAAGTTCCATCTTCTCAGCAAAGGCTTGCCCCTTGCCCGCCTCTTATCTCCAGGGCACCAATGTTCTCCCACTGTCAGTCATGACTGCATGGAGCCTGTGGCCTCCCAATTCCTTCGTGTTGGTCCACCTCCCTCTGAGCACCCCTCTTGAGATGAATAGGCCTCAAGCCCTCACCCCGCTGCTTCAAGTCTGAAAGAGGGGCTCACGGTCACCTCCCCCCAACTGAAACCTGCCCACTGACAGTTCTCTGGCAGTAGCAGTAGGTGATGCGCACTCCATGTCTTCCCTCCCCTGAGAGCAGGCCCTCAGCCTTGGCTACATTGTCTCCAAGCAGCAGGAAGGGCTGGAGGGCAGCCAGACCCTGGGCTGAGATAAGGCTGGCTCTCTGCCTGGCCCTCTGTGGCCGGACACTCACCTCAAACACAAGCGTGGCGTTGGGAGGGATCTTCGGGGGGCTGCCCGCTAAGCCATAGGCGTACTCCGGCTTGCAGGTGATATGGCACACTTCACCCACCTTCATGGTTGCTACAGCAATATCCCAAGCCTTGATGACCTCCCCTGTAGGTACAGAAAAGAAACAGGTCCTCTTTGGCAGGGATCTCCCTCTGGGTTCAAACAGTGGCCTGAGAGACTTACTGTCCCATGCCCAAAGGGAAGCTGGGTACTATTTAGAAATGGGACCAGGAAGGTAGAAAATCTGGTTGCGATAAATGGTATCAGGTCTCAGACCTCTCAAAAAAAATAAAAAAGAAAAATCACTCAACTCTGAAATAAAGAGGTTCAAGAAAACAAGGCAGTCCACCCCAGAAAAGGAAGCAAGGTTTTCAAAGGTGATCAAGGCAATGAGAGATTAAAAAAATCAATAGTTTCAGGACAGTGGAAATTAAAAAAAGAACTGTAATAAACTGTTCCCTGTTTAAGCTTCTGAGAATACGGTTTCTGTTTGTGACAGCGCACACACCCCAGTCCAAAGAGCCTGCTAACCATGCCCACCTTTCCCCAGGTCGAAGGAGAACCTGTCCTTGCGGTCCAGGCTGGAGTCGAACTTGGTGCCATCGAGCAGCCAGCCTGTGTAGTGGACAAAGACTCGGTCCCCAATCATGGGTGTCTCTGTGCTGGTGCCCTCTCGCTTGATGACCTGGAAGGAAGGGAAGGAGAGAAGGTTGAGTCCCTGGGGATGGACACAGAGAGGAACCATGACAGTTCGCATGCCTCTGGCCAGAATGTAAACGGTCTCTTCTGCCTCCTTGTAAGTAACTCAACAAACCCATCATCAAATGACTCTGCTGTGGGCTTTGGCTAGAATTAAACTGACCTCCCTTTCTTGGACCATGACATGACTTGGTTTGAAACACTGGAGACAAAACACCTGAGATCATTTTTGCTGTTACGATCTTATAGAAGTCACTTTAACTCTCTAAACTGACCATATTTGTAAAGTAGTGATGATAAACCCTATCAGAGTGGTTACAGGACTAAACCAGTAAAACACTGAATTTATCAGCAGCAAAAGGGAAAGTATTTATGCTACATTTCCTCATGCTTCCTAAACTCCAGTCATCCAATCAGGTCTGGTTTAGAGAGAGAAGAGGGAAACCAGAAAGTCCAGGAGAGGTTAAGAGCAATTACCAGCTTACAAGTGAGCCAAGGGCCTTTGAGCAGGCCCTAGGCTCTGACCTGGGACTTGAGCATTCCTGACTGGTAGGCTACTGCAGTCCTTGAAGTCAGGGCCAGAATATTTCCCAGTGTTTAGAAGAACCTGCTTCTCTTCTTTAGTGTTTATAAAAAGGTGGTTTACCTGGATAAGTGTGCAAGTTATCCTCTAAAGGAAAGCTCCCATGATGCAATGGACATGGACTTGAGTAAACAGAAAAGTGAAAAGGAGGTGTGGAGAATGAAAAGGGGAAATGGGTCTCCCTGGAAGCCCACGTGCACACTGGGAGAGCAGCCAGGTGCGTTTCTGAAACGGCTAAGCTCGCCGAGGTCTAACCTGCCCTGGCCACACGCACACGTGGGCTGAGCTGCGGGAAGCCAGGAGAAGCAGAAAGACCGGGTGAAGATAGGAACGAAGCCGGGCTAGGATTTCGCCATCCTGGACAGCGCAGAACCTGCTCCGAACCGCGGCCGGTTGTCCTGACCCGGGTCAAGACGCCCTGCTGCCTGGCTCCTCCAGCCGTAACACGGTTTAGGGCGCCCAACCAAAGCACCTCCTCCCAGTCCCGCACCCCGCGCTCAGGAAGGCCCCGGGCCGGGGGGTGGAGTGGGGTGGGGTGCGGTGCGGGCGGGGAGTGGAGGGGGAGGTGAACTACAGGTCCCGGCATGCACCGGGGCGGGGGGGGGGGGAGGGGGACAGCATGGCCGAACGGGTGACCTAGCCGGGTCCCAGCCTTTAGGAAAGGGGTGACCAGAGGGCGGAGGGCGCCAGGACCGCGCGCCAAGTCGCACAAAGGCCCGCGCGGGCCAGGCAATAACTCCCGGGACCCTGTTCGCGTCCTGGCTAATGTTTAACTGCCGCGGTCGGCGAGCTCCGCACCCCGGAGACGCAGGCGGCTGGGGCTGGGTGGGGGTGCTCCCTGGCGGCAGCGGCGGCCGGGAAGAAGCCGGCCGCGGGTCGCAGATCGCAGCGGGGCGGTGCACGCCGCCGGGCCCCCCGCGCGAGCGCGTCCGCCCCCCGCCGCGCCCCTCCCGGCGCATGCCGCAGCCAGAGCAGGCGCTGCGCTCAGGGACCCTTTCCAGGCCTGGGGAGCCTCAGCCCAGATGTTCCCCTTCCGAACGTGTGGCAGCCCTCCCGCCCTGAACCGGCAGCCTGGCCAGGAAGGCGATGCGCAGGGCCACGGCTGCATGGCCTGCTCAACGGCCAGCCGGGAGGCTGAAAGGCGGCCGTCCGAGCCCTGGCCAGATGCTGGGGCGCTCCCAGTGCCCGAACCCCCCCGCCGACGCCCCGGGGCGCCCCCTGCCCCTTACCTTAAGCACCCCTTCATCCTGCTTGGGGCTGATGTCCACCCCTTCGAGGGGCAGCGGCGCCGACTGCGCTCCGCTCTCGGCCGCCTTCGTCTCCTCGGCGGTCATCACGCCGTTTCTCGGGCAGCGGGCGCCGGAGTGTGCGCGGCGGTGCGGGCAGCGGGTCGGGGCTCGCGCACCTCTCTGCTCGGGCGCGGGCGCGGGCGGAGGAGGAGGTGGGGTCGTGGGCGGCCGGGGGAGCGATTGGTCCCACCGCCTCGGAGGGAGGGGCTGGGAGGAGCCGGGCGGCCGCGAGGGACGTGGGGGGAGAACTTTCTAGAGGCGCCGGCGGCCGAGCTGGTGCAGGCTCTGGAGCTCAGGGCGCTCCTGCGGAAGGTGGTTTCTGGTTCGTTCCTCCCGCCGGCCGCCTAGCCCCGCCCCGGCCCTGAGACCCTGGGACTCGGGAGCCAGCCCCCGCCCCCGCCGCTCGTTCTCCCGGCCTCCCTCTCCCGTCCCCCCAGTCTAGCCGGATTCTTCCAGATCCTTCTGGATACCCCCGCAGCATCCGACGCCGCGCGGCCGGACGTGGGTGCCGCGCGTGCGTCTCCCCGGCCCGAGCCGCGGGCTGCCGGCCTCCCCGCCTGCCCAGGCGCGCGTCCTGAACGCAGAGCGAGGGGAGCGTTACCTGGGCATGTAGGGCCGGGGAGGCGTCTGGGTTTCCCCGGAGAGGGGCCAGCGTGCGCCCTGGGCCCGGCGAAACGCTGCGATCTGCCTGTTTGCAAGAAATGGCCCGCGTATTGAAGGGGCCTTTCCCGACAATAATACTACTGAACACATAGAATGGGTTCAACTCGCGAGGAGAGCCACTGCATCTTACTGAAGGCCCATGAAAAGGAATATTTTCTTAATACTGGGTTCCCGTGTGTTCATGGACTTCCCGTGGCGACTAGGAAGCGCCATAGTGACCGAAACAATAACCTTTTGACAAAAAGATCTGTGTATGGAGGGTCCTGCTCTTCCTTAGCACTTAAGCCCAATTTAGTGTCTGGTGCGTGTTATAAAATAATTATTGGCTGCAGGAATTTGTATGCCAATAATAATAAGGTTTTTTGTTTATTTGTTTTGGAGCCCTTGCTCAGTGCTTGGCACTGTATTATGAAGAGTGTCCTATATAGGTAGAAAACTAAAAGGGCTGTTTTCGGATGAAATTTCAATATTATAACCAGGTAATTCATTGTAGTCTTTTCTGTTGGGATTGGCTGGGAAGGGATGCAGGACGAATAAAATCGTTTCTTCCAGCAATTTACAGCAAATGTATTTAGCCTCGACTAAGGCGTTTTTCATTCAGTGACTGGCCTTCAGCGGACTTGGGGGGATTGACTCACTAGAGAGTAAATCTGCTTCCTTTCTACCACTGTCCTCAGGAGGGTGAGAAGTAACGGTGGCCCTCCGAAGTTGCAGGAGAAGGGCGGAGGGTAGGGTGCTGGCTTGCCGCCTTGGCAGTTATCTTGCTGTTGGCTCCTGCACCT
The DNA here is from genome assembly GCF_019923935.1 of Bubalus bubalis. Lineage (NCBI taxonomy): Eukaryota > Metazoa > Chordata > Mammalia > Artiodactyla > Bovidae > Bubalus > Bubalus bubalis. The sequence goes on along the minus strand of NC_059160.1, from coordinate 13,007,836 downwards.
GTGTACGGTCACTCTCTTGTGTGTACTGATTTCTTTTGAAGCTGGGGCCACTGGATATTATCTGGCTGAACAAGTTGGTATAGAAAAGTTCTGGTCGAGTAATGCTTTTCTAAAAGCATCTATTTATTGGCAGCAAACAGTTGTAGGTATCTGCTAGTCAGCATGTTTTACTTGAGCACCCAAGATATGACCGCTTTTGCATACATACTGGCAGTAGAAAGAGCACGTGCTCTTTCTAGAGAGTAAGCAAGGAGTTGGGTCCCCAACATACTAATCAATTTGGGGCAGATTAACGGGGATAGGAACACCTGTCAACGAGGGTAGTTGTGATGGTTACAAAGCAGGAATGTATGTCGGGCATCTAGCCCAGAGCCCACCTTTACACAGGTTAGTAAATCATGCTCATGATTCTGATGGGATGAGTGCTCTGGTGAGACCTGGATAGGATACAGACGTCTGTAAGACAGGAGAAAACCTCGTGGAAGGGGAAGGGGAAGGGTCAGAGGTAAAGGTTTCCAGGGAGGAAGTGCTGTGCTCTTTCAGTCAATGAATGGTTGAGGGGTCTGGGAGATGGAGGGGGTGAGGAGGGACAGTAGTCACTGGGTTCTAGGATCCCCCAATTTTTTTTTCTGTTTCTGGAATTATTTTGCATTTTATTTACATTATATTCTTCGGATTGTAAAACTTACACATACTCAATGTAGAAAGTGCACAGATAGGTTTGTTTCTTTTTCAATCTGTTTTCCTTTCATTCTTTTCTTGCTAGGGATCGAACCCATGCCCTTGGCAGTGAATGGGCAGAGTCCTAACCACTAGATCACCAAGAAATTCCCAAAATTTTCTTTCCCTCTCCCTCATCTATTTCCCAGCCACACCCCCTTTTTTTTTAACCCTCAGCTGGTTTAAATTAGTATTCCCATTAAAGGTGTTTAATGTGATTATTTTCAGTGGTACCAGTCAGTCATTCAAAATCCTTCTGAAACTCCCCCCTTTTGCTAGAGGAAGAGAGCACACTTTTCCTTTCCCCACTCCCCACCTTACTCTTTAGGTGCTCTGGTTAGTTTTGTTATTGTTATTATCTGGCTCATTATTGTCAGAATGAACCTTTTGGGAACTCACATGGTACACCTCCCAAATGCCAGGTCCATCCCTCAGACATAAACATCCCTTGTTTTAAATGTTTAGTTTTTATTTTATTTAGTTGTTACTATTTTGGCCATGTTGCTTGGAGTGTGGGATCTTAGTTCCTCCTGACCAGGGGTTGAACCCTTGCCTGTGGCAGTGGAAGCAAGGAGTCCTAACCACTGGACCACCAGGAAATTCCCTAAACCCTTTGTTTCTAAAGGTTCTTTAAAAAGGAACTTTTTTGACTGCTAATGCTCTTAAACATTAAAAAAAAAAAAAAAAGTAGTACTTGAATCGTCCAAGAGAATGTGAGATGAGCATGTGTGTGTATACATACATGTTATGTAACATACCAACATAATGGACCTTGGGAATATACCACACTTCCAACCTAAGAATTAGAACATCACCAATATGACTGGTGTGAAAAAAAATGTTAATACCAAAAATGTTAAGGACATTTCATAACTTCTTGCTACTTCTGGTGTCTGTCAACTGAGAAAACACAATTTATACTAACCAAAACAGCTACTGAACATTTCATAAAATATTTACTTATTTTAGAGATTACAGCTCCATTTTCACGCATTTGAATAACAATAGACTGCTACTCGGGCTCCCCCAGTGGCTCAGGGGTGAGAATCCACCTGCAATGCAGGAGATGCGGCTTGGATCTCTGGGTTCGGAAGATCCCCTGAAGGAGGAAATGGCAACCCACTGCAGTATTCTTGCCAGGAGAATCCCGTGGGCAGAGGAACCTGGCTGGCTACAGCTCATGGGGTCACAAAGAGTCAGACACGACTGAACACTGCATAACATGTGGGGTCTGCACACAGTGGATGCTTGAAGCTTCATCCCTGAACACACCCCGGGTCACTGGGCAAGCGTTCCTCATCTCTGGGATGGATGGGAATCGTAATACTGTCTATGTCACAGGGGTTTTCTTTGAGGGTTAAATGATAAATTATCACGTGTGACGTACTTAACGCAGTGCATGGCACATAGCAAACGGTCATGACTGTGTGTGTGCCATGTCTCACTTGTTCAGCCTGTTGAATGCTGGAGTATAGATCTGAAAGACCCCAAAGTCTCCAGTCTTCAGATTGAGAGCCACTGACTGGTCTGGACAGGGGTTTGATCATGGTGTCTAGGATAGTGCTTCTTCCTGATGCTATTATGAATAACATCTGTACTTTTTTCTCTTTCGCACTCAATGATGAAAATGACTATCTAATACACTAGCTTTGATATTTTGTCATTCCAACAAGTCTGGACACCCTGTGAAGTAAAGACGTGATCTTAATATTATTTCCTTGGGTTTCCGATCTCCTTGGGGGAAAGCAGATGGTATATTTGGTGCCTGTCCTACTGAAAGAAAGGAGTATTTTCCTTCTTTTAAAAGATAAAATCTAATTTCACGCTTAAGATAAATATATTTTGTTTTGTTTTGCTCCTTGGGGCAATAAAAAGTAGCCTGTCTTCATCCTTCCATGTTTGTAGATAAACTGAAATTTGGCTTTGGCCTCATTCATGGGAGTGTCCAATAACCAAATGCCTCATTTCCACCCTCCCCAAACCTGTCTGTGATCAAGGATCACGTGTGGGTCCAGGGCATCAGATCTAATCAGCATAACTGGAACTAGGATCCCCTTTTGGGAGGAACCCAGCCCTGCATCGGCCTCAGTGGAGAGTGAATGTGTTTACCATCATAAATGTGCTCTGCAGTGACCACAGGGGCAAGCCAGCAGCTCTTACTACTGAGAAATTAAGAAATTATTGTTTCTTTGGTATTACATCAAACTTCTGTAACTGGTCTGTTAATATTTTTAAATGTTTAATTCGTAAAATAATAACCACAAAAAAAGCTTGTATGAAAGCTCAGATTTACTCTTGTATCCCCAAAGTCCATCTATATCGGTCACAGTCCCTGCTAGTCAAATATTGACTTTGTTATTTACCCTTCCAGCATGTAGCCAAAACGTGTACTCAGAAGCACCTGGGAGTTCATTTCTTCCCAAAGGCCCTGCAGGTGTGTTGTTCAGCAGCCTTCCTCCCCAAGCCAGCCTCCTCCAGGGGCACTATTTTTGGGCGTGTCCTTGGGCTGACGGCCTCAGCTTTTTTCCTCCTGGGTTTCTGGGCGCCCCTAGCCAGGGGGGTGGGGCGGGGTGGGAGTACTCAGGGATCCCAGGTAGAGGGCGAAGGGGGAAGGGGTGTCTTTCTGCACGGGGCTCTGGGTTCCTCAGGGGCTTCACTGATCAGTGGCGACGTCCTAACTATTCTTTCTCAACTTGCACCCACTTAACGCTCACCGTCTGTATTACCTATTGGTGGCCAGTTGGTGCAAAGCTATTTATTGAGTGGGTCCGGAGACCTCCAGGCACGGAGTGGGCGGGCGGCCGGGCCCATAGGCTTGGAGCCGCAGGCGACCTTAGGGCCCTGGAGCTGAGAGCTGGCGACAGCTCACTGGGCACTGAACTCAGGGCAGCGTTGCACTTTTCCTCGGTGACAGCCCTTCCAGTTGTCCCCCGATTTGTTCCAAGGGCAGGTGCTGAACTGAGTGTGCAAGGCCACCTGGGATCCCCGGGCTCAGACCCAGACTGTTCGGGTAGCTGCCCTGGATTTCCCATTGTAGGGACATGGCCCAGGGACCCAGGGATGGAGGGAGGGAGGGAGCTCGATCTCATCAGCTTGAGCAGAGCTTGCACCGGCGCTCAAGAGTCTTCTCCAACACCACAGTTCAAAAGCATCAATTCTTCGGTGCTCAGCCTTCTTCACAGTCCAACTCTCACATCCATACATGACCACTGGAAAAACCATAGCCTTGACTAGATGGACCTTTGTGGGCAAAGTAATGTCTCTGCTTTTGAATATGCTATCTAGGTTGGTCATAACTTTCCTTCCAAGGAGTAAGCGTCTTTTAATTTTATGGCTGTAGTCACCATCTGCAGTGATTTTGGAGCCCAGAAAAATAAAGTCTGACACTGTTTCCACTGTTTCCCCATCTATTTCCCATGAAGTGATGGGACCAGATGCCATGATCTTTGTTTTCTGAATGTTGAGCTTTAAGCCAACTTTTTCACTCTCCACTTTCACTTTCATCAAGAGGCTTTTTAGTTCCTCTTCACTTTCTGCCATAAGGCTGGCGTCATCTGCATATCTGAGGTTATTGATATTTCTCCCGGCAATCTTGATTCCAGCTTGTGTTTCTTCCAGTCCAGCGTTTCTCATGATGTACTCTGCATATAAGTTAAATAAGCAGGGTGACAATATACAGCCTTGATGTACTCCTTTTCCTATTTGGAACCAGTCTGTTGTTCCATGTCCAGTTCTAACTGTTGCTTCCCAACCTGCATACAAATTTCTCAAGAGGCAGGTCAGGTGGTCTGGTATTCCCATCTCTTTCAGAATTTCCCACAGTTTATTGTGATCCACATAGTCAAAGGCTTTGGCATAGTCAATAAAGCAGAAATAGATGTTTTTCTGGACCTCTCTTGCTTTTTCCATGATCCAGCGGATGTTAGTAACAGCCTTACTGAGATAGAATTCAGACACCATATAACTTATCCATTTAAAGTGTACAATTCAGAGAGTTCCCTGCAGGTCCAGTGGTAAGGACTCTGTATGTTCACTGTGGAGGATCTGGGTTCGATCCCTGGTCAGGAAATTAAAATCCTTCAAGCTACACTTCATGGAAAAGATGTGTACAATTCAGGGGCTTTTAATAGAGTCGTGCAATCGCCACTCTAATCCATTTTATTTATGTATTTATTTCGTCTCGAGGTTTGTGGGATCTTAGTTCCCCAACCAGGGATCAAACCCAGGTCCCTGGGTCCCCTACATTGGAAGTGTGGTGTCTTAACCACTGGACCACCAGGGAGGTCCCTACAATTCATTTTACAACATCTTCATTACCCTGTAAAGAAATCTCATACCTTTTGGCTGTCACTTCCCAACCATCCTCAACGCCCAGCCCATGAATCCACTTTCTGCCCATATTCTTAATTCACAAGTATTTAAGAGTTAGAAAGAGTGACTGGAGCTTTCTTTGTCTTTAGGCACTGCCTCTCTTTCCTCCTTTTCTTTTTTTGGCAAAGGATGGGAGGGAAGTCTGTGGTCTGGACAATGCCTCTTGTTGCCAGGAGAGGGCAGCAGTCAGTTCCCTATCCTGCAGGCACAACCTCAGCGCCATCTCCAGGGGTCAATGAGTGCCTACCAGATGCCAAGCTCTGCGTTGGGCACTGGGGATGCCAATCTGACACCCAACTCTGGAGGAGTCCATGATCTAAAAGAGTGAGTCAGCGTAAAAAGAATGAAATAATGCCCATTAGCAGCCTGCTGAATCTCCAATACTTTGGCCACCTGATGGGAAGAGCTGATTCATTGGAAAAGACCCTGATGTTGGGAAAGATTGCAGGCAGGAGAAGGGGATGGCAGAGGACGAGATGGTTGGACGGCATCACCAACTCGATGGACTTGACTTTGAGCAAGCTCCAGGAGTTGGTGATGTACAGGGAAGCCTGGCGTGCTGCAGTCCGTGGGGTCGCGAAGAGTCAGACACGACTGAGCGACTGAACAGCAACAACAAGCAGCAACGTGGATGGACCCAGAGACTGTCATACTGAGTGAAGTAAATCAGAGAAAGACACATATCAAATGACATCACTTATATGTGGAATATAAAAAAGTGGTACAAATGAACCTATTACAAAACACAAATAGAGTCTCACAGCCCCCTTCCCTGCTGCTTCAAAACCAGCTGAGTGAGCCTGACCCTCCACAGCAAGCTCAGCTTGAACAAAGGGTGATGGAGAGGGATGCAAAGACTCAGAAGTGGGGGCCACGGAGGGGTCGTTGACTGCTGTGCTGTGGAGCCTGGGCCAGACCCATGGAGGAAACAGGAAGCCACAGGGGTTTAACTAGGGGTTTAAACAGGGGTTTAACTAGGAGAATATTGAATGTGTTACAACATTGCTTCTGTTTTACTTTTTGGTTTTTTGACCCCAAGGCATGTGGGATCTTGGCTCCCTGATCAAGGATTGAACCTTCACCCCATGCATTGGAAGGTGAAGTCTTAAAGCACTGGGCTGCCAGGGAAGTCCCTATCCTCCATTCTTATTGCCGCTCTTGAGGTCCAAGTCCCTACTGCATTGTCTGGTTTATTGCATAACCTGACTTGTTTGCTTGCTTTTGGTTTCTTTCCCCTCCAAGCTATTCTTCACCCTGCTTCTGGCTTATTATTTCCAAGACACTGCTTTTGCAATTTCACTCCTCTGTTAAAAAAACATTTCAGTGATGTACAAATGGCTTATAAGATAAAGTCTAAACTTGTTAGCTTGCTGTTTAAAGTTTTCTGGGCTTCCCTGGTGGCTCAGCTGGTAAAGAAACCACCTTCTATGTGGGAGACCTGGGTTTGATCCCTGGGATGAGAAGAGCCCCCGGAGAAGGGGAAAGGCTACCCACTCCAGTATTCTGGTCTGGAGAATTATACATATACAATCCATGGGGTCACAAAGAGTCGGACATGACTGAGCGACTCACTTTCACACTTTAAAGTCTTCTATAACCAGACCCCAAGTATTATCATCTTCTATTCCTCCCGTGATGCTTCTTAGAGAATTTGTACTCTAGGGATGTGTGTGTGTGTGTGTTTAGAATGGGGAGGGGGAACTTTGAAGAAATAGACCAAATCGCAGTACATTTTCTTGAAGTGTCAAGTTTACCAGATGACAATTACTTTAAGACAATTTTTAAATGTGGAAACAAGCAGTGGTTGTATAGTAAATGCAACATTTACGTAAACTTAAGACTGAAGCATCAGAGACCTTTTCAGGATTTTGATGGGCCTCATTTCAAAGGGCCCATTCTCTAGGGGCTTCCCAGATGGCACTAGTGGTAAAGAATCAGCCTGTCTTTGCAGGAAATGCAAGAGTGGTGGTTTCAGTCCCTGGGTCGGGAAGATCCCGTCGTAGGAAATGGCAACCCACTCCAGTATTCTTGCCTGGAAGATTCCATGGATAGAGGAGCCTGGTGGGGTGTAGTCCATGGGACCGCAAGGAGTTGGAACGACTGAACACAAATATATGTAGAAGACGTGAATCCATGGTTTGTGTTAGGAACTGAATTGTGTCCGATGTAAAAATTAAATGCATTCCAAAGGGTGATAGTACTTTGCCCTTTTCAAACTACACCAATCAGTGATAGTTGGAAGTACTGACAGAAAACAGGCTCTGGAATCATCCTTTTGTAAGTTCCCACCCCCAGGTTTTTACACAACTTGTAACACTGGCTCTTCTTGAAAACCTTTCCTTAAAGCCTCAGAAACTGTCCCTAAAGTTTCTTATCTTGCCAGGAAATCACACCAATTACCAAGGTCATTCCCAGGGACCATTTAGCATAAAATGCCCCCAGTTGTAACTTCATAGGCCCTTCCTGAGATATTGTGATAATAAATATACTTTTGGCCTCTGTCCCAGCTCTTAGCAGAGCTCCTAAAACCCTTGAAATTTCCCGAGTGAGGAAAGACATACAGGTGTCTCTTGTTATGTTAATGATGTGATTTTGGGGAAGCCCCTAGGTAACCAGCCTAAGGTTGTGAGCCAGGGGAACAAACTGGGTGACTGGGAGGTAGGAACCGTCAGGCCCATCCCCAAGCCTCCTGGGAGGGGAGGGGGCTGGAGATGGAGTTCGATCATCAATCGGACTTCCATGGTGGTCCAGTGGTTAAAACTCTGCCTTCCAAGGCAGTGGACGCTAGGCTAGTTCAGTCCCTGTTTGGGGAATTAAGGTCCCACATGCAGCAGGATGTGGCCACAAAAAAAAAAAAAAAAAAGGAAGAAATCACCAATGACCATTGATTTAATCAACTTGTGCGTAGGTAATGATGCCTCTATTAAATACATGGAAAGATGAGGTTTGGAGAGTTTCTGAGTTGGTGAGCTCATGGAGGTGTGGGGAAAGTGGAAACTCTGCCCCCTCCCCATACACTTGCCCTGTGCATCTCTTCCTCCTGGGTTCCTGAGTTATGTCTTTTTACATAAACTGATGTTCTCGTAAGTAAAATGTTTTCCTTGGTTCTGTCAGTCTCTTTAGCAAATTAATCAAACCCAAGGAGGAGCTCGTGGGAACCTCTGATCTACAGTCAGGAGTAGCTTAACAACTGTGGTGTTGGCGAAGACTCTTGAGAGTCCCTTGGACGGCAAGGCGATCAAACCAATCCATCCTAAAGAAAATCAACCCTGAATATTCATTGGAAGGACTGATGCTGAAGATGGAACTCCAATACTTCAGTCACCTGATGCGAAGAACTGATTCACTGGAAAAGACCCTGATGCTGGGAAAGACTGAAGGCAGGAGGAGAAGAGGGCAATGGAGGATGAGATGGTTGGATGGCATCATTGACTCAATGGACATGAGTTTGAGCAAACTATGGGAGACAGTGAAGGACAGGGAAGCCTGGCGTGATGCAGTCCATGAAGTCACAAAGAGTCGGACATGACTGAGTGACTGAACAACAAGGTGAGCAGCACAGATGACGACCTGGCCTTGGGGCTGTCTCATGTTGCGGTCCTGTAGGACTGAGCCCCTAACATGTGGGATCCCAGTTACCTGCAGGTAGTGTCAAAACTGGGTTATTGTGTGGTGTTGGAAAACACACACTGGATGTGCCTTCAGCAAAGCTCACAGGGGTCATGCAGTCCAACCCCTGAGTGGACAAAGAAGAACCACGTCCGAGGGGGTGAGGAGATGTGCTTTACCCTCCCGACCAGGTGAACCCCCCGAGGCAGGACTGGGGCCAGTAGCAACAGTCCTCAACTTGGCTTCCAGACCAGAAAGTGTCATTTCACGGGGGCTCCAAAGAGCTTCGGTACCATAGTCCTTTATGTCTCAGTGCAGAGAAGAATTCAGTAAGAGCAAAGTGGTAGATAAGTGATTTACCAGAATAGGACATGTGTGAGGCTTTTAAGCAGGTGGGCAAGACATGCCATATGCTGAGGACGTACTGGGCTACAGTTTTATAATCAAAGGAAAAGTGGGGAGGGGGATAAGACCTTCTTTGTCTTTCTTGAGTAGATGTCATTTTCATCATTAGTTCCTCCTCCAGGTTGAGCAGGGGAGTTTTCTTGTCCCTGCATGGTTAATCTAGGTTCACAAACAATATTATTTTTCATCTGTGCAGAGAGCATGTCCTAGGGATCACTAACTTACTGAGCTCACTGGGCAGGATGTGGGGCTCATGCCACCATTGTTTTATTGTCTGGGGGCATGTCTCGTGCTTCTGTCACATGGGTGTGTTGCTAAGCACACCTGCTTTCTCGAGTAATCATTAACTTACAGGAGTCTCCCATCTTTCTATATAGAATCCCTTAGTGGGATTAACTATTTAATCACTTAGTCTGTCTCAACCCTGCTGAGGTGGGCTGGGGAGGTGCTGTCCATTCTAGAGGTAAAATAACTGGGTCTCACATTAAGGTCAGACAGGAGCAGGGTCTATGACCAGATTGCACTTTGGGGCTGCTCACCCTCCACACTGCGTGGTGGTCCATGGGATTGCAAAGAGTTGGACACAACTGAGCGACTGAACAACCCTCCACATGGCAGTCAATTTCCTGACAGGGGGTTGTGGTGAGGGAAAGTACAAGGCTGACTGCAGGATTGAGCCAGGAGCACAGCGGCTGTCTTCTGATTGGTTGGAGATGAGGTAACAGGGCAGTGTTTCAGGTATCTTAATCTTCAACCTTCTGGTTCCAGACAGTCTGGGTTTCACATGCTTGTGCTCAGCTTGTAGCCACTGTCCTCCCCGGGGTGAGGGTCTCAGTTCCCACAGAACTGCTCAAAGATGGGTGTCAGATTATTATGTATACGTCTTGAGGAGGCTCCAGGGTTGTTTTATTAATGAATGATGCTCCTAACGTCTGTTTAACTGCTCTGTTTCTGTGTTCCTTTATCAATAATTGCCTGTGCCTTCCCTGGGGAACTCAGGAAGGGTATCAAAAGACCAAAGCCCTTTTCTACAAACAAGAACGAGAACACGGAGAGGCGTTTTCACCTGGGAAGCCCTTGTAGGGTGCTGCTGGGTTCCAATCCCCCCTTTTCTTGGATACTTTCCAATCCTGAGGGCAACAGGTGCGGGATAAGAAAGGGAGTAAAGTTTTAGATAAAGATGTTAATGAAAACCTGGGCAGAGGAAGCTGGTTTTACCAGGCTCAGTTCCAGGACCAGAATACTGGCTTCCTTAGTCAGCTACGCACCTGGTCCTTAGGTGGTACCAGGTCGGTTCAGTAGCATCTGTTTGCGACCCCCATGGGCTGTAGCCCACCAAACTACATGGGATTCTCCAGGAACGAATATTGGAGTGGGTTGCCTATGCTCGCCTCCAGGGAATCTTCCCAACCTACAGATCGAACCAGTGTCTCTTAAGTCTGCACTGGCAGGCGGGTTCTTCACCACTAGCGCCACCTCTTTGATAAACGTGGTCAATTGAAGTCAACCGACCGCGCTCAGTATTTATGTCTGCTGCTGTTAAGTCGCTTCAGTAGTGTCCGACTCTGTGCGACCCCATAGACGGAAGCCCACTAGGCTCCTCTGTCCCTGGGATTCTCCAGGCAAGAACACTGGAGTGGGTTGCCATTTCCTTCTCCAATGCGTGAAAGTGAAGTCGCTCAGTCGTGTCCGACTCTCAGCGACCCCACGGACTGCAGCCCACCAGGCTCCTCCGTCTATGGGATTTTCCAGGCAAGAGTACTGGAGTGGGGTGCCATTGCCTTCAGTATTTATGTCTGCCAGCTGGCAAAGAAACACCCCCCCCACGGATGGCGGCGGAGGGCGCAGAGAAGGAAGGCTACCGAGCCCAGATCAAGATCCCTCCGCTAGGGTTCCCGCCCCAGCTGAACGCGCCGGGCACGCGCAGAGACACCAAACGCGAACTCCATCCCCAGGGGCGCCAAGGAGCGCGCACGCGCAGTGACCCCGGAGCGCAGCGGCGGGACGCTCTACTTGGCTACGGAGACAGAGCCCGGGACTAGCCGGCCGCGCAAGCGCAGTGGCGCAACACGGGGACCCGCCCCACCGAGCCCCGGGGTGCGCATGCGCAGTGCTGTGGGGGGGGGGCGTGCAGCGCGGCGTGTTGCCCTGGAAGACGCTGACACCGCCGAGGAGCAGAGTTTCAGGTTCAGCGGCGTCCGCCTGGACTGCTCGCCGGTCTGGCCTCGGCGGAGCAGCCCTCCCGCCGAGGAAGGTGAGCGCGGTGCCGAGAACGTGGAGCGAGATGAGAAAGGGCAGACTGTTGGATTTGCCGGGGAGCGGGACTGGCCGGTGGCGGGAAAGCGTCCTGGGGCGGGGCCGCCGTGTGATCGACAGGTCAGGCACCAATGGGAGGGCGGGAGAGGCCGCGGGGCGGGACCTGGTCGCCAGCTGGAGGTGCTGAGGGCGGTTTGCACGTGGTAGTACCTGCTGGTCCCTGCAGGGCCACCCAATGCGCCGTTCCCCGTCCCCTGCAAGGAAATCCAACCAGTCCATACTAAAGGAAGTCAGTCCTGAATAGTCATGGGAAGGACTGATGCTGAAGCTGAAACTCTAATACTTTGGCCACCTGATGCGAAGAACAGACTCATTGGAAAAGACCCTGATGCTGGGAAAGATTGAAGACAGGAGGAGAAGGGGACGACAGAGGATGAGATGGTTGGATGGCATCACCAACTCGATGGATATGAGTTTGAGTAAACTCCGGGAGCTGGCGTTGGGCAGAGAAGCCTGGCGTGCTGCAGTCCATGGGGTCGCAGAGTCTGACACAACTGAGCGACTGAACTGATTGCCCCCTGCAGCTGGGGAAACGGAGTCAGAGATGTGGACTTAAGCGGGGATACAGGCTACTGCTGCTACTGCTAAGTCACTTCAGTTGTGTCCGACTCTGTGCAACCCCATAGATGGCAGCCCACCAGGCTCCCCCGTCCCTGGGATTCTCCAGGCAAGAACACTGGAGTGGGTTGCCATTTCCTTCTCCAATGCATGAAAGTGAAAAGTGAAAGTGAAGTCGCTCAGTCCTGTCGGACTCTTAGCGACCCCATGGACTGCAGCCTACCAGGCTCCTCTGCCATGGGATTTTCCAGGCAAGAGTACTGGAGTCGGGTGCCATTGCCTTCTCTGGGGATACAGGCGGGATCCCAAATTGGGCAGTCTGACCCCCCAGAGCCATCCTGCCACTCGGCGAATCCTTGTGGAGCAGTGGCTGGCCAAGAGGACTGGGACAGATGGAAATGAGTTTGGGTGAACTCCGGGAGTTGGTGATGGACAGGGAGGCCTGGCGTGCTGCGATTCATGGGGTCGCAAAGAGTCAGACACGACTGAGCGACTGAACTGAACTGTGGGAGGCAGTGCCGTGAAAAGTGCAGCTAAATCGTCACACAGTGTGACAGCTCCGAGAGCAGAGCTGGGTGGGAGACAGAAGCAAGACGAGGACGTGGGATTGGGGCCAGCTGGCAGCTCTCAGCCCTGCCACCCCAGATTCACAGCAGGTGAGCTAGAGCTGCGTTGTCTCCCAGGTGTGTGGAGTTAAAGCGCTTTAGGAGGAGAACAGTAGGATGGTACCTGGAATACAGGTGTCTCGCCTGCTCAGGCTGCCATAGTCTGGGAGGCCTGGACAGAGAACTCTCTCCAGGTCTATAGGCTGGGAAGTCCAAGGCCACCAGTCCTATAGGGGACAGGACCCCACCATTAGGACTCCATTGAATCCTAATTACCTCCTTCATTTAATGTTAAAATGTTAGTCACTCAGTAGCATCCGACTCTTTGCAATTGCATTAACTGTAAGTCCACCAGGCTTATCTATCCATGGGATTTCCCAGGCAAGAAAACTGGAATGGGTTGCCATTTCCTTCTCCACATTTAATGTTAATTACTCCCTAAAAGCTCTTTCTCCAGATACAGCCTGACAATGAGGGTTAGGGCTTTTAACACATGAATTTGTGGTAGGGGGAACACCATCTGCCTGTAGCAAGTTTGTACCCAGGTAAATAAGTGATCATCGAAGACTGAAGAAAATGAGTACTTTCAGGACTTGTGTGTACCCTGATGCTGGGAAGGATTGAAGGCAGGAGGAGAAGGGGACAACAGGATGAGATGGTGGATGGCATCACCGATTCAATGGACATGAATTTGAGTAAACTCCGGGAGTTGGTGATGGACAGGGAGGCCTGGTGTGCTGCAGTCCATGGGGTCGCAAAGAGTTGGACACGACTGAGCAACTGAACTGTACCTGAGATGCCTTCATGTGTCTTAACCCATTGAGTGAGCATGAGATTGCCGTTCCTTGTGTCTTCACACTGGTGGGGAATTTTAGGGACAATTTATGTGTGTGTGGGCTCATGTCCAGGCAACCAGCCTGAAGAGATTGGAAAAAGTTATACCAAACATCTTTAAAACAGCACTTAGTGAATCCTTTATTGGATTTAGCTAAACCCTTTCTCACTTATGGTTTAGCTTGTGCTGCTCCTGGAATAATGAGATCCCTAATTACCACCCACAGAGAAGTGAAATAATAATTACTTTTGTTCTTTATTGTTTCGTGTTGTCATTCTAAAGTTTGGTAACCAAGTCTTTTCATCCTACTTACCCTGGTGGGAGGAAGATTAGAAATCTGTAGCTCAGGAGCTCAGAGGCTGCTGCTGCTGTTTAGTCGCTTCGTTGTGTCCGACTCTTTTGTGACCCCACAGACTGTAGCCTGCCAGGCTGCTCTGCCCAGGCAAGAATACCAGAGCTATTCCCTTCTCTGGGGGATCTTCCCGACTCAGGGATCAAGCCCAGGTCTCCTGCTTGGCAAGCGGATTCTTTAACCACTGAACCACCTGGGAAGCCCTGGCTCAGGCAGATATATGTTAAAATCCTGGATTCGAGCCCTTCCTGAGTGATTGTGAGCAAATCACTTAACTTTTCTGAGCCCTGGTTTCTTCAACTGTGAAATAGAACTAATAAAAATCCTGACTGCATAGGGTTGTGAGGTTATATGAAAACAGTTTGAAACCATCAAAGAACTGGCCCTTGGACTAGACACTGAAGTAATAGATCTCCTCTCCCCATCTCTCTGAAGAACAGAAACTCCCTCCCACAGCCCCTACCTCAGACTAGGTATTCCTTTATTGCCTGTTTATTGATTGCCTGCTAAGTGCCAGAGCGCCCCTGAATGCTAGGGCCGGGAAGAACAAGGCAGACAAGGTTCCTCCTTTTATGCTATTTATATTCTAGTGGGGGAGGACAGTAAATAAGTTCAGATAGTGCTGAGAGCTATGAACAACAAAAATACAGTGTTTCAAATAATGAGATAAAAGAATGACAAAGCAGAGCAGTGTGTGTGTTTGGAGAGGTGTTTGACCACTGCTGCTGCTGCTGCTGCCAAGTCGCTTCAGTCGTATCCGACTCTGTGCGACCCCATAGACGGCAGCCCACCAGGCTCCCCCGTCCCTGGGATTCTCCAGGCAAGAACACTGGAGTGGGTTGCCATTTCCTTCTCCAGTGCATGAAAGTGAAAAATAAAGTGAAGTCACTCAGTCGTGTCCGACTCCTAACGACCCCATGGACTGCAGCCCACCAGGCCCCTCTGTCCATGGGATTTCCCAGGCAAGAGTACTGGAGTGGGGTGCCATTGCCTTCTCCGGTTTGACCACTAGAGGGTGGCAAATAGAGTGAGAGGCCTCTGAGGAGCTGAGTCCTAAATGTCCAGGACTCCAGTCCCCAAGCAGAGAGGGACCGCAGGCACAAGGCCCAGGCTGATTAGATCATGGCTCAGCCAGTGATCTCTAGGCTGTCAAGAAATCTGTCTTTAAAGACAGGAGATTTGCAGGGCAGGGGTAGAGATGCAGATGCGGAGAACAGACAAGTGGACAAGGGGTGCGTGGGGAGGAAGGGAGAGTGGGACGAATTGGGAGATTAGGATCAACATATACGCACTACCATGTGTGAAATCGATAGTGGAAAGCTGCTATACAGCACAGGGAGCTCAGCTTGGTGCTCTGTGATGACCTAGAGGAGTGGAATGGAGGAGGGCTGGGAGGGATATCCAACAGAGAAGAGATATATGTGTCCATATATATGTATCCATGTAGCTCATTTCCATCATTACAAGTTAAGTGTTAGTCAGTCATGTCCAACTCTTTGCAACCCCATGGACTGTACTTGCCAGGCTCCTCTGTCCATGGAATTTTTGGAGATTAAGAATACAGCCGATCTGGGAAATCCAAGAGCAGAAGCCATGGACAGGGTAGTACTTCTTGCAGACAAGAATACTGGAGTGGGGTTGCTGTTCCCTTCTCCAGGAGATCTTCCCAACCCAGGGACTGAATCCAGATCTCCCTCATTGCAGGTGAATTCTTTACCATCTGAGCCACCAGTTAAAGGCCAATTAAAAATAAAAAACAAAAGGGTTGGGCGGGGTGGTCAGATTTCTCTCCTGGGATTTAGAACTAGGAAACAGAAGACTTTGCTTGACTATGGGACCTGAAGCCAGAAGGTTAAGGGGCTGCAGAGGCAGTGTGCAGGCCAGTGTCAGGGTAAAGCTGAAGCCGCGATTGAGCAGAGGAGGCTGGGCAGGCCCCACGTGGCATGTGTTGGAGCAGAAGAACTGGGAATCCCAAGGCATTTACTGCTGGTGGACTTCCTGGAACCGTCTTAAAACCTGAACCACTCTGCAGTTCTAGTCTGCAAGAAGTACTACCCTGTCCATGGCTTCTGCTCTTGGATTTCCCAGATCGGCTGTATTCTTAATCTCCAAGTATGTATCTTTTCAGTAAATCTCCCTTTTATTGATGCTAGTTCTCTTTTGCTGACACATGAGTTGGACTAGAACAGCCATGTGAACCTGGGCTTGGATCCCTGGGTTTCCTTTCTGAGCTGAGTCTTCTGAACAGTTATTTAATTGCTGTGTCAGGATCCAACAACTATATCCTTACAGTATTGTGCAGATTAAAACAAGAGGACAAAAATGGAAGGGCCTGTGGAGTGTTTAACGCAGGGCAGGTATTTGGGTTTGTTAGGGCCTGTCTCCTCTCCCTCCATGTCTTGGTGGGTTTTTGTTACAGGCCTGCCTCTGCTGTTGAACTGCCCTGGTTTTGTCATCCTTATTTTTATCGTTCCGCCTCAGTCCTCGTTTTAACTACCCCTAAACTCTTAACTGGAACAACACCGTGCAACTCCCTCTCCTCATAAGTGAATCAACATGGTTCCTGGTGTTCCTGAGGTCACTTGTGCAGCGGAGGTGTACATGGGATTTCGATTTATTCGTATTTGTACTGAGGTGAGCTGGTCCCGTTTGCCTAGCTCAGAGCAGTGACTTCCAAAGAGAGAGAGCGGGGACCAGGTTGGAAGATGGTGATTAAAGGAAGAAAGGGTGTGTAAAAGCTGTCTCAGAGAAACCAGGGTCAGAAGAAGAGGAAAAGATAGAATAAACACGGAACGTGGAGGCGTGGCCGGGAGGTGTGTCATTATTTCTGCAGCCATTACGCTTCTCCCATGCAGGCGTGGCCGGGAGGCATGGCCGGGAGACAAAGCGTAATGGCTGGAGATAAAATGACAGGCCATCCAGGGGAAATCTCCAAGCCCTTAGAAAGGTGTGCAGGCAGGTGGAGCGGCAGGGGTTTCTGTTAGGGCTGCCTGGGCCAAATTCCCCTGTGTCCAGTTTTGATGAGTGTCTCTGGATGAACTGCGACTCTGGCCAGGCCTCATGGAGAGGCCCACAGTTGGAGAGATCTTTGCTTGCCAAAAATGGTCCCTTCTGGGGAGAAAGTGGGTAACTAGTACTGAGGCTGCTCTTAGGAACTGTTCTAGATCTCAGGCCAGTACTTGTCCATCAGAGAGCTGCTGGCTTTCTTTCCCTCCAGGATTATGGCTGACAAGACCCAGGAGGCTGGTGGCGTCCACTTCCCGTTTCCCTTCACACCATATGCCATCCAGAAAGACTTCATGGCAGCGCTGTACCAGGTGCTGGAGGCTGGCAAGATTGGGATATTTGAGAGTCCAACCGGCACTGTAAGTATGACCAGTGGGGGCCCGAGAAGGTCTGGGGAGACGCTGATGACAAGTCAGAGGCCACCAGCATGCTCATCTGCCTGCACAGAGAGTCATGGTGTGAAGCTTAGAAAGGTCGTTCTTTCTATTTATCATTCTGAGTAAGTCACTCCTGTCTATTAAACAGTTAAACACAGCCCTGGGGTCACAGAAAAATTAGGCCAGAGGCAAATGAGAATTTGAATGGCCGTGGAAACCACAACTCAGAGCACTGAAACCTTCCATCTTGCTCTGGGCACACAACTGAGAAACACAGAAATTACTCTGGCTTACTCACAGATCAAACACGGGTTTATTCTCCACAAACTGGGTCACCAAGGGCCAGAGTAACCCCGTCTGGAGCCCCTCAGTTTTCCTTCCTTGCCTGGAAGGAGGGGGTTTGTTGGAGGTTGACCACTGAGGACTGTTGGGGTCCGGCTCCTCTCTTGCACCTCACTGTTGCAGCAAGTGCCATGTGACTGTGGGCTGCCCATGTGGGCATGGCTGTGACCTCCTGGAGGACCTTTCGGGCCTTGCCTTTGTGTCCCTGCCGTCTGGGGAGCTTGGCCCAGTTGGCCTGGGGTGGTAATGTGTGTGTTGACTGAATGAACAGAGGAAAGTGACTCATGTCTTCTCATCTGCTGATGGGAGTGTGTCATCTTTTCCTGGGGAGACACAGACGGGGCTGCTCTCCTGGTTCCGTTTTGTTCCTTCAGACGCAGTGAGTGGGAGGGACTCCCTCCTGCCGATTCACACGGTGTGGATCACGAAGTTGCTACGCGGGATGAGGATGTTGTGTGGGACGAGGATGCTCTGCGGGTTGAGGAGTTGTTAAAGCAGCATCTTTCTGCCAGTCTCCAGCCCTCCATTTACAGCCAGTGCACGCTTCCACTGCAGGGTTATGGGTTTGATTCCTGGTTGGGGAACTAAGATCCCAGGTGCCATGCAGCGTGGCCAAAAATAAATAAATAATGCAGTGCATGGGACTTCTCCCCTCCCAACCCACTGAAAGACTGACCGGGATCAGAAGTGGCTTCCTGTAAATAGATCTGAGGATGTTCAAGTCCTCATCTGACCATCTGCCTCACCTGATGTCGTGAAGCATCTTTTCCTCTCTCTTTTTTTCTTTCTTTATTTTTTAATAATTTTTTGGTATTTATTTTTGGCTCTGTCGGGTCTTCATTTGCTGCTTCGGCTTTTTTCTGGCAGTCAGTGGGGGCTACCCTCTAGTTGCGCTGTGCAGGCTTCTCATTGCAGTGGCTTCTTTGGTAGCAGAGCACGGGCTCTAGGGCATGTGGGCCTCAGTAGCTGCAGCTCCCAGACTCGAGAGCACAGGCTCAGCGGCTGTGGTGCATGGGCTTAGTTGCTCTGGGGCATGTGGCATCTTCCCAGATCAGGGATGGAACCTGTGTCTCCTGCGTTGGCAGGCGGATTCTTTACCACTAAGCCATCAGGGAAGCTCTATTTATCTATTTTTGGCCACACCATGCAGCATGTGGATCTTAGCTCCCCAACCAAGGAGCAAACCTGCTCCCACTGTTTAGAAGCACAGAGTCTCAACCCCTGGACCACCAGGGAGGTCCCTTGTCCTCCTCTCTTTAAAGTCACACGAAACATTGGATCAAAGAACAGTGTGTGTAGTTTAAAAAGTCACATTTATCAAACTTGGTTCCTTGGGCCGGTGCTTTGAACTCTCTTATCTATGTCTTAAACACCGTTGGTCTGCATATGTTGAAATCACAAGCCCATGCTGCTGTTTTTCGCTTTATTGGCTGTGGTCAATGGGGACTCTTTGCCGTAGGTAAGATGGAGCTTTCTGACTACCTCTTTCCCCTCTCTCTGCCCACCCTCCCGCTGCAGTTACATATTTTCGGTCTCTTTTTTTTTTCTCTGTTGAGTAACTTTTAAGTCAGTAGTTGTCTTTTAAAGGTTTGTGTCACTTTCAGTGTACTTACACCTGTTCTTCTCTTCACCATCCAGCGGTGTCTCAACATTACAACTCATCATACAGTCATCCTCTTTGCCTGCCTGCCCGGGCTGCCGTGAGAAAACACCACAGACAGTGGAGTAAATGTGGGAATTTATGGTCTCACGTCTGGAGACTAGACATCTAGAATCAAGGTGTCGGCAAGGTCCCTCTGGGGAAGGATCTGTCCACGCCCCTCTCTTGGGCATGTGGACAGCAAGCTTCTTCCCGTCTCTTCACATTCTCTGCCTTCGTTGCTTTTGTGTTCACGTTTCCCCTTTTTATTATGCAAGGGTACTGTTTTATACACGGGCTTCCCTGGTAGCTCCGCTGATAAAGAACCTGACTGTCGATACGGGAGAGACAAGAGACATGGGTTCGATCCCTGGGTCGGGAAGATCCCCTCGAGAAAGGAATGGAAACCCACTCCAGTATGCTTGCCTGGGAAATTCCATGGACAGAGAAACCTGCTGGGCTATAGTCCATGGGGTTGCACAGAGTCGGACACGACTGAGAACATACACGCAGACGCTGTTCCTCTGGATCAGGGCCCACCCTCTCTTAACTCAGGATGTCTGTTTTCTAGCAGGGCCACATTCTGAGACATTGGGGTCAGGGGGACACAATTCAATGCACGTCAAGGACCTCCAGGGAAAAGTCTGATGTTTAAACCAATAGATGTATTCTCCAGAGCAATTGGTTTGCTTCAAAATTTCATAGCAATGGGACTCCCGGAGCCAATCACCTTCTGTCTGCACAGATGTGGTGACTGCATCTCTGCCTCAGCAGGTCGTATCCAGGATTTCATGATGTGCCCCTTTTGGTGGGGGGGCCTTAATTCATTTTCTGGGCTATTTATTCAGTTTCTGCCATTCTTATTGTGATGACTTGTGGTGCTTACAGGTAGTTTGATAAGCCTCTTTTATTCTTTGAAGAACAGTGAAGACATATAATTAAAGAATTTCGCTTTTATATATATTTTTTTCTTAGCTGTGCTCTAGGAAAAGGCCAGTTCCCTTCCCTTTTCTTCCTTTCAGAAGCGGGTCTTGGAGCACCCTCTGATACTAAATGTCAGATGCTTTATTACGACAGGAAAGGTCATTCGGGAAGCTGGGTCTCTTGGCTTCTATGTCTGAGAGGATTTTTCTGCCTGTAGGGAAAATCCCTAAGTCTCATCTGCGGGGCTCTGTCCTGGCTCCGCGACTTTGAACAGAAGAAACGCCAAGAGGAGGAGCGTCTGCTGGGGGCTGGAGCCCCAGCCTCAAACAATGGGCTGGCCCCAGCCCTGGGTCTCCCATCCTCCTGCCAGGGGAGCCCAGGCACCCCAGAGGCCACCGGAGAGCCCGACTGGATCACTCAGTTTGTGCAGAAGAAGGAAGAAAGGGACTTGGTGGACCGATTGAAGGTGAGATTGGGTTATGGGAGGTGGGGCGATCTGGGAAACAGGGCATCCGGGTGATGTCAGGTGAACCCCAAGGCCGGACAGCCTGTGTCCTTGCTATGGGTCCTCTGGCCACCTCCCGGGTGGATGGTGCTGCGCTCTCACTGCCTGTGGTAAGCTGATGTCACCAGGCTTTCTCTAGGTTGGCATTCACGAGTACGTGCTAAGTCGATTCAGTCGTGTCTGACTCGGTGCGACCCCATGGACTGTAGCTCACTGGCTCCTCTGTCCATGGAGTTCTCAAGACAAGAATACTGGAGTGGGTTGCCATTCCCTTTTCCAGGAGATCTTCCCAACCCAGGGATCAAACCCGGGTCTCCTGTATTGGCAGGTGGGTTCTTTACCAGCAGTTCCTTTCATTGCTGGGAGAGGAACCGCTCTGTTGCCAGTGGCAGCACGGACCTGGCTTCCCTGGCACCGGGCCCCTTAAGGGCCATGCTGGATGGAGAGTGTGTCCTTTCTACAGTGAGCCTAGGGGCTCAGGGTCTGCTGGCCATGCTGCAGCCGACTGGAGGCCAGCAAGGCAGGGCAGGCTACCCAGAGGCGAAAAGCCCTGGACTGGGGCACCCCGGCTCCAGAAGCGGCCTGCTCTGGGGCTTCCTGCAGGAGTCTCCCTTCTGGCTTCCCCACTCCAGGAGGAGCAGGTCCGGAGGAAGAAGCGAGAAGAGCGTCTGCAGCAGATCCGTCACAACACGAAGCTCCGATTCGCGGCCAAGCGCATGGTGAGTGTGGTCCCTGGGACCACGTCCAGGCGGCGTCTGCCCGCGCGGCTGGTCGGGGTGAGCAGACGGGCCCTCGGTCCCTTCCCTGGGAGCGGGGCAGCCTGAGCTGAAGGACTGGTCCTGGGGCATTGGCACCAGTCGCTTGAGGCCCATGTCAATGGCGGGCGCACTGCCCTTGGCCATGGCCGCCTGATGTTGCCTCGTTGGGGGTGGGGCACCAGCACCAAGGTTTTTTTCTCTTTGCCCCACAGAGACAGGAAGATGAGGAAACAGAGCGTCTGCTCCGGCTCAGCAGTGAGATGCTGGCCGCAGGCACAGAGCCTGAGCAGGTGGCCTCTGGAGAGGAAGAGCTGGTCCTCGCAGAGTATGAGAGCGATGAGGAGAAAGGAGTGCCCAGTGGGTAAGAGCATCACCTCCACCCACTGCCCTGCCTGGGTCTGCGCAGGTTTCCAGGGAGCAGCTCCTTCCTCCACCCCGAGAGGCGGGCCCCCTCTTCTGCAGTGAGGCCCCTCTTCATGGCATGGAGGATGCCCACAGCGGCAAGCCCTTTCTCTGCCAGCTCGGGCAGCTCCCTCCTCTCGGTGGTATTTGCATCTCGGCTCTGCATTCAGGGCACTGTGGTCCAGCAGGGTGCCAGGCCAGGGCCAAGGCCAGCAGCTGGGGATCTGAACCCCACTGGTCTGACTCTAAGTCTCAGGCTCTAGCACCAAGTCAAGCTGTGTAAGGCTTGTGAGGTAAGCCCTTGAGTTATCGTCAGGCTGAATTTTTCTTAACCTAAGGCTTCTGTTGGTCTACGCTCATAGGTTTCTAATTGGTGAGCTATTATTTCCTGAGTGAACTAGAAATGCTGGTTTTGATTTGCATTTCTGTGTTGATCAGCGATGTTGAACACCTTTTCATGTTCAGCTCTGCTCAGTTGCTCAGTTGTTTGACTCTGCAACCCCATGGACTGCAGCATGCCAGGCTTCCCTGTCCTTCACCAACTCCCAGAGCTCGCTCAAACTCAACTCCATTGAGTCGGTGATGCCATCCAACCATCTCATCCTCTGTCATCCCTTCTCCTCCTGCCTTCAATCTTTCCCAGCATCAGGGTCCTTTCAGATGAGTCAGCTCTTCGCATCATGTGGCCAAAGCACTGGAGTTTCAGCTTCAGCATCAGTCCTTCAAATCAATATTCAGGACTGATTTCCTTTAGGATTGACTGGTTTGAGCTCCTTGCAGTCCAAGGGACTGTCAAGAGTCTTCTCCAACACCACAGCTCAAAAGCATCAATTCTTCGGTGTTTAGCTCTCTTTATAGTCCAACTTTCACACCCATACATGACTACTGGAAAAACCATGGTTTTGACCAGATGGAGCTTTGTCAGTAAAGTAATGTCTCTGCTTTTTAATATGCTGTCTAGGTTGGTCATTGCTTTTATTCCAAGGAGCAAGCATCTTTTAATTTCATGGCTGCAGTCACCGTCTGCATCTGATTTTGGAGCCCAAGAAAATAAAGTCTGTCACTGTTTCCATTGTTTTCCCATCTATTTGCCATGAAGTGATGGGACTGGACGTGTGGACCACAGCCTTGTCTAACTCAGTAAAACTATGAGCCATGCCATGTAGGGCTACCCAAGACGGATGGGTTATGGTGGAGAGTTCTGACAAAACATGGTCCAGATGACACCACCCTTATGGCAGAAAGCAAAGAAGAACTAAAGAGCTTCTTGATGAAAGTGAAGGAGGAGAGTGAAAAAGTTGGCTTAAAACTCAACATTCAGAAAATTAAGATCATAGCATCTGGTCCCATCACTTCATGGCAAATAGATGGGGAGACAATGGAAACAGTGAGAAACTTTATTTTTGGGGGCTCCAAAATCACTGCAGATGGTGACTGCAGTCATGAAATTAAAAGACGCTTGTTCCTTGGAAGAAAAGCTTTGATCAACCTAGATAGCATTTTAATTTTAAAAAGCAGAGACTTTTGCTGACAAAGGTCTGTCTAGTCAAAGCTATGGTTTTTCCAGTAGTCATGTGGATGTGAGAGTTAGACTGTAAAGAAAGCTGAGTGCCAAAGAATTGATGCTTTTGAACTGTGGTGTTAGAGAAGACTCTTGAGAGTCCCTTGGACTGCAAGGAGATCAAACCGGTCAATCCTAAAGGAAAGGACTGATGCTGAATATTTGTTGGAAGGACTGATGCTGAAGCTGAAACTCCAATACTCTGGCCACCTCATGTGAAGAATTGACTCATTGGAAGAGACCCTGATGCTGGGAAAGATGGAGGGCAGGAGGAGAAGGGGACAACAGAGGATGAGATGGTTGGATGGCATCACTGACTTGATCGACATGAGTTTGAGTGAGTTCTGGGAGTTGGTAATGGACAGGGAAGCCTGGTGTGCTGAAGTCCATGGGGTCGCAAAGAGTGACACGACAGAGCAACTGACTGAATGGATGGGACTGGATGCCATGATCTTAGTTTTCTGAACGTTGAGTTTTAAGCCAGCTTTTTCACTCTCCTCTTTCACTTTCATCAAGAGGCTTTTTAGTTCTTCTCCACTTTCTGCCATAAGGGTGGTGTCATCTGCATATCTGAGGTGATTGATATTTCTCCCTGCAGCCTTGATTCCAGCCTGTGCTTCATCCAACCCTGCATGTCGCATGATGTGCTCTGCATAGAAGTTAAATAAGCAGGGTGACAATATACAGCCTTGACATACCCCTTTCCCAGTTTAGAACCAGTCCCTTGTTCCATGTCCGGTTCTAACTGTTGCTTCCTGACCTGTACACAGCTTTCTCAGGAGGCAGGGAAGGTGGTCTGTATTCGCATCTCTTGAAGAATTTCCCACAGTTTGTTGGATTCCACAGAGTCAAAAGCTTTAGTGTAGTCAGTGAAGCAGAAGTAGATGTTTTTCTGGAACTCTCTTGCTTTTCTGATGACCCAGTGGATATTGGCAGAGGCCTTTTCTAAATCCAGCTTGAACAACCGGAAGATTCTCTGTCCACGTACTGTTGAAGCCTGGCTTGGAGAATTTTGAGCATTACTTTACTACCGTGTGAGATGAGTGCAATTGTGCAGTAGTTTGAACATTCTTTGGCATTGCCTTTCTTTGGGATCAGAATGAAAACTGACTTTTTCCAGTCCTGTGGCCACTGCTGAGTTTTCCAAATTTGCTGGCATATTGAGTGCAGCACTTTCACAGCATCATCTTTCAGGATTTGAAATAGGTCAACTGGAATTCCAGCACTTCCACTAGCTTTCTTCATAGTGAAGCTTCTTAAGGCCCACTTGACTTTCCCATTCCAGGATGTCTGGCTCTAGGTGAGTGATCATGCCATCGTGGTTTTCCGGGTCATTAAGATCTTTTTTGTATAGTTCTTCTGTGTATTCTTGCCACCTCTTCTTAATATCTTCTTCTTCTGTTAGATCCATACCATTTCTGTCCTTTATTGAGCCCATCTTTGCATGAAGTGTTCCCTTGGTATCTCTTAATTTTCTTGAAGAGATCTCTAGTCTTTCCCATTCTATTGTTTTCCTCTATTTCTTTGCACTGATCGCTGAGGAAGACTTTCTTATCTCTCCTTGATATTCTTTGGAACTCTGTATCAGATGGTTATATCTTTCCTTTTCTCCTTTGCCTTTCACTTTGCCTCAGCTATTTGTAAGGCCTCCTCAGACAACCATTTTGCCTTTTTGCATTTCTTTTTATTGGGAATGGTTTTGATCACGACCTCCTGTATAATGCTGTGAACCTCTGTCCATAGTTCTTCAGGCACTCTGTCTATCAAATCTAATCCTTTGAATCTATTTGTCACTTCTGTATAATCATAAGGGATATGTATAATGATAAGGGATTTGATCTTTTCACGTACCTGTTGACTATTTGTATGTTGCTTTGGAATAATGTTCATTCAGTTCCCCTGCCCATTTAAAATATGGGGTTTTTTTTGTTTGTTTGTTTTGCTATTGAATTGTAGGAGTTCCTAATATATTTTAGAAATTAACCTCTTAATAGATGGATGGTTTTCAAATATTTTCTCCCATTCCATAGGTTTGCTTTTCACTTTGTTGATTTTTTTTTTCTTTTGTCTGGAAACTTTATAGTTTGAGGTAGTCCCTCTTGTTTATCTTTTGCTTGTTGCTTATACTTCTCGTATATTCAGAAAAGTCATTGTCAACACCAACGTTAAGGAGCTTCTTCCCCGTGTTTTCTTCTGGGAGTTTTGTGGTTTCAGGGGTTACATCTTAAGTCTTTAATCAAGTTTGAGTTAATTTGTGAGTGGTATGTGATATGTGTCTAATTTCATTCTTGTTCTTGTGAATATCTAGTTTTCCCAGTACCATTTGTTGAAGAGACCCTTTTCTCCATTGGGTATTCTTGGCCCCCTTTTCACATTAGTTGAGTGTATACACAGGGGTTGACTTCTGGGCTCTCAGTTCTGTTCTACTGGTCTGTGCATCTGCTTTTATGCCAGTTGTTGATTTTCAGTCATTAAGTCATGTCCGAGCCTTTGCAACCTCATAGACTATAGCACTCGAGGCTCCTCTGTCCTTTGTCTCCCGGAGTTTGCTCAGATTCATGTCCATTGAGTCAGTGATGCTATCTAACCAACTCATCCTCTGCCACCTTCTCCTGTACTGAATTTGTTTATTAGTTCTAACAGTTTTTCGGTCATGTCTTCATGGTTTTCTACATATAAAACATGTCATCTGCAAACAGATGATTCACTTCTTTCTTTCCAAATTGGATGCCTTTTATTTCTTTTTCTTGCCTGATTGCTCTGGCTAGGACTTCCAATACTGTGCTGAGCAGGAGGGGTGAGAGTGGGCCCCCTTGTGCCTGATCTTAGAGGAAAAGCCTTTACCACTGAGTGTGATGTGACCTGCGGGCTTGTCACAAATGGCCTTCATTGTGTTAAGGTAGGCTCCTTCTCTGCAGTTTCTTGAGAATTTCTATCATGAGAGAACATTGATTACTTTTTTAGAGCTATTAGCTTTTTTTTTTTTAAGAGAAATTTCACTGATTTATTTTTGGCTGTGCTGGGTCTTCATTTCGGACTCTTTTGTTGACCATGATGGCTACTCCATTTCTTCTAAGGGATTCCTGCCCGCAGTAGTAGATATAATGGTCATCTGAGTTGCATTCACCCATTCCAGTCCATTTCAGTTTGCTGATTCCTAGAATGTCGACATTCACTCTTGCCATCTCTTGTTTGACCACTTCCAATTTGCCTTGATTCATGGACCTAACATTCCAGGTTCCTATTCAATATTGCTCTTTGCAGCATCTGACCTTGCTTCTATCACCAGTCACATCCACAGCTGGGTATTGTTTTTGCTTTGGCTCTATCCCTTCATTATTTCTGGAGTTATTTCTCCACTGATCTCCAGTAGCATATTGGGCACCTACTGACCTGGGAAGTTCCTCTTTCAGTATCCTATCATTTTGCCTTTTCATACTGTTCATGGGGTTCTCAAGGCAAGAATACTGAAGTGCCACTCCGTTCTCCAGTGGACCACATTCTGTCAGATCTCTCCACCATAGTTGTGAAAAGAAGAGAAGTGAAAAACAAAGGAGAAAAGGAAAGATATAAGCATCTGAATGCAGATTTCCAAAGAATAGCAAGAAGAGATAAGAAAGCCTTCCTCAGTGATCAATGCAAAGAAATAGAGGAAAACAACAGAATGGGAAAGACTAGAGATCTCTTCAAGAAAATTAGAGATACCAAGGGAACACTTCATGCAAAGATGGGCTTGATAAAGGACAGAAATGGTATGGACCTAACAGAAGCAGAAGATATCAAGAAGAGGTGGCAAGAATACACAGAAGAACTGTACAAAAAAGATCTTCACGACCCAGATAATCACGATGGTGTGATCACTGACCTAGAGCCAGACATCCTGGAATGTGAAGTCAAGTGGGCCTTAGAAAGCATCACTACGAACAAAGCTAGTGGAGGTGATGGAATTCCAGTTGAGCTCTTTCAAATCCTGAAAGATGATGCTGTGAAAGTGCTGCACTCAATATGCCAGCAAATTTGGAAAACTCAGCAGTGGCCACAGGACTGGAAAAGGTCAGTTTTCATTCCAATCCCAAAGAAAGGCAATGCCAAAGAATGCTCAAACTACCACACATTTGTACTCATCTCACACGGTAGTAAAGTAATGCTCAAAATTCTCCAAGCCAGGCTTCAGCAATATGTGAACTATGAACCTCCAGAGGTTCAAGCTGGTTTTAGAAAAGGCAGAGGAACCAGAGATCAAATTGCCAACATCTGCTGGATCATGGAAAAAGCAAGAGAGTTCCAGAAAAACATCTATTTCTGCTTTATTGACTATGCCAAAGCCTTTGACTATGTGGATCACAATAAATTGTGGGAAATTCCGAAAGAGATGGGAATACCCGACCACCTGACCTGCCTCTTGAGAAACCTGTATGCAGGTCAGGAAGCAACAGTTAGAACTGGACATGGAACAACAGACTGGTTCCAAATAGGAAAAGGAGTACATCAAGGCTGTATATTGTCACCCTGCTTATTTAACTTATATGCAGAGTACATCATGAGAAATGCTGGACTGGAAGAAGCACAAGCTGGAATCAAGATTGCCGGGAGAAATATCAATAACCTCAGATATGCAGATGACATCAGCCTTATGGCAGAAAGTGAAGAGGAACTAAAAAGCCTCTTGATGAAAGTGGAGAGTGAAAAAGTTGGCTTAAAGCTCAACATTTAGAAAACAAAGATCATGGCATCCGGTCCCATCACTTCATGGGAAATAGATGGGGAAACAGTGTCAGACTTTAATTTTTTGCGCTCCAAAATCACTGCAGATGGTGACTGCAGCCATGAAATTAAAAGACGCTTACTCCTTGGAAGAAAAGTTATGACCAACCTAGATAGCATATTCAAAAGCAGAGACATTACTTTGCCAACAAAGGTCCATCTAGTCAAGGCTATGGTTTTTCCAGTGGTCATGTATGGATGTGAGAGTTGGACTGTGAAGAAAGCTGAACGCCGAAGAATTGGTGTGTTTGAACTGTGGTGTTGGAGAAGACTCTCGAGAGTCCCTTGGACTTCAAGGAGATCCAACCAGTCCATTCTGAAGGAGATCAGCCCTGGGATTTCTTTGGAAGGAATGATGCTGATGCTGAAACTCCAGTACTTTGGCCACCTCATGCGAAGAGTTGACTCATTGGAAAAGACTCTGATGCTGGAGGGATTGGGGTCAGGAGGAGAATTGGACGACAGAGGATGAGATGGCTGGATGGCATCACTGACTCAATGGACGTGAGTCTGGGTGAACTCCAGGAGTTGGTGATGGACAGGAAGGCCTGGCGTGCTGCGATTCATGGGGTCACAAAGAGTCGGACACAACTGAGCGACTGAACTGAACTGAACTGGGTCTTCATTGCTGTGTGGGCCTTTCTCTAGTTGCAGCAAGCGGGAGCTACTCTCTGGTTGCAGTGCTTGGGCTTCTCATTGCCGTGGCTTCTCGTTGCGGAGCACGGGCTCTAGGGTGTGCGGGCTTCAGTAGTTGCAGCTCCTGGGCTCTAGAGCACAGGCTTTGCAGTCGTGGTGCATGGGCTTGTTGCTCCGCGGCATGTGGGGTCTTCCCAGATCAGGAATCAAACCCGTGTCTCCTGCATTGGCAGATGGATTCTTTGCCACTGAGCCGCCAGGGAAGCCCCAGATGTTGACTTTTGTCAAATGCTTTTCTTACACCTATTGAGATAGATGATCATATAATTTTTTTTTTCTTTCATTCCACTAAGTGATTTATGACATTTATTGATTTACTTATATTGACACATTCTTGCATCCGAGGGATAAATCCTACTTGATCATGAAGCATGATGCATTAACATGCTGGTTTGCTGATGTTTTTGTTGAGGATTTCTGTGTCTGTAGTCAGTGGGCATCTTGGCCAGCAATTCTCTTTTCCTCTGTGTCATTATCGACTTTGGTATCAGAGTGACACTGGCCTCATGAAATAAATGAGTTCGGGACTGATCCCCCCTTTTCGGTTTTTTGGAAGCATTTGAGAATGATTGGCATTATTTCTTTATTTGGTAGAATTGACCGGTGAAGCCACCTGGCCCTGGGGCTTTTCTGTGTTGGTAATCAAAGGCCTGCCCTGAGCCGCAGGTTTCAGCACCTGGACAAGAACGGACACTTGTTACCCCACCCAGGGCTAAGGTGCCAGGCTGCTCTCCACACCCCATCCTGCCCTGGGGAGACAGGAGCAGCTAGTGCCCCACAGCCCTTCTACCCATCCCTGGATTGCTGGCCTGCTCTCCTGCTCCTTGCCCGGAGGCCCCTGGGGGACATGGTAAAGAACTCGAGTGCACTTTGTCAATATTCAAGCAGAAAGTGTACCTCAAGGTCCAGCCAGGCCCCTGATCCTGCAGCTTAGCCTCTGTGGCTTCGATGCCCTGCGTCCTGAGATACAAGCCTCTGAGGACACGCCCCCCCTGGTTCTGACCCACAGGATGTGCTTTGCCCCCTCCCACATCCAGCTTCTCCTGGGGGTCATGCCGACTTTGTCCTGGGTGGCCTGTGGTTTAAATCCCAGAGTTGCCCAAACAGCCCTCCACGGACCAGGAGGCTGGCCCTGTTGATACCTCCTCTCTCAGAGCCTCAGGCAGTGCACACTAATGCCTTTTAAAAACATTGAATTTCTGGGTGGATAAAAACAAAAACTGAAGTCGGAGAAGACTTTCTCCGTGTGTGTGTTTTTTCCTCTCAGAGTGGGCGTGGATGAGGATGACCTGGATGAAGAACACGTAACGAAGGTGAGACACATGGTCCTGGGTCCCAGGTGAGCCACCCGGGTCTGCGGATGAGGCAGGAGCCTCGTCTGCATGTCTCCAACCCCCAAGTTTCCGGGTACTCCCTGGGCAGGGCCCCTGGGAGATGCCTGCGCCCCAGGGTGTCGAAGGGCAGCCTCTGGGCCAAGGGCCCAGGTCTCCATGGGGGTGGGCAGAGGGTGGCAAGTGCTCTGCCCCCTGTCTCCAGGGGGTGGTGGGTGGTGGCAGGCCCCTGTCCTTGGTCTGAGTGTGCATTTGCCTGGGGGCTGGGAGCCCTGTATGGTTCTCACGCTGCTCCAGCTTCCTGCACTGAAGACTTGGTTTTCTCTGTTGACATTAGATATCGCCCCCTCTCCTTTTCCTCTCCTGGTTCTCAGAGGGGCTCAGAGAACTGAGCTCAGCCTCCTCCTGCTTTATCCCCACCCAGCCCCCAGCCCCTGAGCCTTGGGAGGTGTGTGTGAACCCTCACTCCCACCCCCACACCTCTGACTCTCAGAGTCCTTCTGGTGTCTGAGTTACCACTGAGGGGACACTCCCTCTCCTGACATGACCAAGCCCCGCAACGCACCCGAGGCAGAAGCCGGGTGTGACCCAGGGGCAGGGGGCGCCTGGGGTCTGCTGGCTGTGGGGGGATGGGGAGTGGTCGCCTTCTTTAGGTCTGAGTCCTGGCTGCCCTCCCCGTTCCCTTGGCCTCTTGGGCCCCGGCCGTCCTCCCTGAGCAGAGTGTTTGGAGTGACGGTCTCCCCCGACGCCCCCTCCCCGGGCAGATTTACTACTGCAGCCGGACGCACTCCCAGCTGGCCCAGTTCGTGCATGAGGTACAGAAGAGCCCCTTTGGCCAGGACACCCGGCTGGTCTCCCTGGGCTCTCGGCAGGTGAGAGCCTGGTGCCATCCCACTGGTTTCCATCCCAGAAGGCAAAAACCACCATGGGGCCGAGGCGGGCTGCAGGGCAGGACGGGCCGTGCTGGTCCCTGGAAGGAAGTGGGAGGGCGGGCAGGCCTTGGGGCTCCCTCCGTGTCACTCAGGCAACCCCGTTTCTCTTGCCCTCTGCTCGGTCTTACAGAACCTGTGTGTCAATGGGGATGTGCGGAAGCTGGGTTCAGTGCAGCTGATCAATGACCGCTGTGTGGAGATGCAGAGAAGCAAGCATGGTAGCTGCCAATGCCCCAGGCCTCTGGGACCCTCGTGCAGCCCAGGGCGGTGCTGGGAATGGAGAGGGGAGTGGCTGCAGGGATGCGGGAAACGGTGGGAGTGAGGGCAAGGCAGACCCGCCTTCCTTCCTAAAGAGCCTCACGTGGGGAAAAGGGGCCTGTCTGCCTTTTAGTCCAGATCTAGCCCAAAACCCTGGCTGAGAGATGGTTTTGTAGGCCTTTTCTAGAAAGACAGTAAAATGCCAGGATGTTTCAATGAGACCATAAGCAGCAGTTCTGGAAGGTCCATAGGCTCCGCCCCGTGGGAACGGGTCTGGATGGTACAGAACAATTCCTGGCCCTGGGACAGCTGTGGCTTTCTGCCTGTGCCCCTGTGCCCCTCAGAGAGGAAGAGCATCACTGAGGAAGAGGAGCCCACGAGGCGGAGGCGGAGGCAGGAGCCGAGGGCTACCTGCCCCTTCTACAGCTACGAGCGGCTGCAGCTCCTCCGGGACGAGGTCCTGGCGGGGGTGAAAGATGTCGAGCAGTTGGTGGCCCTGGGCAAGGAGGCTCAGGCCTGTCCCTACTATGGGGGCCGGTTCGCCATTCCTGCAGCCCAGGTGAAGACCAGGGGTTGGGCAGTGGTGGTTTTATGTGAGATAGTGTATCGAGCCCATTTTGCAGATAAGGAAACTGAGGTTGACTTTCCCCGAGTGCATGGCTCCAGGACCAGAACCCAGGGCTGCTTTGAGGGCACAGAAGGGGCTCTGCAGCCAGAGTCCCAGCTCCCTCCCCCAGGTCCCTCCCCACTTCCAGGGGCACAGAAGGGCCTATGCAGCTGGGGTCCTAGCCACGCCCCCCCCCCCCCCCCCCGCCCCGGTCAACGACTGCCAGCGGTCCACTGGGCTCCAGCTTTATCTGTTTCCTATTTGGTCCACACAAGGCTTTCTCGGCAGGGTTTCGCGCTCAGTTCACAGTGTGCTGCTCTAGCTTTCTCCCTTCTGTGTCCCTGCATGTGTTCTGGGCGGGAAGTGGAACCATGCACACTGGGGCTGCAAGGTAGCTGGGCCAACCCCCCTGGGGAGGAAGGGGGTCCCGCCCCCTCAGTTCCTCTCTCCCCCTCCAGCTGGTGGTGCTCCCCTATCAGATGCTGCTGCACGCACCCACCCGCCAGGCAGCGGGCATCCGGCTGCAGGGCCAGGTGGTGGTCATCGACGAGGCCCACAACCTCATCGACACCATCACCAACATCCACAGCCTGGAGGTCAGAGGTTCCCAGGTGGGTGGGCCTCCGTCTTCCCAGGCCAGGGCCTGCCTGGGGTTGAGGGGCAGGGCGTGTGCTGAGCTGAGACTGGGACCCCCCAGCAGGATTTAGGACTGGGCTCAGCCCGGCGGTGGGCACTCTGCGTGGTCCTCCCTGGCCTGTGACCCGAGGCCTCCAGGTCAGAGTGGCAGCGTATGAGAAGCGGGTCCTCACGTGGCTGGATGTTACTGTTGACACTGCTGTGAGGGATGCTAGAGATGGTTGACAGCCGCTGTTTATTGCTTGTTATGTGCCTTGCACCTCGTTGGCGGGGCTCTCTGACTCTGCATCGGGCTGGTCCTGTTAACTCCAAGAGCTGGGAGTCTGAGGGAGGTTAAGTGCTGTCCCTGAGGGTTTCCGTGGTGGCTCAGACAGTAAAGAATCTGCCTGCAACATGGGAGACCTGGGTTTGATCCCTGGGTCAGAAAGATCCCCTGGAGAAGAGAATAGGTAGGTACCTACTCCAGTATTCTTGTCTGGAGAATCCCCATGGACAGAGGAGCCTGGTGGGCTACAACCTATGGGGGTCGCAGAGAGTTGGACACGACTGAGCGATTTTGACTTTGAGGTCAGTGGATTTGACCACTGGCTCCTGATCCTTAAGCCCCACATGATGCTCCCCTTGACAGACCTGGGCCAGGGTGTGAGGGTTGCCTTGAACTGTCTCTCTCAGCAGACAGCGTGTCCTTCCCGTCCCAGGAAACACTAGCAGAGATGTTCTTTACGTGTGATTATTGCCGTCTGGCCTTTTCCCTGACCCTCACTGGATGCCCCAGCAGCAGTCTGCCTCCCCCGTCTCTTGGCCCCACCAGCCGAAGGGCCTTGAAAACCCACATGTTGGTCTGCCCCAGCTCCCCCTTCATTTCAACTGCCCCGAGTGTCCTGAGCTGGCACACTCAGGCGTCCAGGGGTCACTCGCACTGCCCAGGGTGGCTTGCCCAGGTCTGCTCCGCCCTCTCACGTGCGCTGTCTCCTCCCCCAGCTCTGCCAGGCCCACAGCCAGCTGCTCCAGTACATGGAACGATACGGGTGAGACGCTGCCTCCTAGGTGGGTGGGAAGGCCCCGCTCAGCCCTGGTGCCCCAAAGCCTACCTGCGAGAGGAGGCATCGCGGGGTGTCTCTGGCCTGGGCTCAGAGCGGTGGACCGGCATGCCCTTCACCTCCTGGTTCGTTGGGTTTGCATCCCACTAGGCCGTGGAGGCCTTGGGCCCCAGCCAGCCTGTCTTCTGGGAGACCTGGCTGCGGCTTGTGCCCCATTTGGGAAGGCAGCAGGCAGGAAGGCCTCAACTCGGGACCAGGAGGGGAATTGGGATCCCTCCCACTGACGTGCTCGGGCTTCCCCCTTTCCAGGAAGCGCCTGAAGGCCAAGAACCTGATGTACATCAAGCAGCTCCTGTATCTTCTGGAGAAGTTCGTGGCTGTGCTGGGCGGTGAGGGGCCTCCCCGCCCCCCCGAGCCTGGTGGAGCCTGGTCCCCAGATGCCAGTCAGCACCCCCAGGGTTCCGGTCGCAGGCATCGTCTCAGCCGTTGGTTTAGGAATCCTCATCTGTCCCCGCTTAGATCTTTTTAGAACCTGGATGCATATGCTTCTGTCCTGAGTCCTTTTTACTTGGCCAGGCCCTTTCCTCAGGTGGCAGCACCCATCACATGTTGTGCTATAAATGTGTGTATGACCCTGTTGGTGCTAGGACTCAGGCCTCGGTGCTCCCACAAGGAGGGTGGCATAGGTGTGCTCACCCTCAGGGCAGTAACTGAAGCCCGGGGCAGGGGCATGGCCGGCCGCTGGTTCGTGAGCCCAACGAGAGGGACTGGAGTCCCTGGCTCCTGGCCCCAGGCTCCTTTGTCTTACTCTGCACCAGCATCCCTTTACTGAGTGCCTTTACCCATAGAAGCTGAAGTGCAGAAGGGCAGGGGAGTTTTCAGGGGATCTCTCGGCTCGGCACTCTTCACTGGGTCTCTGCCCTGCAACCTGGCGGACTCCTGCTCACACCTATAGGAATGGGGGTGGGGGGGGTCCCTGTCCTTGCCTTGCAAAGGGTGACATCGCCAGGCTCAAGCTGTACATGAAACACGTGGGTCAGACCTCTGGGCCCCTGGGACATCCTGCCCCCCCCTCCAGTGGGTCCTTTGGGTGCTATAAAGGGCAGAAGACCCCTTCAGACAGTAACGTTCTTGCTCGATAACTACAGAGCAGAGGGAGAAGACGGGGGCCAGGCCCACTGTCCTGACCTGTTTGATTCTCTATTTTTTAGGGAACATTAAGCAAAATCCCAACACACAGAGCCTCTCGCAGGCAGGTAAGAGCAGGCGGCAGCTGTTGGTGAGCTTTCCCTCCGGGATTCAGGCCTTGGTCCCCGGGGGGGACGTCTGGCCCACATGTTTGTTCTCAGGGACAGAGCTGAAGACCATCAACGACTTCCTCTTCCAGAGCGAGATCGACAACATCAACCTGTTCAAGGTAGGTCATCAAAGGTACCCCTTTGGGGGTAGGCACCCCCAGGCTCCTTTATTACTCCCCACCTGTGGGCAGGACTCTGCATCAAGACCGTGGAAGGAATCAAAAGTGAGTTCCTTCTGTCCTTGAGCAGCTCAGAGGCCTGAGGGTCAATGGGATAACTTAACACACAGCTCGTGTCAGGAGAGGGGTCGTCAGCTTGGGGTGAAGGGTCACTGTGATGAGAGCCGCACTGTTCTCTGTGATAAGCTGGTGCTTCCAGGTCCCCCCTTTCTCCTCTCTGCAGTGATGGGGGCAGTGGCAGAGGAGAGGCCCCAGGCGGGAGGCTGACGTGGCCACAGGAGGCTCTGGGCACTGGGGGTGGTGGTAGGCCCACTCCCAGGCGTGTGGAAGGTCTCTCCAGCTGTATCCATTTTCACAGCGCCTCTGGCTGGGTGTTTTTGCAGGTGCGGCGTTACTGTGAGAAGAGCAAGATCAGCAGAAAGGTACCCGACCCTCTGCTCAGCCCGAGGCTGCCCCGCGTGCCCCTCCCTCCTGCCCTGCAGAAGCTCCAGGGCACCTGTCCCTGTGTTCACTGGGGGCAGCTTGTGGGCAGGCAGGGAGGCCCGTCCGTCTCCCCTCACGGCTGCTGTTCTCATCCCATCCCAGCTCCTTGGCTTCACAGAGAGATACGGGGCAGTCCTGGTGCCCTCCATGGAGCAGCCTAAACTGTCTGGCTTCCAGGACTTCCTGCAGAGCCTGCAGCCTGGGGCGACGGCGGGTGAGTGGGGACGGGCAGCCTGGGCTGCGGCCTTCCTCACATGCGCAGTCTCTGTCCTCTGTCTGGAGTCGCTGACCCTCTTCTTCTGCTCCATGCAGCCCCTGCCGCCCCCGTGGAGGTGGGGGAGGACCGGTCTCCGCGGCCTGCTTCCCCGCTGATGCACGTTGAAGGCTTCCTCGAGGCTCTCACCACTGCCAACCAGGATGGCCGGGTCATCCTGAGCCGCCAAGGTAACTGGGAGGAGCCGGGCTTCTTCACCTCCAGTTGGTGTTCGTATCTCACTGGGTTAGGACAGGGAAATGGCCGCCTGTGACCCGCGCCAGTGGACGAAGGGGCGAGGAGGAGAACGCGGAGGTGCTGGGCTGCTGGCCGGCCTCAGCGAGGTTACCTGAGAAGCTGCGCGGCCCAGTGTGAAGGTCAGGGGGGCTGCGTTGGAGTCGTGGCCCCATCATCTACAAGCTGCGTAACTGGACCAGTTTCTCCCCAAACCCCAGTCCCTCGTGTGGAAAGGGAGACGATTGTGCGTCTCCCTCGTGGTCGTCCTGGGGATGAAATGGGTCTCATTTAAAGAGAAAGCGGCATCTCTGTGGCTCCTGCGTGGACCCGACTAGACACCATCTTTGTCTCAGACAGACGGAGGTTTTGGTTGGCTTGCACCCACCCACCCTTCTCCACGTGGCTGTCTTTTTTTGTCTGCAGGCAGCCTCAGCCAGAGCAGCCTGAAGTTCCTGCTCCTGAACCCAGCCGTGCACTTCGCCCAGGTGGTGAAGGAATGCCGGGCAGTGGTCATTGCGGGGGGCACCATGCAGCCGGTAAGGACGCAGCCCAGCCTCGCACCTGGATATTGGGAGGGGAAGGGTCCCTGGCCCAAAGGGCCGGGGGTGGAAGGGTAGGAGGGTGGGGTGGGTGTGCAGCTTGAGCTGGCCAAGCAGCATCCACCAGGTGGCATTGCTATTCTGTCTCTAGGCCAGTGTCTGGGGTCAGGCAGACTGGATGTTTCTGCAGCCTCTTCTCCAGAGAAAGCCATCCTGGAGCTTCAGACCCAGAATGCAGTGGCCTTCCTTTGTTGTACCCACTCTATATACAACTCTCTTTCTCTCTCTTTTATACACTTAAGTTTTAATATACACATTTTAGGGGAGTCTAATAGGAAATCAATAGTAGATCGTAATTCCACCAGGAAAAGACTGCTTTTGGTGTACATCATTACTACAGAATTTGAATATGTAATTGTTACAGATATACAGACACATTTTGAAAACAAAAATGGTGTCTCCACACACTGCTATTGTCATTTGCTTTTTTCACTCAGCAGCAAACATCTTAAACGTTTTTCTTTGTCAGCAAATTGGCATTTATCCTGCCCAACTCGGGCTGCGCTTTATTCCGTTACGTGACTATGTTATATATGACCGCTCTTCAGTGGACAGACTTAGGACTTAGTTTTCAGAAGTTGCGAATCCACAGTGATGTTTCTGTATCAAAGCCAGTCATTTTACTTGACTTTACACAATGCCTGTTAAGCTGCAGTTTGGTTTTTTACAGCACATTAACATCATTCTTTGCTCTGTCCCACAAGGTACTTAGAACAGTTGTAAAATTATACCAACACTCGAACAAACTGTGGCTTGAATTCGTTTACCTGCGTTTATTCTTTGCCCTTGAAGCGCCCCACCAAGGCAGTGTGGTCACTAGGCGTGGAAAGCCACTTGGGAGCCAGCTCTGCTCTGTGCAGTTGTGCTTTGAGTTTGACAGGTAGCCAGGCTTTCTTGGTTTGTTTTCGGTTTCACAGTTTGCCTTTTTACTTTCTTGTGTTCTAAGAGATGTCCGCATCTGCATGGTTCAGAAGTCAGAGCTGTAACAACACATACTCAGTCTCACTACTGTTCCTCTCCAAACTTCTGTTCCCTGTTCCCACAAGTAATCCTTTAGCTTCTGATCTGTCTCCCCAGTGTTTCATTGTGTGTGTGTGTGGTGTGTGTGGGTATCACTCCTCAGCCTTTTGACCAAGATGAATTATATTATGGGGCCTTCCCTGGTGGTTCACTGGTAAAGAGCCTGCCTGCCAATGCAGGAGATGGAAGAGACGCAGGTTCGATCCCTGGGTCGGGAAGACCCCCTGCGGGGGGAGGGCATGGCAACCCACTCCAGTATTCTTGCCTGGAGAATCCAATGGACAGAGGAGCCTGGCGGGCTATAGTCCATAGTGTCACAGAGTTGGGCATGACTGAGCAGCTTAGCATGGCACAACTATATATATATATTTTTTTTTGTAAAAATGAGCAGATATTTTCCCCTGTGCTTTCTTACTTGCATCAGAGGTAGCACATGCAGCCCGACTTCCCTGGCATGCCCACCCTCGTGCACGGGCTGGTCTGTGTCCTTCCCAGGGCTGCACATCCTCTGCTGGGTGGAGGCAGGGTCGGTCCTTCAGCCAGACTCTCTCTTGAAGTACAGATTACAAACAACCTCACGGGAATAATCCCCGTGCATATGTTTGGTTTGTGGAGCTGTGCTTCAGGGGAGATGCCCAGATACGGGATTATGGGTTAAAAAGTAAAAATTGATTTGTTAAGTGCTGTCAAAGTCCCCTTCCCAGTTGTTGTTCTGCTCTGTATCCCACCAGCAGCCTAAAAGAATACCTGTTTCTCCAGAGAGTACTCAAATTTGGGAAATTTTGCCAGTTTGATAGGTGAAAAAACCTGGACCTCTTTAAAAAATACAAATGTGTATGTCTTCTCACTACAGATTCTTACTCAGTAGTTTGGGCTGGGCTTGACTATGTGTGTGTGTGTGTGTGTGTGTATATATATATATATTTTTTTTTTTTTTTTTTTTTTCCAAATAGTGATTCTGTTGTACAGCCAGGGCTCAGACCCACTCTGCCAGGTTGCTGAATTTCCCCCGTTGTTCCCTCAGGTGGTTGGAATGAGGCCGCCAACACCGGCTATCGTTGGTTTTGTCTTTTCTTTCAGCGAATCTGTACCGGGCTTTCCCTTGACCTCTCCCTCCTGTTCTTACGCGCTTGCCCCCTCCCGGCCCAGCCCTCTGGGAGGTGACGGTGTTGGCCTTGTGGTCTGCAGGTGTCCGACTTCCGGGAGCAGCTGCTGGCCAGTGCCGGGGTGGAAGCGGAGCGAGTGGTGGAGTTCTCCTGTGGTGAGGACCCAGGCCCGGGGCGGTGGCAGGGGGGCCCTCGTCACAGTCCAGCCGTGTGTTGTGATCAGCCAGGGGCTAAAGCCATGGCGGTAGGGCTGGGGGTAGGGGAGAGCTTCTGGCCCTGAGTCCCTCTGTCTGCATGTGGAGGCCTGGGCGTCCCAAGTTGGTTCTCTGTGGGAGTGGGGCAGAGGGCGGGTGCTGTAAGTTGCTGGTCTGGGTCTGGGAGACAGGGCTGGGGGTGGGGGGCGTTCTCCATGGACTTAGCCTCACTGGGTCTCGCCCAGGTCACGTGATCCCTCCAGATCACATCCTGCCCCTCATCATCTGCAGCGGGCCCTCCAACCAGATGCTGGACTTCACATATCAGAAGAGGGGGCTGCCTCAGATGGTCAGTCCAGCCAGCGTGCCTGCCGGTGGCCTTCGTGGGGCTGGAAGATGGATTTAGGGCTGGGCACTCTGGCCAGTCCCGGGTATTCAGGCTCCGGGTCTCCCATCTCAGCTGGCACAGGCTGAGCTGTGTCTGTGTGGACGGACGTCCACCAGGGAGGGACTGAGCCGCCCCATCCTCACCCTTTAGCAGAGTGTATGAGCAAGCTGCTCACTACCTCCGTTCTCTTGCCATGTGGCTCTGTGGGTGCCGCCTGGGCAGACATGGGGGTCCTGGGCACAGCTCTAGTGGCTCACTTGGGCGGGTGTGGGGGTGCCGGGCACAGCTCTAGGGGCCTGGCTGTGCAGGGATGAGGGTGCTGGGCACAGCTCTAGGGTCCTGGCTGGGCAGGGATGGGGGTGCTGGGCACAGCTCTAGGGGCCCGTCTGCAGTTTTCTGTGCCCGATTTGTCACAGAAGCATCAGCTGGGCCTGTGGTAGGGAGGGTGGCACAGGACCCACTGAGGTGGTGCCGCCTGGCCGCACCCCATAGCCAATCGCAGCCACCCTGGCCTTGGTCTGTGGGTTTGAGCCTTCTGGGAGGGGCTGCAGGATTGGCTCTCGTCTTCCCTCCCTAGATGGACGAGACGGGCCGCATTCTCTGTAACCTGTGCAATGTGGTGCCAGGAGGGGTGGTCTGCTTCTTCCCCTCCTATGAGTACCAACACCAGGTCTGCGCCCACTGGGAGAAGAGCGGCCTGCTGGCCCGCCTGACCATCAGGAAAAAGGTGAGTGATCGGCACTCAGCTGGACTTAGCACCTGAGAGGATGGTGGCACCCAGAGTTCCTCCCGGGGTTTCTCGTGTGCGGGGGCTTCCCCTAGTGTCTCATGCTTACTTCCAGTCCTGATACCAGGCCATGGGGGGGGTCCCTTTAGGACCCCGGCTCTGTGGGCTTTTCCAGTCCCCACAAAACTTTAAGGCTAAGAGTGACCCAACACCCAGGCAATCTGTGACCCTTTTCTGGGAGGTGTTCTGTTTACCTTCAGATATTTCAGGAGCCCAGGAAAGCACACAGGGTGGAGCAGGTGCTGCTGGAGTACTCCAGGTGCATCAAGGTGAGGCTGCGGGTCCCCAGGGCCCTGAAAGGGGCGCCCACAGTCGGGCGCTGCAGCTCTGGGCTGGTGTTCCCGCAGCACTGCGGCCAGGCCCGGGGCACGGAGACGGGTGCCCTGCTGCTCTCCGTGGTTGGGGGGAAGATGAGTGAAGGTATCAACTTCTCTGATGACCTCGGGCGGTAAGCAGTGGCTTCTCACCCCTCGGGCTCTGACTTTGCACCTGGGCTGACGTCTCAGGTCCACAACTGCGAGGGGCCTGGACTCACCAACTCTGGATTGGGCCCTTTGGGGCCAGCTGGAAAACCAGGTTGCCCTCAGTGGATCAGGACTCAGTTCCCTGGTCTAGACTGGATGTCTGGGCTGATGAGAGAACTTGCTCCAGGTGGCAGGGATGAGGGGAAGGAGAGGCCGAAGGAAGCTGGTGATGGTGGGTGAGGATGGGCCCCTCGTCCTGGGCTTTGGGAACCGCCCACATGCCCCAGCTCATGTGTGCCTCCGCCCTAGGTGTGTGGTCATGGTGGGCATGCCCTACCCCAACATCATGTCTCCAGAGCTGCAGGAGAAGATGGCTTACCTGGACCAGACACTTGTGAGTACCCCCGTGCCTCCCACGGCCGCAACTACCCCTCAACATGTGTGCCTGTTTGCCCCAGAGGGATGGACGTGCTTCCATACTCCTGGATGTCTTCTTGCCTGTTGTATCGGCTGCTGGTGCCCGTGAGGCCCACTGGTCTCGCCCCAGAGCCTCTGTCAGTCACGAAGAACCCCTCGCGGGAGGCAGGCGTCAACCCTGATGGGTCCTCTCTGCCCTTCGCAGCCCAGAGCCCCAGGCCAGGCCCGCCCCGGGAAGGTGCTGGTGGAGAACCTGTGCATGAAGGCTGTCAACCAGTCCATAGGTGAGCCTGGGGCGGTGCTGCTGGCGGGAGGGGTGGCTGCGGGCTGAGGTGACAGGAAGGAGCAGTTTCACCTGCGTCTCTCCGGCC
The DNA here is from genome assembly GCF_019923935.1 of Bubalus bubalis. Taxonomy (NCBI): domain Eukaryota; kingdom Metazoa; phylum Chordata; class Mammalia; order Artiodactyla; family Bovidae; genus Bubalus; species Bubalus bubalis. The sequence continues at coordinate 12,966,491 of NC_059160.1, read as the reverse complement.
TGAGCACTGAGCAGGGGGAGGGGCACAGAAGGAAGACCCGTCCCCGCTCTGTCCAGGCAGGGCCATCAGGCACCAGAAGGACTTCGCCAGCATAGTGCTCCTGGACCAGCGGTACGCCTCCCCAGCCGTCCAGGCCAAGCTGCCGGCCTGGATCCGGGACCGCGTGGAGGTCAAAGCCACCTTTGGCCCTGCCTTTGCTGCCCTGCGGAAGGTCAGTCCTGCCCTTCTCCTGTCTCTCTGAAACTCTCCCACCCCTGCCCCAGTCTGGTGTCATGGTCTTTCCCTCTCTGCAGTTCCATCGAGAGAAAGCTGGCCTTTCCTGACTGGTGGTCACACCGCTGCCTGGTCGCCAGGCCCTCCCTTTACCTGCCCATGGGCAACTTCATCATGAGCTTGGTCTGCAGGGATCCTGCCTGAGAAGGGAGTGCCGTGGGAGCCCCTTTGGAACTCAGTGGGCTGCCAGGATGCAGGAATAGGTGGACCAGCCAGCAGGAGACAACGAGGCTGACCCCAAAGAAACAGTGACCCCACCATTCCTGGGCTCACCCCCGGGCAGCTGCCCTGCCTGGATGGAGTCTGTTTTCTGCTCATGGGCCCGCTGATTCCTGGCCAGTCTGTGAGCGGCTGTGGAGGCTGCAGCCGCCCTGCCCTGGCCTGTTTCGCAGAATCCACATTCTCAGAGGTGAGATGGCTCTTCCAGCCTCTCCCTTTCTCACTGAAATAGCTGTTCAGACCTTTCACCCTCGGAAACTCAGAATGTTATCCATCCCCACCTCCTGGTGTCGGCAGGGCCATTCTGCCCCAGCTTCCGGTCCCCTCAACCACCTTTTCTCTAAGTCCTTAAGAACTGCTCCCCAGCCTCCCAGCTTCACTTCCTCCCACACTGCTGGCCCTCACCTGCCCCTGGCCCTGCCAGCAGGATCATCCTCCTGGCCTGGCTCCAGGGCCTCCCGCTCAGCCACGGAGCAGACGCCAAGACACCGCCTCCCCTGACATCAGCGATTATGCCGAGGGCCATTAGGCTCTCAGCATGGCTATTTTTAGAGGCCCCGTGTCCATCACGGAGACACTTGCCTGTGTGGAAACAGCCCTCCCTCCATGCAACCCCCCCGCCCCCTAAGCCCCAGCTCCGAGGGGCGTCTGTACAGCCAGGGCCCCTTAACTAAAACTGCACTGCTGGCTTAGGCTCGCGTCTTGCATCGCTTCTTTATTGATTCATGTACTGTTACCGCAGTCTCTAGGGAAGAGGGCACACGCTGGTGAAGGGGGCTGGAGCAAAGGCAGAGGTCGCCCCCCGCCACCATGCCGCCCCCTCTCCCCAGTTTGGCCTCTGAAAGCAACCTCCTTGCTCCTTGAAGATCCCAGCAAGAGAGCTGGAGAGTCGTCCATGACCCTGTCCCCCCAAGGAGCCGGCTCAGCTGTTATGCACGGGGCTGTGGTGCAGTCAGGGACTTGGGGGAGGATAAGCCCAGCCCTAGGACTCCCAGTCATCCTCATCTTCCTCGCCCAGGGGCTGTTGTGGGGGAGGCAGGGGTGGGATGGAGTCTGACATCCGGGCGAAGGCTCCCCCTGGCCCCTCGCTGGCCCCGGACCCAGGTCCTTTCCCGGAGATACCTGGGAGGGCAGATGCTGGAGTGAGGAGCGGGTCTGGGGCACCAGGCCACCCAGGCCCTAGAGACCTGAAAACCGTGAGGAAGGAGGCGGCACCGGGGTCCTGCTTCCTACCTTTGCGCCTCATGGCCAGCTTGTTGAAAAGGTCCGACATCAGGTCCCCGCCCTGGCTGGTGGCTCTCACTGCAGTGGGAAAGCATGGGGACAAGGTGAAGGCACCCGGGGTGGGCTCAGTCCAGCCCATGTGACACCCCGGGGCTCAATCCTGGGGTCCTCTGCACTGTCAAAACCCTGGCCCCTCCACAACCACCAGGTTACCACAGCTCCTGGAGCACTGGTCAGTGTTACTAGGAAAGCAGGTGACCACTGAGTAACGGAGTCGCCACCGCTCTGAGTCGGGCACAGGGAGCAGCACTGGACAGAGGAGCCTGCCCGGGGTCCCCGTCCGGTGCTCAGAAGCACAGCTGGGATGACTCAGGGCTGGGATCCCAGAGCACGGATGCTTTGGGCCCAGATGTGGCATCTGTCAGCACTGGATGCACAGCTGACGTAGCCTGGAGCCTCAAGGGGCCTCGAGAAATGGGACACAACCAGGTCCCCGTCTCTAAAAATATCCCTAGTCCCTGTTTCCTTGGACAATTGGCCAAGTCTAAGCAGGCTCCACCACCGGGCAGGAGGGGCCCGCACACGCCGGGGCAGCCTGCACAGCTCCTGGAGACACGGGCAGAGCGCCCTCCTGCAGCGGGTCCAGACTCACCTTGCTCCTGCTCCTTCTGCTTCTTCTTCTCCAGCTTGCGCTCCTTGACACTGCGGAGCTTGGCCTTGCCGATGCCCCCGGCCTGGCGGATGGACTCTAGCAGAGTGGCCCGGCCACTGGAGGGGTCAACCACTTCCTTGGGTGCTCCTTGGACCGGGGCTGGAGGGTGGAAAGTGCGAGGAAGAAAGGCTGCTGGGGTGGAGCCAGGCTGTGGGCCAGCACCACCCAGGGTGGGTGCCGAGGTAGCCTGGGAGACACACCACTGAAGGGCCACACAGGGACTCTCGCTGTATTTTCCATGGTTACTAGCAGCCGTGTCACTGGTTCAAGGGGAATGGGGGTCCAGGCTCCCTCTACCCCGAAGGTTAGAATTTCAGGGCCCCACAGATACCATTCGGAACCACTACTTTATGAACTTGGGAAAATGTGATTTTGAAATCAGAACTATTCTGAAAATCTAGGATTGATGACCACTTAAGCTACAGAAACCCCTCCAGGGACCCAGAAGTTGGAGGCGCCCCTCCCCCACCCACACGCCCCAGGACTGCCCCTACCTGAAGGGGATGCACCCCCGCTGTCGTCCCCCCTGGCGGGCTGTCCTGGCGGGGCCTGTGGCGGGGGCGGAGGTGGGGGGACACTGATCAGCACGGCTGGAGCTGGGGGAGGCGGTGGAGGTGGCGGGGGCGGTGGGCGTGCCGTCAGCACCCCATCCTCGAGGTCTGGGACAGAAATCGAGTGTCAGGTACCTTAGGAGGCAAGAGGCTGAGCAGGGCAGTGCCCACCCCAGTCCGTCCCCAGCTCTCGGCCCACCTGGCTTGAAGGGCTGGGTCACCTCTGTGTGGAAGGTGGGCAGCTCGGGAATGGCGCCAGGGGCAGAGGGGGCGATGCCAGGGCCCAGATCAGCGCTGTACATGAGGTCGTCAGCCACGCCTGGCAGGTCAGGCAGGTAGGACGGTACGTCGATGTCCGGCACCTGGCCCAGGTCGGGCACGTAGAAGTAGTTCTCCGGGACCTGTGGGTTGGGAGGGTGAGGGGGGCCAGGGAACGGGTCTTGGAGTTTCCCAGGCCCCCAAGCACAGCTGGGCGGGTAGGGGGCTTATCAGACCCCTGGTCCAGACAACACTGGGGGGGCCACACCTCTCCCACCCCCAGGCATCGTCTCCATCCACCTGCCGCTCCAGCTGCTCTCTCCTGCTGATGGACAAAGGGGCATCGAACAGCTTCTCCTCTGTCTCGGCCCCCAGCATCACGTGGGTCTTTGTGACGGCACCGGCCAGGGGGTCCAGGAAGACATACTTCTTGTACCTGGAGAAGGTGGAGGGCAGGGGATGCAGCACCTGTGCTCGGCCCTCGGGCTGGACCACCCTTCTCACATCGTTAGGGCCACAGCTCAAGTTAGGATTATGGCCACCCAGGCCTTACCTGGTTCCTGGGCCATAGACCTCTGCTGCACCCGAGCCTGGAGACCCCCTGGTCCACCCCCCCCCCGCCCCCACTCACAGGTTCTCGGTGGTGTTGAAGAGCAGCAGGGAGCTGACAGAGCTGATGTTGCTGGGGAGCCCGCCCAGCCCTTCCTCAGCCTCGTCTTCAGGCTCCAGCTTGGTGTTCACACACACGGGGAAGAATTTCAGCTTCTCCTGGGGTGTGGGGAGATGGGAATTGACTGAGGGAGGCGGGTTTCGGCTCCAGGCCAAAGTGCTCCCCCCACTCCCCCAGCAGTCAGAATCCTCTGGGGCCTCGGTTCCCCCCAGGGTACAGGGCACCCCCACAGACCTGCAGGGCCCGCTCGTCCAGGGGGCGGTGCTTGCTCTGGATCCTGTGGCGGGGACGCCTCTGCAGGCCGGGGTCCTGGGCCCCCGTGAAGATGGAGCCATACTCCTGCAGGCGCTCAGGGGCAGGGTACTTGGCGCTAGAGAACACCTGTGGACACAGGGCGTCTGGTCACTCCTGCTGGGGCCTGAGAAGCTCCAGCCATCCTGGGTTTGGGGTGGAGGGATTGTGGGCAGGAGGAAACCTGAGGGGTAGTGGAAGCAGGGACCCGGCAGCTTCGGAGGCATGGGGAGAGGGGAAAGAAGAGGACTTTTGGGACCACCAACCAGCCAGAGAACAGAGCTACACGCTTGCTACCTTGATGGCTTTCTTGCTGCCCTTGATCTTCTCGATCTTGGCCTGGGCCAAGGACACCCTCTCCCCGATGGCCTGCAGCTGACTCCGGCTGAGCTCTACTCGCTGGGAGATCCTGCCACCAAAAAAAAAGGCAAAACAAAAACTAATAACCAGGGCTGGAGGCTCCTCCCCAAGCCCCTGCAGCCTCTGGCCCCCCTTCTGTTTCCAACAGCAAACAGGTGAACGGGGACTCGGGTAAGGGCTTGTGCCTGAATTTTTTGTTTTGGCCACGCCCCACAACATGCAGGATCTTAGTACCTGACCAGGGATTGAACCCATGCCCCTGCAGTGCAAACACAGTCTTAACCCCTGGACCGCTAGGGAAGCCCTCAGGTAAGGGCTCTTAAAACAGCAATATCCTGCTTGTCAGGGCTGATCCTGGAACTGCCCAAGTGACCTCGATCAGGACCATCCAACCTGAACGGTCTGGGAAGAGACTATATTCCGTTCCCTGGAGCTCTGGGCAGGGACAGGCAATCACCCTGGCACCAAGCTGGCACCTGTACGTGCCACCTGAAAGGATATAGTGCCCACCCACCAGGGCTTTCATTCTCAGGCCCAGGTGAGCAGAGACAGAATCTTCATGACTGACATGGAGGAAATTAGAGCTTAGCGAGGCTGAGCAACAGGTCAGACTGGTCCTGATTCCAGTCCCAGAGCTGTCCATAAGGAACTGCCTGACTCAGGGCAGGAGGCTCTGGGTAAACCCTAGTCCCCATTGAGGTTCTCACAGCTGTGGGTGGGCTGCCAAAGGGCTGCCCCTCCCCTTCCCATGATTAGCGGGCTCCAGCAACAGGGTACCCTGTTAGTTCCTGAATATGCCCAACGCTGCCTTGTCATATGGCCCAGCCATCTCCCCACACGGCTGGTCCTTCACTCCACTCAGCCCCTGGCCAAAGCCTCCCGGAGACAGAGTTTAAAACTCACTGTCACTTTCCAACCCCTAGCAGGCTCTATTGTTACACACTGCCACCTGTCACCATCACAGAGACATCATTTTGCCAACAAAGGTCTGCAGAGTCAAAGCTATGGTTTTTCTGGTAGTCATGCAGGGATGTGAGAGCTGGACCATAAAGGCTGAGCACCAAAGAATTAATGCTTTCCAACTGTGGTGCTGGAGAAGACCTTTGAGAGTCCCTTGGACTGCAAGGAGATCAAACCAGTCAATCCTAAAAGAAGTCAATGTTGCACTGATGCGAAGAGCCAACGCACTGGAAAAGACCCTGTTGCTGGGAAAGACTGAGGGCAAGGGGAGAAGGGGGTGACAGAGGATGAGATGGCTGTATGGCATCAGTGACTCCATGGATGTGAGTTTGCGCAAACTCAGGGAGGTAGTGAAAGACAGGGAAGCCTGGCATACTGCAGTTCATGAGGTCTCAAAGAGTTGGACATGACTTAGCAACTGAACAAGAACCACCTGTCGCCATGTGTCTCCTGCCTGGGGGCTCCTGCACTTGGGGCTCTGTTCTCTGCTGTGTTCCCAGTACGTGGCACTGTGCTGGGCACCTGAAGGGCTCCTCTGCGGTCACTGAATGGCCAACACCACATGCCCCAAGGTAAATGCACACGCACCTCACTTTCACTATTCAGCAGCACAAGGTTCTTCTCACTTCCCAGGAGCCCCAGCCCACCCCACCAGGGTGCCCTCTGCCCAAGAGCCCCCCTACCTCCAGGAACACCAGCCCCTGACCACGGCCACAGTTCGTGGATGGCAGAAGGGCCTGCGGTCTCTAGTCAGAGACCACATGGCGAGGGAACTCAAGGACTTTTTTACCAGCCCTCATCAGCCAGTTTCACAAGCCCAGGGTCTCCACCCCGATGAAGTCTCCTTGATTACTCCTGTGGCCGCTCGTGTGCAGGGGCTTGGGGACGCAGAAGATGGGCTCCAAGCAGGTACCCAAACCAGCTTAGTTTTCCTCGACAGGCTGGTCTGAGTGGGGCAGCAACGCATACCAGAACAAAAGGCACAGCTTCCTTCCAGGAGATATGGAACCAGTGACCTGTCTGGGCCCACTTTCTGGCAGGGAGGACGGGTTCTCTACTTGCACACAGGCCATCTCCTCTAGTTCCCAGCTCAGCCCCATGCTGCTGGGGGATGAAGCAACCTCACGGTTAACATAATGGCGGCATAGAGGGTGGACGTCAGAACTGGACACAGACAGAGCCTGCTCTCTGTCTGATTTCTCAAAGTTGCATACATCAAGCTTAACAGTGAGCCCTGGCAAATTTCTGGAATGGATTATTAAATACAGGGTCCTGAGAAATCTGAATGGAAGAGGTGGATCCCCAGGGCCAGCACTGTTCTAAATTTACAGCGTTTTCTGGCAGGGTTATTAGCCCGGTGTATGAGGGGAAAAACCTTACACACAGTGCAGCCTGAGTCAGCAAGGACGCTGATGGCTCCTCACAAAGTCCTGTGGACGAGATGGAGCTGGGGGCTGGAGAAGAGCACACGTAGGAAAAATCAGAGCGAGCCAGAGAACAGCAGCACCCGGAAGGCACCATGGGCTGATTTCAGTCGTGAACAAAGGTCTCTGGCAGGGCCCTGCACAGCTCACCCAGTGCTTGATGAGGAAGCTGGGGTATCCAGTGAGAAGGCCCCCAAACGGTCTGCACGGCGGAATCAAGACCCACGTGAGCTGAAAGGCCAGGAAAGGTGACACTGATACAGAAGAACTTGAAGCTCAGCACGCAGGCTTAAAAAGCAAGTGCACACACACAGGGGACAGAGGTCGAGCAGGAGCTCAGGTGGAGGAGGACCTGACGACTTTGGTCACCTAGGCGCTAATGGCAACCTGGACTAAGGAAGTGAGTCCGTGGAGCACACAGCACCATGTTCCTTTCCCACCTTCTTTCAACAAACGGGATGTCCACTCTCTTGGAGGCATGGCAGAGGAAGCAGAGCCCTGGACTCATGAGCTCATCTCCTGGACATCCCACTCACCCACAGCCGTGTCCCCTTCAAACCAGGTCCACACCTTAAGAGGACCCTGAATTCCCTTCCAGGCTACAGGCTCTGCCTGAGTCACGGTTGCATCACTAGCACCTGGGACAGCACCTGACATGGAACACAGCAGCTAGGTAAGACGTGACGAGGTAACGAACGTCCAGAGGAGGGTGAGGAGCAAGGTGAGGAGTGAGAAGCTCACGTCATACAAGGTAAGTGAAGGACATTCGGTCCAAAGATGAGATGACTTTGAGAATGTAACTCCCTTCCGATACCAGAAGACCGCCAGCCCTGTCAGGTGGGAAGGCAACTGTCAATGCAGAGAGTGGGTGCATCAGAGTCTGTGGGGGCGGGGGGAGCAGTGTGTGTGACACGGATGCAGACCTCAGTGCTGCAGAGGAGAACGTCCTCGTAAACCACCGTCTGGCCTGGGAAGCCATCAGACTCCAGCCGGATGCCCACTGTCAGGGTGCTCCGGGCTGGATTCCTGTGAGGGACAGGACGGAAGATGAAATTCCCAGAGTTCTATTCTTATCTAAGTAATGTCCTGCTTGTTGACAAAGGCCTCAGGCAGCCCAATCTCAGACCAAGGGTGAGAGAAGAGGTTTCAGCTGGCGGGTCATCTCTCCTGACTGGCAGGGACAGGCTGGAAGGCAGTGTTGGGAAGGAAGGCCTGTGAGGGCAGGTGGGGTGGGGCCCGAGAGCCAGGACTGATCAGCAACATCCACTGTGAACAGGACGGTGCCAAGAGGGTGGCTTGTCTGTTCCTCATCTAGACCCCACGGCTCAGCTTCCAGGCTCATCCCTGCAGCTGCGTCCGCAGTGTCACCAGGACCCCAGCAGGGAGGGGCAGGCTCAGTGGGTCTGCTCAGAGCCTGGGGCAGAGAGAAATCAGGCAGCACACGCCTGTTTCCAAGGAGACAGACAACTGCCATGTCCCCAAGCCCTGGGGACAGGAGCAGTATGGCCGTGGGCAGGTCACTTAACTGGTCCATGTCCCACCTTCTTCAGATGAGAAGCAAAGCTGGTAACTTCTACGTCGGAGAGCTGCCATAAAGGTCAAAGTCAGTGATATGTGTCTCATGACCCAGACAAGCCAACAAGTCCCCAGAACACGGTCAACACCTGCCTGGACCACCCACAGACTAGGTGGGGTGAGGGGCCCCAGGCAGTGCTGAGTAGACCCGGAGAAGAACATTCCAGACTCCAGACAAGGACACGGCACACTGCAAGGGAGCACCGTGGAGGGCAGAGAGTTCCTCTGCCGGGGCCTGGGGCGTGAGGCGATCAAGGTCAACGAGGCCCCCAGGGGGCCAGGACAGCGCCTGGGCTGCCTGTCCCATCACCTCCGAAGCTGAAGCTGATCCCCACAACCCTCTGTGGAGATCGCCTATGGAGCCAGGCAGGCCCAGGGCTCCCTTGGGGCTGCTGCTGCTCCCAGCATCATACCAGTCAGCTGGTGGTGGTGGGCGGGGGAAGACCCCCAGCCCTAACTGCCGCTTCCCTCCCCTCCCCAGCACCCTGCCATCAGCCCTCTGAGCAGCTCTTGCTTTCCCCTGGATCTTCTCCACTAGCTGGGGTAATTAAGAGCGATCTGCTAATTATGCAGGCAGCTGATTGAGGCCTCCTAACCCTAGGAGGCACCAGGTGCCAATTAGGGGGAGGAGGGGGGCATGGAGGAAGGGGAGAGGATGGAGGAAGTGAGGAGGAAGAGAGGGGAGGGGAGGTGGGGGGGGTGGAGAAAAGACAAGGGAAAAGCTCTGCAGAGGGCAAGTGGTCAGGCTGGGGCCGCTGGAAGGGCCGTCTCTAAATCCGCCGTTCACACAGTCCACTGCACTCCTCCAGCAGCCCCTCTGCATGTCATCTAAGTCATGTGGAGCAGGTGACGTCTCTGGGTAGCTATTTTGGGGCTGGCATCTCCCAGGTGACGAGGGGCAGGTGAGGGCGGGAGGTCTGCTAGGCAGAAGAGGCCGGGGAGGGGCTGTGAGGAGCGGTCCAGGCGCCTGCAAGGTCCTTGTCATTCTCTCCAGCTCTGTAGACTTGGCTGCGGCAGAGCAGAGCTCGGAATGCTAATACCCTATGAGCTCACCTGCCTGCAGAGCTGGGCACGGGCTCCAGGGGGGCCAAGGGCTGCGCCTGGGCCTGAACAGAGGGGAGGGGAGGGGAGGGGAGGCGAGGGGGCTCTTCTCTGCAAGAGGAGTACGTTCAAGGGGAGCGATTCCAAGCTGGGGTCACATCCCCACTGCAAAAGCCCATGAGGACAGAAGAGCCTCAGGCTCGTAGGTGGCTGGGGGATAGGGGGACAGGGCTCGGCATCCCCACTCCTTGTCATCCCCGACCCCTCCCCCACCTTCGACCTCGTTCCCAATCTGTCACCAAGTCCCATCACCGTTCCCTTTAAAGTGTCTCATCCGCCTGCCCTGCACCACAGCCCCCCTCCTTGGCCCCTGTGCAGCTGCCTGATGACCCCTCTCAGCTCTCTGTCCCATCACTTCCTGCTCAGAACCCATCAAGGCTCCCAAAACCCTGGGCTTAAGCTCAAAGCCCCGTCCAGCTGGGAGAAGCCCTCACAGCCCTGATGTGGCCCAGCTCTCCCCTCACCCACTCCTCCCACCAGGGACTGTCCCAGCATTGTGGAGACATGAGAAGGGCTTGGTGGTGGTGGGCGCAAACACAGAGGCTGACTTTCACTCCACCCTGCAGTGAAGGAGCAGACCGCAGGGACAGTGGCTTCTGGGCTGGGGTGCTCAGGTCCCTGCCGCCCAGGCAGCCTCAAGCCCCTGGCGCCCCTTTCCAGGTCCCATGCAGACTGCATTCCCTATCCCTCAGCAGAACTTGCCCCATGTGGCCCCCCTTCAGGAGGCCTTCCCTGACTCGGGAGCAGGCGGTCATGTTCCTCTCACCATCTGCTCCCTCATTTCATCACAGCCAGCCTCCACTGGGGATGCCACTGCTCCCACAGGCCTGGTCCCCACATTTCAGGTTAAACCCTAGGTTCTGGGGATTAGGCATGTGAGCAAGGGCTAGGCCAGCCGCTGTGTTACCCCCATGCTGCCCCAGCCATGGCTCTGGGACTGCCGTGAGGCTGGGGCTTCTGGGGAGGCGCTCTTTCCTGCTGGACCTGAGCTGTGGGCCCACTGGTCCCCTTGCCAGAGCAAGGCCTGTCTGGGAGTGGGGCCAACCCAGAGGCAGCAAGCAGGGAGGGGATGAAAGCAAACTGGTCCTCACGACATCACTGAGCCCTGCGGCTCCAAAGCCTGCTCTGCCGACTGGTTACTTTTGCTTCAGTTGGCTTGGGGAATCTAACTGATAAATGTGCTGCCAAGTCTTGCTTCTCTCTCCTCTGGATCCCCAGATGCCCACACAGTGCATGCTACACAGCTCAGAATCAGCTCAGCCGGTGGCTCTCCCCTCTGAAATGATGCAGCCCCTGAGCACAGGGACCACACGGCCATGCATCATTGGTATCCCTCAGTCCCAAACGCTGGGCGCCTGCTGGGAGAGGGGCAGGGCCACCTGGAAGTCGGCTGTTTAGGGGAGCACCCTGCCAGCCCTGGGCCTCAACGAGCCCACCACCCCTCCATGTGACATGGCCTTCCTGCTCTCTGCTTCTCCCATCCAGGAGCAGAGGAACCTGGAGATGGCTACAGGAAGGGAAAGCACACTAAGAATCCAGTGCTCCCCTTACAGACAGGCAGGCACGCAGTCACGGTCCTGGTGAGGAAACACAAGCATCTCTGACGGGCTGTTTCATCATGAGATGTGGGGTGACCGGTCTCTGGCACTAGTGGCTTTTAAAGGCCTGTGTCCTCTTGCTTAGGTGACCCCTGGATATATTTAGCACCTAACACTTTCTATAACTACTGACAACAGGTAATGGAGGGCTAGCATAGGCGGCAAATGAGCAGAGATGATGTTACTAGATAACAAGAGGGAACATTTACTAGATGCTTACTATCTTCGGTTCCTTTATACATTTCAATTCATTTCATCTTAACAATGATCCTCTGAGGAAGGCACCATTATCACTGCCATTTTATGGATGGGAACATTGAGGCTTTATAGGGAGGTTAAGAGCAAGCAAATGGGGAAGCCAGACTGGAGCCAGGAAGTCTGCTCCAGAGTCAACCCCCTTAATAAGGCCCCACTCTCAGTTACATTCACATCCTGGAGAGGCCTAGGGCTGCTGCTGCTAAGTCGCTTCAGTCGTGTCCAACCCTGTGCGACCTCAGAGATGGCAGCCCACCAGGCTCCCCTGTCCCTGGGATTCTCCAGGCAAGAACACTGGAGTGGGTTGCCATTTCCTTCTCCAATACATGAAAGTGAAAAGTCAAAGTGAAGTCGCTCAGTCGTGTCCAACCCTCAGCGACCCCATGGACTGCAGCCTTCCAAGCTCCTCCCTCCATGGGATTTTCCAGGCAAGAGTACTGGAGTGGGGTGCCATCGCCTTCTCCAGGGCCTGGGGCAGCCATGTGCATTAGAGGGCAGCTCAGAGGCATTAGAGTCAAGTGGATCTAACATTGGGACTCTCCGTCTGGAGACAATGGCCCCATTTTCTGCCTCCACTGGGTAAGGCTTCTGGGAAGAGGTGGGGTTCCAGTTGGTGGAGGAGGAGACTGCACGCTGCAGTGGTGGGGGTCCCTGGTCTGGGATACAAGCAGGGGACAGTGGGGGAGACTTGGCCAGGAGAGGGACCTGAGTCAGGCGGTCAAATGCTCCAGCCGGGGAAGCACAGTGTGGGCATCCAGGGAGAAGCGCTAGCCCATCTTAGCTTGCTCATGACCAGAGAAACAGGACCTTACATAGGATAAAACTAGGGAACCTTTGCAGAAAACAGCAAACACCACGCACACACGTTCAACCAACACTGAATGAAAAATCACAAGAGCCTGAGAGCTGAGCTGGATCGGCGCTAGGGGTACAAACAGCCACCACTCCCCACCCGGGACCACTGAGGAACCAAGGCCACCTTGCCAGCCTCACGAAGCCCCTTGCTCCAGCCACGCTGGCTTCCACTCAGGCCCCTCTCCACTTTAGTTCATGCCCTTCCTCCTTTCTTGAAGGTTTTCCCCCCAGCCTACCCACTCACAGTATCTCCCCTCCCACCGGTCCGGCTTTTCCTCACAAATGTCTTCCCTGACCCTGCAAACCAAGTCAGGCCTCTTATCACAGAGATAGGGGTAATTCCAGAGCCTGGAGCTCCAACACCTGGGTGTGACTCCTAGTTCCACCGCTCAGGCAAGTCTCCTGACCCTTTTCCCAGAGTTTCCTCATCGACAAAGTGGAAATAACAGAAGCTCAGACAAAAAGTTGTTGAGGGACTTCTCTGGTGGTCCAGGGGCTAAGACTGCGCTCCCAGTGCAGAGGGTCTGAGTTTGATCCCTGGTCAGAGAACTAGATCCCACAAGCCGCAACTAAGACCCAGCACAGCCAAATAAATAAATACATGTTGAAAAAAAAAACTGTTGGGAGTGTTGAATGAGTGAGCACACTCAGGTCACCGGTGGCACACGGTTAATGCGGTGCAAGTATTAGGTGTTACGAGACAGCAGAGACTGGCTTTACCACAACTGCAACCAACCCCCGACTGATCGCTTCGAGTCTGTCTCTGCTGCTGGAGCGGACCCTCCAGCTGGGCAAGGATGCTGCCTTATTAAAGGGCCCAGAGCCTTGCACACAAGAAATGCTGGATAACCAACCATGGGCTGACTGGTGGAACAGGCGAAGGAACAGGGCACCCCAGCAAGGGAAGAGCAGTTGGGAGAGTCATACCACCGCCAGGGCCCGTGGATGCATGGGGAACCCCAGGGCTAAGCGGGATGGTAAACAGTGAGTGCTTACAAGAAAAAGTTCTAAGCAGGGCACCCAGCTTGGCCCCCTGGGCACAGGGAAGCCAGCTGGGTCCCCCTCAGGACCGAGAGTCACCACAGAGGTGCTCCGAGAGGATGCCTTTGGGACTGGAGAGACGACTGCCCGGGCCAGGGAGCAGCACCCACCTGCTGAAGATGTCTCCAGAAACCTTCTGTAGGTACTGCAGGGCATCCGCCACCTGCTGGATGGCCTCCTCTCGCCGCAGGTCTGGCTGAATGAGGGGCACTGCATAGGTCTGACCGGCCAAGGAATGCTGGGTCCCCGTGGGGGTCATGGTGCCTGGGGGACAGAAGGGAGCATCAGGACCCCCCTATACTTGCTCACACCCACCCAACACAGGGCCAGGTGCAGGAGAAGAGCATGCACGCAGCCCCCCATCCCAATGGTCTGCATGGCTTCAGCCTGCGTGGCAGTCGGGGGGCTCCCAGGAGCTGCTGTTCTGTCAATGCTGGTTGAGTGAACAAGGGAAACTGTAAGGACCAGAGATGGACACAAGGCATTCAGAGGGCACTGACTGGCTGCCACAAGGTGGGTGCATGGTACCCGGCTAGGTGCCCCTGCCCTACCTCATCTCACCTCAACCTCCCAAGCCTGGATGAACAATAAAGAGACCGTGGCTGCAGAGTGAAAAAGAGGGATGGACTGCAGGGCAGGGGGGAATTGCCTGTGTCTACTGCCGGGTACTAGCAAATGGCACCGGTTCTGCAAGAGCACAGAAAATATGGACTCTGGGTTCTTCCTCTTCTGGTCCCTGGGACCAGCTCCCGAGAAAGGACAGGCAATGGCGGGAGGCAGGGATGTCCGGCTTCTGCTCTCCCAGATTAGAGCTGCGCGTGGAGTGGGGGGAGGCAAGAGGAAGGACACATGGGAGGTGGACGGGAAGGAAAAACCCTCCTTCGAACTGCAAGAGGAGGGCAGAGTCAGTCTATTTATACTGGCTTTAATTAACTCCACTCCCTGGTGCCACCAAAGCAGCAATCACCGCAGACAGCACTGATGTGATTGGCAAGAGAGGCATAGGGCAGAATATTAAGGCACCAAGCCCCTATAAATAGGCCTAATCACGGCCCCTCGGTAGAAGACCGTGAAGAAGACATTAATCAGCCTGGCACCATGGCCCAGACCTGCTCTCCTAGGTTGCAACAGAAGTGTGGGTGGGGCTGGGTAAGTCAGTCCAGGGTGGGTTTAGGAGGCTTTGTTTGAGCTTCAAGTCCTATGTGACCTGGGGTAAGTTGCTTGCCTTCTCTGAATCTCTGATTCTTTCCACTTCTCATCCCACAGACTGAGAATGGCACTGCCCTCTGAAAAGTGGTTATGCTCAATGCTTCACACCAACATCCTCACCATGCTGGAGCTTACTCCTTCTCGCCCTTTGCTGGCTTCCCCAACTCTACCTTCCACCCAGCTTGTTCTCTCCTACCCTTCTGAGGCCAGCACTTTTCCTGGTCTGAGATGACCAGTCTGCTCTCCAAGCCTTTCTCCAGCGGTGAACACCGCAGCTTCCTACACCTGAGCCTGCCTAGCACCCTCGTCAGGATTCTCGGAGTAACTCATCACCTCCCCACCTCTCCTCCCACCATCAAGTGACCAAAGTGGAGCCAACTGATCCCAAACCACCCCCACTCCTGCCCCTCTTTGCATTTGCAGTGATGCAGCTCTGCTGGGCATCCCAGCTTAGTTCAGTATCTCAGTTTTCCCACCTGTAAGACAGAGAGGGAGGAAAAGGCAGAAAGAAGGTACTTTCTGTGCTCATCTTGAGATGCCCTTCTCATGGTCAGTCACCCACCTAATGTGTGTCTGTCCACGCACCAGGGGGGGCAACAGGCACAAAGCCCCCTGGCAAGGAAATAGCAAGTCTGTCAAAGAACTCAGAGCCTCAGTACAGGTGTCCAGAGCTTTTACTCATTCTGTCTAACAAGGGCTGATCAACTATCAGGCACTGGTCCTGACCACAACTGAGAAGAATAAGACGCTATGCTAGCTGTGAAGACAGCGTGGAAAAGAATTAAACAGTCGGTGTTAATGCTCTAATCCAGGTGTGAACCCAGTGCTAGGGGACAATGAGGAAGGAGCAAGTGGGGTCAGGGAGTCTGGAAAAGCTCTTGGCAGAAGCTGTGTCTCCCTACCAGGCCTGGGAAAGAGGGCAGGGAGAGCACCCCACGGAGAAGGGGCAGCTGAACAAAGGTGTGTAGGGAAGGGCAAGTGGTTTGGGCAGGGAAGATAAAACCATCCTTGGAGGAGGAGCAGAAAAAGACAGTGGCCAGACTGAAAAACACTGATGGCAAGGAGTACGACTTGAGCCTCAGACCTGCCATCCGGTATAGGGGCCACAAGCTACAGGGCTCCTGAGCACCTGAAATAAACGATGCTCGTCTGAATGTAGATGGAGTCGAAGTGTAAAATACACACCGAATTTCATACTTCCTACCAAAACGAAGAAAATATCTCATTAAAAATTTAAATACTGATGACATCGTTGAAAAGACCATACTTTAAACACAGTGGGCTAAGTAAAGTGTATTACTAAGTTAATTTCGCTCTTCCCTTTTAAAGTCACACATGTAACTCGTAGTTTCTTGCACAGTATTTTTTTCCTTGACGGCGGAAGCTACCTTTGACTCTACGGCTTAGAGAATCTTGGTAAACACTGTGGATTCTCAAAGGAGAGTGAACATACAGCAAATCGACTCTCACAAATTCTGCTTTTACAATAAATTTGCAAGTGTTGGCATACCGACACCCACACCGGCTGGGGGCAGGAACCCAGGCAGGGTTATAGCGGTGTGGGGTCAACCAGGGGCCGGGAGCCGGGCCCTCCTCGCAAACCGGTCGGGGTTCCCCGGGGCCCCAGGTTGCGGAGGGGGAAGCGGCGAGGGCGCGTACGGAGGCCCAGTCCGAACCCAGCGGACTGACGCACGGCCAGTAGGCGTCCGAGGCGGAAGTCACCCGGCCCGGGCCTCCCGGCCGGAGTCCCCTGAAGCCGCTCCCGCCTCCGTCCGTCCCCTCGGCGACCCGCCCCCAACACCCCGTCTCCGTCCCGCCATCCCAGCCAGGCCTGCGCCCTCACCTGCGTTACGCCCGCCGCTTCCGCGACGCGAAGCGCCGGGCCCCCACAGCCGCCCGCTCCGCCTCCTGGGTGATCCCGGCCCGGAGCTCCAGCCCCGCCTCCAGCCGTCAGTTCCGCCGGCTACGCGCCGCGGGTCTGGGCCCCCAGCAGCCGCCCGTCCCCTCAGCACCTCCTTGCCCGGCGGCCAGACGCGACCCCCACGCAGCCCCGCCCCCGTGCCCTCTGCCCCCTCTCCCCGCGCAGCCGCTCCCTTCGCCGCGCGGCCCCGCCCTCCTCGGCCCCGCCCCCGCGCGGCCCCCGCCCCCCGCTCCCGCTCCACCCACTTCTCTGTGATGCACTTGATTGTGTCTTTCTCTGCCCGTGTTTTCAGGGCTTGGCCTCTGCGGGCGGAGCTCCCCAGAGTCCGCCCAGTGCCCGCCCTCCCTTAGATAGTAAATGCCAGACACAGAAGGACCACGCTGTGCGAAGTGTCCCATAGCCGCCAGATCCAAACAGAACCAGAGCTGTGGTTGCGGTGGAAGCGTTATGGTTTAATGGGTTCAGAGCTCCTGACCGTCTGTCCTGGACTACACTTTAGTCAGGCTCCTCTGAATCCTCTTCCCAACTAGGCCTCCACTTGCGTAGCCCAGTTTTAGCAAGAATCCTGTCACTCGATTTAGCCAGAAACCTCCGCCCTCTTATCTGGCCAAATTCCTTCCTCCCTTACCCGCCACCTGCCCCCCATCCCTGTCCCCAGGTGATGTCCCACCCCTCACCTGCCCGCCTGCGGCGAGAATCCTAGCCTAGAATTACCTAGAATTCTCTCTTAAGTAAATTTCCATCCACCTCCATCCCCTACCCTACTGTTTGTCCAGAAGTCCCCACTTGCCTGCTGTTTTGGGTCTCTAATGACCTCTCTTTTCCCCTGTTGCCAAGTCCCGAAAAATCTGCTTTTACCACTTCAGTGACTGTGCGGCTCTGGTTTCCTTTCACATGTTGGTTTGGGACGATGACAGAGTTCTGGATATTGCTGATGGTTGCACGACGAGGTGAATGTATGTAATGCCACTGCACTGTACACTGAGAAATGGTTAAAATGGTAGATTTTATGATATGTCTTTGTTTCAACAAGAAAAAAGGCCTAGATGGTTGTTTAAAATACTTAAAAAGTTAAATACATAAAAGCAGCATCAGTGCAAAGATCCTGTAATAGTCCCTCCTGTGGTCCGTTGGCTTGCCTCAGAATTCTTGTCCCCTCTCTTTTAGGGTTGCCAGATGAAAACAGAAGATGCCAAGGTCATTTGAATTTCAGATAAAAAAAAAAGTTTTTTATTTTTATTTTTAATATAAGTATGTCCCAAACTGAGCATGGGGCACACTTACATTAAAAAAATCATTTATTGTTTATTTGAAATTCAGGATTATTAAGTGTTTTGTATTTTTTTTGCTAAATCTGGCACAAATTTCTCTCTACTCTCTTCCGATTACTCTCAGAATTTTGTCCTCCTTCCCTACCCCTCTCTGCATCCTTCCCTGGGAGAGTTAGGATGAAATGTCTTTTTTGATGAATAGACCCCAGTCTTTGCAGGCTGCAGCATACTATTCCCACCAATGATGGGAAAGAGATGGGTTTGCACTTGTATTATAGACCAAATGTGCACCCCTTCCAATACATTAACACCTAACCCCCAAGGTGACAGCATTTGGGCTGGGGCCTTTAGGAGGTAATTAAGGGCAGATAATGTCACGAGCGTGGGGCTCTCATGAGGGGAGACAGCCCTGATGACAAGAGATACTCTGTCTTTCTGCAACAGTAAGGACACAGACAAAAGGGAAAAGGGCTCTCTCCAGGAATCAAATTAGCCGGTACCTTGATCTTGGACTTTGGAGCCTCCAGAACTGTGAAAAATAAATTTAAGCTGTTTAAGCCACTCTATGGTATTTTGTTTTTGACTAACACAACCTGCAAGCTTGTTTCCCCCTCACTCCACCTGAGCTGAGCTGATTGGCTTAAGGTATCCAGAACACATCAAAGAGGGACTGATGGGGTCTCGGCTGCTGCATTTGTAAACTAGGGTTAAGGGTTGAGCACGGGAGAGAAAGGATGTCTAAGTGCTCTGTGATCTGTGAAGTGTGTTCAGACACTAAGGGCTCGGGATGTCTGTCTGTACATAGACATGTGCCCACGTGCTCCACACATCAAACCCAGCTGTCTTCTCAAAAAAGTGCTGCAAGACAGCACACCCACCCGGAGCAGCCAGCTCACCCTCCAGACTGCTTACCCTCACTTCATCCAAGTCCTCTACCTCGTCTACCACCCACTGGCTACCCCACACTTCACTTCAAAGTTTTCCTAGGAGCTGGATTGCAAAGACATTTAACCTTGGCCACTTGAGCTGTAGTGATAATGCTGAGGATAAAGAAAAGCTGAGTGTCGTCTTAATATGTGGACACTGGGGCCCCACCTGCCGCTGGTAACCCATCATGTAATTCTATTCACACAAAATATCCAGAAAAGTCGATGCAGGTTGGTTGTTTCCAAGAATGAGGGGAAGGGGTAATGTGAAACGGCTTCTTAATGGGTACGTGTGTGCTCAGTCGTGTCCGACTCTTTGCGACCCTATGTACTATAACCCGCCAGGCTCCTCTGTGCATGGGATTCTCCAGGCAAGAATACTGGAGTGGGCTGCCATGCCCTCGCCCAGGTGAGCTTCCCCACCCAGGGATCGAACCCGAGTCTCTTGTGTTGGCAGGTAGGTTCTTTACCACTGAGCCACCTGGGATGCCCTGCCTAATGGGTACAAGTTTTTAATTGGGGGTGATGAAAGGTTTCAGAGCTACACAGAAGGAGGGGTTTCACAGCATTGTGTGTGCACTAAATGCCACTGAATTGTTTGCTTTAATTTTTTTACATTTATTGAATCATTATTACAAGCACATCTACAAGACATTTTGTTTGATGGTTTGGGGAGTGAAAAATAATTTAATGGCCTGATTGGGAAATGAGAGACACAGATGAAAAACAACACAAGGCCATATCTTACAAATTTAGTTGATAAAGAGTAAAGCAAGGCTGTATTATTGACTGCATGATGATTAAAATTTTTTGTGCTTTTTTTTTTAATATATTTTTTATTGGGCTATAGTTGATTTACAATGCTGTGTTAGGAGCTGTTCACTTTAAAAGGGTCAGTTTGTATGGCTATCACCTCACTCTAAAAAACGAAACTGATAGACAAGGCTGGGGCATGAGAAATGCTGTCTAAGCACTAGGGGAAGAAAGGAAGCAAAAAGGTAAAATATAGATGTGAGCCCAATCTACTTCTTTTTAACAAAAATTCCCTAGGAATCTCCATCCAGCAACTTTCTCTAACATCTTATTGACCAGGTCTAGACCACATGACTTTGGCCAGCTGCAAAGGAGACTTGGGATATGAGTCTTTGTAACTGGGGTTATTACTTATCTGAACAAAAAAGGATTCTATCCCTGGTGGCTCAGTGATAAAGAACTCGCCTGCCAATGCAGGGCACGTGGGTTTAATCCCTGAGTTGGGAATATCTCCTGGAGAAAGAAATGGCTATCCACTCCAGTGTTCTTGCTTGGGAAACCCCATGGACAGAGGAGCCTGGCAGGCTATCGTCCATGGCGTTGCAAAGAGTCAGACACAACTTAGTGACTAGACAACAGTTAGGAAAGAGTGGACAGAAAGAGGGTATTCAACTGTGCAGTGTCTGCTAGAGACACCTAACCTTTGCTCATGTTTGATCAGAGAGGGGTTTCTGGAGGATGTGATGCTAGACATGAAGCTTAAAGGATGAGCAGGCGTGATCCCAGGGAAGGAGGGCGGGGTTATAGGCTTTCCAGAACCGCAAGACAGCAGGAGTCTATTCATCAAGGTAAGGCTGGTTGCTGCAGCAACTGGAAACAATCCCATCACTGTTCATCAACGGGACATCCAAATCCGTGGAGGGCTTTCCTTCAGGCTTTAATTCAGTGGCCTGAGTTCTTTCCATCTATGGGTCTGCCGCCCTCAACAAGGGGCTTCTGGGGTTGGGAAGGGAAAGAACATGAAGAGCACATGCAGGGTTTGATGGAGCAGGTCTGATAGCAGCACAGATCACTCCTGTTTATCTTCCAATGGAAGGACTCTGCTCAAGTGGCCACATCTAAGTGCAAGGGAGGCTGAGAAACAGAGTCTATCTATTGATGAGCCAGTTTCTGCTACAGTGATCAGGAGGTGAGACAGTGTGCAGAGTGGGGTGTGACCCTAGACCATCAGCAATTTGGTGCTGGTGAAGTTCAAGGTGAAGGGGCTGGAGATAAGATTAGACAAGAAGTAGGAACCAGACCACAAGCAGTTCAGTTCAGTTCAGTCTCTCAGTCATGTCTGACTTTTTGCGACCCCATGAATCACAGCATGCCAAGTCTCCCTGTCCATCACCAACTCCTGGAGTTCACCCAAACTCATGTGCATTGAGTCGGTGATGCCATCCAGCCATCTCATCCTCTGTCATCCCCTTCGCCTCCTGCCCCCAATCCCTCCTAGCATCAGGGTCTTTTCCAATGAGTCAACTCTTCACATGAGGTGGCCAAAGTACTGGAGTTTCAGCTTTAGCATCAGTCCTTCCAATGAACACCCAGGACTGATCTCCTTTAGAATGGACTGGTTGGATCTCCTTGCAGTCCAAGGGACTCTCAAGACTCTTCTCCAACACCACAGTTCAAAAGCATCAATTCTTCAGCGCTCAGCTTTCTTCACAGTCCAACTCTCACATCCATACACGACCACAGGAAAAACCATAGCCTTGACTAGACGGACCTTTGTTGGCAAACTAATGTCTCTGCTTTTGAATATGCTATCTAGCTTGGTCATAACTTTCCTTCCAAGGAGTAGCATCTTTTAATTTCATGGCTGCAATCACCAACTGCAGACATTTTGGAGCCCCAAAAAATAAAGTCGGACACTGTTTCCACTGTTTCCCCATCTATTTCCCATGAAGTGATGGGCCCAGATGCCATGATCTTCATTTTCTGAACGTTGAGCTTTAAGCCAACTTTTTCACTCTCCTCTTTCACCTTCATCAAGAGGCTTTTTAGTTCCTCTTCACTTTCTGCCATAAGGGTGGTGTCATCTGCATATCTGAGGTTGTTGATATTTCTCCCGGCAATCTTGATTCCAGCTTGTGTTTCTTCCAGTCCAGCGTTTCTCATGATGTACTCTGCATATAAGTTAAATAAGCAGGGTGACAATATATAGCCTTGTTGTACTCCTTTTCCTATTTGGAACCAGTCTGTTGTTCCATGTCCAGTTCTAACTGTTGCTTCCTGACCTGCATATAGGTTTCTTAAGAGGCAGGTCAGGTGGTCTGGTATTCCCATCTCTTTCAGAATTTTCCACAGTTTATTGTGATTCACACAGTCAAAGGCTTTGGCATAGTCAATAAAGCAGAAATTGATGTTTTTCTGGAACTCTCTTGCTTTTTTGATGATCCAGCAGATGTTGGCAATTTGATCTCTGGTTCCTCTGCCTTTTCTAAAACCAGCTTTTTTCTGTCAGCTCTTTCTGACAGAATGTGGTCCACTGGAGAAGGGAATGGCAAACCACTTCAGTATTCTTGCCTTGAGAACCCCATGAACAGTATGAAAAGGCAAAATGACAGGATACTGGAAGAGGAACTCCCCAGGTCAGTAGGTGCCCAATATGCTACTGGAGATCAATGGAGAAATAACTCCAGAAAGAATGAAAGGATGGAGCCAAAGCAAAAACAATACCCAGTTGTGGATGTGACTGGTGATAGAAGCAAGGTCCAATGCTGTAAAGGGCAATATTGCATAGGAACCTGGAATGTCAGGTCCATGAATCAAGGCAAATTGGAAGTGGTCAAACAGGAGATGGCAAGAGTGAACATTGACATTCTAGGAATCAGCTAAGTAAAATGGACTGGAATGGGTGAATTTAACTCAGATGACCATTATATCTACTACTGTGGGCAGGAATCCCTTAGAAGAAATGGAGTAGCAATCATGGTCAACAAAAGAGTCCAAAATACAGTACTTGGATGCAATCTCAAAAACGACAGAATGATCTCTGTTCGTTTCCAAGGCAAACCATTCAATATCACTGTGATCCAAGCCTATGCCCCAACCAGTAACACTGAAGAAGCTGAAGTTGAACAGTTCTATGAAGACCTACAAGACCTTTTAGAACTAACACCCCCAAAAGATGTCCTTTTCATTATAGGGGACTGGAATGCAAAAGTTTGAAGTCAAGAAACACCTGGAGTAACAAGCAAATTTGGCCTTGGAATACGGAATGAAGCAGGGCAAAGGCTAATAGAGTTTTGTCAAGAGAACGCACTGGTCATAGCAAACACCCTCTTCCAACAACACAAGAGAAGACTCTACACGTGGACATCACCAGATGGTCAACACCGAAATCAGACTGATTATATTCTTTGCAGCCAAAGATGGAGAAGCTCTATACAGTCAGCAAAAACAAGACAGGGAGCTGACTGTGGCTCAGATAATGAACTCCTTATTACCAAATTCAGACTTAAATTGAAAAAAGTAGGGACTAGACCATTCAGGTATGACCTAAATCAAATCCCTATGATTATACAGTGGAAGTGACAAATAGATTTAAGGGGCTAGATCTGATAGATAGAGTGCCTGATGAACTATGGGCGGAGGTTCGTGACATTGTACAGGAGACAGAGATCAAGACCATCCCTATGGAAAAGAAATGCAAAAAAGCAAAATGGCTGTCTGAGGAGGCCTTACAAATAGCTGTGAAAAGAAGAGAAGTGAAAAGCAAAGGAGAAAAGGAAAGATATAAGTATCTGAATGCAGAGTTCCAAAGAATAGCAAGGAGAGATAAGAAAGCCTTCCTGAGTGATCAGTGCAAAGAAATAGAGGAAAACAACAGAATGGGAAAGACTAGAGATCTCTTCAAGAAAATTAGAGATACCAAGGGAACACTTCATGCAAAGATGGGCTTGATAAAGGACAGAAATGGTATGGACCTAACAGAAGCAGAAGATATTAAGAAGAGGTGGCAAGAATACACAGAAGAACTGTACAAAAAAGATCTTCATGACCCAGATAATCACGATGGTGTGATCACTCACCTAGAGCCACACATCCTGGAATGTGAAGTCAAGTGGGCCTTAGAAAGCATCACTACGAACAAAGCTAGTGGAGGTGATGGAATTCCAGTTGAGCTATTCCAAATCCTGAAAGATGATGCTGTGAAAGTGCTGCACTCAATATGCGAACAAACTTGGAAAACTCAGCAGTGGCCACAGGACTTGAAAAGGTCAGTTTTCATTCCAATCCCAAAGAAAGGCAATGCCAAAGAATGTTCAAACTACCGCACAATTGCACTCATCTCACACGTTAGTAAAGTAATGCTCAAAATTCTCCAAGCCAGGCTTCAGCAACACGTGAACCAGACCACAATACTGGGTACCATTTTCTGAGCTCCTGCTCTGTGCTGGGCAATGCACTTGGTACTTTACATCTATAACCTCAGTTGATAAGGGGCCTGACCTGAGGAGAAGAGGTGGGTGGTCTTCTCTGTTTATTTGTTTTGTATGACAGTTCTATTGCTATTTCAGTCACTTGGTTGTGTCTGACTCTTTGCGACCCCATGGACTGCAGCACGCCAGGCTTCCTTCACCATCTCGCTTGCTCAAACTCATGTCCATTGAGTCGTGATGCCATCCAGCCATCTCATCGTCTGTCGTCCCCTACTTCTCCTGCCTTCAGTCTTTCCCAGCATCAGGGTCTTTTCCAATGAGTCAGTTCTTCACATTAGGTAGTCAAAGTATTGGAGCTTCAGCCTCAGCATCAGTCTTTCCAATGAATATTCAGAGTTGATTTCCTTTAGGATTGACTGGTCTGATCTCCTTGCTGTCCAAGGGATTCTCAAGAGTCTTCACCAGCACCACAGTTCGATGGCATCAGCGTTCAACCGTTTTTGTTGTTCAGCTCTGACATCCAAGCATGACTACTGGGAAAACCATAGCTTTGACTAGATGGACCTTTGTAGGCAAAGTAATGTCTGATTTTAATATGCCATCTAGGTTTGTCATAGCTTTTATTTCAAGGAGCAAAGTGTTTTAATTTCATGGCTGCAGTCACCGTCCACAGTGATTTTGGAGCCCAAGAAAATAAAGTCTGTCACTGTTTCCATTGTTTCCCCATCTATTTGCCATGAAGTGATGGGACCATATGACAGTCCTACTTCCTAACAAGTGTGTAGCATTTTCTTGGGTGCAAAGCACGTGTTGGTACACAATAGTTAACACTTATAAGAATTTGGTAAGGAAGATATTCCCGTCATTCCTATGTACACTTGGAGGAAAATGAGGCTTTGAGAGGCTTAAAAACTTGTCCAAGTTCAGCCAGGGCCACCTGTTAGTAGACACTCTCACCAACTCCTGTATCAGCCCCTGAAGAGGGCCACATGTGCCTCAGTGGGCAGTTAGGACTTGAGCCAGAACTCCAGTGGCTGGTGGGTTCAGAAGAAGCCATCTCTTTCTGATGCCAAAATTGGGCTCCCTCAGATTTGCTCAGACTTATCTGTCATCAGTGGCATCTGGGGGGTGGGACGGACTCCATGAAACCATGAACTTGTTCTTCTTGGGCAGCACCAGGTTCTCCCAGCTGAGGAAACTCTCCTTTTTCAGAGGGAGCAGACAGGGGACTTCCAGGCCTCCCTCTGACCCCCAAATGACCCACATTGGGACCTCATAGCTCTCCTGACACCCCCAATCCCAGCCTCCCCTGCAGCTTTGGAGGACCAGAGCTGGGAACACAGTGGGACAGGCACCAGCCAGCCACAGGTGGCGCCAACTTCCCCCATCACGCACAGTAAGACAGCACTTTCAGAAGACCACAAATGTATTTTCATTAAGAATCAGAAGAAAAAAATGAACTTCAGATTGAAGAAGATATTTGAGTATTAACATTTTCATCTGTGTACCAACATAGTCAGAGAATATGATATTTAATATTTTTTTATGGAGTAAGATTCCCACAAATGTAAAAGAACCAACCTAGTCCATTAGAGTTGTGATGAGGCTGGTGTGTGAAAGTGAGGAGGAGAGGATGTGGATGTGTGTGTGTGTGTAGAGAGGGGTGAGAGTGTGTGTGGAGAGGGGTGTGTATGTATGTGCAGAGAGGGTGTATATGTGTGTGCGTGTTTGGAGAGGGGTGTGTGTGTGTGTGTGTGTGTGTGTGCGTGTGTATGTGTTTCAGGGCAAAGACTGAGGACCTAAGACCTCAGGCTCTGACTCTCCAGCCTGTAGCCCGGCAAGCTGCCTATGTCCTTCTGCTCAACTCCACACTCCAGGACGTGCCCTTAGCCCAGAGCCCAGAGCCTGGTGCCCAGCGCCCTGAGTAGATCTGCAAGTCAGGAGCTGCACCCCCATTCCTGGCCCAGCGTCCACAGCCCTGAAATCCCACCCTGTGGTAGCTGGGCACCAGGCAGCAGGACTAATCCTTGAAATAGCTCAGGGCGGATTATCCCAGCTTCTCAGCAGGAGCGTGGCCCAGCTCAGCCCCAGGGAAGGGGAGGCTGGGGAAGGGTGGCTGCCCACAGTGGGAAGACCCAGGAAGGTGAATGAATGCCCAGCAGAGAGCCTTTCCTGATGGACCAGCAAAAAAGGGGCTCCTAAGGGGTGGGGCTAAATATCAGAGGTGGGATTATGCAAATCAGGCCAATTCCAGCCAGAGATCTGAAGCTTAGAAAAACCTAGCCTAGGGGAAAGAATTTAATTTATAAAAATTTAAAAGCATGAAATGTCAAATAATCCCTTAAGGTGCTTATTTAACAACCAAATAATTCTGACACAATGAATCAAATGTAAAATGTTCCTCCCTCCAAGCTCCCCCCACCCCACCCCCTACACGATCTCTTCTCTCCCCAGTGGTCTCCCACCCATGCTGTCCATGCTCCTTCCCATCTCACTAACCCAGCAAATTCTGAAATCCCACCTCCCCTGGGGGTGACTGGAGGACAAGACCCAGTTTCCTGGGGCCCAAGTCAGTGGGGGTAACTGGAGAGAGCCCAGACAGCAGAGGCTTACTCCCTGGTGGCCGCTGGTCACAAGTGGGTGTGGAGCATTAGAAATGCGGCCTGTGTGTGCAGCTGAGGAACTGACTGAACTCTTAATGTGCTTAATTTTCAGTAAAAATCAATTTAAAAGTCGGTTGCAGATGAACCAGTTGGTTGGGGATGGACTGAGAGACTGTCACACAGAGTGAACTCAGAAAGAGAAAAACAAATATCGTATATTAACACATATATGTGAAATCTAGGGGAAATGGTATAGATGATCTCATTTGCAAAGCAGAAATAGAGACAGACATAGAAAACAAATGTATGGAATGTATGGATGCCAAGCGGGAATGGGTGGGGTGTGTGTGTGTGTGAGGGATGAATTGGGAGGTTGGGATTGATATATATATATATATATATATATATATATATATACACACTGTTAATATATTATGTATAAAACAGGTAACTAATGAGAACCTACTGTATAACTTGGTGCTCTATGGTGACCTAAATGGGAAGGAAATACAAAAAAGAGGGGCTATAGGTACATGGAACAACAGACTGGTTCCAAATAGGAAAAGGAGTACGTCAAGGCTATATATTGTCACCCTGTTTATTTAACTTATATGCAGAGTACATCGTGAAAAACGCTGGACTGGAAGAAACACAAGCTGGAATCAAGATTGCCGGGAGAAATATCAGTAACCTCAGATATGCAGATGACACCACCCTTATGGCAGAAAGTGAAGAGGAACTAAAAAGCCTCTTGATGAAAGTGAAAGAGGAGAGTGAAAAAGTTGGCTTAAAGCTCAACGTTCAGAAAATGAAGATCATGGCATCCGGTCCCATCACTTCATGGGAAATAGATGGGGAAACAGTGGAAACAGTGTCAGACTTTAATTTTCTGGGCTCCAAAATCACTGCAGATGGTGACTGCAGCCATGAAATTAAAAGACACTTACTCCTTGGAAGGAAAGTTATGACCAAGCTAGATAGCATATTCAAAAGCAGAGACATTAGTTTGCCAACAAAGGTCCGTCTAGTCAAGGCTATGGTTTTTCCTGTGGTCGTGTATGGATGTGAGAGTTGGACTGTGAAGAAAGCTGAGCGCTGAAGAATTGATGCTTTTGAACTGTGGTGTTGGAGAAGACTCTGGAGAGTCCCTTGCACTGCAAGGAGATCCAACCAGTCCATTCTGAAGGAGATCAGCCCTGGGATTTCTTTGGAAGGAATGATGCTGAAGCTGAAACTCCAGTACTTTGGCCACCTCATGCGAAGAGCTGACACATTGGAAAAGACCCTGATGCTGGGAGGGATTGGGGGCAAGAGGAGAAGGGGACGACAGAGGATGAGATGGCTGGATGGCATCACTGACTCGATGGACGTGAGTGTGAGTGAACTCCGGGAGTTGGTGATGGACGGGGAGGCCTGGAGTGCTGCGATTCATGGGGTCGCAAAGAGTCAGACACGACTGAGCGACTGATCTGATGTGATCTGATGGTGTATGTGTGGCTGATTCACTTTGCTGCACAGCAGAAACTGACACAGAGTTTCTGTGTAGAGTACAGTAGAGCAACTGTACTCCAATTAAAAAAGAAAAACGAAAAAAAAAGTTGATACTCCCTCCTTTCAGTTATTAGAAAAAAATATGGCCGAGACAACTTGAATTTTCAATGTAAATGCTGTGAAATTAAATACAGGCCATGCATTTCCGATTAAAATTTAGCATCCACACTGAAACGTGCTGTACGTGTAAAATGCACACTAAACCTCTAGGACTTAGTAGGAAAAAAATAAAAATTTCAAGGACCTCATTAATAATTTTGTATATGATTACAAGTTGAAATGATAATACTTTGGATACATTGAGTTAAATAAATATATTATTGAAATTAATTTCACTTTTAGTTTACTTAAACTTTTTTTTTTAAATATTTTTTGTTGTTGGAGTATAGAACCCAGCCCTGGCCACCACCCTTTTGTTTTTAATTGAGCTATAATCCACATACCATAAAGATTTCCTTTTTAAAGTATACAATTCAATGATTTTTAGTATAGTCATAAAGTCAGCAACCATCCTCAACAATCTCAAAATATTTTCATCACACCAAAAAGACATCCCATACCCACCAGTAGTCATCCTCATCCTTCCCTCCTAGCCCCTGGAAACCAGGAACATGCTTTCTTTCTGTCTCTGGACATCTCATTGCAGTTCCTTCCTGCCTGGATACCTGCCCTTCACCAGCTGCGAGATGATAAACATGGGGACTTCCCTGGTGGTCTGGGGGCTAAGACTCAGAGCTCCCAATGCAGGAGGCCCCAGATTTGATCCCTGGTCAGGGAACTAGATCCTGCCTGCCGCAGCTAAGTCTCAGCGCAGCTAAATAAATAAGTATTTTTTAAAAAAGATAATGTGTGCGCTGTTTTAAGCTTTTTAGTTTATGGTTAAATTATTACATGCAACAGATAACTAATACAGATTTCAGTAATGAAAATGGGGCACTGCTTTAACAAATCCATAAAAATGTGGAGTGCAGAGGGCAGAGGCTGGAAGAGTCCTGAGGAGCCTGACAGACAGCACCTTGGATCCTCGAAGAGCCTGTCGGAACTGCAGGCTTCCAGCCCTTGCCAGACAGGCCTCAAGGGAAGTGAGGGTTTTACTATGAGCAGATGGAAGAAGGAGACCCTTGGGGAACAGCAGCAAAGAGCTAAGAAAAGCTGTCTCCTTGCAGGGACTTGGAAAACGGAAAGGGTAAGTGATACACTGGTTAACAGAGTGGAGGGGAACGAGGGCTGCAGGTTGCTTCCTGTTTTTTCCTACTAAAATGTGAGAGGAGAGAGATTAATGGAAGAGAAGCTGTTTTTTTTTTTAATTTATTTTTTTATATTTTTTGGCCATGCCACATGGCTTACGGGATCTTAGTTTCCCAACTAGGAATTGAACCCAAGCCTTCGGTAGTAAGAGCATGAAGCCTTAACCACTGGACCACCAGGAGATTCCCAAGCAGAAGCTGGTTTAAAAAGCCATGGAAAGAGAAGTCGGACTTGAGGATTTTGAGAATTTTCAGCCTCCCCACATGGCACAAGATGCGAACGTGAAGAAACGACCTCCAGGAAGATGGAATAGAGCAGAGCTGTCTAGAGGAAAAGCAGAAAGTGTACAATTTTTCCTTAAAACCTCACAAAGGACTTCCTTGGTGGCACAGTGGATAAGAATCCACCTGCCAATGTGGGGGACACCAGTTCGATCCCCGGTCCAGGAAGATTCCACAGGCTGAGGAGCAACTAAGCCCATGTGCCTCAACTACTGAGCCAGCACTCTAGGGGCCATGTGCCCCAACTACTGAAGCCAGCACGCCCTAGAGCTGGGGCTCCACAAGAGAAGCCACCGCAATGAGAAGCCCACGCCCTGCAAGGAAGAGTAGCTCCTGCCTCATTGCAACCAGAGAAAGCCAGCGCAGCAACAAAGACCCACCACAGTCAAAAAGAAATACATAAAATAATTAAGAAAAAAAAACCCTCATGGAGCTCAAAGCATCTCAGCAGCTTGAATCACGCAAAGGGCTGCTTTGAGAGACTGGGGGTGTGCCTCCCAGAACCAGAACCCCTTAGTCCAAACACAGGGCTTTGAGGCAGCCAGAGGGGGTCAGCCCTTGGTGACCTCAGCTGGGGCTGAAGGGAGGGAGGGCTCATCTCACAAAGATCTGGGGTATGGCTTTCGACAGGCAGGGTGAACCCTGTTGAAATCCAGGGAAGACACACGCAGTATGTTTTTTTTAAGTCTTTGTTGAATTTGTTAACAATATTGTTTCTCTTTTATAATTTCTTTTATTGATCAGGAGGCATGTGGGACCTTGGCTCCCAGACAAGGGATTGAACTCACATCTCCTGCATTAGAAGGCGAAGTCCCAACCCCTGGACCACTAGGGAAGTCCCAGACATACGCCGTCTTGACAAAAGCTTATTCAGCAAAAGCACTTCCTGACTGGACCGTCAGGGCAATGAGAATGCAAAATGGAAGGAGGCTGTAAGATCTCCCAAATTCTACTGGCAGGAAAAAGCTGAAAGAACTACTCAGTTGCCTTTCAGTGGAAAGATGAGCCCAAGGGCAGAACGTCGAGCCAACAGACGAAGAGTCAAGGAGTCGTTCTCAGGTCTTGAAATGTAGGCAGGGAACATGCAACGTGGGCCCAGCGGATTCCAGAGTCACCGTGAACCAGCAATTCCTTTGTGCTTCCTGTTGCCCCTTTTGAGCTGTTGCCCTGCCATTGCATCTCGTGTGTGTGTGTGTGGGTAACAGGTGTCTTTACTTTTACAGATCAGCTAAGAGGAGCACCTCAAACCAGCTCACCGACACCTGCACCTCAAAGAATATGAGTTAGGGGCCTCCTCCTTGCTTGGTGACTGGGCTCAGCATGGGCCCAGGCCTGGTTGATGGCTCTGGGTTCAAGCCCCAACTTTCCTCCCTAGTGCTGTGCGATCTTGGGGAAGGCACTCCACGTCTCTGAGCCTCGTTTTTCTCACATGCAAGATGTAGGGACACGTGTTAACTGTTAGTGAAATTATTAGTCACCTACTCCACCGTTCTCTTTTCTTCTCTATCCTTTTCACTCAGTGAATCTTATCTATACTCATGGCTTCAGTTTTTAAATTGTGGGTTGTTTTTTTTTTTAAGGTTTAAGTTACAGGCACTAAAATTCACACATTTCCACGTACAGTTCTGAGAGTCTTGACACACACACAGCTGTGTAACCACCGCCACAATCATAGTACACAGAACAGCCCCATTATCCCCCCCAAACCCGTGCCCCCATCCCCACCCCTTTGCAGTCAATTCACGCCCCTCTCTGCTCCAGGCAGTCACTGATCTGATTCCTATCAGTAAAGATTAGTTTTGCCTGTTCTAGCATGTCATGTAAATTGAATTAGGCATATGTACTCTTTTATATCTGATTTTTTTCCCTAAGCATACTATTTTTGAGGTTCATCCATATTGTTCCATGTAGCCGTAGTCTGTTTTTTTTTGTTGACACGTAGTATTCCAGCGGGTGCATACCCACAGTTTGTTCATCTGTTCACAAGTGAAGTACATTTGGTTTGTTTCATTTTGGGGTTGTTACGAATAATGCTGCGGTGAACATTATTTGCAAGTCTTTGTGCGGCTGTCTATTCCAGCCTCTCACATGGCTGTAGTTTCTGTAGCTGAGAACTCCAAACCTCACTTCTGGGCTCTAAATGAAGATGCCAATGCCATTCTCAATACTCTGTCAGGATGCTCCAAAGGAAACTTAACTGAACATAAAGGAAAACTCATGAACTTCTCTCTCACCCTTCCTCCACTCTCCAAACTTGGCCTCTATCACTGATACATGTCTCGTAAATGACCTCACCACCCACACAGTGGCTAGGAGCAGAGCTTAGGGGTCATTCCTGATGTCCATTCTCCTCTCTGCTTGCCCCCTCCATTCACTCCATCACATGCATCCTCCTCCTTGCCTCTTAAAGCCATTCAACCCTCTCTCCCCACTGCAGCCTAAGACACCATCGTGTCTCACCTGGATCATTGCAGTAGCCTCCTTTCTAACTAGTCTTGCTCCTTTCAGGCTGTTCTAACATTTGTTGATGAAAAGCCAATTAATTACCAAGTTAAGAAGAAAAAAAAAAGGTAATTTTATTTGAGTCAAACTGAGAATTATAATCAAGGAAGCAGGTTATCAGAAAGCTCCAAGAACTGTTCTGCTGTTAGAAGCAGTCATACACGTTTTTGAGACAAACGATTGTACATCAAAATGACATACTGATGTTTTACATAAAACTCACCAAGGATGCATAGTCCAATACATACAAAGAGGGGGTCAGCTCTGCATGACCCGCTGCAGAGCTGGGACAGAATGCTCTTCTTTTAAGAAGTTACATTGCTAGCATCAGAAGAAAGAAAAAAAAATGATCTTCACAGCTAAGAAGGCACTCCCTTGTTTTCAAGGTTCTGGTTAATGGGAAATGTACGTGACGGGGGAGGCTCAAAATCACAGAGAGAACTTTATGTTTAATTTTTTCTTGCCCTGCCTTAAAATATAAATTTGATTTCATTACATTGTAACCAAGAAGGAACTTATCATTTTTAAAAAAAAAAACGCAGATTTGACCTCATTACTCTCTTACTTAGATTCTTTGTGTGTCTGCATGTACCAGGAATCCTATTTAGATTCTTCCATTTGTTTATGTGTTTTAATTTTTATTTCTTGGCCATGCCACACAGCAGGCAAGATCTTAGTTCCCTGGCCAGGGATAGAACCCACACCCACTGGGATAGAAGCACACTCTTAACCACCGGACCGCCAGGGAAGTCTGCTATTCAGATTCTTTAATGGCTTTCCATAACTCCTAGGATAAAGATCAATTCCTTGATGGGACTTATAAGACTGGGCCATGTCCAGTCAAGTGGCCTTCTTTTCCTGGG
Source organism: Bubalus bubalis (assembly GCF_019923935.1). Taxonomy (NCBI): domain Eukaryota; kingdom Metazoa; phylum Chordata; class Mammalia; order Artiodactyla; family Bovidae; genus Bubalus; species Bubalus bubalis. The sequence goes on along the minus strand of NC_059160.1, from coordinate 12,933,566 downwards.
ATGCCAGCCTCTGGCCTGCCTCTGGGCCTTTGCACACACTGTCCCCTCTATCTGGACCACTTATTCCTTTTCTTTACTTCATGAACACCTGCTTATGCCTCACATCTCTGTTCAAACATCACTTCCTCTGACCCCAAGGCTAGTTTAGGTCCTGCTACTATGTGCCCTGAGGTAACCTTCTGATTTTTTTTACTTAGCACTGATCAGCTTGTATGCATGTGTGCTAAGTTACTTCAGTTGTGTCTGACTCTTTGAGACCCTATGGACTGTAGCCCACCAGCCTCCTCTGTCCATGGGATTCTCCAGGCAAGAAAACTGGAGTGGGTTGCCATGCCCTCCTGCAGTGGATCTTCCCAAACCAGGGATCGAACCTGCGTCTCTTGTGTCTCCTGCACTGGCAGGCAGGTTCTTTACCACGAGAGCCACCTGGGAAGTCCACTGATCAGCTTATAATGATGTATTTCTAGGATCATTCATTTCACCTGTGTTTCTCTCACTAGACTAGTAGGCTCTATGAGGGCAGGGACTGTGTTTGGTTGATCCTGGATCCCTGGTACCTCATCCCTAGGGCTACTATGTAACGTGTGGGCCCCACACAAAATGAAAAGGCAGTACCCTGTTCAAAAACCAGGGGAAAATGCCATTAGAGACAGTCAAACAGACAGCTTTTCCTTTTCTTCTGTGTTTTCTGCCTTGACTTGTCACAGCATTTAAAGAAGACTGGAGGGTGGACACTTCCCTGGTGGTCCCGTGGTTAAGACCTCACCTTCCAAAGCATGGGGTGCAGGTTCAGTCCCTGGTTGGGCTGCTAAGACCCCTACATGGCTCACAGCCAAAAAACCAAAACATAAAACATAAGCAATACTGTAACAAATTCAATAAAGACTTTAAAAATGGTCCATATCAAAAATAATGTTTTGGCCTATAGTTAATTTACAATGTTGTATTTGCTTCTGGTGTATAGCAAAGTGATTCAGTTTTATATATATTTATATATATATATTTTATATATATATAAATGGAAAAGAATCAAAAAGAATACATCTATATTTAAGAATGAATACATATTCTTAAAAAGAATATCTATCTATATAAACTCTTTTAAGATTTCTTTCCATTACAGTTTATTAAAAATTTTTTATTGATGTATAGTTTGTCATAGTATTTTTATTTGCTCTTTAATGCCATCCTAAGCTAAGAGGTTAAAAAAATAAATTTAAATGATCATCACGAAATTTCATTCATCTTTATGTCGTACCATGAAAATTTAAAATGGAAATCTGAGCATTTGACTCCTATGTGGAATCACCAAAATCACACAGTTGACAGCTGGTTCACGTGGACGAGTTTCACTCTTCTGGGAGCAGTGGACATGCTGCATAAACCTGGATGTTTCTCTCTCTACATTTGCAGCTCCACCCCCACACTCTGCCTCGGGTCACTGATGACTCAGGCAGGGCTGTGAGGACAAGGAGCTGGCGGCTGCTCTGTCTTTTCCTTTCCTTCCACATCACCATTTTCAGCATCACTGCTGGTTAATAAGGATGTAACATCAGTAGGAAAGGACGTGATGGGGTTCCTCGGTTATTTGCGTTTCTTCGAATGTCACTGCCTTCTCTCCATGCACAGAGCAAGTTCTGGGTTGGATGTACAGTGTCCTCCCCTGGCCTCTGAGTGACCCACCTACCAGTCGGGGACCCCACGCCCCTCCCTGTGCTGACGTGAGTCTCCCTACGCTGTCCCCGCATGTGCGTCCCTTGGAGTTCTCTGCTCACGGGGTGTCAAGAAGGCTGCACAGGAGTAGGGTGACGGGACAGGACACAACTGCTGTGTGCGGCCTCTCCTGTGCCGGACTTCCCTACAACCTCACAAAACTGCCCTGTCGAGATAAAATGAGTAACTATTTCAAGGTTCTGACAGCAGCCCATTGAATCAAATGTGGGTTTTTCTGAGCATGAGACTCTGTATGACTGCAAAGGTCACACGCTTATGAAGGTGGCCCTTCCAAACTTATATAATAGTTGCTCGAAAACTGTGTTAAACGAATGAGTGAGGGTTGTCACTTGATGTAAGAGACACAGTTCATTTGGTTTTGATTAAATACTAAAGGCCTCTCTGCTCTGTCACCTTGGAGACGCAACATAAACATCAGAGGGGCACCCCTGCCTGGAACTGCTTGTTTGTGGACACACGTCCTCTCCTGTTCCGGAGTGAGAGAGGAGGGGAGAGGGGTCGGAGAAAGCCTGGTCTCTGGCTTCCTCTGCCAATTAATCACTGCACCTTGTAAATACAGAATGTGACAGCTTGTAGCCTAAGCCCTTAAGACCAGGCCTAAGTGTGAATTAAGCTTCACAGCTCATCACCTTCATTCACCTCCTCCCCACCTTTCAGCCTCCATCGTTACTTCAAGAGGCCTGAAGTTGCTACTTCGTCAGCCGAAGACCTCTGGGACCCACCCTAGGGTGAATGGGGGGCAGCACAGCTCAGCCAAGGTCAGACCTGCTGGCTGCTGGGTGAGGCTGAATCCTTGTCTGTGGCCTTGCCTCGGGTCCACAGCTTGGCACATGCAGAGAGACCTCTAAGAATTGCAAAGTCCAGGAGGCAGGAGACCTCAGCTCAAAATCTGGGTTTATTCTACAGCACTCCATTGTGTGACCCTCTAGAGGTCTCTATCAAATGAGAAAATGAGCTAGATAAATTGTCTACAAGCAGTGTTCCCAGAATCTTCAACGTTTCAAGAATTACACTGGTTGGAGGAAGGTAGAGCCTCTCCAACTTCAGCCCTTAGCAATCATCTTCATTTTTGCCATCACCATCACCATTGCCATCACCACCATCATCATCAGCACCATCATCAGCACCACCCTCATCATCATCACCATCATCACCATCACCACCACCACCATCATCATCATCACCACCATGATCTCCACCATCATCACCATCATGGCAGACACTCACTACGCTGCTGCTGCTGCTGCTAAGTCGCTTCAGTCGTGTCCAACTCTGTGCGACCCTATAGACGGCATCCCACCAGGCTCTGCCGTCCCTGGGATTCTCCAGGCAAGAACATTGGAGTGGGGTCCATTTCCTTCTCCAATGCATGAAAGTGAAAAGTGAAAGTGAAGTCGCTCAGTTGTGCCCGACTCTTAGCGATCCCATGGACTGGAGCCCACCAGGCTCCTCTGTCCATGGGATTTTCCAGGCAAGAGTACGGGAGTGGAGTGCCATTGCCTTCTCCGCTCACTACGCTAGGGGTTATCTTAAGGCTCTAGATGCAATAACTCATTTAGTTGTCACAATATTCCTATAAGATGGGTTTTAGCCATCACACTCATTTGCAGATGAGGAAACTGAGGAGCTGAGAGGTTAAGTGACTTGCTCCAGGCCAGTAACTAGTAAACAACAGAGCAAGGACTTGAACCTTGTAGTCGGGCTCTGTAGTACTCCTACATAACCACACCGCTCCCATTTTATCCAAGTACCTGCCTCTCCATTCATCCATCCAAGTTCCACCTAAGAGTCTATTTGATAGAAAAGGATTCTTCTGAAAAAATTATTAAAAATGATAAAAAGGTGAAAACTGCTAAATATTGTCATTCAAACTGGAGAAGCCCTAGGGGGTGAGGTGCTACGATTGCTTCCCACTTCTTGGGTCATTCTCAGGGCAGTGTCAGTGGGTGGGGTGGGGGGTGGTGGTGAAGAAGATTTGGCAGCAATCAGAAAAGGAGAATATTTTAAAACAATTTGTCAAACGTGACACCCACAGCTTCCGTAGAGACGATGCTGTATGAAAAAGCTCAGGCAGTTTGCAGGTCGTTTACTCCCTCCTCCCCTTCTCTCATCTCCTCCTCTTCCTGGGAAGGCAGAGCTCCAAGATATTGGCTGGTATAATGAGACTTCAGAGGGCTGAATGTGACCCATGGGAGAAAGGTTAAGGAAGGCAGATCACAGCTCAACATCAGAAGAATCTTCCTAGGATTTCCCTGGTGGTCCAGTGGCTAAGACTCTGCACTCCCAACACAGGGGGCCCGGCTTCAATCCCTGGTTAGGGGACTAGATCCCAATGCTGCAGCTAAGAGTCTGCATGCTACAGTGAAGACTGAAGATCCCCCGTGCTGCAACTAAGACCGGGCACAGCCACACAAACAAACATTTGTAGAAAGGAAGAATCTTCCTAGCCATGTTGCCATTCTGGTGTTAGACAACCATGTTGTGGTGCAGAGACTTGTCCGTCCTGGGAAATTTGGGGCAGAGCCTGGTGATCAGGGATGACATGGTGGGGTGCTTGGGCTTGAAGGGGGAGGGTGTCCTTGGGTACGTGAGCTCCCAGAGCCTTCTTTCTCCTGGGTCTAGTGAGTCCACCTCCACCTTGACTCCACTCGGGACTTCTGAGGTCCGGAGGAGAGAAGATCTTGCCCCCAGCCCATGGGCTTCTCAGGGTCAGAGAGAAAGGGTCAGAACCAGTAGCCAGAGTTCTCAGAGCTGTGGCTCCAGCTAGAAGCTTCTCAAATGTTCTCAGTGACACCCCACTGCATGCCCACCCCCGTCAAAGCCGGAAGATAATTCTCTCTGTGCCTTCTCACTACAGGGCTTTCTGACACATCTCTGAGAGTCTGTCATGGAACCTTCTGACCTCCACATTCAAGGTGGGCCATGTGTTGGGGCTGCAGATGAGGGCACAGAGGTGGAGGGGCATTTCCACCTTCAGCTGGGCCCTCAGGTCCTGCTTGGACCTGGACTTCCTCCTCGAACAACATGTTCACCACTTACTGTTTATGAAGGACATCCATGGGTGGGATCTCAGGCAGCGCTGCTACTCACCCCTCCACGGACAGGGTTGGGGGCATGTGGCAAGAAAGTGACTCGCCAGGTGCCAGACCCCAGGGAATCCTTCACTGCTCCTGCTCCTTAACGAGGCAGCATTTCCCCTATGGCAGGTGTCGTGGAACCACACGGCTTTCTGGAACATCTCTAAGAGCCTGACTTGGAGGAACCACAGCACACGCCTGAGACCCAGGTACAAGTGAAGAATGCAGACTCAGAGAAGGTGACTGATTCCCCCAAGGTCGCCTGGGTGGAAGAGGCAGAGTGAGGGCTCAAACCCATGTCTGCCTTTTTCAGAACTCATATTTTTTTTTCATCCCTAAATCCAGAGACATCCCAAGGAAACGGCGTCTTAGGAGGAGGGATGTGGAGCTCTGTTCAGGCCAGAAAGCTTGGGATGCCTTTGGAATGGCCCAGAAGGACTGGGCTGATCCACTGGGGGTGATGAGGCTGACTAGAGCTCCTACAGCCCAAATCCTGACTGCAGGATGGCCTCGGAGATTCCCTCTGGGCTCAGGCCATGAACTGCATCCCATCCACTGACATTCACTATGCGAGACCCGGAAACACCACCTCCTGGGCTGCACTTGAAAGAAGCCCCGAGTGAGGAAACCCAGGGCAGCCTGGCCTGAGCGGGCCTGGGGCGCCGTCATCTGCCAGCCTTGGGAATGCTCCGTTATTCCCGTGTGCCCCGCACCCTTTGCTGTAAAATGGGGTTAATACGAATACTCCACGGACTTTTCTGTGAGGATGGAACGAGCCTGTGTATCTGTCAAAGTACTCTGCTCATGGTATGGCATTGCTTTATTTATTATGGTATACATACAAGCTTTATTAAAGTAAAACTGATCTTACTGGGCATATGCCCTGCGCCAGACATGGTTCTGAGTACGCTGACACTTCATCTCATTTAAACACACATACAAGAATAAGATTGGGGCTTCCCAGGTGGCGCTAGTAGTAAAGAACCCGCTTGCCTATGCAGGAGATAAAAGAGACTTGGGTTCAATCCCTGGGTGGAGAAGATCCCCTGGAGAAGGGAATGGCAGCCCACTCCAGTATTCTTGCCTGGAAAATCCCATGGATGGAAGAGCCTGGCGGGCTACAGACCGTAGGGTAGGAAAGAGTCAGACAGGACTAAAGTGACTTAGCGTGCACACACAAGTATAGGGTCCCTGCTGACCACCCCTCAAAGTATTCTTTCCACAACCTGTCAGGGTGTCTGAATACGTAGCACAGAGGAAAAGGAGCAGGGGCTTAGAACAGGAGACCTGGCTTCCAGACCTACTTCTGCCATTGTTGGCTGTGTAACTTCAGAAAAGCTACTTGCCCTCTCTGAGCCTCATTTGCCACATCTGAAAAATGTCCATGTCTGGCTTACCATTCCTGAGAATCAAATAAAATGAATATGTGTGATCGCACATATCACGCACTGTTTATTTATCCTTACAATACCCTTACATCTTATGATGGGGATTCAGTTATGATTCCCACTTTATAGTTAAGAAAACCCAGGCCCAGACAGTGAAAGACAAATGCTGGCTAGGATTATCAACACTGTTATTAAATAACAATAAGGCAAACGCCAGTGAAAACAGACCCAAAAGGTCACGGGGAGAGGCCATGCTTGCTTTACTTTCCTGTAGGCTGATAGCTCGATTTCTTCCCATTCCTGGCAACAGCGCATAAGAAGCACGTGTGCGCCCGAGTTCTGGTCTGCATGGAATCCAGAGGCAGAGGGTTGAACAAAGAGCTCCTGAGTGCCCTCGCTAGTGGTCTGGCATCCCCTGAATCTTGTGGGTAGGAGCAAACGCAGCCATTGTTTCCTCCCCACCCCTACCTGCCCCTCTGGCAGGCTGTCCAGTCAGAGCCAGGTGTGAAATCTGTGTGGGTCTTCTGCGCTGAAGTGAAGACCCCCTGCTCCTCACCCTGTGGACAGAGGTGGCAGTGCCTTCGGTCCTTGTCAGGTCATTGAGGGATAAGAAAGGCACAAATTCATATCCTGGGCCAGAAAAACTGAATCACCCACTGTTCACTGGGCATCAAAGCCCTTGTCAGTATCCTTCGGGCTGCCATCAGGCTACCCTTGAATTCTAATCTTACCAGCACACACGTCATAGCTAAGAGACAGGTCCTAGAATCCCACCTCCTACAGGAAGTCTTCCTGAACTGATCTCAATGTTGAAACATTTTATTGTAGATTATGCATTGCATATGTGTAGAAACGTACACACACACACAATTTAACCTGGTGTCCTACCTGTCTTTTTTTTTTTTTTTAGCAGTTTTAAGTAGCAAGAGTTAATCAAGCAAAGCAAAAGTCCACTCCCCAAAAATGAGAGTGGGCTGTCCAGAAACCAGAAGCAGCCCTGTAACTGGGTGCGTGTGTGCGCTCAGCTGCGTCTGACTCTTTGTGACCCCATGGACTGTAGCCCACCAGGCTCCCCTGTCCATGGGATTTCCCAGGCAGGAATACTGGAGTATTCCTACCATGTCATTTTAAAAGAGAGAGCTCTGAGGCTTAAGGAGGTAAGTGCCCTTTTCTATGGCTGGATTCTTCCCTATAACTACCCATAATTGCTCACTGGTGTCTCTCTCACTCCTCCCAACCATTTTCAAGACTTCCTCGGGCCTCAACATGCGTGTCCTGAAAAAGGAACGGTAATCCCTGCCTGCCTTTCCCAGCGGGAGGATGGGAGGATGAAATGATAACAAACACGAAGGTGAAGGTGTCCTGTGAACCGGAGAGGCATTCCTTTTGTCGCTTGCTAGCCCAGGAGCTCTCCACATTAAGGTGCATCAGAATCCCCTGGGGTGCTTGTTAAAAATGTACTTCTTGGCTCCCGGCCACAAAAAACTGGCCAGAAGCCAAGAACTATGACTGCATTTGTCCTCCTTCTATCAACGGCTAGAAAATTGTTACATTCCAGTATACACGTGAATTTGAAAACCAATTTTCAGACATTGGAAAAGCAGCAGCACAGGGCGATGGTTCCTAAGAAAAGGAATGCAAACTAGGTGAGCCCCGATCTCCCTGGCTTGTGGCCTCGGGAGGAACTTTCAAGATTGCAATGCAGAGTGGGAGGGAGGCTCAAGAGGGAGGGGATATGTGTATACATACAGCTGCTTCGCGCTGTTGTACAGCAGAAACTAGCACATTGTAAAGCAAGTACATTCCAATTAAAAAAAAATTTTTATGCACCCCCATGTTCATTGCAGGATTATTCACAATAGTCCAGATATGGAAACAACTTAACTGCCTGTGAACAGATGAATAAAGAAGATGTGAGATATATGTATATATATGAATATTACTCACCTGTAAAAAAGAATGAAAGCTTGCCATTTGTGACAACATGAATGGATTTTGAGTGCATTATGCTAAGTTAAATGAATCAGAAAGACAAAACCAAATACTGCATGATCTAACTTAAAAAAACACACACACACACAAAACCTCATAGGTATAGACAGGTGGTTGCCAGAGATGGGAAATTGTGGACAGAACTACAAACTTTCGGTTACAAGATAAGTCTTGGCAATGTAATGTATAGCATGGCAACTACAGCTAAACAAAAAGTAAAAAAAAAAAAAAAGATTGCCATGCGGGGAGCAGAGCATGATTGTCTCTGAGCTGAGGACTTAGACACTTAGGGAGGCTGAGGTGGCTGGAATTTACTGAGCAGAGTCAGAGAAGGAGTTATATGAAGAAAGAGCTCCAGGAATCCACAGAGAACCCTTCTTGGGTCTGATGCTAAACACTGAATGCACACGAATATGGTAAACTCTGTAAGACTCAATAAATAATGACTGGGATAGGGTGGGTGGTTAAGCTGAACCATTCGCAGGGCTCACACAGGCTGGAAGAGATTAGAGTTCTCACCAGTCACACTGAAGAGACCCTGATGGCATTTGATCAGAGGACAGAATGATCACACCATGGCAACAGGGATAAATTAGCCCAAGAGTTGCCCTAAAAAAAAAGCTTACAAACTAGTCTTGAAAGGATCAAGTGGATCCACAGATAATTTAATGACTTATAAAAGCAGAGCCCAACACTCTTCAAAGGAAAACAACAAAATTCTGCACTCAACAGAGTCACGTTCAAAATGCCCAGCATATTCTACAGTGGAAATTAATACAACACTTGCAAAGCAATTATACTCCAATAAAAGAAAAAGAAAAAAAAATTAAAAGTCCAGTATAGAATAAACATTTACTAGATATCTGAGGAAGCAGGAAAATGAGACCCAAATTAGGAGAAAACCATAAACATAATGAGGTGAGAAATGAAAGATATAAAAAAATAACTAAGTGGAACTCCTAGAGGTGAACCCATCCTCACAAAGCTCAGAGGGAAAAAAAGATTGAGGGTTAAAAAAAAAAAAAAAGAATAGAGAACTTGGTGACCCATGAAATAATATCAATCAGTTTGAGCAGTTTCTGTTGCTTTATCTTTTAGTTTTACTGATTTTTAAAATTCTGCAGTGTTTATCTGCTTTAATCCCACCCAGTAAAACTTTCCTTTTAGATACTGTATTTTCAACACTAAATGTTATCTAAAAGAAAAAACACTTTAAATGTAAAGACACAGATAGATTTAAAGGATGGGAGGAAATGTAACTTGCTGTATTAGTTTTCTGTGTCTGCCATAACAAATGATCACAAACGGAGTGGCTTAAGCCATTCAAATGTATTATCTTACGGTTCTGTTAGAAATTCAACATGGGTCTCACTGGGCTAAAACCAAAGCTTCAGCATGGCTGCGTTCCTTTCTGAAAGCTTTAGGGTAGAATCAGTTACCGTGCCTTTTCTAGAGACCACACACACTCCTGGGCTCATGGCCTCTTCTTCCATCTTCTTTTTTCTGGCCACACCTTGCAGCTTGTGGCATCTTAGTTCCCTGACCACAGACTGAACCCCGGGCCCCAGCAGTGGAAGCCAGAGTCCTAACCACTGGACCACCAAGGAATTCTTTCTTCCTGTCTTCAAAGCAAATAAAGTAGGTCTAGTCCTTCTCAAGTTACACTACTCTGACCGTTCTTCTGTAGTCATGTCTCCATGTGCCCACAGCCAGAGGAAGTTCTCCGCCTTTAAGGAACCATGTGGTTAGACTGAACACACCTGGATGACACCTCCATGACATTCTTCCCATCTCAAGGTCATAATTTTAATGGCACCTGTAAAGTCTCTTTTGCCATGTAAGGTAACATATTCACAGGTTCTCAGGGTGGGATATGGACATTTCGGGAGCTATTATTCTGCCTACCACACATGCAAACATTAATGGTGAAAAAGCTGGAGAGGCTATCAGGCACTTGCATGTAAAATATTAGTCAAAACTAACTGCAGGGAATTTCCTGGAGGTCAGTGGTTGGGACTTTGCCTTCCAATGCAGGAGTGTGGGTCAATCCCTGGTCAGGGGGCTAAGATCCCACATGCCTTATGGCCAAAAAAAGCAGAACATACAACAGAAGCAATTTTTGTCATATATTCAATAAAGACTTTAAAAAAAATGCTCCACATTAAAAAATATATATTAACAAGAAAAACAGACTGTAGATTGGACCATATAAAGTCCCAAAAGTTTCAATAAATGTAAGAAGATTGAACTCATATGTTCTCTGACCACAAAAATTAATATATATTAACAAGAAAAACAGACTGTAGATTGGACCATATAAAGTCCCAAAAGTTTCAATAAATGTAAGAAGATTGAACTCATATGTTCTCTGACCACAAAAATTAAATTCCTTTGTGGTCAGAGAACATATGAGTTCAATCTTCTTACATTTATTGAAACTTTTGGGACTTTATATGGTCCAATCTACAGTCTGTTTTTCTTGTTAATAATAATGGAAAGATTTAGAAGTAACAGGGAAATTGCAAAATATTTTGCTCTGAGTGAAAATGAAAACAAAATTTGTGGGATACAGTAAAAAGAGTGCTTTATAAAACTTTAAAAACAGCAAAAATTTAGAGCTTTAAGTGCTTATATGAAAAAAGAAGAAAGGTCCAACAGTCATCAACCTAAGCTTTCACCTTAAGAATCTAGTAAAAGAAAAGCAAGAGGAAACACTGCTGCTGCTGCAAAGTCATTTCAGTAGTGTCCGACTCTGTGCTACCCCAGAGACGGCAGCCCACCAGGCTCCCCCGTCCCTGGGATTCTCCAGGCAAGAACGCTGGAGTGGGTTGCCATTTCCTTCTCCAATGTGTGAAAGTGAAAAGTGAAAGTGAAGTCGCTCAGTCGTGTCCGACTCTTAGCAACCCCATAGACTGCAGCCTACCAGGCTCCTCTGTCCATGGGATTTTCCAGGCAAGAGTACTGGAGTGGGGTGCCATTGCCTTCTCCAACAGATATTTACTATCTGGCCCTTTACAGAAAATCTCCCAACTCCTGCTCCAGCTTGTATCAAAATATTTATTTTCCAGAGCAATATGCTTTAGTACAGGAAACACAAGTAGGTAGAAAAAGAAAAACTGAAAATAAGAGAAGAGGGCTTCCTTGTTGGTCCAGTGGTTGGGAATCTGTCTTGCAATGTAGGAGACAGGGTTTGATCCCTAGGCCGGGAAGATCCCCTGCAGAAGGAAATGGCAATGCACTCCAGTATTCTTACCTGGGAAATCCTATGGACAGAGAAGCCTGGCGGGCTACAGTTCGTGGGGTCACAAAGAGTCGGATATGACTGAGCACACACACATTCAGGCTTCTTTCATTCCTTGCCCTCTGGCTACCACAGAGCAATTGCCTCACCATGACCTCTGCTTCTGTTGTCACATTTCCTCTCTGACATTCTCACCTCCCTCTTACAAAGACTCTTGTGATTCAAGATTCTTAATTTTATCACATATTTAATGTGGCTTTTGCCATATAAGTTAATACATTCACAGGTTTTGGTGATTAAGACTAAGACATCTTTGGGAGGTCATTCTGCCTACAAGAGAAGCAAATTACCAAAATGGATACCCAAAGAAATAGAATGTTGGAATAGCCCCATGTGTACTAAAGAACTTGAATTCCTCCCACAGGGGCTTCCCTGGTGTTCCAGTGGTTAAGAATCTGCCTTGCAATGTAAGGGACATGGGTTCAATCCCTCATCCGAGGGGATCCCACATGCTGCGGGGCAACTGATCCCACAAGCCACAACCAATGAGCCTGGGCTCTAGAGCCTGAGAGCCGCAACTACTGAAGCCTATGTGCCTTAGAGCCTATGCTCTAAGAGAAGCAACAAGAGAAGCCCGGGCAACGAGAAGCCTTTGCACTGCAACTAGCGAAAGCCTGTGCACAGCAACAAAGACCCAGTGCAACCAAAAAAGGCTAAAAATACCAAGTGATAGCAAGGATGTGAAACATCTGAACCTCTCACCTACTGCTGATGAGAATAAGAAACAGTACAACCACTTTGGAAAACAGTTTGACAGTTTCTTATTGTTAAATATTTGTGTGTGTGTATGTATGTATGTATGTATATATATATATATATATATATATATATATATATATATATATGACTTGGCAATTCCAATTCTAGATTTTTCTTTCTTATATGACCAACCTAGATAGCATATTGAAAAGCAGAGACATTACTTTGCCAACAAAGGTCCGTTTAGTCAAGGCTATGGTTTTTCCAGTGGTCATATATGGATGTGAGAGTTGGACTGTGAAGAAAGCTGACTGCCGAAGAATTGATGCTTTTGAACTGTGGTATTGGAGAAGACTCTTGAGAGTCTCTTGGACTGCACAGAGATCCAAGGAGTCCATTCTAAAGGAGATCAGCCCTGGGTGTTCTTTGGAAGAAATGATGCTAAAGCTGAAACTCCAATACTTTGGTCACCTTATGCGAAGATTTGACTCATTGGAAAAGACTCTGATGCTGGGAGGGACTGGGGGCAGGAGGAAAAGGGGACGACAGAGGATGAGATGGCTGGATGGCATCACTGACTCGATGGACATGAGTTTGAGTGAACTCCGGGAGTTGGTGATGGACAAGGAGGCCTGGTGTGCTGTGATTCATGGGGTCGCAAAGAGTCATTCACAACTGAGCAACTGAACTGAACTGAACTGAAGACACATGTAGCATAAAATATGAAACATATGAAAACATGTCTGCATAAATTACTGTCCATTAATGATCACAACAGCTTTATTTAAGATAATCAAAAGCAAGAAACAACCAAATGTCCATCCATTAATAAGCGAGTAGATAAATTATAGTGTATCCATATCATAGAAGACTACTCAGAAATAAAAGGGAACAAAATATTGATACCTATAACAGATGAACCTCAAAAGAATGATGCTGTGCAAACAGAAAAGACAAAAGAATATATTCTCTGTGATTGCCATTTATGTGAAATTCTAGAATAGGCAAAACTAATCTCTCTTGACAGAAAGCAGATCAGTGGTTGATTGGGGATGAGGATGACAGCAATTGACTGCAAAGGGGCATGAGGTAATAACCCCATTTTTTGCAGTGATGGAAATTTTGATTACACAGTATAAATTTTTGTCAAAATTCATTGAACTGTGCATACAAAGTGGGTGCATACTATTACATGTGAGTTGTAACTCAATAATTTTTTTTTTAATCAAAGGAAAAAAGTTAAAAGATAAAAACATTTGGGCTCCACTCCAAGTGATTCCAACACAGCAGAACTAATAGGGGCCCCCATAGATAATTATGCTGCAGACTATTTCACTTATAGACATAGTATTGGTGTCTAGGAACAGCCAACTCTTGTTTTGACAACAAATCAACTAGGCAAGCAGAGAAAATTCAGAAGAAAAGCATTTGCATTGTGTGCACTCTCATCCCACCTTCTAATCTCCATTCTTCAGTGGAAATACTGGTCACCCTCCTGGGTGCTCTGCTCTCACAACTGCTGGCTCAGCTGTGGATAAGCTTTCTGCACTTATTCTTTACAAAAGGAAGTCTGCTAGGAAAATAAATGGGAAGAAAGCAAAATAAAAACCCAAGTGCAGAGAAACCAATATATTTGCAGAGCACAGATCCTCCCAAGGTCATCTAAGTCTGGCACCAGATGGGTGTGGCTGACCCAGCTCACTGGATACCTGGTATCAACAGATATACCCACCCTGGGGCAGCAGCAGGTAGACAGGGAGGCTGGTGGGCCACCTGTGTGGAAAATGCAACAGTCCAACAAATATGCTAAGAGCACTCCTAGCCCAGAGGAAAGGGTCATTTCCTGCCAAACTGGATTGAACAGAGGTGCTGTATTTCCATTCCTTAGTCTTTTCTTGCTGCCTGACATATCTTCCCGACCTTCCCCTGTTCTGTCTATTTGATGACACACTTCCCATCCTTCAGGGCCCAGCTTGAATAACACCTCCTCCTTATCAGATCACCATAGTTAAACACAATTTCTCACTCCCCCGAACTCCTATGGCACTTGGCTTAAAGGTCTCTTACAGAAACTTTGATTTATATTCTAGTTGTTCATGTGCATGCCATATCTACTCTACTAGGTTGCAATCCTCTTGAATACAGAAATGATAACTTGTGATCTACGCTACAGCTAGCCTGTATAGTTCCTAGTATGTTACTTAGCACTTAGTGTGTGTTTTATGTAAATTTATTGTAGAAATTATTGAGTGATTCAGTCCACGCTGATTCCTGTCTCTGAGCTTTTGCTAATGCTGTTTTCCCTTTCTGGAAAATCTTTCCCACTTCAAGTGTTATTTCCCCCAAGGAGCATTCTCAAATCCCCAAGCCATTGGGCTCCTAGAGCACTCGGGGCAATCTCCATCTTATCACTTACAACCGCCACTGAATATTGAAATGAAATGTTTATTACCTGTTTCACCTACTTAATCATAAGCTTCAAGAAGCCAAAGATTCCATCCTAGTCACCCTTATCTTACCACGACCCAGCACAGTGTTCCGTGCAGTATGCATTTCATAGATGTTTTTCCAAACAGAATGATCTCTTTAAGAAGCTTCTGGAAGCTCTTTAGTCCATGACACAGAGGGTCCGGTTTATTTAGTTCATGTTCCTATTAGAATGGCTAAAACTGTCCTGAGGTCTCATTCCCAGAGAAAATCAAGCATAAACAAACAGCCTTCCCCGCCTAAGTTTCCCCTTGGCTGAAGAAGTAGGACCAGATGTTGTCTGGGGTCTCTCAGTGTCCCATGACCCTCCTGTTCCGGGGGATTCCCCCAGCAGAATACAAGATTGCCGAGTACGCAAGAGGCAAGGGTGGCCTCTGCTCGGAAGGTCTTTAAAATGGACCCTCACCCCCTGGGATGACTGGACACAGGAAAAAGAACGAGTGACCTGTCAGACTTCCTCTTTTTCGTACATTTCTGTCTCTTTTCGCCATCCTCTCCCTTTCTGCTTCCTCTTTCCTTATCTGCTTCTGTTCTCCTCCCGGTCCCACCTCACTTCCACCTCGCCGGCTATGCCTTCTTGCCAGATTCATGTCATCCATCCCGGGCCCCTCCGTTTATCCTGAACCTCTACCCGCTCTCTCATTCGCCTCTCTCCGCCCCTGACAGCCCTGCAGGAAGCCAAGACTCCTCACGAAGCCTGGAGGGGGTGGGAGGGGGAGGATGGGAGGGGGAAGGTGGGCCCGGGCGCCGCGGTCCCGCCCCCCGTGCGTGTGTGAATGTCGGTGTGGCGGTGACGCGGCGCCGGCGGCGGGAGGGAGGCGAGCGGACCGCCGGGGCTGCTGGGCTCGTGCGCGCCCTCGCGCTCCCCGCCGCCCGCCGAGGCGCAGGCAGGGCGCAGGCGGCGGCGGGCGGCATGGAGAGCCTGCTGGAGAACCCGGTGCGCGCCGTGCTCTACCTCAAGGAGCTCACGGCCATCGTGCAGAACCAGCAGAGCCTCATCCACACCCAGCGCCAGCGCATCGACGAGCTGGAGCGGCGGCTGGACGAGCTAAGCGCCGAGAACCGCAGCCTGTGGGAGCACCAGCAGCTGCTGCAAGCCCAGCCTCCGCCCGGGCTCGTGCCCCCGTCGCCGGCCACCGCCGGGGCCCAGGAGCAGCTCCAGGACCACGGACAGCTGCCGCCCGCCGCGCCACAGCCCGCGCCCGAGCAGCCCCCGCTTCAGCACCACGGACAGCTCCTGGCTCAGCCCCAGCCGGGCCCCAGCGGCAGGGCTCACGCGCCCCAGTCGCCCCACCAGCACCCGGTGGCGCCCGGGGCCGTGGCCGACAAGGAGAAGGAGCGTCCCCCAAGTTGTTGCGCTGCTGCTGGAACCCTCCTTCAGCACAAATCCCCCGCCGCCCTCGGCAAGGGCGTCCTGAGCAGGAGACCCGAGTGAGTGGGGAAGAAGGCATGGGAACCGTTGTGGGAGGGAGGGAAGCTAACGGACGTGAGTGGGGGACGAGGGGGTAATCAGATGCACCCGAGTCTGGAGGACTAGGGCAGTGTGAAGTGGAGGGGTGAGAAGATGCTTAGGGGCAGAAGTATGTCAAGGAGATTTGGGGGGAAGGAGGGAACGACATCAGTGTTCGAGGGGGTCTGGGGGATGTTGGAGCAAAAGGGGTCAGAGGAGGAAAGACATGGGGGTTAAGTGATCAGGGTTATTGAAAACTGGCAGATTTCAAAGGGGACAAGACTGGGGGCGAAGTTAGGGAGGAAGATTAAACTGAAGAAAGGAGAACAGTTGAAGAATCTTTTTAAGTTAGGGAAAATCTGGATGGGAGTTTGGGTAGTAAAATTATTTGAATGGAGAGGGAGATATGAAAAAAAGACATGTTAAGAGCTTTAAAAAGGGCAGGGTCCAGGAAGAGTAGAACTGGGGTCTGAGGGGATTTGAGAGGCAGAACATAAGGCTGAGAGGCAGGATGATGTGAGAAGGAAGGGGGGCTGGATACAGAGGAAGAGGAGGGTGGGAGAAAGCATCTCCCAGGGGAACAAGCTAGCTCTTTAACCGATGGAGTGGGAGTCAAAAGCCAGGAGTGGCTTGTTTGGGGAAGCTTACTCTGCTCTGACCTGAGTGGACCCTCTTTCTTCTGAATCCCCACAAATCTAGAGGGGTGCCAGGTAACAACCCATCAAGCCTACAGAGAATCCCTTTATAGTGTCAGGTCTGTCTGGTTACAGCTCTACCCTCCGACTCAAGGAGGATTTCTATGCAAGGTGTTAGCAATCGTGGAAAGGGAATAATGATGAGACAGTTGGCAAACGGAGTTGGCATTTGGATGTAATTCCTGTTATGGCTGGTGACTGCAAATCTTGTTTCCCCTTGGTTATTTGGTGATAAGTGGAATCTCATGTTAGGTCCAGAGAGAAATATGCTTATTAGCTCCTAATGAGAAACTCTAAAACTTCAAGCTCTTTTTCTTTACATCCAACGTCCATGAACTAGGGATATGGGAAGAAGAGAAGAAGACTGGAATATTCTCTCCTCTGTGTTGGGAAGGCTGTGACCATGTCAGCTTCCTTTCTCTGAGGAGACAGGTGATGGAAGAACAGCTCATGGGAAATCAGAAGCTAGTCAGCACCTGACCCTGACAATGGGGATGGTAAGGAAGTTGGGGGTGGGAAAGGAGGAGAACCAAGAGTCATCTTCAGCAGCCTTGGCATCCTTTAATCTACAGATACTTGTGAAGATTTGATGTAGGCTCATTTTCTCCTCAGATCTACTGCAGAGTTAGACAAGCTGGGTCAGGACACATGGTAGATGTGACCAAAATCTTGGGCTCTTAAGAGGGGAAGATCCAGGATGATTCCACAGCGTTTGATTCAAACCCCAAGAAGATGCGGCTTTTTTCCTAAGCTCCCTCAATGGTCCATTGCTCTCCCTTCAGTGTCACGGTTTTCTTTCCTTATTTGGCAGAAAAAGCAGAAACGCAGTTTTCCCTTACTGCCCATGGCTCAGCAAAAGGTGAAAAAAAAAAATCTAAAACCAAAAAAAAATCCAAAATACCATGTGTTTCCCCCCACCCCAAATAGGGGGTGAATTATTCTATTCCATTTCCTAGGGCAGCCACAGTTCCCAGGGAATCATGGTTCCTCTCTTCACACTCCTTGGTGTCCTCCTCCTTTTCCACCACATTCCCACTTTCTCTGCATCCCTTCGGGGACTGTGTGGGCAAGAAGGGTGGAGGAAAGCTCATTTCTCCTGAATAAGGACTTTGCTGTGGCCC
Source organism: Bubalus bubalis (assembly GCF_019923935.1). NCBI lineage: Eukaryota > Metazoa > Chordata > Mammalia > Artiodactyla > Bovidae > Bubalus > Bubalus bubalis. Next base: position 12,915,622 of record NC_059160.1, on the reverse strand, counting down.
CCAAAGCAGCTTAAAGAGCCCAAACTCTCCAGCCCAGGGGCTCTTGCTGGGAACCCAGGGGCTTTAGGTATCATCTGGATTCCTATCCAGCCTCACATGTCACAACTGGAGAGAAACCATCATGTCCTCATCTTCCCCTCTCCCTTGTCCTGCTTTTCCTTCCCAATGGAGCAGGACAAAAATAAGTAATTAAAATGGTGGAAGAGAGTGGAAGTTGTTGGAAATCTTTCAGGAAGTTGTGCCAGGTACCAAGAGGTTAACACTGCCAGCAACCCCTTCCTTTCTTCAGATCTGCCAGCTCACCCCACCCTGCTCCTCAAGCCTAGACACCCAGAGACTTAGAGAGCTCAGAAACAAATGCCTCACCTCCTCCCTCAGCTCCCTCCCCGCTTGGATGGGAAATCTTGGGCATCCAGGCAGACTAATGCCTTTTGGATCCCCGTGTCTCCCCACTTTTTTGCTTAACTTCAGCCCAAGTTTCCCCCGTAGAACCTCAGGAAGGAATCATCTTTGCTGACTACAAGTTTGGCCCCATCCTGCTCTCCACCCATGACACCCGTTTTGCATGTCTGTCCTTTCCTACCCAACCTCTCAGTGCTGTTGGGTTAGATATGGGCAGCACTCCATGGACTGGATGAGATTGGGGGAGAGAGAGCCGAGCCAGCAGCCCTTTTCCTGGGGCCTCTCCTGGGAATCTCCCTGCTGAATCAGTTCCCTACTGGGCATGCTGACGTAGGAAGAAGAGCCGGCAGAGGGGTCTCTCCTTCATAATTTTGCTGAAATCCTTTTTCGTTTCTTCCTTCCCCTTTTCTGGCCTTAGTAGGGTGAGAATGCAGCCCTGGTGAAGTTGCTGAGGCAGGGGTGAGGGTTACCAGGCACTGTGAGGCTTGTGATCTCACCACACAGCTTATCTCTTATCCCCAGAACTCATCTTCCTCCCCGAATCCAGGAAAGGAGGGAGCCCTGGGGATCCTGGGGCTGAGAAATAATAGATCGTTTAATTGTCATCAGATCTCCATTAATATGCCACCCAGCCTCTCCCTCCTCCAGCTAAGGGAGCTGCGAAGCTGGTGGCCTTGGAGGTCAGGTCAAGGAAGCAACAATGTGGGAATGGGTGAGTGTAAAGACATTTGGAAGAATGACACCCAAGGGGTTAACATTCTTTCTCTGCTGCTTCCTGGCTCTTGCTAAGCTCCAGCCCCCACTGCTTTTGCCTCTTAATGAAAGCAGCAATCTAGCTTCCTCCTCTTTATTTTTTCAATCAAGGCTCACAGCCTCTACAGAATTGATTATCCCTTTCCTGGCTGGAGCCAGAGCTTCAGCCTGACCCAGCAAAGTCCCTTCCTCGCCATGGAAGCATATGACCCAGCCTGAAGCTCCAGGCTTCAGTGTGGCCACAGCTTCTCTGCTTGAGCACGTGTCCATCTGTCCACCCAGCCCTGTGTTTAGAGCCAGTGGATCCCAGGGCTTGCCCAAGTCCTCACGTCCATGGGCAGAGGATTACTGGAGGCAGGCTAAGATTCTCTCATTATAATTCAAATTCAGCTCCTACCCTGGAGCTCCCCATCTCCATGGGGCCATGAACTCTGAATGTCTTGGGAGCTCCTGTCCTCTCCTCTTCCTCCTTTGTCTTTTTTATATGTTCTGTCTTCCCCCTTTCATCCCTCCCCTCAAACACACCCCCTCCCCATATTTTCTTCCTTCCATCCTTTGCTTCCATGTAAGCTGTGTAGAGAAGTCTCCTCCTCTCTGCTCCCATCCTAAGCATAAACTAAATCTTGGGCCATCTGAGCACCATGGTCTTGTGCTCCCCAGAGTCAGGGGATGGCAGGAAGACTACTGGAAGTGACTTCTAGCCTGTTGTCTGAGACCCTGATTGGAGCAGGCATCTGTGCTCCTACTGAATCAAGGTTGTCTGCCTGGAGGTGGCAGATCTCCAAAACGAGCCCCTCATGGGAGCTCTTAAGAGTGTGTGAAGGTCTGTCAGTCAACTCTATTGTATCCATTCAAAATCCTGCACTCTCTGCTGCGAAAAGACAGAAAAGACACAGACCATCTGTGCTCAATGCACTCAAGACACGGGTTTACAAACGTCTTGGTAAGTGTTAAGCGGACTGCAGGTTCCCAGAGCCTGCCTCTATCAGAACAGAATGGGGTAAAAAGGAGAGCATACATAGCATATCCACAGCCCAGAGAGGTTTCCGAGGTTGCTGCCAAGGGTTTACGTGAGGAACAGGGAGAGGCAGGGACAGCTGTCGGGGGACAGAGCTGGGAGGAGTCGATCCAAGGAAATGTCTGTGATGCACGCACTTACCATTCCCCACTCTGACCTACAGCCCCTCCCCCATCACCCCACCCCCCACCCCCCAAGGCTAAACCCATCAACGTAGGAAGAACTCAGTACTGGTCCTTTCTTCCCAGTGGCCAAAACCCCTGCTAGCTGAGGAAGTCACACTACGCTCTTGTTCCCCAGCCTCCCTGTCCTCCTCTGGCCCATCTCAATAAGGAGGGGACAACACCAGGCTGGCCAGCTGGAAAAGGGGCCTAAGTGAAGGCTCGCTGAGAGGAGGAGGGCTTGGGCGTCTTCTGCCCACCCAGAAGCTGGCACGGGCAGACACTGGTGGCGCTCTGCCGTCCCCTGCCGCTCTGAGGGCCCAGGCCACTGCTCCTTCCTCACGCTCAGCCCAAAACAACAGGACTCCAGAGAAAAGTCACCTGCGTGCCTGCTCCAATGCCACCTCCTTCCTTCCCCAGCCCTTCTTGGAACCACACGGCCAACAGCAGAGGCCCTCTCAAGGCCATCCTGGCACATCTTCCTCTTGGCCCGAAATCCAGTGAGAGGAGCAGCAGTTGGTCCTGCTGATTCAGCAAATATCTATGTGGCCCGAGTTTCAGAGGTCACTTGTGAAAAAAGGCAGATGGGTCAGGTCTGGGGGGTGGGTGACATGAAAAATCAGGGAAAGCCAGACAATCAGCTGGACCGCGGTCTGGAAAGAGGCCTGGATCTTGGACTTAAACCCCACATAAGGAATTTTAGACACAGACGGCCCTGTTGCAGACCCTAAACGTTTTCCACTGGGGCCTGCAAGAACTCTCAGAGGACCCAGGGTGGCAGCGGCTTAGCAAGGGGTATCTTAGGAACAGGTCCTGGGGATGCGCTCCTTGCACCTGGCAGACCCCCAAACACAAGGCCATGTGGTGGGACTTCTGAGGCTGGGGCCGCCGCAGCATCTTCCTCCTCTGCTTCGTGAGAAGCATGAAGTGTGGGTTCCCACACAAGTTGCAAAGGGCTTCTTGTGTTCACACAGGAATGGAGGGTCCTGTCCACTTCAGGCAGCAAGGGCATTAACACTCGAGTAGGAGGAGGAGTAGCGGGAGGGAGAAACTAGGTTATTCAGGCCAAAAGGAACTTAAGGAAACCACGTTGCTATTGTTCAGTCGCTCAGTCGTGTCTCTTTGCGACCCTATGGACTGTAGCCTGCCAGGCTCCTCTGTCCAGGGGATTCTGCAGGCAAGAATACTGGACTGGGTTGCCATTTCCTCCTTCAGGGGATCTTCCCAACCCAGGGATCGAACCTGCGTCTCCTGTGTTGGCAGGTGGATTTTTTTACCGCTGAGCCACCTGGGAGTTTTCAAGATCCAGGTGGTTCAGAACCTGGGCTTTGCAGGCAGGCATACCGGGTATGAATCCTGCTCCACCAGCTACCAGCTGGAATGCCTTACATTTATTTTTTCAACTGTTATTGGAGGATAGTTGCTCTACAATGTTGTGTTAGTTTCTGCTGTACAGCAAAGTGAATCAGCTACATGTATACATATATCCCCTTTTCTGGGTTCCCATTTAGGTGACGAGAGCACTGAGTAGAGTTCCCTTATACCTTTTTTGAGCCTTGTTTTTTTTTTATGAAATAAGGAATAATATCTACTTTAAAGGGTTGTAAAAAATTTTAAATTAGATTATATATATTTTAAGCTGTTCTGGGCACGTAGTAAGTGCTCAATACACTGTAATATTTCTACAGATAAAGAAACCAGGACCCAAGTTTCATCCAGAGTGAGACCATAGCTATCGAGGAGAATCCAGGTTGAGGATTCCTTCAGGAAGTGTTCCAGGCCACATTTCTATGTGTGACCTTTCTTCAACCACCACTCAACCTCTGGACAGTGTGCACCAGATATGTGAATGGGAGCCTGCCTTGAAATGCAGCTGGGCGGGACAAACCCGTTGTCCCTTAGTGAGCTGTGGGGAGGTCTCACAACTCAATAGCTGGGAACTGCTTCCTTAAGCCCAACCTGAATTTCTTCAGCTGCATTTTCAGATTGTTTGCATTTTTCTTATGGACACTGAGGGGACCTGAGTCGCCACCCAACACCCCACAGTGGTAACAATGACCTCATCTGTCTTCTAAATGGGGAAACCACAGTGTCATCTCGCATGTGACCTTGTCAAGGACAACAGGGAAGGGTAGGGGATGGAGTCTGAACCAGGAGAATGACTCCCGTTCACTGGAATGAAAGCTAAATCCATTTCTCCAAATTCTCCCATTCTGGGAAGGGAAGGGAGAAGGCAGACCCACTCTTCGCAGGACTCTGCAGTCAGAAAGGGAGACAGAGTAGGGCTGAGAAAAGTGGGAGGCCTGACCCGATGTGGCGTTTTGGCCGAAGCTGGGCAGTCAGGGTGGCTGGGGGAGGACTCTGCTTCATTCTGGTCAAGCCCAGAGGCTAAAGGAGTTTCATCTTGCAAGGACTCTCTCAGAATAAATACCTTCTAGAAAAAAACAAGGGAAGACTGGCGTGCTGCAGTCCATGGGGTCACAAAGAGTCAGATACGGCTTAGCAGCCGAACAACAGCAGCAAGAAAACAAATGGAAAAGAGAAGATGGAAAGGTGGTTGTGGCTGTGAGGCCATCACAGGCAAAGGCCTGGGTGGGTGGGGGTGGGGGTGGGGGTGTGTGTGTGTATGTGTGTGTGTGTGTGTGTGTGTTTGGTGGCACCGGGCAGGGCAGGGCAAAGGCTGCTGTGCTGTTGCTGTTTAGAGCATCCCATTGGGAGGGTTATGCAACTGCCAGGCGGGGACTGTGCGGAGCACTACCTTCCCTCCCCAGTAGGGGGCGGGCTACTGTGGACAGGAGGCCTGCCGGCCAGTGGAAGTCCTGCCCAGAGAAGCACCCCACCCCTGCCCCCACCAGGAAGGTGTCTACAGCCCCAGGGGCTGGACGGCCTTGGGAGCTGTACCAAGGTCCCCCAGACCCTCCGAATGTCAGGCGAATGTCAGAGCTGAAAAGGTTCTGGAAGGTCATTTGCACCGAACTTCTCATTTGGCAAATGAGGAAACCATGGCGTGAGAGAGAAGGGGCTGGTGCTTCCAAACTGATTAGTGGCCGAACTAGGTTTACAACTCAGCTTCTCCACGCTCTTCATCCAGTGCTCTTGTCAGTGTGCAGTGAGGGGCTGAGAGAACCAGTCAGCGCTGCCCCGTCGGTGTGCACGGCCAAACTTGCCTCCAGTTACAGGGGTTTAGGGCAAGCAGGGAGGTCTCTCTGCCTTCCAGAACATCTTGCCTAGGCCGGCAATTCCACAATTAGAGACTCCTTTGGGGACTTCAGGTTATCCCCCTTGTTAAAATGCAAATTCTCCTAGGACAGGAGAAAAACAACACGTTTGGCTCTGAAAGCATGGGAGTTTATCTGAACAGTGTCTGAGGACAAGCTTGACAAGGGAAGAGATGTCTAACAGCTGGGGCAGGAGGCTCAGAAGGTGTTGAAGGGCTCACAGGGGAGGCTGATGAAGCCTAAGTGGTCTTCACATCCACTGTATTTTGCAAGGAATTAACACTGCCTGGCAAGCAAAGGGGAGGGACCTGGGGCACTCACTCCCACACTGGCTAGTTTTGAAATTATCTGCGCTGGAGAAGGAATACTTCCCCAATGAGCCCCACTGTAAAATTCACAAGGCAGGAATCTAAGGAGCATCCTGGTGCTTGGTTAAGCAATTTTGATCCTTTCTAGGCCCTTAAAATAATATGTTAGATGGCAAAAATCTCACACAACTCTAATGGGTCTGTCATGGTGGGGGGGATGTTGGCAGGCAGTAGGTGGGTGTTACATGAGCTTGAGAAGGGTGGGGGATGGAGGCCAGCTCAATACCCAGCAGTGTGTGATGAACAACATGAGAAGGAATAAGCTCTCAGTGCGTAGGGCACAGGCAGCCTCATCCACCCTTGAGTGGAGGGAGGGGGTACGGCGTCAGGGCTGAAGAAAGTCTCAGCTGGAGGGAGGTCCATGAGGGGGTGGGCGGTGCCCACACTCATGGGCACAGTTTCCCCAGCTGAGCACCTGGGAAACGCTGGATCAGAGGCTCAGGTCTGAAGGCCAACTGGGGAGCGTACATCCCACCTCAATTCTACCCGTGAGGATGGAGAGCCCCCTCCTCCTTTGACCCAAGCCTCTGAGCAGTCCAGTCCTCAGCCTGGGAAGCTTTAGGAAGAATGAAGCATAAGAAAGCCTTGGCGTGTTCCAACACACACACACACATACACACACACACTCTCTCTCTCTCTTTGCACATGCACACAACCCATCAGCAGGCTCAACTAGAAATGGAAAACAGGTCTAAGAGGATGGGAGGGAAAGGAAACCTGATTTGCTGCCGTGTCACCAGGTAGAAAACAGACAAAGGAGAAAGGGTTGGATTCTGGGGTCACTGCCTGGCCTGGGAGCAGCCATGGGAAGCAGCAGCCAGGCTCCAGGCCTCTCCGGTTTCTCCACCAGGCAGTGGTGTGAGCTCCGGTCAGGGAGCCGCTAGGACGCTGCCGGGAGGGAGAGTGGGTGTGAGTCTGGCGTGGCTGCATTTGGGGGATGGAGAAGGTGCATCTGTGCGAGGGTGGGCTCATTCCTGACTCCAGGCTGGAGGAGGGGGTGATGGCCCCACCCCACAGCACAGGCCTCCTCGCTGCCTTCTCATCACCCAGACTGCGCACGCTGTCCCGACTCTGGCTTCCTTCTCTGTGTGCTTGCTTCTCTCTGCTGCCCAGCCAGCTCCTCCTGGTCCCCCAATGGGGCAAGTCTCTAGCACCTCCACTTTCTCCCCCTCACTTTGCCTGGAGCATGGAGGAGATTTGGCCTCTGGAGGCTGTGAGCTCTGGGAAGAAGGAGGTGGGCAGAACAGGGGCAAGGTATTTTGGACTCTGCAGAGGTGCTGTGTTTGGACCCTCAGGTGCTGGCAGCAGCAAGATGCTGGCTAAACCGCAGTGATCTGCTCTGAACTGGCCCAGCTATGGCCAGGGCCTGGCGCCCATGACCTCTCCAAGTTTGGGTGCAGCAGGTCAAATCAGCTGCCTCCCTGTTTCCAATCAGGAATGCACTCCCCATCCCAGCGGAGAGGCAAGGGAATTCCACAATTTCCTCCGTGATAAATGATTCCAATCTACCATGATTTTCATTCAACACATCACTTCAACACAATGATTATTTAAAACAGCAACAAAAACTCAGCAGAGCAATTGGGAATCTCCTGGCTGTGTCTAACGTTTCCGGTGCACAGACTGGTCTTTAGGAACAGAGATGCCCGGGTGCTTCCAAACCGGCTTGCTGGGCATCCTGGATATTCTTGGAGCTACTCAACTCCTAAGGACCCATGGGAGAGGGCCAAAGGGAAGTCCAGAGGCTCGTGAAGGCACCCTGAGGCAGCAGTGGAAGGGTGGGTAGAGGACAGTTTCTTGGAGCAGCTCGACTGAACCCAGAAGCCAGGACTCTGGGGTCCTGATCGCTGTGCCCACCCTCACTGACCCCAAGTGTGAACTGCTGCAAATCTACCCCCCTCCCTTCAGTGGGCCTTGGTGTCCCCTCTGCCCAGTGGGGACAATCGGTCTTTGCCCACCTCTGGGCCCCTCTCTGCCTACCGGTCACCGAGGCTGGGGCAAAGCTGAGCCGTTCAGAGGTCGCTGCAACAGGACCAACTTACCTTGGATGAGAAAACTGACTTCCAAATGCTAAGAGCCTCAAGAAGGGAGCTCTGAATCCGCTGGTTTTTTTTTTTTTTTTTTGCGAGAAACCAAGGAGACAGACCCTGGGGCCCCGTGCAGGGCGGCCAGGGCCCGCAGGTCAGGGAGGGCGGGTTGCATTCCGCGGGGTCTTTCCGCTCCAGATTCTCAGGATTTGCAGGCTCCCGCCCCTCGGACACTGAAGCGTAAACCCCGGAGCAGCCGGAGGGGAGCGCTCGGAGCTTGGGGAAGCCCTTCCGCAGGCGGCGCGTCCCGGGGGCTCCGCGGGGGCGGGTGCGCCAGGCCGGCTCGGGGCTGCGTGGGCGGCTTGGCGAGCGGCCGCTGCAGAACGTCCCGGCCCACAAGCCCCTCGGCGCTTCCCGCGGGGGCTACGGGGCGGCCCCCTCCTAACCGCCCCCCCCCCCCGCCACCGCCCACGCGTCGGGAAGCTGTGTGCCCCGCGCCCCACCTGGCGAGGCGGCTGCTGAGTCACGCGCCCGGGGAGCGTGGCCGCTGCCCCCACCTGCGCGCCTGGCCCTGCAGGGTGGGGAGGGGCGCATCTCGCGGGTCGGCTGCTCCCCCGCAGCGCACCCCTTCGCCCGAACCCCCACCCCGACTGGCGCGCCGCCCGCCCACGGTGTCTGGGAGCATCCCAGCCCCCGCCTCCCCTCCCAGCTGGGGCTTCCGGGCAGCAGGCCCTCCCCAGACCCGACCCGCTGCCCTCCTCCGGGGGGCTGGAGACGGGTTCTGGTGAGGGGCGGGGGAAGTGGCGCTGCCCTAGGGTGCGGACGATCCAAGCTGGAGGTCTCAGCCGGGACTGTGGAAAGGGCCATTGCCTTTCTGGGAGAAGCCGCAGGGGCAGCGAAGAGGATCGGGGATCAGGGAGGTGTCAGGGAGGTCCAGTTCTACTCAGCATCCACCTCACTAGCCTTCCTTTTACCCGAGTCACTTTGGCAGAGGATCCCAGCCCTGCCTTAGCTTGCCATAGCTAGATCAACCTAAAGGAAATCAACCCTGAATATTCACTGGAAGAACTGATGCTGAAGCTGAAGCTCCAATATTTTGGCCACCTGATGTGAAGAGCCAACTCATTGGAAAAGACCCTGATGCTGGGAAAGATGGAGGGCAGGAGGAGAAGGGGGCGCCAGAGGGTGAGATGGTTGGATGGCATCACCAACTCAATGGACATGAGTTTGAGCAAACTCTGAGAGAGAGTGAAGGACAGGGGCGCCCAGGGTGCTGCAGTCCTTGGGGTTGGGAAGAGTTGGGCACGACTGAGCGACTGCACAGCAGCAGAATCACATGGCCTTCGAGTTCTGGCCCAACCTTTGATGGCTGTAGTGGCCCAGACCGTGGCCTCCGGTTTGAGCCCTGACTCCGTCACGTACTGATGTGGCCCTCAGCAGTGACAGCCTCGGTTTTCTTGTCTCTAAAATGGGAGTAGGAACAGTGAAACCCCCCAGGACCACCGTGATAATTCAGAGTCGATGCCAATAAAGCACCCAGCAGCCTGGGCACCTGGCCCAGTGGGGCCTCAAGGACAGGTATTATCTGGGGCCCCCTCTGGCAAGACCTGGGCCGAAAAGTGTTTTTGGAAGGTGGAGTCTTCCAGAGGGCTTAGAACAGGTCTCCTCATTCTCTGACAGCCGCTCAAGTATTTGAAGGCAGTCAGTTCTCCTTGGCCTTCCTGACCACTCTCTCCAGCTGCCTCCTTTGCTTTTAGACGCGCGTACCGAGGCCTGTAATTTCTGCTCCAGGTGGGTCTGTGGGTGGCTCGGTCCCCTCAGTCTGGCTCCTAGAACATTGGGGCCTCAATGAACCCTGTGGCTCAGGAGTCAGATGTGGCCGGCCAGCTGGGGAAGTGAGTCCTTCCCTCAGCCCTGCCCCAACCGTGCAGGTTCCGCTTGCTCCCTGGCTCTGCGTGGCACCTAGGAACTCACTGGCTGTCTCAGCCCCGGGCCGTAGATGGAGAAGCCTCTGTTAGAGAAGCTCATTCTCTGTTCTGCTGGAAGCAGTCTGTCCTTCTGCTCTGGCCCCCTGTCCTTCTGCAGGTGGCTTTCATTTTAAAACCCTATGTGCTGAACTTTTCACGTTTGGCTTTCATTTTGTCAATCTGGTTGTGTTCTTTTTAAAGTTGAATTTACTCTTTTCAAATAGGTAGTATCAAAACATCGACATAGTACAAAACTTGAAAGATGCAAGAATTTACAGTGAAAAGTGTTTCCTCACCTCTATTTTACACCCACTCACCCCCAGCCCCTGTTCCCAGAAGCTATTGTTAGCAATTTCTTGTATATCCTTCCAGGGATAGTCTGTGTGTGTGTGTGTGTGTGTGTGTGTGTGTGTGTATAGGCTTCCCAGATGGCGTTAGTGGTAAAGAATCCAACTTCCAATGCAGGAGACACAGAAGGCGTGGATTTGATCCCTGCGTTGGGAAGATCCCCTGGAGGAGGAAATGGCAACCCACTCCAGTATCCTTGCCTGGAAAATTCCATGGGCAGAGGAGCCTGGGGGGCTGTAGTCCATGGGGCCTGCAGAAAGTCGGACACAACCGAGCACTCATACATTTATATGTATATATATTTGTTTAGATGTGTATATATTTCATTTTGTACCAATGGTAGTATACTGTACACTTCTGCATCTTGCATTCTTCCCCCCTAATAATCTATCTGGGTGAGGCTTCCGTATTCAGTATAAAAACAGCTGTCTCATTCTTTTCAATAGCTATAAAGTATTCCATTGTGTGACTGTGAATCTGGGACCTTTCTTTTCGTTCACTGGGCGTGCGGAAGGCAAGCTCTGGGCAGCCTGCCTCTGTGTAATCATTTGGGTGGGCTTTTCTGAGGGTGGGGGTGGGTCGTGTGCAGGTAGGCAGGCATTATCCAGGGGCTGTATTTGAACTTGGCCCTCCAGCGGGGGAACCTGCTGGTGGAGCTTCCTACAGACACTGGTAAATTGTGATAGAAATAGATTCAGGAAGTGGGCTTCCCTACCTGAAAACACTCCACTGCCCTTCCAGCTGGGGTCCCTGTGTTGTCTGCACTCATCAGTGTTGGGGAAGCTGCCAGGATGTTATAATCTGGTTCGAAATCAGCTGAGAGTGAGCTTTACAGCCCACCTTCTCCAGGAAGTCTTCCTGAACTGATCTGAGAAATAAACTGAGCTTTTCACCATCTCTTCCCCTACTTGCCACTCCAGGCTGAACACACTCCAGTCCTTGCTGAGGGTGAAATTAATTCTTTATTCCTGTGGCTTAAAAGTGCTTATTTTCTTCTCTCTGTAAGTAAACGTCTATGGCATCTGCATTCTTTCTTTCACTTAACAAATATTTATTGATTGTCTGCTGTGTGCCAGGTACTCGGATGTAGCAGTGAGCAAAATACCCCACATCACTTCATGAAGCTTAGAGACAAAAAAAATAAACAAGGTTAAGAATTAAAACATATGTTTGATGGGATAAGTGCTCTGGGGAGAAAGAGAGCAAGGAGGCCTGGGAATAAAAAGGTTTGCAATTTCAGAAGGGGTGCCCTGGGAAGGCTGGGAGCTAGGATAGTGCCTGAGTGTGCCCTGGAGAAGGGGTTCTATGTGGTCTGGAGGAGGAGGGCTCCTGGCAGGGTCCGCAGCGGCAAGGGAGCAAAGGAGGCCGGGGGCTGATGGAGCACAAAGAGAGCGGTCTGAGGGGAGTCAGCGACCTTGGAGGGGTGGCAGTTGCAGGGGTGGGGGGCATGCAGGGCTGCAGCAAACCTTGTAAGAGAGTCTCGCCTGGGATTTCCAGACCCACCAGGCAGTGTTTAGAAGTGCGTAGGGACATTTTAGTTGTCACGATGGCTGGCAGGGGTAGGAGGGGATGCTTTGCTGGCATTTAATGAGCAAGGGCTATGGCTAACATCCTCTACTGCTCAGGACCGTCCCCACCAGGAAGAGTTTCCCTGCCCACAATGCCAGCATTGCTTGATGAGAAACACTGAGGGAGCCTTGGAACCTGTTGTGAAAAGTCTGGCTTTTACTTTGAGAAAAACTGGGAGCTGGTGGATGGTTTTGAGCAGAGAATGCTGTAAAGGGACCTCAGCTGCTGGGTTGAGCCTGTTTTAAAGATAGACTGAGGAGGAAGAAAGCTGGTGGCAGGGAGAGAAGGTGGGATGTTGTTGCAAGGTCCAGTTAAGAGACAGAAGTAGCTTGGACCAGGGGTTGTGGCAGTAAGTGGCGATAAGCAGGCAAACCCACAGGGCTTCCTGAGGGATTAATGTGGGTATGAGAGAAAGAGGAGGTGAGGATGAGTCCAAGGGTTAGGGCCAAAGTTATTGGAAGGATGAGATGAGGATGTTTGTAGTGGTTGAGTTTTAGCCACGCTAAGTTGGAGATGCCTGTGAGACATGCAGGTGGAGATGGCCTTTGGACGGACTAGAGATAAAATCTGGGGAGGGTGACACCAGCAAGGAATAAGAAAAGAAAACCAAAGAGGGCCAGTATGGAGCCTTGGAGCACACCGGTATCAAGAGGTGGGAAGGGGAGCGGAAAAGGAGCAGCCGAAGAGGGAACGGAAGAGGTGGAGACCCACGTGGTGCCCCAGCAGAGAGGAGTCTCAGTGCGGAGGATGGGAGCAGAGTCACCCCCGTGACAGGAGGGCAGGGAGGGCAGCCCATTGAGCAGTGTGCAGGTCAATGGTGACCCCAAAAAGCCCAAGTTGGGTAGAGCAAGGGGTAGGGCAGAGCTTGATTGGTGTGGAGAAGGGAAAAGAGACAAATTTACCCTGTGTGAAGTCTGGGCCTTAACTAGGTCCTGATTCAGGTGAAAGTAAAGTGAAAATGAAAGGTGCTCAGTCGTGTCCGACTCTGCGACCCCGTGGACTATGCAGTGGAATTCTCCAGGCCAGAATACTGGAGCAGGTAACCTTTCCCTTCTCCAGGGGATCTTCCCAACCCAGGGATTGAACCTAGGTCTCTCGCATTGCAGGCGGATTCTTTACCAATTGAGCCACAAGGAGAGCCCTGATGAAGCAACTGTAAAAAGACTTTTTTTTTTCTTTTTTTTTTATGTTTTTAGCTGTACCATGAGGCACTTGGGAGCTTCCCTGACCAGGGATCAAACCCACACCCCTTGCATTGGAAGCAGGGAGTTTTAACCACTGGACTGCCAGGGAAGTCGTAAAACATTTTTAAGGCAATCAGGGACATTTGAACACAATATTAGGGCTTCCGAGGTGACACAGTGGTAAAGAACCTGACTGCCAATGCAGGAGACTCAAGAGATTCAGGTTCGATCCCTGGGTTGGGAAGATCCCCTAGAGTAGGAAATGGCAACCCACTCTAGTATTCTTGCCTGGGAAATCCCGTGGGCAGAAGAGTCTGGTGGGCTATAGTCCATGGAGTTGAAAAGGGTTGGACATGACTGAGCAGCTAAGCACACAGCAAAAACGATGGGGGTAGAAGACTGGCAAAGTGCACGTTTGAAATTTCCCTAAAAGGAAGTTTGGAAGATGACGGAATGGAAGGATCTATAGAAAGTGAATATAGAAAACTCTTTGATGAATTTTTCTAGAAGGAAGAAGAAGGAAATGGGGTGATACCTGGAGGGGATGAGGGTTCAGGACAGAAAGTTGTTCTTGAAGGTGGGAGCGACGGGGGCGTGCTTGTCTCAGCCAGCTGCAGGGACAGCCATCCACAGGAAAGGCCCTATACCGAGCACTGCAGGGAGATTGAGGACACGGCCTCACTGCCTGGAGGAAAGTATGAAAATTTAATAAAGGCTAATATTTTATCCTGCACTCACTGTGGCCTGGGCATTCTCTTAAGTGCCTTACAACCTAACTTTATCTCAATATATGTCTCAGTAACTTCTATAGTTGGTGGGGGGTGAGGCACAACAGGGTCAGGAACCCTTCCTCGGTCAAGCAACCATGAGGCAGCATCCAGATTCAAAGCCAAGGGGGATGTGACTCTGGAGTCAGTGCTCTCAGCCTCTGTGCTCCGAAGCCTTCCTGCAGACGATTGCAGGAACCAGGAATGGGCATGCACGTGGCCTTCACCCTGGAGACCGTCGTTGAGGGGGAGGTTGCGGGGGAAGGGGAGTACCTGCATGTACTTTATTTGTTTATTTAGTGTTTTAAAAAGCAGCTTTATTGAGAGATATGATTCATATCCCATCCAATTCACCCATTTAAAGAATACAATTCCTGGGACTTCCTTGGTGGTCCAGTGGCTAAGACTCAGAGTCCCCAGTGCAGCGGGCATGGGGGCAGTCCCTGGTCAGGATCTAAATCCCAAGACCCTTCATGCCATGGCATGGATCGAGGATCCCATGGGCCCCAGCTAAGACTCAGAACAGCCAAATAAATAAATATTAAGAAAAAGTAAAGTATGCAATCCATGGCTTTTTAGCATCACCATAATTTTAGTGCATTTTCATCACCTCAAAAAAGAAATCCTGTACCCTTTGTCACTCGTCTAATCTTCCAACCCTTCTCAACCTCAAGCAAGCACTCATCTCTTCTCTGACTCGAGAGAGTTCCCTGGGCTGGATGTGTCATGAGAATAGAGTCGTGGAAGAAGTGGTCATGTTTGCCTGGCATCTTCATAATGTCTTCAAGGTTCATACACACACGCTGTAGCTTGTATCAACACTTGGTCCTTTTTCTTGGTAGAATGTTATTCCATGGCATGGACAGACCGCACTTTGTTCATCCGTTTGTCCATGGATGGGCATCTAGGTTGCTCCCACATTTCGGCCAGTTCAGTTCAGTTCAGTAGCTCAGTCGTGTCTGACTCTTTGCGACCCCATGAATTGCAGCACTCCAGGCCTCCCTGTCCATCACCATCTCCCGGAGTTCACTCAGACTCACATCCATCGAGTCGGTGATGCCATCCAGCCATCTCATCCTCTGTCATCCCCTTCTCCTCCTGCCCCCAATCCCTCCCAGCATCAGAGTCTTTTCCAATGTGTCAGCTCTTCGCATGAGGTGGCCAAAGTGCTGGAGTTTCAGCTTCAGCATCATTCCTTCCAAAGAAATCCCAGGGCTGATCTCCTTCAGAATGGACTGGTTGGATCTCCTTGAAGTCCAAGGGACTCTCAAGAGTCTTCTCCAACACCACAGTTCAAAAGCATCAATTCTTTGGTACTCAGCTTTCTTCACAGTCCAACTCTCGCATCTGTACATGACCACTGGAAAAATCATAGCCTTGACTAGATGGACCTTTGTTGGCAAACTAATGTCTCTGCTTTTCAATATGCTATCTAGGTTGGTCATAACTTTTCTTCCAAGGAGTAAGCATCTTTTAATTTCATGGCTGCAGTCACCATCTGCAGTGATTTTGGAGCCCAGAAAAATAAAGTCTGACACTGTTTCCACTGTTTCCCCATCTATTTCCCATGAAGTGATGGGCCCAGATGCCATGATCTTAGTTTTCTGGATGTTGAGCTTTAAGCCAACTTTTTCACTCTCATCAAGAGGCTTTTTAGTTCCTCTTCACTTTCTGCCATAAGGGTGGTGTCATCTGCATATCTGAGGTTATTGATATTTCTCCCGGCAATCTTGATTCCAGCTTGTGCTTCTTCCAGCCCGGCGTTTCTCACGATGTGCTTTGCATATAAGTTAAATAAGCAGGGTGACAATATATAGCCTTGTTGTACTCCTTTTCCTATTTGGAACCAGTCTGTTGTTCCATGTCCAGTTCTAACTGTTGCTTCCTGACCTGCATATAAGTTTCTCAAGAGGCAGGTCAGGTGGTCTGGTATTCCCATCTCTTTCAGAATTTCCCACAGTTTATTGTGATCCACACAGTCAAAGGCTTTGGCATAGTCAATAAAGCAGAAATAGATGTTTTTCTGGAACTCTCTTGCTTTTTTGATGATCCAGCAGATGTTGGCAATTTGATCTCTGGTTCCTCTGCCTTTTCTAAAACCAGCTTGAACATCTGGAAGTTCACGGTTCACGTATTGCTGAAGCCTGGCTTGGAGAATTTTGAGCATTACTTTACTAGCGTGTGAGATGAGTGCAATTGTGTGGTAGTTTGAGCATTCTTTGGCATTGCCTTTCTTTGGGATTGGAATGAAAACTGACCTTTTCCAGTCCTGTGGCCACTGCTGAGTTTTCCAAACTTGTTGGCATATTGAGTGCAGCACTTTCACAGCATCATCTTTCAGGATTTGAAAGAGCTCAACTGGAATTCCATCACCTCTATTTTGGCCAAGTCTACTTTAAAGGAAGTTTTCAGAATTCCCATGCAGCTCCCTGCCCAAAAACTATTAGAGGGACTTCCTTGGTGGTCTAGTGGTTACGAATCTGCCTTGTAATTCAGAGGATGCAGGTTCGATCCCACAAAAGGCAACGAAGATCCTGCATGCTGCAACTAAGACCCAGTGCAGCCAAATTAAAAAAAAAAAAAACAAGAGCTGTTAGAATAGATCAGCTAATCAGCTAGCTGGGGGCTGGGAAAAAATTAAAATATATTGAACTAATGAGCTGGGCTGGGCAGGAGAGGGAATGCGAAGAGAGGGGAACTGAGCATATTATTGTTGTTTAGGGATGGAAGTTTTATTTGGGCTCCTCAAGAGCAGAGTTCTAGCTGTCCATCCATTTAACAAGTAGTTACTGAACATCTACTGCATGTCTGGCTCTGCTGTAGGTGCAGGGGACTCACAGTGAACAAGTCAGACCAAGACTCAGCCACCAGGGAACTCACATTTGAGAGGAGAAGACAGATGTTCAACAAGAAAAGTAACTCATGTATATACACACTCATTCTGACTCTGAGGAAAAATCAAGGAGAGATGGGAGGAGGGCAGTTCATAGGCAAAACCTCATGTAAGAGGTGACATTGACCAGCGTTTAAATAAAGTGAGGGATGGAACCACAGGAAGACCTGAGGGGAAAAGATTCTGTGCAAAGGCCCTGGGGCTGGAAGAAACACATGTGTTCAGGGAATAGAAGGGCAAGGTGGAGAGAGACAGAGACAGGTGTGGGGCTGCAGGGCCCCTCCAAAGGGGTGTGTAGGGTGGACGCTGGGGGAATTTGAGCAGGGAGCAAAGTCTCCACTCAGACATGAAATACTCAGGGGGCTCAAGGGGCACAAGAAGGAGAGCAGCTTGCAGTGAGAGCCCTGCAATGCAACCCACAACCATCTGATCTCCATTCATCTCATTCATTCAACCTTTCAACACCCACATACTAATTTCTACTATGCACTCAGCATTTATGTATGTCTTTAAATCTCATTTTATCTATACAGTCCTAATGGGAAGGTATGATTATCCCCATTTCACAGATGTGGTGACTGTGGCCCAGAGAGGTTAAGTTGACCCACCAAGGTCACACAGCAACAGTGGTATCTTCAGGATTCACACGCAATCTGTAGCCTCGTGCTCCCTGATGTAGCTATCCCCACTCCAGAGGAGTATAGGGGACTTTCCTGCGGTGGGGAAGTGCTTCTTGAGTCAAGGTCTGATCAGGAACTTTGCCCAGGGTTCATGGTCAAAAAGGCTGGTGGTCCCACGTGACCCCCATGTGACACACTCTCATGCTGCTGAACTTGGCCTTTGACCCACTCATCTCCATTGTGCCCTGAGGACTGGGCTTGAGGATGGGCAGAGTGTCACATGCAGTCACGGATGGATGATTTGCAAGGTCCCCATGGGACATTGTGGGCTTCCCAGGCAGTTCAGACAGTAAAGAATCCACCTGTAATGCAGGGGACCTGGGTTCGATCCCTGGGTCGGGAAGGTCTCCTAGAAAAGGAAATGGCAACCCACTCCAACATTCTTGCCTGGAGAATCCCATGGATGGAGGAGCCTGGCGAGCTACAATGGGTTGCAGAAGAGTCAGACACAACTGAAGTGACTTAGCATGCACTGGACATCGTAGACTTTCATGGCCACGTGGTCAGCAGGGTTCATGTAAGGGATGAACCATCCTTGGTTTCAGTCCTGTGTGTGCCCATCTGCACACGCAGGGTTGCACGTGAAAATATGTGTGTGCATATGTGTGTCTACACAGCCAAGAGTGAGTGCATGTGAATCCATGACACATGTGCAGAATTGTGTGTGCGTAGGTTTGGGGTGTCCATAGCCTTGCCAGTGGGGAGGCAAGGACTGAATGAAGCTCCTCCCAAATCTGCAGGTCATAGGGTCTCCAGGAACCAAGCTGCCTCCTGCAGTTGGAGAAGGGGTCCTGATGGAATTCCTCCCTAGGGCATCTGTGGCTCCCTGGCTGCTCCATGGGGCACTCGCCTAGGATGAGAGGAACTCGGCCCAGTGCTAATTCCCCCCGTTACCAGCTGTGCAACCTCGGGAAACCCAGGTCACCTCTCTGTTCCTTACCTGCCAAGGGGAACAACTAGATCTAACCCAAAGATGAAAAGGTGTGTGAGAAGATGCTGTACAACTGTGAGGGGCTGGAGTGAAGGGAAGAGACAGCAACCTGGGTGCCCAGCAAGGTGCTGGTACCGAATGTGACAAGGAACACACTGGCAACAAAAGCAGAAAGAAGCAAGTGTGATGGCATCAGACTGAAACGCTTTCTCACAGCACGGAAACCATCAACAGAACAAAAAGGCAGCATACCGAACGGGAGGAAATATTTCCAAATCATGCTGTGATAAGCAGTGAATATTCAAAATGTATAAAGAACTCAGACAACTAAGTAGCAAAAAACAAACCAGTTAAAAAATGGGCAGAGGGGACTTCCCAGGTGGCTCAGTGATAAAGACTCCACCTGTCAAAGCAGGAGACATGGGTTGAATTCCCGATCCGGGAAGATCCCACCAAGGGATCTAGGTGGGAGGAAAAGCCAAGGAAAAGCTAGGTCCATGCACCACAACTACTGAGCCTGTGCTCTAGGACTTGGGAAATACAACTGCTGAAGCCCTCGCTCCCAGAGCCTATGCTCTGCAACAAGAGAAGACACCACAATAAGAAGCCCACATACTGCAACTATAGAGTAGCCCTCGTTTGAGAATACTAGAGAAAGCCTATGTGAAGCAACGAAGACCCAGTGCAGCCCAAAATAAATTAAAAAGATAAAATAAAAAACCACCATGAGACACCATATCACCCCTGTTATTACGCTGGTTGTAATCAAAAGGACAAGAAATAACAAATGCCGGAGAGGGTGTGGAGAAAAGGGAGCCCTCGTGCGCTGTTGTGGGAATGTAAATTCATGCAGCCGCTATGGAAGACAGTATGGTTCTTAAAAAAATTAAAAATACAGCTACCATATGATCCAGTAATTCCACTTCCAGGTATTGATCTGAAGGAAATGAAAACAGGATCTGGAAGAGATAGCTACACTCCCGTTTATTGCAGCATTAGTTATAATAGCCTAGATATGGGAACAACCTACATGTCCATGAATGGACGAATGGGAAAAGAAGATGGATCCACATATGTCCATATATACACACACACACATATATATATAAAGAAATATTATCACCCAGACATGAGAGAAGGAAATCTTGCCTTTGTGACACCATGGATAGACCTTGAGGGTATGATCCTAAAGCCAGACAGAGAAAGACAAATACTGCATGATATTACTTACATCTGGAATCTTAAAAAGAAAAAAAAAAGTCAAATTCATAGAAACAGAATGGAGAAAACTGGTTGCCAGGGGCTGGGTGTGTGGTGGAGGAAATAGGGAGAAGCTAGAAATGGGGTGTACAAACTTCACCTGTGAGATGAATAAAGTCTGAGGAGTGAGTATAAAACAGAATTGATAGCACTGTGTTGCATAATTGAAAAGGAAACAAAAGAATGCACTAGACCTAGGCAGACCCCCAGGCCAGCAAACATTGAACAGTAATGGGTGGACAGCAAGGGATGGGGGTGTGGAGACACAAGACGGGTGTTTGCTGTTTGTTTGGGAAATAGAGCAGCTTATTCAAGAATGAAGCCTGACCCCAAAGGCTCACTTTCAGGATGGCCACAAGTGCTGGCCAGGCCAGTTGGTGTTGTTAGACGTCGGTTCCTTCCTTTGCCACGGACTTCTCCCCCCACGGGGATGGGTTCCTCCCATCACCATGGAAACAACCCAGCAGACCACTTCCCAGGAAGCCAGGGCCAGGGTGTTTCAAGAAGGAGGGTTTGGCCGATGAATCTGTGGAAGGGTCAAGTCAATGAAGCTCGCTGGGGGCTCCCTGGGGGAAGCTCTGTTAGGGCTCCAGGAAGGAGCTACATTCCAGTGAGTTCCAGGAGATCAAGGTGAGAGGAAGTGCCTGTAGCAGCGGGCTCTTTCTGGGGGGCTGTAGAGGAAAGGGGAGGGTGTAGCCTGTGAAATGGGACAGCGTTGAAGACCATCGAGGAGGAGAAAGCCTTGCGAGGGGGCTTGGAGGGAAGGGATCACCCTCCCTGAGATGCAAGAGTGGCAGAAGCAGGGTCTTTAATAACAGCTAACAGTTATTAAGCAGCTGAATATGAAAGTGTTAGTCGCTCATTTGTGTCCAATTCTTTGTGACCCCATGGACTGTAACCCACCAGGCTCTTCTGTCCATAGGATTCTCCAGGCAAGAATACTGGAGTGGGTTGCCATTCCCTTCTCAAGGGATCTTCTTAACCCAGGGATCGAACTCAGGTTTCCTGAATTGCAGGCAGAGTCTTTACCATCTGAGCCACCAGGCAAGCATCTATTGTGCGCCAATTTCTATTGTAAGTGCATGTGTTTTAACTCATCTCACCCTCAGAACAATGCTGTAGAGACGTTCTATCATTAACCCCATTTGTAGATGAGGAGACCAAGACAAGGCGGGTACTGGAGAGTTAGGCAGAATTAAACAAGGAGGCTTCCTCCAGGCAGTGAGACCAGGAGTGTGGGGGTGAGCCACCAAAGCTCCTCTCCAACACCATGGAGCTTGGAGAGATGGAACAGGCTTAATCACCTCAGGAAGAGAGCGTCCAGTTAGAAGAGTTTCCCAGTTGTTTTTTAAAACAGGGAAACTTTTCCCCCTACCCTCCACATCAAATCTGATGGCATCCTAACATGTAATTAGACCAGATCAGAGCTCCGGTTGGAGTGTAAGTTCCATGCCCAGCCTTCACTTGCCTTCTGACTCCGGGGTGGCCCTAGGGGCGGCCGATAGGACCCTGAGGCTCCTCAGAACCCAGGAGAGAAACATAGGGTTTCTACAGGACCAGACTTCTTCACATGAACATCTAAGAGCCAGCAGCCTGTTTTCAGGGGAATCCTCTCTGAGAGGGAGACACGGGTAGCTCTTCCCCCAGGGTCTGTAACCCCTATTCCTTGGCAAGCGAGGGGGATACAGACGAGATCGAGGGTCCTCACCCTCCAGGATCTAATGCCTGATGATCTGAATGGAGCTGATGTAATAAGAACAGAAAGTGCACAATGAATGTAATGCCCTTGAACCATCCCAAAACCATCCCCCCACCCCAGTCCATGGAAAAATTGTCTTCCACAAAACTGTCCCTGGGGCCACAAAGGTTGGGAACCTCTGGACTAGATGACTTTTAAAGCTCCTCCAAAGGAGACTGAGCAGAGAGTGAGAGGGAAACAGAGGCTGGAGAGAGGGAGGCCCACGTGATCTTGCAGCCCTGGCCTGACTTGGGGTGGAACATGGAGCTGCGGGCCTCCTAGACCAGGGTGACATTTCTGTATCTTTCTGCCCCTGGCTGCTGGGACATCTGTCATCACTTGCCTTGTTATTAAGACCTTTCCAAAGGTTTCTGAGGAGGAAGTACAGTTGGCAGACTGCACTGAGGAACAAAGGAAGTCCACCCTTTCCTTCTTGCCCTTGGCCTGCAGGAGGGTTGGGGGCTGGGAGGAGGAAGTAGGGAAGGCACCTGGCAGTCTCTGCTGGCCACGAGCTGGGGCCGCTGAGTCCCTCAGTTTCCCAGACCAATAGCAGTAATAGACTTCCAAGGCGGCATGAGTGGTAAAGAACCTGCCTGCCAAGCAGGAGATGTAAGAGACGCAGGTTCAATCCTTAGGTCAGGAAGATCCCCTGGAGAAGGGCACAGCAACCCATTCCAGTGTTCTTGCCTGGAGAATCCCGTGGACAGAGGAGCCTGGTGAGCTACAGTCCATGGGATCACAAAGGGTTGACAGGACTGAGCGTCTTAGCACAGCACAGTCATGTCTGTGTGTCTATGCTGGGTTTATTAGGTTTCTTCCAGTGCAGTTTTGCATTTAGTCTTACTGAATCCCCACAAGTCAGGAAGATGCACAGGGCAGGGATAAGAGCCTGGTTTACAGTGATCTGACAGGTTTACAAGGTGAGCCTGGTTTACAGGCCAGCGTGTGGAAAGGGGCCTGGGTCTCCATCACCAGCTCCTGCGCTGTTGCTGCTGCACTTCTTGGAACATCCCCCGCACCCCCGCTGCAGGCCCCCCGCCAGCATTTTCCCAGCTCAACCACCCCCACCCCCAACTTTCTCATTGTCCTGCTTTCTGGCCCTCTGGCCTCCTTTGGCTCAGTTGCAAGCCATCTGGTCTCTGAAAATCCAATCTAACAGTTGAAGAGAATGAAAAAGTTGGTGTTTTTTCCTGCTGCGTGAGGGCAGGGGGCTGGTTAATAACTAGGTGACCCGGGGGCAATGGGAGGAGGGAACTTAGAAATTATTCTAAGACCCTTGATGAAGTATCGAGAAGTGAGAAGGGGAAGAGAATATTTTGGTCTTAAAAAATCAGCCATATTAAGATACAGTTACATAAAATAAAATACTCCCATATTTAAACGTGTAGGTTGTGATTTTTGACAAATGTCTGCTGCTATGTAGCTACTTCTCAAGTGACGGAACATCTCCACCACCCCATGACCTCTTGTTCCCTTCAGCTTGAATCTCCCCGCTTCCGTGTCACTGAAACTAGTCTGCTTCCTGTCACTACGGATTTGCCTTTTCTAGAACCTCATTCGCATGGAATCATGCAGTGTGTGAACTTTTGTGTCTGCTGTCCTTCACTTACTGTAAGGCTCTTTTGAAATTCATCCACTTGTTGCCTATATGAGAAAGCTTATTCCTTTTTACTGCTGAATAGTATTCCTTTGAATAGATATGCTACAATCTGCTTATCCATTTACCAGTTCATGGACACTTAGGGTTGCAGGGTTTTCTTTTCTTTAACATAAGTCTCTCTCCCTTTTTTCTAGAAATACTGCCTCTACATACATTTAGAACACATGGTCCATATGTGTGCAGGGTACATCATTTACTCAACTTACTAAGGCTTGGTGTGCACAAGTGTTTACTCTCCTTGAATTAACTCTGGGCCAACTCCATCCCACTCCTACTCCTCTGACCAGGGCACAGAGGCTCACAAAGCGGAAATCACTTTTTTATTTTATTTGGTTGCATGGCATGTGGGATGTTAGTTCCCCGACCAGGGATCAAACCTGTGCCCCCTGCATTGGGATCTCCAAGTCTTAACCACCAGAGTGCCAGGGAAGTCCCTGGAAACCCTCCTGTTAGTCACACAACTCGAGAAATGAATATTTGAACCCAAACACTTATATGGATATTTAACCTTTTTACGTATTTTATTTGATTGTGGTACAAACACACAATGCAAGATCCACTAGCTTAACAGATTCCTGGGTATACATTGCAGCTACTGGCTCAATACTGTGTGGCAGGCCTCTAGGAAAAATTCATCTTGCACGACTATAACTTTATGTCTGTTGATGAGCAATTTCCCTTTTGTCCCCTCCCCTCCCCCATCCCTGGCAACCACTCTTCTAGTCTCTAATTCTGTGAGCTTGACTATTTTAGGATCCTCATTCATATAAGTGGGATCATGCAGTATTTGTCTTTCTGTGACTGGCTTATTTTGCTTAGCATGTCTTTAAGGTTCATCCATGTTGTCAGATACGGCAGAGTTTCCTTCTTTTTTTTTTTTTGGTTCCCATTTTTATTTATTTATTTTCTTTCAGCTACAGCACGCCATTTGTGGGCTCTTAGTTTCCCAACCAAAGACTGAACCTGAATCCTTGGCAGTGAGAGTGTGGAGTCCTAACCAATGGATCGCCAGGGAATTTCCAGAATTTCCTTCTTTTTAAAGGCTGAATAGATTCCACTCATATATAAAGCACTGTCTTTATTTGTTCATCCATCTTTTAGGTTGTTTGTGAATCTTGGCTTTCGTGAATAGTGCTGCACTGAATGATGTGCTGTGCTCAATCCTGTCTGACTCTTTGCGACCCCATGGACTGTAGCCCACCAGGCCCCTCTGTCCCTGGAACTCTCCAGGCAAGAACACTGGAGTGGGTTGCCGTTTCCTCCTCCAGGGCTGCACTGAATATTGGAGTGCTAATATCTCTTCGAGATCCTGGTTTCAATTCTTTTGGATAAATACCCAGAAGGGAGATTTCTGGATCATGCGGTAGTTCTATTTTTAATATTTTGAGAAACCTCCATACTGTTTTTCATAGCACCAGTTTTTTCATTCCTACCAACTGTGTACAAGGGTTTTAATTTCTCCACATTTTCCCCAATGTTTGTAGTCTTTGTCGTTATTTTTTTTTTTAAGAATAAATATCCTACCACGTGTGAGGTAATAGCCCCTTGTGATTTTGATTTGCATTTTCCTGATAGTTACCTCGAGCATCTTTTGATATACCTGTGGGCCATTGTATGTCTTCTCTGGAAAAATGCTTGTTCAAGTTTTTAGCCCACTTTTAATTGAGTTACTAGGTTTTGTTGCTATTGAGTTGTAGAAGTTCTTTCTGTATTTTGGAAATTAACTGCTTATCAGACATATGGTTTGCAACTATTTTCTCCTGTTCTGTAGGTTGCCTTTTCACTCTTGATTTTTTTTTTTTTTTTTTTTGCAGTGCAGGAGTTTTTTTGGTTTAATGTAGTCCCACTTGCCTATTTTTACTTTTGTTGACTGTGGTTTTGGTGTCATATCCATGAAGTCATTGCCAGACCAATGTCATAAAGCTTCCCCCCTAGGTCTTATGCTTAAGTCTCTCATCCATTTTGAGCTGATTTTGTGCACAGTGTAAGATATGGGTCCAAATTCATTATTCTGCATGAGGGTGTTAAACTTTCCCAATACCATTTGTTGCAGAGATGATCTTTTCCCGTTGTGCCTTCTTGGCAACCTTGTCCAAGATCAACTGACAGTGTATGTGTAGAGTTGATAGCTTCTTACTTCTGGGAACATTTGCAGTTGTGAACAGTTTCATGTCAATATGTTTTTTATTTATCTGGGGTAAATACCTAAGCATGCAATTAGTGTTAGTCATTCAGTTGTGTCCGACCCCTTTGCCACTCTTCACTCTGTAACCTGCCAGGCTCCTCTGTCCATGGAGTTTTCCAGACAAGAATACTGGAGTGGGTACCCATTCCCTTCTCTAGGGGATATTCCTGACCCAGGGATCAAACCGGGGTCTCCTGCAATTGCAGGAAGGTTCTTTACTGTCTGAGCCACCAGGGAAGCCCTAGGCATGCAGTTACAGGAGCAAATAGTGTGTGTTTTCACTTTATAAGAAACGGCCAGGGTCCTTTCCCAAGAGTTGTGCCGTTTTACATTTCCACCAGAAGTGTGAGAGTCCCGGGTGCTCCACACTCTTCTCAACACTTGGTGTTGTCAGACTTTTGAACTTAGTCCTTCTCATGGGCGTGCAGTGGTGTATCATTTTGATTTTCATTTGCATCTCCCTAATGACTAGTGAGGAGAAGACAATGACACCCCACTCCAGTACTGTTGCCTGGAAACTCCCATGGAGGGAGTAGTCTAGTGGGCTGCAGCCCATGGGGTCGCGAAGAGTCGGACCCGACTGAGCGACTTCACTTTCACTTTTCACTCTCATGCATTGGAGAAGGAAATGGCAACCCACTCCAGTGTTCTTGCCTGGAGAATCCCAGGGACGGGGGAGCCTGGTGGGCTGCCGTCTATGGGGTCACACAGAGTCGGACACGACTGAAGCGACTTAGCAGCAGCAGCAGCAGCAATGACTAGTGATGTCAGTATATTTTCTTTGGTGAAGTATCTATTCAAATCTTTAGTACACTTTTCTATAAAGTTGTTTGTCTTATTTCTTAAAATTAATTAATTTATTTATTTCTGGCCATGCTGGGTCTTCATTTCTTTTCTCCAGTTGTGATGAGTGGGGCTACTTTCCAGTTGGAGTGAGTAGGTTTCTTATGTTTCGGTTTCTGGGCTCTAGAGCACAGGCTCAGTTGTTGCGGTGCACCAGCTTAGTTGCCCCGAGGCATATGGAATCTTCTCGGACTAGGAACCAACCCCTTGTCTCCTGCATTGACAGGCAGATTCTTTACCACTGAGCCATCAGGGAAGCCCCTCATTACTGAGTTATAAGAATTCACTTTTCTTAACAGTGTCTTTCAAAACAGAAAATTTATTTTTATTTCAATGAAGTCTAATTTATCAACTTATTTCCTCCGTGGTTTGTGCTTTTTGTATCCTACATAGGAGATCTCTGTGTCCTCTAAGTCACAGATTTTTTTGTATGTTTTCTTTGAAAAGTTTTATAATTTTATTTATACATTCATTCAGTTCAGTTCAGTCGCTCAGTCGTGTCCCACTCTTTGTGACCCCAAGGACTGCAGCACAATAGGCCTCCCTGTCCCTCACCACCAACACCCGGAGTTTATTCAAACTCATGTCCATCGAGTCGGTGATGCCATCCAACCATCTCATCCTCTGTCGTCCCCTTCTCCTCCCGCCTTCAATCTTTCCCAGCATCAGGGTCTTTTCCAATGAGTCAGTTCTTCGCATCAGGTGGCCAAAGTATTGGAATTTCAGCATCAGTCCTTCCAATGATCTCCTGTAGGATAGACTGGTTGAATCTCCCTGCAGTCCAAGGGACTCTCAAGAGTCTTCTCCAACACCACAGTTCAAAAGCATCAATTCTTAGGTGCTCAGCTTTCTTTTTGTTCCAACTCTCACATCCATACATGACTACTGGAAAAATAAAATCATTAGATCTGTTTATAAAATTATTACATCTGTTACTTTAAGTCTATGATCCAGTTAGTATTAATTCAAGTATCTATGGTGTAAGATATGGATTGAAGTCCATTTTCCATATTCAACTGTTTTAGCACCATCTGTTAAAAAAGTTATTATCCCTTACTGAATTATCTTGGTACTTTTACTACAAATCAATGTACCAAGAATCAGTTGATGTTTGAGTCTATTTCTAGCCTCTGCATTTGGTACAATCTGTATGTCTGTCTTTATGCCAACACCAAATTCTCTTAATTTGAGCAGCTTTAAGTCTCGAAAACACACAAAGTCCTATAACTCATCTATGTATTTATTTATTTATGGCTTCACTGGGTCTCCGTTGCTCTGCGGGCTTTTCTCCTGTTGCAGTGAGCAGGCTACTCTCTAGTTGCGGTTTGCGGGCTTCTTATTGCGGTGGCTTCTCTTGGTGTGGAGCATAGGGCATGGTCTCTAGGGCGCTCGGGCTTCTGTAGTTGTGGTACATGGGCTCAGTAATGATGGTTTGCAGGCTCTAGAACACAGTTTCAGTAGTTGTGGTTCACGGGCTTAGTTGCTCCACGGCATGTGGAATCTTCCCGGACCAGGGACTGAACCCGTGTTCCCTGCACTGGCAGGCAGATTCTTGATCACTGGACCACTAGGGAAGTCCCTATAACTTGTTATTGTTTTTCAAAGTTGTTGGCTTTTCTTTCTCAGTTCTCCTGCTGGGTGTCCCCTCGTCTGTCCATCCTCTGCCGCTTCACCCGCTGCAGGACCACACGTCTCATCAGTCCCCTCAGTGACTCAGCTGTGTTTATGGCCAAGCCGTGGAGTCCTGAGTCTGAATACAGACGTGGGCAGTCGTGGTTGGGCAGCCTCCCCTGGTTCGGGGCCTGGCCGGGCGACGGCCTCATTAGCTCTTGGCGTTTGGTGCTTCCTCTCCCTCCAGCCAGCTGGCCTCTCTGGTCTCTGACTTTCCTCTGGCAGTATTGCCACTCTCTTCTCCACTTCCTAGCTCTTTTGAAATAAGAAATGGGGTCCGCTTCCGGATGAATCCCAGCTTCTCCTCTTCTTTCAGGCCACGCTGCCTCCTTTTTTAATTTTTCTGAATTCCCTCTGTGCTGAAACACACACAAAAAACTGAGCCTCAGTAAATCAAGACGTCGTCTGTGTGCTCAGACACTCAGTCGTGTCTGCCTCTTTGTGACCCCATGGACTGTAGCCCACCAGGCTCCTGTGTCCATGGTATTCTCCAGGCAAGGATTCTGGAGTGGGTTTCTATTTCCTCCTCCAGGGGATCTTCCTGACCCAGGGATCGAACCCGGGCCTCCCACATTGCAGGTAGATTCTTTACCATCTGAGCTTCTATGAGCGCTTTGCATCTTTGCATATGATTAGCCAAAAATGTTCCCTGCATGCAATTCTGTGCATCTTGGATGAATAGACCTAGTTCTGCCTTGCTGGCCGGACCTTAGTGGGCAGCAGGGCTATGGAGGACTAACTGTGATCGTGACAAAAGTCAGGGCTGAATAGATGGTACATCCATGTGGAGGAGCCTGCTGCGGGGACCGGGGTGCAGAGGTAGAAGGGGTGGGAGGGCTGCAAGCAGGAGGTGGTGTCTGCAATGGTGCACGTCCTCCCCGGGCAGCGTTTGGGACCTCGGAGTTCCCCGGGGGGCAGCATGCTGGGCAGAGGCGCCTTGTGGTCAGAGGGCACTGACCTTCTCCCTCTGCTCTGCCCTCAGGAATGAGACCGTGCTGCACCAGTTCTGCTGTCCAGCTGCTGACACCGAGCAGAAGCCCGCCTGCTCCGACCTGGGCCCCCACAGGTGGGAAGAGCCGCTGCGCGTCCTCCCCTCCCCACCTCACTGTCCTCCACCCTGGGCAGAGCACACACCAGGGGCCCACTCTGCTTCTTCCTCCCTAGTCTCGCGTTTTATTTGTTTTTACCTCCTTCCTCATGTTTCCATCTCTCCTTCCTTCTTCCAGACCCCAGATGAGCCATTGCTGACTTTTAGATCATTATAACCCTACTGTTCAAATCCCAGATCTATACTCATCCCCACTAAACAGCCTATAAAAAGTTCACCTGTTTAAACATCAGGGGAAATTAACTTGATTCTATCTACATGTCTTAGTGGTAGGTTGTCCAGCACCCAAGGGTGCCCAACTAATAAGAGGACCCATACTGCCTTTCTTACTCAAGACTTGCATTTTTCTTGATAATTTTTCTCCTTCCATGAAGGAGCCAAGATAACTTTGATTTTTAGGCTTGTCCACCTCCGCTGGGTTGGCCGACCACGTGGGAAGGGAGGGAGGCACTGAGAAGTCAGGGTCCTGTCCAGGCTCTCCTCCTCACCTGTCCTGGGTCATTCACCCACCCTCTCTCTTCCCCCCATCCTCCCCCCAGCCCTCCAGCTCTCCTCCTCCCCCCATCAGTACTCTCTCCCTCCATCTCCACCTGGAGCCGCCCTCTCTGTGCTGCTCACACTTTGTCCTCTTCTCTTTCCCCCAAGATTTCTGTCTCAGTTCAGCACCTTTCTCTTTCCTTTGCTTGTCCTTTACTTCCCTGGGGGTCAGGACACTCGGACTCCAGCGCGGAGTTGACCCCATCTGCTGTCTCCTCTTGTTGGAGTGAACTTGGGCAAGTTCCTTAACTCCCCTGGGCCCCAGTTTCCCCATCTGTATGAAGAAGGGCTGTTCTACGTAGAGAACAACATGATGTACCATCTCTCTGAGCCTCTGGGCTGCTCACAGCCCAGATGGGCTTTAGGTCTGTGTGGGAGGGCAGCAGAAGGTTCTGAGCTGTGAGCACCCAGGCCTAGACCTGCACTAAGGGCCACTTCCTGGTTTAAGCCTCAGTGACCCCATGATCCTTCCCCCTTTATTCCTAGGGAAATAATGGGTAGTCATCAGAGGTGGTAGCTGGTGAGCTTGGCGATGGAAAACCTTCCTTGCTTGTTTTCCCTTGGAAGGAGTTGGGGGCGGGGTGGGGGGGTTGGGAAAGGCAGGACTCTGGGGGGGGGGGGTGCGGGAATGGAAGTGGCAGGGGGTTGGGTTGGGTTAAATCAGGGGCCCACCTTGGGGTGCTCACCTCCAGGGCTGTAGGAGGCACGGTTTTTCCCAGAGGTGACTGCGCTGGGGATGGGAGCAAGGGGAGGACCGGGTGCTGTGCTGATGCCCAGAGGACTGGGGGCCGAGCTCTGCTCCCAGGACCACAGGAGACAGCAGCCCCCTGGATCCCCAGGGGCTCCCTGTCCAGGGGGGCATGTGAGCCCCCACATTGGAAATGACCCTCCTGTAAACTGGAAGGAAGATGAGAAACGAGAGAATGAGACAGTGGGAGAGGACGGGAAAGAGGGCAGAGAGTTAGTGACCCGGAGGAAGGATGGGCAGGCCGTGCCCTGTCCCGTGAGCGGTCATTGCTCAGACACATGGCTGAGTGGTCCTCCTTGGTGGGGAGGAGAAGAGAGGAGCTGTCTGGTCTGCGCCCCCTGCCCATCGGTCCATCTCAGTCCGGTCCACATCTCTTGCTGCCCCTCGAGCCCTGGCGCCAGTGAGCATAGATGACACAGTGCCCCCAAGACGCTGGCGCCTGGGAGGTGCCCAAGGATAGAAGTCATCTCTTGGGTCTTCCTTGCACCTCCCAGCCACCCCCACCCTCACCCCAGAGCCCTGACTCCTGGTGGGAGGGGGTGGGAGACGGGAGTAGGCAGGGCGGGAGGGGGCAGAGGAACAGGCTTCTTTTCCAAGATGGTAGGAAATCTCTTGTCTTCGAATCCCTGGGAGGGAGGTGGGAGGCTCTCTAAGTCCCCCAGGGCCTGTGAGCTCTGCCCGAGGCTGCCTCCCTGCCCGCCCCCTGCGCAGGCCCGGGGGAGGGGCCCCCAGGTGTGTCCTGATTGTCAACCGCTGTCACTTTCCGCTCCCAGTTGCTCCAGGTGTCCTGTCTGTCCCGACTGTAGTTTCCTAGAGCATGTTTCTGTTTGTCTGTCCGTCACTCTGTCTGATGTCGGTGTCTCGGCTTCTCTAGGAGAAGCCCCGGATGTTCAGTAGTCTGTGTGTCTGTCTGTCTGTCTGTTCTTGGCTTCCTGGGGAAGCCCTGCCCAGATAAGTTTCCTCCCATCAGACACGCAACACGCCTGTTCGCAGCTCTGCCCAGGACCTTCCCGGCCCTTCCCTCCCCTTTAGCCTCCAGAGGGGGTACACAACCACCACCCCCGAGCTTCCCTAAGGTCAGAGACTGGGCTGAGGTGAGGATACAGGTCACAAGGCCCCTGAGCCACCCTCAGGAGACCCCAGTTTGGGCTCGGAGACAGGCCAGGCTGTCCCCACCGCTCAGTCTGGGTTTTCACCGGCTCAGCGAGGCTCCAATAATTTGGCCACCTAATGTGAAGAGCCGACTCATTGGAAAAGAACCTGATGCTGGGAAAGATTGAGGGCAAAAGGAGAAGAGGGAGACAGAGGATGAGATGGTTGCAAGGTATCACCGACTTAACGGACACAAACTTGAGCAAACTCAGGGAGGTAGTGGAGGACAGGGAAGCCTGGTGTGCTGCAGTCCATGGGGTTGCTAAGAACTGGACTTGACTGAGCGACTGAACAACAACAGAACAACAGCAAGGCTTCAGCTGGTGGGCCTCCTCTGGGGTCTCCAGGGAGAAGCTGGATGGTCCTTACAGGAGGCCCAGTGAAGACTTCACACCATCAGTCACAGCTCAGGGTCAGGGTCTCCGGTGTGTGAGTGCAGGGTTGGCCACGAGGCCCCTTACCTCCCTCCTCCGAATACTGCCCAAGCCAGCAGTGATCCAGGTCAGCAGAGTGTGAGGTGCTGTTCCCCCACCACCAACCATCCCCCCACCAACCATCCCTACCCAAGCTGTAGGCCTGAGCAGGAGTCCCTTTCTAGAGCCGATGGGCTCATCCTGGGGACGGGGGTGGTGGTGGGGCAGACGATGGTCCATAGCTCCTTTGATCAGATGTACAGAAAAGAGCTGCTGGAGCCTGAGATAAACCCTTGATCCAGGGGAGACCCTTGCCCCCTCCCAAAGCCCCAGTCCTGGGGGTGCAGGGGTGCAAGCTCAGCCTTATCCAGCTACCCCGGGGGGAAGCTTTGGGGGTGGAGTCAGGGAACCTCTCTCTTGGGACCCAGAGCCTGCCTGAGAGCGATGCTCCCAGAAGTGGGAAGATTGGGAGGCCAGAGGTGGGGTGCCCTGGGGTGGTTACGGGGCCACAAGGCCTCTGAGGCTGGACCACCCATCCCCGTGCCTATGTTCACGCGGCCCCGAGCATGCATCCCACACTTCCCAGGTGGGAAGCAGGCGATCAGCCTCCAGGGCAGCGATTGGAGTGCGAGCTGGGCTCTGCCCCACTTCCTCACGTCCCCCCACTGCCAGTAATGACAGGGCTTTATTCTGGGTGACTGAACGGGGCAGTGATTGCGGGCCCTGCCCTTCTTCCCATAGGCTCCCCTCCCTTTGGGGTGCTCAGTAACCTGGGGAACAAGCAGCCTCCAGCATCTAGAGAGAGAAATAGCAGCCCATTTGTCTCTGTGGGTGGCACGGAGCGCCCCCCCCCCCCCCAGAGGAGGAAGACTGACATCTGTTAGAGTGATGACAGGAGGTGGGGGGCACTCAGGAGGGGGTTCCTGGGCAGGAAGCAGAACCACCCCCGGCCCTGGGGGAGGGGAGGGGCCGGGGCACTCTGGGCGTTGGTTCTCCAACCGGGATGGGAGAGGCACTTAGTGTTACCTAATGCGCCAGGCCCCGGCACTAAGCAGCCCTGGTATTTTGTCTCCGTTCATGTGGCCACCTGCAGATGACGGCTTGGGGTGGAGAGAAGTTCGGGGTCTCAGCAGAGGGACCCCTGCCCACCGGTTCTGGGGCTGGAAGGTCAGCCCAGGCTGAGCTCCCGCGGGTGGCCGCGTTGCATGGAAATGCCACCGGGGTTTTCTTCAGGAGCATGGGAGGGATCCTTCCAGCCACTGCATTCGACCCTGAATAACATCTATTTTCTCTGATTATAAGTTATAGTTGCTAGTTGTTGGAAATGTGGAAAATGCAGAAATATAAAGAAGAAAATAAAAATGGAACCCGGTCATACAGAATTAACTGCTGTTAATGTACTAGCATGCAACCTGCCAGGGTTTCTAGGCTGGAATTTATATCCCCCCCGAAAGAAAAAACGATTCTGTAGTCTACCTTTTCTGCTCAGGGCACTGTGGCCACAAGGGAGCCTGCCCCCCCCACCCAGCCAGTCCCTCCCTGTCCCCCTCCTCCCTGCCAATCAGCCAGGCTGGGGGCCCTGCTGGGGACCCCTGAGGAGGGGACACGGGCCAGCAGTGGCGTTGCCGGGGGAGCCCCACGTCAGCATCTGCCACAGTGGCCAGAGGCCTGATCCGTGGACCAGCCAGAGTTTACTCAGCGATTACGGAGTGATTGAATTCTCAGTCAATACAGTTTAGGCTTCAAACAGGTGGGCTCAGGGGACCCGAGTCCTGTGCCTGCTCCACCCATCACATTAGGCGCCCAGGCTGCCAGGAACACTTCCCTCCACTCCTCCCCATTCTGGGACTTCAAAATTGTCTGCTCTTCCCCAGAGAAGCACAGAAAGGCCTCAGCTTCTGTCACTGCCTGGGTGGGGGCAGGGCAGGTGTAGGGGTGGAAGGATGCGCGCCCAGCCCACCCAACCCCCAAGCTCTAGGGTCTCTGCATCTTTAGGCCAGGGGGCAGTGGGCGGCAAGGCCAAGGGGAAATTGTCTGATGTCCTCCTCAGAGTCCAGAGATTCGATTCCAGAGGCCTTTGCAGGGGTTGGGGTCCGGCACCCTGAGCCAGGGCTGTGAAGACTGCCCCCTGCGATGCGCTGCCCTGGAGTGGAGGCTGGGTGGGAGTCCTGGGGGTCGAAGACCACCATCTACTGTGGGTGTAGCAAACTGCAGGTGGTGTAGAGCAGCGGGCATGGGGAGGGGCTGCTCATCCTTATTTGGGTTCCTGTCTTCTGAGGGTCCCCAGCTTGTCACAGGAGAGCCCATCTTGGCTGACTCCATCCCCGAGGGTGGCCTCAATGGAGAGGGCAGAGAATTTGGTCCCTGAGCCAGAGTCAGTGGTCTTCCACCCCCAGACCCCCTGTCATTTTACCCCTCTGTGCGCTCCGTGCCCCTGAGTCTTCCCTGCCGGAATCTGGGGGCATAAGAGACAGAGCAGATGCCATCTTGCAGGGGGGTTCGCTGGGTGGGGGTGGTCCCCCTAACTCCAGTGGGCATCAGGAAAGTTCTGTCCTGTGCTGGGGTCCACTTTCTGCTCTGTGGGACATGGGACTTGTGTCTGGAGCAATCTCCCGTGTGCTTCCCGCTCAGGCCTGGCTGTCCTCTAAGATGGTCTCTCCTGTGACCTGGGTAGTCACGACGGATGCTCAGCCCCGGGGCTGCTTCCCTGGGAGCCAGGCCAGGCTGGGCCACCTCCAGACAGGCTGCTGGATGTCAGAGCTGGTTAGAGAACCCCTGCTCCCTCTGTGACTCTGTTTTGTGTTCCCCACCCACGAGAGGGAAGGAGAATGCTAGCTGTCCTGTGCTGAGAGCCTGCTGTGTGCAATAGATACAGGCATGATTTAATTCTCATGGAAAGCTTATAAAATATTGTTGTTCCATGTTACTTATACACGAGGCTCGGAGATGATAAATGATGGTCCCCAGACTGGTCGATGGCACAGTTGGGATTTGAGCCACGTCTGTTGTGGCTTCTACCACTGGCGTCAGGGGACAAAGGAAGGAAGGGATTCGTTGGTGCAGGAAGTGAAGTGTGGTCCCCCCAAACTTTGTCCCCCCGAGAGCCTGGCCTATGGTCCAGGGAGTGAGAAGGTGGGGCCCTTCCCTGCCCCCCGCTTCCCCTGACCCTTGAGCAGGAGGTTCGTGCAACCAGGCTGAAGAGAGAAACGTCCAGGGGAATACTTTTAGAGGATAAAAGCTCTAAGCTTTATTATTTAAAGAAATGAACATGGGAGTTCCGTGTTTGGGAGTTACCTGGTGGTTAGGGTTCTGAACTTTCACACCATGCTGCTGCTGCTGCTGCTAAGTCGCTTCAGTCGTGTCCGACTCTGTGTGACCTCCTAGACGGCAGGCCACCAGGCTTCCCCGTCCCTGGGAGTCTCCAGGCAAGAACACTGGAGTGGGTTTTCATTTCCTTCTCCAATGCATGAAAGTGAAAAGTGAAAGGGAAGTCACTCAGTCATGTCCGACTCTTTGCGACCCCATGGGCTGCAGCCTACCAGGCTCCTCGCCCGGGGTTTAATCCCTTTGTCAAGGAACTGAGATCCCACAAGCCATATGGCATGGCTGGAAAAAAAAAAAAGAAAAGAAAAGAAATAAACATGACTAAGATAATACTTTCAGAACAACAAAATGCAAGCTACCACGAGGACCAGCTTTTGTCCAGTTTTAGAAGAAGAAACAAATTTTTGCTCCGTTTGCTGAAAACTGCTTGTTTGATTATTATAGAGGTTCTCTTTTCACTCCCAGGAAGGGAAGGCCTAGAGATTTCTCTAACTTCTCTACTTCCTGGGCTAGTTTGTTTTCTCCTCTGAAAGGTCATCTTTACCTATTCATGTATCTTTTAACCCATAACATGACCATGAAAATGACTTATCATTCCAGTAAGTGTTTCTGACGGATAACAAAAAGGGTTTCAAATCCATTTCATCGGACTCCGAACGAGGAAACGATCTTAATCTATGTAGCGAGAGGAAGTGCATCAGATCAGGCATTCTTAAAGAATTTACTGTCTTTGAGAGGGCTTAAGAAAGGAGATTTTTAGAGATTACATATGTGGTGATTAAGAAACAAAGCAAGGGACTTCCCTGGTGGTCCAGCTGCTAAGACTCTGTGCTCCCAAAGCAGGGGGCCCAAGTTCCATCCCTGGTCAGGGGACTAGATCCCACATGCCGCAACTAAGACCCAGAACAGCCAAATAAGTAAATGTATCTATATTTTTAAAAAACAGGGAAGCCAGCTGTCTGTGAAGGACGATGTTTTTCGGTCTGGAACCGAGAAAAGGGTGGGGGAGGACAGAGAAAGGGGTCTGTGGACGTCAAGGTGGTGGACACACAGGGTGCAGGCTTTTACTGTCTGCAGATGGGAGATGGAGACCAAAGTGCCTTGTCCTCTGGACGCAGGCTGCCTGCCGGTGCTGGTGCTGATCTCCCCCCCAGAATGAGACAAGCCACCCACTTCTCCAGGCCTCAGTGTCCTCAGCTATCACAGCGGGTGGGAAGGGGCGGTATGAACACTCTAGTCCCCAAGGCTCCTCCCCTAGAGTGATTCTACCTGAAGGTAAGGCGCTGCCTTGGCTGGAGGAGGCGTCCATATGGAGGGACCAGGAGCATTTACAAAGCAGGACAAATCAGGGTGGTGTGACCCAAACAGGAGACCCTGGGTTGGGGTTGGGAGGTGGAGGGAGCACTCATATCAGAGGAGCTTCAGCAGGCCGACGGTGGGATTTCTCTCTCCATCTCACTTACTGAAAGTGAAAGTGTTAGTCGCTCAGTCGTGTCCCACTCTGCAACCCCATGGACTGCAGCCCACCAGGAGTGGGTAGCCATTCCCTTCTCCAGATGGTCTTCCCAATCCAGGGATCGAACCCGGGTGTCCCGCACTGCAGGTAGATTCTTTACCGTCTGAGTCACCAGGGAAGCCTCATCTCACTTACTGTGAAAATACAAAGGGAGGTTTTAAAGGAGACCTACTGAGAGCACACTCAGTTCAATTCAGTTCAGTTCAGTCACTCAGTCGTGTCCAACTCTGCCACCCCATGAATCGCAGAACACCAGGCCTCCCTGTCCATCACTAACTCCCGGAGTTCACTCAAACTCATGTCCATTGAGTCGGTGATGCCATCCAGCCGTCTCATCCTCTGTCGTCCCCTTCTCCTCCTGCCCCCAATCCCTCCCAGCATCAGAGTCTTTTCCAATGAGTCAACTCTTTGCATGAGGTGGCCAAGTACTGGAGTTTCAGCTTTAGGATCATCCCTTCCAAAGAACACCCAGGACTCATCTCCTTTAGGATGGACTGGTTGGATCTCCTTGCAGTCCAAGGGACTCTCAACACCACAGTTCAAAAGCATCAATTCTTAGGTGCTCAGCTTTCTTCACAGTCCAACTCTCACATCCATACATGACCACTGGAAAAACCATAGCCTTGACTAGACAAACCTTTGTTGGCAAAGTAATGTCTCTGCTTTTGAATATGCTATCTAGGTTGGTCATAACTTTCCTTCCAAGGAGTAAGCGTCTTTTAATTTCATGGCTGCAATCACCATCTGCAGTAATTTTGGAGCCCCAAAAATAAAGTCTGACACTGTTTCCACTGTTTCCCCATCTATTTCCCATGAAGTGATGGGACCAGATGCCATGATCTTAGTTTTCTGAATGTTGAGCTTTAAGCCAACTTTTTCACTCTCCACTTTCACTTTTATCAAGAGGCTTTTTAGTTCCTCTTCACTTTTTGCCATAAGGATGGTGTCATCTGCATATCTGAGGTTATTGATATTTCTCCTGGCAATCTTGATTCCGTTTGTGCTTCTTCCAGCCCAGCGTTTCTCATGATGTACTCTGCATAGAAGTTAAATAAGCAGGGTGACAATATACAGCCTTGATGTACTCTTTTTCCTATTTGGAACCAGTCTGTTGTTCCATGTCCAGTTCTAACTGTTGCTTCCTGACCTGCATACAGGTTTCTCAAGAGGCAGGTCAGGTGGTCTGGGATTCCCATCTCTTTCAGAATTTTCCACAGTTTATTGTGATCCACACAGTCAAAGGCTTTGGCATAGAGAGCACACACAGAGAGACTTAAATCTAGGTTCAGGTCCTGGCTTGGTCATGTACAAACCCTGTGACCTTGGTGCAACTACTGAAGCTTTGGGATCCTCGATTTTCTCATCTGTCCAGTGGGGAAAACAGTAGCACTCAGCTCTTAGGATGGTTTTGAAAGTCGCTCAGTCGTGTCTGACTCTTTCGACACCATGGACTATACAGTCCATGGAATTCTCCAGGCCAGAATACTGGACTGGGTAGCCTTTCCTTTCTCCAGGGGATCTTCCCAACCCAGGGATCAAACCCAGGTCTCCCGCATAGCAGGCGGATTCTTTACCAGCTGAGACACAAGGGAAGCCCCTTAGGGTGGTTGGGAGGATTCAGTGATGTCATGTGTGCAAAGGTATCTGGTATATAGTAGGCACTCAATAAATGTTAGCTTTTTTTTTTTTTTTTAGCATGAGGTATGTGCCATAGAGGGCTTCCTTAGTGGCTCAGATGATAAAGAATCCACCTGCAATGCAGGAGACTCTGGTTTGATCCCTGGATGGGGAAGATACCCTGGAGAAGGGAATGGCTGCCCACTCCAGTATTCTTGCCTGGAGAATTCCATGGACAGAGGACTCTAGTGAGCTATAGTCCATGGTGTCACAAAGAGTCAGACACGACTGAGCAACTAACACACACACACACACGCACGCACGCACATGCCATGGCCCAAAGCTGTCTTCCTTTATTTTTGATTTTTAAATTAAAAAAATTTTTAAATTTTATTTGGCCACACCACAAAGCATGTGGTATCTTAGTTCCCCAAGCAGGGAACAAACCTGTGTCCCCTGCACTGGGAGCTCAGAGTCATATTCACTGGACCACCAGGGAATTCCTGGTGCTAGCTGTTTTAAAACTGGATTTTTTAAGAGCAGAAAGGGATAAATCAGCTGAGATCTAGGAGTTCCAGGAGAAGGCTCAGGCATGACCAGGAAATACTTAGAATGGGCCAGTTCAGCAGATGAGGTCCCTGCAGCAGAGACCCTAGTACAGCAAGAGGAAGGAGACACACAACTCTGGGTCTTGCTCTGGTTTGTTGAGCTGTGCCCTTCAGGGAGAGGGCCCAGTTCCTCCTCTGGGCGGCAGGCAACTGGCAGGGAGGAGGGGGCCATGTTCAGATGTTTCTACTCCAGCCTGGCCCATGACACATGGAGAGTTGGCTGGAGAGAGCGAGCAGGGGTGAGGGACTCAGAACTGAGAGACCAGCTGGGGGAAGAGATCAAAGGAGCTAAAAGCCCTGATGAATGCCAATCAAGCAGGACCAGCGGGCCCTGAGAGCGGATTTTCTAGATGTCAGGGCAGGAGAGGAAATGATTTAACCGAGCACCCGGCTGTCACAGTGCAGCGAGGATGAGATTAAGCATACAGGCATTTTATCGGGGAAATCGCGCCAGCTGACAGTCTGGCCTCCTTCCGTCCTAAGAGGAGGAGACAGTTTAGCCCCCACAAGGACAGGTTTGTGGCCTGGGGCTGACCCCTGCCCTGCTTGGACTGTGGGGCTGGCTCCCCACAGTGGGAGCTCTGGGGCTTCCTCCCAAAGCTTTTGTGTCTTACTTCCTTTTTCACCCAAACACCTTTGGAGATGACCTGGGAAACCCATGGGCTTCCCTATAGCTCACATGGTAAAGAACCTGCCTGTAATGCAGGAGACCCGGGTTCCATCCCTGGGTCAGGAAGATCCCCTGGAGAAGGAAACAGCTACCCACTCCAGTGTTCTTGCCTGGAGAATCCCATGGACAGAGGAGCCTGGCAGGATACAGTCCATGGGGTCGCAAAGAGTCAGACACAACTGAGCGACTTAACAACGACTATTCAGTTCAGCTGTCAGGTGATGGTGGGGTATGTCAGGACAGACTGCAGGCCATGTTTCTGGGGCATCATCCTCGGGGTGGGTGAGGTGGGAACATGGGCAGGGAACTAGCTTCTGTGGGGGGGCGGGGGCAGACACAGGAGGTGAGAAAGCCCGAGGTGTGTCCTCGGGCTCAGAGAAGCCTGGACTTGTGACTGTGTGCAGTGTGTCAGGCAGCGAGCTTGGAGGGTGTCCTGAGAGCTTGATTTTGCTACTGGATCCACACCTATTGGGGAGGAAATAAAATGCTCAAAAATATTAGGCTTCAAGTGGCAATCAGATCGCATCACTGGTGTGGTCCAGCCTGTGAGTCTGTGTGGGAGGTGTCCTGAGGAAACTTCTAGATGTAGACCCCCTCCCCAGTGGGCACCAGGTGCTGGCGTCTCACCATGAGGGGCTATGATGCAGAGATGGTTTCCACGCTGGACTCGGGGGCCCACCCTGAGTGGCACCCTGGGCTTGGTTCTGCGGAGGATACAGGCCCAGAGGGCTGTGATGCCTTCAACAGGAAACCCCTCCAGACAAACCAGCCCTTCCAGACCCTTCTGGAACAGTCATGCAGCCAAATCCTGGAGTCTCCACTGAGCGGACAGGAGAGGGAGTAACTTACTCTCTTGGGGTCCGTGGGAGGAAGGGCGGCCTCTGCAAGTGGACAGCAGGGAAGACCCAGCCGCCCTCCTCCAGAGCCTCCTCCTGCGAGCCCCAGCTTCCAGCGTGGATGATGGTGGTCAGGGCAGAGAGGAAGGCAGGGAGGCCTTCACCATGTCCCTGGGTATGGAGGCCAGAGGGGCGTGGACAGGAACAGGAAGGTGCAGGGTGTGGGCCCGGCCCGTGGAGGGAAAGGGAGAGGGAGGAAGCTGGCCTCTCCGTCCTTCCTGTTGTCAGAGCCTTTTGCTCAAACTGTCCATCTTATGATGAGCAATCCAAGGTGCAGGGAAGCCATGTGCCTACGGTTACAGCTAGCGCAGCTGGAGGAGGCGGTCAGACCCTGCCTGGGGCCCAGGGCTCTCCACCACCACAGGCGGCATTTTCCAGCCTGTGCTTAGAATCAGCACAGGGTGAATCTGTTACAGACACTGGCCCTCTCTTCACTGCAGCCCCTCTCCAGCACCGTCTGGGACCCTCCCCCACCAAGGACACTTGACCCCCCTTGCTCAGCCTTTATTCTGACCATCGAAGATCACTTTATCGATTCAGGCGAGAGAGAGAAAGGAGTGTTTTAGTAAAGGCTGAAAAATCTTGAGATGTGAGGCGTTTTGTTAGCTTTTGTCTGGAAAATGCCTAGTTTCTTTGTCCCAGAAGGGCTTTCAGAAAGGCTGGCGGAGCCAGGATAATCTAGTGCAATTGGCCAGGCTCAGGCCCTCTGGGGGAACCTTGCCACCCAAGGAGTCCTCCAGCCTTCAAAACACTTCTGCTTGGGTCTCAGGAACTGCTGCTCTGGCCACTGCTCAGAGGGGAAAGTGGCCCTCCGTCCCTCCCTCCCCACCCTGTCTCCAAACCCCACAACACGCCTCAGGCTTCCCCTCATCCCTTTCTCTGCCTTTGTGCCAGGACCACGTCCCAAGCCAATCTCTAGCGGACAGGACGAGCATGGGCCTGGTGCTCCCTCCCCTGAAGTCTTCCCCAGCCCCCTCACAGGGCTCTTTTATTAATTAATTAATTAATTTTTGGCTGCTCTGGGCCTTTGTTGCTTTGTGCGGGCTACTCTCTAGTTGCGGAGCTTGGGCTTCTCATTGAGGTGGCTTCTCTTGTGGAGCGCAGGCTCTAGGGCTCAGGGGCTTCAGTAGCTGTGATGCATGGGCTTAACTGCTCCAGGGCACGTGGGATCTTCCTGGACCAGGGATCAAACCCAGGTCCCCTGAATTGGCAGGCGGATTTTTATCCACCGTGCCACCAGGGAAGCCTTCATACAGCACTTTGGCAGCTCCCGGGCCCTGAGCTCCTGGTGGCGGGCAGGGTCTGCCTGGGAGCCCAAGGGGACACCACCACCGGGACTAGCTCCTGGCAGGGGCTGCACGGCCGCCTGCTCTACCTCCTCATCCTTCTCAGGGATGCATTTTCCCAGCACACTAACCTAGGAGGTCAACCTCATCTTCATAACTCTCCTGGAAAGGAGATATTCATACCCCCATTTTGCAAATGAGAAAACTGAGGTGCAGAATAAATATATTTTCCTTGAAATCAGTGAGTCAGAGGAACAGGGGCTCCCTCCACTCAAGCCTTCTGACCCGTGAGCGAGGACCCATCAGTGTTGAGGGAACAGTGGCCGGTGTCTGAAAGCCCGGTGGCGTGTGAACCCTGACATTTTCTTTCTGTATGACCAGAGCTGAGCTGCCTACATTTCTTGGAGCCAGCCCTCAGTGCTTGGCACAGTCCTCAGCACATGGATGAAACCCATGACCATCCCCCCAGAATAGTGCTTTCAGCTCGATCCACGGAGCCTGTAAAGCCTCTGAGTGTGCAGGTAGGACTCGGCACGTATGAAAGCACACCCGTTTTCTGGGAAGAGAGCCCAGAGTCTTTATCGAAGGTGTCTGGAGCCCAGAAAAGTTTTACAGGTCTGGGAGCAGGGAGAGCAGGGTAATCGTGGCTGACAAGGAAAAGGAAGGAAAAAGAGAAGCTGGGTGCCCATTGCTGCTTGGGTGCTCATCGCTCATTGGTGTCTCTGGGAAAAGACTCTGAGTCTAGTGTGCTGGATGTTGACTAGAGGATGCTTAGGGTCAACACGCCTTGGGGGAGGGCAGGAGCATAGCGCGGGGCAGGGAGAGGTTGACCTGTGACAGACAACCACTAGGAGCCTGGGCTAATCCCATCGCCAGCTCTGCAGGGAGCATGACCTCTCAGATCCAGACTGGATCACACGGCTGAACCTTTATAACCACTGTCGGCCACTGGATGTAGACTGCCCTGGGGAAAATACGACTTTGGGCCCAGGAGCTCACTGCAGCTCAGACAGTCCCAGAAGGAGCTGGGGGAGCTGACAGCTGAAGGCAAGCTTCAGTAGCAGCCCCAGGGCTGGACAGGAAATCAGTCCTTGAAGAAGGATCTGGGGCTGTATCACCAAGCTCACCACAGTATCTCTGCTCTTGGGAAAGGGTGAGAGATTAAATGCTATCCATTCACCCATCCATTTATCCCTCCATCCACTCATCCACCCCTCCATCCCTCTATCCATTTAACATTTCCTAAACATGTCTTATAAGCCAGCCTAGGTAATAAGCACCTATGATAAAAAGCTGTGCATGGCACTGTCTGGTGGAGGAGAGAGACACATCAGTGAATAATTTAGGTAGAGTGGTCAGTTATGAAATAGAGGCAAGTGCCAAGAACCACTGGAGCACACTGGAGGGCGGACTCTTCCTGGAACAATGAGTGAGTTCTGAAAGAGTTGTCAAGGCAGAGAAAGGATAAGGCATTTTGCTGCTACTAAGTCGCTTCAGTCGTGTCCGACTCTGTGCGACCCCACAGACGGCAGCCCACCAGGCTCCCCCGTCCCTGGGATTCTCCAGACAAGAACACTAGAGTGGGTTGCCATTTCCTTCTCCAATGCATGAGAGTGAAAAGTGAAAGTGAAGTCGCTCAGTCGTGTCCGACTTAGCAACCCCATGGACTGCAGCCTACCAGGCTCCTCTGTCCATGGGATTTTCCAGGCAAGAGTACTGGAGTGGGGTGCCGTTACCCTGGCAGAAGGAAATGACGGTACAGGCATGGTGGTCTGAGCAGGCACAGCAGATCTGAGGAAAGTTTCCAGGTGGCTCAGATGGTAAAGAATCTGCCTGCAATGCAGGAGACCTGGGTTATCCCTGGTTTGGGAAGATCCCCTGGAGAAGGGAATGGCTACCCACTCTAGTATTCTTGCCTGGAGAATTTCATAGACAGAGGAGCCTGGCAGGCTATAATTCACAGGGTTGCAGAGTCAAACTAACACTGAGCGACTAACACTCAGTAGAGAGAGTGGCCAGGTTACTCCCAGAGATGAGTGTGGACAAGGAGATTCGGGTGAACTCACGAACGCCCTTGAACTATATCTGGCAGTACCAGAAAGTCACTGCTGGGTTTTGAGCATCTGCACTTTAGGAAGCCAACTCTGGTAGCTGAGATGATGGACAGCTGGGTGGTTGCTGGAACCTCGAGGAATCCTAGATGTGCCAGGACCAGGCATGTGCAGTGGGCACCTAGAGGCCCTCTAAGCACAAGCCAGCACCCCACATGAGTGACCCTCCCCTGATGAGATGCAGAGCTTCAACACACAGATCATTCTAGTCCTCTGGGTGTGGAATGATCCTCTGAGCAGCTGTTTTGTCCCCCAAGTTCTCAAAGACTTTCACATCCCATACTCAAATCTTATGATCTCCTGTGTGGAAAAACCTCCATGGGTGGCCTCAGCCCCTGGATGCATAAGAGCCTAATGTCATGCGTCTTGAAAACCTGGGGTGAAGAAGCCTTGGGCATCACCACCAAGGACAGTCCAGAGTCCAGGGTGAGAGTGCATTCTACCCCCTGGAGGCAGGTTGTGCTAGGGAGGAAAGTGACCCTGGGGCTTTTCCATGTGACCCGGGGGCTTCCCTAGTAGCTCAGTTGGTAAAGAATCCGCCTGCAAAGCAGGAGACCCTGGTTTGATTCCTGAGTCAGTAAGATCCCCTGGAGGAGGGCA
Source organism: Bubalus bubalis (assembly GCF_019923935.1). Classification (NCBI taxonomy): domain Eukaryota; kingdom Metazoa; phylum Chordata; class Mammalia; order Artiodactyla; family Bovidae; genus Bubalus; species Bubalus bubalis. Next base: position 12,871,393 of record NC_059160.1, on the reverse strand, counting down.
TGGCAACCCACTCCAGTATTCTTGCCTGGAGAATCCCATGGACAGAGGAGCCTGGCGGGCTACAGTTCTTGGGGTCACAAAGAGTCGGACACGACTGAGCGACAAAGCACAGCACAGCACACTTGACCATTCGGGAAGAATGGGCGTGTTCTATCTCAAGAAAAGTTGAAGTTAGACCTTACAAAGAACTTTCTGGTGATACCAGTGAAAAAACCCAATACTTAGAGCTCATCCAACTATATAGCTTGATTGGTGGCCACAGGAAAAATGACGAAGCAAAGAATTATGCAGAGGCAAGGAGTCAGGCTCCTTGTTGCTAGGGCAGCCAGTGAACTCTTCTTTATTTGTGTTTGAGGGAGGGGGTGCAGTGCAGGGGAGTGCTGGGAGGACTTGAATGAAGACAGACTCTTTACCCTTGGTTATTTTAGCACTAGGAGGCTTTAAAGTTAGGCAGAAGCAGTCCCTCTGGCATGATTTGGGACATCTTATGTGGGACAAAGCCTTGGAAGAAATAAATCCCAAGGTTGCCTGGCCCTCCAACCAGAGCCAGCCCACCTCCCTGGGACCCCACTCCTCATCTGTGAAAAAGGGAGATGAGAAAGATGGGCTAGATAACCTAGGGTACCTGTCCACCACAGAGGCTGTGTCAGGGGTCTTGGGTTCTCTTCAATTCATCCTTCAAGTTTTTGCGGAGCCCTCATTGTTTGCTCAGCACCAACTGGGGAGAAGGGGATCAAATAGAATACAAGCCTCAGGCTTGTGGGAAATCGAGGGTGGGGTGGAGAGACGGGGAAAGAGAAGTTAACATTTCTGGAGCACTCAGTCTGTACCAGGTGCTGCACGAAGCCCTCAACGTGCTGACTCCTTTCCACCTCCCAGGGACCCCTGTAGGGCAGGTACCAGCGCCTCCCATGTACTGATGGGGAAACCAGGGCTCAGAGAAAAAGCAACTTGACCAAAGCCACAAGGGAGGGGGCTGCACTGGAGCCCTCACCGTGAGCCGAGGTGCTCCTCTGTGATGCAGGTGGTGAGCCTCTGGGGTCCTCGCAGATGGAGCCTGGAAGCTGGAACCACCAGGAAGGCTTCATGCTGGAGAGGGCTCAGCGCGGGGTCTGGGGGAGGGGCAGAACTCAGAGGCTGGCCGGGGAGGGGAGCAGCCTGAGTGTCGTCTCAGAGGCGGGCATGTGGGCAGCAGCTGTGGCTCCTGTCCGTGGTTCCCCCAGAGAGAGAGGGGCTGGGGAGGGGCAGCGACTTCATCTAGAAGCGTCACTCCTCCCCCAGCCTCACATCGGCCGTCTAAAAGACGGACCTGGTTCAGTGGGGGGTCTGCTTCCTCTCAGCTACTTAAGCCACTGGCCAGTAAGCAGACCACTGATAACTATGGTAGTTAACACACACTGAGCAGGCAGCAGGAGCCAGACCCTGCCTTAAGAACTCTGTAACTTACTTAAGCCTTCCAAACATCCCAGTGAGGTAGGTTCCATTATTATTCCCATTTTATACCTGATGCGAAGAGCAGACTCATTGGAAAAGACCTCGATGCTGGGAAAGATGGAAGGCAAGAGAAGGGGATGACAGAGGATGAGATGGTTGGATGGCATCACCGACTCAATGGACTTGTGTTTGAGTAAGCTCTGGGAGATAGTGGAGGACAGGGAAGCTGGGCGGTCTGCAGTCCATGGGGTCACAAAGAGTGGAACACGACTGAGTGACTGAACAACATTTTATAGATGGGGAAACAGAGAAAAGTGAGGTTAAGTAACCCGCTTAGCTGTTAAGTAACAGCTAATGAGAGACAGGACCCAGATCGGAACCCGGGTAGTCCACCCCTAGGGCTTCTCTAGTGGCTCAGACAGTAAAGAATCTGCCTGCAATGCGGGAGACCTGGGTTCGATCCCTGGGTTGGTGAGATCCCCTGGAGGAGGGCATGGCAACCTAGTCCAGTCTTCTTGCCTGGAGAATCCCCAAGGACAGAGGAGCCTGGCGAGTACAGTCCGTGGGTCACAAAGAGTCGGACATGACTGAGCGACTAAGCACAACATGGCACACATATTACATCTAAGCAAGTTCCTGAGCCCCTCTCTCTGCCCCTCAGGGGACCCTCCCCAAGCTTAGGCTCTCCTCCTGGCCTGGAGTTCTTGCACACCAAGATAGCCCCACCCTAATGAAGACAGCAGGAGGCCCCCACCAGCCCCTCCACAGGCCCATAGCTGCCCGAGGGCCCCAGCCCCCTCCCCGTACCCACACGCACCCCGCGCCCCCCCCCCCCAACCGAGCTCCGTTGCCTTTCGTTCGCAGTGACGGCGCCTGCGCCCAGGCCGGTGGGGGCACGGAGGACTCCGTGGCGGCGGCGGCGGCCGGCAGACCCAGTGCCCATGCCCCGAAGGCTCAAGCCCAGCAGCTGCAGGAGGAGGAGGAGCGGCCGGGGGCGGGGGGCGCCTCCCCGCGGGCCGGCCCCCACCGCGCGGCCTCCCCTGGCCGGCAGCAGCCTGCCCTGGCGACGGCGCTCTGCTCCCGCGCCCCTGCCGCCTCCGATTACGAAATCTCCCTTGACCTAAAGAATAAACAGGTACCCAGGGCCTCCGAGGCGGGCGGGAAGGGTGGTGAAGGGCCCTGACTCGGGCGCTGTCCAGGGTCCCAGGGATGTCCCTGTCTGGGCTGCCTGTGCGGCAGGCCCACCTCTTGGCCGCTAGTTCTCCCAGCTGAAAGGGGTAACTGCCCCTCCCTACAGCCAGCTCTTCCTGCAACCAGCCTTGCCAGCGGGTCACCCGTGCAGTGCCAAGCCCACAGGCAGTGTGTCCAGGGCTCTGCCCCTCTTACCACTGCAGGAAGCCCAGTGGCCCACACACTTCCAGGCAGGTGAAGCCCCCACCCCCAACCCTGCTCCAAAGAGATGCCCAGCCTACCTGCCCACTCAAGGGGCGAGCCCTTGCTCAGGCACACACAGGCTCAAATGAGGTTTGAAGACAATGGTGTCCTCCAGGTAGACTAAAGATTCCTGGGATTAGCCCAGATTGGGAGAGTCCACGTGAAGGACCAGGGAGGCCTGGCGTGCTGCAGTTCGTGGGATCGCAGAGTCAGATAGGACTTAGTGACTGAACAACGAAAGCCCCCTGTTGGAAAACAAACTTCACTGAGGGGTTCTGGGTCTCCATCTTCCATTCTGTGAAGCAGCAAGAAAAATAGTGTCCCCGTTGACATCCCCCAAATGACAATGGCACAGTTGTTTTGGTGGAAAATTAAGAGACCTGAAAGGAGGTGTGTGTGTGTGTGTGTGTGTGTGTGTGAACATGCTTAGACACAGACTGTGTGACTTAGCATTTTTGAGGAAGAGCGTTGAGCTTGGAGCCACACGTATGGGATTCACTGCGTGTTCTTGCTCCAGTTCCTCTGTGACTTTGGGAAACACCAGTTAAGCACTCTGGGTGTTGGTTTCTTCATCAGCAAAACTGGGAATTACACCTTGAATCATCACTGACGTCCCTTCTAGCTCTAAAATGTGTAGGTTCTAAAGAACCATTCCTTAACCTGATGGACGGTTTTGGAAGTGAAGCTAGTAGAGAAGTCACTAAGACTGGGTTGAGCCCAGTTGAGCCCCACCAGACACATCCCTTCCTTTGAGCATGGATGCCAAGCTGTTACCCTGGGTCAGGGGCCAGCTGCCCACGATGTACCACAGGGCTTTTAGTAAGGTATTTGACAAAATCTCCTGTGATATCTATGTGGACGGGATAGGAAGTGGGTTAGTTGACAATATAGTTAGGTGGGTTGTTCTCAAATGCAATTATAAAAAACAATGGTTTTTTTTATGAGCACCAATTCCAAGGTGATTGAGTAGGGACTGCCCTGTTCAACCATTCTGAAAAGGGACTGATGCAAAGCCAAAAGGGGACACCTAATACCTTGATAACAGAATCCCAGATTTAAAAAAAATCTAATCAGGACAGAAATGTGGTTAAATGGAAAATGTAAAGTGAAAGAGGGAAAAATCTCAAGTTCTGTTCTTAGCTTTGAAAATTCCACAGCACTATTATAAAATGAGCAGGCTTGGTCCTGGGCGAGAGGCCTTAGGGCTTGAGCTGACTACAAGCTCAAGATAAATCAACAGCCAGTGAAGCCGCTGCCAGAGAAGTGGGCCCAGAGGCCTTAACAGACGTGTAGATAAAACTCCCAGTGAGAGGAGCCTGGCGTGCTGCAGTCCATGTGGTTGCTGAGAGTCAGACACGACTGAGCAACTGAACAACAGAAAGGAGGCAGCTGCCTGGGGCCCCACTGGGTACTGGTCAGGCTGTCTGGTTCCAGGGCTTCTTCTAAGAGGCAACAAAGAGAACCCTGAGGTTCTGAGGTTCTTCCAAAAAAGAAAACAAATTGGCCAGGGTCATATGATGGAGAAAGACATGGCAACTCACTCCAGTATTCTTGCCTGGAGAATCCAGAGGACAGAGGACCTGGGGGCTACAGTCCATGGGGCTACAGTTGCAAAGAGTGGGACACAACTGAAGTGACTTAGCACACACCCATTCACAGGGTCATATGGGGAAGTTGTAGACATGAAGACGAGTTTTAAACATGGAAGAGCTGAATGTGAATTGGGTGGATCAGATTAGTTTCTATCATTCCAGGTAAAAATAGTGGTACTTGTCTGGCAGTCCAGCCTTTAAGACTCCCTGCTTCCAATGCAGGGGGCATGGGTTTGATCCCCAGGGAACTGTGATCCCACATGCCGGGACCAAAAAATAAAATAAAAATAGTGGTACTAGTGCATAAACTTACAGGAGAGGAAGGTTTTCTTTTTTATTGCCTTTTTTTTTTTTTTTTTTTTAGTTTAACTAACAATAAGAGCTGCTGAAAATGTAGCAGGTCCTGCTTCTGGGGTAAGGAATCCCCAAGCAGGGGCTGGGAGGCAGCCCGTCTGGAGTGGCACGGTGTGATGGGGTGGTCAGCTGGCCAGATGAGAGCGTCCTCTCCATTCCCTGAGGACAGAGATCATCTCCTGTTCATCTGTGCACCCATCGCCCAGCATCCAGCAGAGGGTCTTGGACAGAGTAAGAGCTCATCGAGTGAATATTTTTTAAATAACTCTGATGAGCAAAGCAATGAGGAAGTGGGATACCCAAAAGAAAAAAACGTGGTCCCTCCCTGCTCCCCAAAGAGATTACCATTCAACTGAAGGAGTGGCCTGTTAGTAACACCAAAAGAAACTCGTGCCTTGGCCTGGGCAGGGAATTAGTTTAATTCTCACTGACTAGGGGCTATGGAGAGTTGTGCGGGGTTCTAACAGGCACCGTGGACCTCTTTCACGTGGGTGTAGTTCTAGTAGATGGGCTTGCGTGTCAGGAGGGCAGAAGTGGGCAGGAAAGATGAGGGCTGGTAGGGGTGCAGCCAGGTCCTCCTGTCCTGGGGAATAGCCCCCCTCCTCTGGCCCAGGGAACCCTCCAGGCCAAGCACAGGCTAGGGGTGGGAGTGTTAGTCGCTCAGTTGTGTCTGGCTCTTTGCAACCCCATGGACTGTAGCCCGCCAGGCTCCTCTGTCTGTGGGATTCTCCAGGCAAGAATACTGGCAAAAAGCGATCGAGGAGTTGGGGCAGAGTGACTGAAAACATGGCATATGTTTACAAAAGATGGAACTCCACAGATCTCTCTTCTGCAGATGAACTGTGTGACCTTAGACAAGTTCCTTCCCTTCTCTGGGCCTTGGTTGCTGCCTATAGCCCTTTGCCTCAATTGCTAGCATTTCTATGCCCTGCCCCCCACTCCTGCACTGGTCCATACTCACTCCTTCTCTTCCTTCAGGACTTCCCTGTGCTTTCCTTCTCCACCGAAGCTCTCCCAAGGCTATGGGGGAGGCCCCTTCTCAGTGTTCCCATGGCACTCAGGTGCTCCCTGACATTGCCCTCCAGCCCTGGATCACCATTCCTGTTTACTTGACTTCTCCTTGAAGGCAGGGCAAAGATGTCCATCATTATATCCCTGGTGCCCGACACAGCACCTGGAGTGAGAAGATGCTCAGAAGATGAAGAGGGGAGTTACCAACTCAGTGACCTGAAGGGGATGGAGAGGGTCATGAAGCCTGGCTCAGGGCCTGACTCCATCTCAGGTTTTTTTGAGATCTGGGATTTAGCATTCTGCCCCTGTGGTCCTCACGAGTCACTCACATCCTGTAGTTTTGGGGCTGGAAGGGATTCTGGACAATCCTTATTCTCCCAGTTCACCAACCTGCCTGGCCTGCTCCATCAGCCAGTCCAAAACTCCAGGTGAGAGGGCCTGGCTGGGGCGCTGCTGCTGACGAGGGGCACTGGAGTGTCCCCCAGGCCTGTGGGTATGGGGAAGGGGAACACACACGGGGCGGGGGCTGCAGTGGTGCAGACTTTGGCTCCAAGCCCAGATCTAGAAGACAGCCTGCACCGCACTCCCCTGGTTGAGTTCAGTGCAGGGTGAAAACACCGATGAAGCCCCAGTCACAGGTCAGGATGGTGGTGCCACAGAGAATGGTGTCCTGCCTGTGGGGGCGGGGGGCCAGGGCAGGCAGCAGGCATGGAGCGGGGGGCCGGGGCGGGCAGGAGGCATGAGGCTGGGATGAGGGGAAGCCAGCTATATGACATGGTGGGAACAAAAGGTGATGATTCCGGGACTGAATTCAGAGGCCAGCATGAGCAGTGGCTCTGGGCCAGGCTCTGGGCTGAGGCCACCAGTGGAGAGAATGAGGACACATCCGGGCCTCCAGGAGTTTCTGCTCTAGGAGGGGTCTGGGGGAGGGAGGGCAGGGCGGGAGCCTGAGTTAGACGAGTACCACCAATATTAGCGAGGAAACTGAGTGTCAGAGAAGCAGGAGGCAACATTCTCCAGGGGGACTCAGGGCAGGGAGACCCCTTCTGGTTGGGGGACTGGGAGGCGTCCTGGGGGAAGGACACTGAAAGAAAGGGGGAACGTTTTTGCCTGGAGGAGAGGGCAAGGGTGGGAGCTGAGGGTGGAGAGGGGGTGACCGTGTGGGTGGAGAGGGGGTGACAGTGTGGGGAGGGGTGTGGGGGGTTGGGGGTTGTAGGGGGCTGTGGCGGTGGGGAGGCTGAGCAAGTGCTGGGGCAGGAAAGCCCAGTGTGTAGGGGTGCGGGCAGGGGCAGGAGGTGGGGCTGGCATGTGAGCAGTGGACCTCCTGTAGTAGGAGGGGCCGGGGTGGGCAGGGCCAGGCTGCTGAGCCCCAGACCAGCTAGGACAGGGTGTTTATATTTATTTAGGGCAAGGATCTCCAGCGACTGGAAGACCTGTGTTTACCCTGCTCTCTGAGTACACTGCTCAGGGGGATGTAACGCAAGGTGGATGGTGCTGGAGGAGGAAGCAGGGAAGCAACCAGGGGCTGCCAGAGTATCCAAGGGGGGAGTCCGAAGCGCCCCACGTGGTGACAGTCAGGTGGAAAGTTCAGAGTGATGGCAGAAGGTATGGAGGGGTGGTGCTATAGGACTTTGCGCTTGACAGATGCACAGGATAAGGCAAAGGGGGACCCAGGGACAAATGCCAGGTCCCCAGACTGGACAGCCTTGGAGCTGGGGTGCTGTGACATGACTAAGGATATCACTGAGAGCTGGTTCCTTTCAGGGAAAGGGAGCAATGGACTGTTGGAAATGTAGGTCTTGAGTTGAGTCTACTACTACTACTAAGTCGCCTCAGTCGTGTCCAACTCTTTGTGACCCCATAGATGGCAGCCCACCAGGCCCCGCCATCCCTGGGATTCTCCAGGCAAGAACACTGGAGTGGGTTGCCATTTCCTTCTCCAATGCATGAAAGTGAAAAGTGAAAGTGAAGTCACTCAGTCATGTCCGACTCTTCGAGACCCCAAAGACTGCAACCTACCAGTCTCCTCCATCCATGGGAGTTTCCAGGCAAGAGTACTGGAGTGGGGTGCCATTGCCTTCTCCATGAGTTGAGTCTAGGCATGGAGATTTGAAAGTCATGGAATCAACACTTCACCATCAAATTGCTACCACTTATTGAGCTTTGACCTACTGTGTGTCAAGTACCATGTGAAATAAAAATTCTCACCACAGAATGAAATCACAGAGTAGGCAGGATTATCTTCATTTAACAGACAAGAAAACAGATTCAGAGATGTTAAGAAACGTGTCCAAGGTCAGCCAGAAGGGAAGAGGTGGATCTGGGCTGGGTATTTCCTGGGCTTGCTTGTTCACCTATCACAGTGCAGTGAAGTTACGATGGAAGAAGACAAGATTCTCAAACAAGAGGTGAGAGGATATTAGCCCCAGAGATATCTATATAGATTTGCCATGAAGGCTCTGCCCAAGGCAGTTCCCTCTTTATTAGCTGTTAATTATCAGCTACCAAGGCTGCTCTAAAGACTTCCCACATGGAAGTCAGGAAGATGTCCAGCATAGGAAAATCATGAAGATGTGCCTGGAGAATGGAAGAGGGCACCCATATGACTCATCACTAGCATGGTTAGGGACCCTGTGGTCAGAATACAGGATCCGGGAGCTCTAGGGAGACAGGAAAACCAAGATAGACTGGGTCGTGAAGGCTGAGGACAGAGTTTCAAGGATAAAGTATCAAAGCTTCAGGAAAATTGGGGAGCAGGGGAGTTGAGGATGGGATTTAGTGATTAAAGTTCACTTTGAGGTGATCCTCTGGAGAGTCAGAAGTCTGGTGGGAGCAAGAGGCAGCTGCAAGGAGTCGGGGCACACGGGGCTGGTCAGTGGTTGGGCATTCGCTCACAGATTGAGGCACAGGAGGTAGAGGAGTCTGCCTGTAGGTTTAGTAGAAAATAGAGAGTGGGCTAGTGCCCCCGAACAGGGGAGTCAAGCAGGGTCATGATCCAGTCTGGGAGACTTAGGAGGGTCTGTAGGCTGGTGGAAAGGGCCCAGTGCTGGGCTGGAGGCTGGAAATGCAAGTAGAAGGGACTAGTGGATGAAGAAAGCTTACAAAGAAGGCAAGAGATGGTGAGATCGTCAGCCTGAGAGAGGAACATTATGGTGAGATTAGGAAGCAGGTCGAAGGGTTCCATGTACTGGGGGATGGAATTTGGCCTTTCTGTCCGTACCCCACTTCTCTGTGATCCTGGGGGAGGTTGAAGGGCTAACGGCCTTGCCTTGAGCTGTCAATCCCAGCCACCAGTCCTGATTCTTAGTTCAGGAATGTCACTCTGTAAGTGGAGTGTACGGCGCGTGACTAGCAACAGGACACAGTTTCAGAGCCCAGGAATACTTTCTCACTTCCTAAGCTTCCCTAAGGACTGATGGAACCCACCACAGTGCTACCATTTTGCCCATCCCCTTCGTCTGGTCTTTGTGTGTTGTTTAAATGCAAAAAAATGTCCAGGAAGAACCACTGCTAACCCCTCTTGGTCATTCACACCTCAGAGAAAATGTTTTTTTAGTCCTTTCCCTGGAGAGATTTTTGATAAGGGAGAAAAAGTGAGTGCTTAGCCACCCAAGGAAAGAAAAGACCACAGAGTGGGGAGAGAGCTGAGAGGAGAGGAGGAAGGACAGACTGGCCAGCGCCTGAAGTTTTCCTGGGTTTGGATCCACCCAAATGAGGCAGCACCCCCTACCCCACCACCCCATCAGCCCCACCAAGCCCTGCCCCAATCGGAACAGTTCCCATTGTTGGGAACAGAGGTGAGTTGAATTGAAGAACATGGTAGCTGGAGGATCTCCCACTGTTGAAATATCCATCCATCACCTATCTGTCTTTTTACTAAATTCACATTTACTGAGCTCTATCATGAGCCAGCCCTTGGGCTCAGTACTGGGAACACAGAGATAATCAAACCCCAATCCCAACTCTTATGCAGCTCCCAGAAACAGGAAACGACCCCAATTCGTGACATGAATACCAAGAAAGAAAGCAGGTGGACAGGAGTAGCAGCAATGTTTTTTAACCTTTCTATTTAATCTTAATTTTTCTATTATTCAAAATATATACAAAAGTAGAAAGAATAGCATAATAAACTCCCATTTAACCATCACCCAGTTTCAATTAATATTGTTTCATCTAACCCTTCTACTTTTTTGATGAAATATTTTAATACAAATTCAAGATACCACGCATTTCAGAAATAAATACTTCCATATATGAAAATCACCTACTACCATTGGCAACTGCCCCACCCTTGGGTGGGTATCCCCAACCCCAGAATCCAATCCTACAGGCCACACCTTTAGGAGTCTTGGCAGCAACCTGGCATTTGAGGCCATCGCAGAGTTTTCAGACTTTGGCCCCTCAGTGCCGGCCTAGTTGTCCCGTCCTAGGCCCCCGCCAAGGGTCAGCCAGGTCACCCCCTGCCCTGGTCTCTAAAAGCGTTGTCACATCCCTTCCCTAACTGTGCTCCCACGCCTCTCTGTCCTCGCTGCAGATTGAAATGCTAGAGCACAAGTACGGGGGCCACCTGGTGTCCCGGCGCGCCGCTTGCACCATCCAAACCGCCTTCCGCCAGTACCAGCTCAGCAAGAACTTCGAGAAGATCCGCAACTCTCTGCTGGAGAGCCGCCTGCCGCGGCGCATCTCCCTGCGCAAGGCGCGCGCGCCCACGGCGGAGAGCTTGGCGGCGGAGAGGGCGCTCCTGGAGGGCTGCGGCCTCGCGGGGCTGCCGCTGGTGCGCTCGCCCTCCCTGCCGCCCACCTTTGCGGGCACGCTCACCGAGCTGGAGGACTCTTTCACCGAGCAGGTGCAATCCCTGGCCAAGTCCATCGACGACGCCCTCAGCACCTGGAGCCTCAAGACCATGTGCTCCCTGCAGGAGAGCGGCGCTTACCAGATCCACCGGGCCCTACGCGCGGGCGCGGGACCGCCAGGCCTGGAGGGCGAGGCGCGGGAGCCCGAGGGCGCCTCCCCGGGGGCCGGGGCTGAGCCCACTGAGCCCCCCAGTCCGCCCCAGGGCCACGGCAGCACCCTCATGATGGCCTTCCGGGACGTCACAGTGCAGATCGCCAGCCAGAACATCTCTGTCTCCTCCTCCACGGCCCTGTCGGTGGCCAACTGCCTGGGCGCGCAGACGGCCCCGGTGCCCACAGATTCCGCGGTGGTTAAGGCCGAGGAGGGCGAGGCCAGAGCACAGGAGGCCCCGGAGGGCCCCGAGGCCCCCAGTGCCGGCCAGGGGATCGCGCCCGCTGAGGACCTGAGCGCAGAGGTGGAGGCCTGCGGGGCCCTGTGCGCCAGCTCGCCGATGGCCGCGGGGCCAGCGGTGGAGGAGGAAGAAGAGGAGGAGACCGAGGAGGCGGCCAAAGGGACCGAGGCCGAACTCGAGGCCGGGGACAACTCGGAGCAGCTGAGCAGCAGCAGCACGTCCACCAAATCAGCCAAGTCGGGCTCCGAAGCGTCGGCCTCGGCCTCCAAGGAGGCCCTGCAGGCCATGATTCTGAGCTTGCCACGCTACCACTGCGAGAACCCCGCGAGCTGCAAGTCACCCACGCTGTCCACCGACACCCTGCGCAAGCGGCTGTACCGCATTGGCCTCAACCTCTTCAACATGTAAGTCGGGGTGGGGGATGGTGGGGGGAAAGGGGGCAGCTGCACTTAGCGATGAGCAAGGTTCCTGGGAATGGACCGCATGGACCCAGGGGCCTCCCCTGGGAGCCTGGGGGCCACACCTGCTCCTTGAGATACTGTGTGGGGACACACATTTTATCTTTAATTGGTATGAATTTACTTTAAGGACTAGGGCTAAAACACCTCAAACCTGTGCTTTAACCACTAGTACTGCTGGAAGAAGCAAGGCTTTGAAAAGTGAGATATTTACAAGAAAATGCAGCATTAGGTAAATAATGTAAGGATGGAGCACGAATCCCTCAGGTGGGACATGAAGTTGGGGAAAACGGGGAACATCAGCCCCATGGGGTTGATGATGGGAGAAGAGAGACAGTGATGAAAAGAGGAAAGGTCAGGGGAGCAGAGACCTAGTGCAAGGAACAGGAGAGGGGTGGTGGGGGCCAGGCGGGGAGTGTGATGCAAGTGGAAGTGGAGCAGAAGAGAGCAGAGGTGTGGACACAGAGATGAATGACCGCGGTAGCTCAGAGCCTCCAGCCAGACTTTCCTTGCTACCAAGAGGTATACAGCTGGTGGCAAGCAGAGGAAACGCACACACCCATCCTAGGGAGATTTCAAGTATACCTACGCATCTCCACCCTCACTCACCCCTTCCTTCATAGACCTGAACCAGAAAACACAGCATCTCTCCCACTTATCAGTGAGGACTAAGCAGAAACCATTCACCTGTGTGTTCGTTTACTCATTCCACGACGATTTTTGGAGTGTTCAGTCCAGAAACCACATAGATGAGCAACACACATCCTCTGGCCTCAAGCTTATATTCAGTAGCTTGTCTGAGATAAAATGTTTGCAAACTTCAAATTTTTAGAGAGAGCATTATTATGCCATTTTATAGAACAGGAATAGGGCTCACACAGTGAGGTGAGCTGAGCGCTGTGAAGCAGCTAGTAAGTGGAATAGCTGGGTGAAGTCATATCTGCCTGATTCCCAGCCCAGTGCTCTTTCTTCTATATCAGGAAGCCACCAGGATGAGGGTAGCCTCAGCCCTGCCTCCCCAGGCCCACACAGATGCCTGGACCCAGCAAGGCAGTGCTTCTCAAATGATGTGTACTGAAGGATCAGCTTGGGTTTTTACTCAGTATGTCGTGGGCTGATACTTTTGTAAAATTCAATAAACGTGAGTTGCTAGAAAAACAGTCACATGCTTGGTTGTCCTGAAAATGTCAGCCTGCTATAAACGGGTCTAAAGGCTTACCCTCTATTTCTGTCCTTATCTTCTCCTGGACCAGTAAGACCCAGCTCAGGGAGCAGCAGGGATTTGCAAACCAGGCTGGGAGCACATTTACCTTAAATTCCAGCACCCACACCCACACCCACACCCACGCACAGAGACTCCAGCCTGGGAAAGTAATCCCTGGGGAGCAGGGTCTTTCTTGTGTCTACAATGCACAGGGAAGAGGGATGTGGTAAGAGATCCCACCTCCATGTCCCAATCCACCCTCCTCCCGGTTCCAGCGTGGATCCTGAGTAGAGAAAGCAGGATACAGGTGGGAGGAGGGCTTGGGGGCCTGAAGATCGGATCCAGTGGGACTGAGGCTTGAAGACAGAAAGGATGCCCCTCCACCTGCTCTGGAGCCCACTTTGACCAGCCCTCCCCAGCCCCGCACCATCGTCTGTCCTGGGTGGGGAGTTCAGAAGCATGCATGGAGAGAGCCTTCAGAAAGGGAGGCCCTCTGCAGCAGAAGGAATAGTGGCATTTCCTGGGAATTCCACCTGGGGACCTCCGGGCACTTCTGTGGGTTCCCTGGGCTGGAAGAAAGGGAGGAAAGGAGTCATGGACTGTCTTGCCTCACTCTCTACTTCTTTTCCCCACCCCACCCCAGAAACCCAGACAAGGGCATCCAGTTCTTGATCTCTCGAGGCTTCATCCCCGACACCCCCATTGGAGTGGCCCATTTCCTGCTCCAGCGTAAGGGCCTGAGCCGCCAGATGATCGGGGAATTCCTGGGCAACAGCAAGAAGCAGTTCAACCGCGATGTGCTGGAGTGAGTGCCGGCCTCCGGGCTCTGCCCCGCCCTCCTAGCCCACCCTACACTCCAGGATCTCCTGGATGGCCTGGGACCTCAGCTAGGGAAGGACACAGGGCAAGACAGGACCTCTGAAATCTGGGTGGATTCCCGGAAGTCCTGGCGCCAGTCCTAGGGGCTTCCTGATTGGTCAAAGGAGCCAGGCGCCCCATGATCCTTAGCCAATCACCTGCTTCCTCTCCAGTTATCCTGCCGCTTACTGAGCCAGGGTGCTCCTCCCACAGGCCCTGGGGATGAGGATGGGGCTGGGGGTGGGGCTAGCACAGAAGTAGTCCAGGGAGACCAAAAGGCAAGAGAGTGAAACTGGAAGAGGGCTGTGTCAGTGCTGGGGCCATCTCCTTCTGGGGGACTGACCCCTCAGCATCACCTGCTGCCTGTCCAGTCCCCCAGCCCCTGAGCGTCCGCTTCATATCGTGGAGGAACCATGAGGCAGGAAAGGAAAGGGTTAGGGTTTTTAGAGCCAGAAAGTACGTTTGATGTTGTGTAGTCGCTAAGTCATGCCCAACTCTTTTGAGATCCCATGGACTGTAGCCTGCCAGCCTCCTCTGTCCATGGGATTTTCCAGGCAAGAATACTGGAGTGGGTTGTCATTTTCTTCTCCAGGGGATCTTCCCAAACCAGGGATCGAACCCACGTCTTCTGCTTGGCAGGCAGATTCTTTACCACTGAGCCACCAGAAACTAAGATTGCGTAAAGATAGATTGACCACCAAGATCACACAATCAAAAAATCATTTTAAAGTCCAATAGATGAGGTATTTAGGGGGAGGGAGAGCGAGGGGGCTGCCTTGGTTTGAGCTCAACTTCATGGGTGTGATGCTGTGGGTAAGTAGGTGAGCCTCATGGCAGGGGCAGATTCCCTGGGGCTCAGGAGCAGGACCTTGGAGCCACCTCGCCTCTCTAAAGAGGGGGTGAGGCCCTGTGAAGTCTGCCCCGGACCCCTACCTCCCCTCCTGACTCTCTCCATGTTCCTCCTCTCTTCCGCTGGCTCCCTGAGCTCACTTTCTCTCCAAAGTCACCTCTCTGTAGGGAGCCCTCCCCACTTCTCTCCCACCTCCTTGTCCTTGGGCACACTCAGCAGAAGTGTTTCCCCAGGGGTCCTGGGAGAACCCCCTCCTCCTGTACTTGCGCTTGGAGCAGCAAAGGCCCACCACAGAGGGCTAGGGCTCCTGCTCCAGGTTTAGAAGCAAGAGGATCACTGTCAGTATCCCTGGGGTGGGAGCTAGAGACCTGGCTGCTTCTTTTTTTTTTTTTTTTAGAAACATTTATTTATTTGGCTGTGCTGGATCTTAGTCGTGGCATGCAAGATCTTTAGTTTTGGCATGAAAACTCTTGGGCTTCCCTGGTGGCTCAGCTGGTAAAGAATCTGCCTGCAATGCAGTAGACCTGGGTTCGATCCCTGGCTTGGGAAGATCCCCTGGAGAAGGGAAAGGCTATCCACTCCAGTATTCTGGCCTGGAGAATTCTATGGACTGTATGTATAGTCCATGGGGTTGCAAAGAGTCGGACACAAGTGAGCGACTTTCACTTCACTTCATTTCATGTGAACTCTTAGTTGCAGCATATGGAATCTAGTTCCCTGACTAGGGATCGAACCCTGGCTCTCTGCACTGGGGACTCCGAGTCTTAGCCACTGGACCCGCAGGGAAGTCCCGACTTGCCTTCTGTTTGTGGAACAGCCTTGGTGCTGTGTCTTGGGACAGCCCCTGCCCTCCAGCCATGGCCTGTGTTTCCATACCCAGAGAGTGGAGGGGTTGGGCTACGAGGGGAGGTCAGCTGTCCTTAGGAATCCCTTTCACCTTCCTAAATCCATGATGGGGTAGTTGTTACCTGAGTGCAGTCAGAAGAGAGGGAGGTGGGACCCATCCGAGGGACCTTGAGATCCCTGATGGCCCTCTCCTGTCTCTGACTCGGTGGCTTTGGACAGTTGGTTGTTCCTCCTGGTGCCCAAACCCACAAATGCACATGCTTCCCTTCCCCCTCAGGGGACGCTTTGAGGAATTGCGCAAGAGGAGAAAGAGCCAGTTCCTGTCACTTTCCTCTCCTATTTTTCTTCTGGTTCATCTCTCCGGCTTTTTCATTTGCCTTTGTCCCCTTTCCATCGATGAGCAGGTGGAGCTGCTACATCTGATGGCTTCATTCTTTCCAGCTGCCCCACGATCCAGGGGGCGACCCGGCTTTGTTCCTCTACTCTGGGGCAGCGGTGGCAGCTTCACTTCCAGGCCCTGACTGCCTCATCTGTTCTCTTCCACTTTTCCAGTTCTCATGTGGCCTGGCCCCAGAATTCTAACCTGCTTCCCATCCCCCTCCCCCGCTACCCCAGCATCCCCAGCCTGCACTTCAGGGAACACATGGTTTTTCTCCAGCCCAGGTTGTGCTGAGCAGCACATGGAAAACTTAATTGCCCATCCTCCCCGGGAGACTGAGTGTGTGGGCTGGAGACTCAGACCAGCTGCTATGCGGGAGGGGCACAGGGCTGGGGACTGGGCTGGCGGCTGGATGGGCTCAGGCTTAGATGATGGGGCAGTCGGGAGAGAGGAGAAGTGGCTGGACCTGAGAGGCCAGTTCTGACTCCTGCTCTGCTTCGAACAGGCTCTAGAGCTTTTGCACGTCACTTCTGCTCCAGGCCTCAGCTTCGACCTGCAAAGAGAGTGGTCTGGGCTGTGTGAGTTCGGGTCCCTCCAAGCACGGCCGGTGAATCTATCATTTCCCCCAATCCTTAGTGCGCTTGTAACACCTTGGCATCATGCAAAATCTTTTGCCCTAAAGTGTGCTTTGTCACCATGCCAGAGCCACCCGGAGGGGCACTCAGGGGAACAGGATGGCCATTCACCACTCATTCACCAAATATTGAGTGCCTACTGTATGTAGGGAACCAGGGCTGAGCTGGGTATCCCATGTGTGTGTGTGTGTGTGTGTGTGTATAGAAAGGGGAAGGAACAGGAACGGCTTCAGGGAAGATACAGACCCAGGTGTCAACAGGGAGAGATGAGAGGAGGAATGTGGAAAGAGAGGTGAGGGGCCCAGGAGCCTCCAGTGGGCACTGTGGGCTTGGGGAGGGTGGAGAGCAGAGCCGAGCCCAGATTCTGCCCCAGTGAATGTCCCCCACCCCACGTGCTTTGTTCTGCAGCCACGCAGGCCCTGGGCTCCGAGGCCCTGGCACATTCAGCCTGCACGTGGCAGCTCCTCCCCCAAGTCTGCATCACCCGGATGCCTGGTTTGTACCCTGCGAGGTGCCCGCAGAGGACAGAGAGGCAGGAAGAGGCAGGCAGTGGCGGGGCAGCCAGGCACGGGGAGTTCTGGCATCTCCCTGCTGCTCAAGCCAGCATCCCCTGCCCCTTCCTTCCCCCCACAAGAGGAAACACACAAGCAACAGTCACCCAGTGCCGTTTTGGTTTTGTCCTGGCCGGGAAGGCTTCACTGGGATTCCGCACTGCTCCCTGCCCCCACCCGTGACATTCAGCCCATCGCATCCATTCCGTACAAAGCTGTTTGCTGAATAAAAGACATAAATCACCCCTCCCTTTGGAGACTGAGACAGCCCAAGCCACCGCACTCTCCAAGATACAGCCAGACAAGAAGGGGAGAGGCGGGGAGGGAGAGGGCCTGGGAGGAGGGCAGACAGGGTGAGAGGAGGGGCCGTACCAGATAGAATCTGCCCCTGTCGCTGATCTGCATTTGAGCATCACAGAGGTGCTGATATTTGCCTCCAGAATTAGGCCCTTGGTGCTGTTAAAAGCTGACCTTTCTTTTCATCCCTTTCTGTGCTAGTCTATGGAAACCCCATTCCAAGAAGGAATGTGTCGGACCAGGCTTTTACTGAATAATAATAGAAGGCATTCTGAGCTCAGAGGGCCATATCCATTCCCGTGTTTACCTGGGAAGGTTTTGGTTTTTGGCTCTCTCTCTTTTTTTTTTTTTTTTAGGAAAAACCAGCCTCAAGTTTGTCATTTGTCAAATGGGGATAATAGAACCAGTCATATGAATTAAATTTTAAAATGGATATGAAGTGCTTAACTCGGTGCCTGATGCTTAGTAAATTCTTTTAAAATGTCAGCTATTTCTGTTACTGTATTTTCTATTTAAAACCACAAGGCATAAAAAGAAGCCCAGGGCATTGGACCTCCTCGACCCCTACTCCCCCACGGCCCCTCCCCTAACACAGGGAAACCTCAGACTCTTCAGGGCAGGTCTCAGTACCACGGCTGGGGAAGGGAGGGGCCACCCCGAGCTTGGAGGAAGCCCCCCTCTGGTGTTGAGGAGGAAGGGCAGTGGGACCCGGAGGGCAGTGGGGGTTGGAATTCTTGGGGGGCTGAAAGTACTTCCCTCTCCATTTTCACATGGCTGGGAAATTTGCCTCTGCTCTATTTCCTTCCTGAAGTGTTCGCTTCAGCAGGTTTAAAGGCCAGTGGATTGGGGGCTGTTGCATGTGGGTTCTCCGCGGCCTCCCTCCTGGCCCGCGTGATCGCCGTGCACGTGGATGGCATCTGTCCTTCCCACGGAGATGCAGGGGGAGCAGTATGGGGGTTGAGCAGTCCCGGGGGGCAGGGTGGGAGAGAAAGTTTCCCCGGGGGACTCCTTCTTGCACTGTGTCTGCTCCATTCTCTGTTAGATACTGGAGTAGGACGTTTCAGTCAGATTTCATTATTTCATTTCCGTGGAAATGTGTTGGCCAGCATGTAACAGATTTGTTCTTCTTGGGGACACTCAGAAATGAAGACAGATTGTCTGTCAAACTCAACAGGCTGGAAGGTGCTGGCCTCTCTTTGCTGGGAAGGGCTGACTCCAGAAGGTCCTGGGCGTTGTCTGCGTGTAGCTTCTGATGGGGGTTGTCTTGCTCCTGAGGAGATCCACAGGCGAGGGGAGAGCAGGCTGGCACCCATGCCCACCCTGGTGGGTCTAGAGGGGGATGGAGAGAGGCCAGGGGCAGACACGGATAGGTGGCTTTTCGCGGCTCTGAAAATTTGGTGCTGCCCCCACTCAGAGGGATGGAAGGAGAAGGTCTCTTCTAACAGGGGTGTCTTGGGGTTTTATGACCTTGAGCCCTCACCTCTCCAGTGCCCTTTCCTCCACCCTTGCCTACACACACACACACGGATGAGAGATTCTCCTAAACAGTTAACAGTCACTGGCATTTCAGAATCACTCACTCCTGTACATGGAGACCCTGGAACTCCAAGTTCAAGAGCGGGATGAACTCCACGTCCAGAGTTGAGACTCCCTTTGGCTTGGTCATGGGTACATGGAGATTGGGCTTTTATACAAAAATGAATAAACCCAGCGCCCACTCCTTTCCTGAGCCCTCTGGTCCTAGCTCTGGAGGGGTCTCTCTCAATCCTGTGTGATAACTCAGGGGTGGCTGACACTGGCCGCTCAGTGCAAGGGGACTTCCTGGAGGGGCATCCTGGGGTTTCTCAGGAGGGCCGTCTGTGAGTGAGTGGGCAGCTCACATGTGTCAAGTGTATATCATGTGCCAGCAGGCATGGTTCCAAGAGCCTTATATGCAGAGCTGCGTTTTTTCTTCCCAGCAGCTCTGTGAGGCGAATGCTGGAGTCTGCACCCAGTCAAGGAACCAGAGAAGGTGGGTTGCTTGCCCACAGAGCTGAGCAGCTGCTGAGATCTGAAGCCAGGCAGAATGGTCCACAGCCCGAGCCCTTAGCTTTGCACCTTCTTGCCTTCTGCTTCATCCCAACAGGCGTCTGGTCCAGATGTCTCTACCGTGCATGTCAGACCCCAGTTGTGAATGGTGGTGCTGAAAAACACCTTGGACGGTCAGTTAGTCCAGCCCCCTCATTTTCCCTGGGCAGGAGCTGAGGGCTGAGAGAAGAAACGTCTAGTGCCCCGGCCAAAATCAGGTGCTCTCCCCGTGTATGTGCTAAGTCGCTCAGTCTGTTCAACTCTATGTGACCCCATGGACTGTAGCCTGCCAGATCCTCTGTGCATGGTGTTCTCCAGGCAAGAACACTGGAGTGGGTTGCCATGCTCTCCTCCAGGGGGTCTTCCGGACCCAGGGATCAAACCCATGTCTCTTGTGTCTCCTGCATTGGCAGGTGGGTTCTTTACCACTAGCACCTCCTGAGAAGCCCCTCCTATCCCTGATGCACCTTTATTTGCTGGCCCCGGCCCTCTCATCTAGAAAGAAAGCAGAGCTGAGGAACTGGTCCACAAACCTCCATTGGTCTGAGCCGACCCGGTTTCCTCTGTCTGACGGACTACGTTGTAAACAGTTGATGGGTCTGGTGATGGACTTTCAGGCAGAGTTAATTGGTGATGATGGCAAGGGTGTTTATAGCTCTGCTAGTAGAAACTTCAGATCTGTTTAACCACCAGGCACATCAGCTCTGATTTGGTCCCTAATGAGAACTCTCATTTCCTTTTTAAAAATGTATTTGTGTATATATACATAAACCATCTGAGTCACCAGATGTATATATACATATATAGGCTTCCCTGGTGGCCCAGATGGTAAAGAAACTGCCTGCTATGGGGGAGACCTGGGTTCGACCCCTGGGTTGGGAAGATCCCCTGGAGGAGGGCATGGCAACCCACTCCAGTATTCTTGCCTGGGAAATCCCATGGACAGGGGAGCCTGGCGGGCTACAGTCCATGGGGTCACAGAGAGTCGGACACGACTGAGCAACTAAATGCATACACACACATGTATATTTTTATTGAAGTATAGTTGATTTACAACGTTGTACCAATCTTTGCTGTACAGCAAAGTGACTCAGTTTTATAGACATTCTTTTATATATTCTTTTCCACGATGGTTTGTCATGGGATATTGAGTATAATTCCCTGTGCTATTCAGTAGGACCTTGTTGGTTATCCATTCTAAATGTAATAGTCGTGACTACCAACCCTAAGCTCCCAGTCTATCCCTCCCTCCCCCACCCCTTGGCAACTGCAAGTCAGGAACTCTTTGTTTCTTATACTCTGTTATAACTGAGAGCTTTATATACATCGTCTCTTCTAAAACCCATAACCCCACCTGCCCACTGGTAGGTTACAGGGATTACCTGTAACAGGTGTTACAGGGTCAGCTCCATTCTAGAGATGAGAAAAGTGAGGCCCAGTGAGGCTAAGTGACTAGAACCTAATAGTTATATGGTAGAAGTGAAGTGAAGTGAAATTTGCTCAGTAGTATCCATACTCTTTGTGACCCCTTGGACTATAGCCCACCAGGCCCTTCTGTCCATGGGGATTCTCCAGGCAAGAATACTGGACTGGGTTGCCATGCCCTCCTCCAGGGGATCTTCCCGACTGAGGGACTGAACCCAGGTCTCCTGCATTGCAGGCAGATTCTTTACCAGCTGAGCCACACAAGGGAAGCCCAAGAAGACTGGAGTGGGTAGCATATACCTTCTCCAGGGGATCTTCCTGACCCAGGAATTGAACTGGGATCTCCAGCATTGCAGATGGATTCTTTACCAACTGAGCTACCAGGGAAGCCTAAGATTCAACCCCAAGGGTGCCTGACCCCAAGGGCCTGACTCCCCTGACCCACCCCTGTCATCGGCATAGAGCATGGGTCTCGAACAGCAGCAGCCCCTGAGAACTTGTTAGCAATGTCGATTCTCAGACTGTAGCCCAGAGCCCCGGAACCAGAAACCCTGGGGTGGTGCCCGGCCTCCTGCTTGCTGATCAGCCTGCAAGGTGGTTCTGGTGAGCCCTCCAGTTTGAAAACCACCAGGTGGGGCTGCCAGCCCAGTGAAAGGAAAGTGGCCTCAGCCTCCTCACCAACTCCTGATTTGTGGGGCAGGTTCAAGGCGCGTAGGCAGCCATCCCCTCTGAGGCCCTCAAACGGGATTTTCTTCATTGCTGTGTCGTCACCAGGGACCCCGGCAGGCCCTCCTGTGTCAGCCTCCTCCAGCTTTGTTTTGTTGGCCACGTCACCCTTTTGCGGAAGGCCCTGACCTTTGTTAGGCATATTATGAGTTCTGACTAACGAAAGTAACTCTATGGCGGATGGGGATATTTTTAATTGAATTGTATGATACAAGAACTGCAGAAATAACACCCGGGTTCCTCCAGCTCGTGGTGGTGGGTGGTTTCGTTTTCCATCCTAATCTTGAAACTGGCCCGGCTCTGCCTGGAGCAGAGTCCCACGTGGGCAGCGCACACACCTCTCCCAGCCTTGGCCCGAGCCTCAGCTTCCAGGTCTTCATGGTCTCTTCTGGCCAATTAAAAACCCCTGCTGCTATCATCACCTATTTTCAGCTCTCATCCAGTGCCTTTGTCTGCCAGACACTGTCTTGCTATCGTTCAAAAAAAAAAAAAAAAAATAGTGGAGATGACAACATTCATTTTGATCACAGTTGTGTACGACGCTTCGTTTTCCTGCAACACAGACTGACGCCATCCATGGATCAGTGCTAACGAGCAATTTTATGCAAGGTTGTTCGTGTTTATATAGATGCAGGGAGCGTCTGTGTTTATGCTTCCCCAGCCCTTGCAAGGGGCTTGCAGAAACTCATAGGAAGGAGGGCACCTCCCCCACTTCCCCCGACCCAAGTGGGAGCACCACCGGGATTACCCCCTGTTAGCAGCACCTCGCCAGGCAGGTCCAGACGTCTCCCCGGGAGCAGCCTCATCAGGGCCAGCTGGCCGGGTTCTCATCACTCCCTGGCCCGCAAAGGCAGCCGAACAATGGGAAGTGTGTGCACTCCATGCTGCCTCACTGCCCACGGTCTGGAATCCACTGTCCCTTCCCTTGGCAGCTGTGTCCAGAGGTCAGGTCCAGCTGATCTGGGCCACCAGGTCAAGGCCCCAGCCACAGGGCTCCTTCTCCAGCTGACCCCTTCTCCAGCTCGTGGCCCCAGTCATTCTCCAGGTTGGTCCTGTCACTCACTCATTCATCCACCCCAGGAATGTTAATTGAGTTCAGATATCCGCTAGGAATGCAGAAATCGACTCTGGGGATTGGGAGCGTGTGGCCTGGTGGGAGACACAGCAGAAGAACCACGGAGGTCGAGGAAGACTCTCTGAGAGATGGACATCTAGATGCAGACCTGGAGGTCAGGGGTGGGCTGCAGGACGAAGGAGCAGCCTGGGTGAACGAACATGCAGTGATTGGAGAGCAAGGCTGCAGGACAGAGCCAGGATGCCGCAGGGGCAGGGGTGACTGGGAGTGACCAGGGCCATGCTTTGCCGGGGAACTCGGGTTTCATACAGGGGGTGTTGGAAAAATTATAAGCAGAGGAGTGAGTGACAGGGCCGTGGATGTCCTGGAAGTGTTCTTCCGGAATATGGTTTGGAGGCAAAGAGGCTGGTCCAGAGGCTACTGAAGTCACAGTTGAGGTGCAATGCTGAGGCCCTGACCCTCAGCAGAGGCCGTGGGGAGGAGAGAGGTGGGCGGAGCCCTGAGGCAGGGAGAGGCAGCAGGGCCTGCTGACCAGAGTGGGCGGGAACAGAGGCGGCCAATCTCAGGAAGAGCCTCCTGGGCTACTGAGAATTCAGAATGCGCGGTCTTTGCTTCAGACCCACCAGAGTACTTTGTCCAGGTTATACTAAATAAACACGTTTATACTTTCAGCTTTGAGAAGAGAGAGATGCTGGGTGTGGGGACATTTTATCTGAAGAATTCCTCAAACCAGACATTATCAAATATTTACTCAGGCCAACTTAAAATATTAAATACTTGGTAAAACATAAAAGATGTACACCCTCACTTCCCTGCAAGAGTTGCTAACACAGCCTGTGGCCTGATGAAGGCTGCCCAGGGACTGACTCCCGCCCTCAGCAGCCTCCTCTGTGCGTAGTAGCACCGTTATTTAACGTGGCCTCTTATGAACCCTGTAGATCAACCAAATGAATCCTCGTCCCCCCCCAGTTCTTCCTTTAGGATGTCTCTCAGATTCTGAGCTGGCCTGGTCCGTTCGGGTCCATTCGAGTTGTTCCGATTTAGCCCCGTCTCTCGCCTGGCCCTCTGCAGGTGCATCCTGACGGCCCCTGCTTCTCTATTGCTCCTGCCCTTCCCTGTACGTTCATTTCCCCCCAACACCAGAGAAACCATCGTCAAACAAACTGGATTTGTCAATCATCTGATGGTACCCTTCTACTTCTTTCCCCTGTGTTCAGGAAAAACCCCCACTCTCTGCATCCCGTGGGAACCAGGAGAGGGCAGCATGGGGCGGGTGTGGGGTGACCAGGATGGAGAAAAGCGGAGCGGCACGTGTGTGCAGAAAAGGGCACATCAGCTCCACGTGGGAGCCTCTGCGGCCCTCGGGGGCATCAGGCCTGCTGCTCTGTGGGGCCCAGATTCCTGCCCCGATGCTCATGATCCTGGGGACAGGGTGCCCCAGGAGGGCAAGGCTGGATGCGCTGGGGGCCAGGAGGTTAAGCTGACTTGTCACTTGCTTGGGGGTGGGCAGTCTGCTCGGCTATGAACGCTCAGACACTGGAGGGGCGGTGTAAGAGGAGACTCCCAAATGGAACGGAAAGCAGGGAGAAAGTCAGGCCCCTGACAGGCCTTGGAGAGGACAGGAGAGGAAACTGTGTTCACCTTTTAAACCTCTGACTTCTGGATGCTCAGGGGCTGAGAGGAGAGGCCCTGGAATTTGGAGGCGGGAGGTCTGGGCTCGGCATCCTCTTAGCCGGAGGCCTTGGACTGCCGGCCGCCGCCCTGGGCCCCAGGTTCTGGCAGTGGGAGGAGGACCCTCAGCCAGCACCTTGCAGGGCTGTCTGGGAGGGGAGGCAGGGGTGAGGAGGTCCTCCTGGGCTATGGCAGGAGACCCTGGCATGGGTAAGTCCCTCCTGGTTGGTCTCAGACCCCCAAGTCTCGCCTTTCCTTCAGGGAGGGGTTGTCTGGCCAGCAGGGGGGCTTCGCCCCCCTTCCCAGCTCTGGCTGGTGGAGGCAGGTCTGGCCCACTGCCCTCACGGCCCTCTCCCCTCCCGGCCTCAGCTGCGTGGTGGACGAGATGGACTTCTCTGCCATGGAGCTGGACGAGGCCCTGCGCAAGTTCCAGGCCCATATCCGCGTGCAGGGTGAGGCCCAGAAGGTGGAGCGGCTCATAGAGGCCTTCAGGTGGGTCCTCCCCAGCCCTCACATACGCTGGGCGTGGGGAAAGTAGGGGGCTGCCAGCCGGGGGCAGGAGTCCCCCACACGCCCAGGGAATGGAGGGAGCAGCCCGGGCTGTGAGCTGAGGACAGGAGTCCCTAGAGGGCTGGTTGGGGTTTGGTCGGGGGAGGGTGGGAGGGTGGCAGGAGGGGAGGAAAAAAAGCAGGCAGACCTCTGGGGTTCTCTGAGCTGGACCAGCATCTGGCCTCCAGGTGGCCTGGTGGCACTTCGTGTGTCCCCATCAACCAGCAGGTTTTTACTGAGCATCAGTCTGAGGCTGGTACTGGTGGGGAGTGGGTGTCTGGGGTCTTTGGGTGCATGACACCTGCCCTGTCCCCTCGGTGGGAATGGGGGCCAAAGTGTGGAGATGGGGAGCCCCCCGGGCCTAAGCCCACACCCGGAAAACCAGACATGTTCCCGAGTGCCCCCCTCTCCGGCGTGTGTGTGTTCCCGAGTGCCCCCCTCTCCGGCGTGTGTGTGTTCCCGAGTGCCCCCCTCTCCGGCGTGTGTGGGAGGCAGGGCCCTCACGCCCCACGCGTGTCCCCACCGCAGCCAGCGTTACTGCATGTGCAACCCCGAGGTGGTGCAGCAGTTCCACAACCCGGACACCATCTTCATCCTGGCCTTCGCCATCATCCTGCTCAACACCGACATGTACAGCCCCAACATCAAGCCCGACCGCAAGATGATGCTGGAGGACTTTATCAGGAACCTGAGAGGTAGGGGGTGCAGTGGGGGTTCATCCCTTCCAAAGAATGAAGGCCTGGAGTGGAGGAAGGGGTGGGGATGTCTAACTGCCTTTTATTCTAATTTTCAACTGATCCGGAACCTGCTCAGAGTCGTTCTGGGAGTCTCAGACCCCCATGGAAGGCTGTCACCCCCGGTGGTCAAGGGCACTGGAACTGCTGTCTGGGCCCAGGAGGTTGCTAGCATGCCAGGCATCGGGGGAGTCCTTTGTGTTCTGAGTTTCATCATCGTGTGCCTTCTTTGGCTCTTTCTTCACCCACTGTGCTAGGAACTAGTTTCTTCCTGTTATTAATAGTCTAGAAACACATGCCTCCAAAATATTGCATCTGATCATTTCCTCTCTCCTTTTTCTCTGGACTCTGTTCCTGGAACTCCTGTTTTCCAGATGTTAGACCTCCCAGTCTGAGCCTCTGATGGCAACTTTCTCTCTGCCATCTTTGTCTTCTTGTTTGACTTTCTTGAAGATGGCCCTCAGCTTTCTCTTTCAGATCTCCTGCTTAACTTTTCATTTCCGCGGTCATCTTTTTCACTCTCAAGAACTCTTTTCTGCTAAGTGCTGCTCTTCAGAGCCTTTTGTTCCTGTTTCGTAGATGCAATATCTTCTCATGTTTGCACTTGTTTGTTTGTTTCGGTTTCTCCTCACTTTCTTCTAAGTTCCTTTTTCAGTTTTCCCTGTACTTTTCCTCTCTTGTGTTGGAGACTTTCCATACACAGGGGATGAAACTTGGTTGTCCATCCACATTTAGCAGTGAGCCACTAAAAGGCTGATTAAAGCTCCAAGTGTGCGTGGGGTTGCCGACTGGTGGGCTTTCTCATGTCGACATTTCATTAAGCTGTTTCACGGGGAGAAGTGACTGCAATATCTTTAGATATTTTCCCTTGGGATGCTCAATCCCTCAGAAGAGAAATGTCTAATCTGTGGCCCAGAGGGGGTGAGTCTCTCTGCCAGCACTGAGAGCTGCGTGGGAAGTGGGCTCGCGGGGGTCTCCTAATACACAGGCATCAGCTCCACCCCCCAGTTTTCAGCACAGACTCTCACTCTTGGTTGCGCTTAGTGTCAGTTGCTGAGTCGTGTCTGACCCTTCGCAATCCCATGGACTGTAGCCCCCACAGCTCCTCTATCTGCAGGATTTCCCAGGTGAGAATACTGGAGTGCCTTGCCATTTCCTTCTCCAACAGGTTGTGCTTGGGGTCCACCAGCCCAGAGTTCCTGGTTCATCCCTTCCAAAGAATGAAGGCTTGGAGTGGAGGAAGGCCCGGGGATGTCTAACTGCCTTTTATTCTAATTTTCAACTGATCTTCCTATTTCGAGCCCACCTTTACCTCCAGGGCTCTGCCAGCTCCAGAGCCCTTGGTGGTCCTGAGCCTTCTAATCCTCTGCTGGTTTCCGTTTCCACTTTCCCAGGTTTGCGGATCATGTGCTCATTCACCCACTTTCAGGTCCCCTGGTGCCCCTGCCTCTTCCTCCGTCTCTGCCTATTCCTTTTTCCGGGGTGTTCAGAAGGAGCAGAGGTGTGCAACCTGCCATCTCTACCTGGGAGCCCCGTGTGCTCAGCCCCTGCCCTGCTCCTCTTGGCCGCAGCCTGGTTTCTTTCAGGGGCCCTGGGGGGTGCTTCTTGGTTCATCTGCCCAACTCAGAACCAAGCTCAGATGTGGAAGACACGGGGTCAATCCAGAGAGTCGCTCATAGAAGGTGTAATGTCCTCTCGACACTTAAGAAAACTGCTTGGAGAGCACTTGCTCAAGATGTTTTATTTTTCATTTTCCCCTCTTGAAAAGAGGAGTGTATAATCGTTAAAAGAAGATTTAGAAAAAGTAGAAGGAAGATTTTGTTTATTGCTTCTGTTTCTCCCTCCCGGGGAAAGTTGTTTTCATGTTGGTGTACTTCCTGCTGGTGTTTTTTGTCACCAGAGTCTGATCATTACCATGAAGTGGGAGACGGGTGGTGGTCTTGTTACTGCATCACTGCAGGGGCTGCCCTGCTCTCCTTCACTTAATGTCCCACCCCTCCCTGTGCTCCCAGCAAGGAGGGGATCTTCTCACCATCTGACAACTAATCACTGAGCTCCCTGTGGAGGGGAGGGGAGGGCCTGAAAGAGACAAGACAGCACACGGGCAGTGCCCTCGTGGTGGGGCCGGAGCGGGAGATGCTGGGAGGAGCAAAGGCAGGAGCCCGAGGCTGTGATCAGAGATGAGGAGGAGGCCTGGGAGGTAGGAGCCATGACTGTGGCTGTGGGGCACCTGGAGGTGGGGCTGGGACACGTGCTGAGCCCTCATACAGCAGGTGCTCTGGCCAGGGAGGTCATCTCTAATTCAGCAGGGATGTAAAGCCAACCACTGAAGGCTTTGGAGCAGGGACAGGGCCAAATCAAGGCCACCCTTGGGGAGCGTCACTCAGGTAGCGGGCTTCCCCTCTCTGGCTCCAGCCAGACCCCCTCCCTTCTCCACTCCTCATCCTTAGGTGTGGATGACGGTGCCGACATCCCCAGGGAGCTGGTGGTCGGCATCTATGAGAGGATTCAGCAGAAGGAGCTCAGGTCCAATGAGGACCACGTCACATACGTCACCAAGGTGGAGAAGTCCATCGTGGGCATGAAGACCGTAAGTGTCCACCGTGGGATCACGGTGCTCAGCTGGCAGGGGGCTGGAGGGGTGGAAATGGAAGGGGTGAGGGATCACTTACCCCCCACCTTGGGCCACAGAGCCCCTGTCTCCAGCTCCTTCCCTTTCTTCCTTTCTTTCTTGCACCCTCTTCCTTCCACCTGCCTATCTCCTCATCGCCGCCTTGACCAGCTCCTGCAGTGGGAGGGGTGGGAGTGAGGTGCTGGGAAAGACTGTCCAGGCTCTTGGGTTGAAGCCTCTGGAGGTTGGGGTGGAACAGACCCTGGGCATCCTGGATGATCTACTGAAGAGAAGGAAGGACATGGGCTCAAGCAGGCTCTCGATGTGGGGTCTCAAACCCTTGGGGTGCCCCTGAGCTGTGGCCCCAGGTCACAGTTTGCTCCAAGTTTGCAGTGGTTTTTAAGGGCAGTCCTCTCGAGATGTCCACAGAAGCTCCGTATACCGCAGACATAAAGGTCTGGCCTCCATCTCTAACCCTGATCTCTCTGGTTCCTCCTCCCCAGTGGCTTTCTCAGGGGGCAGTTTGGGGAACTTTCTGGAGGCTCTGTGCTGGACCCCTCCACCCATTCATGCGGGGTCAGCCTTTCCTGGCTAGAGCCCTTCATGCTGAAGTCGCAGCCTCTGTCAGGCTTGCAGATGCCCCCCAGGAGCTGGTTCACACACTAGAGCAGGTTTCCAGTGTCCCCAGGACCCCCTCCCTGCCTTGCACACTCGTGTCTGGGTGTGAGGTACAGAGAAGCGCAGCCCAGAATGTGGGGGTGCCCTCGAGGAGGCCTCGGAGGGAGAGGGGTGCACAGTGATGGGACTTGAATGATCCAGAGGTTCTTTTCTCTCTTTTTTAAAATATTTATTTATTCATTTCTGGCCATGCTGGGTCTTTGGTGCTGTGGGGGCTTTTCTCTAGTTGTGGGGAGCAGGGGCTACTCCTTGTTGTGGAGCCTGGATTCTAGGGTGTGCGGGCTTTGGTAGGTTCAGTGCATGGGCTTAATTGCTCCGCAACCTGTGGGATCTTCCCAGACCAGGGATCAAACCTGTGTCCCCTGAGTTGGCAGGTGGATTCTTTACCACTGAGCCACCAGGGAAGCCCCAGAGACTGTATTCAATGTCCTTTCTCTGTCTTTTATCCTCTTACTTCTTCCCAGCATCGAGAACCCCTCTTGCCCAGCCCTGATCCCCAAGGAGCATGAGGAAGGGGAGAGAGCCCTGGGGGAGGAGAGGGGAGGTTCAGGGTCAAACCGGGCCTGCATCTGCTCTTCTGGAAACTGGTGCTGGGGGGTGATGGCGCCCCCACCCCCTGCTGAGCACTGTGTGCCCCCCAGGTTCTCTCTGTGCCGCATCGCCGCCTGGTCTGCTGCAGCCGACTCTTTGAGGTGACGGACGTGAATAAGCTGCAGAAGCAGGCTGCACACCAGAGGGAGGTGTTCCTCTTCAACGACCTGCTGGTGGTGAGCGGGGAGCCGAGCCAGGGGCTGAGCAGGGAGGGGCTCAGGGACCCCTCCCCACAGGGTGCTGCACACCCAGCGGCCGATTTCCACAGCCTGGGATGAGTCATGGATGGGAAGGGTGGTGGGGGATGGAGAGGAGACAGATCAGATCCTGTTCACCCCTGCTTTCTAGCACTTAGAACAATGCCTGGGACACTCACTAAATAGTCACTGTATGGATGCCTGTGTTCAAAGAACCCACCTACCAACACAGGAGACGTAAGAGACTCAGGTTCGATCCCTGGATCAGGAAGATCCCCTGAAGGAGGGCATGGCAACCCACTCCAGTATTCTTGCCTGGAGAATTCCATGGACAGAGAAGCCTGGTGGGCTAAGTCCATAGAGTCACACAGAGTCAGACATGACTGAAGCACGCATGCTCTGTGTTCAGAGCAGACAGGTGGTGGCCTGGGCAGACAGGATCGTTCCTACTCTGTAGGTTATAAAGCCAAGGCACAGAGAGCTTATCTGCTCGGGGTTCCCAGTCCTGGTGGGAATGGACTAGGTCCCAGAGCGTCTGCCTCCCCGTCATAATGAGATACCTGAGGCTGGAGGGTACAGGGCTGCACGTCCGTCTGTCCCGCAGCCTGGGAGGTGCAGGGGGTCTGAGAGCAGCTGGTACTGTCCCTGGGTCCAGGGGAATGCTGGCATGTGTGTGTGTATGTGTGTGTGTGCGTGCGTGCACACGTGCGTGTACATGTCTATACATCTATGGGGCATTCAGCCTTCGCTCTTTGAACACAGAGCATGCGTGCTTCAGTCATGTCTGACTCTGTGTGACTCTATGGACTTAGCCCATAGTCTCTATGGACAGGCTTCTCTGTCTCACACCCTGACTTTGCTGTTCATCGTCTGCTTGAAAAGCTGCCAGACCTTGCATGACCCCCTCTCTCCCCTCATTCAGTGCAGATGTCCCCCCACCTCAAAGGTGGCTTGCCCACTCACTGTCCAGTCCTTACGCTACTTCATCCTCAAAACACATACCGGGGACTTCCCTGGCGGTCCAGTGGTTGAGACGCTGCACTGCCCCGTTAAGAAAAACAGTACCAGTTTCTGCCGTCACCTGTGTATGCATTTCTTCACTGCCTTTCGGCTTGTTGTGCCTTAATGGGCTGACCCACTGATTGACTTATGGATCCCGAGGGTCCTCCTCCTGCAACCCCGGCATCCTGAGGCCGAGATTTTTCTTCTTTCATTTTGTTTTTGTTTGTTAGAAATGGTGGTCAGGGAAGGGGTCTCTAAGGAGGCTGTATTTGAGTCAAGATCTAAGTGAGGAGGGGCTTCCCAGGTTAGTGGTAAAGAACCCACCTGCCAACACAGGAGACTTAAGAGAGCCGGGTGCCATCCCTGGGATGGGAAAATTCCCCTGGGTAAAGGGCATGGCAACTCATTCCAGTTCTCTTGCCTGGAGACTTCCATGGACAGAGGACCCTGGAGGGCTATAGTCCATGGGGTCGCAAAGAGTCAGATGTGACTGAAACAGCTTAGCACAGCACTAAGTGAGGAGAGTAGCCGGCCACGCTGGAAGCTGCAAGGAAATAGTTGGTGCAGAGACCCACAGTGGGACCCACCTGCCCTGTTCAAGCCACAGAAATGACAGCTTGGCCTGAGCAGAGCAGGGACCAGATGCGGTGGGGGTTACAGACCAGGCCGGGAGTCCAGGCTGCGTGTTAAATGCAGTGGGAAGGGCCGCTGGACGGCTTCATGCAGTATATTGTGCGTATATGTATGTGTGCATGCACATGTGTATACGTGTGTGTGAATGTATCCTAAGTGTGTAAGTCTGCCTGGGCGTGCCTGTCCTTTTCTGTGTGTTCACTTGTGTTCACCAGAGCCCCTGGGTGTCTGCCCATCCAGGTGTGTGAGGCATGTTTATCACACGAGCACACACCCATCAGTGCACGTCTATCTCCCTCTCTTGGACAGATTCTCAAACTCTGCCCCAAGAAGAAGAGCTCCTCCACGTACACCTTCTGCAGGTCCGTGGGCCTGCTGGGCATGCAGTTCCACCTCTTTGAGAACGAGTGTAAGTCTGTCGCCTGTGGATGTGGCCGGGGCTGGGGGAGGGGCAGGGACCCCAGGGGAGGGGGAGGGGCAGGCACCCCAGGGCCCAGGCCTCACCTGCGGCTGCTCACGGCCTATGGCGGCTGGGGTCTGGCTTCCAGATTACTCTCACGGCATCACCCTGGTGACCCCGCTCTCGGGCTCCGAGAAGAAGCAGGTGCTGCATTTCTGCGCCCTGGGCTTGGACGAGATGCAGAAGTTTGTGGAAGACCTGAAGGAGTCCATTGCCGAGGTGACAGAGCTGGAGCAGATCCGGATAGAGTGTAAGGACACTTCACCTCAGATCCCTGGGTGGCCTGGCTCCAGGAGTAGGGTCGCTCGTAAACAGACACCCCTCCGTGGAGTGAGTGTGGATGAGGAAGGCCCCTCTGCCTTCCCGAGCCCTCCCCGCCCCCAGCCCCACCGCGCCATCACGGCTGATGGAGGCTTCACAGTTAAACCGAGGTACGCAAGGGTGTGTGCACGTGTAGCCAGGCTGTGGGGCTCCCTGTGGGCCCCTCGGCCGCAGAACTCGCTGTGTTTGAGCAGGACCAGGGAGCGAGCCAGCCCTAAAGACATGCACACCAAGGCGTTCCAGGCAGATTCTGACCCAGTTTCCCTGGACAGCCTCCTCCCTGATCCAGTTCAGATCCCCACATCACAGCTGGTTGTTTCCTGTCTTTCATGCCTTTTAACCTGTAAGGGTCCCCCCACTTAATTTTTTCATAACATCGTCTTTCTGAAGAGTCCCGGCTGGCTTTCTGACCGTCCCTCGCCCTGGAGCTGTCTTTCTGTCCTCCAAGGAGCGCCTGTTCTCAGTTGCTCTCATTGCTGTTGCTCAGGCGTTGTAGATAATCTCAGAGCCGCTTCATCCATCCGGGTGGTTTACTGGTGGCTTCTGGATTCAAGACAAGAGCAGTGACAACCTGCGGTCTCTGCCCACATGCACGCTTTCCTATCAAGAAGCATTACGGCAGCTTCAGAGAACCTTTAAAAGAAAATTAAATAAGAATGGATCCAGAAACTCCAACAGAAAATAAAAAGAGACTCTAGGTCTGCCTTGCATGGCCACTTAGTTGAAAAGTAGTTCTAAATTGGTCTAAACCCCTTAGGCAGGAGGAAAGGCAGTGGGAGCTTTGCGCAGGGTGCCAATGCGCCAGGCGATAATGTTTCACGAGCATCCCTGGAGCGCCTACTGTGTGCCTGGCAGCTTGTTTACATGTGCCCAGAGGGAGGCTGCAAGGACTCATGGCCTTACAGAAAACGAGACAGAGCAGTTAAGGGATGTGTCTAAGGCGCATATTAGAAACGGACGACCAGTTGCACTGGAGTCTGATTCTGAGGTTCACGTACTTTCCAGTCTGAAAATGAGAGGCTAGTTTCTGTCTCTAATTTCCTAAGACAACAATGAAATCAGGTTAAAACAAAAAACTCTCCCGACCAGCGCATATAACTTAACTCATTAATGCCTGGTGCAGGAAGGGTATAAATTCCCTTTCTGCTGTAGGTGGGCAGTGTGACTTCAGGGGCATAACAGACTCTTTCCAATGCCATCTTAGCTGTTGGTCTAGAACATTCTCAAGGACACACCCTTACCTTGTCACAATGTCAGAATGTCCCAGATGCAGCTGGAGAGCCCAGCACCCAAGGCAGTACCAGCCTGGCTGCGCATGGCCGCTTTCCCCATCAGCCCCTCTGCCCCTCTGAGAACAAAGGGGTAGATATCGCCAGGATTTGGGTGCTAAGGGTGAATATCCTCTCCTGCTGTCCAGAGGTTGAGGGAAGAGGGGGAGGGCTCACATCTGTTCTTGCTCTTCCGGTGGAGAGAAAGGGAAGAAAGCTGAGCAAAGAGGAGGGGTTGCTCAGGAAGGCCGGGAGGAAAGAAAAAAGAAAAAGGAAAACAACAGCCAGCGTTCCTGTTTATCAAGCCCTTACTACGTGCCTGGCCTTGGGCTGAATGTTGCGCCTGTTGAATTATTTAATTCTTGCCACATCTTTCCAGTAGCTGAGTAGTATTATCTTCATTTTGCAAATAAGGAAACTGAGTCAACAGAACTTAAGGAAGTGGTCCCAAATTCACGTGGTCCGTGACAAAACAAGACTGGCACCCAGGTTCCTTGGGCTCCTTGGTGATTTCTCCAAAGCCAAGGCAGCCCCTCTGGGGGAGAGAGGAGCAACTCTTGGTTCAGTAAAATTATTGAGTATTGACTGATGGTGTGGTTCAGGCAGTCGGCACAAATGGTTCTGGTTTGGGGTTTGCAAGCCGGTGTCCCCAGATTACAGACGACTAGTTGCTAGAGTGCATGCGTGTTCAGTTGTGTCTGACTCTTTGTGACTCCCTGGACTGTAGACTGCCAGGCTCCTCTGTCCATAGGATTCTTCAGGCAAGAAAACTGGAGTAGGTCGCCATTCCCTTCTCCAGGGGAAATCCCAACTCTGGGATTGAACCCATGTCTCCTTTGGCAGGTGGATTCTTTACCACTGGCACCACCTGGGAGGCCCCCTAGCGAGGCAAAAATGGAACCCAAGAGAATAGCTTTAACACAGGGAACTTTAGTGATGTCTCCTGGAAAAGAGGAACTGAGGAGGGATGTAATAACAGCTGTCGAATCCCCAAGGAGGGTAACTGGCCTTTCTCCAGCACCACTGAGGACAGACAGGAAGGAATCAGTTTTTAGTCTAGAGAGAGGAATTAAAGCTGAATAGCAGGCAGACCAACTCAATGGACATGAGTCTGGGCAAACTCCGGGAGATGGTGAAGGACCGGGAAGCCTGGTGTCCATGGGGTTGCAAAGAGTCGGACACCACTGAGCGACTGAACAACAAAAGAGCAAAGCAGACAGGCACCCACCAGAGCCTCGGCAGCTGGGTACTCCCTTCTCGGGGGAGCTCGGCCGGCGGATGCGGTGGGCAGACTGGACGGCTCCAGCGGTGGTGAGGCGCTAGCTACACCATATGAGCCTTCCATGTCGTCCTAGGAGCTGATGTGTGTTAAGCGCCTGACAAGCCCTGAGTGCCTTGATGTCTTTTCTCCTGCGACCCTCTTAATGATCCTATGAAGTACTGTTGTCCCCATAAAAGAGGCACAGAGAGGTTAAGTAATCCGCCTGAAGCCACACAGCCGGGCAGCATCGGAGCCAAGATGCAGACCCGGGTGGTCACCTCCTCTTGTCCATCTCGTCCCCCTCCTCTCGGGCTGTCAGAGCAGGGGCTGGCATCCCTGCCTCTGGAGGGGGAGCTGAGGCTCCAGCGGGCACTGGACCTGCCATGAAGTGGGGAAGTGGGTGCTGTGTGTTCGGGACCCCCTCTCCCGCTCCCCCCCACTCTCCCCCAATCCCTTCTCACCCCTCTGTGTGCTGGAGTCCAGGTTTCTCTCTGTTTACGAGTTTCTCCGTTTCCCAGGGGAGCTGGAGAAGCAGCAAGGAACAAAGACTCTCTCCTTCAAGGCCGGGGGATCCCAGGGAGACCCACAGTCCAAGCAAGGATCGCCCACAGGTGAGTTCCAGACCTGGGGCCCCGTCTGCGTGGAGGCCCCGCCCACACCCCAGCCTTGGGGTCCTGGGGGATTCCGGGTGAGGGAGATGCTGCTTTACATGGCCCAGCCTCCTGGGGCCTCAGCAGTGGAAGTGGGTGGAAGGCGAGTGAGAAATGTGTCTACTGACAAACGTCACTGTCCTCCTGGAGGTGTCAGGACCCTGGGCCCCTCGCTCTCTGCCGACTGCTGGTGCGTGGGGTAGGGGCATCTGCGGCCAGGAGCAGGTAAGAAAGGTGGCCAGAAGGGTCTGGAAATCTTGGTCTGCCCCCTCCAGACCTTTCCCTAAGGGGCCGCCAGCTCTCTCTCATCCCAGGCCTGAGTCAGCCTCCCGAAACCCACATGAACCCTCAAACCCAGTGTCTCAAATGGTTTCTCCAGGTTGAATTATTCACTCCAGATGAATTCAGCCGGCTTCAGATTTTCTGTCACCTGTGGCCATGTTCTGTAGACCTCTTCCTCCCTTCCCTTGTCCCCCCTCCTACTTTTCTGTCCCCGGCCCCTTCCCTTCCCCCAACCTGCAGGGAGAAGACGTGCCCCCAAAGAAAAAAGAATCAGAAGGAGAGGTGGCATGAGAATTAAATCCCAGCCCAACACACCCTAGCAAACCATCCGGGACTCTTCACTAATTAATTAATTCAGCCATTCATCCTTACAGTAATGAACTCTTATTGAGTGCCTGCTGTGTGCCTCCCACCAAGCCCTGGGAAACCAGGGTCCCAGCAGGACGTCAGTTTGAGCTGAGCCTCCAGTGGGCTCCCTGCTGGTCCCAAACGCCCCCGGTTACGGCCACGGCGCCGAGACGCCGTGGCAGCATCACAGGACCGGCCCCACCAGCTGGGAGATGAGATTGGTTTTCTAAGCACGGTTTTTGCTCACGGAGACCCTCACTGTGATGTCTCCTCTGTGTGTGGGTCTGACCCGCCAGCATGAGTTCCTAATTCTCCACCTGCCCTGTTGTCAGCCGGCCCCTTTATGTCTGAGGTCACAGCACATGCCTGTTTACACAGCTGTTTAAACCCCGGAGTCAAACCTCAGCTGTGGCTGATTCCTGAACACCCCGTCCCACTCTCTGCAGCACAGCCCGTCTCTGGGGGTAGCTGCAGCCCCCGGCCTCCCCCCCGGCAATGTCCATCTCCAGGGCCTCATCCATTAGCTCCCTCCCCAGCGGGTCCTCGGTTCCAAACATTAGCCCAGCTTCCTCTTGTGTTACAGAAAGCAGAGGGGTGGGCATTGGAGGGAGTGGGCGCCCTCCCAGCGATGTGAGAAATCAGAGGGCCCTGGCAGAGGGCTCTAGGATGTTGCTGGGGGTACGGGAGGGAGTCAGGGGTGACTGAGTTGGAAGAAGTCCTCAAGCTGTCCCCGGGGGTACACAGGGTGTGCCAGGCCCATCAGAAAGCCCTCATGTATATTAACGCATGTATGTGAAATCTAAAAAAAAAAAAAAGGTATAGATGATCTTATTTGCAAAGCAGAAATAGAGACACAGATGTAGAGAACAAATGTTTGGGTACCAAGGCAGGAAGGAGGGGTGGGATGAATTGGGAGAATGGGATTGACATATATACACTTCTCTGTATAATAGAGATAACTAATGAGAACCTACTCTACAGCCCAGGGAACTCGACTCAGGGCTCTGTTGTGACCTGAATGGGAAGGAAATCCAAAACAAGAGGGGATGTATATATATATGTATGGGGCTTTCCAGGTGGCTCAGGGGTGAAGAATTCACCTGCCAATACAGGAGACACAAGAGATGCAGGTTCAGTCCCTGGGTTGGGAAGATCCCCTGGAGGAGGAAATGGCAACCCACTCCAGTATTCTTGCCTGGAGGATCCCATGGACAGAGGAGCCTGGGGGGCTACAGTCCGTGGGGTCACAAAGAGTTGGACACAACTGAGCGATTGAGCAGCAGCAGTGTGTATACGTATGGGCGATTCACTTTGCTGCAGAAACTAACATAGCATTGTAAAGCTGTACTCCAATAAAAATTAATGGAAAAGAAAAGAAAGCCCTCATAGACGGGAATTCTCTGGTGGTCCAGTGGTCTGCACTTCCAATGCAGGGGTCACTGGTCTGTTCCCTGGGTCAGGGAACTAAGAACCTACATGCTGCAGGGCTCGGCCAAAAAAAATAAATGTTTTTAAAAAAGAAGTCCCTGGTAGCTATCACAGACTGCTCTTACCTGCACCAGGCTCTGCCCTGGGGTGCGTGCAGCTCACTGAATCCTCAGCACTCAGCTCGGTAGCAGGAACAAGAAAGGAATGGGGCCCCTCCCTCACAGAGTCTGTGCCACAGACACTCAGGAGCCCCCAGGAGCCGAGAACCAAGGCCTCCTCACAGCCACTCTGCACAGTCCGTCCAGGGCTCTGATAAAGGTGAAGGAGATTCGACAATACCCAGCAAGGAAAAAATGGGCCCAGAGAGGTGTAGCATCTTGCCCAAGGTCACACAGCTGCTCAGTGGCAGAGCTGGGCTCAGGCACCAAGTCCACTGCCCCACACAGTTGTGGGGCCCCTGGAGGATCCAGAAGGATGCCAGGTTGGGAGGTGAGGGGTGGGATGGCGGGGTGGGTAGGCAGGGCTTTGTGCAGGAACAGGGCCGTGGAGAGTGAGCCCTGTGCTCTTTGCATTCAAAGCCAAAAGGGAAGCGGCGGCCGTGGGGGAGAAGGCGGCGGAGAGCTCGGTGGAGGTGAGTGGAGGCCTGGTCGCCCAGGTGAGTGTGTCTGCGTGCCCCGTCCTCTTCTCACTGTCTCTGTTGTTTCTCTTCTCAGGTTTTAATCAATGCCTCCCCAGCCCGACTCACCATATTACCAATTTCAAGAGATACAATTAAAAGTTACTGCTAGCATGGGTAATGCCACTCTTCCAGCGCCTAATTAAGCCACAGTGCCCCCTCCAGTTCCCCGGATGCCCAGCCCACCGAGCCCCCCAGGCTGAGCTCCCAGACTAACACGTGCAGATGAAGCCCCCAGCAGGCCCACAGCATCCCTCCACAGCCCCCTAAACCCACCGCCCCACACATGCTATGGTCCTGATGCTCCATGTCCCCTCTCCCACGTCCTGCCAGCCTCTGTGGAGGGAGTCTGGCCCCTCCGAGAATCACCCCTCAGGTCCAGTCCCCGAGTCAACGCCTCTGGGGAAAGTGGGGGCAGCTGGGAGGATACAGTGTCTGCTCAACACAGCTGAGCCACCTGGAAAGCTGGCCATGGGTGGGATGTGCCGGAGGAAGTGAGGCAAGGTGGGACTGGGGTTGTCTTAGGGCTTCTCCTTGTGGGGGTGGGGTGGGCGCTGCTGTGTCTGAAGACCCTCCAAGTTGGAGGGAAGGGACTGGTGGAGTGGCAGGAGCAGCTGGTCCCTGCCAGCCCAGAGCACCACGTGGGAGGCGGCATGTAGTCGCCCTGCAAGCCTGGGGACCCCAGCCCTCCCCACTGGCTCCCCTTGGAAACCGTGAACCCCTCACTCATTTCTGCAAGGCCTCCAGGGCCCCTCATGCTCACACAGACCCCCCCACTCCAAGCTGGAGGAGCCCCCTCTTAGGGCTCTGAGGGAGGAGCCCTGCCCCAGCCCGACTAAGCTTGGGGAAGCCCCAGGAAACCCTCACTCTCCCTGTAGCCCCCCCACCCCCCACACACCTGTGTCTGGAGGAGGCACCTTCACACGGAGGAGCTTCCTGCCCCGGCAGCTGGCAAGCCCCCAGGGTGGGTATTCCATCCTCCGCAACCGCCACCCCCCTGCCCATCTTCCTGCAGCTGCCCGTTCTCCAGCCTTGCAGATAAACACCACAAGTTACCAGCCCTGCCCATGCCTTCGAGCCCCTGCCCAGGGAGGACCACGGTCTGGGGGCCCTTTGCCCCCTCCTCCCCGGTCCAGAGGGCCACGTGGCTATCTGCAAGGCTAGCCCCAGGGCCCCACCAGCCTCCGCTCCCCTGCACCGAGGGTAGCCTTGCCGCCCGCCTCTCTGCTGGACCCCAAGCTCCTGCGTCCTCCGCCCCCTACCCCGTCACTGCCTGGCCGCCTGCTGGCAGGCGCTTCTCCAGCTTGTCTGAGCTGTCAGGCTTGCTACTCATGTTCCATCCCTTCCCCTCTCTCTTCTTTCTTTCATCAGCAGGGAGTGGGGGGGTCAGAATGAGAGAATGTTCTGCTGTCACTTCCTGCTTTTCACTTACTATTAAAGATAAGGATGGGCCAGATTGGGTGGGGCGGAGGGAGGTGCAGACAGCGGAGCGGGGATCAGGGACAGGGAGCGGAGGAGGCGCAGGGTGAGACCAGAGCTGCGGCCACGGAGGGGCTCGAGGGTCTCAACCGGGGCGGTCAAGTGTTTTCCCCGAGAGGGGCTGCGGTAAAGTCTGGGAGCAGTGAGCAGAAACCTTGACCCCACAGTCTCAGGCCACTTTCTCCCGGAAAATAACTCGAAATAGAGTGGGGAATAACTCAGAATAACTCAAAGCAGGTGGGGAAAAGAGCCGCCTCCCACCCCCCAGTGGATGGAAGGAAGCCTTCTGTCCCAATAAGGACCACAGAGGACTCCCCAAGAGGGAGGGAGACGCAGCCCTGTCTGCCCTGTCTGGGGCACTGAGGGGCTTGGGGACTCCTTTGTTGGAATATGGCAGGGAGTAGTGGGGGGAAGAAGCTCAGGCCTAGAAAACGCTGCCAAGGTAAAGGTTGAGAATGGAGAGTAGAGCCCACGGCCTGCAGACTCTGGCAGTGGGGGCTTGTGAAAATTAAAGAAACAGGGCTGGAGTCAGGGGATAAGGAGCAGGACTGGAGAGCCAAGTGACCCATCAGGGCAGCACCTGGACCCAGGAAGGGGGAGTTCTTGACATTGCACCTTTTGCCAGTAAATAGGGTCAGGACCTGCTGTCTTAGGGCTCTGAGATAGTGTAGGGCAGGGCCATCGTGGTTTAGCCTGGCTATAGGGTCCCCTCCTTTGCAGCCTTAGTATTTCCCCATCCTGAGCCTGAGGGGTGATGCCCCCAGGACAGACAGAAGCAACCCCAGAGATAAGGGTCTCAGCCACCCCTGGAAAGGTCCAAGAGTCCAGAAAGGCTTGTGTGTCACATCTACAGGCTGGGGCGCTGGAGGGATGAGGAATTAATTAAACCCTCCTCCTTCCAGAATCCTGCTATTTCTTCCACCATCCCTGCTAGCAAGAAGAGGACAGGCTAGTCCCCAGTGTCCTCCATGGGCTGAGGGAGGGACCACGCCCTCACACTCCAACCCAGGGGGAAAAATGGGGGTCCTTTGGGTTCCCCCTCTGGCAGCAGGGCAGATTTCTTCAGGACCCAGGTTGGGCCAGAAAGGCAGCTAAGGACCTGACTGTGGCTGGACTCTGCTTTCGAATGTGTGGGCATGGCCCTGGGGAGTCTGGGAGGATGGGGCAGGTCTCTGGACCACCCCTCGGGGTCCCTGGAATTCTGGGGTTTAGACACCTTTGTGATTCTACAGTGACGATGAGGCCTCGCTCTGACAAAGCTGGTGGGAGGGGAGGGGCTTGCAAGGCTGAAAGCCACCTGCCTCCTGACCCTGTCCTCGTGTCCCCAACACACCCCTGAGAGATAGGAAAGCGGTAGAGCTACTCCTGCTTTTCCAGCTTGAGGCCAGTGGGGAGGCTAGTGGGTGCTCCCGCGTGGCCCAGGGCCACCCAGCAGGTCTGTGAGATCAGACTGCATAACCTGAGTCCATTGGTCCAACTGCCCACCCCACAGACAGGAGCCAGGAGGCTCAGCTGGAGCAGAACATGGCAGGCTCTGGGCTCCACCCGAGCCCAGCACCTCTGCCTGGCAGCCGGGTGCCCTCTAGGTGGTGGAGAAATGGGAAGTGGGGCCTGTGAACCCCTCGTGGGCACAGGAGCTGGGAAAGGGTTGGGGGGTGGGCGGGGAGGGAGGCCCGGGAAGGGAGGCCAGTCCCAGCAGCTGGGAATTAGTCTTGTAACATTTCATACTTCTCTGGCTGTTTCTAAACTAGGTGTCAATTCACAACAGGCTTCAGGTGTCCCCACACAGCTCCGGGCCGGGGGCCGAGAGGGGAGCGCCGTTGCCAGACCTGCAGCCTAGCCCCTCGAGGGAGCAGCCCCCACCGCCGCCGCCACCGCCGCCACCCACGCCCCCCGGGACCCTGGTGCAGTGCCAGCAGATAGTCAAGGTCATTGTCCTGGACAAGCCCTGCCTGGCCCGCATGGAGCCCCTCCTGAGCCAGGCCCTCTCCTGCTATGCCCCAGCCTCCTCCGACTCCTGCGGCTCCACGCCCCTGGGCGGCCCAGGCTCCCCACTCAAGGTGGTCCACCGGCCCCCGCTGCCCCCACCCCCACCCCCCTACAACCACCCACACCAGTTCTGCCCGCCTGGCTCCCTGCTGCACCAACGTCGCTGCTCCAGCGGCTCCAGGAGCCTGGTGTAGACACGCCCGCCCCCCATGCTGCTGTCGCAGAGGGAGGGGGCCACGCCAGGGCCCCCACTGCCCCTCCGCCCGCTGCTCCCCATGCCCGGCACGCCGCGTTCCTGGTCACCCATCGCTGTCATTTTGGAGAGAGAATTCCCATCCCTGGCACCTGGTTTGCTCGGCCCAAGCTTCCGTTCCTCAGTTGAGCAGCCCTCCCCTCCAATCTGCGGGCCTCCCTGGCTCCCTGGGGCCCCACCCAGCCCGGCACAGCTAGGCCTCTTCTACCCTGACCACCCCTCCAGCCGCTTGGACCAGGGATTGAGGGCGACAGGAGCTGAGGGCCTAACCAGCTTCCTGGGCCGGGTCAGCCAGGCCCTGGCCCTCAGGTCGGGCAGGCAGGTGTGACAGCTATGGGCTAGCACCCGAGCCTCGCATGGAAGGTGGTCTGGCTCCTGCCCCAGCACTGGGTGCGGGCCGGTTGGCCCTGGATCCCTGGAGCAGCCAAGTCAGGGGGAGGCCTGGGGAAAGGGGTGGGTCTCTCTGATGCCCCTTCCCGCCCCTCAGCCCAGCGGTCTCAGGAGGCAGCTCCTCTGTGCCCCAGGGACGTTGACCCATCTGGCCTGGGGCGGGGGGCCGGGGGTGGGGGCGCTTCTCCTGCTTCCTCAGGGGCTGGGGCACTGCCTGCCCCGGGGCTGCTGAGATTTCAGGAAATGGGGAAGGGAAGGGGCGCCCCTCAGCTCTCTCTCAGTCAGGTCCACAGAGCCAAGGAATCGTGAGGTCACGTAGCTACAAAATGCACCTCTTATAGAGTTTCTTGTTCTCTAAGCCCCAAAGAGTGTCAAGTGTGTGCCTGGGGCATAAACACGCACACACACAGGAGAACTGGGTCTTCCCGATGTAGAAGCAGAAAGAGGAAGAAGCCGGGTTTGCCCAAGGGCAGACACAACCAGCAAAGCAAGGACTCCCACACAGGTCGGGCCCCCTCTCCCCAATCTGAACCCGGAATGACTTCTGTGGCCTCCACGAGGGCTGTGAACACAGAGTGGGTGAGAGGTGCCCAAGCAGAAGCAGGTGCTCAGAGGCTCAGCATCACCCCCCTGCACCATCGCCCTCAAGAGCCCTCTTAACTCCCGCCCCCACCCCAGAAGGCAGCAGGCCCGCCCCCAGTAGGGGTGGCTGCAAG
Organism: Bubalus bubalis; assembly: GCF_019923935.1. Lineage (NCBI taxonomy): Eukaryota > Metazoa > Chordata > Mammalia > Artiodactyla > Bovidae > Bubalus > Bubalus bubalis. The sequence continues at coordinate 12,828,765 of NC_059160.1, read as the reverse complement.
TGTCCCTACACCCTTGAAACCGCGAAGGAGCGCCACGCAGGGCTCGCTGATCTCCTCAGCACCTGGCAGAGCCAGGGCCAGCCTCTGTGCGACCCCTCTGAGCACAGGCCGGCCCGCCCCAGTCACGGCCCTTCCAGGGATGGTCTGTCCCCCGCCAGGCTGGACCCTCCTGTGGTCCTGAGCTGATAGCGCACTGCTGACCTCTCTAAGGGTCCTGCCGCTCGGGGCCCCGGGTCCGAGACCTCCCGAGAGATGGCAGTTGAAGTCGGGACCTAGAGTGAATTCACTTCTCCCCAGCCCCACCCCGCGCCCCAGCTGCAGGCCCAGGGCCGCAAGGAGGCACGATTCCTCCTCCTCTCAGAGATCCCAGGTGGCCTAGTTTCGTGTATACGTGTGTGAGCACAGGCGTCACTGTGATGTCACCAGTCAGTGTATTTCTGGCTCTGTCTTTGTCAGCCCGTGTCCATAACGTGTGACCAATTTACCGCCTGAGCCCGTCTGTGCCCCCCCCGCCCCCCCACCGAGTCCTCGTTGTCCTGGCCCCCCTCCCGTGTCTTTTCTGTAACAGGGTCGCTCCAATCAGAGCCTTTCCAAATGGAGCGGCCAACCAATGGGGCGGCACGGTTCAGGTTCACAGGCCCAGTGCCCGGGGCCTGGGAGCAGGGGTGTGGGCTCAGAAGGAAAAGGATGTGTCTGCGGGGTGGGGGTCGTGGGGCCCCTTGTCATCTGCTCACACAGCTGACGAAGTGTCTGCCGATGCCCAGACTTTCCAGGTCAGGACCAGCGGCGGGGGCCCCCCGCCCCCTCAGGGCGGGCGCATGCGCGGTCCTCTCCACTGAGGATGCGAAGCTCAGGTGTCTCAGTGGCCTTCCCCAGGTAGGGCTTCACCCCTAGCGTGCCCCCCCGCCACCCCTTCCCCTTCCCCCCCGGTCACTGCTGTGGCTGCCCTGTGCTCCAGTGGCGCCCTGGGAATGCTGGCCCCAGGAAGCAGACCAGGCTGGAATCAGCAGCATGTGGAGCCGACCCTGAGCTGTGAGGGGCTTTAACCCCCGCAGGCCTGGGACAGGGGGCGGCAGGGCCTCCTCACAGTTGGGGGTGCGGGGTTCCCAGCCTCTGAACCTCCCTCCTCTGATGGGCCAAACGGCTAGGCTTGGGGCCCGCCTCTGTGCCAGGCCCCAGAGCCGACCCCCAGACAACTGGGACAAGCCTCGGGCCCTCTGCACAGCAGTGGCCACGTCAGGGACCCCACCCTCCGGGAAGGCCCAGTGGAGGTGCTCTTGGTCTCCTGCCCCCCAGCCCCTACCGAGGGGCCCGTGGAGTGCTGCTCAAGCCCCTAGACACGGCCTCCTGGGCAGATGTGCACTGACCCCAAGGTGGCCCTGCTCTGTCCCTGCTCCAGGCCTTACTTTGGGGACCTGGCCCCTTCCTGGTTTCACCCATTTGTCCCCAACCTGCAGAATCAGGAGCCAGAGATGAAGATGAACCTAGCTTCCCCCACCCTGCGGGGCCAGCCCGCCTCCGAGCTGGAGCTGGGGTGCACAGGCACCCGCCCACGTGCTCAGCCCTGAGCCCGCCCCCCTGGCCCCCACAGCCTGCCAGACGACAGTGTGCCAGTAGGCTTCCCCGCCAACCAGCGGTCGGTCTGTCCCCGTGTCCTGCTGTACATACATCCTCGCTGCACCCCTGCCGTCGCCACGTACGCCCCCTCACCCATCGAGAGCAGCCTCTCGAGGGCAAGAAAAGCAAGGTGGCTGCACCCAGCGATGAATCCAAATGGCAAATATTTTGTAACAAAATAGCCCAGAGGTATTTTATCTGTTCAATTCATAGAGTTTTAGAGATTATATTGAAATATGTCACTTGAGCAAACTGTGTCGGTTCTGTTTCTTTCGTACCCCAAGAGGGGGTCTACTGCAAATCAGATCTCCGTGAGACCACACAGGCTGAGGGCACCAGCTGGGCCTCCTCTGGCCATGGGGGTGTCCCCCTGTGACGTAGTCAGGGAGCCCCTCTATACACAAATGGGGCAGACTCCTCTGGTGGTCCAGAGGTTAAGAATCTGCCTGCCAGTGTGGTCTGGGAAGATCCCGCACGTTGCAGGGCGACTAAGCCCGAGTGCCGCAACTACAGAAGCCCGCAAGACCTGGAGCCCACTCTCTGCAATAAGAGAAGAGCCCCGCTCATCACAAGAAGAAGCCTGCGTGCAGCAAGGAGGAGCCACTGCAGCCAAAATAAATCAAAACAAAAATGCAAAAACAAAACAATAAAAATGGGTCGAGGAACTATCTGATGGGCAGGCACTTGGTCAGAGCTCTGGGTGCAGGGCCAGGGAATGACCCCCCCCCCCAAAATACACATGCACACGGAACGACCCCCACCAACACACACACACACAGGAAATGACCCCCATTGACACACACACACAATGACCCCCACCAACACACACACACACAGAGGAAATGACCCCCATCGACACACATACACAGAATGACCCCCACCAACACACACAGGGAATGACCCCCCCCAAAATACACACACACACGGAACGACCCCCACCAACACACACACACAGGAAATGACCCCCATCAACACACACACACAGAATGACCCCCACCAACACACACACACACACACGGAATGAACCCCACCAATCCATACACACAGGGAATGACCCCCACCCACACACATGCAGGAAATGACCCCCATCGACACACATACACAGAATGACCCCCACCAACACACACACACACAGGGAATGACCCCCACTACCACACACACACATAATGACCCCCACCAACACACACACACACGGAATGACCCCCACCAACACACACACACACAGAATGACCCCCACCAACACACACACACTGGGAATGACCCTCACCCACACACACATGGAATGACCCCCACCAACACACACACACACACACACAGAATGACCCCCACCAACACACACACACGCACACGGAATGACCCCCACCAACACACACACACATGGAATGACCCCCACCAACACACACACACACACATGGAATGACCCCTATCCACACGTACACACAGGGAATGATCCCCACCAACACACACACACATACACATGGAATGACCCCCACCAACACACACATGGAATGACCCCCACCCCCCTACACACACACGGAATGACCCCCACCAACACACACACACATGGAATGACCCCCACCCACACACACGGAATGACCCCCACCAACACATACACACAGGGAATGACCCCTACCAACATACACACACACAGTGAATGACCCCCACCAACACACACACACACACGGAATGACCCCCACCAACACACACACAGAGGGAATGACCCCCACAAACACACATACAGACACATGGAGTGAACCCTACCAACACACACACACACAGGGAATGACCCCCACCAACACCCACACACACATACACACACAGAGGGAATGACCCCCACCAACACACACACACACGGAATGACCCCCACCAACACCTGCACACACACACACATACACACACACACACACACAGGGAATGACCCCCAACGAACACATACACACATGGAATGACCCCCACCAACACACACACAGAGGGAATGACCCCCACCAACACACACACACACAGGGAATGACCCCCACCAACACACATACAGACACATGGAGTGAACCCTACCAACACACACACACACAGGGAATGACCCCCACCAACACACATACACTGGGAATGACCCCCACCCACACACACCCAGCCAGTTAAAGCAGGTTTCAGAGGCGACCAACTCAGCTAGGAGACTAGGACATGGAGAGAGCACCATGACGGCCAGCATGCACCCAGCAGAGTGGGAGTCCAGGGGGTCAGGACTTGGTGTTCCGCGATAGAGGCCCTGCTTGGTTTTCCGTGATAGAGGCCAGGGGTATGCCGGTGTCAGGGTCCCACTGATCACATTTGGTCCTCAGCCTCAGGTGATTTTCTCCAGATGTCAACTCCGAAGCCTGACTTTCTCATCACAAGGTCTGGGTTGACAAGCCCCAGGTGTACCCTCTTAAAGTGGAGGGAAAGGGTTGGGAGAAAACTGTCAGGAAAAGTGATGGAGCCACAGACTAGAGTGGAGCAAACATCCACTGAGCCCATGGCAGGCTGCTGGAGCTGGAAGGGAAGCCAAGGCCCTGCATAGGCCTGAGTTGCTGAGATGAGGAAGGCAAGACTGAAATCCCAGTTGGAGGGAGACGTGGCGGCCTGGGGCCGGCGTCACACTGCATGCAAGGCCCTTGCCTGCCACCACCATGAGGCAGGGGCATGCCCAGAGCCATGTCTCCCAGGAGAGCAGAGAGGAGAAGCCCTCCAGCAAAGCTGAGGCCTGAGGGAGAGAAGCAACTGGCCCGAATGGCTGGTCTAGGGACACCTGCTAAGAGGGTGTCCGGCTCCCCTGGTGACCAGAGCACTGAGAACCCCAAAATCCAGACAGCAGCCCAGGCTGGGCCGCATTATCCCATGGAGGTGCAAAGGAACAGGCCCTCGCCCTCCTTCCAGGAAATGGGAAATTCCAGGAGAAGCCTGGGGCCAGCTCTGACCTGACGCATCCTGAGAACTTTCTGACCCAGGAAGCTGAGGACTTGTCCCTTGGGAGCACCCCTGAGGGGACCCAGCTCAGCCCAAGCCTGGGAGAGGGCCCAGAGCCAAATGGGATCCTGCTGTCCCTGTGGGGACTTGGGAGGGGGCACCATCCTGCAAGTCTTCTGGCCTCTGCAGTCGTCAAGGAGGAGATGGGCAGCCCTCCGGTAGCAGAGGAGACACCCACAGGGACCCCAGACCCTCTGGGTCACCCACTTAACCACTGGACATGGGGATGGACGGAGCTCTATGGCCAGTGCCTCTCGTTGTGGGACCCTTCAGACGTGGAAACAAGCTCATCAGCCCTGACTTAGAATGCTTCTGAGAGGGTGGCCCCCGGGTGTTACAGGTTTCTGGCTGAGAGCAAGGGGCCGGGTGCCAGTGCAAGAAGACGGAAAATCCAACAGGGTTTAGAACACCTGGTGCCTGGTGTGCTCCTGGTGAGGGTCCAGGGGTGAGGGATGTGTGGTGATGGACTGAGCAAAGTGCCTGCTCTCCAGGGGTTCGTGTTGGGTGGTGCCGTCGAAAATACACAAATAGAGACTTCCCTGGTGGTCCAGTGATTAAGACTCCAGGCCTCCGGTGCAGGGCGCACAGATTTGATCCCTGGTTGGGGAACTAAGATCACATATGCCACGTGGCACAGCCACAAAAATAAATAACAACTTAAAATAAGAATAAAAATACACAAATGGACAGTGTTTTCACACAGCAGATGGTGGTATGACAGAGGGATGGCCTCAAGGGGCTGAGGCCTCTCCGAGGAGACAAATTCAACAAGGTCTAGGTTGGGTCTGAGGGCAGGTAAGCCGCTCAGAGACCACCTCTAGGCATGGAACAAGGTGGAAACCAGGCGAGTCTGCCTCGTATTTCCTTTTATGGGCATCCCTCGTGGCTCAGATGATAGAGAATCAGCCTGCAAAACAGGAGACCCGGTTGAATCCTTGGGTCTGGACGATCCCCTGGAGGAGGGCATGGAAACCCTCTCCAGTATTCATGCCTGGAGAATCCCATGGACAAAGGAGACTGGGGGGCTACAGTCCATGGGGCTGTAAGGAGTTGGACATGCTGCTGCTGCTAAGTCACATCAGTTGTGTCCAACTCTGTGCGACCCCATAGATGGCAGCCCACCAGGCTCCTCTGTCCCTGAGATTCTCCAGGCAAGAGTACTGGAGTGGGCTGCCATTTCCTTCTCCAATGCGTGAAAGTGAAGTCGCTCGGTCGTGTCTAACTCTTCACGACCCCATGGACTGTAGCCTACCAGGCTCCTCCGTCCATGGGATTTTCCAGACAAGAGTACTGGAGTGGGTTGCCATTGCCTTCTCCAGAGTTGGACATGACTGAGCAATTAACAATGTCACTTTCATATAAGCCTACTTATATGAAAATTCCTACTAAATCTTGAATGCATTTAAAAACCACTTTTATTCAGGAAATAATAAAATGGGCCTCTCTTAGAAAACCCAGGACAGAGAGTCACCATCCTTTTGCGAAAGGAAGTGAGTGGGGAGCAGATAGTCAGGCAGCTCCTGAAGCCTGAGGGATGGGTGGGGGCAGTGCTAAGGGCTGGGTCACTGCAGGAGGACCCTAGAAGACTAGCCCAGTAGTGAGGAAAAGTGCCCTGGCACTGGCCACTGCTGTCCAGAACACCTCCTGTGGGGAGGAGCCCTGCCCCGGGCCTGGTCAGCCTGCAGGCTGCATTGCCCCCCTCCTCCTTTTCACCCCGGCCCAAGAAGACTCAGGTTTGCCATTTAGAATAATAACAGGATGGACCCCACAGCCTTTAGCTCCAGGTTCTGGGGTTGATGACCTGTCACACCACAGCATGGAGCAGATAAAGTTGTCACAGTTTGATTCTCTTACAGCAGGGCTGGCAGACGTGCCCGCCCCCCAACCCCGTCTCAGCCTCCGCAGACGTGATGACTGATCCTCGCTTTCTGGGAGTTCCCACCAAGCACCATGTGTGGACATGCAGAAATTAACACAGAGCCACCTGGAAGGAAGGTGGGGGTGGTTTAGGGCAGGAGGTGCGGACTCAGGCCTGGGCTGAGATGGGAGTGGGGAGAAAGGCCCTTCGAGGGGTCACCCAGGGCTGCTCACGTGGCCCACCAGTTCCTGACTGCTCTGGGGGACGCCTGCTCTGTCCCCTGGCCCCCTACTGCTCAGCCCCTCCCATGCATGCGCCTGGAGCTGCTTCCTTCTAGGGCTCCACGTGCCCCCAGCCACCTGGCAGCTGCCTGACAGCAGGTCCCCTCACCTGCTCCTCTCACCTCCCACCAACTCCATGTCCTTTGACCCCAGAGTGAGGAGGACATGGCAGCCGGGCCAGGTGCAGGAGGTGCTCAGAAGAGTGCCTGTCCCAGTGGGAAGCCCAGCCTGCAGGGGCCTAGGCTGACGCTGCTGGCCTTGGGAGAGACCCTGCACCAGGACGGGTCAGGAGGGCACTCCCCCCATGGGGAGGAGAGGCCCAGCTGGAGCTCAGTGGCCTGGAATTGCAGGCTGCATTCTTATCCTTACCCCTCCCCTGTTCAAGAACCATGGGCTTCCCTAGTGGCTCAGATGGTCAAGAACCTACCTGCAGTATGGGATACCTGGGTTTGATCCCTGGGTTGAGAAGATCCCCTGGAGAAGAGAATGTACCCACTCTAGCATTCTTGTCTGGGAAATCTCATGGGCAGGGGCGCCTGGTGGGCTACAATCCATGGAGTTGCACAGGGTCGGACACGAATGAGCGACTAACACTTTCACCGCTTTACTCCCCAAGAAGGCTGTCCAGTTCAAGATCAGCTCCAAGACCCAGCTTGGAGTCAGAACTGGTCCTACCAGGAAAATTCCACTCTCGGGGTGGCAAGAGGATGAGGGAGCTGGGCTCGGGAGATGGGGAGGAGGGATGGGAACTCTTTCCTTGCCCCTCCTCCCATCCCCCCTGCAGGTCTGGTGGCTTCTTTCCCAGGGGAACCAGGAGCCCTCACCCCACTGGCTGCTCCTAGCACCTCAGCGCTTCCTGCTCCCACGACCCTGAAACCTCAAGGCAAACTCTGGAAAAATTGTGGGAACTGGCCACAGGGATGGAGACCACCAGGAGGGCTGGCTCTTGTTCCCACATTCCCAACACCACTGGAGAGGCCTACTGCCCCCCCAGGAACTCCCTAATCCCCTTTCCTCCCAAGACATCTGGGTGAGAAGCAGCTTCCCCCTCCACTGCACCCCAACCCCACAGGGAATGAATGTACAGCAGGCATGAGGGAGCCTTGCCCACCATCACAGGGGCCACAGAGTCCCCAGATGTCAGACCTGGAAGCAAGCAGGTTATGAGACAGGTGGGGACTGGGGACCTGGGACCCTTTACTGCAGTGCGTGTACCTGGACAGGTGTCCCCTCATCTCTTCAAGCAACAGATACAAAGAAACCGTAAGGAACTGAAACTAGCGGCACACCCGCACAGCCGGGGCAAGTCATGAACCATAAGATGCGAAAGCCAAAACCCAACTGCCATGATCCCTGTCCACCACTAAGGGGGTGGGCAGACCCCCTAAGCCATCCTCCCACCTGACCCACCATACCCTCACCCCAGCTCCTGTCCCGCCCCCAAGGAAAGGAGCTGGCAAGAGCCCATGCCCCGCCCCTCCGTGTGCAGAGTTGCCTGCTGCCCACAGCAAGGGTCTTCAGGCTGAGGACCCGGCTGCACAGTTCGGCGCACTTGGGGCAGGCCGGCCACTGAGAAGCCTGATGGCCTCCACCCCACGCCCCCGGCAGCAGGGCTGTCCCAAAGCCAGCGACTCTTGTGGGAACACCCACCGGGGCCGTGAGGAGGAGGGTGTGGAAGGTTTTTGTTTCCAGAGGGCGCTAGCTTGCACAGGGAAGGGGAAATGCTCAGCCAGTCCACATGTCCAGCGAGGGCAGGGGTGAGGGGGCCTCAGGAGGTAGGAGGGCAGATCAGGGAGGTGGCCCTGCTCCCATCTGCCACCAGGTGGCAGCAGAGAGCACCATGCCTGCCCCTCTCAGGTCCCCAGTCCTGGAAAAGAGAAATCCGGCTGGAGCAGAGTTCCTCTCCATCCCAGGACGGCCTTCTTCACCCACCAACTAGCCAGTTAACTGCCACGGTGTGCAGGCAGTCCAGAGGGAGGCAGAAGGGGCCACCCAGAACCCAGGAGTCTGGACATCTGCTTGTGCCTGGCGTGCCAGCATCCTTGTTCTCACAAGCTGAGCAGTCCTCAAAGTTCTGAGCAAAGGATACCAGATGCTCTGAGGATGCTGGGCAGTGGGGATGGAGCTCACCCTGGCTGGACCACAGACTTTTACTCCAGCCACCAAGTGGTGACTTCTACCTACACATCACTGCAGGTGGCTTCCCTTCTTCCAGCCCCCAGGTCCTCCCCAGGACACTGTCCCCAAGTGGCCCACTCCATCCCCACTCCCCCTCCCCCCTTCCCTTGGGAACAAGATCTCACAGCTTATCCAAGCCCTGCCTTCTTCCTCCAGGAAGCCTTCCTCCTCTAGGAAGCCTCCCCCAGCCAGGGAAGGGTCTGGCATGGTTTGGCAGGGGCCTGGGGAAAGGGGCACCCCCACATCTCTGTGGGAGACTGGGAATCTCTCACAGATCCTCTGGTGGAGAGGGTGGAAAGTGGGGAGAAGACAAAAGTCTAGAGAAGAAATCTGGTCAGAGGGGTGTGGGCTGGTGGAGGAACTGCCAAGGGGGGCTGTCAATCTGGGGGGCTGCTCACCCCCACAGAGGGGGCCCTCTCTCTCCCACCCCAAGAACCACAATGGACAGAAAAAAGGTTGGCACATGCAGCAAGCGCTCCATGGAGCTTGTTAACAAGGCAGGAGAGGGAGGTGAGGGGGGACACTGGCCTGAGAGCAGGAGGCTTCAGTCGTGTCTCCGGCCCCGAGCAGCTGTGTGAACTGCAAAAGTCACTTTGTCTCTCAGGTCCTCAGTTTCCTCGTCCACGACGTCAGGGTTGGCACAAAGGCAGAATGCCAAACAGAGCTGCCAGGAGCTCTGTCTTCAGAAGGTCATGAGCTGGGGAATGTCTGTGCAGGGTGCAGGCTGTGCCACCCCGAGCCCCGCCACCCCAACGCTCCATGCGTTGAGGACAACACTGCAAGGCGGGCTGGAACTGGAGACGCCTTGAGAGCCTGTCTCTGGGAAAATGCCAGACAACAGTGGCTGTGTCTTTCTTTGGTTCCTCCCCGTGGACTCCAGGATGCTGAGCCAGGTGAGGGGTCCCCTCCAGCAGAACATCATGATCCAGCATGGGTGTCAGTGATCACGTCTGACATGGCACTACCCTCTCCAAGCCCAGAGATGGTAAGAGGAAGCCCCCCACAGAGGGCGCTCCCCCCCGTGTACACGGCGGTTGTCATGATCAGACAGCGGGCTTCAGGAAGACCACCTCCTGCTCAGATAAGATGCTGAGTTCCAACAGGCACGGCATGCTCCAGCCCCAGGAGGGGCTGCCCACGGACAGCACAGAGTTTCTCGGCAAGGCTGCGGGAGGGGGCAGAGGTGAAGCTGTCCGCTGGGGACACAAGAGCCACCTGGCTTCCGGGCACTTCCTACAAGTGCGTCTCCTTCTCCCCAGCCATGAGGCCCTCCTTAAGTGGGGTGGGCCCGCAGTCCCGGCTGCTGCCACCATCCAGACAAAGGTGTCTCTTGGGCTGCGGCAGGCTGGGGTCAGGGGTGACGAGCTGCCGCAGGCGCTGTGGGGAGAAGAGGGCATCAGTGATGCTGTTGGAGAGAGAGGCAAAGACAATGTGTCCTCCTGTCTGTGTCCCCAGGGCCCAGCTCGGAGCCCGCCCGTGGGGAAGCTCAGTGCGGTGCGACTGAATGAATGAGCACAGATCTCGAGAAGAGAGAGGGGGCAGTGGCGTGGGGACAGCGTGGGAACCAGTCCTGACATCTGTGTAGCCATAGGAGCCCACTGAACCATACCACACCTCAGCACAGCGCCTGGAACAGGATCAGTGTTCAGGGTCTATTTTGTCCTTATTATAACTATTCTTATTGCTACTTCTATCAAATACTCGATAAATGTCTATCATTTTTCTTCCTAGTAGTACTGCTACTATTACTATTGTTATTGATGCCATCTCCCTGCCTTGAACGCAGATGTGATGGCTGGAATCATGACCACCTTCTTGTGACCATGAGGTGATAAGTATGATGATGAAGGGACACCATGAGCAGGATGAAAGTGCAGGAATAGAGGAAGCGTCTGGTCCCCAGTGGCCTCTTCAGGCAGCCAAAACAAATGCCAGAAGCCCTAACTCTGATCTTCTTCATGTGTAAGAAGACACTGAGCCTGTTTGTTTATTGCCGTTGGGTTTTCTGTGACTTGTAAGTGACACAGATTCCCACATATGTAATGTCTTTGTGGGACACTGGCTCTATGTCTTCCAGGAAGGCATGTCCTACACCCTAAGCAGGGAGCCTTTTGCAAAGGATTCACACAGGGATAAGAGGAGGGAAGCTGGGAAACTGTGTGGATGAACCGTGGCTGCTGGTCACCAATTTCCAGGAGCAGGAATCTGTGCTCTGTGACTCCCTGTGTCTGGCACCTTTGAGGTCTTGTTTATAACTTAGTTTCCCAGGTGGTGTTAGTGGTAAAGAACCCGCCTGCTAATGCAGATAGATGTAACAGACGCAGGTTCGATCCCTGGGAAGACCCCCTGGAGGAGGAAATGGCAACCCACTCCAGTATTCTTGCCCACAGAATCCCCATGGACAGAGGAGCCTGGTGGGCTACAGTTCATAGGGTCACAAAGAGTCAGACACAACTGAAGCGACTTAACAGGCACACACACCCCTTAACCCTTTGACAGTTGCTCTTGGTCAGCCTGCCCAGATGATCTGGAGGTCAGATTCTGAAGGTCTAGACTCTTGACCATTTCTGAAAATGAAGCCACGGATCTTCAAAGACCCTTCTCCTTAAGATTCTCTTAGACAGAAGGGCTGCCTGGCCTCAGAGCTGCCCCAGCCATGATGCCCTGCCCATTGTCCAACCTCCGCAGTGCCACTTTCCCAGCCCCTACCTTCTTGAAGGAACCCCGGGTCTTCAAGAGGGTTACGATGATGAAGAGAGGGACACAGCCCATGGAGGAGCCAGCCAGGAACCAGCCAATGAAGTAACCCCAGGCCGGGTACACATAGACGTTGTTGTATTTGAGAGGTGTGTACTTGCTCAAGGAGAAGAAAAAAGTGGCCTAGAGAGACAGGGGGAGGGCAGGCACAGATGCAGGAGGGGCCACGAACCCTCTCCTCGGGGACGGAGCACAGTTAGATACACTGGTGCTTCTGGAGGTGGAGAGTAGACGCCATCGCAGACCGTGGGCCAAGGCGTCAGTCACATCCAGAAGGAAGGGAGGGGAGACGAGATGCTCCAAGCAGACAGGCAGAAGTAGAACAGCAGCTGGAACATCAGGCAGACCGACAGACGGACAGAGTTGTCAAAGGAAGGGATGGAGCTGGAGCTAGGCCGGATTATAGTGCTCGTGAAACCAAGAGACGGTGAGAAAAGAGGGGCGGGGGGACCAGCACACAAGAGAGGGCACGGACCTGCCCCCCAAGGAGCCCCAGAACTCAGCCCCCTGCCCCTCATCTCCCGGAATCGGCTGGAGAGGCAGGAGGGGATATAGGGGGCACTGATGGGCACATACCAGGCAGAGGCCAGGGGTCAGGAAGAGCCAGGAGATCTTCACCAGGGGCCACGGCCGGTAGCCAATCATGTCTTCCACGTTGTCATAGAAACGGTCGGCCCCTGCCCAGGTGGGTGTCGGGAGAGTGTGAGGACAGGATGGGGAGCAGCGGATGGGTTTGGGGAAGGACTCGGCTGCTCCGTCTTCCCCATCCCCCACCGTGTGGGGGAAACTGGATCAGCACACAGGAGTGACACTTGGGGAGGGGGAGGCTGCCCCCAACAGGGAGCCCCCTCATCCCCCAGGGTGTCTCTGGCCTCCCGCCTAGGGATGAAGACCCACGTCCTAACACACGGGAGGGTGTGAGCCAGGGGGGCGCTCAGTGGCCACAGAGATGCTTATTGCATCACAGAGACAGATTCGGTTTGAAGTCAAAGCAGCAGAACAGCCAAGGGGCCACTGAGCCAAGTGGGGCACTGGGCTGGGGCGATGTATGCATCCCAGACTCCAGGTATTCATAATTATTCTCACTATTCAAGGAACCCAGGGTTGTCCCAAGCACAGCTCCACCTGCCATAATGAGAACTGCCTGGGTTCCCAGCGATGGATAAACCTCAAGTAAAAAGAACCAGGGCGGAGACTTCCCTGAGGGGCCAGTGGCTAAGACTCTTGTGCTCCCAGGGCAGGGCGCCTGGGTTTTGATCCCTGGTCAGGGAGCTAGATCCCACACGCCGCAACTAAGACCCAGAGCAGCCAAATAAATAAATACAAAATAAATATGAAAAAACATTAAGAACCAGGACAGCAGCTCCAAGAGCCACAAAGACCAGAAGGCCAGCTTGCCGGTCCTTACCTGGGGCAGATCCAGCCCTTCCTGGGACCCCAAGGCTCCCGCCACCACTTACCGTACACCCAGCCGACGCAGATCACCTCAAGCACGGAGAGGAAGAGCAGGCACATGCCGCTGCAGGCGTAGTGATCGAACAGCTGAAAGAGGTACATCCCGCCCTGCAGGCAGGGGGTGGCGCTGAGGCGTCAACCTTCCCCTGGGGCGGTGGTGGGCGGCAGGGGACACACCCTGCCCCACCAGAGAGGACAGATGCCCACCTTGTGGGGCGCCACCCTGCTCGGCCCAAGGAAGTCGTCCCTTGCAGCTAGAGTTTGCCCTGCCTGTCCCTGCCTCCCAGGCCTCATCTGACAACCATCTCTGACCTCAGTGAGGACCCCGGGGACTGTGGCGTAGATCCACTGTGTTGTCTGCCCAGAATCCCACCTTCTGGAAGGTGCTGCGTTGTGGCCATCTCACTGTGAGTTTGTGTGCCCCACTCCCCTGTTTCAGGCCTGAAGAGGAGCCACGGCTGACTCTTAGGAAAAGGGCCCTGTGTCCCCAGGGTTGGCCAGTGGCACAAGGGAAGCCCAAAGCTGCCCCAGCCATCTGTAACATCCCAGGAGGAAAATCTGCCCAAGAATGACATCACCAGAGGAAAGGAGGGGACCATCTCTGATGATGTCATTGGGGCTGCTGGATCCAACTGTGCCTGAAACCGAACATCTAGACTTATCCGTTCCCTGACTCAAAAAGTTCATTTTCCTGCTTAAGCCAGCTTGTGTTTGGTTTCTGTCACCTGAAACCAAAGGAGAGGAAACCAACACAAGAAGGCCCGACCGTGTGGCCCCTCCAACCTCGCGGGGAGGCTCCGCCCCTGCCGCTCACCTCAGTGACCAGGAAGAGCCCGATCAGGCAGCACATAACTGCAATGGCGAGGATCAGGAGCTCCCGCCGCCCGCTCCTCCGGAGCTGCCTGGGGAACATGTCCATGGAGGCCGTCACCAGGCACTCCATACAGACAAACTGTGGGCCGGAGGGGGCTGGTGAGAGGGGTCACTGCCCACGCCCGCTCCCTGTCCCCCACCTCCACGCTGACCCGCAGAGTCAGGGGCACAGGGGTCAGAGCTGGGGTGAGGCCAGCCCAGGTCTCCACCACAGAGGCTCCCAGCTGGGCGGGGGAGGGGGAGGCTGGGTGGCCTGAGGGCGTGGGAGGGATGTTTGGGAGGGCTTGTCCATGTCTGAGAAGGGTCAGGCCTGGGGGTGGGGGGTCGGAGTGGGGGACAAAGGAAGCGGCCCCTCACAGAAGAGGGTCCCTAGGCCAGGGGTTCCCCCTCCCACCAACCTCAAGGACGGGTCCTGGTCATGGAATGGAGGAGGAGCAACCCTGGGCTGGGGCCAGGGAGCTGGGGAAGGTCCTGGCAGGGAGCACAGAAGCTGGGAAGGGGGCTGCAGGGCGGGGCGGGGTGGGGGTGGGGCAAACCTGGCTGTCCAGCCCGAGGAAGATAAGCATGATGAAGAAGAGGCAGGACCACAGCTGGGACAGGGGCATCATGGTCACGGCCTTGGGGAAGGCGATGAAGGCCAGGCCGGGGCCTGCCGGGCACACACAGCATCAGGGGGCCCGCCCGCACGCGCGTGTGCACGTGTGTCTGCCTGTGTGCACTGGCTGAGCCCGTCTGCTACCCTGGGGAGCACACTTTCCACCCGTCCGCTCGCCTCTCCCTCCTCCTTCCCCGGGTTTTGGGGTCCTGCTCTGTGCCAAGCACTGCCCCCCAACGTTGAAAGTTTCCTAGTACCTGGTTTCTGGGACTCCCACCCCCACCCCACCCTCTGTCCCCTGCCCATCCTTCCCTCCAGCTCCCAGACAGCCAGGCAGCACCCACCTGACTCGGCCACTTCAGAGATGGGCACCCCCTGCTCCCGGGACATGAAGCCCAGGATGGAGAAGACCACAAACCCGGCCACGAAGCTGGTGCCGCTGTTGAGGAAGCAGAGCGCGATGCTGTCCCTGCGAGAAACGGGAAGGAAGAGGGAGAAAGAAGCCCAGCGTGCGAGGAGATCCAGAGCCAGTGAGCAGTGAAGGGCAGGGTGAAAAGGAGGTGGGGGACGGAGACTGAGGCCTGGTACCGGGAGAAGAGCCCAGTCTGGAAAGCGGACCACAGGGTCGGATTTGTGCAGCTTGGGCCCCCACACCCACCCCTCCATCTCTGATCACAAAGGAGGGAGGCCCCCCTCCCACCCCCAGGCCCCACCCCCGCTCACTTGTAGCAGTTGTTGTGGAACTTGTTGTAGCTGCCCAGGGCCGTCAGGCACCCCTGGCAGATGGCAAAGGAGAAGAAGATCTGGGTGCCCGCGTCCATCCACACCTAAGGGAGAGAGGCCCCGAGGAAGTAGCGAAAAGATGGGGGGAGCCTGCAGGGAGCCTGGTGTGCGTGACCACACAGCCCCCCATGAAGAGCGGCCCCTCGGCCTCCCCTCAGAGTATCCCATGTCCACCAGCGGGTCCTCCTCCTCCTCTCCTGGGCGTGCGGCAGACATCACGTGTATGCATGCTGTCCACACTAGCTCCAGGGCAGCTATATTATTATTTCTTCTATATTATCTCTTTTCTGTGGTGGGCATATTTTGCCTCTAAACCAAGGGAAAAGCAACCAGAGGTTTTTAGAAGTCCAGATCTGGTTTGGGGCAGGAGACACCTAGGATAAGGGTGCCAGCGAGGTTCCTACCTGGGGGTCCTTGAGCCGAAGCAAATCTGGTTTCAGGTAGTAGATGATGCCCTCGTAGGCTCCAGGCAGGGTGACGCCTCGAACCAACAGGATGACCAGCATCAGGTAGGGAAACGTGGCTGTGAAGTAGACAACCTGCAAGGGGGAGGCCAAGGTCACCCCTCTCCAGACAGCACGAGCCTCCTGAGGAGGGGTGAGTGCAGGAAGCTTGCCACCCCTCCCTCACACATTCCAGGGGGTCTGGGGCTCCCCAGCACAGGGTGAGACACACATCAGCGGGCCAAACTGGGGCGGGCTTATTTCACTCTGCAGGTTGCTTGCTTATGTACACAGGCCTTTGACAGTCATATCGAAAAAGAAAGACTTTCCCAGTGTTGAGCTAAACCCCTTTCCTGGGACGCCCCCTGTTCTTAGCAGGCCCTTCCCTTCACTACTTTCTCTTTCAGGTCTCCAGGGGGATGCCGTGGTGGTGGTAGTTGGGGGAGGGGTCCCTGCAGACTCTGAGAGCCACAAAAAGCGTGCCCGGATCCGAGCCCCTCACCTTGCCCGTGATCTTAACGCCCTTCCAGATGCAGAAGTAGCAGATGATCCAGGCGAGCAGGAGACACAGGGCCAGCTCCCAGCGCAGGCCGCCCAGGTGCTGGATGCCAGGGCTGATGCTGAGTACACGTCTCCTGCAGACGAGGGGTGGGGGGTACAACGCCAGGTGAGGCCGAGTAGACAGCAAGCCGCCTCCTCCATCATCATCGGGTGTCCTGATCCTCAGAGCTGACCCCACGGATCTCAGCCTCCAGGCCACCCCACCCCTTGCCCCTCCCCTGCCCCATGGACAGCACGTTCCCATCTGTGGTCTATAAGCCCTTGGCCGTCAGGAGACCAAATCACATAATGCCACAGGTATGTCTGTCTAACGCATCCAGCTTTCTCTGTTGCTCAGAGAGAGACAGAGACAGTGAGGGCAGCACGTGCCTGAGGGGCCCGTGGTGGGGCACAGCTGATGAGCAGGTGGGTGAGCAGATGCCTGGGGAGCAGAGGGACTGGTGTGCACTGGGGTTGGCAGGTGACGGTGATAGGAATGTGTGAGCCAAGGGCTGGAGGGCGTGAGGGTGAGTCAGGGCTGGGCGGGCACCCTCGGGAGAGTGTTGGCAGCTACGTGTGTGCCGAGGTGAGTGTGTGTGTGTGTGGGGGGCGCAGGTAGACTCTGTAAGCGCAAAGGTAGACACGTGTGGATGTGGGAGAGGGTGTAAGTACTCAAGTGGAGGCTGCAGGTGCCAGTGTGGATGAGTGTAGAAATTTGCCAATTTGTAAATATTCCAACTTCGGCCAAGTTCAAGCTACTGCCAGGACGTCAGGGCACCCAAAGCTGGAAAGGTGCACAGAGCTGGTCTCCTGAGCTGCGAGGTGCAGGTGGATGAGTGGGTACGGGTCGGGGAGGGTGAGCAGGCTTGAGTGGGATGGGAGTCACATGGACACTCACATGGAGTCACTCACACAGTCACATGGGAGTCACTCACACCCGTGTGAGTCTAGGTGGACACGGGGTGCGGGGTGAGCGTGAGGGCGTGGGCAGTAGGTATGCGAGCGTCCCTCATCTCTTGGTGATGGGAGGTGAGTGCTGGAAAGGCGTACACCTGCACCCCACATCCCAGGCCCTGGACACCCAAATTCCCTCCCCTGGTGCCCCCGGAGGCACATCCAGGCCTGCTACCTACTCCCAGAATTCCATGACGGGGGACGTGACGTTCTCGGACGGGCCCGTCGTGCCGGCTGCGGAGTGGTTCAGGAAGTCCATGCAGTGGTCTGTGGGGGACCAGGGGGTGTCCGCAGTGGGCCAAGTGGGCAGAGACGCCCTCACATCTTGTCCCCCACCCTCTGGCCTGCTTGCCCCATCATTCCCAGCCCTTGGGAGCCCCCGCTTTCCAGTGTCAGGAGTTCCCCCTTGGGAAGCCCAGGGAACCAGCCCCCTTTCCCACCGAATCTGTTCCCGCCGAATCTGACTGCTCCTCTGGGCCCCCCTGGTCTGCCTCTGCCCCTCTGGTCTCCGGGGTCTGGCGCGCAGTAGGCCCATGGTAAACACTGGCTCAATGGGTGGACAGTGGGGGCAGTTAGCGCCTGGCAGCCAGTTATCACCCACAGTTCCACGGGGCTGTGGGCTGTCAGGGCAGTTGGTTGAGTGACCCACACGGGGCTGGCCCACAGAGTGGCCCCCAGCAGCCCCCACAGCTCCGCTTGGGGAGGGTTTGGCTGGGCGTCTGGTCACTGTTGGCCCGTCGCCCAACCCGACAGGTACCTGTGTTCCAGGAGTGGGCGCATGTGGTCCAGGGCAGCTCGGAGGTGAAGGAGCTGAACAGGTAGAAGAGGGCCCAGGCCAGGATGATGATATAGTAGATGTTCAGATAGGCCTCGATGACTACAGACGCCAGCCCAATGCCTTGGGGACAGGGTTAGGGTGGGGGTGGGAAACAGGAAGGTCTGAGAGATCAGAGTTAGCCCGGAGCCCACAGGAGCTGTTAGTGGCGCTGGAAGGACACGGGGCCACGGAGACACTGCCAGGCTTACTCACAGGCCCGAGAACCCTTTACTCCTTATTTTTCTAAATAAGAAGAGCAGGTGACACCACAGCACAACACGGCCTTAGGCCTTCTCCCATCACCATGGTCACCGTGGTTACACCCTTGGACGCACATGGGGGGCCCAGCCGTTTGCCTGGGAGCACATTTTTCCGTGAAGCTGTGAAGACTCAGCTCCAGGGCTCCTCGCTTGCAAGCACCCCTCCTAAGACTGCACCTAGTTTTGTGCCTGAGTACGATTTTGTATTGTCTTTCCCTGAAGACCACTTCCCCCAGGTTTTATAAGCTTTATAATCCAGTCCTACAAAGCCGGATTATACTTCCTGCTGCCCCTGCAACCCTGAGCACAGTGTGGATGAGGGAAGGGGCGGTGGGGATGGGTCTCCTGGGGGCCTGCAGGGGGGTGGGGGGAGGACACTCACCCTGGAGGAGGGGGCAGATCTTCCGCCAGGCTGTGACGCTGCCCTGGCTGGTGTACTGGCCCAGAGCCACCTCCAGGAAGAACACTGGGATGCCGCAGGAGAAAAAGAAGATCAAGTAGGGGATGAAGAATGCTCCTGTGGAGAAAGGGGAGGTGGGCTGAGCCTGTAGCCACCCCTCAATGTCCCTCCCGCTCCCCCCAGCCCCCAGAGGCCCAAGGCAGCTTCCTACTGTTCTGAGCAGGGCTGGTGGAAAGTTTCTGGTCTGCACCCCACCCAGGATAGGAAAGACCTTCAAAGGGAAATGAATGAAAAGGTAGGTGGAGATCCCAATATACATACTATTTACTTTCTCAGTGTGCTTCACAAATCTGATTCAGTTTATTATTTTTGGAACCAAAAACATGTGTTCTGTATAATTTGATCAATGGCACCCCACTCCAGTACTCTTGCCTGGAAAATCCCATGGACGGAGGAGCCTGGTAGGCTGCAGTCCATGGGGTCGCTAAGAGTTGGGCACGACTGAGCGGCTTCACTTTCACTTTTCACCTTCATGCATTGGAGAAGGAAATGGCAACCCACTCCAGTGTTCTTGCCTGGAGAATCCCAGGGACAGAGGAGCCTAGTGGGCTACTGTCTCTGGGGTCGCACAGAGTCGGACATGACTGAAGCGACTTAGCAGCAGCATTAAATTATCAAGTAGGTTACTTTTTAGAGGAAAACTAACAAACAAAAATATCTTGGAAAAATTATTTTCGTTCTCATTCAGAGGGTTTTTTCCCCTCATATTCAGAGGGTTTTCCCTTCTCTCAGGCTCTGGTCTGAACTGGGCTCCTCTGACAAGGTCACTCTTCTGCTGGGGGGCTATTCTTGGGATGTGGTTTCAGCGTCGGAGGCGCTGACCTGTAGGCCGTGGTGGGAGGTCAGGCCTAAAGACACGCTGGAAATGACATCCCAGGGTGTCCACCTCCATCATCTCAGAAGTGTGTGCCTGGGTGAACACATTGCATAGTAATGCAGTTATTGCAGAGTTAATTGCATAGTAATTAACACTTGGCACTTGGGCTTCTGTCTGTAAAGCCTGCTTCTAAATGCTTTACCAACATCAAAACCCTCACAAAGCAACCTCCCAGGTACTGATGTTATCCCTATTTTACAGATGAGGAAAGTGAAGCAGAAACTCAGGTGGTCTGACCCTGAGCATGGGCTTGTAACCACAGTGTTACAATGCTTCTCAAGCATGTTACTGTGTAGAAAAAATAGAAAGTATAATGGGAAGGAAAGAGAAAAGCAATATATCAGTGAAAAGTGAAAGTGAAAGTCTCTCAGTCATGTCTGACTCTTTGCGACCCCATGGACTATACAGTCCATGGAATTCTTCAGACCAGAACACTGGAGTGGGTAGCCTTTCCCTTCTCCAAGGGATCTTCCCAAGCCAGGGATCAAACCCACGTCTCCCACATGGCTGGCAGATTCTTTACCAGCTGAGCCACAAGGGAAGCCCTTGTATCAGCATATCCTTCCAATTTTCTTATAAACATATCCACATATATTTCTTTTTTTGCAAAAATAAGAACCTACTATGCATGACTTGATGACCATTTTAAAATGTACAGACTTCCCCAGTGGTCCAGTGGTTAAAATTCCGTGCTCCCAATGCAGGGGGCCTGGGTTCGATCCCTGGTCAGGGAATGAGATCCCATGTGCCACAACTAAAGATTGGTTTCAGTCAAATAAAAAATATTAAAAAAAGAAAATTAATCATGGATGCTTAAAAAAGAGAGCAGGATACATAGTAAATGTTCAATAAATATTTGTCAACTTAAATATAAATGGTGTTTAGAAGGATTTTCTAAACAATGGCTATTTTTACACAGGACTGTTCCTTCTTTTTCACCTTTCTGGAATATTTCTAATATTCACATACATCGTTTCCACAAAAGAATAAAGGTATTTTCAAAAGGCAAAAATGAATCTGGCCACTCACAAACAAACCCATGTAAATGAATTATTCCACTGATGTGAAATATTCCAAGCAGGTAAAACCACAGCCACAGGAAGCAGATTTGTGGTTGCTGAGGGCGGGCTGGGAGAGGGCCGGGGAGTGACTTCTGATGGGTACAGGGCTTCTTTTGGGGGTGATGGAAAGATTCTAGAATCAGTTGTGGTGATGGTTGCACAGTTCTCTGAATACACTAAAACCACACTTAAAAAGGCGGCTCTGGCCCCTCCCCATTACACCCTTGCTCATTTTTACTGCTGGTGCTAAAACATGTATAATTGCTTCTTTAATTAAAATCCTAGACAGGGGTCATGTCTCTTATTTGATCAACATTCCTCAGTGGCTCCTGTCTCACTCAGATCCAAACCTCAGGGTCCAGGCCCATGACCTCTGGTCTCTCCCCCACTCCCCCACCCCATCACTCCCCTCCTCGTCCCACCTCAAACAGGCCAGCTGCTCTTCACTTGACCTTGGCCCTTGCTGTCCCCTGAGTTTGGCGTGTTCTTCACCTGAACTCCACCCTTGGAACTCGCTGCTTCACCTCCTTCAATTCTCAGCTCAAAGGCCACCTCCTGGACAGACCCTCTCCTGGTCCCCTCGCCTCCCATGTCTCGTCCCTCCCTTCCCGATCCAGTATCTCCCCAGCCCGTCCCTCCACCCTGCTCTGCTTCTAGCCCGTCCACGCTTCACCACTCGACAGACTGCGGTGGACGTGTCTGTCTGTGACCTGCTGCCCTTCGCTGCAATGTAACCCAGAGTGTGTTCTGTTTTGTATCTAGCACAGTGCCTGACACAGGGTGGCCCACAGTAGGCGCTGAGTGAGGGACTGAGCCCTTCAGTGACTGACTTCCACTTGGAGAGGAGCTTGTTCTGAGGAATCAAGCCCATTTCACGGCGGGGGATGCTGAGGCCAGTGGTGCAACTGGAGCTCCACAGATCTCCCCCACTGCGCTCACCTCAAGTGAACTCACCTCCCCCGTTTTTGTAACAGAGGTAGGGGAACCTCCAGACGTTGCCGAGCCCGATGATCTCCCCGGCCACGGACAGCACGAACTCCATCTTGTTGTTCCACTGGCCTCGATCCTTCACCTGGTCCTGGGCTTCCTGGTCCGGCCTCGGGCCCTCCTCGGGGGCCCAGGGGACCACCGGAAGCCCCTCCTTGGGAGCTGCCACTTTTCTGTCGTCTGCAGGCATGGATGGGCTGAGAGGCCACAGATGGGTGTGGGCAGGATGTGGGAGAGGCCAGCCTGCAGGGACGAGAGGAATGAGCTGGGCAACCCCAGGGGTGCTATCACCCCTGCTCTCCCCATTCTAACCCTTCAGCGTTGCCGGGAGGTTTTCTAATAGTGTTGGACCAGATTTTCTTCTCGAATTCTCAGTGACATTTGCATCTCAAGTTACCCTTTGCTCTCATGGCTCCAATAATAAATATGGAGCAGTTTGCTCTTTTTAAAAATGTACATATGTATTTATTTATGGCTTTAAAAATTTTATTGGCATAGGGTTGATTTACAACGGTGTGTTAGTTTCTGCTGTACGCAAAGCGACTCCGTTATACATCTATATACACCACTCTTTTTTAGATTGTTTTCCCATATAGCTCATTACAGAGTATCAAAAAGAGTTCCCTGTAACATACAGAAGGACTTTATGAATGCAAGCATATTTTTTTTTAATGGGAACTGCATCTGGATTTTATTTTATTTTTTATTAATTTTTACTGGAGTATAGTGGTTTTGGGCTTCCCTGGTGGCTCAGCGGTAAAGAATCCACCTGCCAATGCAGGAGATGTGGGTTTGATCCCTGGGTCAGGAAGATCTCCTGGAGTAGGAAATAGCAACCCACTCCAGTATTCTTGCCTGGGAAATCCTATGAACGGAGGAGCCAGTGGGGTACAGTCCATGGGGCCATGAAAGAGTCGGACGCAACTTAACAACTAAACCACACAAACAGTAGTTTCTTTACGATGGGAGCGGTTTGTTCTTTGCCCATTTTGCAGATAGGAAAATCCAGGCCTTGGCAGGCGGAGTGATTTGCCTGAGACCACACAGGAACTAGATGGGGATTAAAACCCAGGCTCGGGGACTGTTAGCCCAAGTCTCTTTTGATCCTTGCAGCCAGCTGCCATCCCCGCTGGCCTATCCGCCTTAGGTCCCCAGTGTCCAGTGAGTGGTGCCATTCTAGCCATAAGGGGTCAGAGGCTGCCGGGAGCCACGGGAGGTCAAAGGGCTGGTGTGGCCAGGTAACAGCATGGTCTTCTCCGGGCCAGCTGCGTGCTCGTCACTGTGCCAGTACAATCGATTGCCTCCGGGTAAACACAGGGCTAACTCACTCTGGGCATCTGATTGGGAGGGCAGGGGAAGGTGGGGCCACCTCATGAGGCCAGATGGGGACAGGGTGGCCTTCAAGGGAAGACTGGTTCTTCCCCCTCTCTTGGTTGAACCTCCATCCTGAGAGCTGGCAAGGATCCTGGAGGCGGAGGGGGTCACCAGAGAGAGCCTCACTTGGGTGGTCACCTCCAATCCGAGTGGTCTCCTCAAGGGAGACCCAGAGTGAGTGCCCATCACAGGCAGGTCATTGTTCCTTCTGACTTCCTACCATCCTGAAGGGCGGCCGCTGTCTGCTCTCCCTTGTCCCTCCCGTGGCCCATTTACCGGCTGCCAGGAGATAAACTGATGCCTGCTCTATCCGGAATCCTTGTTTGCCTCCCCTCCCCACACTCTGCCCAAGGCCACCTCTGATTCTGTTTCCAGGAGCTGCCAGGAAAAGGTGCCTAGGCTGCAGAGGGGGGCACTCACCCACGCGCCCCCTCCCCTCCCCCGCCTCCAAGGGGCACTGGGTAACCAAAGTGACCAGGAGCTACCAAGGGCTCTGTTCCTCCAAGCCTCCAGAGAAACACAAGGGATTCTTTTTATTAAAAGAAGCGTCTGTTTACTTGTTGGTCCTTTTAACCCAGGCAACAGCCCAAGCCCAAGTCAGCTAGGAGGGCGTGGCAGGGCCATTTGAGGTTATGGAAATTTTTGAAGGTGACTTGGAGGGTGCAGATTGTCCCAGGAGTGGGAAGCATGTCAGGGGCGGAAATTCAAGTTCTGGGACCTACGAGGAGGCTTCCCTGGCAAGCTCAGCCCTGGACGGAAGGTGAGGAGAGAGGTGCCTGGTGGAATCAAAGACCTCAGCCTCTGATACAGGGAAGGGGTTGGGGGAGAAGGGAAGGAAAAACAAAGAGGCCAGCCCCCGGGGCTTTGAGAACCAAGCCTCAGGTGGAAAGAATGGGGTGGTCTGGCCCCAGGGGACACCTGAACCAATGGTGGATGCTGGTACAGAATTGAGGCTGGGCACTCTGAAGACTGGGCCCTGAATCCTTATCAAACGAATGAATGGACTTGAAAACACAGATGAAGAAGCATCAGACAGGAACTCCAAGGTCTGGTCCAGACCTGGCTCAGAATAACAACAGAAGCAAACCTTTAGCACTATGCCCAAAACATACACGTGTTTACACACATTATTAAGTTTCATCTTCATAGAAATCTTTGTGCTAGGAATTACTACTAACTCTGTTTTATGAATGATGAAATGAAGTTCAGAGAAATTCAGGAACAGGCCCTGACACCCCCAGTAACTATTTTTGAATGATCTGAAGAAACTTACCAGTACAGTAAGTGGGGAGCTGTGCCTCCGGGTTGCTCTGTTCTCTTAGGTAAGTCTCACCTCCTCTCTGGGCTTTAAGTCTCCCTGAAAGCGAGAATGACGTCTGCTCAACTGTGGTATTGGGAAGGGGGGAGACACAAATGAGATCCACAAGAGCCAAGGAGAGATATTGCCTTTGCTTGCCACGCCATAGGGTAGCCAAGCTCGGGGCCTGAACACAGGGTCACCAACTGGGCGGCCGGGAGACAAGGTTCACTGTCCCCAGACCAGAGGCAGTTATTTAAGGGCCAAGTCGTCCCCAGCAGCTGGAATGGGGAGACTCCCCCCAGCCCTGGGAAAGGAGGAAATGAAGGGAAAACTGGAGGAGAGTACAAGATGTGGGGGAAACGTCAGAGCTCAGAGTGGGCGCAGGATTTGGGAGAAGAGAACACATACAAGCTGTCCCTGATGTGAAAAGTTTTGCTCAAAAAAAAAAAATTACTGAGAGGAGTATGATTTATGGGTTAAGGATGAAATACCGAACAGCAGGACGAAAGCAAGAACACAGGAAAGGGAAAGCTGGCTCAGAGCCATGGCAAGTTAAGGGGAAACAGGCTGAAACTGCAGCAAGCAGGCTTCGAGTTAGACTCAAGGAAGAACTTTCCAGGCGGATGTTAGACATAAAAGCTGTCTGAGCTCTCCCTTTGGAGGGTTACTTTTAAAAGCCAGAAAGAGACTTCCCTGGTGGTGTAGTGGCCAAGACTCCACACTCCCAATGCAGGGGTCCCAGGTTCAATTCCTGGTCAGGGAACTAGATTCTGCATGCCACAACTAAGACCCAGCACAGCCAAATTAGTAAATATTTAAAAAAAAAATTTTTTTTAAGCTAAAAAGAGAGCACCCTGCCCTCTTCGCCCACATTATGCCTTTCCACCTCTGGCCCATTTGCAAGGAATACTTAAACAACAGTGTTACCCTCAGTCTTGATGACTTGCAGAGAACTCCCCCTTCCAAGGGCTCACCCCAGCTCTGTCACCTCGCCAGCTCCTCGCATCGCCTGCCCAGGCTGCCACTGGCTCTGCTCAGGTGAGGCAGGGAGTGAGGGTGCAATCTGGACCTCCCCATTCTTCAGTGCCTCCAGAGGCAAGATACCCACATGCACGGCCGGCTCAGCCCTGCCCAGGAAGGAACTCTTCAAGAGGCTGATAAGCCTCACAGTCACCATTTTTAGGGGCTGGGCAGGTAGGTGGAGGACTGCCCAGTGTCCAGCCAAGGAGCAGACACAGGTGAAAACGTCGCTGCCCAGCAGGCCCGGCAATGGGGGAGCGGCCCAGGCCCTGGACGCTCAGCCCCGGCTTCAGCCCACACCCACATACCAGCTCCCGTTCTGCACACACACTGGGGCCGCTCCCGTCACGTCCCCATGCGCTCACATACCTGTGTGCACCGCACCACGACCTGACCCCCACCCCTGTCCAGTCCTTCACACCCCGTGGGCTGCCTTGCTCAGCCCTCATGGTCTCCCGGTGCACAAGCCCACAGCCTCCTCCTCCTCCGGGGAGCCTGCCTGGC
Source organism: Bubalus bubalis (assembly GCF_019923935.1). NCBI lineage: Eukaryota > Metazoa > Chordata > Mammalia > Artiodactyla > Bovidae > Bubalus > Bubalus bubalis. The sequence goes on along the minus strand of NC_059160.1, from coordinate 12,802,771 downwards.
GGGAGTCTGATCAGGTCATGGCCCTTCACCTGCCAGCCTTCCTCCCCACCTGTGGGCACCACCTGCCTGCCTCCCTTTCCCTCTCGAGCCAGTGATCACCTCTCTCTCACCCGCTCCCTGGGGCCACCCCCCCATCCAAGGACTTTCCTCCTGCTAGGCAGGCTTGTCCCTGAGCAGCTCAGATGCTGCTGATGGTGTGGGGAGCTGGGGGGTTGCCATGTCCTAAGAGTCCCCAGCACCAGACTTCCCCTCCAGCCTCGCTCATAGCCAGACACACGCTTCCACCCAATCCTCCTCCCAGGGGTCCACTGAGCCCTCTGTGGCAGCTCTCAATCCTCCCCATCCCGAATCCCACTCACCTCATCCCTTTGTCCATCACCCGGGCTCCCGTGTCCCCAGCAGAGTCCCCGGGAAGATGCTAAGAGACCTAGCCTGAAAGGGAAATTGTCCCACTCCTTCCCCTGTTCCTCCCAGCTCAGAATCCCATCCAATGTGGTCCTGGGACCGCCCCGCCCAGGACAGAAAGTGACTGTGTGTGTGTCTGTGTGTGCCCACGTGCATGTGAGCCAGTATGTTGGAAAAAGAAGGGGCAGAGAAATGCCGCAAGCAGAAAGAGGGACAGAGGCCAAGAGTCTGAACCAGGATTACAACACCTAACCTCAGGAAGTCTCCTCCATCCCCAGCCCCCTCCCCCACCTCCCTCCCTCCCAGCCGGGGCTGGTGGCTGAGGCGCTGTCTCAGGAAGACCCCCCAGAGACCCACATCCCTCCCCTCCTTTGCCCTGTCCCTTCCCCTCCCCTCTCACCTCGCCCCTCTGGTGTGGCCTCTGCTCCTCCGGAGGGAAGCAGATGGGATGGACAGGGCTGGGCACAGCCCTCTCTCACTGGGCGGTAGGGTGGGTGCTACCAACCCCTAGGCTGCAGGCCGAGATCTGGGGAGGGCAGGGCAGGGAGGAGGTGAATCACCGCTGGACTTTTCCACCAGTACCTGCCCTCTGCGGTTTCGCGGCCAGGCTCTGGACCTTCCCAGCCACAGCCCCTTTCCTTGGGATTTTCCTAGACACAGTGCCCAGAGCATGCCTTGGGAAGCAGCAACCGCAAAGGACACAGGTTTGCAGGCAGACAGCCCTGGGTCTGCCCCCTTCTCTGTCATCTCCCGGTCATGTCAGCCGGGCAGGCATCTGAGCCTCTTTTTTCACCTGATAGCACCCACTTGCAGAGCTGCCGAGAGGGCTAAAGGGTGTTACTGGTGTCTCAGGCCACTTGCTGGTGTTTGCTGGGGTCTTCCAGAAACAGGGGCTGGGGTGCAGGAGTCCCGGGCGGCAACACGATGCTCTGGTGACCTCTGGGCAGTAAGCACACAGTCGGGACTTGTCTGACCGCCTGGCAGCGACCCGTGGTGAACTGGTGTCTGAGTTAGCGTCTGTGTCCCCTCTGTGTGCCCGGGGAGCTGCTCTAGAACAGGGTCCTCATTGACGTTTCTGCAATGTCCTCATGGCAGGGGCACAGGGCTGCCTGTGATCTTTCACTCTGTACAGCCAGGGTCTCCTTCTGGACAATGAAGACGTCTCTCTGGCCCCAGGTGGTTGCGGGGGAGGAGAAGTTGTGGGGAGAAGGGAAATTTCCCTCAGCCTGGACTTCCCCTTCGTGTTCTAGAACTTCCCCGCAGGGCTGGGGTGTGAAGCTCAGTCTGTAGTTTTCCATCAGCACCCTACTCAGCGTCTCTTGGGCCCCTTTCGGCCCTTCCCCCAGGCTCCCCGGACAGAATCCTCATCCCTGTCCCCTGCCCCCAGCGGGATGGAGTGACTGTGCTGCTTGCTGCAATGCCCGGCTGCTGTCCCCTGTCCCCACAGTGCGTCAGCCGTAGGGCAGAGGGGCCCCCAAAGTCCCTGTGATTGATTACCTGGCTGCAGCTGCTCAGAACTAATGACTCCACCTCTCCGGGAAGCGGGGGGCATGAGGGAAGAAAGCCAGGCTGGGCAGAGGGTGAATTTCCCAGCTCAGGCATTCATTCAGAAATGTTTCTTGGTGCCAAGTATGTCAGGCGTCTCTGCAAGGACCTGGAGATACACGTGTCACCTCCCCTTCGTGTCAAAGAGAAGGGCTGCCAGGTTTCACCTGGCTGCCCTGTGTCTCCCACCCTCCCTGACTCAAGCCCACCGAACCCTTCAGCTTCCAGCCCCCGCTGGGCATTTAGAACAATCTGTAAGTTCCCAGAGGCACGAGACTCCCATCTTTGCAAAAGGTGAGGATCCCTAAGCTACCTGGAAAGCCTGCCTAAGGCTGGGCTGTCTCCATGCTGGGGAGGGTTGGGAGTGAAGACGGACCAGTGAATCCGGTATTTTACTGCAGTGAAAACCGTTGCATCACCGCAGTCATCTTCTACCCCAAGCCTGCTTTTGGAGGGCCTGAGGTGGAACCTGGTTCCTGAGCACCTAACTCAGACCAGGCGCTTTACATGACACCCCATTTTGTCCTCACGAGAAACATGACGAGAAGCATGAAATCTAGAAATTGTTAGCCCGTTTTTCAATGAGAAAGCTGGGGCAAAGAGAAGCTCATTTACTAGGTGTCCCTAGTAAATGAGGGAGCTGGGATTTGAAGCTGGGCTCCGAAAATCTGTGCCTGTTTCTCTGCAGCAATGTTGCCTAGACCAGGAATATCTAGAGGGCAGGGATCACATCTCATAATTCTGTTTCTCCCTCAAGCATTTGATATAGTGCTGGATCAGAGTAGGCACTTGAATGGATGGATGAATTTGTGGCTAGATGGATGGGTGGATGGGTAGATGGACGGATGGCTGGCTGGCTGGATGGACAGATGGGTGGACGGATGGGTGGGTGGATGGACAGTGGGTGGGTGGATGGACAGATGGATGGATGGATGGATGGATAGGTGGGAGAGAAGAAGGGATGGAGGGAGGGAGGGATGGATGGATGCAACTTGAGGGAAATACTGATCTCGGTTTTCCCTCTCCAGAAAGGGTATTGCTCTCTCAGAACCAGGGGATAGATTAGGGCCTGGAGGACTCAGGTCTTGCTTTTCTTAGACAAAACTACTGATGCTAAGCAGGACCCTCAGGCCATGGATGTAGGGTTATTTTAGGTCTGCCTGTCCCTTGCTTCCTAGCAGAAATGCTTAGGTAATAAATGTGTAGCCTTCTTCCTGGGGCCCCTTGCAACCAGATACACGGGGCTGGGGAAGTAGGGGGGCAGCAAAGATGTCTCTGAGCTCTTTCTGGGCTTTTCTGTTTCACTGACAACTCAATGCAGGGGTGGGGGTGGAGTCATGGAAAACAGGATGGATTTGCCTGAAATATGTCTCCAAGGCAGCTACACCTACCCTCTCCACTGGACTCTAACAACACAATGAGGTAAATATTATTATTCTCATTTTATAGTGGAGAAAATTAAGGACCGGAGCCATGAACTTGCCCAAGGTCACATCGCTAGTAAGACCCACACCAGGCCTGCCCGCCTGGCAGATGGTGGTGTGTCCAGATCTGTACACATTCATCTGTGGAGAGTGAGGGGCTGTGTGTATGCACACGTGTGGGTCCTAGACCTGTTGTATGTGTGAGCACAGTCTGAGGGCCCATGAAGCCTGGGGACTCAGTGTCCCCTTGGCAGCTCCCTGATCTCAGGATGGCCAGCCCTAACTCTCTGGGTACTACTGCCTCTCCTCTTCCTTCCAGCTTGCCCTGAGCCTCTCTGCCTGCCTCACAGAAACCTTGATACAGAGGCACTGATCTGCCCATTTTACAGATGAGCAAATTGAGGGTAAATAGAAGCTAAATGATGTGTTCTAAGGTCTTCTTCTCCAACAGGTGATGTCTCTAGACAAAGGGCTCTTCTTCCTCTGGGAACTGCAGGATCTGAATCTCCCAATCAGGGCTCGAGCAGAGGGGACAGAAAGTGGCCCCACCCCAACCATCCCTTTGAGAGGCTGAAGTCACGTCCAGGTATGGCCATTCCCTTTCCCTAACCTGAGCCCTGACTTTTAGGACAGCTCCCCCCCTCATCCATCCCCCACTCATCTAATGACCTCAGGGGTGGGCTCACATGCCCATGACCCCATCCAGCCCCACCACAAACCTGTGTGTGGGTGAGGTGCCCAGTATCACCTTTGTCTGCAAAAAATGAAGACCTGAATTCCACCAAGAAACACGGCAGGTGTGAGGCAGGAGAAGACCAGAATCCAGATCTATGGATCTTGTGCCGGTGAGTTATTTTCCAACTCCATCCACCATCAGTGAAGCTCCCAACTCGGGGTCAGATCACCATGACTGAACAGCCCACCTCCCTCCCTGGGTCTTCCCAGACCCCTGTCCTGGGATCCTCGGGGTCCCTCCCACACCCACTTATTCTTTCGCAGAGACTGCTTTTCTATCATAGCCGTTGTCGTCCTTTGTCCTTAAAGAGATGTCCATTTTCGCTCCTCATGTGTCCTGAGCGCAGCACCCCGTAGTTTGTGTCCTGGAAATGTCCTCAGCTGGGCAAAGACTCCACGTGTGTATCTGGAGACCCACAAGTTCCTCTAGCAAACTTATTTCTCCCATCTTAGGACTGGGTTGCGCCTGGCACACTGGGGTGGGGGGTGGGGGGCGGAAGCCACTGTCCACGAATGAGCTGCCACCACTGATTTTAATAAACCCTCCCAACAATAAAAGAATAAAACCTGAGGACGTCAGTGCATTTTCCCACTAGTAGGCTCACTAAAATGCTAAGAAAATCACCCAGGAAACTCTGTGCACCTGTCTGCATCGCTAAGACTCCTTGGAGGCCCCCAGGACAGACGCCTGCTCCACTCACCTGCCAAGCTCCAGGTTGCAGAGCGCACCTGCGAGCGCTGCAGAGCCAAAGTCAGGCCCGCTGACCCTGAGGTCGCACAGGCTCTACCTCCCACCTGGCTCCTCTCTGGTCGCCTCTGCGCGCTCAGGCCCGGCAGCCGGCGGAGGTCCCCTAGCCGCCCACCTCGAGGCCGCGTCCTGGTTACCGAGTCCGCATCCATCCTCCTTCGAGCGGAGAGGCTCGGCGGCCCCGAGGAGGCGCGCTCTCTGCTGGCCGAGTCGGGTAGTGGCCTGCTCCGCCAGGGCTTCGCGGACTGTCTGTACGTGTCTAGAACCCGGCGCACGATGCCCGGTGCGGTGTGCAATTTGGGAAGGCAGGGCCAGGAAAGGACTCGGCGGGGGGAAATCGGGCGGAAAGAAGCCCAGCCACTCTCATCCTCCTTCCTCTAACGAGAACTCCTCCTTCTCCCTTCCATCTCCTTTCCTATTCCAGAGTGAAGGAGCCGGGGAAGGGACCTGGGAGAGGGGACGGATGGGGAGAGGGGATGGATGGGGGGTGTGGACAGAGGGGAGACAGCCCCTCTGGCCAAGGGCCTGGGGACAGAGGACCTTGGCTGGGCCCCACCCCCTTCTCCCACAGCAGCCCCTCTGCTCCTGGTCCACAAGGAGAGACCCCAGTCAATGTGGGAAGGAGAGACAGCGGATGGGGTGGATGAGGAGGTGGGGAGGGCAGCAAGGGTAGGGGGCAGAAACCAGACGGACCCGCTAGCAGCTGGTAGGAAGAACTTGGATTTAATGGAATGAAGGGAAGCCAAACAGAGCTTTCGCCCATCCCCCAGACTCCCTAGGCCCCTCTCAAAGGGGTTGCCCTCGATCCTGGCCCTTCTCACCCATCCAGCCACCCCTGGAGCAGGGAAGTTGGCACCCAGCTCAGAATTGGGTTCTAAAATGTCCCCTATTATCTTGTCTAGTCTCTGCCTGTCCCCCCACCGCCACCCCTTCCCGAGCCGGGGCGGGGAGCCTGGAGAAACACAGAGGGCTGCTTCTGTGTGTTCCTTCTGTAATCGTGTCCACAGCCAGGCTCACTGGACCACTCAGGCCCTGGCCTCTAGTGGTGAGGCTCCAGCTCAGTGAGGATGAGAAGTGATGTCCTGGGTGTGGCTGGGGCAGAGGGTCCTTCTCGGTGCCCCTGGGGAAGGTCCTCGGCTGGGCACAGGAGCTGGCGAACTCTCTGCGAGCAGAGTGGGGTCTGTCGTGAGCTGGAGACGGGGGGTGGGGGGCAGCGGCCCTCTTCGCTGCTGTGTGCGTGCCTCCTCCTACACAGACTCCCTCCCGGTTAACCACAGCGTTGTCTTGGCGGCCTCCTGTCTCTTTCTGACTGCTGAGCACTCCGTCCGTCCCTCCCCAATGCCCACGCCAGGACCCCTGGCCCTCCCGTGCACCACCCTCTACCTAGGCAGGCTGCCACCTCTCAGCAAGGACGAGCCACCAGCTTGTCCTCTGACTCTTTCCTCCCCTCCATCTCCCTACCTCTCTGAAAGACCCCTTGAGGGTGCTGAGTTTGTAGCAGCTCCAGGCAGGAATGCAGACCATGGAGGAGAGGGCCAGGAGCCAGCCCAGGGCATCGCCCCACCACGGGTATTTGTACTTCTTGTTGTAGGTCAGCGGGGTGTACTTGATCAGGGAGAAGAGGAAGGTGGCCTGAGGATGAGAGCAGGAGAGACGGGGCTGGGAGAGCATGGGTCCCCGACCCAGCTGGGCCAGTCTACCTCTAGCCTCCATCCACAGACTACTCAAAATCCATACCCCCGGGGAGATATTTCCAAGGTGCCTACTCTGTCTCTGCAGGGTCCCCGCGACCCTGGGTGTCTCTACACATGGTTGGCCCTCAGTTGGGACTTGGTGTCCAGCTGTGAGCACCTGGAGCGCAGGGGTGGAGCCTCCATCCCCTGGCTTGTCATCAGCCCAGTGGGTGTTCAGGGGCGCTGCTGACCCAGGAAAAGCTAAAGCAGCAGTGCTTAGGAGCTCAGGCCCAGACTCCAAGCCAGGCTGCCTGGGCTTGAGCCCCAACTCTCGGCAACCTTCCAGCTCCAGTGAACTGCTTAGCCTCCGGGGCTTCAGTTTCACCTGAGAAGCGAATGCAGCAGTAATTCTTTGTGGGGTTCTTATGAGGACTGATTAAATGTGTGATGCACTCTGTGCCCAGCAGGAAGTTAAGTGTTTATTGTCATCACTGGACTTTATCAGTGAGTATCATCTCAGCAGCCTGAGGCATCTGCCCCACATTAGACTCACATTGTGGAGTAGGTCGAGCTGGCTGCCCTGGCCCTCAGTTTGTACTTCTGTGAAATGGGAAGGAAGAAGCTATCTGACTCGAATTTTGCAGAACCCAACAGGAGAATGAATGAAACCTCTAAATGATTTTCATTCCCCACGGAGAAGTCCCTTCTAGGGTAAGGGCCCATTACCCTCCTGGACCACCGCCTCTCTCCCTTCATCTGGTTTCTCCTCCGGAGCTTGTCTTACTGTGCACACAGCTGGTGTGAGGAAGAGCCAACAGTATTTGATGAGAGGCCATGGCCTATACCCAATCATGTCCTCGATGTTGTCATAAAAGCGCCCGGCTCCTGCCACGAAGGAGAGGAGGGAGGGGGAGAAAGGACTGTCTAGCATCTGAAGCATCAGGACAGGGACCACAGCAACCAGGAAGGGCAAGGAAAAGACGTGGTAGATGTCTTCTCTGATCGCCCCTGGGAGCTGACTCTTGCCTGGATTTCACAGACATAAACAGCAGCGGGCAGAACTCGGCTTGGGCCAAGGCAGGGACTTTCTGATGATCGAGGTTGTTAAAGGCTGAAAAGCTCTGGATAAGACGTGATATGGTCCCCCAGGGTGGGCTGGGGGCAGCCATCATTAGGAGGGTGCACAAGACCACCTCATGGGAACCATGTCGGATTCTTGAGATTGTTTTTTTTGAGGTTGGGCCAGGGAAAGGTGGTTGTGAGCAGTGGTGTCTCCTTTGTTTGAGAGCCCTGGGCAGAGGCGAGTGCCAGGGTCAGGACCAAGGGGAGAGTCACTCACCATAGGCCCATGCCACGCAGAAGGACTCAAAGATAGCCACGAACAGCAGGCACATGCCACTGGCTGCATAGTAGTCAAAGAGCTGGAACACGTACATGCCGCCCTGCCCGGGGAGGGGGAGAGGCAGAACCTTACCCGAGGAGACAGGCACCCTCAGGGCGTGAAGTGGAGGTGGGGAGGATCACAGGAGACAGAGATGAAAAGAGAGCCTGGTTGGTAAGCTGTAAAGCTCTGGCAGACATGTGACAAGGATAGGGGCTTCTTATTGTTTTGGGAAAGAGAGCTGAAACAGCCATTGTTAGCTCAGCCCTGAGAACAAGCAGGGGGTGACGCAGAGTCCACAACAGTGTGCGTTTTTGGCAGAAGGTCAAGATAGGGGCCGTCCTGGGTACCATCAGGCTACGAGTTCCGTGTCCTGCCTTCTCCCCTGAGATGTCACCCAGAATGTCACCCACCCCAGGGCTCCCTTTACTGCCTTTGAAGTCTGTCCCTGGAACTTGGGTCAGCTGCCTGGGAACTCATGGGGTCTTGCTGGATGCAGTTTTTCCCAGTCCAACCGCACTGGACACTTTTGATTTTCCCATCCAGGCTTTCTATATTTCTCAGCATCTGGGGAGCCAAAGCGTCCCTCAGCCATGACCAGAGCTAGATGTTCAGTGCTTCCCAGGCTGGGAAAGGACCAGACCCCAGGCCCTGAAGCCCAGATGGCAGAGACCTGGCATCACAGCAGCTGCTTCCCCTGCCAGGAGGACAGTGACCCCCCCCCTTGGCTTCTCCTCCTCCCCAGGACCCACCTGCAAGCCCCCACACCCTCACCTCTGTGAGCATGACCAGCCCGACGAGGAAGGAGGTGACAGACACCCCCAGAATGAGGACCTCCCTGCGGTTCTTCTTGCGGAACACACGGGGATACATGTCCACCAGCGCCGTCACCAGGCTTTCCACACACACGAACTGGACGAGAGGGCGAGGAGTTGGAGGGCAAGCACGCTCCGGCCCCCGCCCCCCCCCGCCCCCCCACCGAGAAGCTCCGTCAACCAGCTCTGGCTCATCGCTCCCGGAGGCAGCCCTGCCTGCCTCCTGACAGTCCAGAGTGCCCCCTGCATGGTTGGGGTTGGATCCACCCTCCAAAACTCCCCTTGGTCCCTGGAAGGGCATCGCCGCCGGACATGCGCCCAGCCCCCAGCTGTTTTAAGGGCCTTCAGGGCATCACGTTCAATGTTGGGGAACAAGCCCGCTGCTTCCCACCCACAACCCACGCACACCACTGTATCTCAGGCTCTGAGTGGCCATCCCTCTTGATACCTGGCTGTCCAGTCCCAGGAGGACGACCATAAAGAAGAAGCAGCAGGCCCAGAGAGGCGAGAAGGGCAACATCACCACAGCCCGGGGGTAGGCGATGAAGGCCAGGCCGGGGCCTGTGCAGGGAGAGAGGGACCTGCCGGTGCCACCCCCAGGCGGGCATCCCGGTGTGGGACACAGGATAGTGGGAGCCCTGAAGCTAGCCACCCCCACCACCGTCCTGGCCCAGAAGAAGACACCCAGACCCCGACCTGATCCCTGCTCTTCAAGGCACCACCCACTGTTTTCTCGGGGCAGGAGGAGAACATAAAGTCTGTGTGCATTTTAAAGGGTTTTGGAAAATAGAAAGGGGTCTATTTCACCCACATTTCTATAAGTTCTACCCCCAAATCCTCAGCGCTCACTCTCCAGATCTATTGCTCCAAATCAGAGGTTTCATACTTAAAAAGAGCTCACAGATGTTTGTGGAGCTGGTTGTCCCAGAGTAAAAGGGAGAGTGGGGGAGGTGAAGGACGTGGAGCCTTCGTGCAACCGTAAGGCAATTGCTGAAGAGTGGTTTCTGTAAGTTTCCAAAGAAAATACCTTCTGGACTAGATTGGGTCTGGGCCACCGCTGGCCACCTCTGCACCTCTGCACTGCCTTTTCTCTTGCCCAACAGCAAGCAAGCTGGCATTGGGTGTCATGATACCACGCCCCGCCCCCCCCGCCCCATCCTCTCAAACACTTCATGTTGCCCTTGGCTGGCTCAGATGGCAAGAACAGGGTCACGTGCCAGCACCCAGTCATCCATAGGGAGCTGCTCTTGAAAGGAAGGGCACGTCTATGGCCATAACACTCTGAACGCGATCTTGTATAAAAGGAAGAGCAAGACCGTGGGCCAGGATGACGCTCAGCTCCTATCTTGCTTCCCATGCTGCCGGGGCCCACCCCACCACTCTCCATCACAAGTCACCGCAAACGCTCAGCACCTCGCCTGGCACAGGCCAGTGCTTTGTAACAGAGAAACACGATCGTTCTTAATAAGAACCCATGATGTCAGTTATCTGGTGCCCGGCACCTTGTATGACAGGGGAGGTTGTGAACCCCATGATCAAATCATCTTATTACAGGTGCAAGCAGGCGGTCCACGGGCCTAGAGGGTGTACAAGGCAAACGCTGGCCACTTACCCAGATAGGGGACCATCTGTGATTTTATTTAAAATCAACAGCAGTGCTGCATGGGTGGGGCGGGGGTGAGGGTCAGGCACTTAGAGGAGGAAAGCCAAGTGCCGGTAATTAACTTACCCTTGAGACACACTTTAAGGGGTACAAGACAGGGCAGGAGGCAGGACAGTGTATACCGCACCTTAGCAACTGGCTGTTACAAGATGTAACAAGCAGAAACAGTAATATGTATGTGTGTGTGAATGGGTATGTACAGACGTATGTGTATTCTTTTTCTCTTAAAAGACTAAACCATTTCTGGAAGGAAAAGCATGAACCGGATGACACTGGTTGGCTCCAGGGTGAGGAACTGGAGGCGAGTGTGGAAAGGAAGGTGTTCTCTGCACACCTGTTCGCCCTTTGAAGCTGGAATTGCTGCTTAAGTCCATCCCACATCTTCCCAGGACGCAGCCACTGAAAGGTCACCCGAGTGTAGGGGACAGTAGAAACGCCTGTGAATCCCGGTGGGCTGGTGAAGGTTCAGACAAAGCTCACAGAGTCACCTGGCTAGGGCCCCGCACCCCCCAAAACACCACCCACCTGACTCGGCCACCTCAGAGATGGGCACCCCCTGCTCTTGGGACATGAAGCCCAGGATGGAGAAGATGGCAAACCCGGCCACGAAGCTGGTGCCGCTGTTGAGGAAGCAGAGCGCGATGCTGTCCCTGCGGGCAGGGCGGGGCAGGGAACAGATGGTCAGCGGGGCTCCCAGTACCTCTGGCCAGGACCAGGGAACCCAAGGGACACCGCTTGCCCAGCAGGGGCAGAGGACACCCAAAGGGCTGGTCCTGAGCCCTGACTCCGTGGGCTCAGACTTGGACTGACCCACGGTCATCCTGGATGAGTGAGGCCCCAAGGGAGTAACAGGGTCTGAACCTCGCCCACGGACACACAGCCTCCCTCTCCCATCGTGCCATCACTGTGCCTCCTGGGACACCACCCTGGTACCCACACAGCCCGCATGTTAATGGAGGGGAGAGGGGCACCCAGGCTACAGATGTTCCTTACTCACCTAAGTTTCGATTTTGAAATGCATGATGTGATTTTGTTTAGCTAAAACTGGCTTGAATTCTCTGACATAACCCAGGCGGGCCCACAGGAACCATGGGGAGGGGCCAGAGCAGGGAGGCCTGGGCTGCTCCGTGTGACTCACTCCCGGGCAGGTCTGCTTGCACACCTGTGCCCACTGCCCTCTACGTGAGCCCGGGGCTGGGTTTCCCAGCCAACCTCAATTATCAGGTCCTCCAGGGAGCAATCGCTTGCCCGTGCTGCCCCCGGCTCCTCTCACCACCCGGCAGCCCTGGGGGACTGACTGGAGAGTGGGGTGAAGACAGGTGGGGTGTAGGGATCGCCCCTGACCTGGCACACCTGGAGGGCAGGCGCCCAGGCCCCACCCCCGCTCACCTGTAGCAGTTGTTGTGGAACTTGTTGTAGCTGCCCAGGGCCGTCAGGCACCCTAGGCAGATGGCAAAGGAGAAGAAGATCTGGGTGCCCGCGTCCATCCACACCTACACAGAGAAAAGGCAAGAAAGCTGCCCCTCCAAGGTGCCCACAGGCCCACAGCCGAGCCAGGCTGGAGATACAGAGCCCTGCCCTCAGCCAGGGCAGAGAGCCCCGAGACCATGCTGTCCCAATGGGCTCGAATTCCTGGGCCTCTAGATGGGGTGTCTTGGGCACCACCAGGATGGCACGGGCATCAGGACTAAAGGACCCACAATGGAGGCTGGCGGGCAGGTGCTGTAGAACCAAGTGAGGCCTGGGAACTTCCCTGGTGTAAAGTGGTTAAGATTCCCTGCTCGCATTGCAGGTGGCGGGGGGCCGGTGGGGGGGGGCCTGGGTTCAATCCCTGCTCAGGGAACTAGATCCCACATGCCACACACAAAAAAAAAAAAACCTTCATGTTGAAACTAAGACCCGGGGCAGTCAGATACAAAACAAAAAACAAACAAGCTAAAACAACAAGTGAGGCTGGGCCCCGTGCTGCTGTAATGGAAACAAAGCCCGGGGCTCAGCCCCCACTTTCTCCCGCCCCAGACCCCGGGTGATGTGCCCAGTTTGGAAGGAACCCAGGACAGTCTTTCTGGGGATGTGGGTCCTCAGCGTCACAGCCTTCATGAGCATGTGTCCCAGGTGCCTCAAAACCCTCTGAAAACAAAGGAGGGATCCTCTGCTCACAAAACATCCAGAGGGTGAAGAGACGTCATCTCTAAGGGGCTGTGTGCTCCTGGGGGAAGACGGCGCTTGGTAAACACAGGGCACAGCTGTCCCTCTTATTATCTCAGCTGCCGGCCCGGCCTGAGCACGCTGTGATTTATATTTCACAGCTAGAATAACATCCCAAAGAGAAAGAAGATCAAGGCAAATGGGGCTCAGCAAGGCTGCAGATCCACAGGAGGTGGGGGTCCTGGGGCCACAGACCCTCCCCAGGCACCTCCTGCCTTCAGGGGACGTGAGCACCGAGCTGTGGCCACGGACATCACCAGGCTGGTGGCGGGGTCCCCACTTCTGGTCTCACCCTCCACAGTAGCCCCCAAACAGGTCCCTGCTGTCCTTCCACTAAAATCAAGCTCCCCTGCCCACAGGCACCAAAGCCTCAGCTGCTCGTGTCCACAGGTCCTCAGCCCCTGCCCACCCCTCCCACCTCCCTAACCACCGTGACCTCCCTCGACCTCGCTTGCTCCTGCTCTCACTGCTCACTCCCCGCAAATGCCCCCTTTCCTTGGTGCTCTGGCAGGTCCGAGGGACCCCATGCCAGCTGACTGCCTCAGAACAGAGATTCCTCAACCAGCATCCCAGCTGAGACCCTGAACTAGGCCTAGAGCAGAACCCAGAATCCTGTGTGGCTTCAGAGCCTCCTGGGGAACCCCAGTGTATAGCCCAGAAGTGGGGATCCTGCCCTTCCAGCCTCTGAGAACTGGAGTCCACCCTGACGCTCTTGCCTCCTGCTCTCTTTCCACTTGTGCTGGGCTGGAGACAGACAGGAAAGAGGATGAAGAGAGGGGGGCTGTGCCTGACCATCTGTGCCTCCTGCCCACCAGGACTCCCAGGGCATTTGGGAGGCAGGAGCTGCCACCTGGGGCAGGGGATCCTCAGCAAGAAGCACAGAGGAAGACCCCCCAAGGAGGCAGGGCCAGAAAGGAGCTAGCAGGCAAGGTCGACCACCCCAGGGAAACTTTCTTAAACCTCAGGGGAAATGATGATGGGGAGAGGGGAGGGGGCCTTGGGATTTATTTCAGAAGCGGGAGAAGGAAAGGACAGGCATGAGAGAAGCCGAGCGGGGGGTACCAGGATGGGTACCACAAAACTGTGGATACCGCAGGCAGAGGTCATGCCTCAGGGAGTCCGGTGCCTCCTTTGCGGCATCTCAAACCCTTTCCTCTTCTAAAATTGCCCCAGAGACTGAGAGGAGCATCCTCCCAGGAAAACCCAGTGGTCTTGGGTCTGAAGGTCACTCATCCGCTCCCTTCATTATCGCAGCCTCAAGGGTGGGTCAGTGAGGCAAGGGGCTCTGAGGTCAAAAAGAAAGGACAAGGGGGGACTTCCCTGGTGGTCCGGTGGTTAAGAATCTACCTGGCGATGTGGGGGGATACGGGTTCGATTCCCGGTTGGGGAACTAAAATCTCACATGCTTTGGAGCAACTGAGCCTGTGGGCCACAACTGAAGAGTCTGCAAGTCTGAAGTGTGCTGCAAAGAAAGAGCCCGCGTGATGCAGTAGAAAGAAACCCCACGTGCTACAGCTAAGACCTGCTCTGTGCGTTCTGTCAGTCCTGTCCGACTCTTTGCGACCCCATGGACTGTAGCCCACCAGGCTCCTCTGTCCGTGGGATTCTCCAGGCAAGAATACTGGAGTGAGTTGCTATTCCCTCATCCAGGAACTAAGACCCGATGAAGCCAAAATAAAATAATAAATAAATAAAAAGAAAGAATCAGGGAGGTCTCTGCAGGCAGGTCATCCAGGACCTGGCCCAGCCTCGGGCCCTGGAGGTCCACTCCCACACCTGGTGGGGCCCACGGTCCACATGGGAAACTATTTCCTCGGAGACAGTCCCTTGGTTGCCCACGGGCAGATCCCGTTGTTAGGAAGTATTTCGAACTTGGGCTTGGGAAAAAGAAATAAAGGAAAACTGTGACTCGGCTGTTCACCTCACCCTCAGGGGACACACTCAGATCCAGCTGGGAGGAGAGGTTGATGAGAACTGAGGAAGAGAAAGCAGGGGGCCTGAGGGTTCAGAGTGCAGGGGTCAGCCCCGTAATTGTGACTCAGGCCCCTGGCTAGTGAGTGGGCTTGCAGCTGCTCTGGGCTGGCCTTCTAGGGTAGGGGAGCCGCGGGCTGGGGCGGAGTGGGGAAGGGCCGGAGGACAGCAGAGCAAGCCATTCTGTTCTTGCCACAGCCCAGCTGCCACCTGCCTGGTGCAGGAGCCCTGGTTTCCAGAACAAAACTCCATGAGCTTGGCTGGCGCAGAAGACTGCCCGACAAAACAGGTGTGAAAAAAAACTTGGCCAAGTGTGGGTTAAAAAGAGGTCTTGGAGTAGGGGACAGGGGAAGAGAGAAGTTTCTAGAATATCCAGGAAAGATGTTTTTCAACCCGGAGTCCAACCTCAAGAACTATTTACTATTTTGAGAAAGGCAATTATGGAACAGAAAAAGCCTGGGCTTTGGAGTCAAACTGGGTTCATTTCCTAACTCTGTTCATTACTTGCTGTGTGATCTTAGGCAGATCACTTAACCTCTCTGAACCTCACTTGCCTCATCATGAAAATGGTAATAATAAGTGAAATAAAAAGGGGGTATATTAACAGATAAAATGTGTAAAACAACAAATAAAAATAAAATAGTGTTTGTCAAATGTCTAATACATAAAAAAACACTAGTTCCCTATCCCACCTCAGGGCTTCCCCGGTAGCTCAGCTGGTAAAGAATTCGCTTGCAATGCAGGAGACCCTGGTTCAATCCCTGGGTCAGGAAGTTCCCTGGAGAAGTGATGGGCTACCCACTCCAGTATTCTTGGGCTTCCCTGGTGGCTCAGATGGTAAAGAATCCACCTGCAATGCAAGAGACCTGGGTTCAATCCCTGGGTTGGAAGATTCCCCTGGAGAAGGGCATGGCAACCCACTCTAGTATTCTTGCCTGGAGAATCCCCATGGACAGAGGAGCCTGGAGGGTCACAAAGAGTCGGACACGACTGAGTGACTAAGCACAGCACAGCACAGTGGGCTATTTGCTCTTGCTGTCATTTTAAAGAAGCATCTCGCCTTCCAGGTTCCCTAGGTCTCAATGTGCGACATCAAAATAAAAAGCTTCGTTCTAATTAATGGCTCCAACCTCCCCCCGAAATAAACCCTCCCATGAATAGCTTAACACAGAGATTTAAGATGTCCAACAAGGGTTCTCTGGACACCTTGTCCCCAACCCCTGTCCTTACCAATGGACAGACAAAAAGGGTCAGGGTGGGTGAGGGAAAGAAACAGAGCCTGACCAGCACATGCACCAGCGGAGCTCCCGGGGCTGCTCCCCAGTGGGACAGAGTCGGTGCTGGGGAGCCCAGGAGAGGCGGCAGCCCACCCACTGCACAGCAGCCTGGCAGAGAAACCCAGTCGTGTCTCTGCCTGGCCTCCGCTCCCAGATTGAGAGCTTGACAGATAGAGACACTTTGGTCTTTGTGCTGCAGGAATTTTGCACCTTTCTCAAGTGCCAGCCAAATGCAGGTTGGAACTGTCACACTTCCTGGGGAACGCCAACTGGATTTGATTAGGACTCTGGCCGGGACATCCCGCCCTGCAGGAAGCCAGGACCAGCAGTTAACATGGCTGCTCGCAAGCTCAGGACCAAGCCTGGCTCTGGAAACATCTCCCTCCCATGGCCTCAGAGGACTCTGAGGGCATCGGCTCCCTGCATGGCCTGCAGCTGCCCGGGGTTGGAAGGACAGTATCCTGGAGAGGAGACTGAAAGAGGTCTTCATCCCTGCAGTAGCCAGACACAGAATTATGGCCTTTTAACTCTCAGAGCTGCATGCTCTCTGGTCCTCCTTCATATTTGCCACCAGCTGTTATATGTGGTGCTGGAGAAGACTCTCAAGAGTCCCTCGGACAGCAAGGAGATAGAACCAGTCAATCCTAAAGGAAATCAGTCCTGAATACTCATTGGAAGGACTGAGCTGAAGCTGAAACTCCAATACTTTGGCCACCTGATGCGAAGAACTGACTCATTGGAAAAGACCCTGATGCTGGGAAAGATTGAAGGCAGGAGGAGAAGGGGACGACAGAGGATGAGATGGTTGGATGGCATCACTGAATCAACGGACATGAGTTTGAGCAAACTCCGGGAGCTGTTGATGGACAGGGGAGCCTGGCGTGCTGCAGTCCATGGGGTCGCAAAGAGTCGGACACGACTGAGCAACTTAATAACAATAACAACTAACAAAGGTGGGGATACTTCACTGGTTGATGGTGAGGATGAGCTGAAATAGTACACATGAACCTCTTAACGACGCCAGGGCTGTGGCAGGCGCTCAGCAGTTGTCGGCTACGCACGGCTGGTCAGCATGAACAGGGCATCGATCAGAAAAGCCACCGGTCAATTCCAGAGATTCTGGACCCTGTCTCCCTTTCTTCTTTCATTCCATCTGCCCGTCTGTCACCCCTCCTTCTTCCTGCCTGACCCCCAAGCAAAGACACCTTGTGGCTCAGCCATCGGTCCACACCGTGCTCCAGAGCCACAGCAGCTCCTCCTGCGTGAAGGATCCACGCCAGACCCGCACCTGGCTCCTCTCCCCCGAGGCCTTGCCCAGCTCTGCTGCTCCACCACCTCCAGCTTGCTGCCTGGTCCCACCACAGGGTCCCCTGTGGGTCTCGGCCTGCTGTTACTTCCATGTGAGCCTGGACCCCGTCTGCTCATCTGTGCTGTGAGGAGTTTGCACAGATGACGTCTGGGGTTTTCTAGCTTTGGCAGCTGCCGTTCTACAGTTTGGCTCCACTGCCACCCTCGGGCCCAGGTGGAGATGAGGCAGCTGGTCTGTCTCTATCTGTCTCAGAAACAAGTGCAGGAGGGCATGCTCACATCCCACCAGAGGTCATAAAGGAACCCCAGGGCCGAGGCTGGGGCAATGTCTGGGTTCGAATGGTCTGGATGCTTCTGGGGGCCACAGCAACCCCAGGACCCAGGATGGAAGAGCTTGTAGTCCATCTAGGGGGGGAAGGCAGGCTGGAGAACAGTCGCCCCAACCTCTGCACAAAGAACAAGGGGAACCACTGCCTCTGTGGGGACATCCCCTCCTCAAAGGGAGCTGGGGGAGGGGCCGTTCCCTCCTCTCCTGCCCTCCTTGCCCCTCAGCAAGACAATGCCGCTGCCTTTACTATTAAAATGTTTGAAAAGCTGTCCGGTTGCTGGTCTGCCCTGAGCTGGGCAACACTTTCAGGGACATGGCCCCTCCCCACCGAGCAAAGGAGGCTCCCAGGAGGTAACCTTTGCTGGGGGGATGGGGACAGGGGGTAGCCCAGTGTGTAGGGCTCTGGGCTTCCCTCGCCCATGGCCTCTTCCACCTCTGCACCTCCTGGCTTTGCATGCATATGCATCCTAAGTCGCTCAGTCCTGTCTGACTCTTTGTGACCCCATGCACTGTAGCCTGCCAGGCTCCTCTATCCATGGGACTCTCCAGGCAAGAATGCTGGAGCGGGTTGCCATGCCCTCCTCCAGGAGATCTTCCCGACCCGGGGATGTAACCCTAGTCTCCTGCATTGACAGGCCGGTTCTTTACCACTAGCGCCACCTGGGAGGCCCTTCAAAACGGCGGGCAAACAGGAGGCGAGAAGCCGGCAGAGGCTTCTCACAACAGGCCTTGCTGTCCAAATCCTCGGTCAGCAAGCACCCGCTCCTGGAGGGTGGACCTGAAGGAAGAGCCGGGAGGGACGGGGAGGCGGGGTGCAGCCCTCTGGACAGCAGGCAGGAAACTCAATACCAGCCAGCTGGCTCCGGGCGGGGCCGGGGACACTGCCAGGGGTGGGCCGTGTGGGCAGAGAGGGGGAAGCAGAGGGCTGGCGGAGGGTCAGGGGAGAGAGGCTGCCCAGTGTGAAAGGAGGTGCCAAGCGGGGGTGGGAGGTGGAGCAGGGCAGAGCCTGGAGAAGGGCTTTTAGGACCTTCAGCCCCCGAGGGACCCCCCCGGGCTGCCTGGCAGCTGTGAGACTAGCAGGGAGCACGCCCGGCTGCCAGCAGATGTGGGGAAATATCCCCCGCGGACGCCGGGACGGAGCAGAGACGCCCACACAGAGCACAGGGGCAGCCCTCGTCGTCGGGGGTTTCTTACCTGGGGGTCCCACAGACGCGTGAGGTTTGGGTACAGGTAGAACTGAATCCCTTGGGCTGCCCCGGGCAGTGTCACCCCTCGAATCAACAGGACCACCAGCATGAGGTAAGGGAAGGTGGCCGTGAAGTACACCACCTGGGCCGAGGCGATGGAAAGACACGGAAGCCGTGATGGGCTGGAGGAGCTGCGACCCCACGGGAGAGGTCACGGAGCCCGCCTGCTCCCCTCCCGCTCACCCCTCATCCTGCAGCTGTTCAGTCCTGTCTGCCCTCTGCCTCCGGCCACAACCTCCTGCCTCCCTCCCTCCAGCTCCCCCCACACAATCCCTGGCAAATATTTGTTGAGTGACTGAATGAACTTAGGCATGTCCCTGACAGGGGGCTTAGAACTGTGGCCAGGGTCGTCAGGAATGACAGCTCCGTCACACGTGATCCCTGTCCTCGCCGAGTTTACGAGCTTAGCATGACTGCATGGGCCGATTAGCAGGGGGGCCTGGTCAGAGGCCTCGGGGACCAGAGTCCAGGAGAACTCGAGCTGCCCTGCATGACACACTCCAGGGCAGGTCGTCTCCCTCGGGCCTTGGGTGGCTGAGAATTGTGTCAAGATGAGCAGTCCCAAAGCACTGCTGTACGAAACAGGGCGCTGTGAACCGTGTTCCTTGTGCGATTTGCCCACACACGTGGTAGGCTCCGAGATCCTGCCGCCCTCCCCGTCTCTGCCCCCCTCCCTCTCTCTGTCTCCCCCCTCTCTGTCTCCCACTCCCTCTCTGTCTCCCCCTCCCTTTCTCTGTTTCCCCCTCCCTCTCTCTGTGCCCCCCTCCCACTCTCTGCCTCCCCCTCCCTGTCTCCCCCTCCCTCCCTCTGTCTCCCCCTCCCCCTCTCTGTCTCCCCCTCTCCCTCTCTGTCTCCCCCCTCCCTCTGTCTCCCCCTCCCCCTCTCTTTCTCCCTCTCCCTTTCTCTGTTTCCCCCTCCCTCTCTCTGTGCCCCCCTCCCACTCTCTTTCTCCCCCTACTCTCTGTCTCCCCCCTCCCTCTGTCTCCCCCTCCCCCTCTCTGTCTCCCCCCTCCCTCTGTCTCCCCCTCCCCCTCTCTTTCTCCCCCTCTCCCTCTCTGTCTCCCCCTCCCTCTCTCTGTCTTCCCCTCCCTTTCTCTGTTTCCCCCTCCCTCTCTCTGTGCCCCCCTCCCACTCTCTTTCTCCCCCTACTCTCTGTCTCCCCCCTCCCTCTGTCTCCCCCTCCCCCTCTCTGTCTCCCCCCTCCCTCTGTCTCCCCCTCCCCCTCTCTTTCTCCCCCTCTCCCTCTCTGTCTCCCCCTCCCACTCTCTTTCTCCCCCTACTCTCTTTCTCCTCCCTCCCTCTGTCTTCCCCTCCCCCTCTCTGTCTCCCCCTCCCCCTCTCTGTCTCCCCCTCCCTCTGTCTCCCCCTCCCCCTCTCTTTCTCCCCCTCTCCCTCTCTGTCTCCCCCTACCTCTCTCTGTCTCCCCCTCCCTCTGTCTCCCCCTCCCCCTCTCTTTCTCCCCCCTCCCTCTCTGTCTCCCCCTCCCTCTCTCTGTCTCCCCCCTCCCTCTGTCTCCCCCTCCCCCTCTCTTTCTCTCTCTCCCCCTCTCTGTCTCCCCCTCCCTCTCTCTGTCTCCCTCTCCCTCTCTCTGTTTCCCCTTCCCTCTTTGTCTTTCTTCCATTTCACCTCCCCAAACAGAAGGACATGTGACTGAGCCCAGGAGAGGCACAGAATCAAGCAAGCGAGCACCAAGCAATCTTCGTGGGGTCATTCCCTCCCATCCCTGACTAGGTACAACTTGAGGAACCCCTGGGTGGCTGAGCCCCCCAGCGAGGGTAGAGGGTCCCGGGAGGGGAGGGGCCTAGAGCTCTCTGACACAGACCTTGCCCGTGGACTTGACGCCCTTCCAGATGCAGAAGTAGCAGATGACCCAGGCGAGCAGGAGGCACAGGGCCAGCTCCCAGCGCAGGGCACCCAGGTGCTGGATGCCCTCTGAGATCTTCAGGACCCGCCGCCTGGGGAAAGAGGGGTGAGCTGCCGGCCTCAGCTCCCTGGGCAACAGAGCTGAGCCTCTCGCTCTGATCTGAAAAAGGCTCACCGGCTCCTTTACTCTGAACCGTGAGGCTCACCTTTGCCCAGAGATGGGGATAGACAGACAGGGAGGCAAAGACAAACTGTCCCTGGGCAAGCTTATTCTGCCAGGCCAAGTGCAACTGAACCCAGAGAAGGGAACGCAAACATATTCTCTCAGCTGGACTGTGAAGATGCTTTGATATTAGGAATCACGTCTTAGGTGAATGCCAGTATTTGGCGGGAGGAGCAGTAGAGGTAACTGACAAGGAGCTGGGGAGGAGGGTGGACACTCATGGGGGTGGCCCCGGGGGAGGGGAGGCAGGCCCGGCCTGAGGACAGTCCTGCATTAACCACAGATACAGGCAAAAGGGAAAAGCCACTTGGATGGTGGGGCCACCAAAGGAGGAAGCAGAAGTTCGTCCCTTGCCATCTGTGAAGTCACCGCTGTTTGAACTCACCCCCCTGCCCTGGACAAACCATCCACACTGGAGGAAGGGAGAAAGGGCCTCACTTACTCCCAGAACTCGATGACGGGAGAGGTGGCATTCTCAGCGGTTGCATTCAGAGAGCCATTGGTCCTCTGGAACTCCACGCAGCGCTCTGTGGGCGGCCAGGGGTCAGGGGAGCAAGAGAAAGATCACTGGCCTGTGTGACCAGAGGGTGGGGGGAACTTTAGGAGACTGGGAAAGAAGGTGTCCGGGCTGAAGTTATCTAAACAAAACAGTCTCACAATGAGACATGAAAGACATAATAACCTCATCAAACCCATGGCACCGTTTCCCACTTCTCCATGGCAGAGGGGGTGGGGGGTGGGATGGGGGGGTGGGTCGTGGCTGCACATTCTAATTAAAGCAAGACCAGGCAGCATCGGCAAAGATGCTTTGCACACTGCTTCAAATATTTCTGGGCCACCGTCCTGGATGGGCTCACGACCTTTGAGGAACAATCAGGACGCCATCCAGGGAAGTGGTGCAGTCATGGCTAAGAGCAGGGGTACAGGCCAGGAGGCTCTGGCTTGAATTCCACTCCCCACCCCCCCGCCAGGTTATTCACTGAGAGGCTCTCTAAGCCTCAGTCCTGTCGGCTCTAAACGCACATGGCAAGAGCCCTGCGCAGGGCCGATAAGGGGATTAAATGAAAATGAGACTCCAGGGCGCTCCATAAATAGTGGCTCTCAGTTACCCCTCTATGCCTTCAGACTTTTCACAAAGTGTTCACACCCTTCTTTGCGTTTTATCAGGACAGCAATCCTGCGAAATACTAAGATAGCATTTTCCCTACTGCACGCACGAGAAAGCAAATTTTCTCAGAGATGACTTGTTATCACCCATCTGTGAGGAAGTGAGGGCTGGGGTCCTGCTCAGCAAAGTGTGTTAAGTTCCACCTGCAGAGAATCTGGGAGCTGGGGACTGCCCCGGGGGTCCAGCGGTTAAGAATCCACCTTCAGTGCAGGGGACTTGAGTTTGATCCCTGGGTGGAGAACTGGTCCCTGGTCAGGCTTCCCTGGTAACTCAGCTGCTAAAGAATCCACCTGCAATGCAGGAGACCCTGGTTTGATTCCTGGGTCAGGAAGATTCCCTGGAGAAGAGATAGGCTACCCACTCCAGTATACTTAGGCTTCCCTGGTGGATCAGCTGGTAAAGAATCTGCCTGCAATGCAGGAGACCTGGATTCCATCCCTGGGTTGGGAAGACTCCCCTGGAGGAGGGCATGGCAATCTACTCCAGTATTCTTGCCTAGAGAATCCCCATGGAAAGAGGAGCCTGACAGGCTACAGTCCATGGAGTCGCCAAGAGTTAGACATGACTGAGCCACTAAGCACAGCACAGGGAACTAAGATCCCACATGCCTAGGAGCAACTAAGCTTGTGGGCCACAACTAGAGAGCCCATGAGCAGCAACAAAGACCCAACAGCCAAAAATTAAAAAAAAAAAAAAAAAGTCGGGGGGGCCGGGAGAGAGGGAGAGGGAGGGGGAAACAAAGAGAGGAGAAGAAAAAACACAATAAAGAAAATATCCAAACAGAACAGACTTTTTAAAACTTGATTCATTCCACAAATATGTTTTGAGGGCTCAGGATATAGCACACAGCACTAAGCACAAACCAAACCAACAAAGAGAAAAAGCCGGGTGAATGCCAGGGCCCGGGGCCGGGACAGGCACAGGCAGACACATTGAGCAGAACCTAGTGGATCAGTGACCCGCAGGGAGGGACATCCAGGATTGGACTTTTCACTTGAAAAGTAATGGCACGGAGGTGGTGGCAGAGAGGAACGAAGGAAGGCAGGCCTGGAGAGACAGCACACAATTTGGGGGCGAGGGGGGCCGAGTGGCTGCCGGGTCGGAGAGGACCAAGGACGTTCATCACCCCAGATGGTTCTTCTAGACAGCACTACTCTAGGTAACTTTTAATTTTATCTTTTATTTAATGTTTACTTTCTATTCATTAGACTCAGTAGTTCTATGGCCCTTATGGGCTCCTGTCTTAAAATGGAACCACAAGAGACAATTACTTGCTATTATAAATGATAGAGATACTGTATAAAATGGTGTATCCCCTGGTTCAGTCCAGATGAACTGGGAGTTGAAAAGGCCTAAAATAGCATCAGAAAGAAGACATGAGAAACAAATAAATGAAATAATATATACATATATATTGTATATAATACATGTACATATATAATAATATAATATATACATATATTATATATACATTGTATACAATATATACATATATAAATATATGTATTGTATATAATATATACATATATCAAACTAACCATGTCTCAGATCACATAAAGGGCTAAACTGCACAAAATGAAGTCAGTTCTGTCTTCATAATACGTGCATTTATAATGTGTTTGATGGAACCCATGAATTTTTTACACTGTCTGTAGGGCTTTTCTGGTGGCTCAGTGGATCGTGGGTTTGATCCCTGAGTCGGGATGATCCTGTGTGCTGAAGAAAACTAAGCCTGTGTCTCACGACTACAGAGCCTGTGCTCCAGAGACCAGAAGCCAAAGCTACTGAGTCCACGTGCTGCAGCTACCGAAGCCTGTGTGCCTAGAGCCCGTGCTCCCCAACGAGAGAAGCCACCGCAATGAGAAACCCAGGCACCGGAAGTAGAGAGTAACCACCGCTTACCACAACGAGAGAAAAGCACTTGCAGAGCAAAGACCCAGCACAAGCAAAAAATAAATAAGTAAAATTGCTTTTTAAAAAAAGGCCTGTGACATTTTCCCTGTGATGCTGGTGGATTCTCACTCTTATCTTTGGTGTAAGACCTCCGTGATGTCCTTGGAAGACTTCTAGAGCATCCCAAGTACGGGGTGGGGGCCTAGGTCCCAGGGTACAGGGATGATCCCTCTCCCCGGTCACCACAGTCAAGCAGGAGGGGGTGACCTCACCCGTGTTCCAGTCGTGGCGGCAGCTTCCCCAGGGCAGGTCGACGGTAAAGCTGCTGAAGAGGTAGAAGAGGGCCCAGGCCAGGACAATGATGTAGTAGATGTTGAGGAGGGTGACGATCATCTGGGAGGCGTAGCCGATGCCTGGTGGGGGCGGGGAAGGGGCAGACCGGGCTGGGGCACCAGGCAGGTGTCTCACTCTCCTGCCCACCCCTGCTCGGGAGAGGGTTTGTGCTCCACTGGGAGTGTCCTAAGATGTGGGATTCGGACCCGGGCTTCCTACTCTCCTCCCCACCCCTGCTTCCCTGCCCTGCTTCCCGTGAACTTGCATCAGTCTCGGTGCTAAAACTCCACTGTTTCCAATTCCAAGTTATTTTACACACGTGTAAGGCTAACTCCGAGATTCCAATAGCTTATGTTCCCTGGAATTCATCTGATATATTTCTGAAATATAAAAACACGTTCTAAGAGCAGGATGAGACAGTTCACAGAGGAGCAAGTGCACGTAGTGAATGAGCGTCCTCAAAATGCCCTCACGCTCCCTCATCCTAGGCATGCAAACTGAAACGATGAGGGGCAACATTCTGCACCCGTAACACAGCGAGCATTTCTACAGACGCTGTCACTTGGTGAGTTCCAAACTCGTCCACGTATTAGGAGAATTACCTGGCGATATTTTTAAAATTCCAAAGCCCAGTCTGGATGCCAGACCAATTTAATCACAACCTCTGGGGGTGGGGTACAGGCCTCAGGATGTTTTGAAGGTCCCGGGGTGTTTCCAATGTGCCGACAAGTTTGGGAACTAGGGTCATGACTCAGAGCTGTTAAAGATATGGGAGAAAGTCCTTATTCAAGTTCAGTGACTGTACGTCAGTATAACACTTCCATAAGCCAGATCAAGAGACATGGACTTGGTTGTCCATTTGATCCCGTGATTCTGAACTTGGGAATTTATCCCAAAGAAATAATTTCAAAAAGAGGGGGGCTATTTCTACCAAGATACATGGTAGCAGGGTATAACAATTCTGTAAGTAATCAAAAATAAGCATAAATTTTGATATATCCATCTGATGAAAGTTTATGCAACTCAATGATTGCTGTGTAGAAAATGGAAAATAACACTAACTAAAACAGAAACACAAATAAGTAGGAAAAAATTCTTAAAAATAAAAACAAAAAAAGAAAAACGAAGAAAAAAACTATATATTTCAAACTAATAGATACATAAATTTTAATATAGAGAAAGAAATAGTGAAATAAATCTCTCCAAACTACAAACAACCCAAATGTTCTTCAATGGGTGAATGGTTAAATAAATCATAGTACATTCATCCATGCCATGGAATATGGCTCAGTAATAAAAAGGAATGAACCACTGATACCAGGAGCTTCCCAGGTGGCATTAGTGGTAAAGAACCAGCCTGCCAATGCAGGAGATGTAAGAGACTCGGGTTTGATCCCTGGGTTGGGAAGAGCCCCTGGAGGAGGGCATGGCAACTCACTCCAGTATTCTTGCCTGGAGAATCCCATGGACAGAGGAGCCTGGCGGGCTAGTCCATGGGGTCACAGAGTCAGAAACTACTGAAGTGACTTAGCACACACACACACACACACACACATACGCACACATGCATTGATACCCGAGCAATCTGGGTGTATCTCCAGGGCATGATGCTGAGTGAAACAGTGGATCTCAAAAGTCACACACTGCATGACTTCATTTATATAGCGTTCCCCAATGACAGAATCACAGAGCTAGAGAACAGATCGATGGTTGTCAGAGGTTAGGGATGAGGGCAGGGAGGGGGTAAATGC
This sequence comes from Bubalus bubalis, assembly GCF_019923935.1. Lineage (NCBI taxonomy): Eukaryota > Metazoa > Chordata > Mammalia > Artiodactyla > Bovidae > Bubalus > Bubalus bubalis. Next base: position 12,776,812 of record NC_059160.1, on the reverse strand, counting down.
AACTATAAAGGGGCAGTGGAGTGGAGTTCTTTGTAGCCACGGAACAGTGGTGGTGGTCGCACAAATCGACACAAGTGATCCAATTACACACAATTACACATACATACCCTCACACAAGCGAGTGCATGGAAACGGGTGAAACCTGAGCAAAGTCTGTGGATGGTACCAATGTCCATTTGCAGGTTTTGACATTGTTCCATAGCTATATAAAATTTTTACCATGAAGGAAAACTGGCTGATGGGTACACGTGACACTCCTGGGCTACTTTTGCAACTTTCTGTGAACATATAATTATTTCAAAATAGAAATTTAAAGAAAATCCTAAAGAGAGAGGAATATTAAAACACCCTAAGTAACTGCTGTGTCAAGATAGTAGAATTATTTATTTATTTATTTTGGTGGTGCCTTGAGGCTTGTGGGATCTTAGTTCCCCAACCAGGGATTGAACCCAGGCCCCCAGCAGTGGGAGTGTAGAGTCTTCTTAATCACTGGACCACCAAGAAAGTCCAAAGATAGTAGAATTATTAATGGATTTTTTCTCTCATTAAAATTCTTTTTAGAGACTTCCTTGACCACCCAGTGGTTAGGACTCTGTACTCTCACTGCCGAGGGCCTGGGCTCAATCCCTGGTTGGGGAACTGAAATGCCACAAGCTGCATGGCACAGCCAAAAAAAAAAAAAATCCCCAAACTAAAAACAAATTAAAAACAAACAAACAAAAATCTCTTTTTAAATGCTTTCCATTGATTAAATATGTTTTTAAAAGCATAAAATTATTTGTATGTATTGCAAAATATATACAGGTACAGCTAAAATAGCTTTGCACTCTACTTATTAGCCAAAGCCTTTGTGCCACCCTCAACCCCGTCTTCTCCTCCATCCTCTGCTGGGCTGAGTGACTAGTTCTGTCTTGGGCCCACAAGTGGAGTTGTTCAGTTACTCAGTTGTGTCTGACTGTGACCCCATGAACAGCAGTACGCAAGCCTTCCCTGTCCTTCACGCTCTCCCTGAGCTTGCTCAAACTCATGCCCCCTGAGTCACAAGTGGAAGGTTTAACATAAAGACCCAGGGGCTTATCTCCATTAGCACTGCTGCTGAACCCCCCAGTTATTCCAAATGCAGTTTATAACCTGGTACAGAGACTCTGGTGTCAGGGATGAGCAACTCACCCTCAAAGATGGGGCAGATCTTCCTCCAGGCAGTGATGCCCCCCTGACTGGTGTACTGGCCCAGCGCCGTCTCCAGGAGGAAGACAGGAATGCCGCAGGTAAAGAGGAAGATGAGGTAGGGGATGAAGAAGGCACCTGCAGGTGGGAAACAGGCTGTGTGTTCCTTGGCAGTAGCCGTCTTCTGGTCCAAGTCCAACTCCTCCCACCACCACTGCTTCCAAGGCGGGGGTGGGGGGGGGTTGCTGTGAAAAACTGGGAACACTGGTCTAAATGTCTGGAACCAAGCAGAGATCAAGTGTCACCAAGTTACTTAGGACCTGGCCAGTCCCTTTCTTCACTCTGAAGTTTCCGTCTATACCTACCAAGGTGTACTTCCCATCAACTTCAGTTATCGCCTAAAAAACACATAACCTATGGCCATCGAAGGAGCTCCTGGAATCCCAGAAACCACGAGCATTCACAGAGCCCACAGTCCAGCATGTGTCGAGGAAATGATTGCTCTCAATGTCAGAGAGGGATTTTTAGCAGACTGCAGTCAGATTTCCTTTTAGTAATCCTTTCTGTTTTCACAGTCATTGGCTGAAACAAGTCTACTGACTCCAGAAACGCTGGCATTTTCTCCACCCTAGACCTCTATCTGCTGGCATCAGGGCAGGGAGTTCATAGGACAGAGACCCAGGGAGCAGAGATGTGCACAGAGAGGGACTTCCCCGGTGGTCCAGCGGTTAAGAATCAGCCTGCCAATGCAGGGGACTCATGTTGAATCCCTCATCAGGGAACTATTATCTCTCATGCCTTGGGGGCAGCTAAGCACACCACGACTAGAGAGCCTGAGCACTACAGTGAAGACCCAGCACAGACAAAAAAGAAAAAAGAAATGTGCATAGAGAGACCCAAATATCCGCAGAGGGTCCCCTATTAGCTTGCAGCTGAGTACTGGTCAGTACATATGTGTGAGGAAACCACTCAGGAAGGGAAAGTATCTCTCAAAAGGATTGAATCCAGTGGTGCTTATGCAGGGCTGGGGACATTCCAAACATTTAAGGAAGAAATAATTCCAGTTCTATAGAAACTCTTCCACAGAATGTAAAAGGAATTCTTTCCAACTGATTCTACAAAGCTAGCATTACCCTGATAAGAAAAGCAGGCAAAGACACGAAAAGAAAACTATAGGTCAAACTTTGATGAACATAGATGCAAAATTCTAAAAAATTTTTAGCAAATCAGATCCAACAACATGTATTAATAAAAAGGATAATACATTACATAGTGGGGTTTACCCCAGGAACACAAAGTTAACATTCAAAAAAATCAATCTGTGTATCATATTAATAAATTTAAAGACAAAAAAACCATATAATCACTGCAATAAATGTAAGAAAAGCATTTGACAAAATCTAACAGCTATTTGTGATTAAAAAAAAAAAACTCTCGGCAAATGATAAACAGAAGGAAACCCTCAATCTGAAAAAAGACATTTACAAAACATCCTCAGATAACATCTACAAATAACGGTGAAACACTGCTGAACTTCTGAGATCAAGACAAGACAAGGGTAGTCTTACTATTTCTTACCATTTCTATTCAATACTGTTTCCATCAGTATTGATTCTAGTCAAGGCAATAAGGCAAAAAAAAAAAAAAAAAGGATGACAGCCTATCTAGAGTACCCTCTGGAGTCTGAAACAAATTCACAGAAGCAGAGTATAGTGATTACCAGGGTCTGAAGAAGGGGGAAACAGGGAGGTGTTAGTCAAACGGTACAAAGTTTCTGTTACCTAAAATGAATATGTCCTAGAGCTCTATTGTAATGGCAGTGCCTGTGGTGAACAATATCTAATTGCTTTCTTAAAATTGTGCTAAGAAGGAGGAGGGGCTACACCAGCTAACAGGGCACACAAACTTCTGGAACACCTGCCACCGGCAGCAGGTGAAGGTTCCTATATCTGCTTGACGGAGCTACTCAACTGGATTCCTGGACTTCTGCAGAGGCTCTCTCATCCATGGGTCTGACTGTTCTCTGGGGGGCCATGCTGAAGGGCAGAGCCAGTTAACAAGGCATTGCAGGTTCTGCTGCCAGGAACGAGCCTATATACTTATTCTTGCTCTGAGGAGATTGTTTCAACTTCTGTATACATCAGAATAGGTTAGACCTATGTTGTAGTACCTATTATTCTGCCAAATCTCAGTGGTTAGACAAAGCAAAAGTATATTTCTTGAGTTGCTGGGAGTGGCTGAGGCAGTGAGGAAACAGGCACAGAGAAGTCAAGGAATTGGCTTGAGCTCATCTGAGTGACTTCTTCTGACTTAAGCTTGCAGTGTGCTTTGAGAGATGCTCCACCAGATCACCTCAAACTTTGGTCCCTTGGTACTACCCATTAGCAACTGTCGTAAAAGATCAAGTCCTAAGCCTTTGCAGTGGGAGCACTGACTCCAAGACCCAACCAGAGAATTAACCCTCAGTTCAGTTCAGTTCAGTCGCTCAGTCGTGTCCGACTCTTTGCGACCCCATGAATCGCAGCACACCAGGCCTCCCTGTCCATCACCAACTCCCAGAGTTCACTCAGCCTCACATCCATTGAGTTGGTGATGCCATCCAGCCATCTCATCCTCTGTCGCTCCCTTCTCCTCCTGCCCCCAATCCCTCCCAGCATCAGAGTCTTTTCCAATGAGTCAACTCTTCACATGAGGTGGCCAAAGTACTGGAGTTTCAGCTTTAGCATCATTCCTTCCAAAGAAATCCCAGGGCTGATCTCCTTCAGAATGGACTGGTTGGATCTCCTTGCAGTCCAAGGGACTCTCAAGAGTCTTCTCCAACACCACAGTTCAAAAGCATCAATTCTTCGGGGCTCAGCTTTCTTCACAGTCCAACTCTCACATCCATACATGACCACTGGAAAAACCATAGCCTTGACTAGATGGACCTTTGTTGGCAAAGCAATGTCTCTGCTTTTGAATATGCTGTCTAGGTTGGACATAACTTTCCTTCCAAGGAGTAAGCGTCTTTTAATTTCATGGCTGCAGTCACCATCTGCAGTGATTTTGGAGCCCAGAAAAATAAAGTCTGACACTGTTTCCACTGTTTTCCCATATATTTCCCATGAAGTGATGGGACCAGATGCCATGATCTTCCTTTTCCGAATGTTGAGCTTTAAGCCAACTTTTTCACTCTCCACTTTCACTTTCATCAAGAGGCTTTTTAGTTCCTCTTCACTTTCTGCCATAAGGGTGGTATCATCTGCATATCTGAGGTTATTGATATTTCTCCCGGAAATCTTGATTCCAGCTTGTGTTTCTTCCAGTCCAGCGTTTCTCATAAAACCTCAACATAGTAATGGCCATATATGCTAAGCCTACAGCAAACATTATTCTCAATGGTGAGAAACTGAAAGCATTCCCCCTAAGATCAGGAACAAGACAAGGGTGTCCACTTTCACCACTATTATTCAACATAGTTCTGGAAGTCCTAGCTACTGCCATCAGAGAAGAAAAAGAAATAAAAGGAATCCAGATTAGAAAAGAAGAAGTAAAGCTCTCATTGTTTGCAGATGACATGATACTGTACATAGAAAACCCTAAAGATAGTATCAAAAAATTATTAGAGCTAATCAGTGAATTTAACAAAGTTGCAGGATACAAAATCAATACACAGAAATCACTTGCATTTCTATATACTAACAATGAAAAATCAGAAAGAGAAATTAAGGGATCAATGCCATTCACCATTGCAACAAAAAGAATTAAATATCTAGGAATAAACTTACCTAAGGAGACAAAAGAACTGTACACAGAAAATTATAAGACACTAGTGAAAGCTGACATAAGCAGATGGGTAGGATATTCCATGTTCCTTAAATATTGTGAAAATGACAATACTACCAAATGCAATCTACAGATTCAATGCGATCCTATCAAATTACCAATGGCATTTTTCACAGAACTAGAACAAAAAATTTCACAATTCATGTGGAAACACAAAAGACCCTGAATAGCCAAAGCAGTCTTGAAAAAGAAGAATGGAAGTGGAGTTATCAACCTTCCTCTCTTCAGATTATACTACAAAGCTACAGTCATCAACACAGTATGGTACTGGCACAAAAACAGAAATATAGACCAATGGAACAAGATAGAAAACCCAAAATAAACCCATGCACCTATGGGTACCTTATTTTTGACAAAGGAGGCAAGAATATACAATGGGGTAAAGACAGCCTCTTCAATAAATGGTGCTGGGAAAACTGGACAGCTACATGTAAAAGAATGAAATTAGAACACTTTCTAACACCATACACAAAGATAAACTCAAAATGGATTAAAGACCTAAATGTAAGACCAGAAACTATAAAACTCTTAGAGGAAAACAGGCAGAACACTCGATGACATAAATCAAAGCAAGATCCTCTAGATCCACCTCCTAGAGTAACAGAAATAAAAACAAAAGTAAACAAGTGGGATCTGATTAAACTTAAAAGCTTTTGCACAGAAAAGGAAACTATAAGCAAAGTGAAAAGACAGCCTTAAGAATGGGAGAAAATAATAACAAATGAAACAACTGACAAAGGATTAATTTCCAAAACATACAAGCAGCTCATACAACTCAATGCTAGAAAAACAAACAACCCAATCAAAAAGTGGGGAAAAGGCCTAAACAGACACTTCTCCAAAGAAGACACACAGATGACTAACAAACACATAAAAAGATGCTCCACATAGCTCATTATTAGAGAAATGCAAATCAAAACCACAATGAGATATCACCTCACACCAGTCAGAAAGGCCGTCATCAAAAAGTCTACAAACAATAAACGCTGGAGAGGGTATGGAGAAAAGGGACCCTCTGGCACTGTTGGTGGGAATGTAAATTGATACAGCCTATAGGGTAAGAGAGTTAGAGAAGGCGACGTTCAGAAAAAGAATGAGACTAGCACTTTACTGGAACAGATGACCTTTAATGAAGCAACAAGGGGCAGCAGTCAGATTAGCGAGCTGCTGCACTAACCTAAGAAATGAATAAGTATATATAGGCATGTATGTGCAAAGTTACTGTTTTAAGGGGGCCTGTTCTTCTCCAAGATTGTTCTGAGTAGTTATCTCTTAAATGGCTGGGGAAAGGAATTTTGGAAATTGGCCAGAGGCTGGACTGGGTGGGAGCTGGGTGTAATCAACCTAATGTCCATTTTTACTTCAGGTGAGAGAGTTCTTTGTTTTGCATAGAATGGTGGAGAGGACCTGGAGGGGAGTTTTAACTCCAGGCTACTTCCAGCCATGCAACTTTCCTTCACAGCCACTATGGAAGACAGTATGAAGATTTCTTAAAAACTAGAAATAAAACCACCATATGACCCAGCAATCCACTCCTAGGCATATACCCCAAGTAAACCAAAATTGAAAAAGACACACATATCCCATTGTTCATTGCAGCACTATTTACAATAGCTAGAACATGAAAGCAACCTAGATATCCGTCAACAGATAAATGGATATAGAAGTTGAGGTACATAAACACAATGGAGTATTACTCAGCCATAAAAAGGACCACATTTGAGTCAGTTCCGATGAGGCAGATGAACCTAGAATCTATTATACAGAGTGAAGTAAGTCAGAAAGAGAAAGATAAATATTGTATTCTATATATGGAATCTAGAAAAATGGTACTGAAGAATTTATTTACAGGGCAGCAATGGAAAAACAGACATAGAGAACAGATGTATGAACACGGGGAGAGGGGAGGGGAGGGTGAGATGTATGGAAAGAGTAACATGGAAACTTACATTACCATATGTAAAATAGATAGCCAATGGGAACTTGCTGTATGGCTCAGGAAACTCAAACAGGGGCTCTGTATCAACCTAGTGGGGTGGGATGGGGAGGGAGATGGGATGGAGGTTCAAAAGGGAGGGGATATATGTATACCTATGGCTGATTCATGTTGAGGTTTGGCAGAAAACAACAGAATTCTGTAAAGCAATTATCCTTCAATTAAAAAAAATAAATTTAAAAAAATGTGCTAAGAAGATGAATCTTACATTGTGTCCTTATCACAAAAAATTAAAATAAAAAAAGGATAAAAGGAAACTTCTGGAGGTGATGGGTATGTTTATGACATTGACTGTGGGAATGGTTTCACAGTGTGTGTTTACCTCAAAACTCATTGAGTTGATATGTTAAATGTGTACAGCTTTTTGTAAGTCAGTCATAACTCAATAAAGTGTAATTAAAAAGAAAAGAAGGACTTCCCTGTGATCCAGTGGCTAAGACAGTAAGAAAACAAACAACCCTTTTTTTTTCAAATGGTCAGAAGATTTGAACAGGTTTTCACCAAAAAGAAAAAAGAAAAAAAATTATGTGAGTTGCAAATAAGCACATAAGATGGTCAATATCATTAGTCATTATAAATTTAAAAAATGAGGTAATGCTACACACCAATTAGAAAAATTAAAAAGACAGACCAGGAATTTCCCTGGTGGTTCAGTGGTTAAGACTCCACGCTCCCAATGTAGGGACTGCAGTTCCATCTCTGATCAGGAAACTAAGATCCCACAAGCCTTGCATGTGCGTGGAGCAGGCAAAAAAAAGTAAAAGAAAAAAAAGACCAAGTATTGGTGAAGATGTGGAAAAGCTGGCACCCGCATACACCGTTGGCAGGAATGTAAAATGGCACAACCGTTTTGGAAAAGCGTTTGGCAATTTCTTAAAAAGTTAAAGGTGCATTACCATATAATCCTGTCATTCCACACCTAAGTGTTTACTCAAGAGAGGTGAAAGCATATGTTTATACAAAGACTTGTACACAAATGTTCTTAGCAGATTCATCTGTCATACCTAAAACCTGGAAAGAACCCACATGTCCATAAACAGGAGAAGAGATAAATGGCAGTCCACCCATCTAATGGAATGGTGGTCTAGTCGCTAAGTCGTGTCCGACTCTTGCGACCCCATGGACTGTAGCCTGCCAAGCTCCTCTGTCCGTGGGATTCTCCAGGCAAGAATATGGAATGGGTAGCCATTCCCTTCTCCAGGGAATCTTCCTGACCCAGGAACTGAACCCAGGTCTCCTACATTGCAGGTGGATTCTTTACTGACTGAGCTACAATACTATTCAGCAATAACAAGAAAGGAACTACTGAGACATGAAAAAGATGGATGAATCTCAAAGTAATTACGCTAAGTCAAAGAAGCCAAATCATGATTCCATTTAAGAAAAGTCTAAGGAATGCAAACTAGTGTATAGGGACAGCATGGATAAAGAAAATGCTATATGTATCAGTTCAGTTCAGTTCAGTTTAGTTGCTCAGTCGTGTCCAACTCTTTGCGACCCCATGAATCACAGCACACCAGAGTGGGGTATTATTCAGCCATAAGAGAGAAGGAAGTACCATGCTTTGCAACCATGGATGGACCTTGAGGGTATCATGCTAAGTGACATAATTTATACAGAGAAAGTAAAGTAAATATTGTGTGTTCTCACTTATATGTGGGATCTCAAAATAGTCAGATTCATCAAGGCGGAGAGTAGAATGGTGGTTGCCAGAGGCTGGGGGTGGGAGACATGGGGAGATAATCAAAGGGTACACAGTTCATTATAAGATGAACATTTCCTGGGGATAGAACTGTACAGGGTGGTGACTACAGCCAATGGTACTGTTTCATATACTAGAAAGTTCTTAAGAGCGTAGATCTTAAAAGCTATCACCACCAAGAAAAGGTAATGATATGAAGGAATGGAATTGTTAACTAACCTTATTGTGGTAATGATTTTGCAGTACATACTTGTATCAAATCATAATGTTGTATGCCTTAAACTTACATATATTATGTATCAGTAATAAATCAGTAGAGCTGGAAATAGTTACATCTTTCAAAAACAGAGACCTCCCTGGTGGTCTGGTGATTGAGACTTCACCTTCTAAAGCAGGAGATGCGGGTTCAGTTCCTGATTGGGGAGTTAAGATTCCACATGCCTCGCAGCCAAAAAAACCAAAACATAAAAAAAAAAAAGAAGCAATATTGTAACAAATTCAATAAAGACTTTAAAAATGGACCATTTTAAAAAAATGGTCTACATCAAAAATCTTTAAAAAACAAAACAGGTTTGTGGTTGCATTGAGATGGGGTTGCAGAGGTTGGGGGTGGGAGTAAGGGTCAGGAAGCAATTTGGGGGAGTCATGGATACATTCACAGCTTTTTTTCTTTTAATTTATATTTTGTCCATGCCATGCAGCATGTGGGATCTTAGTTCCCCAGCCAAGGATGAAACTTGTGCCCCCTGCAATGGAAACTTGGAGTCCTAACCACTGGATCACCTGCAAGTCCCCGTTAATTGTCTTGATAGTGGTGATGGTCTCAGGGGTGTGTACCTATGGCGTAACTTATGTAGCTGTACACTTCAAATGTATGCCATTTATCGTAAGCCAATTATACCATACTAAAATTGCTAAAACAAAAGTTGGTGGTGAGGAATCAACTCCTCCAGTTCTCCGCCTTCCAAGTCTCTTGGTGTGTAGTCCACGCATAATTCAAGCACTGAGGGAGACGCTTGGTGAGTATAAGGGCAAAGAATGATCATCAACAACTCAGGCAAGTAAGTACACAAATCAGTCCATGACTCGCTGGGCAGGAGGAGGGAATTAGGAGAGAGAATCCAGTAGCCGAAACGAACTGTCACCACTGAGAGTTAGAAACATCAAAGCAAGAGAGCAAAGAGAGAGTGGGGGGCCGGGAGAGGGGTTTCCAAGCCCCTCCTCCCATCTCTATGCCACCTGCTCTTTCCCAATAAACCAAGCCCGTGTTTAACTGCACCGGGTCTGGTGGTCAGTCTGTTCCCCTCCTCCTCTGCCTCCTTGAGCACCTGGGCAGCTGGCCATAAGGGTCAAAGTCCACACCCACCAGGCAGAGTCGCTGGCCCCAAACTGGGGAGGGAGTTAGAGAAGGGATGGAGCCCAAGAGGGACCTGTGTGCCCACCAGGCAGTCCTGGGGACACTGCCTGTTTCCTCACCTGAGCCATAACCACCACCCCTGCAAGACATATCCAGTCCTGGAGAAGGAGAATGGAGTCATGGTTACCTGCTCCCCCAAAGCCCCCACTCAATCTCCTCCCTTAATTCTCAAATGTCCTGGCATCATCCCTCATGGGATGCCAGAGACCACACACCCATCCTGGAAAAGAACCATTCTGCTAGACATCCTTCTCAGTAAGAGCACATTCTGTGGTGTCACCTGTCATGTTCCAGGTGACAATTTTTTAAAAAATTTATTTATTTGCTTGGCAACTCGGTCTTAGTTGCAGCTTGTGGGATCTATTTCCCTGACCAGGGATCGAACCCAGGCCCCCTTCACTGGGAGCTTGGAGTCTTAGCTCCTGAACCACCAGAGAAGTCCCTCCAGGTGACACTTTTTTAAAAGACAAACTGTTAAATGTTCCACATGAGTAACACAGCAGTGAGCATTCATGAGGTATCACACGCTGTCATCAGCACTACTGAACCAATACTTGGCACTGAGTCACTAACTAAAAATGGTAACCAGTCGTCAAGTACTAATAACGTAACCATGACTCTTCGGTGAAGAAATGCGCTCCTTGTCTCTCTTTGCTCCTTAGTATCTACAGACATCCTCAGGGCACAATGGGGCCGTCTAACGCCCATGGCATCGGCGTCCTATGCGCTGTCTCTCCCTGATGTGTAGAGCTGGGGCTCGCTTGGCTGCACCCCGCCCCACAGCCTTCCCTCTGAGATACTGGTTTCTGAGTGGCTCAGCAGTGGCACATTCTGCTGTGGTCTCACTCGGCGTCTCCAGCTCCAGGCATCCTGGGTGCTGAGGAACTCAGAATGCCGGTAGCCCAGGGTCCAGGGAGCAGGAGAGGTTCCAGCTGAAAGCCTGGGTTCTGCAGCAACCGGGATCTGGGTATTCAGGTAGAGTCGGCAGTTATGTGAGAAAGAAGGACAGCAAAGAGACCTCAAGATTCTTAGCCTCGGAACTGGTCTGCTTCCAGCCTGATGCCTCTGCCATCAGTTCTTAGCACCATAGATACACAGATTGTGTTCAAGTGTAAGATTGGCCGCTCTGCTCAAACTCTTGCCCTGACTCCCCATCCCTGGAGTGAAAGCTGAACCTCACAGTGGTTGACAAGCCCTGCATGACCCACCCCCGACAGTGACTCCCCTCCTTTGACTCCCCAGACACACCAGCCAGCCGCCTGCTCTAAGGCCATCAAAACCTTTTGTTTCCTCTGCCCCAGGGTGCACTCCCCACCTCCAATATCCCCAAGACAGGGTCTCACCCCCACCCCAGAAGCTGTCACTCAAGTGTTCTCAGTGTGGGCGCCCCCCCCAGCTCCTGCGATGCTCAGCAACTTCCGGTACTCAGTGTCACTTTCTTGTTTACTGTGTTTACCATCTGTCTCGCCCCACCCACACCCAGAATGAAAGCCCCACAAAAACAGGGAGGTGGTCTGTTCTGTTTCCGTTTTATCACCACAGCTCAGAGTAGTTCCTGGCAGGTAGCGCGTTCTCAGTGTGTGACCACCGTTGGGTGACTTACATTGGTTGGCCTGATTCTAGAAAGTCATAGGGGCCGGGGGTGGGGGCAAGTGCTCAGGGTGGCCTGGCCGCAATGCCTGGACAGCAAGGAGCGCACTTACCTAGAAGGCACCCCTTCTTTCCCCATCTTCTGTTGGGTGATGATTCTATATTTTATTTATTTATTTTGAAGTTTGGTTTTTTTCCCTTTGGATGTGGACCATTTTTTAAGTGTTTATTGCATTTGTTACAATATTGCTTCTGTTTTGTGCTTTGGTTTCTTGACCACGAGGCATGTGGGATCTTGGCTCCCCAAGCAGGGACTGAATCCACATCCTCTGCATTGAAAGCCCAAGTCTCAGCCACTAGACTCTGTTTCTTCACACCACTTTCTCAGCGTCTCTGTTTTTAGCTACCATGTTTCACTGTCGACCTGTCCTCCATCATATTCTTACCTCAGCCTTTCCCCTGCTCTGGGACTCACTTCTAATCAGATCTACCAAACATCCAAGCTGGAAGGAACCAAAGACAGCACTTGCATTTTTAGTATGGAACTGATGCTGTGCTTTGGGGAAGTCTTCCCCCTTGAGCTCCCCAACCAACAAACATTAGCAACAATAAGGTCCTCCCTCCAAGCACAAAAGCGGCTATTTGCAGCTGTGAGTTGGAGAAAGCGCCCAGCAGAGGCAGGCTGATAGCACACGTGACCTCGGGGGGTTCACACCACGACCCCAGCATCCTCAGAATCTGCTCAGAACCATCCTCAAATCCCCTGGGAGTGTCAGCCCTGATCTGAGGGCCACGGGTTTAAATAAAAACACTGAACTAGGAGGAGGGGATCAAACCTACCTAGGAGGCCTCTGTCCTCCTCCTCCCCGTCCGCTGTCTCATGTCGGCAGTGAAGGGCCTTGTCATAAAGAGATGTCTGGTCCCTTCCAGACCAAGATGACGAGACAAAGTGTGGAGTCTATGCTCTGAGGGGCCGAGGAGGGGTGAAGAGTACAGAAAGGGTGAGCCTCTGGGAACACCAGAAACCAGAAGAGCTGGCCTGTCTGGGTCCCTGCACAGACCCCGCGGGTCCTGGGCGGGTCCCCATCACGCCAGCAGAGGCACCACCTGTGTGTCCACCCGCTGACCCTGGGTGACTTAGGGCCTTCAGAGCAAAGCTGGGCATCAGCCTCCAGCCCCAGAGCCCCTCAGTGCACTTCCTCCAGCTGCCGTTGTCCGTCAAGGAAAGAGAAGAGGAAGCCTGAGGCCTGGTGCCCCACTGGAGAAGAAGGGGTGGGAGGAAGGGGGATGGTGTCAGGATTCTGCAGATGGTCCCAGGACCCCAAAACAGCTCCTTGGACCAGCATGCTAGAGGGCAGGCCCTGCCCAGGGAGGAGGCAGCCACATCCTACCTACGCACCCCCGCTCCTTCAGTGAAGAATCAGGAGCTGTGGTCTGATCCCAGCCTGCATTTCCTTTTCTGAGACACAGCCACACGTCCCCAGGCCACACAGACCTAAACGGGCCCCCGAAGCAGAGCTCAAGCGCAAACCTACTGGGGGACGCCTCCCGTAGACAGGGTGACCCTGTGCTCCTGCCCTGGCCATCGCTCCCCCTTCCTTCCCTTCCTCAGCGCAGGGGTCCCCACAGACCCCAGAATCCCTCCCCTACTCTTCGTGCCAGTCCTGCTAATTCCCAGGCCGACCTCGCAGTCCCATTCCAGAGCGGCTTGCGGAAAGCAGCTCATATCCTAATCTCCTTGCCGTGTGAGGAGCTAAGCTGGTCACCAGGTCCAGACACAGAGCCCCCAGGCCCGGCTTGGCCCCCCACCCCTCCTCCTCCCCGGACTAGCCGAATCCGACCTCCCTAGGGCCCAAGGTTCTGAACAAGCTGTCGGAGGGTCCAGCGCTGGGTGGGGACCTCCTGCCTTCCCTAGAGATGCCGGCTGACCAAGCAAAGTCCTGCAGCTTCAGACTGCCGGCCAGAGAGTCTGGGGGACGGAGCACACACCGGCCCACTCCCACCTGCTCTGGGAAAATACAAATTAACCTCCAGTCCCTGGGCCAGTGCCCAGCTGCCACCATCCTGAGAGTACGAATGGGCTCAGGGCCTCTCTATATTCGCCTCCCTCCTGACCTCCCACGCCTACTCTGTGCTGTGGGCTTTCTCTCCCCAAAACCAGTTCAACTGGGCTCACGCACAGAGAGGCTCCCACGCCCCTGCCAAGGGTGAGTGTTGCATTAGGGTGCCCTAAAGTCCTCGTGGCCCACAAAGTCCTACCCCTTCAGTCTTTCCCCGTGATCTACCTCAGCATTTCCCTTCCTCCAGCCCAGACTGCAGCCCCACCCCGCCCCCAAAACCAGACGTGGGAGCCCAGTCCCGCTAAGCTTTACCCACCGACGAGGAGACCTTCTGAACCCACTGCTCTTCCCAGAGGACTTCAGCACCTGGGAAATCCCTCAGGGGCTCCCCAGAGACCTGGCAAGGGGTGGGGGTGCCTAAAAGAGAGTCCATGGTGGGAAAGTGACCCGCATTGCTAAGCAGGCAGTGGGATCACTGCAGGGCCTGAGAGGCAGGAAGGATCCAGAAAGGAACTGGAGTCCATGCTCCCCGACCCCATACAAACATTTCAGTGGGAAAATTATAAAAGAAGAGTCACTGGGATCAAAGGTGATATGTGGTGTGGGAGGGGCGTGGCGCGGGACAGGCGACTCTGGTTGCAGAGTCTCGAGACCACGGGACAGCTGGGTGCCAACATCGCCCTCAGCACAGCCATGGATTCTGAGGCCCTTTGCCCACAACCTCCAGTCCTGACAACCACCTTGAGGGGCAGGAAGAACTGTCTCTGTTCACAGCACCCACCTGAGGTCCGAGGGCTTGCCGCAGGTCACAGGGAGTGAGTAGCAGAGGCAGAATCCAAACCCCCATCCATCTGGTCCCAGACCACACCTGTGTTTCTCTGCTGCCACCATGGGCACCCAGGAAGTCACCCCCATCCAGGTGCTTCTCCTGCAGGGTCCTGAGCAACTTCTAAGGGTTTTTCCAACTCCAGCATCCTATGCAACTCTGGGGCTCCCCAGAGTGCAGTAGGTGCAGGAAATGGAGACAGTCTTGCGGGGGTGAAGGGTGCCGTGCCTCTCACCTCCCCCTGTTTTTGTAACAGAGGCAGGAAACCTCCACCCACTGCCCAGGCAGGAGGCGCCAGGAGGGCACAGGTCTCCCCCACCGCGCCCACCTCAAGTGAACTCACCTCCCCCGTTTTTGTAGCAGAGGTAGGGGAACCTCCAGACGTTGCCCAGCCCAATGATCTCCCCGGCCACGGACAGCACGAACTCCATCTTGTTGCTCCACTGCTCTCGCTGCAGGGCACCATCCTCCGCCGCCTTTTCCAGGCCTGGGCACACTGGTTTGGTCTCTCCATTACTGGTGGTGCCCGAGACCCTGCTATCCATTCCCCCTGGAAGACAAGCAGGGCACTGTGCTACTGCTGGGGGCTGGGGGTGGGGGGCGGTGCCTGGAGGGAAAGCGTCCCCTTTCCCTTCCAGCAAATTTCCAAAGGAAAAGTGCCAGGGAGGAGAGTGACTCCTGCTTCTGTCCGCAGACCCGCACCCACCTTGGCATGTCTGGTTGGTAAAGGCTGAGCGTATATGTTCTCTTCCTGCTTCAGGAAGAAGGCACTGACTCTGAGGCACAGACACTGCACCCCTAGAAGGTGCCTCAGGTGGGGGCTTGTGGACATGGGGAGCCCACCTGCCCCGGGCTGTCTGAGTTCTCTCTGCCACCCTCCAACCAGCCTCATCTGCATAAACATGTACCTCAGTCTCCCTATTCCATGTTCAAGGACAGTTGAAGGGATGGGATTTGTATGTATCTTTAAGCCACTGATTCTCCTTTGGGGAATTTACCCTACAGAGATAACTGTGACTCTGTGTAAACATTCAGCATTGAGGATGTTCATGCTTAAAACCATGAAAAATTAGGAAGTACATAAATGTTCAAATATGGTAACTAGGTTAATAAATTATGGCTCAGACAGTGGATTGCTATATAATCATTAAAAACTGTGCTGCAGAAGAAAGAAACGAAGAGGTGTTCACAAAATGTGAAGTGCAAACACTTACAAAATAGACCACGTGCAAGATGACGCTGAGAAAAATACCTTATAAAGTATTTGCATGCATGAAAATTAGGATATTCACCAAGATGTTTCTTTCTCAGCAGATGGGTTTTAGAGAGATTTTCCTTATCTATATTTTCTACATTTTCATCAAAAACATGTTTTATTTTATAAGAAGAATGTGAAAGTCAGGTTTTTTAGATCCTTGCAAGAAGACGAGAAAGGTTGAGTAGAACCAGGAACTCTGAGTAAGATGAGCTGACCTTCCCAGGTCAGCCCTGTATCTCTCTCCGAGAGCAACATAAGAGGAAGACGACCCGTGGGCTCCTTTTCTTTTCTGGTGATGCCAGCGCAGGACTCCGTTACCACAGAGACGACAACATAAGATGAGCGCAGAGCTGCAGGCTACACCCTGCCCGCCCCTATTCTAGACTCGAACTGGGGCTGAGGGTGAGATTGGACATGGTCATGTTCAGAGAACAACTACTGTAGGCCAGGAGCTTTACATGCCTTTATGTTATTCAGTCCACGCGGCCCTGGGATGTGACAGTTCCCTCTGCTTTGTAAGCAGGGAGCTGCCCATCAGAGAGGTTGGATGACATGTGTGCAGCCATGTAGCACAGCCAGGACCTGACCCCATGACGCCCTGCTCGTTCAGCTACCTCCTTTGCTTACACTGGCTGGTGGGTTTAGCAGCGAGTCTAATGTAAGTATCTCTGATTGTATACAGCGGTCCCTTCTCTGCAGAAGTGGATTTATGTGCTTCTTTCTACGCACCCCCTCCCAGAAAAGTTCCTGGGAACAGAATTTTCTCACAAGAGCCCCCTCTGGCCACAGAGTCTCCTGCAGGTCTGTCTCCCCAGTGGGGCTGCCCCAGGGGATCCAGAAAGCCAGAGGGAGGTCAGGAATGTGCTGCTTATTTGATAAATGAGGGAACGGGCTCCAGAGACTGTGGGTTAAGAAGGAGAAACCCAAGCCGTTGGTCCCCAGAAGCTTCCCCAGTCCTTCTGAGATGGTCGCCTCTTGTGCAGGTTCTGGACCTAATGGGAGTCTTCCAATGATTAAACACTACACTCCTCACTTCTCTATCCCCCGCAGACCCCAGGAGAACAGAAGCCTATCCTAGGTCTCTTAGCCACGTTGATTAGCAGAGGCAGCATCGTGTGATTGAAGGGCAAGTCTGGATTCAAACCATAGCTCTGCATCAGAGACCACCCGACTCCCAGGAAATGAATTCATCACTCTGAGCCTCAGTTTGCTTGTCTATAAAATGTCTCTTCACTTCATCTCCTGATTCCAGCTCTACTCTCCAAATGTAACTACTAACAACCGTGCAGTGAATATTTCTTCAGACTTTTCTATATGCAGATGTGTGTGTGTGTGTGTGTGTGTGTGTATATGTATTTGGGAAGTTTTTCTAACTGTCCAAAGTTTTATAATCTACACATCTTTATTCTAAATCACTGTCCATTGCAAGTCCTAAGCTGTGAAAGGGTAAGATAAATATGCGTTTAAATTAATCTACACAGCACTTGACCAAAGAGACATCTACTCTTGATGGATTTATATAGGGGCATGACAGGATACACTTAGCCATGAGGATCAAATGAAGAGATGTATATATACATCCATCTACTTCATACACATATATGTATATATATTTCATATATGTATATATATTATATACATGTGCATATATATACATGTATATATATGTGCACACACACATATATGAAAGCACTTCATAGTATAACAGGCACTTGAATTTTTATTTTCTTTCAATCTTGTTTTATGGTCTTTCAACTTTCAATCTTGTCTCAGAGCAGAGAGCCTTCATTTTCTTAGAAGTAAACCCAAATGTATATATATTATATACATGTGCATATATATACATGTATATATATGTGCACACACACACATATATGAAAGCACTTCATAGTATAACAGGCACTTGAATTTTTATTTTCTTTCAATCTTGTTTTATGGTCTTTCAACTTTCAATCTTGTCTCAGAGCAGAGAGCCTTCATTTTCTTAGAAGTAAACCCAAATGTCTTCCCCTTTCATCTGGGGTCCTCTTTCTCCAAGTTACATTGGTCCTTGAATCAGCAGCCATCAAAGTTTCAGAAAGTCAAGAAAAGAGCTAGTCTTTGCGTACCACACATAAATGTCATATTTTCTAGGAGAGGATCCCCACACTGTAAGTCTTATGGATCCAACCCACCTGAGGTCTGACCGCCAGAGAAAAAGAGAAGAAAACAGCACCAACCTTAGTGTAGTTGCTGCCAGAGGTCCGTCAGAGGGGAGAAGAATTATCTGGGGGAAGGGGAGGTGATGGCTATTTAAAGTGTGGTTCCCACTCCTCTGGCACTTGTAATTCTAAACTTGGCCCAGCCCACATTCCGCCCTTGTCCCCTCCCCTCAGCTCAAAGGCTCACCCTCCCTCACCCTCGAGTGCGAGCTGGTAGGCAGCACTCTCCTCCTGGGTGACCTCAGGTCTCTCGAGAGGGATCCCGCCTTCTCTGTCTCTCTCTCTCACTCTAGACTCAAGGGCTGCCACAAATCCACCAAGAGTAGGTGTTTCTTTGGTCAGGTGCTGTGTAGATTAACTTAAACGCATATTTATCTTACCCTTTAGCAACTTAGGACTTAGAATGGACAGTGATTTAGAATACAGATGTGTAGATTATAGAACATTGGCCAGTTAGAAATACTTCCCAAACACACACACACACACACACACACACACACTTATCCACATACAAAAAAGTCTGAAGAAATATTTTCTGCACAGTTAGTAGTTACATCTGGAGAGTAGGGTTGGGGTCAGGCGATATGAAGAGGCACTTTTCACTTCTGCTTTTTAAGCTTTAGTATTGCTTGAATTTCTAAACAATGTGCTAGAATTTTAAATAATTGTCTAAACTATCACAGAAAAGGATGTGCCAAGGTTCACAGCAAAGCAAAGCCCTACCCGGGTCATGGTGCAGGAGCGGACTGACGGGGAGGAGATGAGCAGAGGGTGGAGTCGGGAGCCCCAGCCCCACCAGGGACCAGGGAAACAAGCTGAGTGTGCCCAGGGCTGCTCCGGCTCCCGGCTCCGAGGCCAAGGTAGTCCAGGGTCTGGGTCCCGCTTCTGACCCTTCCCAGGCTGCTGTGGGGATCAAGGTGTCCAATCTCTAAAAGTCCTGTTTTCTCATCTAGATGAAGAGGAGCATCCAATGGATCTAGAGGTAGTTATACCAAGTGAAGTAAGTCAGACAGAAAGACAGATACAATATGATATCACTTATCTGCAGAATCTGAAATATGATACAAATGAACTTAGCTAGGGTAAAGAATCTGCCTGCAATGCAAGAGACACAGGAGATGCAGGTTTGATCCCTAGGTGGGGAAGATCCCCTGGAGAAGGAAATGGCAACCCACTTCAGTATTCTTGCCTGGGAAATCCCACGGACAGAAGAGTCTGGTGGGCTGTAGTCCCAGGTGTTGCAAAGAATTGGACAGGACTGAGCATGAGCGCAGACAGAAGACAGACAGGGACACCCCCAGATATGGAACGGCTAAGACTGCACTCCCAGTGCAGGGGGCCCGGGTGTGACCTGTGGTCAGGGAACTAGATCCCACAGGCCACAGCTAATATCCGGTGCAGCTGGATAAATAAATAAATAAAAATATTTTTTACAAAGACCAAAAGAATCCCACAAATGGACTTATGTACAAAACAGAAACGAGCTCACAGACGCA
The DNA here is from genome assembly GCF_019923935.1 of Bubalus bubalis. NCBI lineage: Eukaryota > Metazoa > Chordata > Mammalia > Artiodactyla > Bovidae > Bubalus > Bubalus bubalis. Next base: position 12,757,274 of record NC_059160.1, on the reverse strand, counting down.
GAAAATAAACTTATAGTTACCAAAAGGGAAAGGGGAGGGGGAGGGATAAACTAAGAGACTGGGATTAGCAGATACCCACGGCTACATGTAAAGTAGATAACAAACAAGATCCTATAGCACAGGGAACTCTATTCAGTACATTGTAATATCCTATAATGAAAGAGAATCTGAAAAAGATATATATATGTATACATATGTATAACTGAATCACTTTGCTGTACACTTGAAACACTGTAAATCAACTATACTTCAATAAAAATAAAAATTTTTTTTTAAAGGGGAGAATATTCCTTACCTTGCAAGGCTGTGGGAGCTTCTAGGAGATCTGAGTATGTGTAAAAGGCCTATAACACACAGCCAGCCCTTATTTACCCTTAAGGAAGTGTTCATGGTCAGCAGGGACATGCCCTGAAGGGGACGGGGCTGAAAGACCCCTGAGCAAAGTCGGCTCCTGCTGGACAGAAGTCAGGGGGTGTGAGGGATGCAAGGAGTGGGATTGTACAGCCATGCCAGAAACAAGCGTAAATCAGAGATGATGAGGTAGTGCCTATTCCTCTCATTCCCCACCTGCCTCGAGACCTCGGAAGTGATCATAAAAACTCCAGTGAGCCTCTCAGAGATGATCATTCTTCTGTTTTGTTCTGCCTGTCTCCTCTCCTCGCCCATCCGTCCATCTGACTTGACTGTGTCAGCAGTAGACCACAAGGTCCTCCCAGGGAGGCCGCAAACTCACGCAAAAAGACCTGTCTTCATGAACTCCCATCCTTACTCATCAGCAAGCAGTATTCACGACACTAAGGCCCCTAACAAATGAGCAAGGCTTCAGAACAGAGTCCATGAAACAAAACAAACTCTGGAGGAACAGCCCGGGAGGCCTGGGCCTCCATCAGATTGACTCTGGTCTTTTTAAACACCAACATGCCATGAGCTAGTTTCCGCCCCCCCCCCCCCACCTTTTTTTTTTGTCTCTTCTCGGAATGAAAGAAGAGCAAATCAGTTTTAAAAGGAGTGTGATTTGTTTCAGAAAGAACATTTCTGAGCAGCATTGGTTTCAACATTGGAATGGGTTGGCAAAGGAAGAGGTGGGTTTCTCTCTTCTGTGAATTAATGGGCATAGTCATGTTTAACCACAGGGGGGAGGGAACTTTTTGATTCCTGTTGACCTTTTTGATCTCTTTTCAAAGATCATACTGAAAGGGAAGAAAGGAGCAAGCCCAATAAACGAAAAAAAAAATCATGGTTTGCTAAAACTGGAACAATTTGAGCAAGAAAATGAAAAACGATGGTACTGGATTATAACCCAAAGAATAAAATATAGTCATGGTTTCATACTAACAGAAATAAATACTCCACTAAACAAATAAATGGGGAAGGAAGGCCAGCTTTTCCAGACAGTGGGATTCCAATGATTAAATCCAGAAGGAAAGAGAGAAATAGAAAATCAGCTTTAGACAGTGAGATAATTTTTGTACACAAGTGAAAGTTGCTCAGTCATGTCTGACTCTTTGTGACCCCATGGACTATATGGTCCATGGACACGCCAGAATACTGGAGTGGGTAGCCTTTCTCTTCTCCAGGGGATCTTCCCTATCCAGGGATCGAACCCAGGTATCCCGAGTTGCAGGCAAATTCTTTACCAGCTGAGCCACATGGGACACCCAAGAATACTGGAGTGGGTCGCCTATCCCTTCTCCAAGGGATCTTCCCAACCCAGGAATCGAACTGGGGTCTTCTGCATTGCAGGCAGATTCTTTACCAACTGAGCTATCAGGGAAGTTTGTAGATCCCCCAATAAATTAGTGGGAGTTACCTGGTGGCTCAGAGGTTAAAGCGTCTGCCTGCAATGCGGGAGACCTGGGTTCAATCGCTGGGTCGGGAAGATCCCCTGGAGAAGGAAATGGCAACCCACTCCAGTATTCTTGCCTGGAGAATCCCATGGACGGAGGAGCCTGGTGGGCTACAGTCCACGGGGTCGCAAAGAGTCAGACACGACTGAGCGACTTTACTCTTACTCACCAAGGTAATAAGACATCAATATTCACATCCTGAACTGCATGAGACAGTTACTAAGAAGGACACAACAGTTCTGTGGTTTTCTTGCCAAAATTGTTCTTCACTCATAAGAAAATGTAAGACAAATCCATGTGAGGGACATTGGGCCAAATAAGTGGCCACTCACTCTTCAAAAGTGTCCTGGACAGGGAACTAAGGGGAGATAATGATTCAGTGCAGAGTGGGTGATGGGTGGGGTCCTGGGTGGGATGAGGACAGAAGAGGGACGTTGATGTAAAAAGGCCTTGAGTTTAGTTCAATCATGTTCTACCAAAGGTAACTTCCTGAGAGACGACACCATGGTTACGTGATTTGTGAACATGAGGGGAAGCTGGGTGATGGGTATATGGAGACTCTGTATTATTTTTGCAACATTTCTATAAGTCTGAAATTAATTTAAAATAAAACTTTTAAAAAAGATTATGATTTGCTCTCTCCCCCATCCTGGTTTCTCCAAACAAGAGAAAAATAGACAGGGCCCCTTCAGACATGCTATGTCAGCACTGGCCAGCCAACGCCCACCAGGAGCACATGTGTGGTTCACTGGTCATGGTGGGAGGGAGATCACCCCCCATGATTGTCTGTGAGGGGCTGTGGGGGCCCCTTGGTGTGTGTTCAGCATTATGATATTCACGGGAACAGAGAACATGAAGGTTTTTCCCCTTAAGGAGACACAAACTCCCATGCTGGAAGCAGTTAGAGAACAACGCAGGCAGGAGGACTACAGGCTGAATCAAATCACAGAAGGTCAGCCGAGAGGGTGTGCAGCTGAGAGCTGTGTGGAGGCAGTGAGGTGGGAGTGAGGTCTTGAGGGGCCAGGCGGGCAGAGGGGACAGAAAGGAAGGCCCGTGAGACCACAGCAAGCAAGATGTCTTTAGGGGACGTGGACAAAGAGTTTTACTAGAGAGGGAACTAGGGTAGGTAGGGCCAGATCACCACTTGGCCAGATTACTATCAGCTGCAATGTGAGAAAAAGGTGAAAGTGTTAGTCGCTCTGTTGTGTCTGACTCTGCAAACCCATGGACTGTAGCCCGCCAGGCTCCTCTGTCCACCGGCAAGAATACTGGAGTGGGTAGCCATTCCCTTCTCCGGGGGATCTTCCCGACTAATTCAGGGATGGAACTCGGGTCTCCTGCGTTGCAGGCAGACTCTTGACCATCTGAGCCACCAGGGAAGCTCCAGTGTAAGGATCCCCAGGCATGATGCAGCTCTGGGGGCTTTCGGGGCAAAGGAAAAGTGTCAGACTTGCAGTGCTTTTCGTGGAGGGCCTGCCGACGGGAAGACACCTAACGCAGGAGCACAGTGTCCTCCCCTGGAAAGCGATGCCAGCGCTGACCGCCGCAGAATCACCCGTTGAGCCGTATCGTTACAGAGGTGTTGTCGCTGTTGCTTGTTGTTTAGTCGCTCAGTCGTGTCTGACTCTTTGCGACCCCCTGGACTGCAGCCCTGCAGGCTTCCCTGTCCATGGGATTTCCCAGGCAAGAATCCTGGAGTGGGTGGCCATGCCCTCCTCCAGAGCTTACTGGCTATCTATGTTCAATACATCCTGTATATAGCATACATATAAACTTACAGTCTGGGCCCAGCCTAAGGAACTCCAACCTTGAAACCTGACTTTAACTCAGGCTCTGTCCTAAACACCCACAGAGCTGAGAGTCTGTTATCCGCTGACAGCATTTCCAGGGAGGAAGGCCAGATCACACGGCATCACTGACTCGATGGACACGAAATTGAGCAAGCTCTGGGAGATGGCGCTAGACAGGGAAGCCTGGTTTGCTGCAGTCCATAGGGTCGTAAAGAGTCAGACATGACTTAGGGACCGAAAAATAACAACAAACAGGTCCTCTCCTAAATCATGCGACCCTTAGCACTTAAGGAGATTTACCTTCACCCTTATCGTATGTCCTCAGCCATGGGCTGGCCACGGAAACCACCCAGGAAATATTAAAAAGTCACCAAGGCCCAACTGCCAACCCTGAAGATTCAGCTGAATTGTCCTGGGGTACAGCTTGGACACTGAGGGTTTTTAGAACTCCCCCTGAGTAACTCTCCAGAAACCTCTGCAGCCTAAACCGTCAGGCTGCTGTTACGTTATTGCTTGTTCTGTCCTCAGGGAGGAGGTGTTACAGCTGGTCTTACATCTGAAACTCTATCTGAAAGCCATGCTCAGCTTTTTCCTCTCCAAGAGCAATAAGCACAAACCCTTTCATCTTTCATAGGCATCCACACTTCTTACCCCACCCACTGTTTCCTTTCTGGACACCCTCCAGGCACTCAACAGCCCCATCAGGCCAGAGCATCCGGAATGACCTCCTGACTCCCCCACTCTGTGCCCTGCTGATCAGCTAGGTTGTGTTTGCTCCGGCCGTGGCTCTGAGCTGCTGACTCAGCTCTCGGTTTCCATCGATGAAGATTTTAGCAGTTGAGTTCTGTGTTCGCACCTGAAGACTAGCAGGCAGGAGCCTGAAGAAGTGACTGTTGGGACAGGGCATTGAGGCCTGCAAGGTGATTAGTGTGGGGGAAAAGGCAGAAAGGAAGGGCATAAATGGAAAACGAGGGACTTCCTGGGTGATCCAGTGGCTAAGACTCCAAGCATGCAATGCAGGGGGCCCAGGTTCAATCCCTGGACAGGGAATTAGATCCCACATGCTTCAACTAAAGATTCTGCACACTGCAACTAAGACCCGGTGTGGCCAAATAAATATGTATTTTTTAAAATGATAAAAAATAAAAAGAAAATGAGGCAAGAGCACATTTTGGTGTGATGAAAACAACGGATACCCTGGGAGACAGAACAGGAATATTCAGTCCTCAATCTGATAACCTTGGCCATCTATTCCATCTCTCTGGCCCCCGTTTCTCATATGTGAAATAAGAGGATAAGACTGGGTCATCTCTTGGTTTCCTTCAGCTCTGACTCTTCCACAGCTGATCTCGATAGAAAAAAGAGATTGCCTGCTCCTTCCCCATCTACCTGACCTACCCAGAGTCTGTCTCCCAGCAACACCAGCCTTTCCGAGAGTGACCATCCTCCCAGTTCTGAGGGGCAGGGAGTAAAGTCCAGACTTAGCACCACTGGAATGAACTTAAGACGGTGCACCGCCCTCTCCTGAACACAGAAGACTCTCAGAGTACTTGGACCACTCAGCAGATGCTTGAAATACTTGAATGAGTTAAAGATATTTTTCTCACACCCACAGAAAGCCATCCGTGTTGGCAGCAATGGCCCCATGCCAGGAAATTTAACGTATTTCTTCATTAGTCCTAACTGACCACCAGGAAGACCAGCCTCATCCCTGATTTATAGGTAAGAAACCAAGCTTCCGAGAGGAGGACCAAAGATGCCAAAACCTACTAAGATATACAGTTAGGATCTGAACTCATGTCTCCCCCTGAGACCTGAGCTTTATCCAGCAGAGGCACATACACCGTTAGTAAAAGTTATGCAGCTAACAAAGCTGGTCTTACAGCCCCTCCCTTCCAATGAAGTCGCTCAGTCGTGTCTGACTCTTTGTGACCCCATGGACTGTAGCCCGCCAGGCTCCTCTGTCCATAGGATTCTTCAGGCAAGAATACTGGAGTGGGTTGCCATTTCCTTCTCCAGGGTTTCTTCCCAACCCAGGGATTGAACCCACATCTCCTGCATTGGCAGGGGGTTTCTTTACCACCAGCACAACCAGGGAAGCCCCATTTCAGTCTGAGGGCATTTTAAAGCCGTGCTGGCCTTCTGCTCTGTGAATGATGCTGGTGCTTTAAGGAAACAACAGGATGTGGCTTCCCCTTGTGCCACTTGAACGCGGATTGCTCACTACTCATTCATGGTACTCATTTTTCTTTGTATCCGTGGGGTTCTTCCCACACGACAGGTTTCCTTCCTGTCTCCCTGGGCCAGGCTGGCTGGAGGGGGTTTCAGCCTGTAGGAGCTCCCCTCTGGTTCTCACAGCCAGCCTTCATTCTACCCGAGATCCTGGCTGGGGACCCAGCCCTGCTCCTCCAGTCTTCTGATTCACAGGCTGCTCTCTGGACCAGAGCCTGTGGATGTTGGGGATTGGAGCTCAGCTGCTTTTATAACCTTCAAAGCAGTGTCTGTTGAGCCCTTGCAAAGGAATGACTTGAAAAGAGAGGCTAAAAAGAGAGCACATTCTATACCTCAGTGTCTGTAAGATGGGTCCAGAATTTTTCACGTTTTAATCCAGCTTCTTCTCTAACCCCATCAAAATATCCTAACACTTCTTCTTATCTTCTGTTCCTTCCTTCATATAGACCTTAGTTACCAGATCGCTATCCTTCTTTAGACTTAAGTCAATTTTCCCTCTTTCCTCCCCTCTCTGCAAACCAGAGAGAGTGCAGAGACAACTCTGGAAAAATACAGCTTAGCAAAGAAATACCTTGGAAACTGGGAATTTTGTGCGGACTCAGACCATCATGTTTCCCCTCCTACCCCCACCCCCGCCCACTCACCATTCCCCACAGCCTTGACACCTCCTGCACAACTGCAGAAATCTCACAAAGTGGAAAAATCTTTGCTTAGTAAACAGATATTTATTATACAATGGTAGTTTAATTCGTAATATTAGAATGAAAAAGATGGAACTTGGCTATTGATGCATAATATTTCCCAGATACATTTTTCATGCAAAGATTAGCTATCTTTGAGGAATGGTTTAGATACCACTTATTGGGAACAGAAGCATGGAAAAGCTGATGTTAGGAGGCCTGGAAATCTTAGGACTATGTAACTCTAAAACATGACTTAGGAGATCTATCTATATAGAGATATCTAGTTTCTATCTATTTATCTAGATATCTATGGATATATTTTTGGCCACCTGATGCGAAGAGCTGACTCATTGGAAAACACCCTAATGCTGGGAAAGGTTGAGAGCAAAGGGAGAAGGGGGGTGACATTGGATGAGATGGTTAGATAGCATTACCGACTCAATGGACATGAATCTGAGAAAACTCCAGGAGACAGTGAAGGACAGGGGAGCCTGGCATGCTGCAGTCCATGTGGTTGCAAAGAGTCGGACACGACTTAGCAACTGAACAACAAAAATGTAGTTAGATAGTAGATAGATAGATAGATTAGGTGGATAGCCATAGAGCCTAGTGCAGGGGGATATTAAACATTTTCCAGGAAAGAAAAGCAACACAACACACAACTAGCCCTGACCTGCTGAGGGGTAAACCCACCATGGGTAAGTGAATGTACAGGAAGGAACTGCCTTTCAGTATCAGAGACAATCTCACCACCTTAGAAAGAAATTATTATTTATTCATTTACAAATGTGGGATGAGATGCTTTAAAACTCTGAATTCTGCTTCCAGTCTCCTCTCTGACCTTATCCTTTCTCATATCAAGAAATCAATTTACTAAGCTGTCAACTTACCATTCCTAGGAACTAAATAGAAACTCTCACGATGAAAGGGAAAGATAAAACAAGAGTAATTTCCAAGATGAGAGAATCCTCCCATTTCCGTATCTCTGAATGGAGCTCGGGAATGGGAAATAATAGGAATTTTTGCTGACAGTCTCCAGAAGCATGAGGCTACAGAAGTGAAAAAAGAAAGACATACAGAGAGGAAACAAATTTGCAAAGACTCTTCATTACGTGTACTGTGAATCTTATGAATTAAAAAATTCTAGGTCAGATTTCTTCATCCAGAATTGTGATTTAAAGATCAAAAGAATGCTCTGCATTGACATTAAAAAGGATATGAACAATTTGGAGCGTGTTCAGTAGAGAACTACCAGTAGGGTCGAGGAACTCAGAACAGTAGAAATAAACTTGATGAGATCTGGAGATTTCTGTTTCTCTAAGATGCAGGAAAGTTTTGTTCTACTGAATGCCAGAGGGTAGTTATAATTATCTCAAATTGAGGAGGTCTAAGAAACATTTAGTCCAAGGGGAAAAGGTTACTGCTTTTCTTTTCATGAATATTCGAGAAACAAAACCATTATCCTTCTCTTTCCAAATCTGACATGAATAGAGTGAGTTTGTTAAGCTTCCCTCCTCGGGCACTACCATGTGAATTTGATCAGGATTTGACTCACAGGGACTACGAGGGGGACAGACAGAGCCCGGCGACCCCTGCCACCTGGGGACCGTGGCCTCTGTGACCTCCCTCTTTTGCTGCCTTTGAGGAAACAAGTGGCCCCGTTGGGAAGCGTGTGAGCCCAGGAGCTGAGGATGCAGCCAACAGGAGGACACTTAGCCCTCAGTCTGACAGCCCACAGGAATTAAACACAACAACCTCGCGTGCTTGGAAGTGATCCTTCTCCAGCCAGCCTCTAACGGCATCTTGACGACAGTCAGTGAGATACCCAAGCAGAGGACCGAGCAAAGCCTGGCCCTGACTCTCCCCACAGAAACTGTCAGGTCATAGCGGTGCTGCTTTACACTGCGAAGTTTGTCGTAATATTGCTACCCAGAAATAGCGCGCCAATGCAGTGGGTGCATTACATGTACACACACACACACATACATGGCAGTAGAGGCTTGCGATGACCACATTTACACATGGAGACGTGCAGGGTAGATGCTTCAGTACTTTCAAGAGTGAATGTGGGCTCTGTAAGACACATTTCTTGGCTAAGAAATGTAGCCAAGAGAGGAATAATCTACAGAAACTTGGCATTCCTCCCACCAATTAATTCAAGGAGGAACAAGAATTTAGTATAGAGAATAAAGCTATAAAAGCATGAAGCAAAATCGTGGAGGTATTTTTATTATCTTGTTGGGGAGAGTCATTCCAGCCATGTCAGGAAAATCAGGAATTATAAAATTAAAGAGGTTACAGTTATGGCATGAGATTTAACAATGTCTATAAAAAAATATATAAATAAGGTTAAAAGACCAATGATAAGTGGTCAAAATTTTGCAACGTAAGACAAAGAAATAACATCCTCGATATACATGACTCTTAACAAAATCATTAAGATTTCATTGAATGCAAAACTACATAGCCATTAAAAACAATACAAATCTACACTTATTGTCATATATAAATGTTGATATTAAGTAAAAGAAGCAAGTCAAAAAGCACTGTGTGGAGTGTGACCTCATTTATGTAAAGGAGCACATATCTATAGATAGCATACCTAAATAGATACAGAGAGCTGTCTGAAAGTAAATTTACTGAAATCTTTCTCTTTTTTTGGAGAAAATCTTAATGTGGTCATTTGGGCGTTGAAGATGATTTTTCATTTATTTCTTCTAGTAGTTCTTATAACAAATTTGCATGTATTATTTAAAAAAAACAAGAAAGATGTTTTTCTCCCCCAATTTTTGTAAACATTAGCCTGTTTATGAAGAAAAATCTTCATAAAGATTTGGCAGAGAAGTTTCAGACAGCAAAACATAAGTGAAGAAACACCAACGTGAAAGATTCTCAGAGGAAAATAGCTTTATCTATGGGATGGACACCAGTGCTGTATCATCACTTCCGGAGACACCATCTCAGGGAGGAAGCTCTGAGAGAGGTTCTGTTGCTGTTAATTCATGAACTACAAGGGGGAAAGCAGACTAGAGATATTTTTAAATAGCCTGGGGAGAGAATGGGAGGCAACTTTGAATTTGATACTACAAGGCATGTGCTTAGTCATTCAGTCGTGTCCTACTCTTTGCGACCCCATGGACTATAGCCCACCAGGCTCCTCTCTCCATGGGGATTCTCCAGGCAAGAATACTGGAATGGGTTGCCATGATCTCTTCCAGAGGATCTCCCCAATCCAGGGATCGAAACCAGATCTCTCGCATTGCAGGCGGATTCTTTACCGTATGAGCTACCAGGGAAGCCCGCTACAAGGTATAAAGGGAAAATAATAGGCTGGTCCATCAATTTTCATCATCAAGTTAATGATATTATATTAGTGATGGTTATGTGTGCTGGTGTGGGCACATTTTCACAACTGTGAAAGTACGTAAAATATCCTTATTATACACAGTTCTAAAAATCACTGGTTCCTTTTCATGCATTTAGAACTGTGATATTCAACCGTGGCTGCATTATTAAAAATCTCCTGGGAGCTTTTTTAAAAATCCTAATGCTTGGGTCTAGAAAAGGCAAATCTGAACAAACTCGGTTTTTCTGACTGGGAGATCAAAGCTATGTCTCCTGAATTGGCAGGTGGATTCTTTACCCACTGAGCCACCTGGAAAGCCCCTACTCTGAGATACTCTGATCCAACTGGTCTGGAATGAGCTCTCCAGATGATTTGAATGTGTCACCATGGCTGAGGAACACCAATTCAATTAGATGGGGCCATTTCACAGAATTGCTCTTGGGTTCTTTGAGATGGAGAGTATATTTGGACTACCCTTGGTTTCCACTGTCCATCTCTAGTTCTACAATAGAACCTTGGTATAGTCATTGTGAATCTACCTTGTTGGGGTGACTCTACACACAGTTCTACTTTTAGAATGGTAGGCTGAAAGCTAAAAGGATGCTCTGAATATAGGCACTAAAGATGGGTGTGAAGTGCATTGGAGTTTGTTCAATTATATCCAGTGAGTTTGAATTTGAAGGCAAAGTCATAGCACATGGGAAATAATTAATACTACACCAGAAGATGGAAGGTGAAGGTCGGGAAGTAGAAATGACGGCCGTCCTTAACTGTTGAAGGGCTACCAAGCAAAGGCAGTGGAACCAGCTTCATACCCTCAAAAGAGTCAGGATTGCTGTAGAAGGTCATAGGAGATGGATCTCAGTTTCTCTGTAAGGAAGATCTTTACAATAATCCCACTCCAGGCATTGCGTTCCTCCTGGACATACAGAGGCCCTGATGATGAAACATTCTAATGGTTCTCCACTGCCAGCAGACATCCAACCCCCTGGAGGCTCGTCCAAACGCAGGTCGTTGGCCCTGCCCCCAGAGTTTCTGACTCCGAAGGTCTAGGATGAGGTCCAAGGATCTGCTTTTCTAACAAATTCCCAGGTAATATTGATGCTGCAGATCCAGGAACCACACTTTGAGAAGCTATACGTCTAAATGTCACCAGAGCTGCAAGAAAGGACATCTGAGTCAGATCAGGGGGAGAGGAGTGACCCAAAAGACTTCTCAGCAGAGATTCAGGATGTGCTAGACGTTGAAGTAAGAAAAGGTGCGAAGGAGAAAGTATCGATGAGGACAGGGCAGCCCAGACACAGGGGACAATATTGAGGGTGACTGTCCAGCTTCCCAGGTGACGCTAGTGGTAAAGAAGCCGCCTGCTAAAGCAGGAGACACAGGAGACACGAGTTCGATCCCTGGGCCTGGAAGATATCCTAGAGAAAGAAATGGCAACCCACTCCAGCATTCTTGCCTGGGAAATCCCATAGACAGAGGAGCCTGGCAGGCTACAGTCCTTGGGGTCACAAAGAAGTTGGACACGGGTGAAGCGACTGAGCATGCACACACATCCAGGGAGGAACAGAGGCATGAAACTGCATCCGCTCAAGTTATTTATCGGACATTTACTCTACACAGGATGCTGTTCTTGGTGCCAGGTATGGTGGTGAGGGAACAAAGTCCTTGCCCTGGCAGAATTGATGAACGATCATGTTGCATGCTACAAAGCCCCACAAGGGAGCAGCACAAAGGGCGGGGGTGGGGGGCTCTGAAGAGGCAGCACCTTTGCTCACATCTCAGAAATGAGAGCTGGGACAGCAAGGCAGAGACAGGAGACCGACATGTTGAAAGAGACGAACGTCCACGTGTGGGAAGCACAAGGACTGAGGGTGCATGGAGGCAGACGCATTTAATAAACGCCAGGTTCCTTAGGACAGTGCGGTCAATATATCGGCTCTTTACAGACAGTTTGAAAAGTGAAAAGTGTTAGTTGCTCAGTCATGTCCGACTGTTTGCGTCTCCATGGACTGTAGCCTGCCAGGCTCCTCTGTCCATGGGGATTCTCCAGGCAAGAATACTGGAGTGGGTTGCCATTCCCTTCTCCAGGGGATCTTCCCAACCCAGGGGTCGAACCAGGGTCTCCTGCCTTGCGGGCAGATTCTTTACCATCTGAGCCACCAGGCAAGTGGTTATTCTGGTAGAAATTTGGAAGATGAACTAGAGATCAGCCTAATGACCAGCATGGGAATCCAAGTAGAGTGGTGAGAGCTTCAAGCGATGCTGCCTGAGGGGAACAGAGGAGATGGAGACGAGTCTGAAGGGTTCAGTGACCGTCTCATCGGACACGGAAGCAAGCGGTCAGCAAGGATTTAGGATGGCACACAGAATTCTGGCTGTTCTTTTGGGAAGGGAATAGAGAAACTGGCTTGGTGATGGGAAGGTGGTAAGTTCAGGTTTGGGCACAAGGAGTTTGGAGTGATTAAAACAAACACAAGTGAAATATTACCAGCTTGATTAAAGAGTAAAACAAGCCTGGGCAGGTGAGACTGATATTGAAACAACTGAATTAAGCATTAGTTGGTGGGGGGGGCGGGGAGGAGAAACGAGGGCATCCAAGGAGGAGATACAGGAAGAGCCTCTGATGACACTGTCTGAAGGGTAAACAGAAAAGATGATAGAGAGCAGCTGCAGAGAAAAGCCAGTAGGAAAAAGTAGTGGCCAAGAAGCTGACGGAGGACTTGTTAAAAGGGAATGCACAGGTATTCAGTGTCAGGTACGGAGTGACGTGTCCTCTGCACTTGGTGACACATAGTCACTGACGACTTCAGTGAGCAGACTCAGTGCAATGTGGAGAGTAAGGTCCAGACTGCAATCGACGGAGGAGGGATTTGAAAATGAAGCAGAGGAAACAGATGGGGCTTGGCTGCAAAGGAAGGATGAAGAGAGCGGGGCAGGGAGGCAGGCTCAAGGGAGACCTCTGAGTTCAAAAGAGGAGGAGGGGGTAACTGATGGAGTGAGGTCTCTAGGGAGGAAGGTGGGACGGGTCTCAACGACTAGCCCGTTTGCCTACACAGTCTTGTTGCCCAAGGACAGACACCTGTCCCAAGACAGATGCTGCTGGATGGACAGGTGATGGGAGCTGAGAGCTCTCCCGTTGGCTTTGGCTTTCTCTGCGTTATAGGATGGCCTCTGCCATGGGGAGAGAGGGGGTGGGGTGCGGACTGGATGAGAGACCAAGGGCTGCAGAGTCTTAAAGAGCAGAAGGGGCTGCTGCCCTGCTCTGTGTCAGTTCGTAGGGCGACCGATCCACGGCATGTGCTCAGCAGTATTCAGGAGAGATGACGTCAGCTCGCCCAACTAAGCCAGAATGAGGCCCTGCAGGGCCAGAGAGATGGAGATAAAACAGACCATAAAACTTAATGCCAGGTAGAAAGGATGGTAGAGTTCGGCCAGCAGACTATCCGGAATACTGCCAGGGCCTGGGTGGGCTGCTGCCTCAGCAGGCAGCTGCCCAGCATGGAGAGGGCTGGGCCGATGCTTTGGGGAGGGTGGTGCATTTCTCACTAAGGACAAGTACCTTCTCAGGGGGCTTCCAGGTGCCTCTGGAAACAAAGAACCCGCCTGCCAATGCAGGAGATGTGGGTTTGACCCCTGGGTCAGGAAGATGCCCTGGAGAAGGAATGGCAACCCACTCCAGTACTCCTGCCTAGGAAGTCCCATGGACAGAGCCTGGTGGGCTACAGTCCATGGGGTCACAAAGAGTTGGACACGACTCAGTACAGCACAGGTACTAACTCAGGAGGAGGGAGGGGTTAGGGTTAGGTCTGTTGAAATGTGTTCGATGCTCTCATCTTTTCGAATGGCACAGCGGGATATCAGTCTCAGGGAATAAGAAGTGGGTGGCGATCTCTGCAAACTTCAGACCCAAGTGAAGTGAAAACTGGCTTATGCTCTAATATGGACGTAGGGATCAAAACTTACATTCTCTAAACACAGGATATTCTCCCTTCTCAGGAGACCTGAATAGATATTTCGCACTCGGTGGGAATTTAGACATGTCCAAAATTCAAGTTTTTGTAAAAAAAAAAAAATCCTTAAAAATCGATTTATCTTACCTCCCTTAAGGAGTGAGGTAACTCCATCTTTGTATCCGTGTGAACTAACCCACACATAGTAGGGAATGGACTCAGAAAAGCCAAGTAACTAAAAGAAGGCAGCCCAAAGTGCTAACATTCAGATTAGTGCATTCCTAAATCTGACATTCTCTCTTATGTAATGCTAAATTCATCTGGGCTTTTGAAGTTTTTTGCTTGTTGGTTTTGGTTGTGGGGGGCAGGAGGGGGGAAGAGGGTTGTTTTTTAAACTACAGAAGATTCTGAGTCCATCCCTATGTTCCTGGCAACTCATCAGAGTTCCTTACTACAAGCTGGAACCACCAAAACATCTTTAAGACTTCCTGTGGTGCTTTTTTTTTTTATTAACCCCCTTTGCATTAACAAGATCATACATCCTGGCTCTAGGGATGATGTGAGAGAAAATCCTCACCTAGTAAAGAATTTTCATGGGACTTTATTGTATGGAAATATAAAAGCTTTCTCCCTACTAAAAGCCCAGAGTAAAAACACACTTTAAAAAGCAAATAGGCGAGAAGAGTTAAGAAATCCCAAAATCACTTAGTCACCGAATGCAGTCCTTGCGTGGGTTCTCTTGTGCCCTTGGGTCCGTGTCATGTGAGACTTCCCAGTTAAAGATTTAAGTATCCCGTGAAGAGGTTCTGGGTCTTCAGCACATTGGTATCAACCACAATGCCAAGGCCCCACGAAAAACGTGGTCTGAACTGAGACGACTCCACACCTCTTTTTAATGTCAGACTTACAAAGATTCATGTGTCTGTTGTCTTTCTTGGCAAAATTCTTTTCCAAGTTGAGATAATTAGATTTGCCTTCTTGCCACTAATTCTACTCCTCAACACATATATAGTTAAACACTTAAAAGTCCAATTTCACTGCAAGCAGAGTCTTTTTCATCAATGATGGGCCCCTTGCACCTATGTGACCTGGTAACCTTGGCAAAGAGAAAACAAGCACTATTCTCTGAAGTAAGGAAGTTTGCAGTTTGAACTAGTTTTAAGTACAAGGAGGCCAAAGGGAAAAGGGTCTATTTCTTCATTTTCCCTGGTATGATTGGCTTGCTGCAAAGGGGCACCTGGCTTGAGAATCAGCAGTGGGGAAATGTCTGCTTGGTCATCACTGGAAACAGAGAAAGTTGAAATCTGCAGGAATCACTTTGTCTACTTCACACTTTCTGAAGACAACTATTCTCAGCAATGCAACAGGCTAATCACACCACTGGTGAAGTTATTTGAGGCCAGTTTTTTATTTTAGAGACGGCAAATGCACAGGTTAAAAGTGGCTCTCAGGTCATCAATACGGTGACCACAGTCTAGCTTGGCTTGGTTACCCTGGAGAGTTGCCACCAACGTGAATGACAGAGCAGGGGGCCTGAGTTCACACACAAAGCTTTTATTTTTTTAGATGTAATGCAAATAATCATATCTAATATTTTCTTTCAGAAAACAAAAATAAATGCAAAACATGCTCAAAAAACAAGAAATCAAGTTGTACTTTTCATAAGGCACCACCAAAAACCCTGGTAAATTAGAGTCCATATTATATTTAAGTGTCTCACTAAGGGGTAAATAAATATGTAAGGGGATAGTCAATAGGTCTTGAGGTTTACAAAAGACATTCCTGTTTGGACATCTTGGAGTATTGCAAGAGTAAGACTGCGCAGGGTGTGGCTGTGAACATCTGTCACATCCTTTTCCAGTGCACGTCGTTCGGTCGTTGCATAGTGGTGACTGGATACGGTCCAGGCCAAGAGAAGACGCCAACCCCAGATACATTAATATCCATTCTTTCCTTCTCCTGCGGTAAACACTAACTGCCACGGCACACCCATATCCAAAGTAAAGATAAGCTTTGATTATTTGAAAAAAAAAAAAGGGGGGGGGGATTTCAAAAGGTAAAAAGCAAACCAAATGCCTGTTTTTAAAAATTTATATTACTGCAAAAGTAACTTTTTACACACATATGAAGCTAGTTCATATATAAACTTTACTGAACCTGGTTACGTGTGGGACTTCACCTTCGTTTTTCCACAATTTTCAAGTTCCACTTCAACTTTCCACTTTCTCCTTAGAGTGGCTCATCCACCTTTTGAAAGAAGGGCTTTCGCAGTTTTTCCTCTCCCCTCCCACATAAAAGCACTGGCTGGTTCTCACATAAACGTACTACAGAATCCAGGTTATCGACCAGTAGGGAGTTTCTCCTACAGCTGCAGAATTGCATCAGAATTGAAAAATTAAGAGAAACAAACATACTTCTCAGACACATGTTGAAGATAAAGGTGACGAAGAAAAGCACAGGTGAGAGCGTTCTTGGCTCACGGGTCAGCCCTCACTGGCGTTTTGATCATTAAAGTACGTCATGCGCAACCACAGGGTCCACGTCTGGCATTTCAGTCACCCACAGCAGGACGTGCAGCAGCTGTCACTCCACAAAGCCCAGGGCTGAGTCACAGCGAGCTGGGCACTGGCCGCCCGGCAAAGCCCTGACCTGGCGCCTCCATGTGGCTCTGCTGCGGTCACTACAGGCAGTGAGGCCAACACCAGCCAGAGGGACCATGGGAGGGCTGTGGTCCCACGTGCAAGGGGCCGAGGATCTACTCTTGGGCTACCGATTTTCATCTTCCCTTCTCTAATATTTGCCAAAATGCTTTATAGTGAACATAGTAAGAAATGCCTTTGAAAGAATTATTACAAGAAAGTTAAAGTATCAATGGGGAAGAATTGTGACTTGGAGGAGACAGGAAGGGTGAAAAAACATTTTAAATCGAATTTTAATTTGACATGCTACACCACTGCAGAATGGGTTTAAGCTGTAAATATGTAACTTCCTCTAAGTGAAAAGTTTTATACTAGAGTATCAACATTTCTTTAAACAGATGAATCTTAGTGCACTAATTGCAAAATTACACATTTTATGTATTTTTCTTCTTCTTTAAACTAATTTCACTCATCTGTTCTCAGCCTCAGTCTAAATGGTCAAAAGTTAGAGCAAATTCCTGTGACTTTCAAATTAATACAGAAAATCCCACAGTATCAAATTAAAGGATATATTTAGGTTTCAAAATGTCTGAAGATGAATAGGAAGCTATTCATGGTTGGGAGACTGCCTTGCGACTTTCTCAGGTCAAACATGCAGGCAAATGCCGTACTGTGGATATAAATCATTTCCTAAACAGCCCTCTCTCCCCATCTCCCACTCTCCAAGCAGCAGAGCCATCTTTCTCAGCATCCTCATGTCCCTCTGCTGACAGCTGAAGGGAAAAGGTATTTTAAAAGCATGTTCCAGGCAGCCATCACTGAAGACTGCAATCAATTTTTAACCCACAAGTGTCTGAAGGCTCTTACAGAGAAGACCAAAAGGCAAAAAAAAAAAAAGAAAAAATTGTGCTTTCTTCTATAATATAACCGGATGAAATTCTTAACTAAGTAATGATATCTTTATGTACATTAGCAAAATGAAAACTTATGAAAATAGTTACCTTGTAATTTCCACTGAAATCTTAAATCTTACATACACTTGAGATGAAACATTAAGACCCATGCACATCAACACTGATGAACTTCTTAACATTCAAGATTTTATGATACCAGGGGAAGAGGGACGGAAAGATTGGTAATAGGAACTATAGAGAAAGCATGTCCAGAAACTGGATTTTAAAGGAAAGGTTTTTTAGGAAGAGGTCTTTTGAGTTAAATCTCATACCCACTCAAACTGTGACTCGACAGTACATTTCGCTCCTAGTTACTAGAAGACATTTCTTTAAAAAGGGAGGACGAGAGTATTAGCTGTTCTCTGGGCCCATCTTGCTCCTCCCTTTAAAAGGAAAACTGATGAATTTATAAGCCAAACCAAATAAAGGGACACAGGATAGTGAAGACGAAACACCGTTTTCAGCTTGTTTGGTGGGTCTTTTTTGTCCTTAAAAAAAGAAAAAAAAAAAAGAGTCCCCTTCTAATAAGAGCTTCCCTAACCCCTCTACGAGGACAGAACACGACAGGAAGGAGGACGACACAGCACCGTCGTTTCAAACTTTCACAAACAGAACGGAACAGAACCAAACAGAACCACCACTGCAGATACAGCACGATCAGGATTCCCCACAGACAGGGACGAGTCCCAACACACAAAGGAAACAGAATTATCTATTTGGACAAAACAAGATGGACGATCTGGTCAGGCGAGGCTGGAAAAGGAAGTGCTAACTCCATGTACTACAAGGAAGGAGTGGGACTCCTTTATAAAAAGCAAGAAGAGAAAGCAAGCCCCCAAATGGATTTCTGATGCTGAGACTCCGTCACAAGCTGCTGGTAACGGTAAATATATATATATTTATATATTCATATATGTATATTAAAAAAGGAAAAATAATCTATTTATAGAACAGTCAGTAGTCAGAGACATTTAGAAAAAAGTAAAAACAAGTCCTTTTTTCTTTTTTTAAAAATGGATTTACTAAAACAACTTCGTCACCAGAGGTACTCTATGCCCAACTTCTCGGAGAGAAGCCATGGGGCTACAGGATAGCGCCCGCGGCTGGCCTCTGTCAGCAACTGCCAGTCCTGGAACCAGACAGTGGGGCAGGGCTGCAAGGCAAAAAGCTGTTTTGCTGGTTTTGCTGGTGGCCATGCCTGAAGCCTGGTGGCACCTGGTACACTTGTCAATGAAGGTTTCCCCAAAAAGCATGCACCGCTAGCTCAATGAAACATTCTGACTCATTGTGTCTGCTGCTGCAGAAGCCTGGATCCACGTACCTGCTCTTCTCTAAATGCAGACCCAAAGCAACAAGACTTCTCAAAGCCAAAAAAGGCTGCTTGCCTTAAAATAAAATCTCTTCTTCCCAGAATCCAATCTAGTCAGATTCTGAACTGGATGCTACT
The DNA here is from genome assembly GCF_019923935.1 of Bubalus bubalis. Taxonomy (NCBI): domain Eukaryota; kingdom Metazoa; phylum Chordata; class Mammalia; order Artiodactyla; family Bovidae; genus Bubalus; species Bubalus bubalis. The sequence goes on along the minus strand of NC_059160.1, from coordinate 12,738,384 downwards.
CTCCTCCTTAGGAAGATGGGGTGATCTGCCCCTCACTTGGGGTTTTCCTCTTGGTACACACAAGCACACGGAGCAGAGGTCTACAGGCCAGGCTCCCCTCCCACAGCCTCTAACAGGACTATGTTCGTCCTGGTCCTCTCTGAGCTGGACCTGCCAGGCATCAAACGCAGGTCAGAGTGGAAGGAAGCTGGTCCTCTGATTCCTCCCACTGCCCTAAGGAGATCCAAGCAGTCAGTACCTCCCAACAGTGCTGGCTGTGAACCCCTAACTAGTATCAACTGGCCCTAAAACACACCCTTACAAGTCCTGCGAGCACACCAACGCAATGATGCCAACCTGCCACCCTAGAGCTCCAGTGTCTGGCCTTAATGTGACAAAGGACCTCAGAGGAGACATGAACTGAAACCCCGGCTGCTGGACCAAGGCAGACACCCTCAGCACACGAGTGCAGATAAGAGAACGCGGGTCCCACATCCATGCGCAGAGGAAGTCGGCTGAGAGGACTTTCCCAGAAGGCCGTTCATCTTTGGAAGCAACATTCCGAGTGGACCTAAACCACTCTACTTGATGACTACGGTCTCAGTGTGGTCCGTTTTCCCCCGTGTCCCAAACCAACCCAGCGTCTGCTAACTGGTTTCTTTAAGATCCTCCACTGGTAGTTTGTAGCTCATTATGAAGGAAGGGGGCGGCGCTGGCCCTGGGCTGTCTGGCCCCTGCTTCTTTGCACAGTTTGTACAGATGTAATCTTCACTTTCCGCCATTTCTGGAGAGACCCCCACACAAACTTGGTGAAACCACTCATCGCAGCCACCATCACACTGCACCCAGTCCACCTGTTGGAGACAAGATCGGGGATATTTAGGTTACACATGCAGGAAGCCTGGGACACAAGCAAACCAAAGAGCTGCCTTGGCTTAAATGATAGCAAATAACGGGGATGCCCAGAGATAGACAATGACTTCTTATGGAGTTATTTTTTAAAGAAAGAAGCTGGGAAGTTAATCCCCCCAAATTATTTTTTTTTTTTTCTGTAATGTGTCCACAAAATGAGGCCTCTTAGGTACTCCATCACCTCATATATACCTGGGGCTCCTTGCAAGGCAGAAACATGTTTAAGAAAATTTGACCAAAAAAAGGAACTTCTAATAGAGCAGCCAAGTAATTTTAGCTAATATTAACAATGTCTAGGCTCTAAGACAATGCAATTATCAATCAGGAAAGGCAGAGTACAACAATGTGAAGGCAATCCTGTGTATTAGCTTTATTTCAAAGAGATAAGCCAAAGTACTAAGAGCATTAAATACCTTTTTAGAAAAGCAGTCACATAGGCCACTTTTAAAACTAATATTTTTTATTCTTCTCTTCTTCCGTTACAAATACAACTCCCTATAAAAAGTTAGCAAATATCAGAGGTCAAATCTTACAAATTAACCAATTAAAACAGTCAAAGACACAGGTCAATAGATCACTCTGGGGTTTAAAATTAAGGTCTGAGTAACTGACAGGTCAGTGGCAGAGGCCTGGCAAGCTGTGACCCTTCAGAGAGGATGGTGACTATAGGAGGCCAGAAAGGGACTGTGGTTTGGTGGCGCTAAGCCTGGGGTAGACACTTAATAGTGAGGAGATCCTGGCTTTGCTATTTGGCAGGTAATTGGGGTGGTTTTTATGGCTATGCCATGGCAGATTAGAACCTTTAAGATAAAAGGGCTTCTTACTCTTCTCTATGCAAGATAAAAGTGGACCATCTCACTAACAATGTCAGAAGCCATGCACAACAATGAACTTTTCTAGAAACCAGAGCAAAGTGAGGAGAATGAAGGGATCCACGAAGTACTTCAGCACAGCTTGTGAGAAAGGACAGAAGGAAGGAGGAATGAGCTAGGAAGTAAGTTTCAGGGAAAGTGGGCAGTTCTCAAAATCAGTGTCCACAGACTATAAAACTCATCAAAAGTGTGACAGTCATGTTAGTAGTTTCTGGGTTTTTAATAAAGGGTGGGAGAAATCATTTGTCAAAATTATCTTTTTGCTTTAGTTGTTCTTAGAGTTCTAGCTCTCAAGGGGCCAATACTGTGTGGCATAAAGATTACTGAATTCACTCCGAAGTCCAGAGTTCTGATGTATGAGCTGAGGCAAGTCATTCAATCTCCCTAAGGCTCCACATCTCTCTCTGTAAAACGGAGACCAAGTCTTACTCACAGAATTATTTACAGCAAGGGGTCCTCAACCTCCAGGATCTGATGTCTGATAACTGGAGGTGGAGCTGCTGTAGTAACAACAGAAATAAAGGGGACAAAAAATGTAATGTGCTTGAATCCTCCTGAAACCATCCACTGACTCCAGGCTGTGGAAAAACTGCCCTCCATGAAATCAGTGCCTGGTGCCAAAAAGGTTGGGGACCACTAATTTAGAGGATCAAATGAAATAATGGTTGGCAAGGCACCTGGTCCCCAGGCTGGGACATTGGAGCCATTTCTAAAATTGTAGTCTCCTGGCTCCACTCACTCTTCTTCACACGAAACATTCTGCAAATAACTGCCTGCAGCATGACTCATACCAGAATTACCTGCTGTGTGTAGCTGAGACCTAGCCCGAACCCAAAGACTCAAAATCACCTTGGTGTTCAAACCGGAAACCTGTATTGTGACCAGCTCCCGGGTCATTCTCATATATTCTAAACCTGACCATCACTTTCACTGTGTGATACTGCTTTCTGCAAGTTCAGAGTGACTTGTTTCCTCAAATGAATTTTTTGTTCTGTAATTGTTCGTGTGATATTTAGCTTCTGAAGTCTTAACTGGTCAAAGTGTTCCTACTGTGGCAAACTGCACTGGAGGTACAGAAAACGGAGACGACGACTCAGGTGCAACAGATAAAAAATAAAGACAGCACAGGCAGGTGAAGGTTTATAGCCTGACAGTGGGTGAACACAGACTGTCTGGCTGTGTGGCGCTGGCCAAGGGACCTGGGAGGACCAGCTGTGGTACTCTGGGCTGCTCAGACTGGAGGTGTCGTCCTGGGTTATAAACACCTGAGTTGACAGGGAACTAACTATTCTAACCAGTCTAGTCCCCACAAGGTAAAAAAGTTACAATTTGTCATGATTTGCTGCCAAGAAAAGTTTCTTTTAAAATCAAATTCTGCATCCCGCTCACTGGTTTCTGGTTTCCCAAAATCAAATCTACTGCTCTCTTTCAAATAAGGAACATAGCATTTCCCCTTTTGAGAGTTTGGCTAGAGGTCCATTCCTAAGCCCAGCTTCCCCATCATCCCAAAAAAGCATAGTAACTTTTCCTGAGACTTGATCCTAGCCTATAGGTCAGACAACAATTTGGCCTAATAATTAGCAGGGAAAAAAACGGCCCTATGAATATCTTTTGATCATGCTCCTTGACTAACAATCGAAATTATACTTTTGTCTGGAATGCTAACTGAATCCAGAGGATTCTGAACAGACTGTGGCAGCCTGAACACTTGAGAACAAAGAATCTGGTTAACTGCATAGTAAGTCCTAATAGTCATTTCCCCTTTCATTACTTCTAGGAAGCATATGTGTCAAATCAAAAAAAGTAGTTCCTGAAAAACTTCACAGCTATGAGCTGTTCAAATATTAACCGATAAAGAGATTATTGGTTAAATGTGTGTTTAAAAGAGAAATAGATTAAACAGAGAAAATTATGTTGGTTTGGCATTTCTTGTTTTGCTAAATGGTTTCATATGTACGCTTAAGACAAAATATTTGGCATGTTGTATTTTCTTCAGTTCTTAGTGCATATTATTACACTGGGAAAAAAGAAAACTGGTGATTTAGTGATACTCTTAGCTTAGTTACCCAACTGAACTCTTTATATTTTTGGCATTCAATCTTTTGCACCAAACTTTCTTGCAAAAGCCAGATATGAAAATTTAAAAAATTTACTTAATCAAGTACAACATATGCTTAGAATCCCCATGTATGTTTTTTGGTGCTCTCATCAATAAATAACCAACCTTTTCAGTCTGCCCGAAATTAACCAGTTTCCCAAGACACAGGAATTTCGGTGCTGAAAGTGACAGCTGGTCACCTTATCATTAACATCACCATAGTTTGTGTGTGTGAGACTCACTCATTTAGGTAATCCAACCTTCGTTTATGCTAAAAGGAGATAAGAATGATAAAGGAACTGATAATGCAAATACTTTTGCCTATATGATTCTCCACAAAAATCTTTTAAAATCAGAGTGGGTAACAGACAGTTGAAGTGAGAGAGAGAAGTTTATAATCTCTCTTTATTTACTGTATTGGACATCTTAGGGAGGTAGTAATGGTAAGAAGAAAGCCCCAGAAAGAAGGTAAAAAAGCTAAAGGGGGAAAAAGTCTATTTTCATAGTGAGATTAAATATTTATTTCAATGCAGAAAAATATTACTTATATACTAGCTTGAAAGAACTTGCTCCTTCAAGTTAACTCTTGGTACCAGTAAGATTGAATGAAAGTGACAGAGTTCAGGGAGAAAAAGAATCTGAACCTGAAAACTAATCTTTTGAAAATAGTTCATTATTTAAAAAAAAATTAATTTCAACTTAAAGTCAATTTGATAATGATGGAAGAGATGGTTTTGGGCTTTTAAAACCTTTTACTTTATTCTGATAAAACTTTTCTTTTTTCTTTCTAAAACATCTTTGAAATAGAGGCTATGTAGATTTAAGTAATCCTTCAAAGTTTTCTCAATCTGCACATTTTTAGGTAAAAGTAACAGTAATTACTTGTTAGAAAAAAATGTACATTTACCTAAATATGAATGAACTCTAGAAGCTGTGTGTGTTTTTTTGCTACATAGTATTTAAAGAAAAGACTTCTTTTAAAAACATTCTTTTCTTGGTATCCTTTTGTAGTAAAGATGTGTATCATGCATTAATTTGTTTTCCTTAAAGAAACACTACACTTCAAATTGAGGAAGTTGTAAAATTATTTACAAAGGTTTTAAAGAAATACACAGGTAGTAACATTGTGTCAGAAACAAGCTTGGAGCACTACAAAAACTGCAGAACAGCAGCGATGGGCAAAATGTTTATAATCTGAAATAATTCCCATTTGAAATTAAACACGTTACAGAAATACACCATTTATAACTTTCTTTCATGTAGCTACTGACAGGGTGAGGCACACTTGTTCACCTGTGTGTTCAACCATCTTTTCTACTAATCTTCACAAATTTCTGTAGTAATCTGTACAAATCTTTGTATATTTTAAACAATAGACATTTTCTCAAAATATGTGGCTAAATTTCCTTTTGCTCCATCAAAATGGGGATGATAACTTTCCAGATTTTTTTTATTTTGGCCACGCCACCCAACTTGCAGGATCTTAGTTCTCCAACCAGGGATGGAACCCGGGCCCCCTGCAGTGGAAATGTGGAGTCCTAACCACTGGACCACCAGGGAAATCCCTTTTCTAGATTTTCAAAAAATACAATGTTAAGAGCAAATCTTAGGGCTTATATATTGATCACATTATTTTAAATAAATAAAGCAGGACATGTTAATATATCAATTTTGTAGCAGAAGAGAGAAAACTCTCTGCAGTGTTATATGCTATAGAAAGAGAACAGAGACAGTAGATGAACTGAACCGTGTTTTAAATGCTAATTAAACAGAGGAGAAGGGAGAGGGTATTAAGTGAAAAGGAGGGAAAAAAAGAGGAAGGTTACGATGGATATAAACACTGTAGAAAGGATGACGGTAAGTAAGCTAAAAAAAAAACAACACATCTTGCTGCCAATCCTACAACTGCTGAAAATTAGTTAAAGGAGAAAGGGGAGAAGGCTCTGCCAACACTAAGCTACTAATGTTTCAGGACCCAAAGAGAAATGGGTAACCTTTCATAGCCTCTTTAATAAACAAATTCAGATGAGAATATATTTAAATGAAAGATAAAAATAATTCAACACACACATAATGTACCTACTAAGATGCTTTAAAAATGTTTATACTATAGAAAAATGCTTATGAAATTAATAAAGAAAGATGCAAAACTGGACAGTATGACATGATATGAAACAAACCATACAGAAAAAGAACTGGAAGGAAGCACACTAAAATATTCCCAGTTGTTATTCTCAGAGAGCTGGACTATGGGGTATATATTTTACTATATACTCATTTTCCAAAAGTGAGAGAACCTTTACTAATTTAAACACATCATGTAGTTCTGGACTGTTTTTGTACTTGCATCTCAATTACCGGAGGGGTGGGGATATAAGCGGAGCACCTGGTCTGGGAGCCAGGTTTCTCCTTGTGGTTTTGCCACTAACTAGTCTATGACTTTGGTTACATCGTTTATCCTCACTCAGTCCTGGTTACATCATTTGTAAAATGAAGAGGCTGGAGAAGGTGACCTCTTCAAGCTCTAACAGTATTTAGCCGAGGAGGGAATAGTGATGCAACTGTATTTATTCTGTTTATATATTCAAACTGAGGGGTTATTAAAATTCTAAGAGTCAAGTGGCGTAAGGAGATAAAGTTAAAGCCATGAACTTACTAATAATCTTGATGGGAACACCAAAATAGATGCCTCCAGACACTTAAAGAACTACGATTTTTCATAAAGTCCATCCATTTTTCTCAGAAGTCTGTAACATCAATATTGCCTTAAGAAAGATCATCATGTACTTACTAATATTTAAAGTTTAGGGCTGACATTAAAAAAATAGTACCTTTAAAGGTCTTCATTATTTTCTGCAAGAGATTTTTAAAAATCATGTTCTATTTAGGAGCATATACATAGGCCTGAGTGTAGCTAAGACACAGACCAAAGGGAAGATTTAACCCAAGTTTTATGTCTTCACACAAATCTCCAGGCAATTTGCTTCCTGGGTCTTAGAACTCTGGCCTGGGACCTTTTAGGCCACTGTGGCTGACTGACAAGGTGCTTAGTCCTCCAAGGCACCCTACAGGGAGGGCACACGACTGCTCTGAGCTCTACTGAGGCCACACATGGGGTGCACTGCTCCTGGGTACCACACAGCTTCTCTCTGCTCATCTGGGATGTTTCGCTCTGTACACAAATTCTAAAACACATTTCTTCTATTAAAATCTCATAACTGAAAAAGGTTCTAGAAACTATATTAAACGTGATGGTGCAAGGCCAAATCCTGGGATCAAAACAGACCATCACTATGTCACAGCCTCGTGTGCCTGGCTGCTGCTCCGTGTCCCCGCACACACTCGCTGGGACGCCGAGAGACTCACCTTGTCCTTGCAGGGCCTCTGGCAGTTCTGAGCAGCGCACACAGCGTTCTCATCATCCGACTCCTCCGCTCCAGACCAGTCGTACTTGGAGGGAATGTCTAGCACCTTCTTCTCTCTCTTCTTCTCGGTGCTCTCCTTCACAAGTTCGACTTTGGCTGCAGCGGCCTTCTCCTTCTTTTTCTTCCTCTCTTCTTCTTTTGCTAGCTTCTTGGCCAGTTTGTTCAGCTCCTTTGATTTTTCTGCACTTAATTTTAATTTCTTCTTTTTAGGTTTATCCATTTTCTTTAGCTCCCTGGACTTCTGCTTTCCTTCACCAAAAAGCTGCTCTACTTTTTCTAGCTTCCGTTTCCGTTTCTTCTCTGAAGAGTCCTTTCCTTTTATTTTTAATGGTTTCTCTTCCATGCTGTCATCCTTCAAAAATATAAAAAGAGAAACAATTTAAAAGCAAGACATTCAAAAACAGTTTTATTCTCTTATATGAGGTATCCTGAGTATACAATTTCATAATGACAGGAAGAATATGAATTACCAAGGCTGGGGGGAGGGAAACGGGATTTATTATTTAACAGGTACTGAGTTTCTCTTCGGAGAAGGCAATGGCAACCCACTCCACTACTCTCGCCTGGAAAATCCCATGGACGGAGGAGCCTGGTAGGCTGTAGTCCATGGGGTCGCTAGGAGTCGGACACGACTGAGCGACTTCCCTTTCACTTTTCACTTTTATGCACTGGAGAAGGAGATGGCACCCCACTCCAGTACTCTTGCCTGGAGAATCCCAGGGACAGGGGAGCCTGGTGGGCTGCCGGCTATGGGGTTGCACAGAGTCGGACACGACTGAAGCGACAGCAGCAGCAGCAGAGTTTCTCTTTGGAATAATTTAAAAGTTCTGGAAATGGACAGTGGTAACAGTTGTACAATATTATAAATGTGATTAAAACAACTGAATTGTATATTTAATAAATTTTATATTGTATACATTATACAATAAATATTCTGATATTTTAAGAAGACAAATACAATATTCAAAGAAGGTAACAGCAGAAAATAATGGCAAGCCCTGAATAAAATATCTGACTTATTTTTAGCTTATCGGGGACAGGGGGAAAGGCCAAAAAATTGTCAGCATACATTATACAGTCTGCAGCATCTGTCTGTAACTGAGACGTAAACATAGAAAGCTCAACGTATTAAATGTATACTAAGTTACACAGTAACTCTTTTGGTCTTTATTTACCAGCATTAAAATTCTGAACAAGAGGTGAGGCAGAAAAAGAAATACTGAAAATCATAAGCTTGGTAATTACTTAAGAAATAACACTTCCTAAGATTCTGCAGGTAGAGGATGAGATGATTAGACCGCATCACTGACTCAATGGAATGAATCTGAGCAAACTCCAGGAGACAATGGAAGACAGAGGAGCCTGGTGTGCTGCAATCTGCTGCTGCTGCTAAGTCACGTCAGTCGTGTCCGACTCTGGGCGACCCCATAGACGACAGCCCACAGGCTCCCCCGTCCCTGGGATTCTTCAGGCAAGAACACTGGAGTGGGTTGCCATTTCCTTCTCCAATGCATGAAAGTGAAAAGTGAAAGTGAAGTCGCTCAGTCGTGTCCGACCTCTAGTGACCTCATGGACTGCAGCCCACCAGGCTCCTCCGTCCATGGGATTTTCCAGGCAAGAGTACTGGAGTGGGGTGCCATTGCCTTCTCCGTGCTGCAATCTATGAGCTTGCAAACAGTCAGACACGACTTAGTGACAGAGCATAGGAATCTGCAGAATCATAAAGAATACTGGGTCATAAGTATCTTAAACCTATCACACCTTGAATAAGACATTTAACTTTTCAAAACTGTTTCCTTATATATAAAATCAAATAAGACAGTGGGTGTGAAGAGAAAGCTCTGCTAACTGGAAAACATTATCTAAATTAGGCACCTTCGATTTGACTTCCAAACCAAACTACAGTGTGCCAGCATACAAGACTGTACCTTCCACTTCACAGAAACAGTCAAGGAAAAGAAAGATGATTCAGAACACAGCAACCAAATGCCACAGTTAGAGCCTGGGTCCCTCCGCTTTTACTGCAAGTGTGACTTCAGGCAAGTTTCTGCATCTCTGACCCTTACCTTCTTCGTAGGTAGAAAGAGCTAAACACTTGCCTTGTCTGTCCTTTCCCCTCCTGCTCAGGATTATAGTATCACAGATAAAAAAACATGGGTAAATGGTATAAAAATATATGAACTACGTAAAACCTCAATAAAGAAAGCCATAAAGCAGAAATACTTTGGCTTGGTGAGAGAGAAGGCAACTGGAGCACTATCCACCAGTCCTCCCCTTGTGACCTGTGGAACCTCCAAGGAGCTGGGACATTCTAAGTGGTTTTAAACCATTGTGTAATACGCTTCCAATCTGTACCTCCATGATGTGCAGGAATCTATCTTCAGAGGGTGGGTGTGTGGCCTGCAAAATCCGCCATATGTGCTGAGTCTCATCCAGGGACACCTCCAGGAGATCTCCCACCATCATCAGCTCCTCCAGCTGAGCTTTAGCTCCTGGTGACAGCTCCAGCACTGGAGGCTCCAAGCTCCGGGGCACCAAAGGGCTCTTCCGGGGCTGTTTCCGTGGGGTGCTAGAACCTTTCCCCCAAAACAGAAGACAGAACAAATCATGAAAACTACTGAAAAAAGTAATGCTTTCAAAGTAAGTATTTAGAGGAATGGTCCCTCTTCCTCCAACACTTAATTTAGATGTTTGGATTCACTGTATCAGTATTAAAGTGAAATTTTAAAAAAACACAGAACAAAAAAGGCCTAGAATTCTAACGACACTCTAAAAAACTGGTTTAGAGTGAAAACACAGGTTCCATATTGTTTACCTTGTGACTGGAGGGGAAAGGGAATGCTCTCTCCATTGTAGAAGATACCAAAAGACTAGACATATAACTGCCACATACAAATAACCCATTATCTGCCTAATTAACAATAATAATATGCTGTCCCATAAAATCCTGAATTTTACTGTGAAGATAGTCTCCATTTTCCAGAGGTGTGACCTAAAGCAGTCTGACTGATTTTCACTGGGGACAAAAACTAGATAGTGAACACAATAGAAAAATTATTTACCAAGGGATGAAGAATAAAGCTTTTCAAAACCAGAATGAGTATTCTTCAAAAGTAGCAAGTTCCTCAACAACTAATTATAAACAAATAGAGGATAAATAATGACTGATCAGGGGTTTGATAAAAGCGGGGTCAGAAGGGGCTGGATAGACTCTAAAGGGCTTCCAATTAGGAGTCAACGATTCTACAGAAATTTTCTATCATTATGGCCTAATGACAGAAAAATGCTACCAGAGACTGGATTTTCCAAAGTTGCACTTTTCAAGTTCTACTGCATTTCATGGTCAGGAGTCATACTTGAGGAGAGACTGCCAGTGTGGTGTCAGACTTCTCTTCCCCACACTGCTCCCCGGGGTGGCAATACCTTGAGAGCAGCTCTTAGAGGCGGACGAGTATGCGTGCTCTGCGCAGAAGGAGGGTGCCGTCCACATGTGCGTGACCACTTCCTCAGACTTGATGGGGATCTCTTCATCACAGAAGAGGTTGGGCTCCAGGCTGCTGGAGGACTTCACGCTAGCTGTGTCCTGAAGAAGCAGCCAAGGGGGTGCTGAGAATTAGGAACACTTAACTTGTCCCATGACAATAATCTAAGCACAGGCTTTTAATACAACACAGTTAGCAGGGGGGTGGGGGTGGGGGGATGGGATCCTTAAATATCTGGTATTAAATAGGAAAGAAAATTTCCACTGGGGAAAAAACAATGATCACCACAGTTTCAAGCCAAAAGTAAAGCTCGAGAGCAATCCACAGAGATAACAGATCTACAAGAAAGCTATGATTTGAAGAATAACCTTTCTACGGTCTACAACACATAAAGACTCCTGTAGCCATGAGTTAAGAAACTCTGACCATTTAAGAAAAAATAAAATGGACTTAGGAGGGGAATAAAGGTTCAGATGTGGTACCTTAAGGACATGGCTCATTCAATCCTCTCTAAAGGTTTTCAAATCCAGATGCTTATCAGTTGCTGCTTTTACTTACCAGCTAGCTGCCCTTACTTAAAAAGCCTGACTGACAGTGTTTTAGGTTATAAATCCTAACAACTTCAAGCAGGTCTCAGATGACTCTCCCCTGAAGTTAGGCTCCACAACCCACATGTACAGCTTTAACGGTCACAGTGCAATCAGGAATACAGGAATCTCAGGTATTTTAACTAGGAGAATTTAATAAAGTGAACTGGCTAAATTGTACACTGAAGGCTTGAAAAAGCAAACAGAAACATCAAAGTAACACCAAGGTACCTACAAGAAAGAGGTGCCATCTCTAGGGCTTGAGGTAACAGAGAAAAGAAGTGGGGTTATTACAACCAGTAAGCTGGGGGCCTGCAGAGCTGGGACCAGACCTGTGAGGAGCAGGCACTGGCCTGTGTTCTGCTATCTCTAACAGAACACAATGTGGCTGGCTTCTGGGGTGCAAAAAAAAACCAACTACACTGGAACCAGCTGCTACTGCCAGGGGAAAAGACAAAACGAAAAACAAATGTCCAAAAACAGAAAACAGTAAACAAAACAAGAAAACTGTAGTTCAACGATGGCAGGAATGGAAAATAAAACGGTAAGCCATCAAGTCCCTTCTCACTACGCGGGCCTTTTAATGTTCTCTAATGCCCTCTGCTGGCAGAGGGAGGCTGCAGGCCTTAAAGGATAAACGTGCAGAGCATGGGTTGGCAAACCACAGCCTGTAGGCCAAACCCAGCTGCTGCCTGGTTCTTGTATGGAGTGTGAGCCAAGAACATTTTTAAATTTTTAAAGAGCTGTAAAAATATACAAACAAGAAGACATAACAGAGACCACATATGGCTTGCAAAGCCTAAAAATAATCTACTCTACATCATACATAATATCACTACACATAATGTATGTTAATATATACATGTGGTACTTTACAGGGGAAGTTTACCAAGCCCTGGGGTAGTCCCAGCCCCAGCACCACCAAAAAGAGTACACGGGGGAGCTTAGAAGACCAGAGACAACAGCTAAGGACTAACACAACAGCTGACTGTAGGGTGCATAAGAGGAAGACGTACTGTCATCAGAGACTATGCTTAATTAAACAGGATACTTAAAAGGTTTCGCAAAGAGACTCTGGAAGACAGTTACACTCACTGAGAATTTAGGAACAGCAGTTCACATAGGTCTTCTTTCCTGTTCCAGAGAATCTAAATCCTAAAAGGCCACAGGCAAGAGAGTACTTTAGTACTCGCCTACTGCCGTCCCCAGGTACTTCACCTCACTGACTGGAAGGGTCTTTTCTGACTTTGACTCCACTCATTTCATTGAAACTCAAGCAGGAAATTTTCTATTAAGCTTCTGAACTAGAAGTGAAACTGATCAGAAAATAATGGTTGAAAATAAAGATAGGTAAAAATAAATTTAAAAAAATTACTTCCCTGGGATGGCATATGAAATATAATACATAAAAGATCAATTTAAATCCAACCATGTCAACAATTGTATTAACTATAAAAGAAATAAACACCCCCAATTACAAGACAGACTGTAATACTGCCTAAAAACCCAGATTTAACCATATATTTTACAAATACATATATATGCAGACTAACATACCAGAAGAACCCTACCACATGTGCTGTCTACAAAAGACGCCTTTTAAATATAAAGACACAAATAGGCTGGAGGTAAAACAACTGATAAACAGCAAGCTAAAGCAAATTACTCTTCTTAAGGGGAAAATTTCCAGTCAGTCCCACTAATGGTAAATACACAGGAAGGAGGAATGGCTTCTCAGTGAGCAATGTGTCTTATAACAGATATGTCACTCCACCATATCTGGTATCAGCAGGACTAAATTCTCAGACAAAATCTACTCTATTTTCACCAAAGCTGAAGCCACTCAAGTATTAAGGGTAGAAAAGAAGAAAAATCAAAGAATCCAAGTGCTTAACTTGCCATTCTGTAAATTAAGCAATTCCTGGGATTAAAAAAAAGAACTTCCTAGGACATAACAGCCACTTCTATTTTATACCCTCCTTTCTGATGTGTGATTCCACACATGTATGCATTTGGAAAACATAAACTGTACTATGGATGAACAGTCTAATAAAGATAAACAATATGGTTTAAAAGGAAATAATCATATGAACATCTGAAAAAAATGTTATCCCAGACACAATCATACAAATCTGTAACAGACTCTCAGACTTTGTTTCATTAAATGTATTATTTTCCTGACTAATGAGTTCTCGGAACTGCTGCTCAGATTATTTTTGTGGTGATCACATGGTGTGACATGCAAAATGAAGTAACAGAGCAATACAACGCACAAACCATCTGCTTTAAACATTTAAATGCTATGATAACTAAGATCAAATGACTGATTTTCATTTTCTAATTACCTACTCCTCTTTCTAAACCAGCAGGGGCTCTTCATCTAGCGAAGATAGTAAATTTAAGCTCTTTTAAGGATAAATTCACAGTCACAATCAGGGAAGATCATACAAAGTGAAAAATCACCAAGTCAACTGCCAATAAGTTGGCAAGTAAGATTTTCATTACACAGTAAGTGCTTACTCTATAGGAAAACACTCAAGAGCACTTGAAATTTTTTTAGTACAAAATTTTGAAGCACTGAAGATACCAATCAATGTCAAGGTAAATCTGACCTTGAATTACCACAAGTCTTACCACCATTCTTCTACTCTCCTAAGTTGTCAATACACTGCTAACATTATAACATCCATAATCTTATTTTCTACCCTGCCAACATCCCCTTCTAAGAGAGTGTAAGCTAAGAGCCCATATATACTTTGCAAACAAAGGACTACTCCATACAACCGTATCAAACCACAGTCCTGACCCCTAGCCCTGAAATCATGTAATATTTGCAATGTTTTGTTTTCATAGGTTACTGATCTGCTTCCAAGCAAAGTCCATCATGTTTGACAATTCCAGAGTACTGGTTGATACCTAACATGCTAGAAAGATAACAACCCAGGTACTGAAGGTCTCTAAGCCAAAACCGCAAACAAGCAATTTTAGTATTAGCTAACTAACCTATATGTGCTGTGGGCAGCAGCCCCTTCCAGCTGCTTCTGGTCATTTTACCAGCTTCATACATACAGTCATTAACTTCACATAGCCATTAACTTCAAGGATAACAATGTGCTTCGAACCTCATTTTAAATGCTAATTCAAATTTCAACTTTTCTCAAGTCTTTAATTTATATGATTTTTTAAAAACTCCCTCATTGAAACATCCCCTGGATCCATTTTTATCTTGAGAAAAATATTTTCCAGCAGGTAATTTACAGGCATCTATGATGGACGGTTTCCCTTTATATCCTGGGAGTTCTAATGCTGATGGTATTTGTACTTTAACAATGAGCTTACCTACCTGACATACATGCTGAAAAGACAAAGGAAAAGGATGCACCCTAATTTTTTCACACACCAGATTATGAATTCCCTGGTTATAAGCACAGATGCTGAATATTATCTCCACAAAGAAGAATACAAAACACATCAACGGATTCATTGTGAGCTGGCAGGGTCTCTGTCCAGATCACGATATTACTTGACAAAAGATGAACGTCTTGGGCCTGACACAAAACAACAATAAAAGGCCACGAAGACCCAACACAGAACCCTGCCAAAACCTCCCCTTCCCCCCCAGTGTGCTGTCACGATCAGAACAATCATACTGAGGACAAATCCTTTGTTACATGACTATAACTCTACAAATTCAAGTCATGGGCCCAAGTATAACACATCCCTGAATATGACATTCTATCCAGCACCAACCAGATGAGAGATCAGAGAAAAAGACCCAAAGCACAGCTAGAACGGGATTCTTAAAACCTAACTATACAGACTTAAACAATCCAAAGCAAAGAACAATGAAATCAGCCATGAAACCTTTCAGTAACTTAAACATATAATTTTTCCAGCCCCTCTCAGGAAAATACATACAGGCTTTTTAAAAACATACCATCCTTTATTAAAAAATGTAGCTTCACTAATCTGTTTTTTTAGAGCACAGAAAAAATGCCATCACCATAAACTCAGGATAGATACAACGACTAGCTTTCTCTCCCACTTTCAGGCCTTAAACATCAGTGTTGTTCAACAGCTTTTTAAACAAACCCAGTGATCAAGTGATCAATCCCCCCAGCCCATCCCTGTAATTACCTTCATATCATAGCCATAGGTCTCCCGAATGTCTTCATCAGAATCTGTCTCTTCATCGTCATAGTCCGCCGTTTGTCGAGGGGAAGAAGACACACTGCTCGCCACCCGATTGAAAGCAGACGGCTGGAAACTAGGCAAGTGTCCCTAAACAACAAGCAACCCAGAGATGAAGAGAGGCACTAAATACACATGAGTGTTAATGCATGCCTGAGTCCATCAAATTGTAATGAAGCAACTTACTGTTATTTTCCTAATACTGGTGAGCGATTTGATTTACTGCTTACACACTGACAGATATTACCCCATGAAATAGGGAAAAAAAGAAAAAAGAAAATTCTCAACTTGCCTGCAAGTCTGGGTTGGCTGCAGCTTTCTGGAGTTCTGCACTGATGATCTTTTCAGTTTTCTCCCGAGCTGCCTGCTCCACCATCCGCTGGCTCAACACGGACAGCTTGGCCAGGGCAGAAGACAGCTCGTCCGTGGCCAGGGCTTGCCGGGCCCTGTCCTGCCAGCTCATAGCACGTTCTGTCAAACACTGAAGGGCCTCCCCCTCGGGCAGCCGCACCGGCAACTTCTGAAGGGACACCAGGAGGGACAGAATCGTCTCCAGCCGCGGCCTTCGAGACCGCATGCAGAGAGGACAAAGGAATTTTACTTCCTTAGCCTGCCAGCTGGACCCCTTCTTCTGGGAACTCGATTTAGGAAGAGGAACACAGCTGTTGTGAAACCAGTCTTTGCAGAGCTCACATTGGAGCATAAACCCGCTCGCTGTCTTGCGGCAAATGCAAAACTTGACGTCCTCTATGCGGTCCACCATGCTCATCTTGGCAAGGTTCGCTGCCCTGAGGGAATGCATGGCTTCCAGCTCCTTCTGCTCCCGCTCTTTGAAAACTGCCACCTGCGTACGACAAACATTTGACTGAAGGGAGTCATTGCAAAATGTTCCCAAAATAAAAAATCTTCAAGCGTAGGGACCATCTCCACACTGCAGACTCATGTTGACAAAGCACTGTCTATTTTTTTGGCCACACCTTGTAGTATGTGGGATCTCAGTTCCCCAACAAGGGATTGAACCCACAGCACCTCCACTGGAAGCACAGAATCTTAACCACTGGACCACCAGGGAAGTCCCAAGCACTGTGCTTAAAAAAAAAAAAAAAAAAAAAAAATCCATCGTTTTCCTAAAATTTGGGGCAGCCTGACAGTTTCTATGCAAATACTCATCTGTGACATAAGCAAACTGCCGTTATATATAACAATGTCCAACAGTCGAGTAGTTAATTCTCTCATAAGGGGCAGGAGAAAGATGGTATACCTTGAAATCAAGCCACCCTGGTATCAGGCCGGGCTCTTGTACTTAACAAGACTCCCGATCCAGGTTTTCTGAATCTCAGTTTTCCAAAAAATGAGAATATTAGTAACTTCACTTTGATGTTTTAAGGATTAAATAAGATAACACACGACAGTGCCTAATTTGGCACCTGGCACAAGATAAACATTTCATCGGTACTGACTCCCTACCTCCTTCTAATTCATTCTCTGGGGGAAGCCCAATACAAATCAATTTTATTTCTTTCTTGGAATTTCCAGCTTATGGAGAAGAGTAAAAAAGGCTGACGACTAATTATAGTAAGGTTTTATGTAACTCATTTCAAAAAAAATATATAAAAACAAAACTTAATTATCATGAATATTATCAGGGCATCTTCTTTTTAAACTCTGTTAGCTTTGAAACTATTTTGAGGCAATTTCAGTGCTATTTGTCTGGCAAGACTGACTCACTAGGCAGGCTAACAAGAAATTATTTCCATCAGCCTCAAAACAGGATCATTTGCAGGCAGGAAGGGCCATATGAAGTCACTTAGTGAATGCGATTCCCCACTATTACATATTGCCCAAGCTCATTTTTATTTTCTACTTCCTCAGGCTCCTTGTAATCATAACATATCCCTCCTACTCTACAATAAAACCCATAATTTTAATTATCTACAAACACTTTTTTGCATACTCACTATATTACTGAATGCTACCAAGAGAGGCAAAGACTGCAAACAGCAGCTGCAGTCAGTCAGCTGGTACCATTCCTTTGAAGAGCACAACAGCATTAAGCACCATTAAACACTCTAAAATCTTAGCCTGGTAATCCCATTACTAAGAGTCAAGTGTAGGAAAACAATCTGAAAAAGGAAAAGGCTAAGTCCACTTTGCTATTATCCATAATACTGAACACCGAGTAACAACAAAAATGATCAGTATCAGAAATGTGTTCAGTAAATTATGGACAATTTGATGGACTACTGGACAACTATTAAAACAATAAAGAGGGATATGGACAGGGCAATTTTAGGGAGAGAGAACAGTTTTTATATACTTTGACTTCAAATATGAAAAAGGTGTGAAATATGTACAACCATGAAGTCAAAGATAAACTATACAAAAATAAAAAGTTAGGAACATAAAAAAGTGACTGCTTCACAGAACGCTGCATTCACCAAGCAAATTCAAGAAGCACTCTAACTCTCACCACTGTGGCTGCGTCTCTGGTTTCCTCCAGTCCTTCCTCCAGGTCACTCAAAGGCTCAAGGTCCAGATCCTTTTCTTTTTCTTTTTCTATCAGTTCTTTTACTTTTTTCCTTCTATTTTTTCCACTCCCATAAATACCAATGTCAGTCCGGGGACTAAGCACCTACAAAAATAAAACCAAACATTGAGCTCTGGTTTTAAAAAAATCTCAAAACTGAAAATAAAAGTAACCATTTATTGACCACTCACATGTCCCAGACACATTCTTAAAAACTTCACGTGCATTATCGAACTCAAACTTCCCAAGAAGCCTCTGAAGTAGGTGGTATTATCTCCACAAACAAGGGGAACAGGTTCAGAAAGGCAACAAGTTGCCCACAGACACAGCATTAACACCAGGAATCCGTCCTCAAACATGAAACAATCTTGTTCCAATGTCTATGCTCTTAACTATGTTCCAACTGTTCAACATGAAAAGGGTAATGAGCATTTAAATTTGTGCTTCTCACTATTTACAACAACCAAGACATGGAAGCAACCTAAGTGTCTACTGACAAGAGGAATGGATACAGATGTGGTGCATATATACAATGCAATACTACTCAGCTGCAAAAAAAGAATGAAATAATGCCATTTGCAGCAATATAGATGGACCAAGAGATGATTATACTAAGTGAAGTAAGTCAGAACAACAAATATCATATGATATCACTTACATGTGGAATCTAAAAAAAGAAATACATACGAACTTATTAACAAAACAGAAGCAGCTTCACAGACATAGAAAACAAACATGGTTACCAAAGGGAAAAGGTGGGGAGAGGAATAAATTAGAAGTTTGTGGCTAACAGATATATAATACCTATATAAAAAATAGATAAACAAGGCCCTACTGTATAGCACATGGAACTATATTCAATACCTTGCAATACCTATAATGGAAAATAATCTGAAAAAGAAAATATATATGTATAACTGAACCACTGTGCTGTACGTGAGAAACTAACACAACATTATATGTAAATCAACTGTACTTCAAGGTAAAAAAAAAATTTTTTTTTAATTTGTGCTGCTGAGAATAATAAGATCTTTTGGTGCTAAGAGTCCATGATAACAACAGAGATAAGATGCAGGCTGACACAGTGTAAGGTGAACTGTAAGTTAAGTCTGTTCAGGGTTCCAGATTACTAGCCAACATCTGATACCACCCAGTGGCAATGAACTTGTATAACCACGACCAGATAAACTGACAACCACCCTCACCTTAGGTAATGGGTCACCTACTTCTGGGGAGGGCACTGAAGGGCACGCAACATGAAAACAAACCGCTCCTCACCTGTAGCAGTGTGTGGCTGGAATTCTTCTTGAGAAAGGTCCTCCCTGTCCGTTCTCTCCAGGCCCGAGCTGCTGCCACTTGAGACTCCACCTGGGGCAGCGCATCAAGACGCACGGGGATAGGGCGGCCTTTAGCAGATAAGCTCTCCAGCTGCTCCAAGTAAGCATAATTGCTGCCACTCTGGGAAACAGAAGTACAGCCTTACATAATCTGTGATCTCTCATGGAGTCTGGCAATACACTATTAGTAGATCTTATAAAGAGTTTAGTGCTAACCTTTTCCATTAACTATTAAGTCTTTAAACCTAATTGTATCTCTTATTTCCAATGTCCTTTAAAAAATGTTTGTATAAATTCATGTTGTCAAAGGTTTTTTAAAATGAATTATCAAGGGACCCAGTAAGATGTAAAAACTAGTTCAAAGGACAATCTAAAAACAAACATATAAATGCAATTAGGAATGAGGAAAAGTAAAAGTGAAGTCGTTCAGTTGTGTCCAACTCTTTGCGACCCCATGGACTGTAGGCTACCAGGCTCCCCCATCCATGAGATTTTCCAGGCAAGAATACTGGAGTGGGTTACCATTTCCTTCTCCAGGGGATCTTCCCAACCCAGGGATCAAACCCAGGTCTCCCGCATTGTAGGCTGACCTTTACCATCTGAGCCACCATGGAAGTCAGGAATGAGGAAAGGAATTTGCTAATAGATGGAAACAGGCATTTAATATCATCCAGGTCAGTGGAATCACCTTTTCTACAGTGTGGAGAATCATTTGTTCCTTACAAATGTAACTGTTTTCCTACAGACTAATTAAGTCACATTACTATGGTTTTTAAATAACTGACAGAGTTGTAATGAGCATGGTAGAAGAAAGTCTAAGGCACATACTCCGAGAATCAAATAAACCCGGGTGGTTCGCTAAACAACATCCACTACTCCACTGAAAGGACATCATAGTCTCTTCTGCCTGTTTCAAAGTCTTTCAAAATTTTTCCAACTACTATAGAGCAGTATCTAAGTTCTGACAACCTCCTCCATTTACAGACAAGAGTGGATATTCTACTAAGTAACAACGTGTCAGTATTTCCACTTAATGAAAATAATCAGTTTTTAAACTCAAGAGTGCTTTCAATTTACTGACATTAAATAATTAAGTCATCACAGGAAATGGAAGAGTTAGTCAGTAATCCATCCCAGGGTCTTGGCAAGAACATCAGAGTATCAGGTTGGCGGCCCACAGACGACAATCCAGAGTGATCCCTCAGACGGTACGACTCTCCAAGAAGACATACAGAACACCTTCTGGCTAGGCCAGGACACAGCCCCTCCCAGCCTGTGTACCCTGAAGGGCAGCAGAAAATGTCCACTTTTTCAGAGCCCCCAAGTCCATCCTCCCACCAAAGGGAAGAGCTTGGTGAGAAATAGTCCTTGGAAAACCAGAGCAGCTACCTCTACTTGCCAGCTCAGTTCTTCAATCATAAACAGCCAACTAAAGATTATCAGTCATCTGATAACTGCCTGAAACTGGTCAAAGATGAAAAAACCGAGGGGAGTCCTGATGAAAACAAGTAATTTTAAAACACAGAACAGAAAGAGTAGCAACTAAGCAGGTCCCAGAAAAACTCAACTGAAAAAAAAGCAAAACAGAAGTCATTAGACCATGACATCTCCTCTAAGGGCAGCAGCTGTTTAGTGGGAGAGCTGGTTTCCTTTCTCTTTCAGTCCAGTCCTACAACATACTCACCACTGTAAACGCTGCAGTGAATGACCTCTGTAACTCAGAAGGAACCTTATGTATTAAAGCATACTTTCATCTCCAGTATTTAATTCCCTGTTTTGAGTTACGTATGTGTTATATATGTCTTTTCAACTAGAATATGCCACTTTGAGGTCCAGGGTTGTATCTTTACACCCTTCTCTCACATTCCTACTCCCAAACATCCAGATGAGTCCCAAGAGTATTGTGGGGTTCAGTAAATGTCAGTTTCATTTTCTTTTCCTGCTATTTGTTTCAAAAGTAATTTGAGGACAGTGGGGCAGGGGCTAAATTAGGAGTTTGGGATTAACATATACCCACTCCTGTACTTTCCTGGCGGCGTAGTGGGTTAAGACTCTGCCTGCCAATGCAGGGGATGTGGGTTCAGTCCCCGGTCTGGGAGGATTCCACTGCCCATGCACCACAACTACAACTACTGAGTCCACACACCTCGAGTCCTTGCTCTGCAACAAGAGAAGCCCCTGCAATGAGAAGCCCAAGCACAGCAACAAAGAGCAGCCCCCGCTTGCTGCAACTAGAGAAAGCCCCCGCAAAGCAACAAAGACCCATGACAGCAAAAAATAAATATTTTTTTTTTAAGTACACACTATATATATAAAATAGGTAAACAAGGGCCTACTGTATAGCACAGGGAACTATACTCTATCTTGTAGCAACCTATAATAGAAAAGAATCTGAAAAAGATTATATATATAAAAAACTGAACCACTTTGCTGTACACTTAAAATAAGCACAACACTGTAAATTAACTATACTTCCATTTTAAAAAAGTAACTCATGTACATGGCAAGAGAGTCAAATACAGCAGGAAATAAACTCCCTACTGCTAGGCATTAATTAAATGGCTAATTCTGTCATCTCTCACAGCAAGAAGTCAACAGAAACAAGTTATGTTTAAATAGGTAATACATGTTTAAAAATAAAAATCAGATAAAAGAACAAGTGAATTTCAAGTACACAATCACTTCAGTACAGAATTAAAGGCTTCAAGGATTCAGGTGTGAGATACCATTCCCTGAATGGTAGACAACTCAAGAGGTTCTTTACCTGAATAGCTTCCACTTTAGTTGTCCATTCTCGGGCCTTCTGTAAGGCTTCTTTCAGGGACAATACGTTGGGCAGAAAGGCTGGAATGCTCTTAGCTTCATTCACGATGCTTTCTAAACTCGCCACACTGTGCCTAGGCCTTGATAAACATAAGAACAGGGAGGACGCATGAGAATAAGTCAATCTACTGCTGCTGCTGTCGCTTCAGTCGTGTCCGACTCTGTGCGACCCCATAGATGGCAGCCCACCAGGCTCCGCTGTCCCTGGGATTCTCCAGGCAAGAACACTGGAGTGGGTTGCCATTTCCTTCTCCAATGCATGAAAGTGAAAAGTTAAAGGAAGTCGCTCAGTCGTGTCCAACCCTCAGCGACCCCACGGACTGCAGCCTACCAGGCTCCTCCGTCCATGGGATTTTCTACTACCAACACTTAAATAACACTTGTACAACATGTAAAAGAACTTTCATACATGTGACTTCGCTTAATTCTCACCATAAGCCTATGAGAGAGGCAAACAGCTACTACCTTCATTTCCATTTTACAGGTAAGTCTAACTCAAGATCAATTACTTTCTCAAAGTCATTTAATGCAGTAAATGGCACACACGAAGCACCGACTCAGAATCAGTGTCAGATCCTGTGCTTTTTCCTACACTAAACTACCTCTGTATCAGTTTCCACAGGATCTGAAACTGTCAGAGATGCCTAAGAGACAGCAGTGTAGGAAGCAGTGGTCTAGAAGTCCACTGATGTTGACATTTAATTTAATTATAAGCACTAACACCTCGCTACACAAAGATGACCAAAATACAGACCTTATCCTAAGAAATATACTTGTACTGGGAACTAAGAACAAATGACTATGGGTTCACTACTAGGGAAAGAGTGATTAATCTGACCTGGGAGAGTTGAAAAGGGTTCTGAACTAGGCCTTAAATAAGAAGTGTGATTTGGTCGTGTGAAGGATTAAAGGAAAAACATCCGGAATTTAATGAACAAAGATGTGGAGAAAACTTGAAGTTATTAAAACAAGTTTAAGATGAGGGATAGTGAGAACGGGAGGCGGGGAGGGAGTAACAGCAAGAAGGAGGGGAATCTAGCAGAAAAGAAAGATGCAGATTAAGAGGTCTTCAGGGCTGTGAATTCGGAGAAGGCAATGGCACCCCACTCCAGTACTCTTGCCTGGAAAATCCCATTGGCGGAAGAGCCTGGTAGGCTGCAGTCCATGGGGTCGCTAAGAGTCGGACACGACTGAGAGACTTCACTTTCACTTTCATGCACTGGAGAAGGAAATGGCAACCCACTCCAGTGTTCTTGCCTGGAGAATCCCAGGGACGGGGGAGCCTGGTGGGCTGCTGTCTATGGGGTCGCACAGAGTCAGACACGACTGAAGTGACTTAGCAGTAGCAGCAGCAGGGCTGTGAATTAAGGTCTATGTGAGCAATGGGAAACTACTGAGAGTGGGAACAGTTTGAGTACCCATGATCCCTATTATGTGTTAAGCACTGTGCTATGTCCCTGGGACGATTAATGGACAAGATGATACAGTCCTTGCCTTCATAAAACCTTTTAATCTTGGGGGAAGGGATTATCAATAAAACGTTACAATACACCATAATTGCAATAATAAAGGAAAAGGAAGATGCTGTCAGAATATACAGTAGGGGGACTTGGTTGACTTGGCAGTAAGGAAGGCTTCCTAGAAGTGACCTCTAAGCTGGCTTCTCCTTTCTGAATATGAACTAGTCAGGAATGCCAGGACCAGGCCAGGGGAGGGGTGGTGAAGGTGCACCAACGTAGGTGGACAGAGGGGAAACGTGTACCCCAGGGCTGGTGCAGGGAGGGGGGGTCATTATGTCTGGAACACAGAACACAAGAAAAAGAAGGGCAAGGGGTCACGGTAGGTATTTAAGCAAGGGGTTAGATTACAAAAAGTCAGGTTGAGGAAGTCTGAACTTCACTCCAAGTGGATTGGGAAACAGTGGTGGGCTTTAAGCAGGGAAGTCAAACTGTCACTTCTGCACTTTAGGAAAATACTAATTTCACTGTGAAGAATGGATGACAGAGGGGTGAGATTATAGACAGAACCTGGTGCTGTGTGCTAAGCCAGCTCTAACAACAGCCCAAAGAAAAAGAATCAAAGAGAAAAACACCAAAGAAACAGCATCAGCAGGACTCAGGAGCTGAGTCTGAGGGGAAGGAAATGGGAGGGCAGGGCCAACACTAATTTCCAGAGTTCTGGCTTGTTCAAATGAGTGAAAGAGGGTTTAATTCAAAGAAAAGAGGAACAAAGGAAGAGAACACGGGAAGCAGTGGATGAAGGTTATTTTGAATACGGGGAGTCTGGGGCACCTACAGGACATCCTCTGGAATTATTTAACAACCAGATGATAGCTACAGGTAAAAAAACAAACTTGTGTTCTAGATGAGGATTTGGAGTTAGTCTGCACAAAGATGGTAAATGGAGACAAGAAGTGAGATGAAATTTCCAAGGAAGGGTACAAAGTGAGCAGAGAAGTGGCCTAGGTCAGAATCCTGGGGAAACCACTCTAAAAGGGGGAGAGAGAGGCCAAAACCAGGAGGAAGAGATCCAGAAAGGAGCAGTCAGCAGCTAACCATCGCTCAGGATGCAGAATGTTAATGATGCATTTCAGAAGAGCTTTGACAGGAGCTGGAAAACTGACTCCATCAGTCCTCTCTACCAACTTCATTTTCTTCATGACACTAATTTGTTGAAACTCTGGGAAGATCTCCTGGAGAAGGAAAAGGCAACCCACTCCAGTATGCTCGCCTGGAGAATCCCATGGACAGAGAAGTCTGGCAGGCTACATACAGTCCATGGGATCGCAAAGAGTCGGACAGGAGTGAATGACTAACACTTTCACTTTTCATTCACTTCTTCATCTGTGTCTCCCCACTATGTTGGCCAATTTTAGAACAGACTTTCCTATCAAATGAATCCAAAATAAGTGACTGGCCAAGTAATTAAGCACATGGAAACTTTGGAATGAAGTAGAAAAGGCTTTAAATTTGAGCTGTATTATTTAACAACTATGTGATCTCTGTAAGCATGCCAATTTCCTCATCCTCACAAAGGAAATTATATTAATATTAATCTTTGGTGAAAAAATACTTTCATACAGAACATGGAAGTCAAACTGACGGATGCCTGACTTCAATCTCGCAAATCTATTGGGTGCCGATGCTAACGCCTTCCATTCTCCTGCCTGCCTCTCATCTCCCTCTACTTCCCTGCGTGAATCCCCTGCTGGGGTAAAATAAACACCACTCAGCTTCTGTCACCTGGGCACACACTGACACATTCCTTAAGCTGATCTTAGGACATTTCTCTTACCTCCCCTCCCATTTCAATCCCACTCATTCTTCAAGGCTTGACTTAAGATCTCCTCTTTCTCTCAAGCATCTCTTCTAACCATCCAAGCTACAATGACCTTTCCCCCTCTGATTCTAGCATTTTTCTGTTCCTCTCAGTTAACAACATACTGTAGCAGAGCTTCGTATTTCTTAGCTGCTAACTAGAGTAGCAGTAATGGTGAGACTGTAAACAAAACACTACTTTGTATCACTTACTCAAGTACTTAACAAAGGACTCTGCACACAGTGTGCTCACAAGATTTGAAACTGTCCATATGCAGACCCACTTGGTAACCTAGTGACCACTTGTGGAAGGCACAAGACATTCAACTCAACAGACCTTTATGTTCCTCCTCCCTACTTTCTAACCTACATCTTAAACAGGGGACAGTCACCAATAGATGTGTGTTCACCTTGCCTGTAGGCAGACCTTGGCCTTCTCTTCCCATCGCTCAGAGACTGTGAGGAGCTCCTGAAGCTCGGCCATCGCTTTCTCCACAGCATGGTGGGGTGCCAAGCCGACCCCAGAGTCTATCAACTTCTTCATGACATCCAAGGTGACCTGCTGAGGGTCCGACAGCGTCAGTCTTACTTCATCCAACCAGCGAGCTTGCTGCAGCTCTTGCTTTAGTCGAGCTAACTCTGGGAGCTCCACATATAGACTGGAGCCCATATCGATCAACATCTGGAGTTTGGACGAGTCTGGGGTCTCGTCCATCATGGCCTCCTGAGCACGCTCATGAAACTCCTCCACGTCATCAAGCAAATTCTGAAAAGGTCAAAGGAATAAAGAACAAACTTAGAAGATACAAAATGACTACAGAATACATATGGTTCTGGCAAACTACCAAATTCTAGACTATTTAATAATCTCATCATCATAGCACCAAACAGACATATGATAAAGACATAAATATGCTTCTCTGTAATTACTTACACACCCCTTTTCAATATGATTAAGTCACTTTATTTTTTTGGCCCCAAAATCACTGCAGACGGTGACTGCAGCCATGAGATTGAAAGACACTTACTCCTTGGAAGGAAAGTTATGACCAACCTAGAGAGTATATTAAACAGCAGAGACATTACTTTGCCAACAAAGGTCCGTCTAGTCAAGGCTACCATTTTTCCAGTAGTCATATATGAATGTGAGAGTTGGACTATACAGAAAGAATTGATGCTTTTGAACTGTGGTGTTGGAGAAGACTCTTCAGAGTTCCTTGGACTGCAGGGAGATCCAACCAGTCCATTCTAGAAGAGATCAGTCCTGAATATTCATTAGGACTGATGTTGAAGCAGAAACTCCAATACTTTGGCCATATGATGTGAAGAGCTGACTCATCTGAAAAGACCCTGATGCTGGGAAAGACTGAAGGTGGGAGGAAAAGGGGACGACAGAGGATGAGATGGTTGGATGGTGTCACCGACTCAATGGACATGAGTTTGAGTAAACCCTGGGAGTTGGTGATGGACAGGGAGGCCTGGCGTGCTGCCGTCCATGGGGTCATAAAGAGTCAGACATGACTAAGCAACTGAACTGGTCACTCAAAAATATTTCATGACTGCTGAGTTAGATGCAGGCACTAGTCTAGGCACACAGCATTAAACAAAAAATACAACATCCTTGTCCTCAAGGAACACATGTTTTAATGTAAGTGGCCAGACACTGAAGACATGAATATAATGCTTCAGTTAGTCTTCAGTGCTATGAAAGTAAAACAGGGCAATTCAATACAAAAGTGATCAGAGGTGATGAGGTGGCACAGGGGAGCATATTACTTCACAATGATGATCACAACCAAAACTACAGTGAGGAGGTACAGGAGGAAGACTAGTTCAGGAAGGGCAAATAGTAACTGCAAAAGCTTTTAAAGAGGAATGAGCTTGTGTCTTGGTCCAAAGTGGATGATGGAGAGCAAAGTGGACACAGGAGAAACATGGTTAAAGAATGAGCAGAGGTCCGATTACACAGCGCCATGCAGATTAATGACCATCACTTCGCATTCACTCTGACGGCTCTGGGGAGCCACGAGGATCCTATCCACGGGCAAGTGACGTGACCTGGTTTCTGTTTCACATGATCACTCTGGTTACTGCGTGAGAAGTGAGCTGTCAGAACAAGAGCAAAAGAAGACAGACCAGTTAAGGAGCTGCTGCAGTTATCTAAGGGCAGACTCCCACGGTTTCGGGCATAATTTAAGTGACGGAGACGATGACTAGCAGTCGACTCTGGGAGACATTTTAGAGGCAATGTAACAGCAGCACTAGTTTTGAAACTGAATGTGATATATAAGGGAATAAGGCAATTAAGGATTTTGATTCATCTCATCTAAAATGCCTTTCAGTCCACCACAGGCAAATGGAGTGGCTGCAACTGGATGGACGAGTGTGCAGAAAAGAAGAAAGACAGTCAGAGCTGGGCATCAACTGGATACAGGTGATATTTAATGTCACCAAGAAGAGATCAGGACCTCGAGAAGAAAGGGCTAAGACTCCCAATATATTCCAAACCCAGAAGCCAAGCTGAGGAGAAAATGAACAGCTTTCCTAAAGAGGAAGGAACTGTGAATCGTGAATCTGAGATAACCACAGTGTGGTGTCAGATGTTTAGAAAAGAAAATCTCTCAGGAAGGAAAGCATGGTCAATAATCAGAACACTCCTACGGCAGGGGGTTCAGACAATACAACTGACGTTGATTGCACTGTCGATAACCTTGACAAAAACCATTTTAGTTACCCAGCCGTGGCCAAATCACAGAAAGACACCACAACTTACCAGAAGTTAACTATACAGATTAATGTATCTGAGAGACACTTCTGAGATTTTACATATTCATTAAGCCATGATGGCCCTGGTAATTTCAGAGCCCTGCATTTTAAAAACTTCATGGGCTAGTAATTCACTGATACATTGATTCCTTTAACTAGTTTTCTGCATTTCAATTACATCTACGTTAAATGGAGGTTCTGGCCTAAAAGTAACAGAGAAAAAAAATATTTCTAAACTAGCCTTAGTTCCAGAATTTTAAAGGAGGAATTAAAGACTAAGAATGAAACCAAGAGAGTTCTTACTACCTACTGAAAAACCTTAAACAGCAGCACTTATTTGAGAAAAGAAACATACAGAACAAAAAGACGAATCAAGACACACTCACTATTCTCTTTACCCCAGAAAGAACGTGATACTCCACCTTTACTTGTCGAGCTTGGCTGATGACACATGGAAGACTGAAGAGCTGCTGGACAAAGGCCTTCAGCTCTTCCACTGTCAGTTTGGTCCGTGTCCTCCCACCATCTGGGCTCTGCCTGGTGTCAGACAATGTTGAGACGTAAGTAAGAAAATTCAGTCACTCCAGCATTAAGGG
The DNA here is from genome assembly GCF_019923935.1 of Bubalus bubalis. Classification (NCBI taxonomy): domain Eukaryota; kingdom Metazoa; phylum Chordata; class Mammalia; order Artiodactyla; family Bovidae; genus Bubalus; species Bubalus bubalis. The sequence continues at coordinate 12,709,472 of NC_059160.1, read as the reverse complement.
GGCTTCTAGTCTCTTCAGAATTCTAACCCAAGAAATCCCAAAATACAAGTGTCTGAGGGATTTCATTTTCAAATGAGATTCTTAGCTCTTCAGTTAATGGCTCAAAGATTCAACTCTCTAAATTACAGTTCTTCCAACCTTACAAGTATTAAACATCTCAAACACTTAATAAATTCTCACAGTAAAATGTTAAGTTCACTGATAAAACTAAATCCTCCATCTCAGGAAACTGAAGATGTAGAACAAAGGCCTTTAACCCGGCTTAGGAGATAATAAACCCTGTGAAACTGACTCCAGATTATGTCTGTATGTACACTTTTCTAAGAAAAGGGTCTCTAAGCTTTGGCCAGATTCTCCAAGGTGGGGAGGCGAGGGTCAGAGACCCAGTGACAGGTGCAGAGTCCTGACTGATGATTGGTCTCTCATAAAACAAAAGATTAAAAAATGTACAAAGTAATTAAAAACCCAATGTAAACTGCTATAGAAAAAACCATTCAGACACAAGGAATGTGTTAGAATGAAACACCGCCACAGAAAATTAAACATGTGAATTATGTGAAATCCAGGGCATATACTGCCATGCTCCTTAACAGCCTCCCCTGCACCCAGGTCACTCTCTGCTGCCACCTGCCTTCAGCCTGCAGTATCATCTGTTTACAAACACCTATTACACACCTACTGTGTGCCAGGCATGCTTCAAAGCACAGCAATGAGAAGGATGAAAATCCCACATTCTACTCTAGCATTATCTTCCAGTGGGGTAGGAAAAGGAGGAGGAAATAAGAGAGTAAGTAGATTCGTCTACCAGGAGAAAAACAAAGCAGGAAGGAAGAATAAAAAGGCTGCAATTTTATAAGGTTGTCAGAGAAGGCCTCTCCAAGAACATGATGTCTAAAAAAGACTTGGAAGAAGCAAGGGAATAAGCCAGCTGGGTATCAGGGAACACAGCCCCAAGGAGGGCCAAGAGCAAACATGCAGGCCCTAAGCAGAGGACATGGTGAGGGTGAAGAGCAGGGGGAGCACAGTGAGGGTGAAGGGCAGGGGGAGCACGGTGAGGGTGAAGGGCAGGGGGAGCACGGTGAGGGTGACGAGCAGGGGAGGTAGTGCAGGCAGAGCAAGAGAAGCACGAGCAGCAAGAGACAAAGCTGGAGCATTACTTGGGGAGGGATAACACGGCCTCACAGACAATTAAGACTCTGTCATTACTCTGGTCAAAATAAAACAGAAAACCACTAGAGAATTCTTCTCAGTCTCACCTGTGTTTCTGCTTTTTGCTTAAAAGCAGCTGAGCCACAGAAGCACACGTCTCAGCTTCTTTTACAGCATCCCTAAGTTTTCGAAAGAGATCATTCTCTGGGTACTTCCTATCCTCAGCATCCTCCAGCATTACTCGTAACTCAATCAAATCTGTAAAAAGAGAGCCATATACTATCACCACAGAAAATAAAAAGCCACTCCCCAATCAATTAGCAAAAACACCATAGCTGTGAAAATCCCGCCAATACAACTGAAGTTTATACCAGGTGGCTTGTTCCTAATTCTGAGAATTTCTCAGTTCAGTTCACTCAGTCATGTCTGACTCTTTGCGACTTCATGGACTGCAGCACACTAGGCCTCTGTCCATCATCAACTCCCGGAGTTTACTCAAACTCATGTCCATTGAGTCTGTGATGCCATCTAACCATCTCATCCTCTGTTGTCCCCTTCTCCTCCTGCCCTCAACCTTCCCAACATCAGGGTCTTTTCAGATGAGTCAGCTCTTCGCATCACATGGCCAAAGCACTGGAGTTTTAGCTTTAGCATCAGTCCTTCCAATGAATATTCAGGACTGATTTCCTTTAGGCTTGACTGGTTTGATCTCCTTGCAGTCCAAGGGACTCTGAAGAGTCTTCTCCAACACCACAGTTCAAAAGCATCAATTCTTTGGTGCTCAGCTTTCTTTATAGTCCAACTCTCACATCCATACATGACTACTGGAAAAATCGTAGCCTTGACTAGACGGACCTTTTTGGCAAGGTAATGTCTCTGCTTTTTAATATGCTGTCTAGGTTGGTCATAGCTTTTCTTCCAAGGAGCAAGCGTCTTTTAATTTCATGACGACAGTCACTATCTGCAATGATTTTGGAGCCCAAAAGCATAAAGTCTGTCACTGTTTCCATTGTTTCCCCATCTATTTGCCATGAAGTGACAGGACCAGATGCCATGATCTTAGTTTTCTGAATGCTGAGTTTTAAGACAACATTTTCAGTCTCTTTTCACTTTCATCAAGAGGCTCTTTAGTTCTTCTTTGCTTTTTGCCGTAAGTGTGGTGTCATCTGCATATCTGCAGTTATTGACGTTTCTCCCAGCAATCTTGATTCTAGCTTGTGCTTTATCCAGTCCAGCGTTTCTCATGATATACTCTGCATATAAGTTAAATAAGCAGGGTGACAATATACAGCCTTGACGTACTCCTTTCCCGATTTGGAACCAGTCTGTTGTTCCATATCCAGTTTTAACTGTTGCTTCTTGACCTGTACACAGATTTCTCAGGAGGCAGGTCAGGTGGTCTGATATTCCCATCTCTAAGAATTTTCCACAGTTTGTTGTGATCCACACAGTCAATGGCTTTGGCATAGTCAATTAAGCGAAGTAGATGTTTTTCTGGAACTCTCTTTTTTGATGATCCAATGGATGTTGGCAATTTGATCTCTGGTTCCTCTGCCTTTTCTAAATCCAGGTTGAACATCTGGATTTATCGTGAACATCAGTTCACGTCCTATTGAAGCCTGGTTTGGAGAATATTGAGCATTACTTTACTAGCGTGTGAGATGAGTGCAATTGTGTGGTAGTTTGAGCCTTCTTTGGCACTACCTTTCTTTGGGATTGGAATGAAACCTGACCTTTTCAAGTCCAGTGGCCACTGCTGAATTTTCCAAATTTGCTGGCATATTGAGTGCAGCACTTTCACAGCATTATCTTTTAGGATTTGAAATAGCTCAACTAGAATTCCATTTCAAAACTCCACTAGCTTTGTTCATAGTGATGCTTCCTAAGGCCCACTTCATTTCGCGTTCCAGGATGTCTGGCTCTAGGTCAGTGATGACACCATTGTGATTATCTGGGTCGTGAAGATCTTTTTTGTATAGTTCTTCTATGTATTCTTGCCACCTCTTAATATCTTCTGCTTCTGTTAGGCCCATACCATTTCTGTCCTTTATTGTGCCCATCTTTGCATGAAATGTTCCCTTGGTAACTCTAATTTTCTTGAAGAGAGAATTGCTCAGTGAGCTGTTAATGTGAGTCTACTTATAACAATGGTTCCCCAAAATATATATCTGCTGTTAGCAATCTGTCTCATTTTATATCAACTTTATCACTTAACAAAAGATTCTCAAACAGGAAATTAAGTCTGTAGTCAACCAACCCATTGGTCTCAAATCTCTTATGAAGCCTTAGGACTTTTCCTTAATGGAGGAAAAACACATGAAACAAAACAAGATCTCTTTCAAAGTGAAAACCATTTCACTGTCTGCTTAAAAAAGGAAGAAACTTAACCTTTCTTGTGATTGAAGTTGGCAGATAATGCTTCTGTAACACGACTGACCCACGTGTCATAGGACTGTGCCCTGACCTTCACACCATAGAGCAGAGAAGGGAGGTCCTCCAATGGGTAGCGATATCTAAAAAGAAGATCACACACAAAAATAAAAACTTTCAAAACCCAACAATAATTTGAAAATAAATTAACATTGAAACAGAATCACCTTAAGGGAAGTACAATGGCCAGGTACACATAAAGAGAAAAACCTAAGCAGCTCACAGAGTTTTAATTCAGAGAAAGGCAAGGAATGTGTGACATCAACTTGATAAAGCAACTCATTTTATTCAGTAAGTTTAGGTACAACTTTAATGGGCTGATCCTCAAGAAAGGAGGCAGACAGGTAAGATGTAACTAGAACAAACACAAGGAAGGGCATTACGAACAAGAGTATTAATTTTTAAAAAGACTGTAATGGAAGCTTTACGAGAAACGTCTGCATACCTAAGACATTTTTTCTGCATGGGGCAGGGGCACAGATCAGTAGGATGGTAGAGACACACAAGCCGTTCAGGGTTACAGGAGCACGTGAGAGCAGAGAGGAAACAGGTGGTCCTGCAGGCTGAACACTGTCGCTCATCATCAGGCACAAGCTCAAACACCTCTTCCTCCGACATCAGGACACCCTGAAATACAACTGATGTCACCTGATCAAGTCTTTCCAGTCTTTCAAGCATCAGAGAACTTAAAGTTATTAACTTTTTCCTACTCTTGACGACATAAACATGGGAGATACGATGGCACATCCTCAAAATATTTTCTAAAAACATTGCTAATTTTTTATGAGCAAGACTAAACCTTAGTATCTAAGAATGCACATGTGACTGACAAAAACTTCTTAAAATGCAGGAAATGCTTACTACAAAGAGGTTAAAAGTCATTTGTTGAGGGAAGGAAAGGAAGCAGTAATTGGGAGGTACTTTGAAGATGGCTGATAAGGGTTTTTTTGGGCACAGTAAGCCAAGACTTTTTTATTTGCTAGTATTATTTTTCTAACATATTTTGCCCTAAAATCCTTTTTTAATATACAATTTTGAAAGGTTATACCCTGTAGTTATTACAAAATACTGGCTAGCTGATAAAGTTCTATTTCTTGACCATATGGTGATGACAACAAAGGTTGCCACAGAATAATTCATGAAGTTCTATATGTTTTATGTGGTTTTGTTTTCTATTTAACATAAGAAAAAGATAAATCAAAAAGTACTGTCCCCAGGGACAATATACCCTTGAACTAAAAATTTTAGTATTCTGAAAGTAACACTGATAGGTATAAACACATGCAAGGATAGAAAGATGTAAAATTACTTAAACTATGAAAATCAAAGTATAATCTATTTCAACAAGGCATCAAAAAGAAAGCTAATCTTTCGCATATAAACAACAAAGCCCTATTATATGTATCACAGAAAACTATATTCAATATCCTATGATAAACCATAATGGAAAAGAACATTAAGAATGTGTATGTGACTGAATTACTCTGCTGTACAGCAGAAATTAAAACACTATAAATCAACTAGACTTTAATCTAAAAAAATATTAAAACTGGGAAAAAAGAAAGCTTATCAAATTCGGTATGCCACTTTAAGAAAGTAGGGGCACCTGAAGCACATTTTACAAAGGCTTCCATTTGATAAATAAGGGGGTCCCCTTCACAGTTTCTACTTACCTGAGCACAGTATTTACAAGCCAATTCCACTATATGAGAGCAATCTTCTTTTCTTCCTCCACTTAAACAAGGTAGTGATCTAATAGTTTATTCACTGGCAGACACAACCTAATTCCTTCAATATTTTCTTCTTATCTAGGTATCTCCTGGCTGAACTCTTATCTTTTCATTTTCTCATAGAAGCACTTCGTATTTTCTTTAAAAGTTACTTTAATACAAAAATGGTTCCAAAATGCATTTCAAGTGTTTCTTACATTAACAGCTGGCAAACAGGGAATGCTAATACATCAACTGACTAAGTCCTGGCTGCTTTAAGAAATTCTACACCTCTTCCCAAAGCATACTCTAAGGACCACTAACCCTAGAAGGTATTCCACAAAAAAACAAGGAAATTTAGGGGGGAGATAAATGCTATGCATCATACCTCTTCCAACTGGAAATTAACAAACACCAGCATATTAAAGGATCAGGTAAGTTTTACAGTAAAGAATTCCACTAAGGGACCTCCATAGTGATCTAGTGGTTAAGAATCCGCCTACCAATACAGGGAACACGGATTCGATCCCTGGTCCAGGAACCAAGGTCCCACAAGGAATTGTGTATCATGGGAAATAAAGTGGGCTATGCAGAGAAGGAGGGAGCATGGTACACACCCAGTGAGGCTAGCTACATAGGGAGGGTTAGGGAAAATGGGCTAAGACAGGCTGAAGATATATATTTTCTCATTTAGTTTCCATTTCAATATGATATTTAGTTTATTTGAAGCATTCAAAATCCCAGCACTGGGTTATTCAGTGCCTCTTATATTCACTAAAAACTTAGATTGGAGGGAAAGAAAAATTGATTAACTCAGACAATCTGCAATCACCAGAAACACAACTTTTGTTTAATTACAAAGCTGAGAGAAGAACTTGATCTTTCTCACCTAAAGAAACACTATACATAGGAAAATTTTAAAAATAAATATATACCTAATAAATTCTACCTGACAGGACTGCATTTTTAAAAATCGAGAGATGCTGACATCAAGATTCCTAAAACTTCAACTTAAACCAAAATGGCAGAAACAAAGGTATGAAATCTCCAAATTAGCAATTTCTGTGTTCAACTTCTAGAGGGATTGAAGATGAAAATGGATTCTTTCCACCATAGGTTCAATTTTTAGTGTATTTCGTGAGCACTATAATCAGCAAACTCACCATCTGCATCACAGACTCTCTTAACCGTGTCTCCTCCTCAGTCAGGAGTGTCAACTCCTTGCACACCATGGCAGCCAACCCCACGTCTAAGCATTCCGGATCTGCTGCCATCTTGAAGATGAGCTCCTCATGTGAGAAGACACAATGGCGCCTCAGCCGGCGGTAGTGACTCACACACTGACGTCCAATGGGCAGCTGAAAAAAAGACAAGATTCTCAAATTAAAGTACTTGCTTATAACACATTCCAGAACAGAACCACTGCTTACCCCAAATCCTCTTTTTTTCTTATAAACAACACAGAACAAGAACGTCCATTTGAATATAAGAGGTAACTGTAAATATTAGAACTTTATCGCCCAGCAAGAATTTCATGAAGGCCTTCCCAAAGAAAATCCCCCTAATTCACGATGCTGAGCTTCTAGCCTAAGCAGCTGATTTCCACTCATTACACAGTTATGCACCTCAAGCATGAGTTTCTTGACACATAAATGAGGCAGAACTCTTTTACACCAGTCACATGGGACTGCTCTTACAAGAAAAGGAAAAAAATTACCAAGCTATAAAGATATAACTGGACATATTCAACATTGATGTTTCCACAAAACAAAACAAAAAAACCAGATGCTACTACAAAGGAGGGAAAATGGAAGGGAAGGGAAGGAAAAAGCACTAAACAGTTCACATGGACTATTTTTTATAAGGACTATTTACATGTTATCTAAAAATTATTTTAAAACTACCAGTCTGGCCTAGAAAAAATTCAAAGTGTAATCATGAGATTGCATGTACTTTAATTTTAATCATGTACTTTAATTTTCCTACGCGAAATAAATAACTAAATGATCACTTTTCATAAGCCAACAGATACACTAAGATAACTTCTGAAAATCTAACACGCTTCAAATAAAACTGATACTAGCTACACTACACAAACTCTCTCTCTCTCTCTCCAATTTCTTTCCTTTACTCAAGTGGAAAAACTTGGATGGCTAAAGTTTTTGTTTGTATCTGAAAACTGTAACCTCAGAGAAAAAATAAAGTCAACCTCTAAGAACTTTTTGGAGCTCGCCTCCATTTTGAGGAAGCAGAGGGGAATCACAAGCATCAGAGCGCCAGAGCACAGTACTCTCTCTGAATCAAGCACTATTTCCCCACTCTTCCAAACAAACAATCTTTCCTAAGAAAATACATGTTTAGCTTACGCTTTTTTTTGAGCTTACATTAAAAAAAAAAAAAAAAGTTGAGCTTATGTTTAGCATTTATCTTGTCCACCAACAATATACAATTCTTTCTTAATTCTCAGATATGTAAACATTTCACAGCCTTAAAGCAAGAAGAAGAAGAAAAACAAAACCGTAGGATTTGCAGTTTTTAATTATCACAAGGAAGCCACATAAAATAGAACTGATTGTCCACTGTAGCTTATAAAAATTTGTACCATCACTTTATTCCAGATATAAAGCTGCTTTTACTTTTCAATTATATCACACTCTTCTCCTAAGGAGTATCAAGGGCTTTCACATATATTACCTCACTTGTCTGAGGTCATTAAGTGAATCTCAGCATTTTTACATAGGAGGTAAAAAAGAATTTAGGACCAGAGAAATAAAAAGTTACCCAAGATTAGACAGCAGTAATAATGAGCATGTTAAAGGTAGAATCATTTCCAACTCATCTCTGAATCACCTGCATTTCCACACTATATCTACCTGGCCAAGGAACAAGTAAATCATAAACACTTAATAAATGTAAGCTGAGTTTTCTGAAATAGAGTTCAAGTCCAAGACAAAGTCCTAAGCTCTGTTTTGCTCTTGCTACTTTCTAATAAGTAAGAAGTTTAGAATGACTAGGTCGAGTAGGATTGTTCATTATTCAATTTCATTCATTAGCTAAGGAAACAATATGACTAATTAGCCCACCAGGCTCCTCTGTCCATGGTATTTTCCAGGCAAGAAAACTGGAGCCGGTAGCCATTTCCTTCTCCATGGCATCTTCCCAACCCAGGGACTGAACCTGGGTCTCCTCCACTGCAGGCAGATTCTTTAGTGACTAAGCCACCAGGGAAGCCCAATTATGAAGTTTAACAAACTAAGATGCCCATAGAAAACCTAAGATCCAATATTACTAAAAAAAAAAAAAATTCCCCAAAATGTCAGGAGAGGTGACAAAACAACAGAACAGTCTCACTAAAGGAAAAATAAAGTCATATAGTGTATTACAAGTTTGCAGTTTTACATCCCCACCAATAAGATGTAAAAACGACTAATTACTTTTTTATATCGACTTCATTTACAAGCAAAATAGCAATCAATGGCAACATCATCTACACAACAGTGTAGCCCATAGAGATCTCAGTATCATGGCTACCCTTTAAAATAATCTTTTTAAAAAGAATATAGAAAACATGGCAGGAAGAATAAAATCAACTAATTGTCTATCAGAAAGAAAATAATAAAGGTATGTTTTAAGATAAAAATCAGAACTGGATATTTTAATATAAAAATCAGAGCTAGCTATTTGATATGGTACAATTAATTTCCAAAAAAGATCTGGTTACCTTTATAAAATCCAAAAAGTGCTCAGAGAAACCAGAGACTAGAGGAATTACGTTCTCTCAGAGAAGATTCAGAAAACATCAACTGCTCATTTAAAATTCAAAGAAAATGAGAAAGTAACAAATGAGAAGAACTACAAAACCTTCCAAATAAAAACTACCTGGAACTTTCTAAACTGCAGCAGACATCCCAATCCCCACTGAATACTCATAAACCCTCCCCTCCCAGCTAAGCAAACACAGCAATTACAATGCATCTCCAGGGGTGTTAGTAGACGTACAACAGCCACTTGCTATAGAACAGACCCAGTCAGCAGTGCAGAAGTTCACGGCCTCGGCGAAGTTGTAGCCTTGGTTAAACCCAGAGTGATAGGCCCGAGGGAATGTCACCACAAACTCGCCAGCACACTGATTGGTCCTGTACACCTAAACGCAAGTCAGAAACAGGATACGAAAGCAGAAGAAAACAATATGAAAACAACAGAAAAAGGAAACATTTCACCAGTTTCAAAAGCGTTTTTTAAACTTGACAACAATAAACTATTAAGCTACACATACCAAAAAATAACATCAGGGTTGAAGAAGCTGTCAGTTTCACCTTCTTATAATATTATGTCACTGATAAATTAAAATAATTCATGACAAGAATTCACAGCCCAAAGAAATTTTCAAGGAGAAAACATTCCTCTCACTGAGCTACTAGTTTCCTAACTTGATGACAGTTTTACAATTAAGAGAATTTTTCTTTTATCCCTTTATTCCTATGGTGTACATAGTGGGAAAGGATGAATTTCACTGTTTTTGCATAATTTTTTTTTGGAAACTAACTGATTAGCTCCTATGTCATACAGAGAGCCTCAAATCAGTTTTCCTGAATCTCCTGGTTTTATGATAATACTATGTCTTTTGAAAAGTCCAAGATTTTGTACAAATTAACTCTTTAAAGACAAGATAACATTACTATCGCCCGATCTCCTTTCTCATTAAGGTTATAACTATTTGACTATATGAAGCAAACACTGAATTTATATTTTATCAAATATTAGCACAATTTAAATGTAATAATCATTTTCAAAACTAGACTTAAAAGTAGAAAAGGTGTTCATTGTGTATTTTTACTTCATTATCTCATGCAAAAAAAGGCTATAAAATCTTCATATGAAAGATGGAAATATGATCTCCACAAAGATAAGGATCAGTTATTAGAACTACCACTTAATACACTTCTACTTTGATTAAATGGGGATAATAAAGAAAATAAGATGTTTACTAAAACCAAGATATACTGAAAACAAGATTATTCTAACAGGCTGCTGTACATAAAGGTATGATTCACTTTTCATAACAACCCATTCTTAATAAAATAAATGTTGTTCCCTTTGGAGTATAAATTCTAATTTGGCTAGAAGAGGACACGATTTTATTCCCTATTATAAAACCAAGCATGTATTATGATATACGTTAACTTTAAAATACTGAAGGGAGATGCAAAAAGACTCACCGGTACCCCGTGCTCCATCAGTACGTTGGGGTTCATGATGGTGACTAACTGATGCAGGAGGTCAGGCTGGGACTCAAACAGCTCAGGGGCTAGCTCCCTCATTACCTCCTCCAGCTGCTCCGCAGCATGAGACGGCACGCCATACCATGTCTTTGGCTCTCCCCTAGCAAAGAAGTAACAGTTTATCCAGGCAGAGCACAGTGCCCATGAGGCCAGGGTCTTGGACTCAAATCCACTAAACTGTAATTAACTTTGTCTTGCTCTGTGGCCATAGATAATGGGCCCTGAATCCTAGCAACCATTTCAAAAACCTGTGCTACTATTCACAACAGGAGGTAAGGCAAGTGTATACGGACAGGTGGGTATGTAGTTTTCACTATGGAAAGGCAAGTCGAATGAACTCTTTAAGGTAGAGCAGTAAACAGCATCTTCCAACAGGAAAGATGGTATAGGAAAAGCAAGCATTGTACCAAAGGATACTGACATACTGCCTGATTCACAGGTCCACTGGACATTCCAATTATCCCCACCATGATCAAAGTAAAAGTCAATGCCCTATAGAATATGTCTATAGAACTTCAACATTACTATCCAAGGAAATAAGCCAAGGAGAGACATTGTTGAAATCCTGAATAATACTTATGAATCTTACAAATTGTTGAAATCCTGAGTTCTATCTATGAATCCTATGGACTAAACACTTGGCATCACTAACACACCAGACTTCAGTGGACTAGAGTTTACTTATAATACTAAATTGAAGTTCAAGGAAATTGATTTAATTAGTCATGCAATCTACAGAATAACTTAATCATAATACAATTCACAGTGCTGTCTCTAATAGAAACTTACAGCAATGACTGAAAATGTTCTATATCTATGCTGGCCAATACAAGGGTCACCAGTCACAATTGACAAGTAAGCACTTAAAATGTGGTTAATGCAAATGCTGAAGTAAACTTTTAATTTTAAACAACCACACGTGGCTAGAAGCTATCATATTGCAAAGCACAGGGATGAAAGAAAGAAAACCATTAGTTTGCACAGTCTGATCTGAGCTAAGCTAAGTCACTTCAGTCGTGTCCGACTCTGTGCGACCCCATCAACGGCAGCCCACCAGGCTCCCCCGTCCCTGGGATTCTCCAGGCAAGAACACTGGAGTGGGTTGCCATTTCCTTCTCCAGTGCATGAAAGTGAAAAGTGAAAGTGAAGTCGTACAGTCGTGTCCGACTCCTAGCGACCCCATGGACTGCAGCCTACCAGGCTCCTCCATCCATGGGATTTTCTAGGCAAGAGTACTGGAGTGGGGTGCCATTGCCTTCTCCGCTGACCTGAGCAGTATCTTTCAAATGGAAAGAAAAATACTATTTGGTTAAGATCGGAATACTGGACAAGGAACTGGGTAAGTAAATAAAAGCTGTGGGTCAAATAAAAACAAAAACCAACAAAAAACCTTAACTAATACACATGTAACATAGGCATTTAATTTCAAATACTGAAGGTTAGTCAGATCTTGACTATATAAACTTTAAATATCCTGCCTTGCATATCAAAAGTTAAATCAAAGAAATGTTCCCTGTACACTGAATACTAAGAATCACCTGGTCTAAAACCTGGGGCTTGGCTGCACACATGTTAAGAGTGGAAGTGTCAGAGACACTGTACCCTGAGACCCCTACCCAGTACCTTATCCTACTTTGGGTAGGACACACTTTAAAGTCAGTTCTCCCCAACACATCACCTAATTTTATCACACCTTTAGAAAGGTCACCAAGTGTGCATGCTGTTAACAAAAACTGTGCATACCAGTGCAGGTAGTTGATGGAATAACTCCAGTGATCTTCAATGTGCCAGCAAAAGGAGGAGAAGCACATCCCCACATAGAGCCACGGCACCTTCATGCCAGAGATGTCCACGTTGATGTGTGCAAGAACAGACTGCTCTAGCACAGGCATGTTATTCAAGTTCCAACCAGAAAGCGCATATTCCTACAGAAGGAGAACAGTGTAAATGAGAACAGAAATGACAAGAGCCCAACAGGTATCTCAAGAGAGTCTTTAAAAACAAAAGTAAAAATTGTGTTAAGTCACAATCATCTAATCCACAGAATCTGTACTCCTTGCTCTCTACGTGTAACTCATATTCCTAAATATTTAATCCTATCTCCTAAGTGATATTTACATTTCCCTTTAGTTATTTCAGCTATCTCTGGATTACTCTACGCATATAAGGCTTATTATTACTCCCCACCCACCCCCACAGTTTACCAGTAAAATACTGTGAGATTCATTTTAATAGGTTGGTATTGTATTTCTACTTTATCCCTGGTAGCATAACTTACCAAAATGTTTATCAATGTATTTGTGGTGCCAAGATACTGTGAGGACAAAACGGAATAGGATCCTGAATCTGTGGCCAACGGTGAAGACCAAGATGGTGCAGAAAGTCAGCACCCCCAACCCCAACTATGTGCTCAGTAATGTCCAACTCTTTGTGACTCCGTGGACTGTAGCCCACCAGGCTCCTTTGTCCATGGGACTTTACAGGCAAGAATCCTGGGCAATCACACTACAAACACATCCATTAACAACAACAACAAATTTTTTTGTTTCATAAATGAGTTCAAGAGAAAAAAGAAATTGCAATTTCCAAAAAAAAAAAAAAGAAAGCACAGCCACAGTGAAAAAGGAAAGGTGCTGAGTCTTCAGAGGTTTCTAACTGGATATAAGCTCTGGACATGAGTTTCAAACACCCACTTCTGAAGCCGTATGTGGCAGAGACTTAAAATGCTATCATCCTTGTGGCAGGCAGTTCTCAAAGGGGCCTAAGGAACCCAAGTGGAGTATAAGGAATCCAGGAGACCCACAAAATCGAACTACTTTCATAACAACCCTAAGATGCTATCTGCCTTTTTCACTGTCATTCTTCCAAGAGTGTAGTTGAGTTTTCCAGGATATGTGATGTGATACTGCAGAAGTCTGAATGCAGAAACAAGAGCATCTGACTGCCTTCTATTAGAAGGCTGGTAATGGTTGAACCTGGATGCCAGGGAGGAAGGGAGAGAAATTCATTATTATGTTAACTTTTAATCATGTGAAAGTTTCTATAATACAGAGATTAAAACCCTCAAAGTAAAGAGGTTAAATAACCAGTGACAAAGCTGAAGACAGAATCTGTGAATGAGAGAATCTATGAACATTTTCCTAATGTGATTATCTTAACCTGTGCTCTACTATGACAGGAGGGAAAAAATCAATAATAAGGCTAAAATAAGAAGACAGCCAAAAGACAGCTTTAGATCATAAAACAAAACAAAAAACGAAAACCCCATTCAGCACATATTAAGTAGTTAGATATTTCTGACTGGACACTTGGCATGATAAAGAGTGAGACGGTACCATGAATAAACTGGGTCAGTGATACTGTAAGGAGTTACAACGGACTGGTCAGGGCAAGACGGGACTCAAACAAGGGAAGCCAGGGTTGGAACGGTGTGAGCACGCACATTCCCATTCCTGTTTTAGAACATGATTCTGTAGGCATGATGCTTACCTGCTCACAGAGACATACTACATAGGGAAGGATACAAGAGAAGATGAAACAGGGTCCTCTGTCTAACTAGAGACCTGGGTAGGAAGGAGACTTCTAATCATGAAGAACTTTCGGAAATGGTGATGTGGGGAGGTTGGGCAGTTCCCTCCACAGAAAACAAGGATAGAACTGAACAAGATTATCAGAACAACCATTTCAAGAAACTAGAACACAATCAAAGGCAAAAAAATTGAGAAGTATTTAGTCTTAAGAAACTAAAAGAAGGCTAAATAAAGACATTCTCACATAAGCAAAGACAAGAATTCATTGCTAGCAGACCTGCACTACAAATAGAAACAGTCCAAGAGGCTCAAATAAAAAGTATCCTGGACCCACAGGAATGAGAGAAAGAGTACCAGAAAGGGTATATATGCGTAATGATGTAAAAGACTGTAAAATTCTTTCTTCTGAATTGTTTTAAAGACCATAAGATGGTTTAAAGCAATACTATACTGCCATGTTGGTGTATTATACAATATGCAGATACAACATACAACACACAAAAGAGAAAAGCAAATGAAAAAACAGTTTCCAAGTTTCTAATTTACCAGAAGTCAATATTGAAATGAAGTAGAATGTGATCAGTTAAAGACAGACACTATTGATGAAGCTGTTTTTTTTTTTAAAGCTATATACTGTAATTCTTAGAGAACCACTAAATAACTCAAAATACATATCTCCCCCCAAAAAATTTCAGGCCAATTAAAATGGTATGATGAATACCTCTTGAACACCAAAAGAAGGCAATGAGAGAGAGAGGAGCAAAAATGCAGGAGACAGAGAAAGCAGCAAGACGGCAGATATAAATCAACCACATTAAGTTTAAATGTACTGAACACTCCAACTAAAGTCAACCTTCACACTAGATTTTTAAAAAGAAAGATTCAAACATATGCTGCCTATAGAGACACAGGTCAGATTCCAAAATACAAACAGCTTCAAGGTAAAACAATGGAAAGAGATACACCATGCCAATGGTAACAAGAGACCTAGAGGGGCCATATTTTAAATTACGTATTCTTCTCCACTATGTACCTTTTTTTTTCTTACCATGTGTAAGAAAACAGGAAATAGAATTCTCAACTATTGCCAAATATAAAGGAAAAGAAAGTGACAAAGACCAAAGTAAGAGAAAAAGAAATAAATGATCATCTTACTTTAGCTTTACACATAAAGATCATCTGTTACAATTTAAATGCATATTTGAAAACCTATCTGCCCAGATTTTGAAGGAAATGTAATTGTGGACCTACCACTGAAATGTAGTATTTTTTTTCTAAAGTCATTTTCTACATTTCCAAACAGAGAGAGCTACGCAAAATCTTTTAACTGGAATTAAGTTTCATGGGGTCGCAAAGAGTCGGACACGACTGAGTGACTGAACTGAAGTTCTAAATTAATTAAACTGGTTTTAAAATGAAAAGTTAAATGATTTTTAAAGTTACTTTGAATTTATTGTTTTCAAAACAGAAGATTATTTGTAATGTCCAAATTCTACATATTTAGTGTTTTAAACAGATGTGGTCCCTAAGATTAAAGAAAGGCCATTTTCTACTAGCAAAGGCTGGGTTGGCCACAGGTAAGAAGTATGGATACTACTACATGCTCTGCACCTCTTCTTCCGGCAGCATCTTTCTGCGGCCATCCTTCACAGGAAATCCACTCCCAAAGTCTTTTGAGGAGATGTCAGCTCCATACTCTACAATAACGTCCTCTTCAATGCTGCTCACCAGCCGCCAGAATTCCTTTTCTACCAGTTCTGTGGGGACCATCTACACATGGAAAAGAGAGATGACCGATTACAAACTCACTACAATCATAACCCATTATAACATAACACGCAGGTCAACTGAACAAAACCCATGAAAAAACAGAAACCTTCTCAATTCTCAGAGTTGAAAAGACTGCCGTCTTGGCTTTTCTCATTGAGGATGGGGAAAAGCTAAAGACGACTTAGACGAAAAACACAATGAACATTAACAAACAAACAAAAAAAAACACAATGAACTTGAACTGCTTTCTTCTGCAAGCTGCTTTCCAACTAAGAAGGATAAAGATGACCCAAGACACAATGAAGAAAAAGGAAATACAAAAATCAAGGCTGAATTTTAATAGCTTTAGAAAATTATTTTGATGGAAATTTTTAAAAGCCCAAGAAGCCCCAGGAAAAGCAGCAAACCTCATAGTACAAATAGCTAAATAAAAGCAGCAACTGCCACATCTTTCATGCTTGTGTGAAAAGGACTGTGCTCAGAGGGTCCACAAACAAGGGAAAGACAGAAGCCAATTTCTCAACAGGAGAGTGCACACTGCCACAAGAAAGTTGAAGGAACAGAAGCAGACCCCGGGCCCCTGATCCTCAGATCCGGTGTTCTATCATCTTTTTCATGTCAATTCTGTTTTTCACAAAATAACGGAAGCTTTTAAAAAGCAAAACAAAAGCTTTGGACTCAGATAAATCTTTCATACTTTCCCAAAGTGACCTAAATACTCACATGGACTGGCATATTGAAATAGTCAGACTTAAAATTATCTGCCATCTCTCCAAAGCTCTGAAGTGTATACTCTCGTACGGCTTGTTCAAATCCAAAAGCTTCTCTAGGTTTATTACATTCCTGGAAAGAAAAAAATATCTAAGATTAACTTACTTAAACTGAAGAAAGTATAAGGCTCTCAGGTATGACCTTCTTTGATCATTTTCCAAGGTGAAACAAATCCAGTCAACTCTAGACCACAAAACACCTATTAATTACTTTCAGTGCGGAACCAGGAAATAATGTTCTGAAACCTCAATTGCATTTTCATGCCTTCCAGAGGAAGGTGGTCATGAGACAGCTTCAGGCTTGGAGCTGGCATTAAGCTCTGGCATCAAGACACACACCTGGAGGGCTACCAACCTGGAATCAAGCCCAGAGATGTCTATCATCCTTGGTGGAAAAAACAAACGTTCAGGGAGGGAGGAAAGGTAATGGAGAAAGGGACAGTCACCGGGTTGCTAGGACACCCAGAAAGAAGAATGTTTTTTTTCCTACTACCAATCATCACGACCAATTTCTTAACATAAAGACTTAGAACAGAACTGCTTCTGAATCGCCTAATGTTGAAAATAATAAAAAATAATTAAAAGATCATAAACATATGCTTTCAATGTATCTAAACACACCCAGCCAACTCTTTGCTTTCAACATTCTATCATATTTTGTTAAAATAAACACACCAGGCATTTCACGACAGTGGCATTACTATAATCTTTCAATAACAAATTTAGTACAATCAAGCCAAAATTTAAACAAGTTAATAGATACCACCAGTTTATGTGGCAGCATGAAAACTGGATGCATAGATCCTAAGTTCTAGAGCTTCATATCTGATTTTGACTTTTTTTTTAAATTAAATAAAAAATAACCTACGGATTTTCTCCACTTTTACTGTTTTCCTGGAATATGAATAGTCTAGCAAAAGTCTCATTCATCTGCAGCAATAAACAGAGTTACCAAACCACAGTCAGAAAAAGACACTTTAAAAAACAGAACTGAAAATAAAATAAAATAAAAAACAGAACTGTTACATTTCCAGTCACTATCACTCTTTTAAAAAGCCTAGCAATTTCAAGCTCTGAAAAACAAAGACAGAGGAGAAGCAGCTTCATGGGAAGTGTTGACTGTACACCCGTATGTATGTTTTTGTTCCCTTTAAAAGGTAAGGTTGGGTGTGTACCTCGGCCACACACTTAGGACACCTCCAGTCGCCCTTGGGCACATCAGGCAGTGGGGGAATTAAGCAGAACGTATGGTAGCTGTCATCACACCCGTCACACAGCAGCAGCTTATCCTCATTGTTTCCCCGACCACAGAACATACAAACATACAGATCAACCTGTTAACAACAAAATAAAGTAGCATGAAAGTTTATTAATAAGTTTATTAAAAAGCAGTATTAAATCTTTACCAGGAATGCCTTAATTGAAACAAAATACTGTACACTAAAAAATAAACATAAGTCCTGAATACTTATTTTAAATAACAGTATATAAACAGCTTTGCATAAAGCTTCCTGAATTTCCTCAGAGCTGCTACAAGCAAGTTAATAAAAGTGTATCAAGGTATCGGAGTAAACGACCACTACAAATCTAGGGTACTTGAATGTCAATTTCTATAAATAAAATATACCACGTCACTTTTCCTACACACAAATGCTCTTCACTGGTAGAGGGCTCAGGACAGAGCACTGTCTAATACAGCTAAGGGTTGACAGAGTCATCCTCTCACTCACTCATTCACTAGGTATATGACTCAGGAACCGTCTGTGTGTATGCCACAAAGCAAGGTTAATGTGATATACACCAAAGCTGAAGCTTCAGATGCACTACGTCTTTGGACTAAATGAACTAACTAAACGACACACCAGACACAGCAAGGTAAAAAAGCAAAACTAAAATAAAAATAAATCCTTTCCCTCCTAACACATCTCAGAACACTTACAAAGTTAACAGAGAGAGTTCCTTTCCGTTGTCTCATTTGCATGTTAAATGCGTCTGACCTGTTGGTAACTTTTCGTCTTCGGGAGACCTCATCTTGAAATAAAAATAATTATATAATAATAGTAAAAACTAATGTTGAGAGCTTACCATGGACCAGACACTATTTTAAATTATTTAAATTAGTTAAAATCTCACAACACTATGAGGCAGATAAACTATTATCCCCCAGTGAAGATAAAGAATCTGAAGAACAGAGAAGTTAGGTAACCTGCCCAAACTCACACAGTGAGTCAGCAGCAGATTTGGGATTCTAGTCCAGGCAATTGAGCTGCAGAGAGTTTAAGTACTAATTCTGTATTGCCCACATGGAGAACTTATCAGGAACTAATTTGAGACTAGCATTAAGATCACAGCCAGCCAATACAATTACAAACATAAAAAAGATAAGGTGCTTAATTTTTAAAAGAGTAATAGTAAACAATGTAATATATCAAGTAAGTCTGATCACACTGAATATTTGGTGATAGAACAATATTATCTGATCAACCAGCGTTCAGTCCAGAATTGGAATCATGACTTAAGTCATATCAGAAAATGCACAAAAATCAGTATGACTTGTGATTACAGTATTCCATTAAATTCTTATACAGTACAAAAACACATCCAACACAATCTTCGTCAAATTGAGTCTTAAAACTGACATGTACTTATCTCTGCATTAGCAATTTTACTCACAGCTAATTCTAACATGCTAAGCTGGGAGCACCAGCCATTTTTCAAATAGATTACTTAAATGAAGTGTTGTAATATACATCAACGCAATTACAGAAAAATATTATAATTAGAATCTAAATAATTCGCTCTCCCTAGTATGTTCTGATTCTAAAGGTCAGAGAGACTCCTCTATTTCTTTTTAAAATTAAAAACAGCTAGCTTTAGATCACCAGGTAAGAATCATTAATTTTGCCATTCTCTTATAAATTGGCCTTTAGAAACAATAATTTCTGTGTCAAGTGGAAGGAGGAAATGGAGGAGGAAATTTTCTCCCAAAATAATATAAAAATTTAACATACTATGGCTTCTTACACCTTAAGATTATCTGCCATTAAAAAGGTGATTTGTCTGGAAATCATGCTGCAAGCCTACAATACAATCCTTAGAAAACCCCACAGCAGACTACGATTCAAGCACAACCTGCATCTGTTATAACCACACCACTACACCTTAATACTTTCCGTGACCAAATAACAGATTTACCTTCCTTTTCTTTTACTCCCATTGCCAAGCCCACAACCTTAGGCCCAGCCCCAAAAATCCGAAGTTTCTTCAGTTCCGTATTTCTATTCACTTCTCCAGATTCTGACTAAAAAAAATAAATAAAAGTCACATTAGTATAATTTTGTGATGCATTAATTTACTGTCTTACGTAAGAAAAGTTTTAAGAGCCAGTTAAAAATAAAGGAAATTTTTAATTCTCTCTAAATCGGCTTGCTGCCTTATCCCTGATCCAGGAACTAAGATTCCCCCCAAAACAAAAACAAAACACAACCTGAAGGACCACAAAGAAATGGGAATACGAAAGTGGGCGAGGAGCAGACAAAAATAAATTATGGGCATTTTTTTTCTGCTGCTTTCATTAGGCTTTAAAATTATTCTAGGTCACAGGAACACTATAGAAATTACACTGGAATGATTCAGACACAAGAAAATTATATTCTGGTTTTTAAAGGAAGGATGTGTGAAAAATAAAATCTCTCCTTCCCACTCTTCTCACAGTAACCATGAAAATAAAATGTACTAGAAATCATCAGCATGTCTATGAAATTGGCCCAGTATCCAGAATCACTCTGATTTGCCATCTCTGTCAAAGTTGTTTAATATTAACAAAAAACTCTCTAAATCAAATCAGACCAAATTTTACAATTTCCTCCTTGAATATTCATCTCAAAAGTAAATTAAAAAATATGTCTTTCAAGCTTTAAAGAACAGTACGTGAATGACCTCCCCAAACCAGGCATGTGTTCTGCACAGTCAATGAGGTAAAATTCCTGTCAAAATGGCCCACAGAAATCGATACCTGAGATTTGACGCGTCTTGTTCTCTTCGGCAGAATGTTCATTCTTGTTCCCGGTTCTGGCGAAGTTTGGATGTCAGTGCTAAGAACCTCAGGCTCCACTTTTTCCTTAAGGTCTAAATTAGGCATTTGTACACCCTAAAGAATTGAAAGCACAGGAAGAGGGCAGATTCAGTGATAAGAAATCAGATTTGAGAATCAGGAGAAAAATAATAAATTTCTAATATATCCCTAAAACTATTAACACATGAAACCAGATGACAATTTTCCCGCCAAATTGATCTATAGATTCAAGGCAATCCCTATCAAAATCCTAGCAGGCTTTTGCCATAGAAATGGAGTAGATTCTAAAATTTATGTGGAAGTGCAAAAATTTTGGCAATTTTGAAAAAAGAACCAAGCTGGAGGACTTATACTACTACCAGATACCTAAACTTACTATAAAGCTATGGTACTCAAGATAACACAGTATTGTTGTTAGGATGAAACATACAGATCAAAGAACAAAATGGACTAGAAATAAACCTATATATTTATAGTCAACTGATTTTCAACAAAGGTGCCAAGGTTAATCACCTGGGCAAGGTAAATGGGAAAAAGGCCATCTTTTAAAGAAATGCTGCTGGAACTATTGGATATTCCTATACCTCGATGCCCCCAAAACAAACTTATAGCTTTACCTAAGACTATACACAAAAAATAATCCAAAATGGGTCACAGACCTAAACATAAAAACTAAAACTATAAAACTTGTAGATGAAAGCAGACTTTTGGCCTTAGGTTAAGAGAAGATTTCTTAGATATGGTAACAGAACAATCCATAAAAGAGGCAGAAAACCGAACCACAAACTAGAAGAAAATACTTATATGAAATCATACATCTGATAAAGGACTTATATCCAGAATATTTAGCAAAATTTTATAACAAGTATAAGATGGCAAACAATCCAATAAAAAAAAGATTTGAGCAGACACTTCATCAAGATATACAAATGGCTAATACGCACATGAAAAGATGCACAACACCATTAGTCATTAGGGAAATAAAATTAAAACCACAATGAGATACCACTACACACTCACTAGAATGGCTGTAAGCAAAAAAACTGACAATACCAAGTGTTGGCAAAGATGTGGAGAAACTGGAAGCCTCTACATTACTGGTGGGAATGCAAGATGGTTCAGCCACTTTGGAAAACAGTTTGGCAGTTTCTTAAAAAGTTAAACACAAACTTACCGTATAACCCAGCAATTCCACTCCTAGGTATCTACCCAAGAGAAATGAAAACATATGTCCACACAAAGACTAGTACATGAATATTCATAGCATTATTCATAATAGCCATAAACTGGAAACATCGAAATGTCCATCAACTGATAAATGAATAAACAAATGTGGTATAACCATACAACAGAATATTATTCAGCCATAAAAATGAATGAAGTACTGATACTAAAATACAGATAAACCTTAACAATCATTAGGCTCAGTGAAAGAAACCATACACAAAATCACACTGTATGATTGCATCTATGTGAAATTTCTAGAAAAGGTACAACTACAGAATCAGAAAGCAGATTAGGAGTTGTCCAGGTTTGAGGGTAGAAGCAAGAACCAACTATAAACAAACACAAAGAAATCTTCTGGGCTAATGAAAGTGTCCTAAAACTGGATGGTGATGACAGCTGCCTAAACTTGTAATTTATCACAGCTGACTGACTGTGTACCTACAATGGGTGAATGCTGTAGTATGTAAATTCTAACTCAATCAAGCCGTTAAAAAAAAAACATGAATCCAAGTGGAGAAATTTTTTTTAAAAGCTTAAGCCTTGCATAAGTGTAAACATCTTATGTAAGTAAGAAGACATTCTTCACTCCCATTAGCCTTTACCTTGTAAACCATCAAGAACAGTTGTGATTTTTTAAACTTGCTCCCCCAAATTTTGGCACCTGGAGAAACCACAACCAACTGCTAGCTAACCTGTTAGAATAAACAGTCTAAAGTGTGTTTCTATATCTGGCAGACACTGGATTTATTCACGCCTAAGAAAAGTGAAGCATCTCACCATAAGGCTGACCCCTGACTGGAAAAGCTCATAGGGGTAGAGAATTCTTTCATAATGTGACTTCAAAAGGGATCCAGTTCCTTTTCCTGGCAGATATCCCAAGCGGCTACCCACTTTAGACCATTTCTTCTCTTTGGTGACCATTTCAAAACCACCTTTGCTGGCGACAATCTGAAAAGAAAGTAAAAATTATTTAGGGAAAGAGGAAGATTCATGTATTTTGACTTGACATCTTGTCTGCTAAATGGAAAAAGTATTCTGGGCCTCAATTTTAGATTTGCTTTCAAGAAATATGTGACAAAATTGAAACTCATTGATATTTAAAATATGAAAGAGAGACAATGATTTTGGGAAGTTTTAAACACTATTGTTTGTTATTGTGCCTGCCTTCAATGAACCAAGCATTCAAAAACATTCAATGAATTTATACATTTCACATAATGCACCATGGGAAATCTAAACACATGTATGTACTCTATATCCACAGGGAATTCAAAGTACAAATAGAAGTTAAGAACAGACCAAGTATAGTCATAAGAATGCTACATAATACAAAATGAACATTAATACTGATACTAGAAACTAAAGCAACTTAGAATTCTTAAAAACTGTCAAGTGAACAGTGGATTCAGATGATATTTTCAAAAAGAGGCCATCATTTTTAAGAAAGAGAGAAGTTTTACAAGAAAGATTATAAAGAAATGATAAAGAAAGTTCAACTGCAGTAGCTACAGCACAGCATAGGTATTAAGGTAGGAAGTGATGGGAGAAACTGGCCAATTTTTGCTGAATGCTCATATCAAACCAGGGTTTCCATGGCAGCTCAGCAGGTAAAGAATCCGCCTGATGCGGGAGACCTGGCTTCAATCCCTGGATTGGGTAGATCCCTGGAGAAGGGAACGGCTACACATCCCAACATTCTGGCCTGGAGAATTCCATGGACTGTATAGTCCACAGGGTTGCAAAGAGTCGGACACAAATGAGTGACTTTCACATCAAACCAGGAGCAGTACAGAAGAGACCTGTACTAAGGCCTCCATCTTCCAGAAGCTGATACTGTACATCACTCACACTTCTAAAATGTACGCAGTTTTCAGTTTCATTGATGAAATAAAGAAGGCTGTGATGAAGGTATCTGAATTGAAAAAATTTTCCTCTTTGAGTGTACACTATCGTATTCTATGACACCAAACAGCTAAAAGAGAAAAACAATTACCATAGGATCCAGCAATTACACATCTCTAGCAGTATACCCAAAAGAAACAGTACTCGCACACCAGTGTTCACAGGAGCATCACTCACACACAGACAGTAGGTAGAAACAACCCAAATACCCATCAAGAGTTGAGCAGACAAACAAAATGTGGTAAAGGCATGCATGGAATATTATTCAGCCATAAAAATTAATGAAACTCGGATACATGTGACAACATGGATGAACTCTGAAAACACTATACAAACACAAGAAGATGAATATTGTGTGATCCCATTTAAATGAGATAACCCTACACAAATTTGTAGAAAGAAAGAGGTTTCATCAGGTGCGAAAGGGTGGGGAAAGTTCTGGAAATGGACAGTAGCAATGGGCTGTACAACACTTTGAAAATACATAATGCCATAAAATTGTACACTTATAACAGTCAATCATGTGCATTTTACCATTTTTTCCCAAAGACTAAGAGCGTGGACTCTGGAGCCAGATTGCCT
Organism: Bubalus bubalis; assembly: GCF_019923935.1. Classification (NCBI taxonomy): domain Eukaryota; kingdom Metazoa; phylum Chordata; class Mammalia; order Artiodactyla; family Bovidae; genus Bubalus; species Bubalus bubalis. The sequence continues at coordinate 12,685,046 of NC_059160.1, read as the reverse complement.
GAGTTCACACCCCAGCTCTGCTAACAGCTGTATGACCTTGGGTAAGTTACATAATTTGCATCTCAGATACCTATTATTAAAATAGTAATAATAGCAGTACCTCTACCTCATTATGAGGCTGCTGTGAAGCCAAATGAAATAAAACATGAAAAGCACCAGGATAAAGTAAGAGCTGTATCAGTGCTGGCTGTATTACAAATGTCTGTGTGAGGTGGCAAATTGGGGATGGAGGAGAGGTGTACAGACTATAAGTAAGGATCCATTTTCTGCTCTCGTGCTTAGCCCTTTATTATAGCAAAGATGAAACCACAGCCCAGGCAAAATGCTTCTCTAGTGAAGTATCTGAAAGTATGGAAGAAATGAAGAAGTTCACATCCACAAGAGTAAAACCCATCTCCAATTCTGTAGCTTTTTTTAAAATCATACCCTCAGAGAAGCTCTGTCTGTTAATAAGAGTCAACCAGGGAAAAATTAAGTAGAGAAAAAACTTTGATTTATCAAATTCTGTAGTGTAGAGGAAGACACACCAAGGGTGGTGCGGATAGAGGGCTGTCTGGAAGCAAATGGGTGATGTGAAGGTCATTTATTCACAACTCCCAGGGTCTTTACACTGTCAGCTCTGTTGCAGGTACCGGAGCTACAGCTGTGAATAAAATAAAGACCTCTGCCCTGCTGGATCTTATATCCTAGTGGGAGACTAAATGTCAATTTTGAAATGACAAAGCCTGTGGAAAAAACCTTAGAGTAGTTTAAAAGCCTCCCCAGTAGGAGAATGAGGGTGAATTGAAGCATTAAACAGTCACAAACGCCTCATCATGAAGGTAAGAGGTGAGCAAAGACCTGAAGGAGGGGAAAGCAGTGACCCAAGCTGATACACTAGAAACAGCCAGAGTCAAGGCCCACGGGAGAAGCCTGCAGAGCACACTGAGAAACAGTAACGAAGCTGTTACATTGAGGCTGAAGCAAGTGGGGATAAGCAGTAGAGGGAGCAAAGAGAAGCCTTCTCAGTAACGTGTGTTCCCCAACACAATTACCACCATTGCATAACAATCTGCTCTGTATTCTAAGCACTTCCAGCTAAATTTCCATCAGTAACGATAGAGCTCCATGGATCCAGTCATGCTTCTCACCCAGGTCTGCCGACTTCTGACAGCAGCATGATCAGGGTGTTGACAAGAGTAAGACAGAACTGACTCACAAAGAAATCAAAGCCACGACTCTGGCTTCATGTTCGCAATACTCCAACAATCTAAGCAGGCCTAATACTTAAAAACACACAAAACCTTAACACTTGCATTTCTGCAGTTGAGAGATTCAGAGATTATCATGCATAATTTCATTTACTCCAATCATTTGCCATGCAAGGTATCACACCACTGTCATTAGAAAACATCACATGACCCCATGCCCTAAAGAGAGATACATGGCAAGCACTTATATTGAACACAAAGAATACAAACCTTTAATAAAACTTAACAAAAGAGTAATGTCAATCAAGGCCAAAATTTCAGTCCAATGAAAAACAAAGTCCAGTTAGCAGGGGACAATTTTAACAGACAAAAAGCAGCAGCAGTATTCAACTCAAAAGCTCCCTCTCAAAGCTCCACTAAAAAGTTTAGGGACAAAAAAGCATGCTCCCAAGAGGGCAAGAAGACCGAGGGAAAAGCAGATGTCTGAGTGACACTCTAGCAAGCAGAAACAACAAACAAAAAAGCCCCAAGCAATAGAAGAGAGCCAAAGAGCAGCAACATAGAACTTGGAAAGGCTTAAGAAATGGAAGCATCAGTATCTTTAAAATTAAAAAGAAGAGTGTTGACTAAAAGCCTATATAAAAGCAGTCAGGCCTCCCCCAGTCAGCACAGCCAGGCAGCTATCCCTCTTCAATCCCAGCAGAAGACTAGAGATCTACTCTCAGGAGAGTCTGAAAGAAGGGACTCAAACCTAAGAAAGAAAAAGATAAGTAAACTAGACAGTCAGTCTAACAGTCTCACATCCAAATAATGGCAGTTCAAAAAGAGAAAAAAGATAAGTGGAAGAAATTAGCAAAGAATTAAACACAAGAAAAGTTACAAAAACTCAAGGATGGGAGTTCAGATTAGAAAGATTATCAAGTGCAATAAACATACGCAATGAAAATTAACACATACCAGTGCATATCACTGTGAATTCTCAAAGTACTGAGAATAAAGATCAGACCTTGTATCTTAGAAAAAGTCACATACAAAGGAATAAGAATTAACATGGTATCATTCTTCTCAATAACAACACTAGAAGCTAGATTATGGAGTACAGCTTTCAAAATACAATTTTGAAGTAAAACAATTGACAATTTAGACTGCTAAACCCACCAAACTACCAATGAAGTTTAAAAGTAGAACATTTCTAGACAAGCAATAAATTTACATTTTGTTTACTTTCTTGCCATCAAACTAGCAGAAAACTAGCAGAAGAAATGTTTCACCAAAATAGGAATAAACCCAGTAACAGGAAGACTTAAAACAAGGAGAAAGGCAAATGGAATTCCCAGAATGATGATCGTGAAAGTTCTAAGCTGACCGCTGACCTTAAAAAAACCACCAGTCTGAATTGGAGTAGGAAAGAGAACTCTAGAGGAGTAACTCCAAGAAGGAAATAAAACTGACAGGTTTTCTGCTGGGTGAAACCATACTGAGAGATTTTATACTTCTGGAAAGATCGGAAAATAAATCTTTGATACTCAAAGAGAAAACTTACAAAATAAAAAAAGGCAATGGGACCATTAACTCCAAGGAAAATAAAAACTGGTTCAAGGAAACAATCATAGCATGCTATTAAGCACAAGCACAAGTAAATTTATGCCGTCACAGCAATAATTAAAAAAAAAAATTTAGGGCACTTGAAGTACATAAGGATTTAATTTTTATACCCACTGCCCATCTCTAATAGTAAAAATCAGTATGCATATTTAAAACTAAAACAATGAAGAAACAGCATGATCATGTTATTTGGAAATATGGAGATCAAAATCAGAAACAGCTAAAAGAACTGAAAGTGGTTAGCTCTAAGGAGCGCTAACAGGAGTGGAGAGATGGAGAAGTGAGAATGTTAGTTTTTACTTTAAGCCTTTTTAAAAATGTATTACTTTAACAAAAATTTCTCTTAAAAATGACTAGAATGTTCCTTGCTGCACTGATTATAAACTGTAATTGTTTATGTAAAATTCCACTGAATTATAGACATTGCAAGTAACACTTTTTACGATCAAAAATAATAACCAGTGAGAAAGACAAAGTGACTTAATCAAAACAGGAAACAATCACACTGACAAAGACTCAGCAGACTGAAAACCTGCTTCCCATTAAAAAACAGTGGGAATCAAAGTGTGTTAAAATCATGTCTAAAGTAACACAAATTCAAGAGATGTTCATAAGCTGTGAGCCAAAGATGATTTTTTCCCCAAAGTAAAGGGCATATGGAACTACCTAAAAATATCAGAACTCTCGGTCTTCTGTGCAGTTTTCAGCCTGTGCCTCTTCTAGAAAGTAATATGTCCTGTTAATGAGACATTCACCCAGGGACAGAGGGCAGAGCAATGGTCACCTTTGGGGAGAAGTACTGACTGGGAGGGAGAGGAAGGAGCTAAAGGAGTGCTGTGAACACTCGCTGTCTTGACCGGGGTGGTGCTGACACGAGTATACATACACTCGTCTGGAAAGATCAACCCAGCTGGACATTCAGGACTTGTGTATCACACTTGACCTCAAGCCTCAATTTAAAAGAAAACGTTCACGTGGTGAGAAGCAGCAATCTTACCATGATATTTAAGGAAGAAAAGTATTATAAACTACAAGACAACTACAAATCAAAAATGTCTGCCTTTCAGCTTTAAATCTCAGATTTATAAGCATTATCAAAGGTTAGCGGGAAGAGATGTCCATGCGACCTTAAAGATGAAATTCCAATAAACTCCAGGACAATCAAACTTATCACAAGATATTTGCTAATTAAGACGTACTTCATAAGCAGTAGCCCCTCCTCTATGGTCAATCAAATCCTACCTAGAAAGCTATGTTTTCTATCAAGTATATCTGAAATTCTAATTTCACAAAATTTCTAGCCTCTGTTCTAGTATCTTAACCAACTACAAGCCTCACCTTGCTCAAAGCATACAGATCCAAGATTTTTCTCTCCACCACAGGGATCTTGAGAGTAGATCCCTGAAGTTCCCAAAATTTTGCTAGTTGATCCAAGAAGTCCAATCTCACTCTGGTCATCGCCTAAGATGAACAAAATAGAAAAGTCAAAAACAGGAACTAAGTTATGATTGAAAAAATGAGTTTTACTTAACAAAGGTACTCATCTCTCAAAAGATATTCAGACTTTTCATCACTGCTTAAGTAAACCTTATAAGTAAAAAAAAAAAAAAGGAAGCAAACTTTACTAAGTCAAAAAAGTTAATTTATGTGAAAGGTTCTCATCTAAACAAAGCAATTTTTTGTAAAAGTTAACTTTAAGCTAATCATAAAATTTAATAAATCAAATTATTCTGTTTCTAAGCATTCTATGCCTGACATTTCATCTGTAGATAATATGCACACTTCAGGGACACCAACTCTCTACCTCACTGACATTAAGACTTTTCATCAAGTATCTTAATATAAAAAACTAAAGGAAAACAATAGATATTAAAATTTAAAAAAAATCAATGTTTTATGAGCATCATAGAAAAAAAAAAACAGCATAACACATTAAGCCTAACGATCTTTAAGATCTCTCTTTTGTATTCTAGAACAGTTTTTATCCACATTGAGGCATCTTTTGAAAATCTAGCAAGCGCAAAGAACAACTATTTAAACAAATTTCAAACTGGAAAGTTAAGACAGATCAGTAGTATTTAAAGAAAGATCTCAATAAATCAATTGAGTCCTAGAAAAGTTCTGTCAGAGGGGGAAAAAAACCTCTCTGAAACTAGGTTTTAATAGAATAATTTTTAAAACTATTTCCCAAAAGACTACAGGATAGAGAATCTTCCAACACTAACAACAACAAAAAAATTTAGCAGAATAATAAGCACCAAAGAAAGCAGATAGTTCCCCATAATCCCAGTTAAGTAGAAAAAACTGTAACTATTATAAACAACTTTTTTAAAAATCAGAAGCTTCCTTCCATTCAGTCACAATTCATATTAACTCTGAGCCTCACAGTTCATGAGTTTCTCAAAGGTCTCCACCTGAAGTCCTGACATGAAGAAATCACTCACCTCAAGCTCATTCAGGCGCTGGACTCTGGGAGTAAAACGGAAGCTTTTGACTTCACATGCAAATGGTGGCTGCCAATCCTAAATAGGGGGAAAAAAAAAATTCTTCACTACATTGGTTAATCAGCAAGGAATTCATTCTCTTAATTTATGGGATAAGTTGCCACAAATCATGATGACCACACACCAACTTACTAGTCTTCACTAGTGAGAGGCAGAACATTTTTTAGATAATTTATTACTATCTCCAATTACTTACCTCTAACATTCTAATACTAAAATTATCTTATCTATTTCCTCCTCAAATCTCCCACTCCCATTATTTATACTGCACAATTATGCTTTTCCCAATTACTCAACTGGAATGCAATCAGCTCATCTCAGTACAGCATCGAATAATCATCCAAGTTTATCAAATTAAAAAGAAAATAGAATTTGAAAGAAATGAAAAGAGTAAAATTAAAGACCAAAAGATAACATTTTAAAAGTACTTATGTAATTGGACAATGTGTTTTTTCATTCATGTGGAATGTGACACAGCACTTTAAAGTCTACGTTACATAAATGTTCTCTTTAAAGCCCAGCTTCTGGGCAACCAAATTTTTTTTAAAAATGAAAATTAAAAAAAAAGTAAGCAAACCCACAAAACAAGGACAATTTCCAGATTGGAGACGTGGTATAACTGAAATGAGATAGCACATTTCAAGTAGAGTTATAGAGACCATAGTTTGACTTGGTCTAAATAATACTATATCTACTTTAAAATGTGAAAAGAAGTTTTTAAAAAATTATCTTATATAAATAAGATAAAAAATTATCTTAAATTATCTTGGAAACTAAAGAAATCCACCAATACTGAAATTAAATTCTGCTAGTAAACATTTTCAGTAATAATAACGTGACACAAAGGTATTTCAATTTTTTTTACGTAACAAAAAGTAGTCAATTTCTTTTAACCAAGAGGAACCTTGAATAGAATTTCTAATTCATTAAGACAACAGAGTAAATAAACATACAGTTCAGGAAAAGCTTCAGTGCTTAAGGTTTTGAGGTAATCGTGAAAAACAAAGGATTAACTGAAAATAAATTTTTCATAAAGTTCTGGGAGGAGGCCAATACACATACCATCATTCATCACAGCAGTTATTTGTTAATCTTTTCCTTGCGAGTGATGGTCAATAATCTTAACCAAACTGACTGAGCACAAGAGAAGTAGCTTGTCTGGGTTTTAGAATCAAACTGAGTGATCCAGACAGAAAAATTTACTTTGCCCAAGATCACACATCTGATAAGTTATTTAACTTATCCAGACTCGCCTCATCTGTAAATGAGACCTTAGGAGGGCTTCAAAGACTATTAAACAAAAAAATCTGTAAGTGCTATGTTAGCTGCTCCTCCTCCTCCCTCTCAGCTAACCTCTTTTTATTCACTGCGCTGCATGCTTCTGTGGTAGTAAAAGCCGAAGCTTTTAAAAATACAACATGTAAAAGGACAAAATTTTAATTACTAGGAGACAAAACAAAAAGCAAGGTATCACTTTAAGAAGCACTCGGGCACAGACATTCAGGAGCACTGAGAGTACTTGCTAGAAATGCAAATTCTAGAACTTCCATATCCAGAAACTGGTTCTAGACTGGGAATGGGGCCTAGAGATCTGCATTTTAACAAACATTCGGGTGCCCCTGGGGCAAGTGGACCAGAAACACCAGTTGGAAAGCACTGGGCCTAACGGGCAGAGGGAAAAAAAAAAAAAAACCTTCTGACCTTGACCAAATCCTCAACCTCTTGGGGCACTGAGCCCCACAAAACAAGACACAGTATCAGCTTTCCTCACCGGAAGGACTGAGGACCGTAACCAACCTATGGGCAAACCCAGCTATCTTCCAATAGTTGCGACTCTCTATATCCTTTAAGATTTCAACGTTTTCTTCCACCTCCGTTATGGACCAATTCTTCCTAAACCTCCGAATTTTTACAATAAACGCTGCGCCTTCTCTTCCCCCGGGAAGACTTTTTTCATTGCAGCAGTAATCAGTCTGGGGTTCTTGTTTGGGGACACCACCCCAAGGGCTTAAGAGCTCAGATTACCACTTAGGAAAGAAACCTTAGCCTGAGATGAGGCCGGCGAACATTTAATCAATTAAGCGTCAACGGGGCTGGGAGAAAGCAGCAGCCGTCGGAACCACAGCTTTTCCCATCGTACAGAAACGAATGTACAATACACACACACAACCGCGGGTCGGGCTGTCGCGTCACAACACTTCCATCACCTTACAGGCCAACGAAAGGCCGAAAGCCTTTGTTACCCTTGCCCACAACCCAAGACGGGAAGGCGAGTATCAGTTCCCAAGTTCTGGGCGGAGGAGCCCCGGGGACATCCCTCTCTCGCCTTCGGACCAGCCGACATTAAAACCCCAAAGAAACCAAAACGGAAACAGAGAAACAGCGTCCAGGTGTCGAGAGACCAGGGCGAGCGAACGTGAAAGCACAGCGGACCGGAAGGCCGCGCTGAGGCGGTCGGGACTCCGGTACCTTGGGAGGTCGGATTTTGCAGATGCCGGTTTTCTCCGCCATGGGCCGGATGCGGCCAATGAAGCTGAGCGGATCTGTGAACTCCTCCCAGCTGGGCTCAAACACCGGGCACTCCGGGGGCGGCACGAACTCCGCCGCGTAGCCCCCCGGCCCCACGCCCGCCATGGCGGTACCGGGGTCCACGGGGCGGGGGAGAAGGGCTGGGCTGGGGCCCTGCCGGTTGCGCTCACGTCCCCTGACAGGGGCCGAAGCTCATCTTCTCGGGAGAGACCCGCTCCACCCTCGCTGACCGACCCCGCTTCCTCTGGCGTTTGTTATTGTTTTCTTCAGGATTTTTTCCCCTCTCTCCGGTCGACGTTCGCCGGAAGTCAGCGTGCGGCCAAATCCCTCCGCCGCCAGAAAACAAGATTCCTCCGCAACGACGCTCTCCTGAGAGACCTTCCTTCCCCTTCCCTCTCCCGGTAGCTCGGATCGCTTCTGAGTTCCCTGTGTGTCGAAGTTCCGCGCTGTCCACGACTCCCGGCGGCAGAGCCCCGCGGCCCCTCCTACTGGGCGGTAGGGGAGCGGCCGGCCTCACGGGGCGCTCTTCCGGCGCGGAGGACGCGTAATGCGCCGGGGGCAGAGGTTCTGCTTCCGGCAAGCTGAGCTGGGCCCTTCTTTGTGTACGTACGGACAGGAACACAAGCTGCCTGTCTTCGCCCGGCTGCCTGTTTCAACTTCCGTGTCCGCCTGTTTCTAAATAACTACGCTTTCCAGCGTCTGTGTTTTTTTGGTCCTTTCATTGTTACTGTCCCTTTCTCATCCCACTCGGCCACTTTTAAGCCGCCCCATCTCCATGGCAACAGTTTCAGGTTCAGCAATCCCAGCACATCTCTCACCGGCCGGCCCTCGCCACCATCCAGGAATTGATTTTCGTCCACAGAGAAACAATGGCTGTTGACTTTGTTTTTCCAACCATTGACAACCCCCACAGCTTCTCAACAGCTATCGCTCTCTGGCAGCCATGCGCCGTAAGCCTTTCTCAGTTTTCTGTAACAGCTACGCCAGCTGTTCCGGCCCTGCTTGTCAAACATTCTATGCAAGAGTCCATCTCCACTTCCTGCAAGTTGTGGAGAGTAACGCAGGAAGGACTAAAGAAGAAACCGTTAAAGGGCAGTTCTTGTATCTATTGGAAGGAAGACTGACTTCCCAGGGCTTGTTCTCATGCTCCTCGAGCAATCTCAACTTCCCCCACGAACTAAATTACCAGCTATGACTCTCAAATCTGTACTTCCAGCCTGGATTCCTCTCCTAGGCTACAAATCAATATATCTATCTATCTACCAGACAACTCCGCTCTGGTAAACCATGAACTCGTAGTTCCCCACTGGGTTTTTTTTTTTTTTTTTTTTTTCAGTATTTCCAGTTTCCATGGATGACTTCATTCATCTACTCATTTGACCTGAGCCAGAAATCTAGAAATAATCCTTAACTCCTCCTCCCTCACTACGCACAATCTGATGTTGAGTTTGCGAGAGAGGGATGGATTGAGAATGACCCTGGGGCATTTGAATGGATGGTAACGCATTGACCTAGAGCTAGAATGTAAGAAGCAGAGCACTGTTTAACTGTAGGGGCCACGCGCGGGGGCGGGGGAGAGAAATGTTACACGTGGGTTCATGCATTCAGCAAGTTACTAAGCATCTGCTTAGGGCGATCTTCTAAATGCTGAATCTATGGACAATGAACAACAAAGCAAAGTATGCCCCCTCACAGAGCACTTACATTCTGACGGTGGAGGGAAACAAAATCATGAGTACTAGCAAATAAATATACTATTCTCAGTGGCCATAAGCCTTAAAAAGCAGTGAAGGGAGAGTGTGAAAGGGTGTTAAGTGGGGATAGGGTGACCAGAGAAGGGTTCAAGGCTGATGACATCTGAATAGAAGCTGTGTTATATATAATGACAACTTGCTACCTCAATATCAAAGGGTAGGAGTTACTTCCAATTAAGGAGATGATATTTGCATTGGCCTTGGTAAGAATTTTATGGGTGAGGGTTCATGGAAAGGGTGAATTCAGATTTTTTTTTTAAAGTGTGAGCCAAAGCTGCAAAGTGCATGCTGCATTTAGGGAAAAAATGGTTATTTATTGTAATAGAGATAGGTGGGGTCAGATTATGGCAAAGTTTAAATGCCCTGTTACTATATGGATTTCATCCTCTACTCTGGGGAGTCACCAGAAGTTAGGAGCAGGAGTACTGAGACAGTCTGGGCTCTGGGTCCCTTTTCTGCAGTGTTTGTACCTGGACAAGTCTCCTGGGCAACAGAAGAGGAAGAAACCACCAGAGAATAAAAATAACTGTGGTGCATGCAGCAGATGGGGCAAATTATGAATAAGTTACAAAAAGACCAAAACCCAACTGCCATGATCCCTGGACACAGCACCACCAAGGAGTTGGGCGACCACCTAAGCCACCCCTCTGGCCCATCCACCCCTACCCTCACTCTATTTAAAGGACCCGCTGGGTGGGTGGGCAGGGGTGGCTTTGAGAGTGAGCCCCAATAAAGCCTTGCTGAAATTTCTCTTCTGGACCTTTTTCAATTTCTATTGACTAAAGGGTCCAGGAACTCATGTAGGTAACAGTATGACCTGTCGAGAGTATGCTTAAAAAAAAAACAAACACCTTTTATAGAACAGATTGTAAAAGGTGAGGGGGAAATCTTTAGGCAAAAATGCCAGTTAGAAATCTATGGAAATAGTCCAAGCTAAAGATAAAGCAACATGGAGTGGAAATAAATAGTAAGATATAAATTTGAGAGCCAGTAGTATGACAAGATCACCATGATTTTTTTTTTTAATGCGGGTGCCAAAGTGAAAGTCGCTCAGTCGTGTCCAACTTTGTGACCCCATGGCCTATACAGTCCATGGAATTCTCCAGACTAGAATACTGGAATGGGTAGCCTTTCCCTTCTGGAGTATTCTGGAGTATATTACTGGAGTATTCCTTTCTCCAGGGGATCTTCCTAACCCAGGGATCGAACCCAGGTCTCCCACATTAGCGGGCAGATTCTTTACCAGCTGAGCCACAAGGGAAGCCCAAGAATACTGAAATGGGTAGCCTATCCCTTCAGCAGATCTTCCCCACCCAGAAATGGAACTGGGGTCTCCTGCATTGCAGGTGGATTCTTCACCCGCTGAGCTACCTGGGAAGCCCCAGGTGCCAAAAGAGAGATAAAAATACTGAGCTAAGGTGTCTGGAAAATCTTAACTGTAACTAACAGAAAATCAAAAAAGAGGTGGAAAAGCAGATTTAGAAGATGGCAAATTCCTTTTAGACATGCTTATGTGTCAGACCAGTGAAGAGTCCCAGCTTTTCCTTAGCAGTAGTGTTACTAACCAGGGTCCTTGGACTCTAATCAATATAAATTGAGGCCAGGTAAGAAATTCAGGCGGAGAAGGCAATGGCACCCCACTCCAACACTCTTGCCTGGAAAATCCCATGGACGGAGGAGCCTGGTGGGCTGTAGTCCATGGGGTCGCTAAGAGTTGGACACAACTGAGCGACTTCACTTTCACTTTTCACTTTCATGCACTGGAGAAGGAAATGGCAACCCACTCTGGTGTTCTTGCCTGGAGAATCCCGGGGACGGGGGAGCCGGGTGGGCTGCTCTCTATGGGGTCGCGCAGAGCTGGACACGACTGAAGTGACTTAGCAGCAGCAGCAAGAAATTCAGGCAAGGCTTTATTGGGACTCATTCTGCAGCAGGAGGGAGTGAAAACAAGTAACAGGTGCCCGGCTTGCCTCTGGGCCAAAGGGGTGGCTTATGTGGTCTGTCTGCCACATTAATGGTTCTGTGTGCAAGCAGCAGTTGGGTTTTGGCCTTTTTGTTCCTAACTGTTCATGATTTTCCACAACCCCGCATGCACAGTTATTTTTATTCCCTTATAGTTTCTTTATATTCTGTTGCTGGAGGAGTCAGTTATCAAGGTGCAAGCATTGCAGTAAAGGGTCCCCCGTCCCAGCCCATCCCCAAAGCTGTAGCCCTGAGACTAAAGTGCCTTTCCCCCTACTTCTTGCTCTTCTGCAAAGATGAAACCACAATTGGCTTTTGAACAAACTATATGATTTAAGGAAGTTTCTCACACCTCTTAGGAAAAGGAGGTAGTGTCTGCTACCTGATAAAAAGCCCTTTCATATACATATTCTTCTGACTGTACAAACTGATCCAGCAAGTCCTGTCTTGGCTCTAGGCCACCAGATTATTGAAGGAGAAACTATAATATCTTAAACTCTTCGCCTCCTTAGAGATAAATTCGTATATCACAAGTCATAATAATCCTGTGATTATTTACTGCATTCATGAAAACAAGCCTAAACTGGGAGACCTAAACTGCGCCAGGTCTAGCATGACTGACTCCAAACATCACACCCCGGTACCTCCTTCACCAGGAGAGCTGTGTGCAGAGGTGAAACTATATTTCCCAGTAACCTCTGCCGGGCAAGGAGCGCGAGGGAGGGCGGGAAGGGGCGGGCCTTTGTATGAACAGTTTTCCTAATGGTGCGCAATCCAGAGGCTGTGTAAGCCAGTGGGCGATTGGGCGGGCTTGGGCCCGCCGCGCCGCCCCTCGGTTTGAGTGTTTTTCTGTTGGGCTCTTGGCGTCTGCAGATCCAGGCAGGGTGAGTAGAGTTCCGGGTTCCAGGAGTGGGAGGTCAGAGAAGGGGTCTGGGGAAGAAAAGAGGGACTACTGTGCCCGGGGCGGGGGTACTAACTGTGTGATCAGTGCTGAGGGAAGGGGTGGGAGCCTGAGAGGGCTCGTCGGGAGGCCCGGGCCGTAACGGACAGTTAGCATCTTTACGGGCAGGATAGGCGGCACGGGAGGATGGGGGCTCTGGTCTCCGGGGGGTCAAAACAGGACGAAATGGAGAAAGGAATACGGAATGTAAGCTCCTGGGGTTCCCTCATCGTCCCCGCCCGGCTCAGCCTCACGTTCCTCATTTGTGAAGTTGAAGGATGAGATCCTTCACAGAGTTGTGGGATTAAAGTAATAAATGTCCAAGTGCCAAACAGATTTTAGTTGTAAGTAGACAAGCTATGGAAAATGTAAACCCTAATAAAGATATCATAGGAATGGGTAGAAGCTGGCTGAAACACTGTGACTTGTGTTATAAACAAGGGAAGGGCCAAGTTCTTTCAGGAGACAGGACAATGCTCCCATCTGCAGGTAGAACACACGGTCGTGGGAGAGGTGGGAGCCCCAGAGAACTCTATTCCGTCCCCTCTTAGAGAATGACAAATGCGCTTCCTCTGCAGCTAGTTCGTCTTGGATGGAGTGACTCAGGGAAGAGATGGAGGAGGTGGCACTTGAGTTTATCGTGTGCAGATTGGATTTTCACTGAGTGAGATTATGAGTGGAGGGAACTGTGGACCAGCTGAAGGGAAGCTCCTGAACAAAGACATGGACGCCGGAGTACATTAGGGGAGTGGAGGAAAACAAGGCAGGAGAGGTAGGTTTGGGCCGTACATTTAAAAGCCGTGCGGCTTAGGCAGAGTTTGATTTAGAGCATTAGACTATGAGAAACACCGATGAATCCTAAAGGCTTTTTAGTCGGGTGGGGGGTTGGGTAGAACAGTTAAGTCATTGTAGTAGGTTAGGTAAGAAGACATGGAGGATCCCTAAATAACACCTGTCGTTGTCAGAAGAGGGTCAAGAGAAGGAGTAGTGAAATGATAAAACTTTCAAATCCAGGTTACTTGAAAGATGTTGAATTGGTAACTGATATAGTAAAGTCAGAAGGAGCATGTTTGGGTGACAAAGATGATGTATTTGGTTTGGGAAGCATTAGCTTTAAGATGCTAAAAAATATGTGGCTTGAATGATTTTTTTTTTTTTTTAATATTAAGGAGTTTCATTGGTCAGTTATGACCACACTTCTGGGTTCATGACCCAGGAGTGAGCTGCTTCATTCTGATTTTTTCTTTTTTTAAGTTAAACATTTCAAGCTCCAATGGGACATGTATAGATGAAAATATGTTACATAATTGGAAATTCAAGTAAGGAGATTGAAAGATCTCATTTATTCATTCTAGAAGTCATTGTAAGTTATTATTTTCCAGGCTGTGTTTTAGATGATATAGGTAATCATGAAAAAGAAGTGGGAATAACGTTCCCAAAGAAATGGAGAGAGGAATAGTAAAGAGAGTTGAACACAAAACCTTTTGAACCAAGGGAATAAAATTTTCAGTGAAAATAGTAATTGTCTGCATTTATTGAATGCTTAAATGTGCTGGACATGTGCTCTGCTCTTTTATTGATTTAATCCTTACACCAGCCTGTGACATATGTGCTATCATTATCCCCATTTTCTAATGAGTAACTGAAGTTTAAAGAGGTTAAGTAAAAACTTCCTCAAGGCCACACAGCTAATAGGGGACTGAACTTTGGCTCAAACCCAAGTCTGCTTGATTTCAGAGCCTGTGCTCTCAACCACAAAACAATATTTTAAAAGAGGTTAATGTTGGCAGGCACGCAATCAAGGCACTTGTTGAATGGAGAAGGATGGAAACAAAAGAACAGTTGGACTTAAGAATGTGGATGTCTGCTGATGAATAAGGGCAACTTCAGTGCAGATGTAGTAGCAGAAGTGAGGTTATAAAGCTAAATGAGACATGAGTGTAGACAACTTTTTGTAGGTGTACTCTAGGTCAGGAAGGAGGAAGGAAGAGAGGGAGGTGAGAGGTTGCAGGTTGTTAGAAGTTCTTAGAAAGTTACGCTTGCTCTTCACTGATTTGAGGACAGTGGCATTTCAGATGCCATCCAGATACATAGACAGGAATGGAGTGCTGCAACATAGAAGAGCCTTAAAAACATTAGGCGAAATAAAAGAAGTCAGTCAGAAAGACTACATACCATATGATTCCACGGGCATGCAAGTCCAGAACAGGAACCTCTGTGGAGATAGGAAGTAGATTGGTGCTTGCTTAGGGCTGCAGTGGAGTGGAATGTAGGGGAGAGCTGAAGGTTACCTGGGTTTCTTCTTGAAGTGCTGAAGATGTTCTAAAGCTGCTGATGGTGATGGTTGCACGGTGTCTGTGACTCTACTAAGCTCATTGAGCTGTATGTTGAAATGAGTGAATTGTTTGGAATGTGGATCATACCTCCTGAGAGGGCAGGTTAGGTGGTGGGAGGTCTGTGTTGGGGGGCTCAGTGTGGGGCATGTTAAGCTTGAGAGACCTGCTCAGGCAGAGGTGCATGAGTCTTTTGAGGGCGCTCAGGACTGGAGGCTGCATTTGAGAACTGCTGGTGTGTTCCTGGTATTTAAAGCCACGAGGCTTCATGAGGTCACCAAGGCAGTAAGGATAAGCTGAGAACTAGAAGTGACTGAAGATCAGTGGCCAGTGAGGAGGGAGGGTTAGGGAGGGAAATGAGGAGCACGTGGTGTCCTGGAGGCCAAGTGCAGGAAAGCTCAAGGAGGTGGGGGGAGGAGCGGGGAGAACACGGGGTTGTGAGCAGGAAAATGGCACCTGGAATTAACCAAAGTGGTGCGTGCTTTCACTCCTTGTCACAGACTTCCTCCCCAGGGACTGAAGATTGTAGGCAGACATTTACCAAGCAGAAGAGCACTGGGATAGACTGTTAGGTCACCTCTCGCCTGCTCACAGTCACAGTGGAGTGACAGCAGGCTTGACGAGAAAGCTTTCCCCAAAGCCAGGTTTACGAAGAACCCCTCCCATGTCCCATCTCCGCATCTTCCCTTCTCCCCCTCTCTCTCCTTCACATAACATGGTATTCCCTCTTTGACAGTGAAGTTTATCTTCCTGAAAATTTCTGTGACAAGATTGATCTGTGTAGAAGGATGGTACTGACAGTCCTACATGCAGGACAGCAAAGGAGCCACAGACATAAAGAACAGACTTTTGGGCTCCGTGGGAGAAGGCGAGGATGAGATGATTTGAGAGAATAATTGAGACATATATATTGCCATATGTAAAATAGATGACCTGTGCAAGTTCCATGTGTGAAGCAGGGCACCCAAAGCCAGTGCTCTGGGACAACCTAGAGGGACGGGGTGGGGAGGGAGGTGAGAGGGGGGTTCAGGATTGGGGGGACACGTATAGACCTATGGCCGATTCATGTTGATGTATGGCAGAAACCATCCCAATATTGTAATCATCCAATTAAAATAAATTAAGAAATATGATCTGTATTATCAATTGAAATGGAAATTGTGCACGAGCTTTTTAAAGATAAAACAATAGATGCAGCACACCAAATACAGATTACATCAGTGCCTTTGTATTTAACTTAAATTTAGCATGTTGAGTCCTCTGCCTGAATTTCCACTTAATTTCTCTTGGTTATTAGAAAGTTTTCTGTATCTCCCTCTGCTATTATTTCATGGAAAGAATTGTCAATTTGTTTTGCATGTAAATTCATTGCAGAAAACTTTCATACGAGGGCTTTTCTTTTGTGTGCTTCCCATTGAAACGTTAAATGTCAGTCTGATTGTATTTAAAAACAATGATGAGGAAGAATGTCTGAATAAAATCCCATGATCTGGAGCTGCCCAAATAATACTGCATTCTAAAATGTCACATTCTGATGATGTTGGGTGGACCGGTCTGCACATCCTGTACTGTGTTTTCTGTTCCTGACCCCTCGTTCTGGATCTTTTGTGTATTCGACAGGTGTGAAAGGACAGCATGAACTTTACCCCGACGCAGTCCCCTGTCTGCAGAAAGTAAGACATTTGCTGATTTTTGAGTTGTTGAAATAAAGAGCCTAGACTTCTGGTACCCGAGTGCCCACTGGCTTAGGAACTAGAAGGGTTTTGGAAGAGAACTTCCCAACTCTGGATTTGAACTATATTAGCGCTCACTTCTCTATTCTTGTTATGTGGAATTTAGATTAAAAACTAGGACATAGTAAATGTTCATACCAGAATCTAGGCAGTGTGAGTGAGCCTCGATTATAGGGGAAACAACCAACAGACAAAAACAGGAGACTGGACTCTGGCTCTTGGTCAGCCTGCATGACACCTCTTCATCGCCCTCCTTGTCGTCAACACACTCCTGTTTGTAGAACTTCAGAAATACCTTTTAGTTAGGTTATCCATTAACCTATTTCCCAGAGATGTCAGAAGGCAACACCTTTTTAAAACACGAAACTCAGTAGTATTTCTGTCATGAGCTTTTAATGATTTATAAAGTAGTATTTTTTTCGTCATGCTCATCTATTAAAAGTGCTGCCCATAACCTTCATTAACTACAACTCTGGGCTTGTTTAAACTCTGGTATAAAGTTTCTCTGCTCTGTGGTCTATTTTGTTGTTGTAAACTGCAGGCTGTTAGCTAAAGTGAATTAATTCTCACATGAGAATTTCTCTGCTTCTGCATCATTTGTTTTCTATAATTTTCATTGTCTCGTTTGCTGAAAGCAAACAAACCAAAAAAACCCTCTGATCTAGCCTTTGCACTTGCCTGGTTTTGGTCTGTGTAATTCAAGTCTGATGCTAGATGTTGGGATCTGATTGGTTGTATGATTATTGATGAGGCTTTATTTTTTTTAGTTTTTAAAAAATATTTATTTATTTGGGTGCACTGGGTCTTAGTTGTGACATGCAAACTCTCAGTTGCTGTATGTGGGATCTAGTTCCCTGACCCGGGATCAAACTCATGCCCCCTGATTTGGAGCTTGGACTTTTAGCCACAGGATCACCAGGGAAGTCCCAAGGCTCTGTCTTCTAATCCTGAATCTTGATCCACTTATATGTCTGTCCCTTAAAGTAAGCTTTCATTTTTCAAGTTCTGATTATAAATGAATGGTAATATCTTCTGTATATGCATCTACGTGCATTTTCCCATTTAATATTGTTCAGATGATTCACTCAGTCATACAGGTATCTCTAATTCATGTTTTCTGTAACTTTGAAAATATTCCATTGTCTGAATACACCACAGTTTATCCATTATCCTGTTGAACAAAAATTTGGAAAGTTTACTGTTTTTGTTATCACAAATAATGTTTCTATGAACATTTTTGTGTATGTCACATTATATGTATGTGTAGACAAGAGAATTGCAATTTACTAGATTTAACCAATTTACTTTCTGTAGTTTAACCGAATTACACTCCACCAACAGCATGTAAGTGCTCCTGTTGCTGTATTCTTAATAGTATCAAATTTTCTGACTGTCACTCTCTGGCCTTACTTAGTTGATATTCCTTTTTTTCTTTTAAATGAACTCTTTTTATTGTCTAACTTGTATTTTGAATCCAGCTTTAAGCCTTTAATACCTGGAGAGCAGTTCATAAGATTGATTATTCATGAACCTGTAACATTAAACTCTCAGGTTTGTGAGCACCTTCATTATGAGCACTTTAAGAACATAAGCCTTATTTTTAATTTGAGGAATTGTAACATCTCATAGACGTTCAGACAGTTTTATGAATGTGTCCTTCCCCGTCTCACACAGGCCTGCAGCTGTCCACAAGCATGAGGCTGCCGGCAGCTTCAGCAGCCCCACCAGGTGGAAGGGTGTGTCCTTCTCCGATTCTGTACAGTCGACCCCCCTGCCTTCGGTGGAGGATCGCTTGGCTGTCCTCTGCCCGTCTCAGGAGCTTCTGGAGTATTATCAGAAGAAGATGTCTGAGTGTGAGGCAGAGAACGAGGACTTGCTGAAGAAGCTGGAGCTGTACAGGGAAGCGTGCGAGGGGCAGGTAAGGAGGACCCGGTGCGGCCTTCCTGGAGTCTGAGCAAGCCCGTCCAGTGCTGGGGACACCCGCAAGTGCCAGCTGGCGTCCGTGTTCTCTGTAGGTCCCTCCCACCTTGCCGAGCTGCCCTCCTCCCGAGGGCCTCGCTGGACCACGATGCCCCAGACTTCTCTGTCTCTTCCTCTCAGCCTTCTTGTGCCTCTGGTTCTTTCTCCCTCTCACGCCTGACTTTGCTCCAGTGTCGCCTCCACAGCTCCCTGACTTCTCCGTTTACTAAGTGCTGTGTGTCAGCTTCTGGCCGCCCTGTCCCTCTCTAAACGGCACCCCTTGGCTTCACTCTACGAGTAGCTGCACTGCCGCGTGTGGCCCTGCTGGTCTGTGCCCCTTGCTGGCAGCAGCTCGCCCTGTGACTTACCCCTGTCCCCCGCCTTGGTCCTGGATCAGGGCCTCTCGACCTGGCCTTATCCACGGTGAGGGCTGGCCAGTGCTTCGTCATACAGACTGTCTGGTGCACAAGGACGGGTAC
This sequence comes from Bubalus bubalis, assembly GCF_019923935.1. Lineage (NCBI taxonomy): Eukaryota > Metazoa > Chordata > Mammalia > Artiodactyla > Bovidae > Bubalus > Bubalus bubalis. The sequence continues at coordinate 12,666,058 of NC_059160.1, read as the reverse complement.
CAGCATCCCTGGCCTCTGCTCGCTGATACCAGTAGCCCCCACCCCCACCCCCAAGCGGTGACAGTCAGCAATGCCCCCAGACACCACCAGAGTTCTCCTGGGGGCTTAGGCAAACCCCACCCCCCCACCCTCCAGCTGAGAACTGCTGCCTAGAAAGGTCATTGCAAGATGAATTCACAGGAAATAAATCATGGTGTCCTCAGACACCACATGGAAGTTTTACCCTTTGGTGGTAGACTCCCGGTCCCGGCCCCCACCCCTCCAGGCCCGGGCCCTGCCTTCCCTGCTCCCCTTTGGCCCACAGGCCCCTCTCTCCTCTGGCAGCCTCACTTTCAGCCTGACCACGCTCGGTCACCTGCACCCGTATCCATCCCCTCCTCCTCACTGCTCCAGGGAGCATAATGAGGCTGAACAGATCCAGCAGTTTCTGTTTATTTTTTGGCCATGCCACACAGCTTGCAGGATCTCCATTTTCTAACCAGGAATTAAACCCGGGCCATGCCTGTGAAAGCCCCAAATCCTAACCACTAGGCCACCAGGGAACTCCCCTTTGTCTTCTGTCTTTAACCTCTTCTTGACATTGGCTTTTCCTCCTCAGTATATAGGTAGACTCAAATCTTTCCCAATGAAGGAGAAAGGCCCCCCTCTAGCCAGGCTTCCCTAACTCTTCTCTCAGGGCAGGGATGGCTTTCTTTCCCAGTCAGCCTTCCAGAATAGTTTGACTCGGTCACCTGCTCCGCGACTCCTTGACTGCAGCTGGGTCCAGTCCTCAGCTGCTCCTCCCATGGCTCCAGGATCTATTGCCTCAGTGACCTCTCTGTGACCTCTGCAGTATGTTCCCTATTGACCTCTCCTCTGAGAGGTCTGCTTCTGTCTTGATTCCAGAGTCATTTTTCTTTCCCAGTGTCTGGCTTGCCTCTCTGACCAGTTCTCAGTCTTGATTAACAACTTTCTTTCCTAATTCTTTTTTTTTTGGTAGGTGGGGCGGGGGGAACAGTGAAGTAGAAAAGACGTAAGTTACTCCCCTCAAAACTGTGTCCCTTTGGGGAAGGTAGTGAGAAGTTATATCATAATGGTTCAGAGAAGGTGTGGCCAGCTCATGGACATTCATCTGATTGGCTGGCGGTGAGGTCATCAGGAGTCAGCATCATCCCCCTGCTAGTTCAACCTGTCTGGGGTCTGTGTACTTGTTGGCAGCATACTGTTAGCATACAATACATTAACTGCTAACTTCTCCCACCTGGAGCGGGTTTTGGTCTGGTCTCAGCGCTTAGTAAATCAGGTTCTTGATGTCTCATTGCAGAAAAACTCAGTGAGAGACAAAATGAGACTCAAGAGGTAGATTTATTTAGAGGGAAACTCCACAGACGAGTAAGGGCCACTCAGAAGGCGGGAATGGCCTCTCCTTCCTTAGCCTTAAATGTCAAAGTTCTTTGTGATTCTACCATAAGTAATCTCATTTTGTCCACGCGTGGTCCTCCTGCCTGTGGTGTTGTAGCCACGCCTTCTGGTAAACAAACTCTCTCAGAAGGACAATGCAGATAGTGGAGTGCAGTTTATTACACCGGCGGGCCCAAGGCAGAGTCTCCTCTTAGCCAAGGACCCCGATCAGTTTTTGTGAAAGCCTTATATACCCTAAGTGTACGTACCCAAACCCCTCTCCCTAAGTTCTCTGAAACTAGTCTGAACAAAGGAAAAGAAAGATATAATCAAAGTTAACCCATGATTCGTATGCCTTAAGCCTAGGTAGTTAACAGTGGACAGTTATCAATAGGCCTGTGGTCATACCCCAATAAGCATAATAGAATTTATGATTTTATTCAGTTACACAGATAATTAGGGTATTTTTGTAGGCCAGGGAGAGTCTAGGTACTAGCCGTAGAAGCCCTGGGGCTCTTCCATCTGGGGGGTCTGGTTTTCCAGTTGGTATGTCGTTTCCATAGATACTGGTTGTATAGCTCAAAGTCCACAGTCCGGCCCAAGAGGCAGTCCTGCTTTCCAGATGCAGCCTGTTCTGTCTGTTTCCTCTTTCAATGGGAGGATGATACCCCAGGTAACTAGGGCTGACTCCTCCTCCTGCTGAGCTCCATGGTGCTGTGTCCATATCTGAAGTCAGGAACCCCCTTCCCCCTGCCTATGCGTACGCGTAGACCCCTGCCATCCCCTCCCTCCACTCCTGTCTCTTAATGCTTCTTTCTTCTTCATGATGGCGTCAGTGCCTGTGGTTCTGCCCAGCCTCCCTCGGGTCACTTGCTGAGACCTGCTGATCCTGCCTCCCAGACATTGCTCAGTCCCTTCCAGCCACCTCATCATCGTTGCAGCCACACTGTCCAAACTCCTGTTTCATCTCAGACTCTCATGCCACACTCTCAAACTCCTATTCATCCTGAACAGCTCCTAGGATCCAGCGCCTAGGGTCACACTGCTCCATCGACCTCTCACTTTCCGCTCCAGTGATGCTGTGTGTTAGTCCCTCAGTCGTGTCTGACTTTGCGACTCCATGCACTGTAGCCCACCAGGCTTCTCTGTCCATGGGATTCTCCAGGCAAGAATACTGGAGTGGGTTGCCATTCCCTTCTCCAGGGGATCTTCCTGACCCAGGGATCAAACCTAGATCTCCCGCATTGGAGGCAGATTCTTTACCATGTGAGCGACCAGGGAAGCCTGTTTTTAAGAATACTGGAGTAGGTAGCTGTTCCCTTCTCCAGGGGATTTTCCCAACCTAGAGCTCAAACCCGGGTCTCCTATATTGCAGGCAGGTTCTTTACTGTCTGAGCCATCAGTGATACTGAGGTCCTTGCATTTCCAGCTCTTCCCTGAGAGCACTGCCTTCCTCCATCTCTGCCTTCCTCTCAGGCTTCAGCTCTCTGGTGGCCTCTGACCCCCCAGCAGCTGTCAGGGATTCTTCCTGGGCCAGCTCACCCCTCCCCCATGTGTGCTGCATTCAGTCCTTCTTTCAGTTTAATTATTGGCATGTCTGTCTCCTCACACAGTTCCTCCTGCTCTGTAAGCAGGAGTCACACCTTTCATCTTTGCTTTCCAGAGTTTTATAACGCGTATTACATAAAAAGCATTAAAGTGTGACTTGGAATTCCCTGGTGTTTCAGTGGTTAGAACTTCGAGCTTCCACCTCAGGGGGCACTGGTTCGATCCCTGGTCGGGGAACTGAGATCCTGCAAGCTGCACGTTGTAGCCAGATAAAAGGAGTGGCTAGAACAGGTGGACCATGTGGTGTCCTGGGTTCTGTCGTCCGTAAGAGGAGGTGATGTGAGAGCTCTGATGTCATTCACCTTGTGGGTTTAAACTCGTCTGAACACAGCCTGTTGTCATTTGGAGCCTGCCTTGCTGAAACTGTCCACTTTGTAATATTTCTACGTGAACTGACGCCACTGCATGCAATAAGAGCTACTCCTCTGAAGCCCAGTATCTTGTCAGCTGCCTTTTTTTTCCCCCACCAGCATAAACTGGAATGGGATTTGCAGCAGAGGGAGGAAGAGATTGCTGAGCTGCAGAAAGCTCTGAGTGACATGCAGGTCTGCCTCTTCCAGGAGAGAGAGCACGTCCTACGCCTCTACTCAGAAAACGACCGCCTAAGAATCAGGTACTAACGGGAGGAAGGAGACGCCAGGGGCATGTTTCTAAACCGCATGGAACGACATGCATTTCTTCCGTGGTCCTCTTGGCTGCATTCCCAGGGAGCAGGCTCTGAGATAGGGGTTTGCCTGCGCGATCATCAGTAGGCAGACTCTTAAGGGGAGCAGCTCTGAGCAGATTTGGGTTGAGGGAGAATTTGAATTAGGATAGAGTCCACCAAGGACTTCCTGGTGGTTCAGTGGTAAAGCATCCACCTAGTGCAGGAAACACAGTTTCGATCCCCGGGTTGGGAAGATCCCCTGGAGAAGAAAATGGCAACCCACTCCAATATTCTTGCCTTGGAAATGCCATGAACAGTGGAGCCTGGTGGGCTACAGTCCATGGGTTTGCAAGAGTTGACACAACTTAGTGACTAAACCACCACCACCAGAGTCCACCAAGGGACAGAGATCTTAGTCAGCCCCACAGGGAGTGATCTGTCATTGGACGCAGCTCCCACCAGGGAGGGATATAAACTTGGGGGAGGCGGCCCCCTTCAGCCCAGGGCAGTTGCTGGAGAAGGACCGAGCCCCTGGGAGATGGGCATCTGAGCGGTATGCCAGGACACCCACTACAGTGCAGTTCTTTTTAATTCTGGTAAAATATACTTAACCTAAAATTTACTCTTTTAATCATTTTTAAGTGTACAGTTCAGTATCATTAAGTGCGTTCATGTCATCATGCAGCCACACCACTGTCCATCTCCAGAACGTTCTCATCCACACAGAGGATTTTTATAGGACTTGCATGAAGTCTGGGGATTGCTCTGTCCAATCCATGGACGCAGGATATCTTTCCATTTGTTTATTTCATCTTTAATTTCTTTTAGGAGTGTTTTCAGTATACAAGTCTTTCCTTTCCTTGGTTAATTCCTGAATATTCTTTTTGATGCTGTTGTGCATCAAATTCTTTTCCTAATTTTCTTTTCAGATTTTTCATTGTCAGTGTATAGAAATGCATGTTGGATTTGTGTTATGCTCCTTTGCTGAATTCCTTTACTAGTTCTAACAATTTTTAAAATTAAAAAAAAAAATTTTTGTGGCACCCTTAGGGTTTTCTGAGTATAAGATCATGTCATCTGTGAATAAGGATTATTTTATTTCTTGCTTTCCAACTTGAGTGTCTTTTCTTCCTTTTTTCTTGCCTACTTGGTCTGGCTAGGACTTCAGTACTAAGTTAAATAGAAGTTGCACAATGGGCAGCCTTGTCTTGTTCTTGATCTTAGTAGAGAATTTGCAGTTTTTCACCATTGAGTGTGACTTTAGCCATGGGTTTTCAATTGTGGCTTTTGTTGTGCAGAGGTTGTTTCCTGTTCTTCTTAATTTGTTGAGTGTTTTTATCTAAAAAGGGTGTTGAATGTTGTCAAGTGCTTTTTCTGTATCAGATGATGATTGTGTGTTTTCCTCCTTCATTGTGTCCGTGTGATGTATTACTTTGATCAACTTCCATATGTTGAACCTTGCTTGTATTCCAGGAATAAATTCCACTTAATCGTGGTGTATCCTTTTAATATGCTGCCGAATGCAGGTTTACTAATGTTCTGTGGAGGATTTTTGTATCGATGTCTGTAAGGTCTGTAGTGGTTTTCGTGTAGTGTCTGTCCAGCTTTCGTATCAGGGGAGTGCTGGCCTCATAGAAAGTAAAAGTAACTGTTGCTTCCTCTTCAGTTTTTGGAAAAGTTTGAGGATGAGTGCTGTTAGTCCTTCTTTAAGTGTTCAGTGGAATTCACCATGGAAGCCATCAGGTGCAGGGTGTTTCTTTGTTGGGAGGTTTTTGATTCCTGGCTCAATCTCCTTAAGTTTCAGCCTTGACCTAATGCAGCACTTCATTTCAGTTCAGTTCTGGGCCACGAGGAAAGGTCACCGTCCACGACACCTGCTACACGGGTCAGCGCAGTGTCCCATTTCACCTTCCACGTCACCTGTTACACGGGTTGCCGCAGTAACAGCGTTAGCACAGTGTCCTGTGTCACTTTGCATGTCACCTGTTACACGGGTCGGCTCAGTGTCCTGTTTCACCTTCCACAACACCTGTTAACACGGGTCAGCGCAGTGTCCTGTGTCACCTTCCACATCACCTGTTAAACGGGTCGCCACAGTGTCCCGTGTCACCTTCCACGTCACCTGTTACAAACATTAGCACAGTGTCCTGTGTCACTTTGCACGTCACCTGTTACACGGGTCGCCACAGTGTCCCGTGTCACCTTCCACGTCACCTGTTACAAACATTAGCACAGTGTCCCGTGTCACCTTCCACGTCACCTGTTACAAACATTAGCACAGTGTCCTGTGTCACTTTGCACGTCACCTGTTACAAGCGTCAGTCAGCACAGTGTTCCTTGTCACCTTCCATGTCACCTGTTACATGGGTCAGCGCAGTGTCCCAAAGAAAGGACATGTTGTCTTCAGACACTGAGCAGTTCCTCTGGCATTATGAGTCCTTGGTGGCGGTAGGCATGAGGTACAATAATCTGTCCTTCATTTTGAAGGGAGTGGCCTGGCGTGCCTCAATCAGACCCCTGAAACTTGGCTGACTTGCTATGTAGGGTTTACCTCCGGCCCTTTGGAGTACACTTGAGGGTTCTAACCCACTTGCACTTGTTGTTTGTCCCATCTGATTTAATTTGATAGCTCAGTAGTGAACAGATCCAGGTCCCTTTGGACAAATTTGATATTGAACAGAAGAGCTAACGGTCCTCAGAAAGCCTGTAGAAATATCCTCTTGTTCACGTCACCCGAACGAGAACTGCTCTGGGCCTGTTGATCGTGGAAGGGAGCACATTTGCTTAACCATAGCCACATGCTGTGTACCTAAGACCTGGTTCTCTGCTCTGGCAAAAACGCTACTGCGGCTGCACAGTCACCGACTGTACCTGCTTGGTAGCACTGCGTTGTTGCCTGTCTGGTTCTGCAGGATCATACTTGCGAATTAATGGGGATTTGATGGGGACCCTCACCCTTACAGCCTTTACTCTTTGTTTACCATTGTGGCTGGGGTGCGGAGAGGCAGTTTCAGAGGCTTCCACTTGCTTTAACACAGAAACCAAGGAAACAATTTGGAGATTTTGCCAACTGCCAATTATGTTCATTTCAGTTATACATTTGGAGATGGGGGAATGACCCCTGACTGGGTTTGGATCCAGTGGACCCACTTTGAGCTGGACCAGAACCAAAATTCTGTTTATTACCTGGTTCCTGTATGCCCCAGATAATGCTTCATTTCACTAGGTGTCAAAGTCAGCTCAGACTGCCCAGCAGCCCTTCCCCACAGTGCACAGTTACTGGAATAAATGGCCGTGGGCCCTTGGAGGAAGGGCTGAGTGATCGTGACCGTGGACTCTGGCTGAGGCCTCACCAGACCTTACCTCTCGGAGAGTCAGCTTCTTCTTTAGGTAGTAGTCTTGACAGCTGGCTGGGGTGTGGGAAGTGGGGCAGAGGTTGTGAGTTTGTATAGAATGCAGCCCAGCTTTCCTCCTGCCTTTACTTTTATTTGATTGTTTAGCCTCTCCCCTGTTTACCACTCACCTGTCTTGCTCCTAAGAACACTGTAACAGGTCTGCACATCCCAGGCTCTGAAATCTCATTGTGTTTTTAAAAGATTTTTTAATAAAGTCTTTATTGAATTTATAACATGTTGCAATATTACTCCTGCTTTATGTTTTAGTTTTTTGGCTGCAAAGTATGTGGAATTTAGCTCCCTGACCAGGGATCAAACCTGCTCCCCTTGCATTGGAAGGTGAAGTCTTAACCACTGGACCAGCAGGGAAGTCCCTGACATCTCTCTTAAAGTTTGCTTCCTTGGTCCATTTGCGGTATCAACTGTCTGGGGTCAGTTTCCTGGAAAATGAACTCCGCAATGGAGATTTGCTTGCAGGAGGTTTGCAGGGAGTGTGCTCAGGAGTAAACCACCAGGGGGCACTCGGGAGAGTCTGAGTGTGCAGAGGCTAAGTGGCGATTCAGTGACAGCAGGCCTCGGCCCCTGCCACACACAGGGTGCCCTTCTAGGATGGTCCTCAGATCCTGAAACGAGGTGAGAGGACTGGGTTTCGCGCCCCTCAGTAGCCAGGCCCCGGGTGCAGGCTGCTCCTCGAGCAGACAGTTGGTGAGATAGGCCGCCTGGACTCAGAGCAGGCCTGGAGAGAGATCCAGCTGTGAACTGTCAGCTCCCACGTAGCTGAAGAGGCAGATTTGAACAGTACGCCCTGGTGTCTGCCTTCACGCTCTTCAACCAACTAACTGATTGAGGTTATTTCCCGCTGGGTTCTCTGAATTCCTGAATCTAAATGCCTGATGCTCTTAAAACTAGAGCTGAAGTCTAGATAAATCCTATTTAATTTAATTTAGTTTAGTTAATTTTTTGGAGCTTATTGCTGATGTTCTTTCCTCTCTTGACATTTTTGATTTTCAATGTTTCAGGCCTACAGCAAAGTGATTCAGTTATGCATAGGTATGTGTACATACCTATAAATATACATATATGTATACAAATGTATTTACTTTTCAGATTTTCTTTCCCAGGTAAGTTATTACAGGATATTGAGTAGCGTTCCCTGTACAGTAGGACCATCTACTTTATATCTAGTGGTGTGCATATGTTAATCCAAACTCCCCGTTTATCCCTCCCCCCTTCCCCTTTGGTAACTGTAAGTTTATTTTCTACATCTATTAGTCTGTTTCTGTTTTGTAAATAAGTTTATTAATATCATTTTTCTAGATTCTACATATGAGTGATACCATGATATTTGTCTTTGTGTGACTTCACTTAGTATAATAATCTCTAGGTCGATCCATGTTGCCACAAATAGCATTATTTCATTCTTTTTTATGACTGAGTAACATCCCATTGTGTGTGTGTAGTGAAGTAAAGTGAAGTGGAAGTCACTCAGTCAGGTCTGACTCTTTGCGACCCCATGGCCTACAGTCCATGGAATTCTCCAGGCCAGAATACTGGAGTATTCTGGAGTATATTACTGGAGTATTCCCTTCTCCAGAGGATCTTCCCAACTCAGGGATCAGACCCAGGTCTCCTGCATTGCAGGCAGATTTTTTGCCAGCTGAGCCACAAGGGAAGCCCAAGAGTACTGGAGTGGGTAGTCTGTTCCTTCCCCAGCAGATCTTCCTGACCCAAGAATCTAACCTGGGTCTCCTGCATTGCAGGTGGATTCTTCACCAACTGAGCTATCAGGGAAGCCCTCTGTGTTTAGAACATCTTCTTTATCCATTCACCCGCTGGTGAACACTTAGGTTGCTTCCGTGTCTTGACTATTGTAAATAGTGCTTCTGTGAACATTGGGGTGCATGTATCATTTTGAATTAGATAGTTTTCATCTTTTCCGAATATATGCACATGAGTGGGATTGCAGGGTCATATGGTAGCTCTATTTTTAGTTTCTTTAAGGAACCTCCATAATGATCTCCATAGTGGCTTCACCAGTTTACATTCCCACCAATAGTGTAGGAGGTTAATCCAATTTAATTTTAACTTGAGGTTATCATTGCTTTAAAAATAAAATGAGTCAGAAGGGAGATCCTTTAAACAAACATTTACTTACTCTGGACACAGTGTATGCTTATTCTTTATGAGAATTGCAGGGAGCTAGAAGACAAGAAGAAGATTCAGAATCTCTTGGCTCTTGTGGGAACAGACACTGGAGAAGTGACCTACTTTTATAAGGAGCCTCCCAACAAAGTAAGTCCTCCTTTATATGGCAAGGTAGACAAGGCTTTTACAAAATGCAGCCTGGGTCCTTAATCAGACAACTTTGATCCTTGCTAAAGAAGCTCAAAGGAGAATTAGCTACCATGGTCTCAGTTTGCTTTTTTCAGAGCATTTTCTGCAATTACAAACAGGTTTGTGATTTTATTCTTTTTCTTCAAAAGCCTTGGAAAGTAGCATTGTTTACCCCATTCTGCCATTTGGAAACCTTAAGCTTAGAGGAGGAGGTGTCTTGGATGAGATTAGAGAGAGCAGCAGGAACAGACTTAGTGTGGGAGCAAGTTTCAATACTGGGTTCTTTTTAGGTCTTCATTTACACCGATTACAAAAGTAATGCATGGTCTTTGTTAAAAACAAACACAGATTTCAGAAATCTAACAGAAAAGTGATAGTGTCCCATAATTCTGTACCCTAGAGATAAAGCTTTTTTCCTACTCATATAGAAATATTTATGTGTATAATTGAGATTTCCACTTGTTCACTCTATAAACAGTGCTTCAGTGAACATCTTTATACATATCTATATATGCATGCTTCAGTGTTTCTGTTACTTTCCTAAAAGACCTTGTCAAAGACCACTTTCTTTTTTTTTTGTAGATATTGCCAAAGAACCCTGAGATTTTATTTTTCCATTTCTATCACCAGCAGTGGTTTTAGTCAGTGTGTGTTCAGTTTGTTAGTGGGTTTTATCCAGTTTCTCTTCTCTGGTCTCCCATATGTATGGCATCCTTATATGATTGTTTAAGTTTTGATCAGCTTAATTTATGAATGGTGTTTGATCTGGAGAACTAAAGCTAAAAAATGAAATACTGTATTTATAGGAAGACTATTTCTGTACTTTTTTTTTTTTTTTTGCTTCTTCAGGTCAGCATTCTCCAGAAGACTGTCCAGCCTGTAGAAGTACGTGAAAAGAATGAGTCTCCAGCTCTCAGAGCAGGTACCAGCTGTATTTTTAGAAATTCTTATTGATGCAGAATTAAAAACCATGGTGCAAATAATTAAACAGTTTTTCCTACTGTACAGTGATAATAAATATTCATAATCATGCTGCTGGTGGTTTCAGATCTTACTGAGCTTTTTTTAAAAAAACCTTTCTATGATGTTTTAATAAAGTAGAATAAAAAATATATCTAATTAATATGCTTATGGTGATAAGTCATAAAATATACTTGGATAACATGTGGAATCACAGCCTATGAATTATTCTCTAACCCTCAGTCTCCTTATCCTTTCCTCTTTTATTAATGGAAATCACAATTTTTTAAAATTGAGATATAATTGACATATAATGTTAGTTTTAAGTGTGCAAAATAGTAAATTGATATTTGTATATACTACAAAATATTCACCACAATAAGTCTAGCTAATGCATCACTACACATGTGGAGATAAGCACTTTTGAGGTCTGCTCTTAGAAAGGAAACAAAAATTCTAACTTGAAATAACGTGCACCCCAGTTCACAGCGATATTATTTATAATAGTCAAGATATGGAAACAGCCCAAGTGTTCATCAACAGATGAATGGTTAAAGAAGATGAATGGAATACTACTCAGGCATTTAAAAAAAAATGAAGTCTTGCCATTTGCAGCAACATGGATGGATTTAGAGGGCATAATGCTAAGAAATAAGAAAAATATTGTATGATATCACTTATATGTGGAATTTAAAAAATAAACTAGTGAGTATAGAACAAAAACAGACTCACAGATATGGAGAACATAGTTACTAGTGGTTACCAGCAGGGTGAAGGAAGAGAAGGGGCAGAATAAGGGTAAAGGATTAAGAGGAACAAACTACTATGTATAAAATAAATAAGCTACAAAGATATATTGTACAGGACAGGGAATATAGCCAGTACTTTATAATAAGTATAGACAGAGTATAATCTATAAAATTTTTGAATTGCTATGTTGTACACATGAAACAAATATTATAAATTACTATACCTCAATAAAAAGAATAAATAAGCTTCTTGAATCATCTAAATCATCAAATTATGTTTAGTACAGTTTTAGTGTTGCTTGTTTATAAAATCATTTTGTCTGTTGAAAATTGGGTTATACATCATAACTAAAATGTTTAGATTTAGTTTTTGTAATTCATTACCCTTTTTCATTAAATAAGATTTTACAAAGAAATTAGATATAACTCCAAAGGGAAATTTAGTAGTTTATTCTTCAGAAAGATCCAGGTGACATCCTAACAAAGTTCCGTTAAAAGACTCCTATTTGCGCAGTTGAGCATTGTAATTATTGTACATTGTCCTTTTTCTTCCTTTCCTTCTCTTCCATATAAAGAAAACCAAACTTCTCTGCAAAGATAATGTTGATGCTTGAAAAGCGGAAAGAAAAGCTAAGTGAAGGCCTCCACTGTTTTCTGTTTTAGACTCTAAAGGCAGCAGGAGGAAATCAGCAGGGAGAGAAAAGGAGGTGAGCACTGGGCTGCATCAGAGAGACGTCCAGACCCTCGCCCTCCAGGTACGATCGTCGCCGCTCCGCACACAGGCCTGGAGTGGGTCCTGTGCCCTCACTAGCGTGTGCCACGTGTCTCCTGGCACACGTTTCCTCTGGGCATCTTGGGATTGGAAATTTGAGGTTGTTCCTAATTTCCCAGAGCTCTGTCTTTACAACCATTACTCTGTACTGCACCATTCTAGAAGTGCTGGTGTGAACCTGCAGTTCATTCAGCTCATAGGCCGAACCCTCCCGCCAGAGTCGTCACAGTCAGAACTCCTGTGCAGCTGGCCTGGGACACGCAGAGCTGCAGCTGTCTGTCCCCAAACGGTGACCTTTGGGGGTACATCCGTTTGTCTGGTGCATGTATTCCAAAGTCTAAGAAAGTAATGAGTCACCCTCTCACCATCTGGTCATCATATGTCACCTACAACCCTGATTTTTCATCTAACGGCATTCAAGTTCCTGTCCTTATCAGAGGGCGTGTTGATGTAAATGGACAGTTTCTACCTTTGGCCAGTGTCGCCATGTGGGGTCAAGACAGCCTGACTCAGACAAGGAAATCACATTATACTCGTTTTGCCACACTTTCTAAATTTAAAAATGAAGACATGAGTCTTTTTCTACACAACTGGGAAGTCCCAAAAGGGAGACAGTTCTGAAAGCCCAGAGAGAGAGATGGTGAGAAGGTGAGCGTCTCGGAGAGGGGAGACGGGCTTGTCCAGCCTTTCTGGTGTGACTTGGGTGCTCTGCTTGGTGTGGATGGAGTCTGCTCTCATGTGGCCTCAGACCACATGTAAGATGTAAAGAGGAGTCCAGTCGAGATTTTTCTCCTGTTTGTTTTGCTGCTGCACATCTGTTTTTTTTTGTTTGTGGGATTTTTGTTTTTCTGGAGAGAGGCTCGCTGTTAGAGGTGAGAAGCGAGCAGGAGTAGAGCGGGAGTGGACGCCTCGCCCCTCCGGCCTGTCCAGGTGGAGGCGCTGCAGGCGCAGCTGGAGGAGCAGACCCGGCTCTCACGGGAGCAGGTGGCAGGACTCATGGAGGAGAGGCGGATCTGCGTCGAGGAAGTGCAGGTTCATCAGCAGAGGAGCCGGGACAGAATCACAGAGCTCACCAGAAGGTGGGTACTCACGATCCACACTGGACAGGTTTCAGGTGTCTCCTATGTGGTTTAGAAGGTCCAGGGGTCAGGACTGTCACACTCACTGCCAAGGTCGCAGGTTCGATCCCTGGTGGGGGAGCTAAGATTCCACAAGCTGGCAGTCCTGTCCAGTAGCAGCAAGGGTCCTGGCACTGAAGGAACCGTCTCAGCAGACCCCCACCCCCCACCTCTCTCCCACTTCCCTGGCGTGCTCATCTGATGCTTTTCCTACAGGACTGGGGCTCTACATTCTCCCCTCAATCCCTCTGAGGGTTGTAGTCTGATCGTACCATCCTGGAATATCCTTTTCTCCACTGATGGGTTATCTAAGTCAGCATAACAGTCCTTTTCTCTTGTTCGACTTCACATAATTGCACCAGAAAATGGAAACTGTGTACTGTTTTTACCCCATTCCTGCCTGCCTGTCCCCCGCTTTCTGCAGTCTGCTCTTGTTCCCTGTTTTGCTTAGCGTTCCCCGTCTAAAGTCATCACTGAGTTCATTCGTGTCTTTCTGTGTGTCTGGGCCTCTGACCACCCCCTTTGAAATCCATCTCCCTTGGTTCCCGCAGCACCTGTCTTTCTTGGTTCTCCCCATTTCACCCTCCTCAGCTGTTTGTCCACTTGCAGTGACCAGAGCTGGGCTGTAGAGACATCTTCAATAAAGTATGTTTGAAAACGTCAAATTTACCACAATGAAACTCAACTTTCTCTTTCCCAACAAGCACCCTTCCCCATCTCAGACCTGCTGCTCCATTCTTTCCCATTTAGCCCAGTGCCGTTGCATCCATGTAGTTTCTCAAGTTTGGAGATTTGGGGTCGTTTTCAGCTCCCCACTCTCCAGTTTCTGATTCCAAACCCTGTCATCTGTGAACCCGGAAGCCTCTCCTGTCCCTTCTCTGCCCTCTCGTTCCCGGCTCAAGCTGTGTTCTGGTTTAATCATTGCTGTCACCAAGCTGTGTTTCCTGCCGCCGGTCCCCTTGTGCCCTGCAGGCTTCCTCCCTGTGAGTGTCTCCTGCTGCCTTGGCCCTTGGGAGTCTCGGCCCTCAGTCTCTGCTCCTCTGGCTATAGCTCACCTCGTTCTTCGGCCAGACTCCTGTGGCTGTGGGTCATGCAGCACTCACGGTGCAGCAGCCCCTCGCTGTGCAGTCATCCTTCTCTGACCTTCCCAGGAATGGGTGCACTCTTCCTTACACATCTCCCCCACATTGCCCTTGATGACCAGCATGATTCAGCGATGGACCTTTTCACCTTCTGTTTTAATGATGTCTCTTCCCCAGGGTCTTTTCCTGTGCAGAGCAGGCACATAATAAATAATTCTTGAACACTTGATGACCTTTATCTTACCTTCTCTATCCTGCATTAAATATCCTACATTTTAAAATATTTTTTCACAGGAATTCCCTGGTGGTCTGGTGGTTAGGACTCAGAGCTTTCACTGCCAAGGGCCCAGCTTCAATCCCTGGTTGGGGAACTAGGATTCCATAAGCCATGTGGTGCGGCCGAAAAAAAAAAAAAAAATGTGTATATATATATATATGTACACACACATGTGTATGTGTATATATGGGCTTCCCTGGTGGCTCAGATGGTAAAGAATCTGCCTCTAATGTGGGAGACCTGCATTCAATTTCAATCCCTGTGTTGGGAAGATCCCCTGGAGTGTGTGTGTATATATTCTTTTTCACCTTGCAATCTTCATCCTGTTGGTTTTTTTATTGCTTCACAAACTTTTTTAGTGTCTCTTCCTCCATTCTAAAGCATGGTCACTAAACTAGACATGATACTCAAGTTGAACTCGCTGACCCGTGCCGGTAGAAGATGCCCCTGGCCCTTGGCAGGCCCTGCTGCTTCCAACATCATGTCTTGTTTGCATTTGGCTGGTACCTCTCCATCTTTATTTTTGGTATTTTGTGCTTAAGCATAGCATCTCCAGTTTCTATTGGATTTGAATTGTTTTTAAGGGAACAATACTTTTAAATTGTCAGAGTAAAGTATGATTTTACATGTCAGAATATTAATAACCTTCCTAGTTCAACTTCTTCTGCAGATCTGAGCACTTGATCGGCTCCTTCCAGTAGATTGGGATCCTGAGGGTGTTGAATGGCAGGAAATCCAAGGCCATTAATGGCTGCCTGATAGGTGTCACTTTGAGACCATTTGTACATTTTCAAGAGCATGCTTCCCCTGTTTGTAACTGAGAGCATAACACCAGATAGAATAAAATAACCTGTTGCAAGCAAGAGCGGTCCTTGAGGGAACTGACTCAATCTCTCCCTGTTTATACAGACACACGCATACCTGAATATATTCATCAGATGACGGTTACTCCTCTGACATTATGTAGTCTTTGTCCCCTTCTCTGTGTACTCTCTTACTCATGAGAAGAACTAAGTGGATCTCACCATATGTGTTCAGTGGAAAACTGCAGTATGGTATTTAATGCCCTTTGCAAGCAGTCCAATCATTTGATACAGTATATTTCTAGCTGCTGATGTTAAACTGATGAGTTGCTAACTCTTCAGGATATTTTTTTTTTTTGAAGACAGAAACATCATTTGTCTATTCCCAAATCTCAGCAGGAATCTATTTAGTACCTGTGTATGTCTAGTAGCTGGTACTGTCCTTGATGGTCCTTGTGGCATCTGGCAAAAATAAATGATAAATAAGCTTAAGAAGTGTTGCGCTACAGCACAGGGCGTAGAGTGGAAGCACTGAGGGGTTTCGAAGAATGGAGGGGCCTCGTGGGCTGAGGCCATTGCTTCCACCGAGGAAGCCTATCTCAGAAAAAGGACAGGATTTGCTGTTGGGCAGCTTGGCCCAACAGCTCACAGGGGAGCTCGGCCCAGACAGAAGCAAAGCTGTGTGGATGTTTTTGTTTTAGAACTTGTGTTAACCTTTAGTCAGAACCCCATCACTTAGTTTATTGTAAAGTCTGGTGCCTTGGAAAAGTTCATACTTAGGCTGTGTGTAAATATTTCTGTAGTCCTTCTAATTATGTAACCTGAAATTAGCACCCAGAAAAATATCTGTAAAGGCCAGTCTATGAACCAATGTAGGTACATTATACTTTGTTCAATAAAACATGTAAGACTGCTGGTGATCAGATGAAGCATGTTTTTAAAATGCTGATGATATTTACAGAATCTACGTATTACACAGTTTTTAAAGGACCTGCATCTTGGCTGTGTTTGAAGTAACTGTCACATGTACCGGGGAAGCATCTTCATGTCCACATCTGTACTTTCTTCCCTAGTCTCCACCACACCCAGGAGCTGCTCTACGAGAGCACCAAAGACTTTCTGCAACTCAGATTTGAAAACCAAAATAAGGAGAAGTCCTGGATGCTTGAAAAGGATCACTTGATGTCAAAGATTAAGGAATACAGGATGCAGTGTAAGAAGAAAGAAGAGAAAATGGGAAAAATGTGGCTAGTTCATGAGAGTCATCACAACCAAAATGAATATATTAAGGTAGTTTCCTCTATCTTACAGAATTTTTTTTTTTATTCTGGAATTGTTGAAAGAACTCGGAGAATTTCAAAGAACCTAATCACTGTCATATAAGATCCAGTCCAGGAAGCTGTTGTAGCAACGATCTCAAGAAATAGGTCTCAAAGAGTAGGTCTTTGTTACTGTGTTTGGGGGTTTAGAACATTAAGTGTTGACTGATCGATAGATTCATTCAACAGATGTTTGTTGAAGTCCTGTAGTGGGTGGGGCTCTCAGTGTACGGCAGCAGACAGGCTAGACCAGGTCTGTCTTCATGGCATTTACATTCTAACAGGTGAGAAAGACCAGAAACATTAACAAATAACCAGGTATGGGTTATAGAAAAGTGGTCCTGGGAGTTCCCTGGTGGCCTAGTAGTTAAGATTTTGGGCTCTCACTGCGTGGCCCAGGTTCATTCCCTGGTCAGGGAGCTGAGATCCCATAGCCAGATGGTGCAACCAAAATACATTAAATTTAGGGAGGGAAAAAAACTGGTGTTATAGAATTAGAAGGATTCTGTGAAGATTGTATGTTGCTATTGGAGGTCTACTTTTGTTGAGAAGCACTGGGACACCATCTGGAGTCTGGCATTTTTGCTGAGACCTGGAGAGTGGAGCTTGCCAGGCAGACCTCGGGGAAGAGCATCAGGGCAGGTGTGAGGGAGCATGTGGCCGTGAGGGGTAGGCACGCAGGGTGGAGGGAGGGCGGCCCTCCCTCAAGTATTCACGCTCCTGCCGAGGATGCACAGCTCCGAGCGTCGTCGTGTCTTTGAAGGATTCTGTCTAAGGAAGTGACATCCAAGTTGGGCTTCTTCAAGATCATCCTGGCTGCTCAGTGGAGCGTGTGTTTTAAGTGCTGTTGATGTTTCTTTTTAAAGAAAAACTTAAGAAGCGTATCCCCAAATAGGTTGTAATGTCTTATTTGGTACAATTCCGAACTCTTTTATCTGACTCTTCCAAGAGCCGAAAATATTTGTTTCGTTTAAAAAATTTTCTAAAAAATAAAAATAAACGGAAAAAACCCCAGAATTTCCTACTCTATACACATTAAGAAAAAAGCTAGAGAATCCTCCGGAAGTAGGTTTTCAGATGTTCTCTGTGATGTCTTGTTCCTTCACTGATTTAGCACTTCTGGAAATCCTTTCTTTCTTTCCCTCAGTGCTACTTGAATTACCCAAATTAAAGAACAAATGAATTTTTCTCTCCTTCTGACCCACAGTCCCTAAAGGATAAGCTCATACAAGAGAGAAGGCTGTCTAGCATGTACCAAGAGCAGTGCATTTCCCTGGAAGAAGAGCTGGCCCGGATTCGTGAGGAGGAAGGAGCAAGGAGAGAGATCTTTAAGGTGTGGGGTTCTCTGCCTCTCGGGGGGCGGGCAGCTGGCTAGGGGTGCCCCTTCTGCTTACAGAGGCCCTCCTGTACCCCGGGTGTAGGACCGCACCAGCAAGATGGGGAGACGCCTGCAGGCCATGACTAAGCGCTACGAGGCCTTGGAGACCCGGCGTGTCTTAGAGGTAGAAGGCTTTAAGACAGACATTAAGATTCTCCGGCAAAAACTAAAAGACGTGGAGCAAATACTCTATAAGGTAATTGATCCTGAATTACCAGGAGGGAGTAGAGGTGTGGGTGAATAGACGGCACGAGGGCCCCTCTGAGGGAGGCTGGGCCGCATCACCATCCTCCTGGTCTCGCTGAAATCAGTGTAAACAGTGCGTGCCAGAGGAAGACAGCACAGACTGAAGCAACTTAAGGACAATGTCAGAGTATTTCCACCTGAGCTCAGCTCAGCACAAGTATTCATCCCTCCCAACTCAAGGAGTGGGTTCAGAGAGTCGTGTCTTGGAGAAGGCGATGGCACCCCACTCCAGTACTCTTGCCTGGAAAATCCCATGGACGGAGGAGCCTGGTAGGCTGCAGTCCATGGGGTCGCGAAGAGTCGGACACGACTGAGTGACTTCACTTTGACTTTTCACTTTCATGCACTGGAGAAGGAAATGGCAACCCACTCCAGTGTTCTTGCCTGGAGAATCCCAGGGACGGGGGAGCCTGGTGGGCTGCCATCTATGGAGTCGCACAGTCGGACACAACTGAAGCGACTTAGCAGCAGCAGCAGCATGAGTAAGTGCCTACTTCAATTGTGAATTAATGATGGCTTAAAATATTACATTTTTGCAAATAAAACTGAACACTGAGAGCTGCTCAAGAGCAGGAATACCTTGTTTTATTTTTCTTGGGATCCCCAGTTCTTAGTATGGCTTCTGATTTAGGGCAAGTGGAGGTTAATAAATGTATAAATGAATTAAAAAAAAAAAGAGTCGTGTCTGTGGGGAGTTCCTGGGGTTCCTGTGGTGAGGACTCAGCGTTCTCACTGCCAGAATCCGGGTTCAATCCCTGGTCAGGGAACTAAGATCCCACAAGCCATATGGCCTGGCCAAAAGAAAAAAACCTGTCTATTTTACAAATAGGGAAAGTGAGTAACTCAGTTAGAAAGTACTTCTTCCCTATGAGACACAGCTTCACGTAGAATCTGAGGTGCCTCCAGTGTCATCTTAAAGAGATGCAACTGTCCATCCACACACCCTGAGCAGTCACTCTGCCAAGCAGGTTCACACAGAAACAAAGCGATGCTGCCTTTCATGCTTTGGCGGATTTACTAATAATGTCTATATTGGTCTCTTTACTCACTGTTAATTGTTGATTGTCCTCTGACTCAGGCTTCTGTCTGTCGTGTGGGGAAGCAATGGTTTCGAGCCTTTTCAGCCCTAACTCTACATTTTCCTTCTCTCAGCGAGTCTCTAGACTAAGCATTGAATCTACCCTGTGAACTAAGAGTATCAGAGAAAGGAGCTGGCACAGCTGGGGCTTCATGCCAGGTTTCTCTCCTCTGGCATCTGCCATAATCACTTCTTTTTTTTTTAATCTCTAGGCCACACTCAACGCCCAGGCAAACCAGGATCTTGCCATTCTGTGTGAGGTTCGTGATAGCAATCGACTGGCACACAAGATACAGGGAGAACTGAGGAACCTCAAGTCCAAAGTGTTTGGTCTAGAGAATGAACTTAGGCTCTGCTGATGTTACAGTTTAGGAATGGCACAGGTCTGGAGTAGGTCTGCCTCCTGAAATTCAAGAAAGTCATCCACTCCCAGAAACCATAGGCACAGAGTTGTCCAGAGTAGTGGTGTCCGTTGTTATGAAGACAAGGGGAAGAATCAACTTTTTTTTTTTTTTTTTGCATCCTAAGATTTATGGGTTTTGCTGTCCTGTTAATTGATACTGGGGTTTTTTGATTAATTAAATTTTTTTTTTTGGTCTGGATTACAACCTGAATTACTTAGAGACTTTCCCACATTATTTGGGAGTTTATGATGATAGGGGTTTTTTTGTTTGTTTGTTTTTGTGTTTTTAAGAAGACAGTGACAAAAAGGAAAGTGTTTATTTTTGCTGTCGGCTTGGCTGAGTGTTAAGGGAGGAACACTTCCCCCAGGAGGTCAAGACTCCCACTAAGATTGCCTTTCTCCTGGGCAGGGGGCAAAGGTCACAGAACACAGGCCAGTCAGACATGAACTGTCCTTAACTCTCTCAGCCCTAAGCTGAGGGGCTCTTATTCCTTTCTGGACAGCAGCCTCAAGAAGTGTCACCAGAGGGCACCAGAGACCCTCCTCTTAAGCAAAATAATCATCTGGGAACATAAAGATGCCACTTTGGTAAGAATGAGTGAAAAATTCAGTATTTTACCAGCGCCATGTGTTTTTTGTTGTTTTTTTTAATAATGTATATATTTTAAATTAGCTATTTTTCAATAAAACATAGTGGAAAATGTTCTATTTGAGCTTTCTATAATTTCTTCTTAAAACCACATTTATACTTGTTGATGACTCTGTTTACTTACCTTTCCATGGTTTCTGCAGTGCTATACATTTATGAAAGGTTTCCTAAATACATCCCTTGAGATTGTCTTGGAGGTGGCAGGAAAGAGAGTACAAGATGATGGCACTAAAACCATATCCATTTTTTTCATCTCTGTCCTTTTTTCAGCAAATAACTGTCCATCTGGGGCAAAGGAATTGTGAACATACCTAGACAGCCTCTGAGAATTCAGTTGGTCTTAACTTAGTATGGTTTAGCTGTGGTTTTTCCAATAGTCATGTACAGATGTGAGTGTTGGACCATAAACAAGGCTGAGTGCCAAAGAATTGATGCCTTTGAATTGTGGTGCTGGAAAATACTCTTGAAGAGTCCCTTGGACAGCACGGAGATCAAACCAGTCAGTCCTAAAGGAAATCAGCCCAGAATATTCATTGGAAGGACTGATGCTGAAGCTGGAGCTCCAGTACTTAATATGAAAAGACTTGATATTAAAAGGTATCTGTACCTGATACGAAGAGCCAACTCACTGGAAAAGACCCTGATGTTGGGAAAGATTGAGAGCAGGAGGAAAAAAGGGGGCAGCAGAGGATGGGATGGTTGGATGGCATCACTGACTCAATGGACATGACTTTGAGCAAACTGGGAGATAGTGAAAGACAGGGAAGTCTGGCGTGCTGCAGTTCCTGGGGTCACAAAGAGACACGATTTAGTGGCTGAACAACAACAATGGCTTAGAATAGCATCATTCTAATGTACCCACGGCAGAGGAAAGGACTCAGGTGTTCATATTTGTGTTAAGGAAAACTCTTAGTAGGCGATGCTGTGTTTTATTTTTTTTTCTAAAGCTGATGGTAGCACATCAAGTGTCTTTCACTAATAAACTGAGACAGGTTCCCAAAGGGACCAGTCCTGGGTTTCAAGGGATGTTGGTCAGTGGGTGGTACCTCCTTTTGTCCTGATACTCAAGGCCTTGGCTGTCCGTGATTGTTGCTGTTTTGATGCTGGAGAAACATAAAGGCTTATTAAATCACAGAATTTCAGAGTAAGAAGGAATCTCAGAGATCATGTCGAGATCCAGCATTTTTATTTTATGTGAACATCAGGCCTGCCACCACTGACTTGACCAACCAGTCAGTAATGTTTCTAACACCCTAGCCTCACTTCCAGTGACGTTCATCTTCGCATTAACCACACACTAGTGTATGGCACCCCACTCCAGTACTCTTGCCTGGAAAATCCCATGGACAGAGGAGCCTGGTAGGCTGCACTCCATGGGGTCGCCAAGAGTCGGACACGACTGAGCAACTTCACTTTGACTTTTCACTTTCATGCACTGGACAAGGAAATGGCAACCCACTCCAACTCTTGCCTGGAAAATCCCATGGACGGAGGAGCTTGGTGGGCTGCAGTTCATGGGGTCACAAAGAGTTGGACATGACTGAGCGACTTCACTTTCACTTTTCACTTTCATGCATTGGAGAAGGAAATGGCAACCCACTCCAGTGTTCTTGCCTGGAGAATCCCAGGGACAGGGAGCCTGGCGGGCTGCCGTCTATGGGGTTGCACAGAGTCGGACACGACTGAATGTCTTCGCTTTTCACTTTCATGCATTGGAGAAGGAAATGGCAACCCATTCCAGTGTTCTTGCCTGGAGAATCCCAGGGACAGGGAGCCTGGTGGGCTGCCATCTATGGGGTCGCACAGAGTCAGACACTACTGAAGTGACTTAGCAGCAGCAGCATATGTAAAATAGATAACCAACAAGGACCTACTGTATAGCACAGAGAACTCTAATCAATATCTTGTAATAACCTATATGCGAAAAGAATTTGAAAAAGAATGTATATACATATATATATAACTGAGTCTGTGCTATCCACCTGGTACTAACATTGTGAATCAACTGTCTTCAATAAAAGAAAGTTAAACACAGTTATCATGTGATCCTGTACTTTGACTCCTTAGGTATACACCCAAGATAAATTACCCATCCAGAAAAATTGTACAAAAATGTTCAAAGCAGCATTATTCATAGTAGCTAAAAAGTAAAAGCAACCCATGTCTAATTATAATCAACTGTTCTGATTTTTTGCTTCAGTTGACTTCCTATGAATTTCTCACCATAGCAGGTTGTATTTAATACCATTCATTCCTTCATTCAGCATTTCATTTTTAGGTGCTTTGTCCTAGAAATTCTGCTGGATCTTAAGTTTGTAGAGAACACAAAAACAGTGTGCTCCAAAGGTTGGCGGGAAGGTGAGCGCTGTGGGTGCAGAGGACAGGAGGTGGAGAAAGTGGCTCAAATGAGGTAACGTTTGAGCCGAATCAGCGGTGCTTTTGGAGGAAGAGAACTTGGTATTTCAGATGGAAAAACAACAAGAGCAAAGGCAGGGAGAGTGGAAAGTTTGGGGAAGTGTGATACGGGAGACAGGCATAGAACAGGGCATAAGACATGGGATGAAATTTCATTTGATACAATGATATAGATCTGTTACATACTTTAAAATCTTTTGCAATAATTGGAAACATTTGGTTTTGCTTAAAAATGGTGGGGGGGGAGGGGGGGAACCCAATAACCAAAATCAGAAACATAGTGATACCAATTCATGTATGAAGAAAGAACTTGAAAAGCATACTCACTTTCTTAAAAATTAGGAGTAAGAAGTAAGTATGATGCAATAATAAATATATGAAACATTTATTTATTGGGAAGTCTTTGAGGGTAAGGTACAGTCCAGTGTTCTTGCCTAGAGAATCCCGTGGACAGAGGAGCCTGCTGGGCTGCTGTCCATGGGGTCGCACAGAGACGGACACAACTCAAGTGCCTTAACAAGCAAGCAAGGTACAGTCTATGAGGGTTTACTGCAGTATCTACAGCAACCAAGCAAAGGATGGTCTTTAGGTCTTCAGAAAAAAAGCCTTATCTGCTTTGTCTTTTAAAGTTTCTCTTTTAGCTTTTAACTTAGGAATCAGTTCAGTTCAGTCGCTCAGTTGTGTCCGAGTCTTTGTGACCCCATGAATCGCAGCACACCAGGCCTCCTTGTCCCTCACCAGTTTCTGGAGTTCACTCAGACTCATGTGCATTGAGTTGGTAATGCCATCCAGCCATCTCATCCTCTGTCCTCCCCTTCTCCTCTTGCCCCCAATCCCTCCCAGCATCAGTCTTTTCCAATGAGTCAACTCTGCATGAGGTGGCCAAAGTATTGGAGTTTCAGCTTTAGCATCAGTCCTTCTAATGAACACCCAGGACTGATCTCCTTTAGAATGGACTGGTTAGATCTCCTTGCAGTCCAAGGGACTCTCAAGAGTCTTCTCCAACATCACAGTTCAAAAGCATCAATTCTTTGGCGCTCAGCTTTCTTCACAGTCCAACTCTCACATCCATACATGACCCCTGGAAAAACCATAGCCTTAACTAGATGGACCTTTGTTGGCAAAGTAATGTCTCTGCTTTTTAATAATGCTATCTAGGTTGATCATAACTTTCCTTCCAAGGAGTAAGCGTCTTTTAATTTCATGGCTGCAATCACCATCTGCAGTGATTTTTGAAGGCCAAAAAAATAAAGTCTGACACTGTTTCCACTGTTTCCCCATCTATTTCCCATGAAGTGATGGGACCAGATGCCATGATCTTCGTTTTCTGAATGTTGAGGTTTAAGCCAACTTTTTCACTCTCCTCCATAAATCACTTTAAAAAATTTATTGAAATACAGTTGATTTATAATGTGTTAATTTCTACCATACTGCAAAGTGATTCACATACATACATATATTATTTTTTAAAATATTCTTTGAGGTTTATCAGAATATTGAATATAGTTCCCTGTGCTTTATATACAGTTGTTTAGTTGCTAAGTCATATCCATCTCTTTGCAACCTCATGGACTGTAGCCTGCTCGGCTACAGCCATTCATACCATGGAGTTCTCCTGGCATGAATACTGGAGTGGGTTGCCATTTCCCTCTCCATAAATCACTTTTTATCCACGAAATTTATGTGATTTTGCCCAACAGAAAATAGCTCTGGCTATGTTATTTTTGGTTCAGTCTTATGATTCCCACTGCTCTCCACCCACACCACACTAGGTTGGCTACCAAGATTCACCCTTAATATTTACAACATAGCAGACGGTCCTGTCACCACTCACTGCACACAAGAACAGAAGGAAATCGATGGCTATAGCCCTGATCCAGGAGAGGAATTCAAGGCCAGGTTTCAAGGGAAACATTAGGACTGGAGAGGAAGGGGCAGGTCTGAGGAGCATTCAGGAGTAGAAAGGACATTGTTTCTTTGTGATGGAGAAGATGTAAGTGTTAGAAAAGAGTCAAGGGTAGTTCTTTTTTTGTTTGTCTAGCTGCATGCGAGATCTTAGTTCCCCAACCAGGGATCAAACCTAGGCTCCCTGCAGTGGAAGCACAGAGTCCTGACCACTGGACCGCCAGGGAGTCCGGAGAGCAGTTCTCTAACTCCAAAGTTTCCGGCTTGGGGCACCATGTATACGTGACACTATTAAGTGAGATTTAGCACATAGGAGACGGAGAAGGCAATGGCACCCCACTCCAGGACTCTTGCCTGGAAAATCCCATGGGCGGAGGAGCCTGGTAGGCTGCAGTCCATGGGGTCGCGAAGAGTCGGACACGACTTCACTTTCACTTTTCACTTTCATGCATTGGAGAAGGAAATGGCAACCCACTCCAGTATTCTTGCCTGGAGAATCCCAGGGACGGGGGAGCCTCGTGGGCTGCAGTCCAAGGGGTCAGTGAGAGTCGGACATGACCAAGTGACTTCCTACTTTCACTTTCCACTTTCATGCATTGGAGAAGGAAATGGCAACCCACTCCAGCATTCTTGCCTGGAGAATCCCAGGGACAGGGGAGCCTGGTGGGCTGCCGTCTATGGGGTCGCACAGAGTCGGACACGACTGGAGCGACTTAGCAGCAGCAGCAGCACATATGAGAAGTAGCAGTTTTCCAGTAAACTTGAGAAAAAGGATATGGAGGTTCAAAGAGAAGTTAGGATTAATGATAGAGATGGAGAATTATTAGCATATAGAAAATTACTGAAGTCTTGTATCTAAACCATGGATGCAGATGAGATCAGAGGTGGGAAGCATAGAGAATAAGAGAAGGAGGCCAAAGAGGGGGAACCTTAATGGTTAGATGAGATAGCTGGTAGAAAAGGAATGATCTGAATGAGAAGAAAATAGTGTTCTGGAAACCTAGGGAAATGAGAACTTCTAGAAGTGAGGTTGGCAGGATTGTCAAAGGCTGCAGAAAAATAAGGTGAATTAGAATTGAGATATTGGATTTGGCAAGTTAGTAGCAGGGGGATTTAAAGCAATTCCAGGGCACTTCTGCGGTGGTCCAATGGCTAAGACTCTGAGCTGCCAATGCAGGGGATGTGGGTTCGATCCCTAGTCAGGGAACTAGATCCCACATGCCACAACTAAAGATCATGCATGCTGTGACTAAGACCTAGCACAGCCAAATTAATAAAGCCATCCCAATGAAGTGGAGACAGGAGTCAACCCATATTCAGCTCAGGAGTGAGACAACGAGGAAGCTGTGAAGCAGCTTTAGAGATGAGAAAACCAAGGAATGGAGTGCGATGGTTTCAGGTTGGGAACGATGTACCCACATGTAGAGGCTGAAAGGAACAAGCCAGAGGACGGTGTTGAAGATAGAGGGATGGAAGGCGAGAGGGTGTTTGTGGAGGAAGGCACTGCTGGAGGGTAGGAGCTGGTGCTGATGGAAGCAGTCAGAGCAGAGAAGTGGGTGGACTGTTAGGGTGTGGCTGCCTAATTCTCATATAGGAAATAAAATCAAAGCCCTCCACCGAGAGTGAGAAGGGGCATGGATGTGACAGGGAGCTTGAGAAGTGTGAGACTACTTGGGAAGACAAGAAGGAGGGAGGAGGGCGAGCGATAGAGTTGTTAGCAGTAGGTCTTTTTTTTTTTTTTTTTTTTAAAGATTTTTCTTTTCTTGATGTGGACTATTTAAAAAGTCTTCACTGAATTTGTGGCAGTATTGCTGCTGTTTTACATTTTGGTTTTTGCCTGCAAGGTGTGTGGGGTCTTAGCTCCCAGACCAGGGGTCGGACTTACATCCCCTGCATTGGAAGGAGAAGTCTTAGTCATTGGACCACCAGGCAAGTCCTTAGAAGTAGGTCTTAGTGAAGGCTGTTGAGCTGAGTTGACAGCCAATAGGAAAATGCCTCAGATGACAGCAAGTCAGTCAGCTTCCCTCTCCCCTTCATGCCGCCCCACCCTCACCCCTGTCCAGCTTCCAAAGATTAAGGGCACAGAGCCCCCAGAGGATCAGGCTAGGCAGACCAGCAGAACAGAAGGCAGGTGAGGAGATGGAGCTACAGGGAGGGCTTGGCTGCCAAGCAAAGGGAGAGGCACAGCAAGGAAAGTGTTTGGGAAATGTTTTTTGTTTTTTTTTTAACCTCTTTTTTTAAAAATTTATTTTTTAATTGAAGGATAATGACTTTACAGAATTTTGTTGTTTTCTGTCAAACCTCAACATGAATCAGCCATATGTACACATATATCCCCTCCCTTTTGAACCTCCTTCCTGTCTTCCTCCCCACCCCACCCTTCTAGGTTGATACAGAGCCCCTGTTTGAGTTTCCTGAGCCATATAGCAAATTCCCGTTGGCTATTTTACATATGGTAATGTAAGTTTCCATACATCTCACCCTGTCCTGCCCTTTCCCCAAGTCCATAAGTCTATTCTCTATGTCTGTTTCTCCATTGCTGTCCTGTAAATAAGTTCTTCAGTACCATTTTTATAGATTCCATATATATACATTAGAATATGATATTTCTCTTTCTCTTTCTGACTTACTTCACTCTGTACAATAGGTTGTAGGTTCATCCACCTCATTAGAACTGACTCAAATGTGTTCCTTTTTATGGATGAGTAATATTCCATTGTGTATATGTACCACAATGTCTTTATCCATTCATCTGTCAATGGACGTCTAGGTCGCTTCCATGTTCTAGCTATTGAAAATAGTGCTGCAGTGAACAATGGGATACATGTGTCTTTCTCAATTTTGGTTTCCTCAGGGCATATGCCTAGGAGTGGGACTGCTGGGTCATATGATGGTTTTATTCCTAGTTTTTCGAGGAAATCTCTATACCATCTTCCAGAGTGGTTGTATGAATTTGCATTCCCACCAACAGTGCAAGAGCATTCCCTTTTCTCCACACCCTCTCCAGCATTTATTGTTTGTAGACTTTTTGATGAGGGCCAGTCTGACTGGTGTGAGGTGATATCTCATTGTGGTTTTGATTTGCATTTCCCTAATAATGAGCGATGTTGAGCATCTTTTCATGTGTTTGTTATTCATCTGTGTGTCTTCTTTGGAGAAATGTCTGTTTATGCCTTTTCCCCACTTTTTGGTTGGGTTGTTTGTTTTTCTGGCATTGAGTTGTATGAGCTGCTTGCATATTTTGGAAATTAATCCTTTGTCAGTTGTTTTATTTGTTATTATTTTCTCCCATTCTAAGGGTTGTCTTTTCACCTTGCTTATAGTTTCCTTTGCTGTGCAAAAGCTTTTAAGTTTAATTAGGTCCCACTTGTTTACTCTTGTTTTTATTTCCATTACTCTAGGAGGTGGGGTCATAGAGGATCTTGCTTTGATTTATGTCATCGAGTGTTCTGCCTATGTTTTCCTCTAAGAGATGTATTTTTTTTTAAGTCTCTCTATGAAAACATGGGTTCATGGTTCTGAGCTGTGGAGTCTCCCCCTCCTGCACTGGCTGGTCCTAGTTAGCCCTATAAAAGACAGCTGTGAACCCTGCCTGGACTGGAGAATTACTCACTTCCCAAGGTAACTGTGCGGTTTACCCATGTCATATGTAGAGATGATCCCTCATTTAGGACTTGACGCACCTTTGTTTTGCAGCTACCAGACGATAAAACTCATGTCTGAAGTGGTGTGTACTGTGTGGAGTAAGATGGTCCCTGAGATACCCAAGGCCCTTACAACCCTCTGGGCAAGTGACCTCAAGGGCGGCTGTCAGTGCTTCTGTTTGCACATCTTGGCATGTCTTTGCTTCCTGGGCTGCGTGGCCTCTTTATTAAAGCAGCCACTCATTTTTTTAAAAAATTAACTGTGTGTTGTATTGACACAGAAACTGACCAGTCAGTGGTGAAGAATATAAGGTTGAGAAACAGCCAATTAACACTAGAATTTGAGTTATAGAGGCATTTCAAGTTGACAAGTTAAATATTTGTCTGAAATAAGTATTTTTAAATTTTGGACAAATATTCATTATAAAATAATATGCTTGATACTGTCAGCTTACCTCTATCTATCTACCTACCTACCTACTTACCTATCTATCCATTTTTAAAAATATTTTGAATTATCTATCTAAACATTTTAGATAATTCTGGATTCACATGTGATTGTAAGAAAGAGCAGAGTGATCCTGTGTACATTTTTCCTGGTCTCCCCTCAATCAGCCACTCCATTTGGACATGGTTAGCCTGCAGTTTTTGCATCCCAGTAACTCCAAATTAGACCACAGTGTTGAGCCTTGCATTGGTTTTGTGACATTTTCCTCTCCTTTCAGCTCCCAGTTGTCTCATATCCGCTGAGCACCTTAGTATCTAGCAATGTTCATGCTAATTTTAAATGGGAACAATTTTGATACTGCCATGTTGACTGCTCCAGAGTCTCTTAATTGACCACCTCATCTTGACATGTATAAAGTGATAATTAAACATTAAATGACCTATATGGGAAAAAAATTTTTTTAAGAGTGGATATATGTATAGATATAGCTTTACAGTACAGCAGAAACTAACACAACATTGTTAATCAACAATACGCCAATAAAAACAAAATATTAGAGGGATCCAGAATCTGGATGCTGTAATAGTGTTGTCTTGCAGATTGTTAAAAGATTTCCTTTGGCACCAAGCTCAGTGGTAAGTCAAGGCTGAACTGGTCTGTTCAGGGTTCTTTTATTTCGAGCGATTCCCCACTGCAACCCTGCCTCTCCTGTCACTCCCCAGCCCCAGCTAGCACCTGATAAGCTTCTGCAGAAAATAGCTCTACTCCCTTGGGCAAAGAGCTCTGTTCTCTTTCTTGCTTCATGTCAAAACAACAAACTCTACCCCCCTAGAAATAACCTTATAAAACTCTTCTTTCCCTATATAGTCCCTGCTGGTGTGCTCAGTCGATCAGTCGTGTCCAACCCTTTGCAACCCCATGGAATGTAGCCTGCCAGGCTCCTCTGTCCATGGGATTTCCCAGGCAAGAATACTGGAGTGGGTTGCCATTTCTTTCTCCAGGGGATCTTTGCAACCCAAAGATGGAACCTGTGTCTCCTGCATTGGCAGGCAGATTCTTTACCACAGAGCCCCTTGGAGGGTAAGATGCCTGGATAAACAACAGAATCTTTGTCAAGGCAGAAGAGTTTTTCGTCAGCTCTAAAGGCTGTCATTTTCTCCAAAGACGGGTCCTTACACTGAACACCCTCCCCGATGGCCCTCCATCACCTTCACCTGAGGGATGAATGTGGGGAGAAGATGAGAGGCCAGGAAAACAGAACCCAAACCACACCCCCAGACTTGTTTCACTGTCTTGTTGCAGGTTCCTAAACTGGGTTGCTCTCCTTTCTCCAGAGCTTGGCCAGAGGAGAATGTTCTGTGTCAGTCACTCCTCGAAAATGGACTTTAAATCAGTCTCTGGAAGGAGATGGGAGCCTCTGCCACTACTAAGGGTCAGACAAAGTTCTCCACCCAACCCTAATCCTTCCCAGTCCGGACAAGTCTCAGCTAATGGAGTTTGCCGCCTGCAGAGGGCGCGGAGAGGGGAGCGGTGTTGCTATTAGCTCTCCCTCTCCAGGGCCAAGCTAAATTCCGGAGAACCACATACAGTGGGGATTTGTGTTTTCTTTCTTCCATCCCCAGTCTGGGCGGCGGCAGAGCTCAAAGAGCAGTCTGTTCTGGGGGAAAGGCGGCGTCTGCCTCTCTCCCATGCCAGGCCTGATCAATCCCTGAGCAGCCGGTCCTTAGATAACACAGCTGAGAAACCCGAAACCCACAGCTCGCCTGCCTCCCATCAGAGGCCAGCATCACTGTCTGGAACCCGAGCCGGGCCTCTGAGATGCGGCTGTGATTGAGCGCTAAGCGGCATGGCTGGGGTTCTCGCTCCAGGGTTCGTAGCCCGGACCTGTGAACTTACACAAAGAAGGTTTTCAGAAAGTCTGTCTGGGGCTTGAGCACTTGAGCTGTTTGGTGGCACCCTGCACATGTCCCAGGTTTTGGCATCATTGTTCTTCTGTAGCAAAGCCATAAGGTAGGTTAACACGGTCAAGCTGAGCACTTGCCTGGGCAGCCCGCAGCATCCCCAGCAGAGGAGCAGATTCAGTGGTACTTGAGGCAAGAGGAGGAAGATCCACACTCCGGTTTTTGCTTCATGAGAGGAAGACGTCCTTACACAAATGGACTTTGGAGGAGGCACAAAGGTCTGTATAGTCAAAGCTGTGGTTTTTCTGGTAGTTATGTATGGATGTGAGTTGGGCCATAAAGAAGGCTGAGCACTGAAGAACTGATGCTTTCAAATCGTGGTGCTAGAGAAGACCTTTGGTCTTCTTGGTGCTGAGAGTCACTTGGACAGCAAGGTGATCAAACCAGTCAATCCTAAAGGAAATCAACCCTGAATATTCATTGGAAGGGCTGATCCTGAAGCTGAAGCTCCAAAACTTTGGCCACCTGATGCAAAGAACTGACTCACTGGAAAAGACCCTGATGCTGGGAAAGACTGAGGGCAGAGGAGAAAAGGGAGACAGAGGATGAGATGGTTGGATGGCATCATTGACTCAATGGACATGAGTTTGAGCAAACTCAGGGAGATACAGGACTGTGAAGCCTGGTGTGTTGCAGTCCACGGGGTCAAAAAGTTTGAAGAGTACTTAGCAACTGAACAACAGCAGCCTCCATGAACAGGAAGCAAGAATATTTTCTGTGATTATAGTGTTTACTGAATGACTTCTAGGCAGGATGCCTCAGAAGCAGTCCAGATGACAGACCGTAAGACAGACGTGGTCACCAACAAGCCCTGTTGGGGAAAAGTGTGAGGTCCGGAGTGGGAGACGCACATGGAAGAGTTTATCTTTCCAGGATGAAAGAATAAGAGCAGGAAATCCAACTTTGCTCAGAGGCCTGGAGACCTACAGCTTATTCAGCAAATGCTGAGAACACCCTCAGCGCTGCAGGAGGTGGTGCCAGAGAGCTCAGGCATGAGAGCAAGCTGACATTTGTGTAGCCCCTCAAGGATTTGTGCATTCACCTGTGTGTTTGTGCACATGGGGACCAAGTCTGCGGCATGTGTCCCGAGGGGAGGAAAGGGGGACTGCGAGCTTGTTCAGAGGCACGTGGGGACTTCCCAGATGGCCCTAGTGGTAAAGAATCTGCCTGCCAATGGAGGAGATACAGGTTCAGTCTCTGGGTGGGAAAGATCCCCTGGAGGAGGAAACGGCAACCCACTCCAGTATTCTTGCCTGGAAAATCCCATGGACAGAGAATCCTGGTGGGCTATAGTCCATGGGGTTGCAAAGAGTCGGACACGACTGAGTGAGCCTGCGTGTGTCTGGAGCCATGGCTAGCCGTGTGCCTTCTAGACACCACACATGTACTCTGAGCTGTGGGCTGTCACCCTCATGTTCAGTGCAAAGCCTGGCTGTTGTCTGTCAACAAATAGGAGGCCACAGACAGGAGAGACCATCTTCACATAGAAGGTGAAACAGTATCTTTCCACTGCATTTAGCGTCAGAGAGACAGGGGGTGGAGCTTCAGCAAGTGCTGATTTAGCTTCTGTTTCAGCACCAGCTGACCAGCAACCAAGACTACCGTTCACCCTTTCTCTCCTCTTCAGTTTCCCAGCAACCACGCAGACCCGAGTGGAGGGAAATAACTGGCATCACTCAGGTGAAAACCCCATGAGGCAAAGTCCGTTTTTCAACTTGGATAATTGTCTGTAGACTTGCTGGGGAATCCTCTTCCCCAGAGCGCAGACTGCTGGAGGAGCGCCTGTAATCATTTGGAGGCAATCACAGCGCCAGAAAGGGGAGCCAGGCCCAGCCATCGATGCCAGACAAGCCTCAAAGCGTGTAGCTCTGGTCTGGGTCACACCTTGCTTTTGAGGGCTGCGTTCACGACTCAAGATGAAGACACAAGCGCTCAGTGTGTGAGCTTCCCGGAATCTTTCCCAGCCAATGAGCTCTGTTCTGACCCTTTACCACCATGTCTGTGTCATCTTCTTCAGGTTCCCCTGACTCAGTGATGCAGTCGTGCATACATCCTTCTACAGGGATGGTAAATATTCATCTGTTTCCTATTCGGTGTGCAGAATGATTTAGGACCACAGATGGTGAAGCTAAGGCTTGGAGCTTGAACTGGGCTCATACGATTCTTTCTACCAGCCAGACAGAAGGGCTCAACTGCATTAGAAATCAGAAGTGGACAAGAAGAAGCATTCGGTGAGGGTCTCCACCTTCTCCTGGGAGTAGCCTCTGCAGTAGCAAACTCTGCAGAAATATGTGTGAAAGATGGGGACTTCCCTGGTGATCCAGCAGTTAAGACTTTGCCTTCTGATGCAAGGGGTGCAGGTTAGGTAGCTAGGATCCCACATGCCTTGAGGCCGAAAAAACAAAGCGAAAAACAGAAGCAATATTATAACAAATTAAAAAAAAATGGTCCACATTTTTAAAAAAATTTTTTAAGGAAAAAAGAGATTTGTGAAAGATGGACTCCCTCCTGGAAGGAAGGGACATCTTTTTTCTTTTGCTAGAGAAAGAAAAAAGATGTCTTTAGCAAAGAGTGGCCCAGGAGGCATGGATGAGGGTGGGGAGGAGAGGATGAGAAGAAGGATCATGTGGCTGAGTGAGTTACGGATGTGCTGAGGATGAGCTCACAGTTTCCAGGGTGAATATATTTCTCCAGAGGAACTTCCAAGGTAGCAATATGTGCAAAGGGGAAAAAAAAAGCATTGGGTCTGAAGTTAGCAAGTTTGAGTTTGAGTCCCATCTGAGACAGAGTTACCTTATTGCCTTGAGTAAGTTATTTACCATTTCTGAACCCATTTCCCACGTGCAAAATGGAATCAGAGAAACCTACAGCTTTGGGTACAGATGATTTATGTGAGTTGATCGTGGCCCTTGGGGATCGCACTGTTCAGTTCTCTCTCTTGGGAATTCTCTCAAAGGAACTCAGGCCTCTATGTCTCCGTCTAAGCCACTGGCTTAGTGATGGCCCAGAGCTCCCCATGGATTTATCGTTGGAATTTCCAACCAAGGTATCTCTAAGAAATAACATGTGAATAGCAGGGAAGCTCCTAAAATAAAAGTGAGGAGGAGAAGGAGGTATGTATAGGCGTAAAGGACTATGGAAGGTCGGACTGAGACAGGACTATCTGGGTGCAATGGAAAGAAGCCAGAGGCCAAGATCTGGCTTTAGTCCTGATTTCATCACTTACTAGTATGGTATTTCAACCAGTAAGTGATGAAATCAGGTATACTATAAGCTCAAACATGCTGCATTCTTCTTCTTCTTCTTTGACCAAGCCACATAGCCTGTGGGATCTCAGTTCCCCAAACAGGGATCAAACCCAGGCCCTGAGCAGTGAGAGCACAGAGTCCTAAACACTGAAGCAGCCCAGGTGCTGCATTATAACATAGACATCAGGTTTCAGGAACTGAGAAGGCAAGTCCTGGGGTTACAGGAGTTAGTATATTCTGACATCCCTGTAGTCTAGAAGAAGAACTGCTCTGGGACTTCCCTGGGGGTCCAGTGATTAAGAATCCACCTTCCAAAGCAGGGGACAGAGTTTCAACCCCCAGTTGGGAAACTAACATCCCACAAAACTGCAGGGCAACTGCGTAGCAACTAGAGAAGCCCATGCACTGCAGCAAAGACCCAGCGCAGTCAAAATCTAAAAAATAAATAAAAATGAAAGCAGAGTCTGAAGAGGGAAGCAGAATCCCAGGGTTTTCCTGGCCCTCACCCCTCCCCACCCCTGCATCCCCTTCAAGGACACCATTCAAGGTGTAAGAACAGAGGAGGAGTGAGAAGAGGAGGGCACAATATTGAGAGATGCAGAAAAGATCAGTCTTTTTCCTTTTTCTTTTTCGTTTTCCGAATTTCTCTGGAATTCACTATTTGGACTAGAAACTTGACCTTTAAAGTGTTAGCTTTCTTTTTTGGTGGAATATTTTTTTCTCCTAAATGGTATGCTCCGTGTTTTATTTCTCACCTTGTTCCCACATAATAAACACTTCAAGGCTCTGGTTCATTGAAGCAGTTGCATCCATCTCTCTGGAGGGCCAAACTTTAAGGAGAGAATCATGGGGCTGCCACCAGTTTTCATGACAAAATCCTGAAAGTGATTCAGCCTAATATCAAGGGTGATCGCCCCAGTGAAAGGGAGACTTCACATGCAGGGACCCTGGTCACCTCCCTTCTGCCTCAGCCAAGCTTCTACACTCTGGGTGCTCCTGTCTTGGTCTCCTGGAGAGAAAGAAGGGGTGGTAAGTGTCCATATCTGTGGTCTGGACCTTCACAGAGACATTCCCCTGAGGCTACTGGTACAGAATTGTCCTCTAGACTCACCTTTGGCTAAAGAACTACACAGCGTTCTGGGGATGTTCGCTCCTGGTGCTGCCTTGGTCCTCAAATGGTACCAATGGTACTGAGTGCTAAATGGATGCCATACTGTATCCTAAGCGTGCACAGTTCCCACTTTTGAAGGCTTACAGCGAAGTTGGAAGACAAATTATTGTTGATCAGTCATTAAGTCATGTCCGACTCTTTGTGATCCCTTGGACTATAACATGCCAGGTTTGCCTGCACTTCACTATCTTCCAGAGTTTGCTCAAACTCATGTCCATTGAGTCGGTGATGCAAGGACTCAATCTTGGAAGACAAGACTCAAACTCAAAATAAGTGTGTACCTGTCAGTGGATGGATACATATCATGCAGGCAGTTGTGTTAAAGCTCCAAGGAGGGTGGGGTTACTCAGGACTGGGCTGGTCCAAGGAAGCTTCTTACACTTGAAATGGACCTTGGAGGAGGAGTCAGACCTGACCAACTGGAAAGGAAAATGTCTCGGAGGCAGTGAATAAGCTCTAATTGTAGCTGGAGCAGCTTTCATATGGTCTTATGACGTTGGACAAGATTTTGGAAGGCCTTGAATTCCGGAATTACAGTTTGCACTTTAGTCCGTAGGCACTGGCACGTAGACATTTCTGAGCAGGTGTAAAGGAATTTTACAAGGATGATCTGGTGGTAGTGGAGAAGATGGGGGCCTGCAGGTGCGGAGTCTGGAGTTGAGCGGCTAGTTAGAAAAGTTACAATAGTCCAGTGGAGCCTGTGGGACAGTGCGACATCCAGCTACTCTCAGCAACTGAGAGAGGGGGATCGGCACTCAATTATGTGAGCTTCTGTCTTTGAACAGTATTTTGCATGCAGTTCATTTGGCTTTAAAATGTCCAGGAATGCTTGTGGTTCTCCACTTTCTCTATAGTCTCCTGAGTGTCATCCCCAGGAGAAGAATGGAAAAAGAAAACTGCACTGTTCCTTTAGGTAGTCTACTCTGCCCCTCTGAACTCCTAACTCTCATTTAACTAAGAGGATAAAATCTTACCTGCCTGGAGGAATACCTTGATGAAGTTTTTTAATTCAAGGAGTGAGTTTCCTTTAGGCTTTTTTGTTTTTTGACTTGTAATTTTTTCCTCAGAACCCTCCAACATCCACTCTCCCACCAAGCTCTGTCATCTTAGTCTGAGAACAACTGCTTGGGGTCACCCTGGGGGCCGTGTAACTCCCCTAGGGCCTCTTGGAGATGTGCTGGGAGAGGGGACTGCGGCTGAACGAAGGGGCCCTGGCTCCCGGACTCGGATGTCCACTCTAAGACAGGAGCAGGGTCGCTGCAGGCCACGAAACGCCCCCGGACAAGCCTCCCCGCGCGCCCCTGCGCCCCGCGTGTGCCCAGTTCGACACCACTTGCGCTTTGGGAGCAAACCTGCTGGGTCTCTGTCCCGCGCAGAGTTTGGATCACAACTGCCCTCTACGCCCCACGCACCCCATCTGCGGAGGTGCCGGGGAGTGACCAGCAAGGCGGGAGCAGCAGTCCCCTTCCCGCCGCTTCTCGGGGGCGGGGCCCACCTGTGCCCGGGGGCGGGGCCGGTCCGGGGGCGGGGCAGGTGGGCCGCGGGCGGGGGCGCGGGGCGGGGCGGCGCACCTGGGGAACCTCCTCATGGGCAGAGCGAGGGCTGGAGGCTGCAAGCCCGCAGCCGGCGTGGGCAGGAGCCGGGGGCCGGGGCGGGCGGCCGGGGCGCGGCGCTGAGCGGGCTGGCGGGAGGGCGGGCGGGCCGGGGGCGCGGGGCCATGGGGGGCCCCCGGGCCGCGCGGCTCCGGCTGCTCCTGCGCCCGGTCAAGCTGCTGCGGAGGCGCTTCCGGCTGCTGCTGCTGCTTGCCGTGGTGTCCGTGGGGCTCTGGACGCTTTATCTGGAACTGGCGGCGTCGGCCCAGGTCGGCGGGAACCCCCTGAACCGCAGTGAGTAGCGCCGGGGCGCAGGGTGGGGAGGGACAGGGCCGGCGGTCCCCGCCTGCAGGTCGTGCCCCCCATCGCGGACCGGGTGTCCACTCGCGGGGTCCCCAGGTGCCGGGCGCCGGCGGGACCCGGGCCACCCCGGCGGCGCTGGGCTCGCAGACCCGCTGCCAGAGACACGCGTCCATGCGGGCAGGGTCCATGTCCCTCTGGGTCCCTCGGCCGCCTCCGGCAGGCCGCGGACTCTTGTCTTCGGGGCCCAGACTTTTCTCCCCGCCGTGTCTCCTAGGCTCACTGGGTTCGCTCCCTAGCTGCGTTTTCGGGGCGGGTAGGGGGGAGTTCCTTACTTTAACTATAGGGCCGAGAGCCACCCGCCCTCTACCCCCTCCACCTTCCCACAGGCCACTCCCCTCCCAGCCCCTTCCTCTTCCTCCAGTCGCCCACCTCCCCAGAGTGGCTTCCTCTCCGGGTCCCGACCGACCGCGCACTGTCCCCCCACAGCGGGTTGTCGACAGTCCCCAGACCACCCTGCAGAATGGGCTGAACCCCGGACCCATGTCAGGGCGCAGTGGGCAGCTCCGTGGACCGGACGGTGGGTGGATTCCTACTCTTCCAAGGGAGCCAGAGCCACTTAATTTTTCTGTGCCTCGGCTTCTTCCTAGGAAAACGGGAGAGGATTGTCTTGAGAGAGAGCTTTGCTTCCACAGACATGGCTAGCCGAGGCGATTTTCAGTTTACTGACGGAGTGAAGTAAAAATCCTCAAAGTGTCAAGACTGTCTGAAAGGTCACTGTGATAGTTGGGATAAAGAGAATCTCCCAGAACTACCAGGTGTCCTTCCCGGGCCTGAAGGGTGTAGGTTTATAATCCCAGAATGTTGTCTGGAATTCTAGATAAACATCCCCCCCCTCCCCCCTCCACTGCATTCAGGAAACCAGAGGAGCGGCTGGTGAAGCTCTGCTGAGAAGATGCTCTGAGTTCTTGGGTCAGCTGCTCTTCCCCGGGTTGGGTGTGGTGCTTTGCCTCCTCTTGTGGCGAAAGACAGGGAATTACTCGGGTCAGTAATTGAGCCGCTTCAGGATCGAGATAGATACTTGTGGCAGAACCTCTGGCTCTGTGGCCGTGGAAATATTTCTGGCTGTGGTGAGGAGACTGGGGTTCCATCCCTGATTCTGCTGCTAACGGAGTTGGAGAATCCGGGAGCAGGTGGCTGCTGCTCAGGCCAAAGGGGGAAGTTGGTCCCTTTCCATTTGGGCACTCAGACTGGGTGATCTCCATGCCTGAGCATTGCTGGGGTCTGGGAGCTCCGCACAGTGTGAGGAAGGGTCTTCCCAGTCAGGTCCATGGCTCTAAGGAGGAGGGTGCTTCCCTCTGAAGACCAGTCTGCCGTCCCACAGCTGGTCTTCCCTCCCCAAGCCTAGCTCTTCCCCCTGAAGGACAGAGTGGATGGATACTCCCAGACCCATGGCCACTCAGAGCGACCCACGTGGGTGAGCCCAGGTGAAGTGTGGGTGGGTGGGAGGTCCGGGTGAGATCTATCTTCTCTCCTCCTTGGGACACCCCTTCTCAGTGTGGCCACCATCTTGTCAAATGTGGGAACCTGTGGGGTCCTCTGCACAGATCAGAACAGAGGGGAAGGCAGCTGCTTGGTGACCTGAGGTGAAGGGCCTCCCTTTCCCCTCCCCCACCTGTTTTCCTCAAGAGTGCTTTCTCCTCAGAGAGCTGGGGTGCCACAGTCATACTCTCTCACACCTGCTCCCGACCTCTGTCTCCTGTTGGCTGCCTCATCCTTCTCCATCCGTTAGTTCCTGGGTCTGTTTGTTTCCCCTTCTCGATGCACCATCACTCTCTACCTGGGTTTCCTTATTCTTTGTTTCCTTTTCCAAACTGACCCTTCTCCAGAGGAATGTCCCCAAGCTTCCTACTCCACAGTCAGCTTTCCACTCCTCTAACCCTTGTCTTTAAGGGTCCTTGGGGGTCCAAGCCTCCCCTCACCGACTCAATGGACAAGAGTTTGAGCAAACTCCGGGAGATGGTGAAGGACAGGGAAGCCTGGCGTGCTGCAATCCATAGGATCACAAAGAGTTGGACACGACTTAGCCACTGAACATCAAGCCTCTTTTCAGCCTCTTGGAACTCCTCCAGGCCACCTGCTGTTAGGGTGGCTTTTCATGCGGGGCTGTGCCATCATATTCTACTCTTTTCTTCTTCTTTTAAAAGTTATTTATTCATTTTTGGCTGTGCTGTGTTTTCATTGCTGCGTGAGGACTTTCTCTGTTTGTGATGAGCAGGGCCTACTCTGTAGTTGTGGTGCGTGGGCTTCTCCTTGCAGCGGCTTCTCTTGCTGCGGAGCATGGGCTCTAGGGCTAGGGGGCTCAGTAGTTGCGGCTCTCAGGCTCTAGAGCACAAGCGCAGGCTCAACAGTTGTGGCTCCCGGGCTTAGTTGCTCCGGGACATGTGGGATCTTCCCAGACCAGGGATTGAACCCGTGTCCCCTGCATTGGCAGGCAGATTCTTATCAACAAAACCACCAGGGAAGTCCTCTTCTCTTTTCTGATTTCCTGTTGGAATGAGACTTTTAGACAGTGGCTGTGATTTCTGGCTCCCTGTCTCCCATCATTTGTCTTTAAGAAGCCGAGACACCAGGCATTAAAGTCTTCTCTTGTCTTCTAGGTCTTGCTCCCAGCTGTTCCTCTGGAGGGAGAGTAGGGGAGGAGGAGGACTTGGGAAGCAGAAGGGTGGGAAGAGGGCTGCAGGCCTTCCTCGCCATATACCCTGGCACGCAGCAGCAACCGGAACCCCATCTTGACCACCCTGCCTCCCTCTAGCAGTCCTGCCAACTCACCCCACCACCAGCCTTCCTGTCATCTGTAAGGCCAGCCTCCATTACAGGAACCTTTCATTTGCCTGTCCCTGTGTGGCTGCAGCCCTGATCTGGTGCTGGGAGAAGTGTGGGGAGAGATGGCAGTTAACAGACTCCAGGGTGGTAAGGTAATGACAGGGAGCATGCTTCCTGCTGCTTCTCGGAGTAACCCCATAGTTTGACATGGGCGATGTGCAGTTTGAGCTCCATATTAGAAAAAGATGCAGCCACATGGGGAGTATCCAAAATCGTTCACAGATAGAAAAATGGGTCCCTTGAACAAAAGACAGAGAGCTGTTTACTTGCTCATTTAAACAAACATTTGTTCAGCACATAGCTCGAGCATTGCATCGTGCTCAGTCACTTAGATGTGGTGATGACTCCGTTATGGTTTCTGTCTCTCGCAGCTTTCCCTCTTGGAGGGCGGTTCGGGTGCATGTGTGAAAATAATCACAGTATGAGATAGCCATCGTGTTTTACGTGGATAGAACCTGCCCGTTGCTGTAACACTTGTGAAAATGAGACATGGCTCTTTGAACTAATAATTCTTGGAAGTGGTGACATTTCAGGAGAACTTGAGGAGTTGGTAAGACTTTAGCAGATGCAGAAAGAGAACGATGTTCCAGGCAGAGAGGTCAGCAGAAGCCCAGACCAAGAGTCAAGAAGTTCATGTTTGGGAGTGTTGGGCATCTGGGTTTGGTGAAGGAGAATGGTGCCAGATTAGGGAAGACTTTTAATAACCTTAAAGGGTGGTGTTTATTCAGTAGATAAGAGAAAACAGTTCAAAGTTTTAAAACTGAATGGGAGGAAAGGAAAGATAGTGAAACTGTTTAACAAGACTATACTTTTATATGGACGGTGGTGCTGGGTTGGGGTGGAAGTTTCCATGCTGTGGCTGCATTGGCCTTTAGCTGTTGGGTCATGGAGCTCCACTGGGGACAGGTCAGGGCTCTAGTGGGACATTCAGAGGGTTTGGGACAGTCACTATATACCAACATGTTCATAAATGTTCCAGTGTTTTGAGAACTGGCACAACTGTACTGGTGTGTACTGGCTGAAAGCAGCGCTGGGCACAGACGATTACTGGAAGTTAAGGAGTCCGTTCTGGCAGGTTTTAACGAGCCAGACCCATTTGTTCAGATTGGTTTAGCTTCGTCCTGCCCGAGGGCAGAGGTCTGGACTAGAATGGTTTCTAGGTTCTCTGATCTGTAACTGACCTGCTGCTGTGACCAACTTGATGCTGGAACCAAGCAGTCATCTCTGGGCACAGAGCCAGGGCCGAGCAGTCGTGCGTACCAGCCTCTTTCCAGATCTCGCAAGGCTGGGTCTGCAATGGCCCCATGTAAAGGCCCAGTTTACCTGCCGAACAACCCAGAGTGTCCACAAGCTCAGGAATTCATTGGCTTCCACCACCTGAAACCTAAAACACCTCTCTCTGGCTGGCCTTGCAACTCCTAATGGACTCTGAGCAGACTGAAGAGCTACAGCCACAGAGGTCAGGCTGGCCCCGCAGCTTCTGGGGTCACCACAGCCATTCCGACTTGGAAGGGATGCAAACCCTCCAGTCATGGAGGTAACTCAGGGTATAAGAGTAATCTGAGACACAGACTGGGAGAGAGGGAGAAGCAGGAGAGACAGATGTGTGGGCTGAGCCAGGATGCTGAGACTCGGAGCAGCAGAGGCAAGTGGGGAGGGAAACCCAGCTGCTCCGTGGCTCCTTGTGGCCCCTGGAACCTGTCCACGCCACCCCAGGCTGGGCTGTCCCTCTGGCTCCTGGAGCCTCTGGCTCCTGTCCCTCTGTCCTCCTTATGTTGTAGGACACAAGTCCTCTGTCTCTTTATGCTGCCATTCTGGCCATCCAGCTGCCGCGTGCAACTTCAGATCAGTATCCAGTTCAGGGAAAATACTGGGCACTCAGATACCTCCTGGGTATGGATGGTAAGCTCTGAATTTCCAAGCACCCGATATTTTCCACTGGCAGATACTTTGTTTATCAGTGATGGATCCAAGAATAGAACCTAGGAATTCTTGTTCCTCGTTCCATAATACATACAAACAACAATAGCCTTTAAATGCAAACGAAAGGATAAGAATGACGCCTTCAGTGCTTTTTTATTAGAAGTGTGTTTCCTTTGGACCAGCACGGTCTGCAGCAGGCCTGGGGGAAGCAAGAACAACGACTCAGCTGTGACCACTCCTTTCCCTGGGTTCTGTAGTCCTCTTTGACGTGGGCACAGAGTCTTGGCAGCCTGGCAGGCCCTGCTCTCCTCCTGCCAACCTGAGACCCTCAGGTGGGCTGAGGCCCCGGTTGGTGGTTCTGCGGATGCTGACTGTGTCCTGGGAGTCATGTGTCCAAGCAGCATGAGATCTTTGCAGTGGCCACTCCTGTGCTGGCTTGCAGAGGGGCTGGGCTGCCTGCAGTAGTTTTCCAGGCCCCAGAGGCTGGCCTTGCCCTCCAGCCTGGGCTTTATGGAGCGGAGCAGAGCAGCCGCCAGGACAGGGCTTGCTTTGGAACGGGGCCTGGAGGCTGCTCTTGGACTTGGCCTCTCACCGCCTGCTTCTCCACTGAGTTCCACCAGTCTCAGGGCCTTCCCTTTAAACTTCCACGAGCACATTTCATTCTATCCGAGGATGATGAGGCATCAGCTAGGCCAAGCACACGTTCTGAGCTTTCAGACAACCCTCCTCGGACCTTGTGACCCACAGTTAATGGGTTTAAATATTATCTGATATGAAAAGGACCACTGGAAGAGCCAAGAGCAGTTTGGACAGGGTATATAAAGGCCGTTGGGCCGAACCTGTCAGTGCATCTGAGCAAAGCATGATGGATACATCTTTACGTTTCTACAGACTCTTAGGTTCCTACAAGTGCTGCATTGTGTTAGAAGTACCCATGAGATGAGCAGAAATGAATATTTTAAAAATATATTTATTTATTTGGCTGCACAGGGTCTTAGTTAGGCATGTGGGATATTTGATCTTAGTTGTGACTTGCAGATCTAGTTCCGGACCAGGGATTGAACCTGGGTCCTCTGCATTGGCTTGGAGTCTTAGCCACTGGACCACCAGGGAAGTCATGAATTTTTTTTTAATCTCTGTAATATTTTAGTATATGATTAATTTTTTATGCTAAACTTTTAAATTTCTTAACTATTGACCAACTTTTTTAGAAAATAAGCATGTGAATTGTCCATGTGGTTCCTGTTTTGTTTTACCTTTCATGGAAGTATATTTCATGTACAGAAAAATGCACATGTAAGGAAGCAGCAGGATGAATCTCCACAGACTGAACATACCTGTGTAAGGAACACTCCAAGGAAGAAACAACTTGACCAGTGCTTGTTGTCACTACCATAAGCATAGATTAATTTTTATACTTTATGGAAATGAATCACACAGTGTATGATTTATTTTTTAAATAGTATTTCCTTATGATTATAAAAATAATACATGTTCATTATACCAGATAATGGCTGTGTGCCTGGACCATATTCAATTCAGTTCAGTTCAGTTCAGTCGCTCAGTTGTGTCCGACTCTTTGCGACCCCATGAATCACAGCACTCCAGGCCTCCCTGTCCATCACCAACTCCCAGAGTCTACCCAAACCCATGTCCATCGAGTCAGTGATGCCATCCAGCCATCTCATCCTCTGTCATCCCCTTCTCCTCCTGCCCCTAATCCCTCCCAGCATTAGGGTCTTTTCCAATGAGTCAACTCTTCGCATGAGATGGCCAAAGTATTGGAGTTTCAGCTTCAATATCAGTCTTTCCAATTAATACCCAGGACTGATCTCCTTTAAGATGGACTGGTTGGATCTTCTTGCAGTCCAAGGGACTCTCAAGAGTCTTCACCAACACCACAGTTCAAAAGCATAAATTCTTCAGCGCTCAGCTTTCTTCACCGTCCAACTCTCACATCCATACATGACTACTGGAAAAACCATAGCCTTGACTAGACGGACCTTTGCTGGACCATATTAACTCCTATAAAATTATCTTTTTGTGCATCGAGCTCTCCACACAACCGATCCAGTAACTTAAGGAGGGACCAAGGAAGACCAGAACCTCAGTGCTATGCGTATAGCCCTGAGAGATTCTCCAAGGATGGGATTGAGAGCCATCCAGAAATGTTTCTTCTGGTCTTTATTTTTTTCTTCCCGTTTTAGAGATATAATTGAAATGTTAAATTGTACATCTAATGGGCTTCCCTGGTGGCTCAGTAGTAAAGAATCCTCCTGCAGTGCAGGTGACCTGGGTCGGGAAGATCCCTTGGAGTAGGAAATGGCAACCCACTCCAGTATTCTTGCCTGGAAATTCCATGGACAGAGGAGCCTGGCAGGCTGTAGTCCATGGGATTGCAGAAGAGTGGGACATGACTTAGAGGCTAAACAACAACAACACAACATAATGATTTGATATATGTATATGTTGCAAAATGAGTACTACACTAAGTTCAGTTAACATCCATCATCACATAATTACAATTTTTTTTTCTTGTGATGAGATCTTTTCTTCTGGTCTTGATCATTGAAATAGCCATGCTCTCTTGAGCAATCCATTCATTTTCCTTTTTATTGGCCATGTAAGTTGTACTACTACTCAGGTTTCTCCCTTTGTGTTGGTTACTAGAAAGCTTCAGCTTTTGGATCATTTGGAAAAACATGTAAAAGATTTTATGAACTGGATTTTGGCATCAATTTTGTGCCTATGTCTTTTCATTTTTTTCCCCACAACT
Source organism: Bubalus bubalis (assembly GCF_019923935.1). NCBI lineage: Eukaryota > Metazoa > Chordata > Mammalia > Artiodactyla > Bovidae > Bubalus > Bubalus bubalis. The sequence continues at coordinate 12,621,592 of NC_059160.1, read as the reverse complement.
ACTCTAATTTATGTCATCTTATCTTCTGTGGTACTTGAAAACCACAAAAAACTTCAGTTTTTTTCTAGACTAAATCAGGGCATAAAGAAATCAGTAAATCAATGGGATATATAAAAATATGAAGAAGAAACTAACCATCACCTGTAACCTCACTGCTTTGACATATAGATTGTTGAAAAGAAAAAATAAAATATAATAGCTATGATAACCAGGTGCTTGATTCTGGAAAGAATTCTAGATTAAAACCCCCCAGAACCTGAAAAATTGTTTTCTTTTCTTTTTTAATGTATTTAGGTATTGGAAAATTGAATGACATTTAAAAATAAATTCTTGGGCTTCCCTGGCAGTCCAGTGGTTAAGATTCTGTGTTACCAATGCAGGGGACACAGGTTTAACTTCTGGTTTGGGAACTAAGATACTACATGCTGTGTGGAGTGGTCAAAAAATAAAAATTAAAATTGGTGCAAAAAAAGAAACTCCCGACAAACAAAAAAATCAATAATTAAAAAAAATAAATTCTCACCTCCTTATATATGAAGAAAATATCAAAAGCTTGAAATTTACTAGCAAATGCTGGGACCTGAGTGACTGTCTTTGACATAAATGTAAGGAATTTAATAAAGCTTGGGGCACCACTGACAATACTAATAAAACAACGCAGGGGACTGGACAGGAAGGCCGAGAATCTCAAGTCAGTCCTGTGGGTTCAGCCCCGCCCCCTGAGGCCAGTCCAAGGAAGAGCTGTGGCTTCTTCTGGATGTCACAGACATCAGCGGTCCAGCGCCTTTACTCACATGAGAAAACAGGCCTGGGGAGGAGGTGGTATCTGCCTCCTACCCATTTCTTCTCTTCTTTTAAACTGTTCTTGGGAGTTCCCTGGTGGTCCAGTGGTGAGTTAGGACTCATTGCTTTTATTGCCAGGATCCAGGTTTGATCCCTGGTGAGGGAACTGAGATCCTTCAAGTGATCAAAGGTGGAAGTATGCTTTATGGCACCAAGACCGGGAAACAGGGCCCAGGGTGGGAAAAGGAGAAGGGAGGATGAGGGAATAGAGAAATGGCATTCCAGGCAGACCAAGGGTTTTATACAGGCAGAGCTCAGAGATACTGCGAGTTTAGATCCAGACCCCTGAAATAAAGCAAATATTGCAAGAAAGTGACCCACACAAAGGTTTTGGTTTCCTAGTGCATGTAACAGTTGAATGTATGCTTAGTTAACTGCACCTGACTCTTTGTGACCCCTTGGACTGTAGCCCGCCAGGTTCCTCTGTCCATGGAATTCTCCAGGCAAGAATACTGGAGTGGGTTTCCATTTTCTACTCCAATGTAACAGTTATGTTTACACTATACTGTAGTCTATCCTGAGAAATCTGTATGCAGGTCAAGAAGCAACAGTTAGAACCAGACATGGAACAACAGACTGGTTCCAAATTGTCAAAGGAGTACCTCAAGGCTATATATTGTCACCCTGCTTATTTAACATATATGCAGAGTACATCATGTGAAATGTTGGGCTGGATGAAGCACAAGCTGGAATCAAGATTGCCAAGAGAAATATCAATAACCTCAGATATGTAGATGACACCACCCTTATGGCAGAAAGTGAAGAGGAACTAAAGAGTCTCTTGATAAAAGTAAAAGAGGAGAGTGAAGAAGCTGGCTTAAAACTCAACATTCAAAAAATGAAGATCATGGCATCTGGTCTCATCACTTCATGGCAAATAGATAGGGAAACAATGGAAACAGTGACAGACTTTATTTTCTTGGGCTCCAAAATCACTACATATGTTGACTGAAGCCATGAAATTAAAAGACACTTGCTCCTTGGAAGAAAAGCTATGACCAACCATGTATTAAAAAGCAGAGACATTACTTTATTGACAAAAGTCCATCTAGTCAAAGGTATGGTTTTCCCAGTAGTCATGTATGGATGTGAGGGTTGGACCATAAAGAAAGCTGAGTGCTGAAGAATTGATGCTTCTGAACTGTGGTGTTGGAGAAGACTATTGAGAGTCTCATGGACTGCAAGGAGATCCATCCAGTCCATCCTAAAGGAAATCAACCCTGAATATTTATTGGAAGGACTGATGCTGAAGCTGAAACTCCAATACTTTGTCCATCTGAATGTGAAGAACTGACTCCTTGGAAAAGATCCTGATGCTGGGAAAGATTGAGGGCAGGAGGAGAAGGGGTCAACAGAGGATGAGATGGTTGGCATCACCAACTTGATGGACATGAGTTTGAGTGAGCTCTGGGAGTTGGTGATGGATGGGGACATGGTAATGGCATGCTGCAGTCGATGGGGTCGCAAAGAGTTGGACATGACTGATGACTGACCTGAACTGAAGTGCACAGTAGCATTATGTGTAAAAACCCCTACCTATATAGCTTAATTAAAAATACTTTATTGGTTGAATTCAGGAGGAAAAAAAAAGAAAGAAATTTTACTAGGCAAAAAGTGCTGGGACTTCTCTGGCGGTCCAGTAGTTAAGACTCCATGCTTTTACTGCATGGGACCAGATCCCTGGTCTAAGAAATAAAATCGTACATGCCATGTGACATAACCAAAAAAAAAAAAAAAAAAAATGCTAACCATCATCTGAGTCTCTAGTGAGTCATAATTTTTTTGCAATAGTAGCATCATTTAAAAAAAAGTAACATCAAAGATCACTGATCAGAGATCACCATAACAAGTAAAATAATAATGATAAAGGTTGAAATACTTCAGGAATTACCAAAATGTGACATAGAGACACAGAGGGAGCAAACGCTGTTGGAAAAATGGTGCCGACAGACTGGCTCAACACCCAACAAAGTTGCCATAAACCTTCAATTTGTAAAAAAATGCAATATCTGCAAACTGCACTAAGCAAGTTATGCCTGTATAAATGCTCAGGAAATTGAGTGAGGTGTAGTTTTCAATTCTTTTCTTTTGCAAATCTTGAATGGCTACAAAGGTGATTTATTTTAAAACGTAAGTAAAAATATTTCTGGAGTATTTACTTTTCTGGGGGGCTGCTGACTGGGATAAAAAGTATGGATAATTCTTGGGAAAACATATGGAATTTGAAGACAGGGCAGAGTTCGTATCCAAGCTTTATCCCTCACCTGTTGCAGGACTTTGGATAAAGTGTTTATTCCTTCTCAAGCCTCCGATGCTTTGTCTGGATAATGGGCTTCTGTGACCTCCCTGCAGAGCTGTTATGATTAAGTAAGACTCAGTGACCCTCACACATGTTAAGTGCCCAGTAAGACTCAACATAAGCCCAGCACGTGTCAGGAGCTCAGAGAGTGTGGGTTCCCTTCTCTTCCCCTTTGGAGTTCACAGTCTGATGGCAGTTAGGGGAAGGCTGGGTGGGAGTGTGTGGACATGGTCCTCAGCCAGCCCCTTTGCTGCCGCCCATCCAGCTTCTCAGCCCACGACACAGCCATGCCGAGAACGCTTCGCCATTGCCAGACCATGCATGTCTGCACCTGCCACCACCTCCTTCCACCAGTCTTCTTTTTTTGATGGTTGGTGCCGCCTCCCTCTTTCCATGTGCACCGATGGGGCAGGGTGGGTTAGGAGTCAAGGATTTTGTTGAGAAGGAGAGCCATCTGGGGGTTGGACCAGGGCACCAAAGCTCAGCAGTTGGGCAACATGGCCCAACTGCCTGCCCCCGAGCACGCTCAGAGGATGTCCGGGACTCGGAGGAAGCAACACTGGACTTTATCTCTGTTTTAATCCAAGCTTTGAAGCTGACTTACCACAGGTGCTTTCACAGGTCCTCTGTCTCTTGAGGGCTTCAGTTGGGTAATCTTGCGTTCAGTGAGGTGCTTGTTTCAGGGGCAGGCTTGGAACCTCTCTTGGGTCACTGGCCAGGGGGCCAGTCCATCCTTGGCCTTCAGGTCTTCAAGACTCAGTTGCCTGGTGGAGGGGTGGTTGCTGTCCCAGTGCTTCTGGCCATTTGGCCTCCAAGGTCACCCGTGATAACGTGGCCTCCACACAAGCAGTTGCTTCAGAGATTAAAGGCCTCTCTGCTGAGATCTCCTTACAAATCCTCTGATCCTCTCCTTTCCACCCTTCCTGCCAACCAGGGTCCAAATGGATGTGTGCAGGCCTGTACACATGCATGCCCCCCCCACCTGCCAGCTGGTGTCCAGATCCCTCATCACCACCTCTGAGCCAAAGATTGGCAGGGGGAGCAAGGACATGGAGGCAGTCCCGGGGAGTCAGGGTGAACTCTCAGCCCTGGGTCCTCTTTTGTTATATCAGCTGAGCAGAACACTGGGAGTACATCTCAGGTGAAGGACTTCCAGCAGCAGAAGGAGGGGAAGTTGGACAGACACAAAGCAGGGCTAGAAAATTAGAATGGGAAGTGGAGGCAGAGGCATCTACCCCATTTTTTAAATTTGATTCAGTGACTGTTTTTCATATCTGTGAGTTTTATTTGGTTCTAGTTCTGATTTGGTTTCTTTTGTAAAATTGTTCTTCTAGGGACTTCTCTGGTGGTCCAGTGGTTGAGACTTTGCCTTCCAATGCAGGGGGTACAGGTTTGATCCCTGGTAGGGAAGCTGAGATCCCACATATCTCATGTGTGATCAAAAAAAATAAAAAATAAAAAACATAAAACAGAAACAACATTGAAACAAATTCAGTAAAGACTTCAAAATACTGGAGTGGGTTGCCATTTCCTCCTCCAGGGAATCTTCCTGACCCAGGGATCAAACCCACATCTCCTACATTGCAGGCGAATTCTTTACCCACTGAGCCGGCTGGGGAGCTATATAGTACTGCTCTGTAATAGGTCTACAATATTTTTCACACAAATAATACATAAAAGGCAAGCACACAAAAAAATTTTTTTCATCTTTAATCTTACAGTACGGTACCTTGCAAAGTACAATAGTTCAGTACAACACCTGGCATACAGGGGCTGGCATCAAGTAACCAGGCACAAAGAGTTACTGACTGGAGAAGGGAGAGGAGGTGGGAGATGGTGGAGCTGAAGGACCATCAGTGACAGGAGATGGAGGGCAAGCTGCCCGACATTGATGGAATGCGCATTCATGTCTTCGAAAGTTCACAACTTGACGGCTCATATGTAGGGACTTTACTGTAATGGCTGTTTTTCCCTCATCACAAACTTGGATCCTGAAACCAGGATGAGGGGAGGATATCCTACAGACAGCCCCATGGGAATGAACCTCTGCCCCTCCCCCGCTGCACATTTTGTGCTCCGTTAGCATACTTATCAGAGGCTGCCTTGCCTCTGAGTTATTTCTGTCCATCTGTCTTCCTCCATGAGATTGAATTTCTCGAGTGCCAGACCTGGGCACTTTCCCCTGTCTCCTTTGTGCAGAGACTTTAAATCTTTTGTGGCTTGTGTACACTTGCAAGAATCTGGGAAAGGACCTGGAGACCCTCTCCCCAGAAATGTGTCTGCCCCTCATATTTTGAGTGCTATTTATGGGAGGTGCACAGGCCCCTGGCCCCTCTCCATAGATCCCTAGTTGAGAACTCTGCCTGAGTGCCTTGCCTGATACCTGTACGTGACAAGTTCTCAGACTCTGGTTGGCTGGGAGACATCCTCCCAGTTAAATCCGCCTATAAGAGAGTTGGACCATAAAGAAGGCTGAGCGCTGAAGAATTAATGCTTTCAGACTGTGGTGTGGACTCTTGAGAGTCCCTTGAACCACATGGAGGAAATCAACCCTGAATATTCATTGGAAGAACTGATGCTGAAGCTGAAGCTCCAATACTTTGGCCACCTGATGAGAAGAGGTGACTCATTGGAAAAGACCCTAATGCTGGGAAAGATTGAGGGCAAGAGGAGAAGAGGGTGGCAGAGTATGAGATGGCTGGATGGCATCACTGACTCAATGGCCATCAGTTTGAGCAAACTTCTGGAGATAACGAAGGACGGGGAGGCCTGGCATGCTGCAGTCCATGGGCCTCAAAGAGATGGACATGAGTTAGTCACTGAACAACAATAACCCTAGTTGCAGAGACACATGTCAGCGGTAGAAAGAGAGCCAGGAAGCAGCCCTGCTGCTGGGAGATGCGAGGGAGCATGTATAAACTCTGGGACTGAGCACCCGAGAGCAGTAGCTTCACTGAGTGAAGAACACAGCTGGGCCTCCTCTCCCCCTTGGACTCTTTTTTTTGGATGTGCTGGGTCTTCATTGCAGTGTGTGGGCATCTCTTGTTGTGGAGCACAGACTCTAGAGCACCTGGGCTCTCTAGTTGTGGCGCCCAAGCTTAGTTGCCCCAACGTGTAAGGGATATTAGTTCCCCGACCAGGGATCAAACCCGCATCCCCTGCATTGGAAGGCAGATGCTTAACCACTGGATTGCAGGGAAGTCCCTTCCCTTAGACTCTTGACTGCTGCTCTCTAGGCTCATGCTACCCTTCTGCCTGCCGGTCTTTCAGCCGCATCCTTTCCCTGAGCCTTCCTTGTCGTTTCGGTACCAACTGACCTCACCCTTTCTGGAATGTCCATTGAACTATCAGAAACTCACAGCTGATGCTTTTCTTTGATTCCTTTCCTTCGTCTGGCTTGGTCTTGTGAATGCTGGCTTAGGTTGTCAAAGAAGCCGGAGGTGGCTCTGAAGTGTCTGGGTACCGCAGTTGGCTTCATGCTCCCCATGAGCATGGATGGATCCAGGGACAAGGCAGGTGGTCAGGTTAGAATTCAGCCCACACAGCCTTCATCAGGCCCAGCTCTCCTCCCTGTGGACACTGCTATCCCTCTGCCTTCTGAAGTTGCTGTGGTGTCCTGCATGCCCCCTGCCACTGTCTTTACTTCTCCTCCCTCCCTTCCTCCCTCCCTCCTTCCCGTCCTTCCTTCCTTCTGATTAAGAGCAAGTCTCTGATGTCAGACTACCCAAGTTTAAATCCACGAGCAGATGACTGAGCCTCAATGTGCCCAATTCCTAATCTATAAAATGGGAATATTAAGAGTAGTACCCACATCATTGGGTTTTGTTGTGACAATTAAGAGAAATAACACATATAAAGTACTAAGAACAGTTCCTGATACATAACACTTATTAAATGTTAGCTGCTATTGTTTTTGTCACTTGATCAGCTTGTAAAGCCCCTTTGCCTCTCTTTTGATTGGTTTTGGGTGCATTCTCTCACATATCATAAAGAGTCCTAGGATAGGAATGGACCTCAGAGATTTTTCAGTTCTGAAATGGAAAATGTTCGGGGTCAGTGGCACACATCTCCAGTAGAACATGAAATTCTTTTCCTGAGCCCAGATGCAGACTCAGAATCTTTCTCAACACAGCTCGCCAGACTGTCACTGCAAGCTGATTGGAGTTGCTTCTTAGTGTAATGTTTGCCCAGCCTTACTGATTTTACCAGGGCTTCCCAGGTGACTCAGTGGTAAGGAGCCAATGCAGGAGATGTGGGCTCGATCCCTGGGTCGGGAAGATCCCTTGGAGAAGGAAATAATAACCCACGCCAGTATTCTTGCTGGGAAATCCCACAGACAGAAGAGCCTGGATGGCTACAGTCCATGGAGTCACAAAGAGTAGAACGCGACTGAGCAACTGAACAGCTGATTTTCTAGTGAAGGATTTAAGACTGAGAGTGTTTACAGCCCAAGGACCAGTGCTGGGTCCAGAACTCCTGGTGCTCACCCAATGCTCTCACCATCCTTTTTGTTTGCTGAAAATCTTCCTTTTATTTTAAAAATAATTTATTTATTTACTTATTATTTTTGGCTGGGTTGGGTCTTCGTTGCTTTGCATGTGCTTTCTCTAGCTGTGGCGATCATGGGCTCAGTAGTTGTGGTGCATGGGCTTCATTGCTCCACCATACGTGGGGTCTTCCCAGTCCTGGGGTCGAACCCATGTCCCCGTGTTGGCAGACAGATTCTTAACCACTGGGCCACCAGGGAAGTCAAGTAACTTCCTTTTAACATCTGGGGTTCATGCGGTCCTTTTTCCCCCCGATGTGCACCAAGTATATATATATATATATATATATATATATATATATATATAAAATTGGTTCTCAGATCTGTTTATCTTTTCTTGCTAATCAACTTGCTTTGAAGTTATTGCTGGGGGTGGTCATGTGCCCAACTCAGAGGCTGTTGTGGGTGATCTGTGGCTTTTCTGAACTTTATCCAGTGATGCTGTATGTCGATACTCTACTGTTACCTGAAAGTCAGCTGCCAGGAAGTTCCTGTTGATGGTGAATTCTCATATTGCAAAGGACGGTCAAGACATGATGTGACATTCCTCATCCAGTAGGTCCCTTTGTCCCCTGCACCCTCCCGTTCTCAGAACAGAGCCCATTCGGTTAAAGAAGCAGAGTTTTAAAAACAAAAAGGAGCAAGTGGAATTATGATTTCCTATCTCACCTCCTTGAGTTGAGGAGGGACGGGAATAGGAATACATAGATGAAGCTGATTTTTAACATTTTGTTTAGTTATTTATGTTTGGCTGTGCTGGGTCTTCGTTGCTGTGCGGGCTTCTCTCTACTCTCTAGCTGTAGTGCACGGGTTTGTTGTTGCAGTGGCGTCTCTTGCTGCAAAGCACAGGCCTAAGGCAACTGGGCTTCGGTAGTTGCAACTCCTGGCTTCTGGAGCACAGACTCAGTATCGTGGCACAAGGCCTTAGCTGCTCTGCAGCATGTGGGATCTTCCCGGATCAGGGGTTGAACCCATGTCTCCTGCATTTGCAGGTGGATTCCTTACCACTGAGGTATCAGGGAAGCCCAAATCAGAAGAAACTGGAGCCCTTGAATCATGAAAGTCTTTGGTAGGAAAGTATGTAACAAGTTTTAAAAAAGATGTTACTTCTTTCTTTTCTGTAGAAAGATCCTAGCTGATGCGGGCTGATATTTTCATAATCCTAATTTTAGGATTATAGATCTGGCAATTCTTTGTGATGTTAAAAGATGAAATGGATGACAAATTGAAGAAAACATTGCAGATAGGTAGCAATAAGTGGGGTCAAACACCTTTGAAAGAGTTCAGAGAGGAGATAGAAAAAATAATACTCAAGCTTGATTTAGTATGTTGAATAAGAATTCAACTTTATTCTGATGTGTGAAAATTGAGGAGATATTTTCAAAGGGGACATTTTACAATAGTGAAGCTTTAATTATATACTTAGGAAATACTACCAATTGGAAGTTGATATTTACCAATTTGAGGAAAAGAAATGGGCACACTGCCCACAGTGCTTGTTGATATAAAAGTTAGTGGGGGGTTTGATTTCTGGGAAATGAAAATATAGTGTCATATTTTTAGGGAAACAACCGTAAAATTCTTTTGGCACCCCTTACAGACCCAAAGTCATTTTCTGTTAGTTTAACAAGATAAACATATATTGTACATAACTTGGTTTGCTTCAGTGATTATGCTTGGTATATTTAGACATTGGAAAGCTTGAAAGGCAGGGAAAAAACCCCTAAAGTTGTTTCTTCTAAAACCAAGAAAAAAAAATCTCCCAAAAAAGGTTATTTTTTTTTATACATTTCTTCTCCTTTATGTTTCTGAGAAGGTCTGGAAAGTTCTAGAGTGGTGAACACTTTCCCTAACTGGCAGGGCACTCATGAATGGGTCACATGGGGGATGCAGTGGCCGCCCCACAGAACAATGGCCCTTGTTTCACTGGGTACCTTCCTCCGGGAGCTTGGAGCTGCTCCGGCCGCAGGCTAACTTTAGGACCAGAGGCTGCCCCTTCTCTTGAATGAAGATCGGTCCTTCCCACCTGTTGGGGAAGGTGTCCTCGGCTGCAGCCTGTGGGTGGGGGCCAGGTGGCGGGACATTTGCTTGCTGGGCCCTGGAGTTAACAGGGAAGACGGCGTCTCCTTTATTAGAGAAGAAGGGAGGAAGAGGTGCCTGGCACAGAGACCCACGAGGCCTGTGAAGGGTTCTGACTCTCAGAACAGGTGAGAGGTGTGGATGGGTCAGGAGTCTATGGTTCAGACTTTCTCCAGGGGTAGCTAAGCTTCTGCTCGGGATCTTTGGCTGTGCCTTAAGGGTGTCACCATCCTTTCCTGCCCAGACCTGTTCCCTCCACCAGCTGATGGATGCTTCCTGAACTGCCAGAGCTGGGGGCGGGGGGAGCAGGACATGGAATCTGGTCTTCAGGAAAAGGGGCTGCAACTGTGGCGGGGCAGGCATCATACTGCTAAGGAGAAGGTGAGCAGGGGTGTCAGGTGCAGAAGGGAGGCCTCACGTGCTTGGCCAAGGAGCGGGAGGTCACTGCTGAGTGGGATGATCGATTGGGTGTGTCCTAGCGGAAGAAGGAAAGGAGAAGCCGTGTTATAGAACCAGAGTGTCTGGGCTGGACAAGGACCTGGGGAGCGGGACCCTGGGCTGGAGTCAGGGGACCTGGGTTCCAGCCTCAGTTCTGAGATGAACTGGCTCTGTGATGTTGAGCGAGTCGGTTCCACCCTGGGCCTCAGTTTCCTGTTTTGCAAGTAGGGCAGACTCGGCTCTTTGGTCCACGAGATGCCCTCTTGCTCTGGCATTGTTCCCAAAGGATGCGGTGTTTGCACCAGCACTGGGGATTCCGCACTGGAAGTGGCTGGAGAAAGACTGGGGAGCTGGAAGGGGCCTGGACTCAGATCCATCTCCACTCCCTTCCCAGCCCTGTGATCCTGCCTTCCCAGGCAGGCAAGGCTGGGAGCGCGCTGGGTCCTGCTCCCTCTCTGGAGACAGTGGCCGTCCCCTGCCTCCCCTCCTGCATTCTCTCCCACTTCCCCGGGTAGGGGTGATGAGGAAGGGGTGAGGCTGGGTGAGCCCTGGGCAATGATGCTTTAGGAGGTGGTCTTGGAAGCCCCTGGCTGGAGAGGTTCTGTGACCCTGAGGGCCTTTCACAGGCCCTGGTGACCGCGGGCATCTCTCTCGTGGCCCACCTCCTGCTCTGCACTGCTGGCCGGGCCCCACCTCAGAGCCTCACCCTGCCATTCTCCGCCTTGGCCCAGCCCTCACTAAGTGCCTCTGTGTGCTCCGCCCGGGGAGGCAGGCCTGCTGCCCGGGATCTGCCGCTTGTTTTGGCCAATCCAGCCACAGGCTCCCCGACCAGACCGTCAGAAGCCGGGGACCTGGGGTGGGGGTCTCGGGGTCTCTGGCTTGGGCTCTGCCTTGAGAGGTACCCTTTCCCAAGAAGGGGGTGGGTACTTCTGGACTCCCCCTCCCAGGGTCCAGGCTTAGATCAGCAGACACAGTGAACATCCCATCCCTGAGGGTTCTGTGTGATGGGAACAGTGTCCCCGACCCCACAGGACTGTGCTGGTCAGTTGAGGCCCTGGCACGTTTATCAGGAAAGCGTGTGTTCCTCTCCTTGTGGGCCTCCAGTGCAAGTCAGGGTGGACGCAGTGGTGCCCACGAGGAGAGGCCGAGGTTGCACACATTTGCTCAGCCGGGTGGGGGATGGGGGTGCCCACTGGGGATGAGGACCCTGCCCTGGGCTGTCGCCCCACCCCCCTCGCTGTCCCCGTGATTACCTCACCACAGGATCCGCCTGCCAGAGCAAGCTCAGAGCCGCCTGGGTGGAGAGCAGGAGGCTAATTTTAGACCTGGAGACTCCCTGCCAACAGCTGCGGCCGCCGGCCCGCGGGGAGCCCTGGACACGGCCCTCCAGGTCTGCTCTCTCAGCAGCAGGGACCACTGGAGCAGGGACAAGAGTTCCTCTGCACAGGGGTAGGATCTGAAACCATGGCCTTCTCCAAGTCTTCCTTTCTCCTCCTTGCCTTCAGATAGCTCAGTCCCTGGGACGTCCCTGGTGGTCCAGTGGCTGAGACTCGGTGCTTCCACTGTTGGGGGCTGGGGTTCAATTCTGGATCAGGGAGCTAGATCCCAAACGCTGCAACTAAAGATCTCATAGGCCTGGAGGAAGATCAAAGATCCCTCGTGCCTCAAGTAAGACTCAGCGCAGCTGAATACTTTTTTTTTGCGATGAAATGGAGGATCATTCAGTCCTCCATCTCTTTCTAGGTCACTCTGTACCCCAGAACCTACTGATGGGCACCTGTATTGTGGGCCAGTGGGCCTCTGAGTGGGGCATAATGGGGCAACGTGGAGAAGAGAGAGAACCCCCAAACTGTCCTGATCTTGGGCTAAGTCTAGCCTCCCTCTCGCCACCAACCTAATAGTCTACTATTGTGCTTCTCAATCTTTTTCCTATGAAAGTGTTAGTCACTCAGTCATTTCTGACTCTTTGTGACCCCATGGACTGTAGCCCACCAGGCTTCTCTGTCCATGGAATTCTCCAGGCAAGAATACTGGAGTGCGTTGCCATTCCATTCTCCGTTTTTCTTTTCCTATGGGCTCATATCAAAAATGATGGGAAAATGTATTTGCATTACATGTGGGATAAAGAGAGAAGCATATTTGTGGTTGAGCTCCTGCTGCCCCAGGAACCCAAGGGGTTGACACTAGGCAGGCACCTGTGTCACCCACGCGAAGTCCACTAGCGGCCAGGACACAGGGGTTGGAAGCTGTGAGGTCATCTCCAGCTTGTTCAGTCCCAGCCCTGGGAGACAGCTGCTGGGTTCACTGATGACTTAGGCTGGAAGGGAGGCCAAGGAGCAAGGAAACTGTGGACTAGAGAAGCTTGCCCAAGGTTAAACAGACGAAAATTTGTTTACTTACTTTTGGCCATGCTGTGTGGCATGCAGGATCTTAGTTCCCCAACCAGGGATCAAACCCAGGCCCCTTGTAGTGGGAGCCCATTGTCTTAACCACTGGACCACCAGGAAAGTACCCAGATGAGAATTTTAAAAGCCAGTTTTGGTTCTAGTTCTGCTAGGACATTCCTTCATTTATCCAATATTTATAGAATAAGGTTCAACATTCTGGGGATACAAAGATGAAAAATAGTTGCTGGGACACAATCTATTTTGCTTTAAAGAAAATCAAGGGAAAAACAACAGCAACAAAAAGATAACTGTTTTTTCCACCATCATGTTGGCAAAACTTAAAGATTTTGACCTTCAAAGTGAAAATCAAGGAAACCTGCAGGAAGGTGGTTATTTTGTGGGGGGGGAGATGAACAGAGGCACAAAGTGCTTCACAGGAATTGATTTTGTCTATTTCTTTGGTAGAATGATGGACACATGGGTGTTAACTCTTTAAACCATTTCTGAAAGTGAAAGTTGCTCAGTCCTGTCCAACTCTTTGTGACCCTATGAACTACACACTCCATTGAATTCTCCAGGCCTGAATACTGGAGTGGGTAGACTTTCCCTTCTCCAGCAGATCTTCCCGAGCCAGGAATCCAACAGAAAAGAGGTCTCCTGTGTTACAGGTGGATTCTTTACCAACTGAGCTATCAGGGAAGCCCCTGATCTCTATCCCTTTATATGTATGATATGATTCTTACAAAAAATTGAAACAATACAGGGAGTTTAGATAAATGTTTAGAGAGTTAGGTAAGGAGGAGAGAGACAGGTAAATGTTATCACCCAGCAGGTGAGGAGTGCCTGTGCCGAGCTGTTGTAATAAGAGCCCACTGTGTGTATGTTGCACCAAGCTCATTCAGTGTTCACAATTGCTGAGTACGGGATGGGAGCCTTTATACAGATTCCACTTTATGGGTGAGAAAACTGAAGTTCACAGAGGTTACTTACCTTGTTCAGGGCTCCATGGCCAATCCTCTTCGCAGTCAAGTTTGAGTGCAGATATCCTAGCCATTCCTTGGGTTGATTTCTTAGTTGGCCTGTGGGGTTGGGTGGAGATTGGAAAGATGGATAATCTCAATCTCTCTAAAGTCGGTTGCTGGGTGCTCCTTCTTGTGCAAATAATTTGACTATAAAAGCACTGTATCAGGGTAAAGCTGACATTTATTGAGAACTAAAGCTGTGCCAGCTGCTTCTCTAGCGGTACCTCCTCTGATCTTCCGGCTCCCCTCTCCCTGCCCCTTCCCCCACCCAGAGCAACACATGATTCCTATTTTACCAAGCAGTCTGCTTGGCGGCTCAGACGGTAAAGAATCTGCCTGCAATGAGGGAGACGTGGGTTTGATCCCTGGGTCAGGAAGATCCCCTGGAAAAGGGCATGGCAATCCACTCCAGTATTCTTGCCTGGAGAATCCTATGGACAGAGGAGCCTGGCAGGATACAGTTTATAGGGTCCCAAAGAGTCAGACAGGACTAAGCGATTACACTTTCACTTTTTTTCTGCCTCCTTCTCATCATTCCTCTTAAATCTCTCTTCTCCCTGCCTTCTCTAGGGGGAGCAGCTTCAATTTTGCTGTGACATCCATTCTGGAGCTGAGTTACTGGGGATCTGAAGCTCTGTCATTAGCCCACCCCCTAAGCTAGCACTGCTGCATTTTGGCTTACGCCAACTTCCATGGTTATCTGTGGGGAGGGACCGTCACCCTCAGCTGAGAAGGTGGAGCTTTCGAAGTCCTCAGTCTATCCCAGTGGGTCTCAATCTGGCTGCACAGTTGAATCACCTGGGAGCCTGAAGCACTGAAGTGAGGCCTTGACCTCACCTCAAGTCAATCAGCTTGGGAAGGCGTGGGGCCTGAGCATCAGCTTTCCAGGTGAGTCTAAAGAGCAGCCAAGGTAGACCACTTAAGGTCTGCACTTCCTCTCCAGATGCAAAGAGCTAAGAAATAAGGGGCAGTGATGAAGGAAGGGAGAACACAGCTGAGCAATGACCAGGCTACCCCTGGGTCCCAGACTGGTCCAGAATTAGGCCAGAGAGGACTGGAAATGGGACAAGGACAGGGAAGGAAGGAAGGAGTCCATGAGCAGGAAAGAAAAGAGAAAATGAAAAACAAAAAAATAATAATTTGGTGATTGAGGATGCTAGGTTGCCTCCTGTAATGACCTTGTACTTGTGCAGCACTACCTGTTCTGTGAGTTCAGGTCCAGCCAGTGAACTTTTGATGATGCAGTGTGTGAGAGCTTCAGGAGGCACAGAGAAGGGTGAACCCCGCCCTGTTGGTGTCCCAGGACCTATGTTTTTGCACAGACAGACACATACATCAGAAATAGTGCATGCCCTTGACTTGTTCTCCCCAGCACCCAGAAACCCCTCACCTTGGGCAAAGCTTATTACTCGTGTTTACAGTCTGTCACGTGAGGGCAGGGACCCTGTGCATTTTGTGTCTCAGTCACCATTCCATTATTGCCCACAACCCAGCATTATGCCTTGTCCGAAGAAAGCCCTCAACTGATTTCATGTTTGTTTAATTGAACTTGATTGTTTAAAACAACTAGAGCAAGGTGAGGGCCAAGGGCATCTGGAGCATGATTATGCGCTGAAGTGTCTGGTACCAGTAATTCTAGCTGGGGGAGGAAGGCTTCATGGTGGAGGTGGGATTTGAAATGGGACTTACCTGAGACAGAGAACTTAGATTAAGGGAGATGAGCGAAGATGAAGACAGAGGGTCAGCCCAGGCTGTTCATTGCGCCCTGATAGGAGAGGAGGTGACTGCATTCCCCAGAGAAGGTGAGCAGGAAAAGGAAAGAAGTTCTTACAATCCAAAGGCAGCTAAAGTCGAGAGGTGGGGAGGCAGGAGTCAGCTGTAGGAAATTGGTACAAACTTAATACACATGTGAAGGACTGATGAACTGTTTGATTTTTTTTTTTTGACCACACCACATGGTATGTGGGGTCTTAGTTCCCTAACCAGGGATTAAACCTGTGCTCCCTGCATTTGAAGTGTGGAGTCTTAACCACTGGACTACCAGGGAAGTCCCTGTTGAGTTTTTTTTTTGTCTGTCTCTTTTTCAATATTTATTTATTCGGCTTCACTGGGTCTTAGATGTAGCATGAGGAATCTTTGATCATTATTGAGCCAGGCAGGATTTTTTAGTTCAAGCGTGTGGGATCTAGTTTCCTGACCAGAGATCAAACCCGGGCCCCGCCTGCATTGAGAATGCAGAGTCTTAGCCACTGGACCACCGGGGAAGTGCCAGGGTTGATGAATTGACCATGTAAGTAAATTTTCTGTGTTCACTTTTAGCCTGATTCTATAACATTAGGGATCAGCAAATTGGTACTCCTGTGGTGGGGTTGTGCTCACAGATGTTCCATCCAAGAACAGAGAATATGAAGAAACTAAGCTCCAGAAATAAGTGAATAACCTCAGAAGTGGTAGTCCCGAGCCCTCAGTTGGCAACGGATGACAGAGCGTAACCGAGTGTGGTTCTCAGGCCTAGCTGCATACTAAACGATCCAGGAAGCTGAATAATCCAGGCAAAGGGGTGAAAGTTACACAGGCGTATGTACGTTTGTCAGCACTTACGCAACTGTTTACTTACAATGGGTACATTTTATTATATATAAATTATACATAAATATAGTTAATTAAAAAACAAAACATAGCGGAGCAGAAACCTCCATGGGAACCAGTGCCAGTGTAGGGAAACCTAACCTGTAATCGACAAATTGCTGGAGGCTCAGTGTGGACAAGTCTGAGAGCTGAAAACTTCAGGTGGGAGAGGTAATGCATCACATAGTGATTACGGTCAATAATACCGAGTCATAAACTTCAGAGTTGCTAAGAGACTAGATCATAATTGTTCCCGCCACAAAAAAAAAAAAAGGAATGATAATTATGTGACATGATACAGCTGTTAGTGAACGCCACGGTGATAATCACATTGCAACATATAAATGTATCAAATCAACATAAAGTACACTTAAATTATGACAATTGAAAGTTGGTAAGAGAAAGCAAAAACACATCCTAAACTTCAGGGGTGCCCAGTCACTGGAGGTGGAACTTACGCTTCTGGGAGTTTTTTACTTCCTGGAGCTCTACCAGGTCCTCACTCATCTGCAATGGATAGTGAAAGTGAAAGTCGCTCAGTCGTGTCCGATTCTTTGCGACGCCGTGGACTATACAGTCCTTGGAATTCTCCAGGCCAGAATACTGGAGTGGGTAGCCTTTCCCTTCTCCAGGGAATCTTCCCAGCCCAGGTGTCCCGCATTGCAGGTGGATTCTTTACCAGTTGAGCCTCAGGGGAAACCCAAGAATACTGGAGTGGGTAGCCTATCCCTTCTCCAGCAGATCTTTCCCACCCAGGAATCGAACCAGGGTCTCCTGCATTGCAGGTGGATTCTTTACCAACTGAGCTATCAGGGAAGCCCCTACAATGAATACTGGAGGAAAATGCTTCCGGCAGGAGAAAGGGAAAGGACCACTTTGAAATGTGCCAGAGACTTCTGTTCTTCTCAACAAGGTCTGCTCTGAGGAGAAGCTGTCTTCCCAGGGCCTGGCCTACCTGGGGGAAGGGACGTGCCAACTCCAGGCCACTCTAGCTATGCTATTCCACCTACGGGTGGGGAGTGAGAACCGAGAAGCACCAGTGAAGGGCATGGTCCACCAGCTCACCAAAAAATTGAGACCTGATAGCAGGATCATGCAACCCTTCCCTACCCCAAACCTTACTCTCACATCACTAAAGGTCTGTTGACTGCAATGTATCCTGTCTACCTAGTATATCTTGTCTACCTTTCAGTAAAAGTTTACAAGGCATTCTGAAAGGCAAAAACACAGTTTGAGGATACTAAGCATCAGAACCAGAATCAGATATGGTAGAAATGTTGGAATTATCAGATTATTAATTTAGAAACCTACAATTAATATGTTAAGAGCTTTATGGGAAAAGTAGACAACATGCAAAACCAGATGATGTAAAGAGAAAGATGGAAATTCTAAGAGAGAATGAAAAAGAAATGCTGGAGATCAAAGCCACTGTAACAGACATGAAGGATGCCTTTGATGGGCTCATTAGTAGACTCGACATGCTGAGGAAAGAGCTTTGAGCTTGAGGATATGAGGCTAGAAACTTCCAAAACTGAAAAATAAAGAGAAAAAAGACTGAGGAAAAAATTCCCAAAACAGAACAGGACAGACTATCCAAGAACTGTGGGACAAGTACAAAAGTATGATGGGTGTAATGGAATACCAGAGGAGAAGATAGAAAGGGACAGAAGAAATGTTTGAAGCCATAATGACTGAGAATTTTCCCCGATTAATGTCAGACATCAAAGTACAGATCCAGGAAGCTCAGAGAACACCGAGCAGGATAAATCCCCTCCCCACATCATATTCAAACTTCAGAAAGTCAAAGAGAGAAACATTCTGAAAGAAGATGGGGGGTGGCGCCTCACTTATAAAGGAGCAGAGGTAAGAATTGCATCTGACATCTCAGAAACCATGCAAGCAAGCAAGAAGAGAGTTCATTGAAGTGTCTGAAGTGTTAAAGGGAAAAAACAAAAGCAAAGCACCAACTTAGAATTCTGTACCCTGTGAAATTATCCTTCACAAGTGAAAGAGAAATACTTTCTCAAACAAAAATTGAAGGAATTTATTGCCAGTATTCCTACCTTGCAAGAAATGTTCAAAAGTTCTTCAGACAGAAGGAAAACTATATAGGTGAGAAACTCAAATCTATATAAATGAAGAGCATTGGAGAATGAATACATAAAAGTAAAGTAAAATAAAAGCTTTTATGATTCACAGATAACTTGTTCAAAATAATAATAGCAACAATGTATTTGACTGTGAATGCTTATGTATGTTTTAAACATCAGTGGTCTAAATACACCAGTTAAAAGATGGAGATTGTCACATGGATTCAAAAACAAGACCCAACTACAGGAAACCAACTTTGAATGTAAAGATATATAGATTAAAAGTAAAAGAATGGAGAAAGATGTACTATGCTAACATACTCAAAAGGAAGCAGGAGTAGCTGTATTAACTTCAGACAGAGAAGAAATTTCAGAGCAAACAAAGTTATCAGGGATAAAGAGGGGAATTATATATTAATACAACAGGAAGACATAACAATCCTTAATGTTAACAACAGCGTATTACACATTCTCCTTAAACTTACAGCGAACATTCAGCAAAATCACTTTCTGGGTCATAAAGCACACTTTAACAAATTTAAAAGAATAGAAACCCTGACTGTGCTCTTTTCCCCATGGGGGCCCAGTGTGCAATGGCTGCAGATAGCAGTCTCCCTGGTAGTGTACGCAACTGTTGCCTGTACAGGTTGCCCTAAGGGACCTTGGAGACAGCTCTTCCTAGTGGGCATTCATGACTGGCCTTCTGTTTCCCATTCTAGACTCCAGACAGGTATGCGCGGTGCCTTTGGAAAGCCCCAGGGCACAGTGGCCAGGGTCCACATTGGCCAGGTCATAATGTCCATCCGCACCAAGGTGCAGAACAAGGAACATGTGATTGAAGCTCTCTGCAGGGCCAAGTTCAAGTTCCCTGGCCGCCAGAAGATCCACATCTCTAAGAAGTGAGGATTTACGAGTTCAACGCAGATGAATTTGAGAACATGGTGGCAGAAAAGCGACTCATCCCACACGGCTGTGGGGTCAAATACATCCCTAATCGTGGTCCCCTGGACAAATGGCAGGTCCTGCACTCATGAGTATCAATGCTGTCCCCTCCTTAATCATGCTCACCAATAAATGCTATTTCCTGTCAAAAAAAAAAAAGAATAGAAACCATACAGTGTATGCTTTTGGACCACAAAAGGCAATGGCACCCCACTCCAGTACTCTTGCCTAGAAAATCCCATGGACGGAGGAGCCTGGTAGGCTGCAGTCCATGGGGTCGCTAGGAGTCGGACATGACTGAGCGACTTCACTTTCACTTTTCACTTTCATGCATTGGAGAAGGAAATGGCAACCCACTCCAGTGTTCTTGCCTGGAGAATCCCAGGGATGGGGGAGCCTGGTGAGCTGCCATCTATGGGGTCGCACAGAGTTGGACACGACTGAAGCGACTTAGCAGGAGCAGCAGAAGCAGACTTAAACTAGAAATTAATAACAAAAAGATTGCTGGAAAGCCTCAAATACTTTAATACTTTAAAATATTTTAAAGTAATATTTTAAATAATACTTTAAAATATTTAATACTTTAAACAACATACTTCTAAAGAGTCAAAAAAGAAATTTCAAAAGTATTTTGCACTAATGAAAGTGAAAATACAGCTTATTATAATTTGTGGGATACATTGAAAGCAGTGCTTAGAGAATTTATAGCATTGTTGAAATGTATGTATTAAAAAGGGCTTCCCAGATCTGCCTGCCAGTGCATAAGACTTGGGTTTGATCCTGGATTGGGAAGATCCCCTGGAGAAGGAACTGGCAACCCACTCCAGTATTCTTGCCTAGGAAATCCCAGGGAAAGAGTAGCCTGGAGGGCTGCAGTCCATGGGGTCTTAAAAAGTCAGACACAACTGAGCACACACACACATACATATTAGAAAAGAAAAAAGATCTAAAACCAATAATCTAAGCTTCCACCTTTAGTCAGTCAGTCAGTTCAGTTGCTCAGTTGCGTCCGACTCTTTGCGACCCCATGAATCACAGCACGCCAGGCCTCCCTGTCCATCACCAACTACCGGAGTCCACCCAAACTCATGTCCATCGAGTCGGTGATGCCATCCAGCCATCTCATCCTCTGTTGTCCCCTTCTCCTCCTGCCCCCAATCCCTCCCAGCATCAGGGTCTTTTTCAATGAGTCAACTCTTCGCATCAGGTGGCCAAAGTATTGGAGGTTCAGCGTCAACATCAGTCTCTCCAATGAACACCCAGGACCGATCTCCTTTAGGATGGACTGGTTGGATCTTCTTTCAGTCCAAGGGACTCTCAAGAGTCTTCTCCAACACCACAGTTCAAAAGCATCAATTCTTCGGTGCTCAGCTTTCTTCACCATCCAACTCTCACATCCATACATTACCACTGGAAAAACCATAGCCTTGACTAGATAGACCTTTGTTGGCAAAGTAATGTCTCTGCTTTTCAATATGCTATCTAGGTTGGTCATAACTTTCCTTCCAAGGAGTAAGTGTCTTTTAATTTCATGGCTGCAATCACCATCTGCAGTGATTTTGGAGCCCCCAAAAATAAAGTCTGACAATGTTTCCACTATTTCCCCATCTATTTCCCATGAAGTGATGGGACCAGATGCTACTAGAAAAAGAAGAGCAAACTAAATCCAAAGTAAGCAAGAAAAGAAATTTTTAAAATTACATCAGAATTATAAGTAAAATTGAAAATAGGAAATCAGTAGAGAAAATCACCGGAAACAAAAGCTGGTGGTTTTTTGAAAGATCAATAAAGTTGACAAGCCTCTAGCCAAATCACTAAGAAAAACAGAGAGAAGACACAAATTACTAGTATCAGAAATGAAAGAGGGGGCATTACTATAGATTCCATGGGACATTAAGAGGATAATAAAGGAATATTTTGAACAACTCTCTGCCTATAAATTTGATAACATGGGGGAACTAGACCAATCCCTTGAGAGATCCAGTCTGCTAAACTAGGAAGAAACAGACAATCTGAATAGGTATATATCTATTCAAGGAATTCAGTCAATAATTAACCTTCCAAAACAGAAAGCACAATACTCAGATGGCTTACTGGTGAATTCTAACTAGACATTAAATGAAGAAAGTATACCAGTTCTGTCAACAGTCTCTTTCAGAAGATAGAAGTGGAGGGAACACAATTGACCCTTGAACAATGCAGGGGTTAACTGGTGTATAATTTACAGTTGGCCCTTGTATCTGTGGTTCCTGTGTATCCATGGATGCATCCATGGATGCAACCAATCAGTGATCATGTGGTACTGTAGTATTTACTACTGAAAAATATCTATGTATAAGTGGACCCACACAGCTCAAGCTAGTATTGTTCAAGGGTCAACTTTACTTAAAATTCATTCTATGAGCCCAGCATTTCCCTACTACTAAAACAGGGCAGAGGGGCGGATTATAAGAAAAGGAAACTGCAGACCATTATCTCTCATGATCAAATGCAAAAATCTTTAACAAAATATTAGCAAACAAATCTACAATGTATGAAAATAATTATACACCTGTTCAAGTGTAGCTCAGACGATAAAGCATCTGCCTACCCTGCGGGAGACCTGGGTTCAATCCCTGGGTCAGGAAGATCCTCTGGAGAAGGAAATGGCAACCCACTCCAGGATTCGTGCCTGGAAAATCCCATGGATAGAGGAGCCCAGTAGGCTACAGTCCATGGGGTCGCAAAGAGTCGGACACAACTAAGCAACTTTGCTTCAGTCAAGTGGAATTTATCCTAGATATGCAAAGCTGGTTGAGTATTCAAAAGTCCATTAATGGGAGATTCCCCTGGTGGTCCAGGGGTTAAGAATCCAACTTGCAATGCAGGGGACACAAGTTCAATCTCTGATCGGGGAACTAAGATCCCACATACTGTGGGGCTGCTGAACCCGCAAGCTGCAAATGGCTGCAACAGCTGAGCCACCACGAAAGATCCCACGTGACCCAGCAAAGATCCTGTGTGCTGCAATTAAGAACCAACATAGCCAAATAAAATTTTAAAAAATCAATGTTATCCACCACATCAACAGGCTGAAGAAGAAAAATCACATGATCGTATGAATACACACAGAAAAAGCATTTGACAAAATCCAGCATGTATTCATGATAAAAAGTCTCAGGAGTAGAGATGAACTTTGTGAGCTTGATAAAGAACATCGACAAAACACATGCAGCTGATATTGTACTTAATAGCGAGAAGGTCGATGAATCTCACCTTGGATATAACAGTGATTTTCAGTGCGACCTCAAAGGCACAATCCCTGGAAGAAATAATTAATACACTAGACTTCGTCAGCTGGTAAATAATCTGCCTGCAATGCAGGAGACCCTAGTTCGATTCCTGGGTTGGGAAAATCCGCTGGAGAACGGAATGGCCACCCACTCCAGTATTCTAGGGCTTCCCTGGTGGCTCAGCTGATAAAGAATCCACCTGCAATGTGGGAGAGCTGGGTTCCATCCCTGGGTTGGGAAGATCCCCTGGAGAAGGGAACGGCTATCCACTCCAGTATTCTGGCTTGGAGAATTCTGTGGACTGTATAGTCCATGGGGTCACAAAGAGTTGGACACGACTGGGTGACTTTCACTTTCACTTTTCAGAGTTCATTGCAATCAAAATCGTCTATTCTGCAAAAATCAGTGTCAATAGAATGGGAACACAAGCTGCAGACTAAGAGAAACCTTTTCAAAAGATGTATCTGATAGTGGACAGTTATCCAAAAAAAAAAAAAAACTCTTAAAATCAACAATAAGAAGAAGAATAGCTCAATTTTTTAAAAAATGGGCAAAAGACCCAGACAGTTACTCATCAAAGAAGATATCCAGATGACAAGTAAGCAAATGAAAAATATGTTCAACATCTTTTATTAGGGAATTGCATTTTAAAATGACAGTGAAGTATCACTACACATCTGTAAGAGTAGCCAAAATAGGAGAACACTGAGACCACAAATGCTGGTGATTCTGTGGAGCAGAAACTCTCAGTCATTGCTAGGGGGAAGGCACCGTGGTACAGCACTTTCGAAGACAGTTTGGTTGTTTCTTACAAAACAAAATATATTTTTACCATCTGCTCCAAAAATCATACTCCTTGATTTTTACCCAAAGGACTGTGTCCACACCAAAACCTCGTCACAGATGTTTACAGCAGCTTTAGTCATAATTACCAAAGCGTGGAAGCAAGCAAGATGTCCTTCAGTAGGTGAATGGTTTAAACTGGTACATCCAGGCAGTGAACTAGGAAGAAATGAGCTGTCAAACTATGGAATGACATGGAGGAACCTTAAATGTGAATTATTAAGTGAAAGCAGCCAGTCTGAAAAGGCCATGTGCTGAATGATTCCAAATATTTGATATTCTGGAAAAGGTGAAATTGTGAAGACTGAAAATGTCACTGATTGTCTGGAATTAGTCGAAGGGAGGTATGAGTAAGTAGAGTGAGAGGAGCCTTTTTTTCTTTTTTTTAACCTATCCTTTGGTTGCCTCTTTTAAAAAAAAGTTTACTTATTTATTTTTGGCTGTGCTGGGTCTTTGCTCCTGCACAGGCTTTTCTCTAGTTGCAGAGAGTGGGAGCTACTCTCTAGCTGGGGTGCTCTGGTTTCTCTTGTTGTGAAGCATGGGCTCTAGGCACACAAGCTTCAGTAGTTGTAGGACAGTCTCAGTTGCTCTCTGGCATGTGGAATCTTCCTGGACCAGGGATCGAACCTGTGTTCCCTGTATTGGTGGGGGAATTCTTAACCACTAGACCACCAGAGAAGTCCCTAGAGGAGTTTTAGAACAGTGAATAAAACCTCTTTTCAATCAATTCTTCCCAGGCTGCTGCTGCTGCTAAGTCACTTCAGTCGTGTCTGACTCTGTGCAACCCCATAGACGGCAGCCCACCAGGCTCCCCCGTCCCTGGGACTCTCCAGGCAAGAACACTGGAGTGGGTTGCCATTGCCTTCTCCAATGCAGGAAAGTGAAAAGTGAAAGTGAAGTCACTCAGTCATGTCCGACTCTCAGCGACCCCATGGACTGCAGCCCACCAGGCTCCCCCGTCCCTGGGATTCTCCAGGCAAGAACACTGGAGTGGGTTGCCATTTCTTTCTCCAATGCATGGAAGTGAAAAGTGAAAGTGAAGTCACTCAGTCCAGGCTACCACTGTTTTAATTTCTCCAGTAGATCCACTTCGTCTGTTCTTGAACTTCATTTGGACATTGCCCAGCTTACGATGGTTTGACAATTTTTTGACTTTGTGATGGGTGCAAATGCAATAGACATTCAGTAGATTGCACTCTGCATTTTGAATTTTGATCTTTTCCAGCAGTAGCGATATGTGGTCCAGTACACTCCTGCGATGCTGGCAGCAGCAGTCCCGCTATCCCAGGGTGAACTACTGATACACTCAAACTGTTCCTGACCCAGACAGCCATGTGTTTTTCACTTTCAGTGCAGTAACCAATAAATTACATGAGATATTCAGCACTTGTTATGAAATAGGCTTTGTGTCAGATGTTTTTGCCCAACTGTTGGCTGATATAAGTGTTCTGTACTTGGCTAAGCTGTGATATTTGTTAAGTTAGGTATATTAAATGCATTTCTGATTTATGATGTTTTCAACTTATGATGGGTTTTTTGGGATATGACCCCATCACAAGTCGAGGAAGGTCTGTCTATGAATGGAGTCATACAGTAAATGACTCTCGTGTCTGGTACTCTCACTAGAAATGGTTTTGAGATTTGTCCATGTTGTTGCTTGCATCAGTTTTTTTTTTTTTTTTTTCAGTTGGTGAGTAGCATTCCTAATTTTGGCTAAGCCACAATTTGTTTATCAAGTCTTCTCTTGATGGGAATTTTAGTTCTTTCCATTTTGGGCTATTATAAATAAAACTACTATAAACTTCCTTGTACAAGACTTTGTGTAGACACATAATTTTATTTCTCTTGGGTATATAGGAATAGAATTGCTGGCTTATAGGGTAGGCATATGTTTAGTTTTCATAAGAAATTGCTAAACTCTATTTTATAGTATCTGTGTCATTTTATACTCTCACCACCAAGTTATACGCAATACAGTTGGTCCACACCCTTGTGACGTTTGGCAGTATCAATCTTTTAATTTTACTAATTCAAGTGGGTATGAGGTGGTCTCTCATTATGGTTTTTCTTTGCATTTCTAAGCTGGCCAGCGAGGCTGAGGACTTTGCCATTACCTGTTGCTTATTCCTGTATCTTTCATGAAGTATTTAAATCTTAGGTCATTTTTAAATTGAATTGTCTTCTCATTGACTTGTAGGAGTTCTTTTTATATTCTGGATATGAGTCCTTTGTCAGTCATGTTTTACACATTTCCTGCTCACTTTCAGCCTTTTTCTTTGTCTTTTAATGAGCAGTTTTTAGTTTTGATGGGGTCCAGTTAATTTTTTTGTCTTGTATCATTAGTGCCATTTATGTCTTGTGTAGTAAATCCTTTCCTGCCCCAAAGCTATGAAGATATGATTTTCTAGATATATTTTCTTCCAGAAACTTAGCTTTTGACTTTAGTTCTGTGATCCATTATGAATTAATTTTTCTGTATGGTGTGACATATGAATTAAGGTTAATTTTTTCCATACAAATATCTATATGTTCTAACTCTGCTTTAAAATATTTTCATATTTTACTTTCCCCATTGAATTGCATTAGAATCCTTATTGAAAACCAATTGTATATGTGTATGTGTATTCTAGACTTCCTATTGGACTATCCAAAAAAAAATTTTTTTTCTGGCCTTTCGTGTCATGTGGCCTATGGGATCTTAGTTCCTGACCAGAGATTGAACCCACACCCGCTTCAGTGGAAGCCCAAGTCTTGACCACTGGATGACCAGGGAAGTCCGTGGACTGTCCAAATTTGGTACCCATATAACGCTGTCTTAATTGCTGCCTCTTTATTGTAAGTTTTGAAATCTTATAGTATAAGTCTTCCAACTTTTTTCTTTTCCTTTATGATAGTCCTAGCTATCTGTGGTCTTTTAGCTTTCCCAAAGTTTTTAGAATCAGATCATTAAGTTCTAGAAAATGTCTGCTGGGATGGTGAATGGAATAAAATTGGGAGAGAATGGACATCTTAGTAATATTGAGCCTTCCAACTCACAAACATGGAGTATTTCTCTACTTATGTAGGCTTTCTCTTTCCTTAATGATACTTTTCTTCCTTTCCCTTTTTTCTTTTTTTTCTTGTTTTGGCTGCACCTCGTGACTTGTAGTCTTAGTTCCCTGACCAGGGATTGAACTTGGGTTCTGGCGGTGAACAGTCCTGTTCAAAACAAAAACTACCAAGTCCTAACCATTAGGCTGCCAGGGATTTCCCTGTAGGTTTTCTTTAATTTCTCTCAACAGTGGTTTGTGGTTTTCAATGTCAAGCTCATGTCCATCTTTCACTAAATGTATTCCAATGTATTTAATACTTTATCATACTCTCATAAACTTTGTATTTTAAATTTCATTTTCAATTGTTTATTAGTAGTATATAGAAAATACAATTGGCTTTTGTATATTGATCCTGTATCTTGTGATCCTGCTACATTAATTCATTAATTCTAATAGTTTGTCAGTTACTTTAGGTTTTCTAAGTATATAATCTTTCAATTAAGAATAAATGCAGTTTTATTCATTCCTTTCCTATCATTATGCCTTTTATTTATTTTTCTTGCCTTGCTGTGGCGACTAAGACCTTCAGTGTTGAAATACAATGAATGTTGTCCTGATCCTAGAGGGAACACTTTCAATAATTCATTGTATTTATCAAGAGTTTAAAAACTGTCAGTATCTCAACCAATTTCCTCAGTAGTTCCTGCTTTTATCTATGAACTTTAACATCACTTCAGGTACGTTTTCTATCTCATTTAAACATAAATCATCAAGATTTAGAGGTGGTTTTCTCTACTCCTCTAGTTTGATGCCCCTCCCTTGCCCTGGCCACTTGCCAAGTCCTCTGTGCTTTCTCCTGGGCTTATTAATACCTTAGCAGTGCCCCACAGTTGACCCGAAGAGAGATTGTTTTCCCTCTTCCAGCTTGATGCTGCCTCTGATGGATATCATGAGGCCTGCCTTTATACCTTTATGCCTCTTAATGCTGAAAGGTGTTTTGTTATGTTTTGATATGGACCATTTTTACAGTCTTTATTGAATTTGTTACAATAATGTTACAATTTGTTACAATATCATCTTTCTTATGTTTTGGTTCTCTGGCCACGAGGCACCTGGGAACTTAGCTCCCCAACCAGGTATTGAACCCACACCCTCTGCACTGAAAGGCGAAGTCGTAACCACTGGGCTGCCCGGGAAGTCCCTGAGAGGTGGCTTTGAATGAGATCCTGGGTCTCCAGCCTCAGCTTCCACAACCTGCTTTCCATCCAAGTCCACTTGCCTCCCTAAAACTACACACTCCAGACTACGGGACACTCCACGGTCACACACTGCTGGCTCTGGATGCTTCAAACCAGTGTCCTGGACCACCCACTCGAGGGATGCTCTCAGACCCGGGATAAAGTTAAATAGTTACATCTGTGGACCCATGTGATGCTGATTTCCTGATTTCTGTTTGTTCTTGATCCGTTTTTTATTTGGGGGGTTTTGTTTGTTTTGGTCCCCCCTCATATCGGTTTTCAATGAGCTCTCAGGAAGCAGAGGGCTTCCCAGGTGGCACAGTTGGTAAAAACATCTGCCTGCCAACACAGGAGACATAAGAGACGCAGGTTTGATCCCTGGATTGGGAAGATCCCCCGGAGGAGGAAATGGCTACTCACTCCAGTATTCTTTCCTGGAGAATTCCATGGACAGAGGAGCCTGGCAGGCTACAGTCCATGGGGTCACAGAGAGTCGGACACAACTGAGCATGCACATATACTCAGGAAGGAAGGATTCCTGCATGTGTGGGCTCATGGGTTGGGGTAGGGGGGTGGGCAGGTATGGCTGGAATGGAACCTACAAGAAAAGAAAGTTTCCTGATTGGAGCAACAAACTGAGGGAAAGCAGATGTGTGGGGCTAAGTTAGAAGACCTAGGACACCAGAGCTGAGGAATGGATATTGATAAAGCCGCATTTATAACTTTGTCTTCCTGGATGTTCCCAAGTCCATCCTTAAAGAGGCTCCTCCAGCATCTGGATGGCCATGGGGGCACTGCCCTGGCCTGGACAGTAAAATTGGGAAAACCAGTTAAATGATGAGTCGGTGAGTCTAGGAACCCAGCAGCGGAGCTTTGACGAGAAGGTACAAAATCTTGGGGGGTGGGGTGCTCTGGGTCAGAGCCCAGAGACCCCAACAGTGTGTTAATAAAATCTGAGGACAACATTCTGAGGGGCCTGGGGAGGTTTCTAGGGGCTGGTCTTCGCCCTCTGGAAGCTTGAACTAGCAGCAGGGTGGGCTAGCTAGCATCATGGGAGTCTCCTGTCCGGCTGTGGTCCTTCTGACCTTAGTTTAGGTCTGGGGTTGGGATGGTCAAAAAGTTAAGGTCCAAGCAGGTGACTTAAGTAAGGATGCTAGCCCTGTGTGGGTGCAGGCACACGCTGGGTGGGGTGTGGGTGGTGTCTCAGCCAGCTAGGGTAGGGCCTTCTTGCACTCTGCTGCCGCCCCTGTCACACACCTTTGTCCCAGCCCTGGAAGGGATCTAGGGCCCCCTAAATGCTAAGAGCAAAGGCCCGGGGAGAGGAGTCCAGGCGTCTCGGGCTTCAGGATAAACCAGACACTCAGGGTGAGGATTGGGTGTTCTTCCTGGAGGGGAGATCCGGTCCAGGCAGAGGAACTTGTTTGTGGGCAGTTTCATCATTGCCTCCCTTGGGGCATGGACCCAGTTGGCCGGCCTATGCGAGCCACCTGTCGACAGGGCTTCCTGCGCCCTGGTGCCCCTGCCCCCTCGGAGTTCTGAGAAGCAGCTGTTGCCGGGCCCCTTGCCTGCCCGTGGCCGGCCTCCCGGATGGAGGATACTGTCGCAGCCTGTGGGGACAGCTTGTTAGTTCCTGACGATCAGGACACGGAAGGTGGCACAGGAGTTGTGGGGTGGAGACCCTGCTGCAGAGGTGGCAGAGGAGGGAGGAGGGGCCAGTGGGAGAAAGGACAAGAGGGACAGAAGAGTCTCAGGAAGAGAGGCCATGCCAGGCCTGGGAAGAAGCTGGGGGAGTCTGGGATGGGGCGTTCTCAGCGCTGATGTGAATGGAGGGTGTGACCACCCCTTCGCCTGATTTCAGGATGGGTGACATCTTTCCTTTTGTTTAAATAAGTTCCCAAGTAACAACTCCTAAATGGATGGGGTGACTCAACAGAGGCCAGCAGTCCGCCTGTGGGGTTCACCCACTGCTCCCTGGCATTTCCTATGAGATCTGGGGAGTGCACGTGACTCATGCCCCAGGGCCTCCCTGGTGGACGACCACACCTGGCCCACCTCTTCCTTTCAGCTACACACGGGTCCTCCACCTACCCAGGGCCACACCTCCCAGCTCTGCCTCCCCCGCCAGGGCTGTGACTTTGGCTCACCCCCACCCCCCCACCCCCGACAAGCCTGCCTTTCCTGGGAGCCCCGACATCGCTGCCATTGGGGTCAAATCCTCCGGCTCTGGCACAAAGCGTCTTTTCCTGTCTCTGTCTCAGATTTCTGAATTGTAAGATGAGCCTCGGGCTCGCCGCTCACTCCTCCTTGCTGTGTGGAGCCGTGAATTCCTGTCTTTAAGGAGCTTGGAGCTTGTCAGATGAGAGATTGGTCAAAGTCGGCTTCTGTCCCCCAGCAGCCCTGCCTCCCTTCCTGACCGTCTACCATGCAGACAAGCACAGACTCTAGGGCAGGGCCCCCAGGGGCCTCAAGCCTCAGCAGTTTCCCCTTCTCCAGGCCTCACTCTGCTCACCTCCAGAGCATCCGAATGCTGCTTACCACCTGTGTCCTTCTTGCTAAAATTATGCAAATAATGCATGCTGTTTAAAGAAAGAAAGAAAAAGAAAGAGAAAAATCCAACATTGTTGACTTGGGTTTAAGTAAAATGTAAGAATCACTACTTCTCCCACCTCTCCTGTAGAATCATGAAATGTGCCTCAAATCCAGCCCCCTCTGTCCACCCCCTTCTCTAAGCATTTACCAGATTCTCGTATTCAAGTGTCTTTAGCTCTCCTTTGAGGTCGGGGACTGGTCGTCTCTCTCTGTGTCTTTGATGCTGGGCACAGTGCCTAGTGTATTGTGGGCATTTGTTAAGTATCCTTTGAAAAAAATAAGTGAATGAAGGAACGAATGAATAATAAGATCTAGCGTTCAAATCTCTGCTGTTTCCTTGTTGGGTGAACCTCAGTTTCTTCACCCTTAAAATTGGGATAATAATTCATGTTCTTTTGAAGTTAAATACAATGCCAGTGTTGGTGCCAACACAGTTCGTGGCAAAGTGTGAGCCTTCAGTAAGTGCTGTTGAGTTAGATTCTAAAGGGACCCAGTTGCCCTCCCTCCTCAGACCTGGGCTGCCCCCGAGGCTACCGAGTGTTCCCTATCCTGCCAGCCACTCCCCTTCCAGTGCAGGGCCTGTGCGGCCAGCTATTGAGAAAAAGGGATAAGAAGCTGCCAGCTGCCCTCAGGGAGCTCATGGTTGGACTCTGGAGAGGTAAGCAAGCCCCAGCCAGGAGAGTGGTTATACAGATGCTGAACCTGAGCCCAAGGGTGGGGGAGGAGAAGGGAGCACAGGGGAGCCTTGGGGTGATGGGCCAGGGAGTTTGAGAATAATGGACACATGAGTGTCAGGCCATCATCTATAGATTCAGACAGGATATTCCGTGTAGGAGCCGGGTGTGACATCACCTGCCACGTTTTCCCCAGATCTTAGCTGATCCTTCTGTGTCAGGGTCTCAAACTTCTTTGCCATGATCCACAAAAAAGTGCACTTTGCATTGCCAGTATAAACACACACACCTGCGTTCTATATATAACAGGAGCAAGCTAACAGCACAATACTTCCTCCAACTACAAGGTGGGGGGTGACGGTGATGTTTTCCTTTCTGTACAGATACTGTTTGTGTCCCACTAAACTGATTCCATGGACCACTTATGGGTGGTGGTCCTCAACTCGGAACATACTGCCCGGCTCAGCTGTTCCATGTGAGGTTGTCTTCCAGTCCCTTTCTGCCAGAGCTCGTGAGCGCTGATGTTTAGCTGAGAAGCCCACAGCTCACAGAGGGTCAGAATTTATCTGGGATGTACACCAGCTAAGTGGCAGAACCAGGGGTCACACGCAGGGATATATGACTCCAAAGCCCAGCACCGGGTCATGTCCCTGTCTCTGACACTTTGCATGGGGGTTCTGCCAGCTGTGCACTGGACCGCAGATCAAGGAACATTCATGGCCCATTTCTTTGTGCCCCGGAAAGCTTGGCCAAGGTGACAGCTAAGCCTGCCTTATATTATCAAGTGCCACTCAGCCTAAAACTGAACAAGCAGGCCTCAGAAAACAAAGTCTTAATACCTGCCCCACCCCTGCCAACATGCAAGAGTTGGTTTTTGAGCAAAGGTGCAGTAAGATGAACCTACTGCCCAACAGCCAAATATAATAGGATCAAACCATGTCTTCACTGCTCACTGGGGCTTCCCTGGTGGCTCAGCCTGTAAAGAATCTGCCTGCAATGCAAGAGACCCGGGTTTGATCCCTGGGTTAGGAAGATCCCCTGGAGAAGGGAATGGCAACCCACTCCAGCATTCCTGCCTCAGAATCCCAAGAACAGAGGAGCCTAGTGGGCTACAGTCCATGGTGTCACAAAGAGTCGGCCACGACTGAGTGACTAACACTCTCTGCCCACAGCACTGGCCTCATAACTCTCTCCCCCTCCTTTGAAACCCCTAACTCAGAGATTAGGGGGTGGTCTCCTGTGCTACCCCAAGGAAAGAAGGAAAGCTGGGGAAAGACAGGGAGAGAAGAACAGATGAGTTGGGAGGAAAAGAGCTGAGGAAACCAGGAGTACAGATGGGCCATGGGCGTCTGGTATCTGAAATCCTAAACCTGTGGAAGGCAGTGAGTTTTATAGGAAGAAGGAGGGGATTAAAGGCATGTCCTGTCACGGTTGTAAAATCGTGGGTGGGTGGAGGGAGAGGGGTCTGAGTGCCCTGCTGAGATAAGGGCAAAGCGAGTGAGAGAGAGGGGTCTGAGTGCCCTGTTGAGATAAGGGCAAAGCGAGTGAGACTGTGAGCAGGACAGGTGTCCTACCACGCTGGTCTCTCCTCTTCTTTGTGCCAGACAGCACGGGTCATTGATCAGATTATCATGCATGCTGACCGGCACGGGCTGGAAGGAAGTGTAGACTTCGAAACAGAGACCACTGTTATGTTCAGTTTGCCTTTGTGTGTATATATATACTTTTTAAAAATTAACTTAATTCATTTTTGGCTGTGCTGGGTCTTTGTCGCTGCAGTTGGGCTTTCTCTAGTTGCGGAGAGCAGGGGCGTCTCATCGTGATGGCTCCTCTTGTTGCAGGCACGGGCTGTAGCTGTGCCACACGGGCTTAGTTGCCCCGAGGCACGTGGAATCTTCCCGGACCAAGGACAACATATTTAAAACATATTTTTATTTATCTGGCTGCACCAAGTCTTCTACTTATTTATTTATTTGGCTATGAGGGTCTTAGTTTCAGCATTCCGGGTCTATAGTTGAAGCATGCAAGATCTGGTTCCCTGACTGAGGATGGAACTTGGGCCCCCTGCATTGGGAGCATGGAGTCTCAGCCACTGGACCACCAGGGACAGTAGTTCCCGGGTATATACACAGTTTTGTACTATGTTAATTTCTCTCTACTGATGCTTTTATAAAAGACTCATCTTTCCTCTTTGTGTTCACAAGGTTAAGCAGACTTCTACACTAGTTAAGCACTCACTCACTCCTAAGTAGTGAGGTAGCTGGTTATCTGGTAGCTCTGCTTTGACTCTCTGTCTGGGATAAATAAAAACCAAGTGAAAGGGTAAAGTGGGGGACGAATGAGCACCATGCTGACCGTCCCCAGGAACCAGCGTGGGCCCCAGTGTCCTTTCTCACCTGGGACCCTGAGAGCCCAGTGAGGGAAAGGAAGGCCTGTCTACATTGTCTCCCCAGCCCCATCCTTCTTGCATCACAGAGTTTCTTTGGATAAACCCCAGATCGATTAAGAATTGGCTCTTGCTGAGATTTGCCGAGGGGAGACATTTGTCTCCATCCGTGGGGTGATCTGCGATTTCTGGCTTTTCTCACGCTTTGTCGCCCCATTTTCGGAATGTCCCACTGGGTGAGATACTGTCTCCCCGCCACCCTCCTCTGTCTTTGGGGGAGGAGCCCGGAGCCCCTCGGTTCACCTGGCTCAGGTTTGCTGTCTGCCAGGAGACAGCTCTCTGAATGGGTCTGCCTCTCAAATCGCCGGCATCCGGAGCTGATAGGAGTTGGGGGCGGTGGGTGGGGAGCTGGAAACAAAGCTGTGTGAAGCCCGCCAAGCGTTTTCACCCCTCTCCCATGAAGAGCCCTAGATCGGTGACAAGCGGGAGGACTGCCACCTGCAACTCCATCCATGGTGTTTTGTCTTCTTCTATTTGCATAGATTTGAGCCAGTTAAGCTTCTTATAAATCAGACTGTAACCCAATTTCTCTCACATTTTTTTAACCTCAAAAACTGCACTGGTACAGTGTGCCTATAGACTTGTCCCTGAAAAATTCTGTGTAGTTCAGAATGTTTTCTAGGGACCAAACTATTTGAAACGTATCATGTTGTTGTTGATGTTTAGTCTCTAAGTCATGTCCACTTCTTTTACGACCCCATGGGCTGTAACCTGCCAGGCTCCTCTATCCATGGGATTCTCCAGGCAAGAATACCTGGATGGGTAGTCATTCCCTTCTCCAGGGGATGTTCCCCCCCCAGCCAGGGATCGAACCCATGTCTCCTGCATTGCAGGAGAATTCTTTACTGTCTGAGCCACCAGAGAAGCCCATTAAATGTACTGGGGGACTATAATCTGTAATATTTAATAGAACCCATGATAGATCTGCCAACAAAATGCAGTTTTCATTTATGTGTGTTTATCACCGAATCTCAGAAGGTAACATTTGGAATATCCCTTTTTAAAAAATTAAGTTATTTTTTTATTGAAGGATAATTGCTTTACAGAATTTTGTTGTTTTCTGTCAAACCTCAACATGAATAAGCCGTAGGTATACATATATCCCTCCCTTTTGAACTTCCCTCCCATCTCCCTCCCCATCTAAAAAATTAATTTTGATTGGAGTGTAGTGGATTTACAATGTTGTGTTAGTTTCTGCTGTATAGCAATGTGAATCAGTTATACATATACATATATCCACCTTTCAGATTCTGTTCCCATAAAGGTCATTATAGAGTATTGAGTAGAGTTCCCTGTGCTGTATGTACAGTAGGTTTTTGTTAACTGTCTTTTTTTAGTTACCTATTTTATATGTAGTAGATAAAGATTATTATTATTATTTAAAAAAATGCTTATTTATTTGGCTGCGTCAGGTCATCATGCAGGATGTTTCATTGCAGCACAAGCACTCAGCGTTGCAGCGTTCGGGTTCAGTTGCCCCACGGCATGTAGGATCTTAGTTCCCCAAGCAGAGATCAAATCCCGGTCCCCTGCATTGGAAGGCGGATTCTTAACCACTGGATCCCCAGGGAAGTCCCTGGAATATCCTTAAAACTCATCATTTGATAGAGGAGAAAACCGAGGGTCAGAGAAGTCACAAAGCTCATGAGAGAACAAGGACTCCTGCCCCAGGGCCCATCCTATCACAGACAGTGGATACAGCACAGGTTTCTAATTTTGATTCTCCTCTGTTGTATTTCTATCTCCTTTCATCTATTTAAAAACTGTATTTTTTTTAAAACTCCAAGGCATAAAATGCAAACAATGTCTTCTGAGAAGTAACCAGCACAGAGGCCTGGCATGCTTTCTGCTCAGTTTTGTTTACGCCTATACAAACCCCTATATCTGAAGACAAATGTGCATTTTTAAATAAAGCTTTTATTTCAAAATAGTTTTATATTTACAAAAAAGTATAGATAGTACAGGGAATTGTAATTTACCTCACGTCTCTGGGCTAAGGCGTTTTAGTTATGTCCAACTCTTTGCGACCCCATGGACTGTAGCCCACCAGCCTTCTCTGTGCATGGGATTTCCCAGGCAAGAATACTGGAGTGGGTTGCCATTTCCTTCTCCAGGGGATCTTTCCAATCCAAGGACCCAACCTGTGTCTCCAGCATCAGCAGAAAAGTTCTTTGCCGCTGAGCCACCAGGCAAACCTACCTCACATCTAATTTCCTTTATTATTCACATCTTAAGTTAGTTATTAGGAGAAGGCAATGGCGCCCCACGCCAGTACTCTTGCCTGGAAAATCCCATGGACGGAGGAGCCTGGTAGGCTGCAGTCCGTGAGGTCGCTAAGAGTCGGGCACGACTGAGCGACTTCACTTTCACTTTTCACTTTCATGCATTGGAGAAGGAAATGGCAACCCACTCCAGTATTCTTGCCTGGAGAATCCCAGGGACAGAGGAGCCTAGTGGGCTGCTGTCTATGGGGTCGCACAGAGTCGGACACGACTGAAGTGACTTAGCAGCAGCAGCAGCAAGTTAGTTATTATGGTGTATTTTTTACAATAAACAAATTTGGGTACATCATTTCTTTTTAATACTTTATTTGGCTACACTGGGTCTGAGCTGCAGCCTGTGAGATCTAATTACCTGACCAGGGATTGAACCCAGGCCCCCTGCACTGGGAATGCAGAGTCTTAGCCTCTGGCCCATCAGGGAAGCCCTGGGTACATCGTTTCTAACTGAAGTCCACACTTCATTCCTGTTTCCTTTCAGAGGGCCCTTTTCTGGTCCAAGGTGCCATCCACGTCACCACACGCCATCTATCCCCATGTCTCCTTAGGCTATGACAGTTGCAAGTGTTGCTGGGCTAGCTTCACTTCTGTAATATATTTGATGACTTTTTCCCATATGACTCAGATGTGAGCATCTTTCCAGGTGAGTGAGTGAGGCCTTCCACGCCTTCTAAGTCACCAGTGTTCTACTGAAAGTCTCCTCCCCATCCCTTTATTTGCCCTTGGCAGACAGCCCGTCTGGCAGTGTCCTGGGGCCTCCTCCTGGGGAGTGAACTAGACGCTTCCTGCTGCCTCGGAGTTTTGACGTGACAGGAGGCAGAGACCCAGGGTGTAGATGGACTGATGGAGCTTGGAGGAGAGGGGCTAGAGGCCTGCAGTGCTGCCGGGCAGCCACCTGCACCCCCTGTCCATACTGGCTCCACCGGTTTGACGGTCTACACGGCTGGTTGAAGTGCTTCACTATAAGAGGGTTGGGCTTGTTCTGGGAAGTCCTTCAAAAGGAAGGGATGCTGACAATGGGAACCACCCATCAGTGAGGCCACCACCACCCGACCTCACACGCACAACACCCCTGACTGGCCCTGGGCGTCTCCAGCAGGGGCTTGGCGGCCACCTGTCAGGAGCACTTGAGTAAAGGCTTGGTATTGATGTGAAAGGAATTCCTGATGGTTATCAGTTTTTTGTGGGGGCGGTGGGGGGGGGAGGTGTGGGCCTCCCTGGTGGCTCAGACAGTAAAGAATCTGCCCAAATTTTTTAATACTCGGTGTGGTTTTGGTTTGTTTTTTCGGTTGTGCCACATGGCATGCAGGATTCTATCTCCCAACCAGGGAATCAAACCTGAGCCCCTGCAGTGGACGCACAAAGTTCTAACCACCGGATTTCCAGGGAAGTCCCTGATGATTCTCAAATGAAGCGGAAAAGAGCTGAAAAATTACGTAGCCCTAGTCCCAGGCAGCGAGGCCAGAATGTCTCCTCTTGCAGTCACTTCTCACTTTCTCTGCAGCCCCAGGCTGGTCCAAGGGTGGGCGTCCAAGTAATCTTAGTTAATAAACAGAAAGCTTCCAGATCTTTCACATTGTCTCTGGCTCCTCAGAAGGACCCAAACTTACCTTCAGACAACCAGGCTGGGTTCTCTGCAGACATCCCCTGGAGCATAAGAGCCTCTGTGTGTGTGCTCAGTCATGTATGACTCTTGTGACTTCTTGGACTGTGGCTGCCCCAGGCTCCTCTGTCCATGGGATTCTCCAGTCAAGAATACTGGAGTGGGTTGCCATGCCCTCCTCCAGGGGATCTTCCCTACCCAGGGACTGAACCTGAGTCTTCCGTATTAGCAGGTGGGTTCTCTACCACTGAGTCACTCTGATCTGCCTCAAACCCTCTCCACCATCCCAAGCCCCACACCCACCTCCTCAGTTCTCAGTTCAGTTGCTCAGTTGTGTCCAACCCTTAGTGACCCTAGGGACTGCAACATGCCAGGCTTCCCTGTCCATCATCAACTCCCGGAGCTTGCTCAAACTCATGTCCATCGAGACAGTGATGCCATCCAACCATCTCATCCTCCATCGTCCCCTTCTCCTGCCTTCAGTCTTCCTCACCTTCTCAGCCCTGGCCTTTTCCCTCTGACCTCTCCTTTACACAGTGTCCTAAAACAGAGCTCCACAGTCCTTGCTCCCCTGGCCAGGGATTACACACAGACTCCATTTAGGCGTGACCTTCTCTGGCTGGGGACTTAGGCAAGCCAGCATAAGGGAAGAAAGATATAGCCCTCTGTCTCCTTCCACAAATATCCCCCCAGGAGGCTTCCCACGCTGCAAAATAGAACAAGCCCTTTCTCAGAAGGGAGTGAGGGAGCCGAAGTCCTTTCTCCCACACAGCCCAGGAAGGCTGACCAGACATTGTATGACCCATGCTGGGCAGAAGCACCAGGCTCCACTGGGAAAGGTGGAGACCCTACTGGTTTTTCTCACCCGACCAGGAGTCTCTGCCAGGTCCAAGCAGATGTCTGAGGCAGACACACTCCCGGGATGCTGCTCTGCAGCCCTTCACAGGTGAAGGATACTTTGTCCTGAGGATGTCTGTACTTTCTGATCCCCTTGGTCCTCTACGTCCCCTCCTTCTGGAACCAGGACCCCATATAGGTGGGGGGGATGGGCTCCTTTAGCAAAGGGCTGACAGCTTAGAAGTACTTTGCAGAGTGCATTTGCTTAATAATAAATGAGCATTAGAGGGCTTCTCTGGTGGCTCAGGCGGTAAAGAATCCACCCGAGATGTGGGAGACCTGAGTTTGATCCCTGGGTTGGGAAGATCCTCTGGAGAAGGGAACAGCTACCCACTCCAGTATTCTGGCCTGGAGAATTCCATGGGCAGAGGAGCCTGGCAGGCTACCGTCCATGGGGTTGCAAAGAGTTGGCCACAAATGAGTGACTTTCACTTTCTGGGGCCACTGTGTTTTAGGAAACTCAGCATTGAGAGGATGGGGGCCAACAGGAGAAGCTGTCCTGGATAGGGAGGGTAGCTGTCCTGGATAGGGAGGGGAGCTCTCCTGGAGGACTGGGCTGATCCTGAAACCTGGATGTGGAATGGGAGGACAAAGAGCAGCTTTGCTCCAGGAGTCTTTACTTTCCCCAATGCTCATTTCTTCGACCCGAATCAGGTCTCTGCTCCTGTTTGCTGGGACCTATTTTAAGAGAGTCTTATAAATATACAAAAGCGGAAATGTCTGGATCAGGGCAGGGGAGTGGGGTGGGGGGGCAGGAGGATGTGGTTCACTCTAGGACAGGATCTGACTCAAATCACACCTCCCTCCCGGATTCCAGGCTGCGGGGAGGGGGGAGGGGCTGCCTCCGAGATGGTGTTTGGACGGAGGTGGTGTTTGGAAGGAGATGCTGAGAGCAGGACTGGGTGGTTCTAACTGTGGTCTCCATGGTGTGTGTCCCCAGCTAGAGCCAACTACAGGGCAGAGAAGGGTGCTGTGGGCTGAGATGGTGGAAGCAGGGAGCAGAAGGGACCCTCTTGTCCTCACTCCTGGAGAGCCTGTGCCTTGCCCTGAGAGAGTCTCCTTAGGGGTCACCCCTCTTGTCTTCCCCGAGGATGGAGACCTTATGACAATGGTCCTGTCCAGGACCTGGCGAATGTAGCCTGTGCTCACAGGACTGAGTCTTAGAACCCGGAGAAATAATCCAGCCCCCGACCCTTGTTTTTCAGGTACGATGAGTGAGGGTCCCCCTCCCTCTTCTTAGCCAGCCAGCTGCAGGACCTCTGTGTGCCATCCAGCCCAAGCACATTTTGACAGGCATGGAGCAGCCGTGGACAGGGCAGCGGGTGCCCTCTGCGGGGGCTGAGCTGTGGCAGCAGAGGGCCGGCAAGACAAGGTACCCTCCTGGCCACATTGCACCAGGACAAGTGTTTTGGAGAACCGGGAATTCTACGTGCATTTGCCCAGAAGCTGAGCTGGTGGCCTGCTGGCTTTGTGAGCAGTGGAGATAAGACTATTGTGTCAGCTCTTTGAGGGGTTGGTGTGGGCTTCCTAGGGGGTGAGAAAGCACTGTAGGTGGGGGCGGCATCTCAGGTTTCCTCCCGCCATCTGAGAAGCTCTTTGTCGGGGCTGCTGGGAGTGGGAGGGGGCGCTGGTAAGGAGAGTCTAGGCTGAGACAGAAACAGGCCCTTTCAAGCAGTGCAAGTCAGACTCTTTGTGAGCTGTTTACCTGCCTCCTGCCCAAGGGTGCGGCGTGAGTCATTTAATCTAATTGGTTTAATAAGTAAATGATCTGGGCACAGAGAGGAGGGGGTGCGTCTGAGAGGGGGGCAGCGTTATCTACAAACCCTACCGTGCAGCTTTGAAAAGAAACCTGTTGCCAGCTCTCTAGGGATGAGTATCCAGAACTGGGGGTGGAGATGCTGGGTGGAGGGGAGGGGTGGGGGTAGAGATGCTGGCTTGGGGGGTAGGGGCGGTGGCGAAGATGCTGTGGAAGGGAAGGAGGGAGGGCAGCGGGGAGCCCCAGATGTTAGGTGGAAAGAGAAGTGGAGGCCTTGTGGGCGTATTTGTTCATTAAAGTGTACAATTCCATGGTTTTAGTATATTCTCGAGGTTGTGCAACCATCACCACTATCTAATCCCAGAACATTTTCATCATTTTCAGAAGAAATGCAGTACCGGTCAGTGGTCGCTCCTTACTCCCCTCCTCCCCACCCCAGCACTGGAGACCTCTCATCTACTCTCTGTCTCTTGTGGACATTTCACATAAATGTGATCACGTGTTACGTGGCCTTTTGTGCTGGGTTTTACTTAGCATCATTGGAGGCCCCTCTGTGTTGTAGGCTAGACCTGCATCTCATTGCTTTTTATGGCTGAATAATATTCCATAGCGGATACACTACTGCTTTCTGTTTGTTGTTCATCCCTGATAGACATTTGGGTGGTTTCCACTTGTTGGCCATCTGAGTAATGCTGCTGTGATGTTTCTGTTTCTCCTGGATATACATCAAGGAGTAAAGTTATGGTATTTATGTTTAACTTTTTGAGGAACTGCCAGACTGTCTTCCCTAATGTCTGCACCATTTTGCATTCTCCCCAGCGGTGTATGAGGGTTTCAATTTCTTCCACCTCTTCCCCAGCACCTGTTGTTGTCCATCTTTTTGCTGCCTGCCATCCCAGTGAGTGTGAAGTGATTCTGTACTCGTTTTGAAATAATTTCTACCTTCTCTTGC
Organism: Bubalus bubalis; assembly: GCF_019923935.1. Taxonomy (NCBI): domain Eukaryota; kingdom Metazoa; phylum Chordata; class Mammalia; order Artiodactyla; family Bovidae; genus Bubalus; species Bubalus bubalis. Next base: position 12,580,737 of record NC_059160.1, on the reverse strand, counting down.
CAATTAAAGCAGGTCGGCATCATCATCCCCATTTCACGCATAGATCAGCTGTCCCAGGTGGGAAGGAAATGTGTTCCAAGTCACAGAGGTGAATCTGTGACATGAACAACAGCGTTTAGAAAGAATGGGAAAGATGGCCTTGCTATTATCATTGAAGGGAATAAGGCAAGTTGCAGGATAATGTGTATACATAAACCCATCTGTGTTTTCAAAAACACATACTTCCATCAGATTGGCAGAAATTTTAAAGATGAATACGTGGTGCTAATGAAGTTGCCTGGAAACAGAAACCCGTAAATAACACAGCTGACAGCATGGATTGTTTTCAAACCATTTTGGAAAGTAATATGACAATTACTAAAATTTTTAAAATATGCTGTACCTCGACATCTTTGTTGTTTTTTTTTTTTGACATCTAACTTTGAAAGTTGATCTGTAAAAAGTATAACAGCCACACAAGCTAAAGCATCATTTAGAAACGAGTTAACGTCTGTCAGTAGGAAAACAGTCTGCTAACTTGCGCTATAGCTGTACGCATGAAATATTGTTACAACTATTTTTTAAAATGGATTGTATATTTTTAATTATTTATTTTTAATTGGAGGATAATTGAACCCACCTTGGGGTCGAATCCTGGCTCGGCCACTTATCAGTTGTGTGGCTCTGGCCAAGTCACTTGACCTCCCTGCGTTTCAGTTTCCTTATCTGTAAAATGAAGCTAACGATGGTGCCTGCCTCAAAGGGTTTCTATGAGCATTAAATGAGATGATGTTTATAAAATGTTTAGTACACCGCCTGGTAACAGTAAATGCTAAATGTATTGACTCTTATTTTCTCTATTATTATTTCCAGTATTACGGTGCACCTATATGCTCCTTTCGTTTGATCCTCATAACCAGTAACCCCATAAGGTAAATCCTACTGGTGTCATTACTGCAGAGAAGGAAACCAAGGCTTAAACATTGAGGTCGCTAGCTAGATACCATGGCATCTGACTCTGGACCTTTTCTTTAAAGAATGTATTTGGTTTCACCGGTCTTAGCTGTGGCATGTGGGATCTTCAATCTATTCACGGCACGTGGGATCTAGTTCTCTGACCAGAGATCAAACCCACACCTCCTGCATTGAGAGCGCAGAGTCTTAACCACTGGGCCACCAGGGAAGTCCCCTGTAGGACACTTTAAAAAAAATTTATTTTACTAGAGTATAATTTACAATGTTGTGTCAATTTCTACTGCACAGCAAAGTGACTCAGTTACACATATGTGTGTGTATTTATATATATATTTTCTTTTTCAGATTCTTTTCCACTGTGGTTTATCACAGGATACTGAACACACTCCCTGTTGTATACATTAGGTCCTTGTTTTTCCATTCTATGTGTAATAGTTTGCATCTGCTAGCTCCAGACTCCCACTCCTTCCCTTGCCCTCTTGGCAACCACAAGTCTGTTCTCTGTTTCATAGATAAGTTCATTTGGGTCCTATTTTAGATTCCACATGTAATTGATATATGATATTTGACTTTCTCTGGCTGACTTCCTTCATTTTGTATGATAATCTCTAGCTCAATCTGCGTTGCTGCAAATGGTATTATTTCATTCTTTTTTGGGGTTCGAATAGTTCAGTTCAGTCGCTCATTCGTGTCCGACTCTTTGCGACCCCATGGACAGCAGCATGCCAGGCTTCCCTGTCCATCACCGAATCCCGGAGCTTGCTCAAATTCATGTCCATCGAGTCGGTGATGCCATCCAACCATCTCATCCTCTGTCATCCCCTTCTCTTCCTGACTTCAATCTTTCCCAATATCAGGGTCTTTTCCAAGGAGTCAGTTCTTTGTATCAGGTGGCCAAACTTTTGGAGTTTCAGCTTCAGCATCAGTCCTTCCAATGAATATTCAGAGTTGATTTCCTTTAGGATTGACTGTTTTGATCTTGCAGTCCAAGGGACTCTCAAGAGTCTTCTCCAACACCACAGTTCAAAAGCATCAATTCTTCAGTGCTCGGCTCTCTTTACAGTCCAACTCTCACATCCATACATGACTCCTGGAAAAAACACAGCTTTGACTAGATGGACCTTTGTCAGCAAAGTAATGTCTGCTTTTTAATGTGCTATCTAGGTTGGTCATAGCTTTTCTTCCAAGGAGCAAACATCTTTTAATTTCATGGCTGCAGTCACCATCTGCAGTGATTTTGGAGCCCCAAAAAATAAAGTCTGTCACTGTTTCCATTGTTTCCCCATCTATTTGCCTTGAAGTGATGGGACCGGATGCCATGATCTTAGTTTTTTGAAGCTGAGTTTTAAGCCAACTTTTTCACTCTCCTCTTTCACTTTCATCAAGAGGCTCTTTCGTTCTTTGCTTTCTGCCATAAGCTTGGTGTCAGCTGCATATCTGAGGTTATTGCTGTTTCTCCCCGCAATCTTGATTCCAGCTTGTGCTTCATCCAGCCCGGCATTTCTCATGATGTACTCTGCATGTAAGTTAAATAAGTATTCCATTGTATATATGTACCACATCTTCTTTATCTATTCATTTGTTGATGGACATTTAGGTTGCTTCCTTGTCTTGGCTATTGCTGTTTTGAACATGGGGGTGTTTATTTCTTTTCAAATAATAATAATTTTGTCTGGATGTATGCCCAAGAGTAGGATTGCAGGATCATACGGCAACTCTGTATTTAGTCTTTTTAAAAATATTTATGTATTTATTTAGTTTCATTGAGTCTTAGTTGCGACTCAAGGAATCTTCACTGGGTCATGCAATATTTTTCATCGAGGCATATGGACTTTCTAGAAGCAGTTCAAGGGCTTAGTTGCTCCTTGGAATGTGGGATCTTTGTTCCCTGACCGGGGATCCAACCCACATCCCATAAATTGCAAGGCAGATTCTTAACCACTGAACCACTAGGGAAGTCCCTATTTTTAGTCTTTTGAGGAGCCTCTGTACTGTTTTCCATAGTGGCTGCACCAACTTACATTCTTTGAGACACTTTTGACAGTGAAACTGGATGCTGATAATCACTGCCAGAACAAACAATGTAGCCTGGGCCTGCCCCTGGCAAGCCTCACCTATAGGACCTGAAGGACCTTGGATTATACTCTGAGTGAGCTGGGAAGGACTTGGTGTGTTCTGAGCAGGAGGTTGACGTGGCATGCCTTTTAGTGGGGTCACTCAGCTGCTGGACTGTAGGGTTTGAGGGTGGAGGCATACAGACCAGACAGAGGTGTGGTGGCCAGGACAAGGTGGAGGCCATAGAAGTGTCAGAAGAAGCTGGGTTTGGGTAGGTTTTGAAGGTTTAGATGAAGGGACCTGCTGATGCATTAAATGTGGGGAGAGGAATCCAGAATGATTCCAAGATTTGTGATCCGGGCAGTTGGAAGGCTGGAATTACAGTTACTGAAATGGGGAGGATGGGGAGGAGCAGGTTTGGCAGGAAAAATCAAGAGTTTGGTTTCAGGCCTGTTGAGTTGGAGATGTCTCTCTGGTCTCCAGGAGGGGGAGTGGATTCATCATTCAGAGACACAAAGGTGGACTTCAAGGGGTGTGCAGGGGCAGCTAGGGAAGCCGTCCTCATTCAGACGGGATTCCAAGGACTGGATGAGATTGCAGAGTAGGGGTGTGTAGACAGGTAACGGAAGGGGTTCCAGACTGAACCCCAAGGTGGGCTGGGCTGATGTGAAGGTAGGAGCAATGAAGGGTGCTATTAGCCAGAGGACCGAGCAGTGGCCGGAAGCGGGGCAGTGGGGCTTGCAGGGGTCATCGACTTCTACCTGGTACACGTCTGCACTCTGGCACTGGGAGAGGGTGGTGCTCACAGGCTACTTTCATTTTAGTGAAACGCTTCTGTGTTCCGGGTGGGAACCAAGGCAGGTGCCTGGGTGGGGCTCAGAGCTGGAGACAACCCAGCTTGCCCCATAAAAGCTATGACTCCTTGGGAGCAGTGACTCCCTTCCCTTCCCAGGCCCAGCAGCTCCGCCTGCTTCCCAGAACACCTGCTCTGGATGCTCCTCCACCACGAGGTCTTCCTGGACTGCCAGGATCCTTCTCTGTGAACTCCAGGGGCCTCGCTGTACCCTGAATGGGTGAGGCAGACCGGGGCTGAGGAAGCAGGGCTCACGGGGCTACCAGGACAACTGTGAACTTTGAAGCCAAACAGGACTAGTCTAGTTGGAATCCCAGTTGGGCCATTTACGGGATCTTGAGCAAATCTTGTAAACTCTTTAACCTCAGTTTTATTATTTGAAGAATGGGGAGAGGAACATTTACCTTACAGGGTTAGTGTGTGTTGGATATTAATGAATGAAATATGCAGGGGTGGAGTAAACAATCAGTAAACAGTAGCTGGGGGCCCCTGGTGCTGAGGGAGCCATCTTTTATCCTGCCTACAGGGAGGAGATGTTGCTTTAATTCATTCACAGACCTAATTATTAATAATCTTCCTAAGTGAACAATGGGGTGGTGGTGGCGAGGCGAGTTGCCTGAGGCCCTGATAGGTTAAAGAACTTGCCCAAGGTCACACAGCTAGAAGTGAGGGGGCTGGGGCTCGATTCGATTCCAGACCTTCCCGGCTCCTGCACTGGTTCTTCGCACAGAGCCGGGCAGAGCGGCTACCGTGTACATACTAGATGCTCAATAAATCCAGTAAGTGACCACGGTGCAGCATCCACTTTCCTTCCACAGGTCTCTTTTTAAGCTTCCTTCCCACTGTGAGCCATTTAGTATAACCCTTGCAACTCTAACAAGCTGATCCAAGAAGCCACTTCAAAATCAATATGAGACTGTGCCTTCTTTGTGCGAAGCCTGCGTGTGTTTTTGTGCACTGGTGAGCTCCGAGGAAACTAGTGCTGTGCTCAGCCTGCTCAGGGGAATATTTGCATCTTACTCTCCAAATTGCCTACAACAGGCTCTTTGAAAGACGGAACACATATTCCCCTAAGACCTGGGAATGCTAAACAGTTAATAGATCCCCAAGGGTCTTCTGTGTTACTAGGATACTGACCGCTATCATGGGTCATTAAATATCAAAGTTTAAGCTCAGGAGGCCAAAAAAATAATCTCAGTTCTCTGTGCCTCACTTGTCTTCACAAGTACCCCAAGTGGGAGAATGTTCCAGAAACCATTTCAGTATCACGCAGGTGAAACGAGAGTTGCTTGGACCTAAAGTCTAAGATCTCAGAGGTCGTGATCACAGCAGGTCTTGGCTCGGTGGCCGCAAGCCCCCCTCCTAGTCTTTGGAGTGCGGTTGGGTCCTGGCTCCTCTCCAAAGCTCTCTCTCTCACTTTATCCTTTTTCCAGAAGGATCCGCATTCTGTCCGGTTTGGAGCATGAACTCTTGAGTTCCTCTTTGGTCCCTGCTGGACCTTGATGTGTTGGCTTGCTGAGGTTCTTTTCTTTTGAAGATTTTTTTTTTTTTTAATGTGAATCATTTTTAAAGTCTTTATTGTTTGTTATAGTATCGCTTCTGTTTTATGTTTTGGTTTTTTGGCCTCGAGGAACGTGGGATCTTAGCTCCCGGAGTGAGGGTATGAGCTAAGTCACTCAGTTGTGTTCCACTCTTTGTGACCCTATAGACTGTAGCCCTCCAGTCTCCTCTGTCCATGGGATTCTCCAGGCAAGAATATTTCAGTGGGTTGCCATGCCCTCCTCCAGGGGATCTTCCCAAGCCAGGGATCGAACCCGCATCTTTTAAGTAGCTTCCTGACCAGGGATCAAACCTGCACCCCCTGCACTGGAAGGCGGAATCTTAACCACTGGATCACCAGGGAACTCACTCACTGAGATTCTTTAAGACACCCTGGGCACACGGATTCAGGTTGGGTGACCGTGCTTCTCAGCTCTGTTTTTGTTGTTCAGTTGCTAAGTTGTGTCTGATTCTTTGAGACCCCATGGAGCTCAGTGTCCTCAGCAAAAAGTTGGCAGAGTGAAGCCCCCACCCCCTTACATAGTGCCATTCTGGGGATGTTTATCCTGGAAGTCTTTGCTGCCAGGGGAGCCGCTTGGAAACCCTTAGCTTTCCACCCGCTCTGCGTGTCCTTGACATGTGGGGATTTCAGAACTCAGCCAGCCTCTCAGTAATTCCGTGCTGCCCCCATGTCTGTATACTGCTGGGGCTGGCTGTCCCTCTGTCCAGTGTGGTCTGTGGCTCAGAGGAGGAGAGTGTGGGGAACAGTTGGGGGGTGCAGGGTGAGGGCACAGCCTGGCTACAGGGTCTTGGAATGAAACTTTATCCTCTGGAGCTATTTGCGCATCTCTGGCCAGCATTCCTGTTATCCTGGCTATACATAGGCTAGACAGAGTAGTATAGATTGGTCCTGCCGGTCATTTCAACAGCAAATTTAGCCAATTTGGTGAGGCTAAGACAATGGCAATCTGTGAAACCGATAACATAGTGTCAGATTAACAATGTGGCTGTTTGGCCTGGGTTTCCAGGAAAGATGAACTGCGGCAGACATGCTGTTGCCTTGGTCAGACCACAGAGCCTGACTTTGGGTTCCGAAAGTTTGGTTGCTGACGCATCAGATGATCAGTGGATTTCATCAGATTTTCAGTCTTCTACTCATTGCCCTTTCCCCTGTAGACCTGGAGCTGGTGTTTTCACGGTTCGAGATATAAAAACCCTATATTAATAGTTTACTTTTATATAAATTTATTTGTTTTTTAATTGAAGGATAATTGCTTTACAGAATTTTGTTGTTTTCTGTCAAACATCAACATGAGTCAGCCATTTAATCAGCCATCGTAGAGGGTTTCATTGCATTTGTGAAGCTGAGAGTAGCCTGGGAGAGACTCTCTTGGGGTATTTAGTTCAGTAATGTCAGCGCTTATGGAGATATTTTAATAACTACACTGCAGCCCAGTGAGCAGAGTCTTATTTGTGAAGGTAGAAAACAGACAAGGTCAACCAAGTTTCTGCTTGGGTCCTTTCCCACCAATTCTAAATTCCTCCTTATTATCAAATATACTTACATTTGTTCATTTTTTGTAAGTTTTAAAATTAAAAAAAAAATTGACCATGCCATGTAGTGTGTGGAACCTTAGTTCTCTGACCAGGGATTGAACTGGCACCCCCTCAAGTAAAAAGTCAGAGTCTTAGCCACTGGACCACCAGGGAAGTCTCTGTTTGTTCATTTATTTTAAGAAGTTGTTGTTAACCCAGAGAAAAGGATATTTTTTCCTTCTGTCTGTCAATAGAATGTAGATAGATAGCCTAGCAAAGGAATATTTAATGTGCTTGTGGATATTTCTGTGAAAGTGAAAGTCGCTCAGTCATGTCCAACTCTTTGGGATCCCATGGACTATACAGCCCATGGAATTCTCCAGGCCAGAATACTGGAGTGGGTAGCCTTTTCCTTCTCCAGGGGATCTTTCCAACCTAAAGATTGAACCCAAGTCTCTTGCATTGCAGGTAGATTCTTTACCAGCTAAGCCACAAGGGAAGCCCTGTATATATAGATAAATGTTTTCTTAATAAAGATGTTTAGAGGACAAGCTATGGTAAAAATGATGAAAGTTATTTCAGTAAAATCATCAGTCATTCATTGAATGTCTTCATTTTTTTTAATGCCATTATTTACAAGCATATCTAGTGCAGTTGGATTTGTTCCTTAAAGTTGCTTTCTTTTGCACTTCAACCACTTTTTAGATCACCTTCTGGAAAACATCATACAAAAGTAAGTTTGAATAAACATTTGAGTGTTATGCATTATAATAGACCAAGTTTATTTTTTACTTAAAATATTTATATTTATTTATTTGATTAATAATTAATTAAAAAATGTTTGCTCCTTGGAAGAAAAGCTGTGACCAACCTAGACAGCATATTAAAAAGCAGAGACATTACTTTGCCGACAAAGGTCCATCTAGTCAAAGCTGTGGTTTTTCCAGTAGTCATGTAGGGATGTGAGAGATGGACTACAAAGATAGCTGAGCACTGAAGAATTGATGCTTTTGAACTTTGGTGTTGGAGAAGACTCTTGAGAGTCCCTTGGACTGCAAGGAGATCAAACCAGTCAATCCTAAAGAAAATCAGTCCTGAATATTCATTGAAAGGACTGATGCTGAAGCTGAAACACCAATACTTTGCCACCTGATGCGAAGAACTGACTCATTTGAAAAGACCCTGATGTTGGGAAAGATTGAAGGCAGGAGGAGAAGGGGATGACAGAGGATGAGATGGTTGGATGGCATTGACGATTCAATGGACATGAGTTTGAGCAAGCTTCAAGAGTTGGTGATGGACAGGGAAGCCTGGCATGCTGCAGTCCATGAGGTTGCAAACAGTCGGACACGACTAATCGACTGAGCTGAACTGATGTATTTGAGGACTTCCCAGGTGGTGCAGTGGTGAAGAATCTTCCTGCCAATATAGGAGACAGGGGTTCAATCCCTGGGTTGGGAAGATACCCTGGAGTAGGAAATAGCAACCCACTCCAGTATCCTTGCCTGGGAAAATCCCATGGATGAAGGAGCCTGGTGGGCTCAAATCCATGAGGCTGCAAAGAGTTGGACACAGCTGAGCAACTGATTAGCAGCAGCAGCATTTATTTATTTGGCTGCACTGGGTCTTAGCTGTGGCATGCGGGATCTAGTTCCCTGACCAGGGATTGGACTTGAACCTCTTGCATTGGGAGTGTGGAGTCTTAGCCACTGAACCACCAGGGAAGTCCCTCCCAAGGATATTCTAATTAATCCACACTCCCATCCTCCCCATATTCTGTGAAGTCTCTTAAGCATTATGGAGCTAACTCCATGGTGTATGTCTATACTTTCAGCTGTGTCTGCATTTATGTGCCCCTGCTTAAAAAATATGCCTCTCAGACAAGTCTCAGATACTTTTGTTTTAGGAATCATGGTCAATTATTGAGTTAAGCCATTTTCACATGGAAGATTCAGAAAATCCCCCGTGATGAGACTCCTCACTCCCCCTACCTGTTGTTCTAGTGAAACCACAGGAGTCTTACCCCCTTTGACACCATAGGGACACCCGGCCCAAGCTGAGGCTCTTTCCTGGGAATTTGTGTTCCGAGCGGAGACACACAGGGTTTGGAGCATTGTTAGCTGGTAGGGACTCCATCGCTGCCCTGGTTTGGCCTGCTTGTGTGCTTCTCCTGATTCTGTGGGCCACACTTGTAGTCTTTCCTGAGGTCACCTCGCGTCTAAGTTAGGAAGGGAGGGAGAGAAGGAGGGAAGACAGGCAGGCATACCTTTGATGCTAACTGAACATACTGTCTTGAGGAAGAGCCAGTTTTTCCAGTTCTGGATTTTGGCTCCCAACCCATCTCCGTTGTGGCCACGTTACATATTACAGTATGCGGCTTGCAGCCCATGCGACTTCCGGGGGAGTTCAAGACAGCCCAGATGGCCTCCACCCCCTGTACTATGTTGATGTTACAGAAACCTCAGCTTGCACTCACAGGTTCATAATGCTTGCTCTGAGCCTCCGTACCTGTCTCCCTGAGGACCAGTTTGTGGACTGCTGTTGGCACTGGGCTGCAGTTCCAGGGGCCCAGGCAATGTCGCCTCTCTCTGAGGCTGGGTTGTATTGAAGTTGCTTGTTTCCACACAGGCTGGTGGACTAGGACGTCACTGTCCCTGAGGAGGGCCCATCCTGGGTCCACTTGGAAGTTCTGTTCCCCCTCCTAACCTGTCACCGGGGAGGCGACTCTCAGGTGAACATGAGGTTCCCACTGTGTCTCTACCATGAGGGTGGCAGCCTGATCCCCGCCCCCTGGCCTGTCTCTGGAAGAACAGACAAACATTTAGGCAGTTTAAGAGAGTGGGTTTTCTTTTAGTATTTCTTTCTGGCTGCACTGGTTTTGTTGCTGCACGAGGTCCTTCTCTAGTTACGATGAGCGGAGGGCTAATCTCTAGGTGTGGTGCGCGAACTTCTCATTACCGTGTCTTCTCTCGTTGCAGAGCATGGGGGTCTACGAGCGTGGGCTTCCATAGTTGTGGCTCGTGGGCCCTAGAGCGTGCAGGCTTAAGTCGTTGCAGCTTACAGGCTCTATAGCTTTGGCTCAGAAGTTGTGACATAGGGACTTCTTTGCTCCTCAACATGTGGAATCTTCCCGGGCCAGGGTTTGAACCTGCATCCCCTGACTTGGCAGGTAGATTCTTATCCTCTGTGCTGCCGGGAGAATCCATTTTTAGCAGTTTAAAAGACAGTGCCTTCCGGAAAGAAGGCAGGGATTGGAACCTACACTTGCCCACCCGTGTTCAGAGCACAGTGGCCGAAGGTAGATATGACCCAGATGTCCATCAGCAGATGAACAGAGAAACAAAATGTGGTCCATCCATACGATGGGATGTGGTCCAGCCTGCACAAGGAAGGAAATTCTGACACATGATACCATGTGGATGAACCTTGAAAACATTAAGTGAAAGAAGGTCAAATATTGTATGATTCTACTTAAATGAGATGTCCAATGGTCAGATTCATAGAGACAGGAAGTAGCATGGTAATTCTAATTCCAACCGATTTACATGGTGGGAATATAATAATGAGACCTGGTTCCTGCCAGCATGGTGCTAATGGTCGGCCCTCTTCCAGAGTGGGTGCAGCCAGGTCCTCCCCCACCCAGGCTCCCTGTAGCCCACTGAATCCCACAGCCACAGGTGAGTATGGTGCTGTGATGTGATGAGCATTGAGCCCTTGGCTCTAGCCTGGGCTTACCCAGGCTCCTCTTTGACATTGTTAGGCAAGTCCGTTAACTAGGCTGTGGGTCTCTGTGACCCATCAGCAAGGTGAACACGACTCATAGTGTTGCAGAAACCAGTAATTGAGAAACCAAGCACCACATTCAGAGAGTTGGAAACTCAGGTTTATTACACCAGTGGGCTCAGAGGAGTTAACAGCCCAAGCTCTGAGCCCTGAACAAAGGGGTTACAGAGTTTTTATAGACCTACAATAGTGGGCAACACTAGCTGCTAATACACTTGTTTAAGCTAAGGGGTTTCACGGTTGGGAACAGCAGTCAAGATGGGGAAGGGGATGCCTAACCTTTAACCAGACAGGCGTGATTAAGCAGGCTTTCAGGGCTGGAAAATTTCAAAGAGCAGGACAAGGGTGGCTGAGATAATCTCCAGTTCCTAGTATTGTTAAGTCCCCACTTTCTGAGACTAGGTGACCTACATGATCCAGACTTTATAAGGAGCAAGCTGAGTTTCAGAGGCAGAACGAGCAGGACGTTATGTAAAATTTTAACTTTTCCTCTTCAATAGGATCGGGATAAGAGAGATCGGGATAAGACAGATAAGAGAGCTCTGATCTGATGGATCCCATGGATGGATCTGGATGGTATGGGATGCCAGCTCGGGGCTGGGGATAGCACGTGGCGATGGCCTCCATCCTAAGTGTGGTATCACCCTTGGGTGATATTCCGGGCACAAGGAATGCAGGCCCCAGGTTCTCCGTTGGAGACCAGAGCAGCTGTGGGCATGCCCTTCTTCCCCACTCTTTGCTTTCCTTCCCAGGACAGGTTACAACAACCTCAGCTTGACTTTGGCAAGTCAGCTCCATCAGACCTTCCCCCCAGCAGCTGGCAGCCCTTCAGGTCAGACCCTGCATCTTCCTTGCCCTCAGGCTGATGGAGAAGGGAGAAGCGAGATGCTTGAAAGAGTTGTTGTTTTCAGCGGAGACACCTGGGGGGAGGGGCCTGCGTATCCTTGGCTCCAGGTACCAAACCAAGTCCCTCCATGGACCTTGGAAACTGTCTTAGCCTCAGGGTTCCTCTCTCTTCCTCCTTCCTTTGGATTCTGTTGTTTTCCCACTCAACAAACAAAGGATACTTGTTAGGAAATATTTTTTAACAATGAGCCGGGACTTCCCTGGTGGTTCAGTGGTAAAGAATCTGCCTGCCAATGCAGGAGACGTAGGTTCAATCCCTGATCTGGGAAGATCTACATGCCATGGCACAGTTAAGCCCATGCACCACAACTACAGAAGCCCAAGTGCCTAGAGCCCATGGTGGCTCCAAACGCCAGGGCTTCCGTGGGCCACATCAGGTCTTCAGGGAGGTCCTGTCTGCTGGGCTGACTCCAGGGTTTTCTTCTGTCTGTGTTGCCTCTCTTGAACTCTGGGATCCTAGAGACTGGTTCTCTGATCCCAAGAAATGTTAGTAGAGCACTTTGTCTGAGGTTCCCGCAAGTCTGGGAGATAGTCACAGGATCATGCCATTAGCTCCCGTGAACCCAGCTCCCCAGCATGCACGTGTCTGTCGTCTGCTTGTGCTCACCCTGCGTGGGGTGGGGCCCGAGCCCAGAGCAGGCACAGGAGGCCACAGACACATCAGTCCCTTCATTCACACGACGTCCATCCCAAGTGCACCTTGAGTGAGGGATGAGAAAGACTCCACTTCTACCTTTTTCTCCATCGCAACACTTAGCTGAGCTCCAAGGATATAACAGGTGCTCAGTAAATGCCTGGGGATTGGTTGGTTCATTGATTCATGCTCTTCCCAGTCTGCCGACTGCTTACCCTTGACCACCTCTAAACTCCCGCTTTTCTCCAAGACAGGAAAGGGTTGTCCCTCTGCTTCTCCACGTTTAGAAGCTGGTCTGTGTCCCAGTCAGGAGGGATGACTGGACAAGACAGTCTCACCTGAGGAGTCCTCGTCCATGTCCACCCACCCGAGTTAAGTGGGTCTGGGCCCGCTTTAGAAACCCTGGACCCTGTTGTGTGTCCGTGTGCTGAGCTGCTTCAGTTGTCTCTGACTCTTTGTGACCCCATGGACTGTAGCCCGCCAGGCTCCTCTGTTCATGGGATTTCCCAGGCGAGAGTACTGGAGTGGGTAGCCATTCCCTCCTCCAGGGGATCTTCCTGACCCAGGGATCAAATCCGAGTCTTTTACGTCTTCTAAATTGGCAGGCAGGTTCTTTACCACTATCACCACCTGGGAGGCCCCCCTGGACCCTGTTACCTTTAGATTTTCCAGAAACCATCATATTTCATCAAGCGTCTTTGTCAAAACTCCCCCAGACAGAACTGTGTGTGTAGCTGTGACTGTGCTGTATAGACCTGGACGTGTACCCAAGGGCCTGAAAGGTTGTCGGTTCTGTTTTTTTCTTTGTCACGGTGATGGTGATGATGACAATGTCCCGGAGGTGCCCTGGGGCCTGGCCAGACCTTCAGGGAGGTCGATGTGGGTCAGTCCATGGCTGGAGGGTGGCAGAAAGTTACAGGGCGGGTCTGTGTGCAGGTACATCCTGTGCTCCCCAAGCAGAGCACAGAAGACAAAGGGCATTTGCTCCCTCCCTCCGTCTCCTTGCTTTATCCATCCCCTTAGAGCCTTTCACTCAGATCTGGGAGTCCAGGTGAGCAGGACATGGCAGCAGGGCTAAAGTGCCCAGCACGTCCCTGCACAGCTCCATCGCCCCCTTTGGGTCCCCTCAGGCAGCCCAGGTAGGGCGGTAGGGACAGTCCCTGGTGTCTGGTTGGCAAGCCCCCACCTACCCTGCTCATCCAGGCCCCGCAGCAGCTCCCGGCTGGTTCAGTTGGTTCGGCGGGATGCTGGGGGTGGTGAGAAGCTAGCTCGGCAGGGAGGAGGGGGCAGCTGGCTGTTTGACTCTGAGCACAGCATCTGGAGCGGGCGGCAGGTGGGGAGGGGAAGAGGCTCTTTGGGGCCCTTCCTGTATCTCTGCTTATCAAATCAGAGGGTCTGGGGAGACTTTGGGGCCCCACGCATCTCCCATCCCATACCCCCTTCCCATCCGTACACCTGAGCTCCGAGAGAGCATGACCCATGGCTGCTGCATGGCTTGCCCTTGTGTTGAGAAGCACGAGGCTCAGAGACCAGGGCAAGGGTAGCAGGCCTGTGTGCAGATGCTTTCTGTCCAGTTTTCCAGCTCTTCGGGGTTGTTTGGGTCTTTCTGGGCTTCCCTGGTAGCTCAGATGGTAAAGAATCCGCCTACAATGCAGGAGACCCCAGTTCAGTCCCTGGGCCAGGGAGATCCCCTGGAGAAGGGATAGGCCATCACTCTATTATTCTTAGGCTTCCCTGGTGGCTCAGTGCCACGAGGTGGCTCTGTCTGCAATGTGGGAGACCTGGGTTGGGAAGATCCCCTGGAGAAGGGAATGGCTACCCACTACCATATTCATGCCTGGAGAATCCCCATGGACAGAAGAGCCTGGGGTCGCAAATAATCAGACACGACTGAGCAACTAAGCAAGCAGGCATGGCTATTTTGGGGCTTGTTTGGGGAGGTGTTACTGGCTAAATTGGAGGGGCGGGGAGCTAGTGGGGGAGGTGTGGGGGTGAGTAAGAAGCGATGGTGATGGTGGTGGCAGAATTGGATCAGATTCTCAAGTGTGTCCCCTAGAGAGCGTGGAATTTAGGATTCAGGGTTCAAACCCTACCTGCTATCCCTGTGACTTCAGTGAGGTTTTTGTCCTCTAAGCCCTGTTTTCCTCTAGGCTTGTTGTCCTGAATAGAGTCATCTATATTTCTTTTACCATAAACATAAGTACGTGTATGACCCGTACATGCTAAGGTTGCAGTAATAATCGTTCCTCTTGCATCAGGTCCCCGGGGTGTCACGACTGGAAAGGAAAGGCAGTGTCTTTGCCGTCTGAGACTCTCTCCCAGGTGACAGTCCCTGGCTCCACCCCTGGCTGTCTGTGCCACCTTGGGTTTCTGGTGGCGCCCGGGGCCTGCTGGCGTCCAGCCACAGCAGCTTTGCTCTGCAGGGCCCATGTGACTGGCCCTCAGGTGCACGCCAAGGTCAGAGTCAGTCTTGCTTTCTGGTCCCGGGAAGCAGTGCTGGTTCCCAGCCTTGGTGGAGCCGTGCCCAGGCGTCACGACCTCCCGTCCCCTGGACAGCCTGCTGTTCTCCGGTGGGACGAGGGCTCTTTCTCTGCTTGGCTCCTCCAGGGTTCATCACCTTGTCTCTGTACAGATGCTGAGCTTCTTAGCAAATCGTCTGCGTTCACCTCGGGTCTTTGGGTCCTTTACCCGCCCTCCTGGCTCGTCCTTCAGCCCCGCCTTCCTGCGACCCTCGAGGCTCAGGCCTTCCCGTCTTACAAAGTGTATCTTAGCTCAGGGCAGACGCCAGCCCATTACAGTGTGGTCCTGCCCAGGCCGGAGATGGTCCATCACCCCTGCCTGCCGGATGCACACCCCCCGCCATGCTTGCCCCTCTCCTTTGACTCCCGTCCTCCCCATCTCAGGGATGGCAACTCCAGTTTTCCAACTGCCAGGGTGCAAATCCGGAATCATTTTTTAAAACTGGAATTTAATTGTTTACAATATTGTGTTAGTTTCTGCTGTACAAGGAAGTGAATCAGCCATATATATATATATATATATATATATATATATATACCTGTAATCTGCTCCCTCCTGAGCCTCCCTCCCTCCGCACCCCCCTTCCCACCCCTCTAGGGCATCACAGAGCGCCAGGCTGAGCTCCCTGTGCCATACAGCAGCTCCCCACTAGCTCTGTTTTACACGTGGTCGTGCACACGCCGCGCTGCTCTGTCCCTGTGTCCCATCCTCCCCTTCCCCTGCTGTGTCTGCAAGACCGTTCTCTGCATCTGCGTCTCTAGGCCTGCCCTGCAAGTAAGTTCATCTGTGCCATTTCTCTAGATTCCTCATATATGTATTAATATAGGATATATTTTTTTTCTCTTTCAGACTTACTTCATTCTATATGACAGACTCTAGGTCCATCCACGTCTCTGCAAATGACCCTATTTCATTCCTTTCAGTGGCTGGGTACTATTCCATTGTGTTTGTGAACCGCATCTTTTTTAACCATTTATCTGTCATTGGATATTTAGGTTCTTTCCATATCCTGGCTATGGTAGATGAAGCTGCAGTAAACACTGGGGTACATGTGTCCTTCTGAATCGTGGTTTTCTCGGGATATATGCCCAGTCGTGGGATTGCTGGGTCATACGGGAGTACTGTCATATGGTCATATGGGAGGACTTCCCTGGTGGGTCAGAGGTTAAAGCATCTGCCTGCAATGCGTGAGACCTGGGTTCGATCCCTGCGTTGGGAAGATCCCCTGGAGAAGGAAATGGCAACCCACTCCAGTATTCTTGCCTGGAAAATCCCATGGACAGAGGAGCCTGGTGGGCTACAGTTCACGGGGTAGCAAAGAGTCAGACACAACTTAGCAACTTCACTCAAGGGAGTACTGTGGTTGGTTTTTTCAAGGGAACCTCCATACTGTTTTCCATAGTGGTTTGCATTCCCACTGATGGTGCAAGAGGGTTCCCTCTGAGTCATTCTTGATTCCTCTCCCCATGTCCAGTCCATCAGCTGAACCTTCACCAACGACCAGATCTGTCTGAGCAGCCAGGAGCTGCCTCTCTCCCTCATGGGAACATCTCTGCGGACCACGTGACAATACCAGCAAGAAACTCAGACCAGAGACCAGGAGAAACGAATGCAAGTTTCAGATCTGCCAAAAGTGCATGTGTGCTAAGTCACCTCAGTCGTGTCCAAGAAGAGCCTGGAGGGTTACGGTCCACGGGGTTGCAAAGAGTCAGACACAACTGAGCAACACGTGACCAATGTTGAAATATTGAGCTGCAATGTGTTAACTGCTTGTTGTGTTCCAGACACCGAGTCCTTTACACGGACGATCTTATTCACTGTGTGACTTCAGTTTTGTGTCCTTTCATCTCTAAGGAAGATGACAGTTCACAGGGAGGTGGTGAGGATTCAGTGAAATAATGCACATGAGAGTTTTTTTGGGGAAAAAAAAAAGATAATAAAGGACCGTGGGCTGTGCATATGCCGTATTTTCACCAAAGAGATGAAGAGATGATCTCTAGGCCTTTGAAGAGTCCATGCTGTGCAGGGGAGGGGTGTTGGCAGCTTAGGGGCTGATGCTGAACTTGATAGCCCAGATCTGTGAGGGCAGAATGTGAGGCCCGAATGTGAGGCCCGTTGTTGGTGTTTGTCTGTCACCTGAGATCGGGGTGTCTGTCTCCTGGCACAAATGTGACACCTGGTGCAGGAGAGACAGGCCCTGGCAGCTGGCACTCTGGCCGGGAGTGGGAGTTCTCTTAGCTGAGGGCAGGTGACAAATGTCAGTAGTTGAATTGGCACATTCTTTAGCTCCTGGTCCCTGCAGAGAGGCTGATCAGGGCTGAGGACTCTACGAGCAGAGTGAACACAGGAAAAGCCCCGCACAGTGCCTGATGCCTACTATGGACTCAGTGAATATTAACAGGGGTGGAGGGTAGGGGGGAATAGGTGGAGGGGTGCAGGGAGCAGCCGCGCAGCAGAGAGGAGACTGTCTGTACCCTTACCACAGAGTCACTGCTGGCCTGCAGTCTGCCTGCTCTGTACGGAGAGGAGACAGCAGCCACTGGCTGTCTGTAGTTTGCAACATTCTGAAGTGGCTGAGTTCATGTCTTCAGCAGCTGTTGTTGGAGGAAGGAGTGTTAACTGTGTCCAGCCGCACACCAGGCCTGACGGACATCACTGGCTCCTCGTGGCATTCCCGTGGGGCAGGTGTCATCACCCCCACCAGCCGGGGGAGGAAACCAGGCCAAAGAGCTTCAGCTAGTTGCTCATGCGATCCGACCACCGTTTCTCATGGAGGAAAGCCAGAGACACCTTTCTGACTCCAGAGCCTTCTTGTCTTTTCCATACTGTGACATCTGCAAAGAGCATTTCCTGCTCCTTGAATTGCTAACCTGGGCTGTTGACTGTCTCGCTCCAGGTATTTCAAAGCCATGTACCTAACGGGGCCCTGTGTCTGTGACCCAGGCAGGGCCCAGTTAGGTTTAACCACTGGCCTCCCCTCCCCTCAGTGTATTTGTCCTTGTTCACTGGGAAACCCACCTCTTACCCTCTTTTAAAGAGAAATAAAGGGACTTCCCTGGCAGTCCAATGATTAAGACTCCACACTTCCACTGCAGAGGATGCAGGTTTGATCCCTGGTCAGGGAACTAAGATCCTGCATGCCATGCAGTGCAGCCAAAGAAAAAAAAAGAAGCAAAGGAGACACCTGTTGGTGTCCCCAGACTTTTGGACTCAGTGGGAGGAGAGGGTGGGTGGAGAGAATAGCATTGAGATATACACATTCAGTTCAGTTCAGTCGCTCAGTCGTGTCCAACTCTTTGCGACCTCATGAACTGCAGCACACCAGGCCTCCCTGTCCATCACCAACTCCCGGAGCCTACCCAAACTCATGTCCATTGAGTCGGTGATGCCATCCAACTATCTCATCCTCTGTTGTCCTCTTTTCCTCCTGCCCTCAATCTTTCCCAGCATCAGTTCAGTTCAGTCGCTCAGTCGTGTCTGACTCTTTGTGACCCCATGAACTGCAGCACGCCAGGCCTCCCTGTCCATCACCAACTCCCGGAGTCCACCCAAACCCATGTCCATCATGTCGGTGATGCCATCCAGCCATCTCATCCTCTGTCATCCTTCTCCTCCTGTCTTCAATCTTTCCCAGCATCAGGGTCTTTTCCAATGAGTCAGCTCTTCCCATCAGATGGCCAAAGCATTGGAGTTTCAGCTTCAACATCAGTCCTTCCAATGAATACCCAGGACTGGTCTCCTTTAGGATGGACTGGTTGGATCTCCTTGCAGTCCAAGGGACTCTCAAGAGTCTTCTCCAACACCACAGTTCAAAAGCATCAATTCTTAGGCGCTCAGCTTTCTTTATAGTCCAACTCTCACATCCATACATGACCACTGGAAAAACCATAGCCTTGGCTAGACGTACCTTTGTTGGCAAAGTAATGTCTCTGCTTTTTAATATGTTGTCTAGGTTGGTTATAACTTTCCTTCCAAGGAGCAAGCGTATTTTAATTTCATGGCTGCAATCACCATCTGCAGTAATTTTGGAGCCCAAAAAATAAAGTCAGCCACTGTTCCACTGTTTCCCCATCTATTTGCCATCAAGTGATGGGACCGGATGCCATGATCTTAGTTTTCTGAATGTTGAGCTTTAAGCCAACTTTTTCAGTCTCCTCTTTCACTTTTATCAAAAGGCTCTTTTGTTCTTTGCTTTCTACCATAAGGGTGGTGTCATCTGCATATCCGAGGTTATTGATATTTCTCCTGGCATATTACCATATGTAAAATAGATGACCCATGCGAGTTTGGTGTATGATGCTGGGCACCCAAAGCTGGTCCTCTGGGACAACCTAGAGGGATAGGGCGGGGAGGGAGGTGGGAGGGGTGTTGAGGATGGAGGAGACACATATATGCCTGTTCATACATGATTCATACATTCATACATGATTCATACTGATGTATGGCAAAACCCATCACAATATTGTAAAGTAATTATCCTCCAATTAAAGTAAATAAATACTTTTTTAAAAAAGAGAGACAGAAGTAGAGCCAGGCACAAGTTAAAGGTGACAGACAGATTGAACTCGAAACTGTCACAGTATGGGAGAAAGACCATGGTATAGAGCTCAGCTCAGTTGCAAAGACAGCAAAGGCAGCCGGGGATTCACAGCGCATAGGCAGAGTGAGGGGTCAGCGGATGGGAAGTGACCAGGAGGAGCCATCAGGCTGGGGGATTCCTGCCAGCAAAGCCTAACAGGACCCTGGCTACCTATCAGGTTCAACTATCAAGGATAGGGGGAATTCTGTAAGCAGATTTAACAGGATTCTTCCTAAAACCTGGGTGGGGCAGGCCAAGGACAGGGCCCAGGGACAAGGCCTAGTCAAAAAGAGAGCTCAGAGGAGCCCATCCAGAGTTTGGTCCAGGAGCAGGTGTTCCTTGTCCCTTCCCAGCAAACACAAGGACAGGGCACGATGAGATCACAGTGAGAGTCCATTGACCATGGGGCAAGTCATCTCGCCTTCTGTGTGACTTCCAGGAGCCAGAGAATTTGGCTGGAACTGAAGACAAGTCTGGGAAAGAATGTGGGTGTGAGACACACAGGAACCCCTGTGTGTGAGAATGTGGTGCATTGTGTTTTCAGAGTTGTGTTCTCATGCCTGTGTCTACAAGGAGATGGTCTTCAGTCACCGCACAGAGTCAAGGAACAGGTGACCCAATCGTCCCCAGGCAGAGACAAGGCAGTGCCTGTCCAGCCTCCCCTCCCACGGTGTGAATCACATGTCCCCTAGGCCCCCTGCCCCAGCCACTAACCCAGAGCCCCCGGGGCCTAGGTAGAGACGGGGCTCCATCATTAGTGGTGTCTGAGCGGGGTTAGTGGGGGACAAGCATCTCTCCTGTGAGCTCGTGCAGAAAGTCAGGACCAGCTCCGGAACATTCTTCCTCCTTTTGCCCCCCTCCCCTGTCCTCATCTCACATCACCAGCCCCAGAATCCTGCTTCCCTAAAACATCTCTCTGCATTGAACTAGTATGACCTGTTTCTGCCTGCCAGCTAGCCCGCCATGGAAACAGCAGAGACCTTGATGCGGTGGGATAAACCTGCAAAAGTCTCAATAAACACAACAGCAGCAGATGGCTAATGTCTGCATAGAAACCCAGGGGCACCAATCTCCAGCTAAGACCTCTGCCTGCCAGATTCCCCACAGTCTTCCCCAGACAGCATCCCCAGGAGAAAATGTAGGCTGGACGAGGAAAGACTGGCCAGTGAGATAGACAGGCTGTCTGGGCTGACCCTGGCTTTGCAACAACAGTGGACTCTGTGACCTTCAGCTCTCGGCGTCTCTTTCCCCATCTGTGCAGTGGGGTAATCAGACCTGGCTCATCTCCCCAGGTTCTGCAAGGCTCAGATGAGATCATGCCTTGGAGGTGCGAAGGAAACCCTGAGGGGCCACCCCCAGAATGTAATTGGGCAAGAAAAGCCCCCACTGCACCCCACTTTCCAGCTCCCTCTCCCAGAGTCACTCACACACACACCTGGGCAAAATGCTGGTGTCTACCTGCTGTGGCCTGTGTTTGTGGGCTGTGTTCTTTCCTCTGTGTCTGCTTGGCTAGCGGTGTCTCTATCAGTGCTGGTGTGGAGGTCCTAGGATGCTTCAGCCTCTGGGCAGCTCTTGGCTCCTAGGGGCCAGTGATGCCAGTCTCACTCTCATGCAGCACCCGCTGTGGTGTCCTGGGGGGTCATTTAAAAAACATTTATGTATTTGCTTTTTTGGCTGTGCTAGGTCTTAGTTGTGATACACGGGATCTTTAGTTACAGCATGGGAACTCTTAGTTGCGATAGGTGGGATCGAGTTCCCTGACCAGGGATAAAACCCTGGCCCCCTGCATTGGGAGCGTGGAGTCTTAGCCACTGGACCCCCAGGGAAGTCGCTGTCCTAGGGGCATCTTGAGGAAGCTGTTGCAGAGGTTCCTGCACCTTTGCAGCGAAGTGGTTTCCGTCCGAACTATAGTGGTTGCCCCGATCCATGACATGACTTCACTTTTAATGTTCCCATTACCCAGGGTCAACCACAGTCTGAAAATATTAAATTGAACATTCCAGAAATGAGCGATTCATAAGCTTTCAGTTGTGTGCTGTTCTGATCAGAGTGATGAAATCTCTCACTGTCCAGTCCTGTCCTGCCCAGGAGGTGGGCCACCCTCTTTCTCCCCCACATCCCACCCTTGGTCTCCTAGTGGCCATCTCGGCAATCAGACTGTCCTAGCATCGCACTGCTTGTGTTCGAGTGACTCTTACTCTACTTAATACTGTCCCTGAAGTGCAAGAGTAGTAATGCTGGGGATGTGAATTTGCCAAAGCGAAGCCTTAATGTGCTGCTTCCTTTTGACCACGCCATGTGGCCTGTGGGATCTTAGTTCCCCAGAGCAGGGATCGAACCTGTGCTCCCAGTAGTGGAAGTGCAAAGTCTTAACCACTGGACCACCAGGGAAGTCCCTTAAAGTGCTTCTTTTAAGTGAAGAGGTGAAACCTAATAAAGAAAAAAAAAATCATATACTAAGGTTGCTAAGATCTACAGCAAGAGCAAATCTTCTACTCCTGAAATTGTGAAGAAGGGAAAAGAAATTTGTACTGGTTTTGCTGTCAAACCTGAAACTGCTCAAGTTATAGCTTCAGTGTGTGATAAGTAAGTGCTCAGTTAAGATGGCAAAGGCATTCACTTTGTACAGTAAAATATTTTGAGACAGAGTGACTCATATAACTTTTATTACGATACACTGTATTATTGTTCTATTTTACTTTTCATATTGTTAATCTCTCACCGTGTCTAATTAAACTTAATCATAGGTGTGTAGGAATAAACAGCATATATATGTAGTTTGATACTATGTGTGGTTTTAGGATATCTGCTGGGGGGGGGTCTTAAACGTACCCCTCATGGACAGGAGGTCGACTGTGTTTGCTGCCCAGATAACTGGGGTTCCATTTCCTCACCTGAAATGAGGACTAGGGGGTCTTGTTTTTTTCTTGGCTGCACCGAGTTTTAATTGTGGCATGTGGGATCTAGTTCCCTGACCAGGGATCAAGCCCAGGCCCCCTGCACTGGGAGCCCAGGGTCCCAGCCACTGGACCCCCTGGGAGGTCCTAAGTAGGTGGTCTTGAAAGCCTCTCCCAGCTCCTGGAAGCCTGTGATTCTGGCTCATGTTTCCACATATCAAAGTCTCCGTCCTGCTCACCTGGGAGCGGCCCCAGGCCCCCATGGACATCAGTGCTGATGGCTGAATTCTGACTCTCCCACCCCACCCTCGGCAGCCCCTCTGTGTGATGGTGAATGCGTGCGTGTCCCCTCGTTCTCACTGCGGTGTGGCTGTGACCTTCTCAGGTTGTGCATGAGGGCACAGGCGTCAGCCGGCTCATAGCCTCCAGGTCAGTCCGGGAGGAGCCGGTCCTCGAATCTCACGACTCCGGCTGTTGCTAGATCCGATTGGTGGGCGCCAGGTCCTGGATCACCCTTTCCTGCCCCCACCCCTAGCTCTGGCCCATCCAGCTGCCCAGCAACTAGCAGTGGGCAGGGGGAGGGCCTCCCAGTCAGACAACCCCGCCAGCTCCCTGGCTTGGAAGAGGGAAAGTTGCGGAGGGAAAAAGCTTAGCTCCACCGTCCTGTGAGACTCTTCCTTGGTTTTTGGGCGAATTAGGCCTGGAGAGGCAGCCTGTGGTGGTCACCGCGGCAGGACAAAGCTCCGCTTTCACCCGGCCTGGCTCCCTCTCTGACTTAGGAAAGACAGCAAATCCCAACAGGAGATGAGCTCATGTCCTCGCTTTCTGCCATGTTGACCTTGGCCAAGGTGTAACTGTCTCCCAGCACCCCCACCCCCACAGCCAGCCGTGAGGAGCAGCAGAAGGAATACCATTCCCTCAGTTTTCCTGCCCTGAGTCTCACGGATATATGCGGTCTTCAGGTCATACTGACCTTGTTCCTCTCTTCCTCTTTCCCCTCCTCAGGGTACGGCAGCTGGAGGGAGCTGGCCAAGGCTCTGGCCAGCAGAAACATTCCGGCTGTGGACCCGAATCTGCAGTTCTACCGTCCCCAGAGGCTGGGCCCCAAGGTACGTGGCAGGGTCAGCTGTCCCCTTGCTGCTGCCTTAACTCGGGTCCCCCACCCGCCCACCCACATAGCCCTGAGGGCATCCTCCACTTTCCTGTGTTAGGAGAGGCAGAGCAGAGGGACGCCCTGGATGGCAGACTGGCATCCTGGGCTCTCCTACCTTGTGGGTAGAGATATCCATCCTGCCCTCCCTCCTCAAAGCCTTTATTATGTCTTCAAGATGCCCAAGTCTGAGCTGTCCAGGGATGTGGCCTCCATCTCTGCAAGAGCAGGGGCTGGAGGAAGGACCAGCACGTCTCGCCTCCTGCTAGGATGACTGGGCTGGTCCTCCAGTCACAATCCCGGATGCTGGCAGCTAAGAGTCACAGATGATGTGGTAGACAGACACCCCTCCCTGAAAATAGCTGCAAATAATGGAGCATTTTCCTGATAGTGTTTCTTGGGCTGCTGGTCCCCAGAAGCAGCTCTGGGTGGGGGTTTGGGAACTCAAGGCCAGTTCAGCTTGGAGCCGTAAGGTTGAGCTTCTGAGCCTAGAATAGATACTGCCCCCAGGGCTGGACCAGAGCCTAACTGACCCCATGGATCTACAGGGTAGGGAAGAGTTAGGGTGTCCCCAGGGGGACAAATGTTAGGATAAATGAATTGCACCCTAAGGGGGTGTAGAGGAAGAGGGAGGCAGGGTCCCTGTCGTCAGGAGAGCCTGGTCTAATTAGAAAAGAATGCTTTTGGTATGGGAAGACTGAGAAAAGTCAGGAAAGCAGAAACATCCCAGAAGTATACATTGGAGGTGTGTTGGTGAGGGACAGTGTGTGGACCAGAAATAGGAATGTCCTTAAGTTGACAAGCTTCTGACAGCAGGACTATGTCTCTTGACCCTCTGCATCCCCTCAGGCACATTCAAGGGGCCCCGGTCCTATTGCCCCCTTCATATTCCCACCAAGTTCATTCTTCTCTGTTCTGCCAGGACCCAGGCTCAGCACGTGGTGGGAGTGGAAACAGCAGCTACCTGAAGTGGAATAAGCCGGTGCCCTGGCTCTCAGAGGTGAGGCTGCTCCTTGAAAGGCAGGGTTAAAAAAACAGTGTTGATATTAGTAGGTCACTCCAGAGGCCACAGAGCATTTTATTCTAGTGGTTATTATTAAAGTTTTTCATCTAGGGGCTTCCCTGGCGGTCCAGTGGTTAAGACTCTGCACATCCACTGTAGGGGGTTTGGGTTTGATCCCTGGTTGGGGAACTAAGATCCCACATGCAGCTCAGTGCAGCCAAAAAAAAAAGTTTTTTGTTGTCTAATTTGAAGAAAAAAGTTAGAGTTCCAGGCTGATTGAATTTTCTTCCTTAACTAACATAGAGAAGTAGTTATTATTAAAGTTTTTCACCTAGGGGCTTCCCAGGTGGCGCAGTAGTAAAGAATCCACCTGCCAATGCAGGAGGTTCAATCCCTGGGTTGGGAAGATTCCCCTGGAATCCACTCCAGTATGCTTGCTGGAAAATCCTGTGGACAGAGGAACCTGGCAGGCTACAGTCCGTGGGGTCACACAGAGTGGGACACGAGTGAGCAACTAAGCACAAAAGTACTACCGCGTGCCAGGCTTTGTATGTAACCTGTCAGCTTTATGACCCAGTGGGACAGCATAGTGTCCTCATTTTATGGGTAAGAAAAGTAAAGCTCAAGAAAGCTATGGGACTTTCATGTCTATGCCAGTCCCCAGTCGTAAAATTCGGCTTCCCAAACTGTCTTTCTTGGACCATTAAGTCCCATAAGATACTCCAGTCAGAAAGGAATCCATTGTGAAATATGATTTAAAATCTATAGACATCCACTTCCTGAAAATACATGTTAGTACATGAAAGATGCTGAGTTCTGTCATCCTCTATTTGACTTGATTTCTCCCAACACGTACCAAATTTATTCACCTCCCAAACTGCCTTTTTCCATTCAACTTTGGTGCTCTATGAAACCAGTGCACTGAGGGACTATATACTAGGAAACTCTTGCTTTAGAAAATTTTTATAGGAAGCGGTCAAACGTGTGAATAAAAATTGTCATAACCATCATCACACCTCTTGTTTATGTTGGACTGGACAGATTCTTTTTCTCTTGGTATAGAAACAGAGGCTCGCAGGTTTATTACAGACACAAGATTACCTGGAGTAAATGCTTGTGCAGACATTCCAGAGCAGCATAGTGATTTGGGGGTGAACATTTTCAATTTGGGCGTCGGACCATGCAACTTGTCCAGGCCTCTCTTGGCCGGGTGGTGGCGGCCAGCCAGTTGTCTTCATCCACACCTATCACAGGTTGGTCTCTACCGCCTGGGTGATTTCCTTTCCAGTCCACCCATTTGCTGCGGGGCGAGAGTGAAGGCGGTGGTGTTATTCGAAATATGATGGTAGGTTATCTACCGTGAAATTGCCTCTGGTTAAATCCTGAGAGAGTGGATCACATCACTGGCATACCTGTACCAGGTGACATCATCGGGTAATTAGGCCCCACCCCACCTGGAGATAGTACTGTGAAAACCACTGGTCCAGCGATTCAGCCTTCTCTCCTTTGAGGCCAGTTTGGATCATTTTTCTTAATGAATCAATTATTTTGAAAGATTGTAACTACATCATAGTCTGCATTTATTAATCATTAATTTTCCCGCTTTTCTTGGCCAGTCAAAGATGGAGATGTATATGATCTGCTTGCATGCTCTGTTGTGTCTAACTCTTTGTGACCCCATGGTCTATAGCCTGCCAGGCTCATCTGTCCATGGGATTTTCTAGGCAAGAATACTGAAGTGGGTTGCCATTTCCTCCTCTGGGGGATCTTCCCAATCCAGTGATCGAATCCCCGTTTCTCGAATTATGGGCAGATTCTTTACCACTGAGCCGTCAGGGAAACTCTGGAGATATATCTATATATATCTCGATGAAAACAGTAACAAGTAGTAAATAGTGATTAAAATGTGGTTAACTTTTAAAAGGAATAGTTGATCTTTTAGTAAGTGTGTTTAGCCTTTTGGTGGTAAATGCCTGATTTCCACTGACTTTGGTATTTTATTATTAAAAGTGGCTTTTTACAGCGAATTCCCTGGCAGTCCAGTGGTTAGGACTCCATGCTCTCACTGCCGAGGGCCGGGATTCAGCCCCTGGCTGGGGGAACTAAGATCCTACAAGCCACGCAAAGCAGCCAAAAAAAAAAAGAAGAAAAGAAAGTGGCTTATAAAATCCTCCTCACAACTCTCATGAATCTTCAGGGAATCACCAATCTAGTCTTTTCATTTCATCAATGAGGGCACTTAGGTCCTGATGGTTTAGATACCTCACACATGCAGTCGTCCAGCTGCAGTGGGGCCCTCCCCTCTAGCCCTCCGTGGGGCCCTCTATTCCCTCTCCTTGCCTGTCTCCTGCCTTTGGACCTACAGTTTCAGCAGGAAGTGCTTTACTGCGCATCTGCTGGCTGTCCGGGGCTGTCAGGCTGCACTGTTATCATCCCTTTCTGGGCAATGGCTTCCAAAAGGGTTGACCAGTCATTCTGCAAGGTGGCATAGCTCCTGCCACCCTCCCCTGTGGGTGAGCATGGACAGAACATGGGAAGGCTGCCTGTGGTCTCTTCTTTGACCAGCTTCCCTCCCCAGCCTTCAGCTGGCAGCTCAGAGTCTCAGAGGCCAGAAGTGGCTCTCCAGCCCAGCAGGCTTAGTCATCGCTCTGCTGTTCAGATGGGGAGTGGACAGCTGGCGGGCTGGGCTTCATGACATAACTGCCCTCAGAAACCGTCCTGTCAGCTAAAATCATGAGACTCTGACTAGCAAACCCCACTAATTAACAAACCTCAATGGCAGTGCATTCACTTACCGTCGGTATTCAGTCTACTGACCGAACACTGTCTGCTACTCTGCTCCCCCTACAAAGCCAACATCGTTACAGGAAAGAAATGTGATGGATACAGAGTCAGATCAAAGCAAGTTGGAGTCCACGGGTCATGTCGCGTGGGCTCCGTGACTTGTTATCTCTCTCCGGAGGGCTGGGATTCTGACTTCCCTTCTCAGGCTCTACCCCACCCCTTTTTTTCCTCTAACAGTTTTATTGAGATATAGTTCATATACTGTGTAACTCATAATTTTAAAAATATGAATTTGTTGTCAGTGATGGGTCTTAGTTGCAGCATTCCAGCTTAGTTGCTCCAGTTGCATGTGGGATGTTGGTTTTCTGACCAGGGATTGAACCTGGGTCCCCTGCATTGGAAGGTGGATTCTTAACCTCTGGACCACCAGGGAAGTCCCTATAATTCACCCAATTAATGGTTACAAGTCAATAGCGCTTAGTATATTCATAGAGTGGTCATCCATAACTATCAATTTAATATTAATAGGTTTTCATCACCACTAAGGGAAACCCCTCACCTAATAGCCTCACTACCCCCAGTCCCCAGCCCCCAGGAAATGCTAGTCTAATCTGTCTCTCTGGATCTGCCCATTCAGATAGACTCTCTCTATATGAGGACTCTCTTCATATAGAGAGACTTGTACTGTATGTGGCCGTCTTGTCTGGCTTCTGTTACTTAGCATTACGTTTTCAAGGCCCATCCGTGTGGCAGCGTTTGTATCAGAACTTCATTCCTTTTTCTGGCTGAGTAATCTTCCCCTGTGTGGTTGGACCTCGTTATCTCATCCTCGGAAATGGGTGTTTGGGCTGTTTCTGCTTTCAGGTCCTGGGAATAATGCTGCTGTGGACGTTTGTTTGCAGATCAGACCTGCCTTTTTTCAGGGCCCTGAACCCCCACCGTCACACATGCGGAAGTATGAGCCACCTGTGCCAGGGTTACTGCAGAGGCTGAGATGCAGAGGGTTAGGGTTAGGGTTAGCCCCCTCAAATGGGGGTAATGTCCCCCACTAGGATTTCACCAGATGGGGCTCTGGTCCCTTCCTCCGTCCAGAGAAATCTCTTATCCAGAGTTGGGAGCCCCTTGATTCCCAAGAGGAGCTCACTTGAGGGGCATGTATGAGCAAGAATCAAGAGGCAGTAGAGACTCTAAACAGGAGTCCGGAGTGCAGGTCTCAATTGTCCTGCTGGGTGGAGGTCACATGGTCCTGCCAGGTGTGCTGGTCTTGAAAGTGTGAATCTGCCCAAGCAGCAGCCTGGTCCACGCTCATACCAGTGCTGGGCTGCCCCACTGCCCCGGGGGGTGGACCACCTTCACGCCCTCTGCGTCTCAGCCTCTGCAGTAACCTGGCGCAGGTGGCTCGTACTTCCGCATGTCTCTCTCCTCCAGGGACCCCTTTCCATCTTTGCATCAACACTGGTACAAACATCTCCAGTGCTTATAGGATAAATGAAGGAACATATGGCGCCAGGCTTAGCTGCTCTGAGCACTTGTTCCCTTGGATAATTAAGATGTGCAAGGAGTCCCGAGGAGGGAGCTGTAACTCTGCCTGGAGAAATTGTAGACGCCTAGAGAGGGATTTGAGAAGAGCCTTAAAGGATGAACTAGAATTTGCTGGGTGGGGAAGAAAGGAAAAGGCCTTCCAACCAGGAATCTGTTTGCAAAGGCAGAGAGGAGTGTGTGTGGGTGGAGGGCAGGTGTGACTGGGAGAGGGGTGAGGCGAGGCCGGGAAGCCAGGTTTTGTCCAGAAGCCTCTGGGAACCCTCAGAGGTATAAGGCGGCAGTGTGGCATGGTCAGATCTGTCTTTAGAAACTTCCCCCCCCCTCCCCCAGTTTCTATTTATTTATTTGGCTGCACCAAGTCTCAGTTGCAGCATGTGGGGTCTTAGATCTTCTTTGCAGCCTGCGGGATCTTTAGTTACAGCGTGCGAACTCTTATTTGCAGTGGAGTCTTAGCCATTGGATTGTGAGGCCAGTCCCCGGATCTGTCTTTAGAAAGACACTTCTGCAGGCAGTGTGAGGAAATCAGTGGTGGGAGATGCCTCCATCCTGTTGGGAGGCTCTGTGAGGCCAGCGAGGCCTGGCAGAGGCCCTGTCGTGGTGCAAGGCAGTGGACGTTCCCAGGTGAGCACCCACAGGCAGTATTCACACCCCTAGATGCCCTCCCATTTCCACAGCGTTCATTGCTGTGTGTCCTTGGGGAGTCAGTTTACCTCTCTGGGCTTTAATAGTGTCAACTCTGAAAGGAAAAGGTTCAACAGGTATTCTCTCCGCTGCTTGTGACTGGACGTTTCAAGTCTGTCTTTGGCCATGGATGCGCTCTGGCCCTGGCAGTAACCAGTGCTCCTCCTTGGGCCTTAATCCTGCTGGATGGTGAGAAGGGGGCAAAGGGCAGTGCTGACCAGCCTGAGTCCTACATCCCTGCCCGACACAATGCTCCAAAGCTTCAGTTCAGTTCAGTTCAGTCGCTCAGTCGTGTCCAACTCTTTGCGACCCCATGAATCGCAGCACGCCAGGCTTCCCTGTCCATCACCAAGGCTTGGAGGGACACAAACCAAGGTGGGGTCACCATCAAGGCCTGGGGAGTAAGAAGGTGCTGACTGGTCCCTCAGGGGACCCCTGCCTAGAGCCTAAGACGGGTGAGGGGTGGCTGGAGGGTGGCTTTGGACTGAATCAGGGCTTTACCACCCGGGATATGGACACTTCCATCCACCCGCCTGAGTTTCCCCTGTGGCTCAGGCCATGGGGCAGATGAGGGCGGCCAGCTCCCTCCTCCCTCGTCCTTCCCCTGTCCCAGCCCCCGTGGCCTCTGGCCCCCTGGCTGAACAAGCAGACTTCTGGGGGTGTCCCCCCCAACCCTCTGTTTTCTATGGACTCAAGAGTCTCCCGGGGAGGGGCGGGGAGGGGCAGGAAGGGGGGCAGCTTGGAGGAGACAACTGAGTCTTGTAAACAGGACTCAGGAATTTCCCCAGAAGTGGCACAATGTCCCCATTCTTTCCTTCCAAGCAGCCCCAGGCCGCCCCCAACCTAGCAGCCTGCATTCTCTCTCCCACCCACCCCAGCCCCCCACTCACATTCCAGGGAGTGATGGCTGCTCCCTGAGGTCCCCAGGCCGCCGAGCCCAGGAGGAACCAAGTTCTGAGGGGATGGGGTGACAGGCTCTCCAAGTGGGGACGGGGGACCCCTCCAGCTGCACCTCAGGTCTTGGCAGTCCCATCGGGGGGTGGGCTCTGACTGGTCCCTTCTCTCTCCCACCACCACCATCCCTCCCTCCAGAGCTCTTGCTGAAGGCCTTCTATGTGGGAAGGCCTTCCAGTTCAGGTAGCCCCTCCTCTGTCTCCCTAAGGCCACTGGGATTTGGTATCTGATGGGGGGAAGGGAGGGCCTGTTCGTGTGGCCTGATGGGGTCCACCTCCCATAATCTAGAGATGGGGGGCATGGGGAGAGGGGAGAGTAAGATGGGGTCACCTGAAGTGCTGTGTTCAGATGATTCGGGACAGGTTCCCCCTCCCTCCCCTCCCCCGCTCTCCACCCTTCTACCCACTGGAGTCCTGGCTTCCTGCCCATTCCCTCTCCCCTAGGGGGTCACTGTGCTTCCCAGCTCAGTCCTGTGCCCACCAGCCCTCAGCCTAGAGGGGGAGGGGACCTGCTTGCTCCTACTTTCCCTTGGCTGGCCCTGAGCCCCAGGCACCTGAGCGGTGGTCCATGAGAGGCTCTGACTCTCGGGAGAGCCAGCCTCAGGACCCTCTGCCAGCTGAGGGGGCAGCTCAAAGACCAGGGGGGTGAGGTTTCACCCAGGCCAGACAGCCACACGGCTTTCCTCTTTTGAGACTGAAGGCGTGCGTGTGTGCTAAGTCGCTTCAGTCATGTCTGACTCTTTGCAACTCCATGGACTGTAGCCCACCAGGCTCCTCTGTCCGTGGGATTTTCCAGGCAAGAATACTGGAGTAGGTTGCCATGCCCTCCTCCATGAGACCAAAGGGAAAGGGGCCAAACCGGCTGAAACCCAGCCTGACGCCTCCCTCCCGCCACTCTGTCCTGCCCCGTAACCCCCCTTGCCTGGGGGGTGCAGACCAGCCCCCTTCCTGTGTGGGAAGAGCCGGGAGTGTATGTGTGTGTGTGTGCATGTACATGCGTGTGTGCATCTGTATGTGAACACGTGCAAGGCCAGAAAAACAGACCAGGCCTCGGGGCCAGGCCACGCAGCCACGGACGCGAGGATGGGAAAGGGGCCAACGTGGACTGTGACCTTGAACAGTGAGGCGAGCTGGGCTGGGCAGGCCAGGCCTCTGTCTCACACTCACTCCTCCCCATCCCCACAGTTCCGCGGCCGTGTCAACCTGCACGTGTTTGAGGACTGGTGTGGCAGCTCCGTCCAGCAGCTGCGGAGGAACCTCCACTTCCCCCTGTACCCCCACGTGAGTGCCTCCTGCCCCCTCCTGCCCCGCTCCTGGCTCTCACCACTCCTCTCCCCCCGCAACTTCTGCCTTCCTCCTCTTCCCTTGTTTTTTTTGGTTCACTTCCTTTCCTTTTATCCCATGGATGCCCTTCATCTGCCCACACTATCTCCCTTGTTCCCTCCTGAGAGATCCTGTCCATTCCCCTACCTTCCTCATGGCTCACAATATGGTTTCCCCAGGGGCCATCACATCCAGTTGCGCGGTTCTGCACTGTTCAAGGTCTGAATAAAGAAGCACGTGGGAGCCTGTACCCAGGTTCCACCTGCCTCCCTCCCATTGTCCCACCAGCCCTGAGCAGA
Organism: Bubalus bubalis; assembly: GCF_019923935.1. NCBI lineage: Eukaryota > Metazoa > Chordata > Mammalia > Artiodactyla > Bovidae > Bubalus > Bubalus bubalis. The sequence continues at coordinate 12,548,746 of NC_059160.1, read as the reverse complement.
CGTGTTGCTTCACTTTCCTCTTCCCTCCCTGGGTAATGATCCCCCACTTTCCTGGCACAGATCCGCACAACCCTAAGGAAGCTGGCTGTGTCTCCCAAGTGGACCAACTACGGCCTCCGCATCTTTGGCTACCTGCACCCCTTCACGGATGGTGAGGCCAGCCCCACATCCTGCCCTTCCCCTTCCTGTCCGAGTTCTCGGGGTGCCTGGGCATGTCGCCTGCCCTGGGCTGGCTGGACTCTTAGTCCGCTTTCAGGGGAGCAGGGTTTGGACGTGGTGAGGCCTCATGCACGCCCCCAGGTGGCCACTTCACACCCTGATCCGAGACTAGCTTACTCCTCTCTGTAAGTGTCCCCAGAGACTCCACAGAGTCTCCCAGGTATAGAAACCCCTGCTTTACAAAGTGGGCATGCTGGCACAAGGCCCCACAGAGAATTTAGTCTCTGAGACATGAGTGCCCCCTAGGGGAAGTCTCGTCCTGCCCTCACCTGGGAAAACCACCCCCCATGCCCAGGGGAGATCCAGTTTGCCATCGCTGCTGACGACAACGCAGAATTCTGGCTGAGCCGGGATGACCAGGTCTCCGGCCTGCAGCTGCTGGCCAGCGTGGGCAAGGTAGGGTCCGCTCAGCCCCACAGGCCCTCCCGTCCCCCCAGGAGCCAGGTCACACGCCTCCATCAGGTCACTCTTACAGAGGCATGGACAGGATGTGGGAGGGAACAGACCTGGAGAAGACTCAGGTCTAGGCCACACCCATCCTGGTCCTGGTGCCGGGGATTCATGTGGTCTCTCGGGTTGCACTGGGGGGAGCACTTCGAGGAAAGAGAGTTGCTTCTTGAGTGGTCCCGAGCCCTCTTCCATCCCTCAGCATTTCCCCTCCTCGGTCCTCCCACCTCCCTCCTTTCTCCTTGTCTCCTCACTCATCACTCCCACCCTCCCCCTCTCCCCACACCTCCAGACTGGAAAAGAGTGGACTGCCCCTGGAGAGTTCGCAAAATTCCGGAGTCAGATTTCGAAGCCAGTCAGGTGAGTATGGGTCGTGATGAGCAGCAGATCCTTCAACCTCCTTACGGAACAGAGGCAGGCTAGGAGCTGGGCCCCAGGAGGACCCGTCTGCCACCCACCCCCCATCACAGAGGCCCAGCAAGCCAGGGCCCCCTGCATTTCAGGAGAATGACAGAGACCTTCTGGACCACCTTTCTTCACTTTACAGATGGAGACCTGAAGCCCAGAGAGGGCTGTGACTTAATGAGAGTCACATGGATATTGGGTGGCACTCAGGGCTGGGAAACAGAACGGGTCTCCTTTCTCTCTGCCCGTTTTCTCCATCTCTGGAAAGATCTACAGCTGTGCAGCCCAAAGTCCCCCTGCGCTTTCTGTGCTGCACAAAATTCTGAATGGCGGGGACCCCTGAGCAGGCTGGAGGGAAGGCCCGTAGTGGCTGGGGAGTGAACTAACCCAGCCTCAGAGCGCCACCTGGTGGTCTGCACACACACATGCATGCACACACGCGCGCGCAAACACACACACACACACACACACACGGTGAGAACACTTGTGGGTTGATGGTTCCTGGAGTGGCTGGGGTGGGAACTAGCCCAGCCTCAGAGCGCCACCTGGTGGTACACATGCACGCGCGCACACACACCCACACCCACCCGCCCACAAGAACATGTGTGGCATTGATGGTGCCGGTGCTGGTGTTGATGGTGTTGAAACAGGCCAGCTTGCACAGAGCACTGGCTGTGCCAGCCCCTGTGGTCACCACTGCCCATGCGGCTCAGGGGAGCAACTGAGAACCAGGGCTGAGACCCAACTTCCTGGGTCCAAACCCCAATGGGGCCACTTATTACCTGGTGACTTTGGGCAAATTACCCAAGATTTCTGCACCTCAGCATTCTCATCTACAAACAGGGGTTAAGGGAGTTTGAATGTATAAAGCACTTAGCGTGGGCTCCCCAGGTGGCTCAGTGATGAAGAGTCCACCTACCGAAGCACAGAAGACGCAGGTTCGATCCCTGGGTTGGGAAGATCCCTTGAAGTAGGAAATGGCAACCCGCTCCAGTATTCTTGCCTGGAAAATCCCGTGCACAGAGGAGCCTGGCGGGCTACAGTCTATAGGGTTGCAGAGTCAGACACAATTAAGTGTGCACACACACACACACACACACACACGCACTTGGTGCTTACACATAGGAACAGCTCTCTGAGGATAGCACTGTTATTTCACATGACTCCCTGAGTGTTCTGGGAGGTTTGTGCCGTCATTATCCCATCTCACGGGAGGGAAAACTGGGGCTGCCCCGTCAGTAAGTGGTGATGGGGATTCTGACCCAGACGCTCAGCGGCAGGTCTGAGGGACCAGGAGCAAGGAGGGAGGGACCGGGCGTGTGTGGTGCTGGGAGGCAGGCCCTGTACCGTCTCTCCCGCCAGCCTGGCAGCTGCCCGCCGGTACTACTTCGAGGTGCTGCACAAGCAGAACGACCAGGGCACTGACCACGTGGAAGTCGCGGTGAGTGCTCGCTGTCCCCTCGGCACCCACCTGGCCGCCCCTCTGCCTGCTCCCTTGAACCTTGTTCCCAATCAGCCACCTCCGACCCTTCATGTCCACCCTCGCCTCTTTCCAGTGGCGGCGGAATGACCCCGGGGCCAAGTTCAGCATTATCAACTCTGCTTCCCTGTCCCTCTTCACAAGTGAGTGTCCTGCCCAGCCTGGGGACGAGGCCAGGTGGGCCAGCCTGCCAGGCTCTGCCCGTTGGGGGGCCTGGCATGTGGAGGCCAGAACACGAACATGAAGGGTGCGGGATGAGGAGCAGAGGCCAAAGGAGCGCCGTGTTCAGAGGTCCTGAGCCGCCGGGGGTCAGTGACCTGGGAGAACCCTCTGCATGCTCTCAGAGTCCTTACCCCAGAACAATGCCCATCCACCCCGACACAGCATTGTCTGCATGATTCCAAGGCGCTTCAGAAACTGTGAGGCTCAGTGCAGGTGAAAAAAACTTCAGAGGGCGGCCAGGACCCTGCTTTGCAGATGAGCCGCCATGGTTCTTGCACAGCCGTGGCCAGGGGGAGAAAGCATGCTGACCTGCTTTCCGGCTGCAGCCCGTGGACTCTCCGATCACACTCGTCATGGCTTGTGATTTCCTGTCTGGAGGCCCCACAGAGCAGTCTCCACTGGCGGGTGTAGCCTGCGTGGGCCCAGGTGTAGGAGGAGGGGGCGCAGCAGAGGCCCTAGCAAGAAGGCAAGGCGGGTCTGGAGGAGCCCAGGAGATGGCGGGCAGTGTGTGTGGAGGGCAGGAAGGAGTAAGAAATGGCACGTTTGGCTCACAGAAGAGGGTGGTCGTGGGGAAGAGATAAGGTGGGTAAGGGGAGGCTGCCAGAGACCAAGCAAGAGGCCACAGGGTCAGAGCAGAAGCGCCAGAAGAAGGGAGAGTTGGAATCAGTGTGAACCAAGAATAAAGAAGCCCGCAGCAAATTCAGGTAGGAAACCTATAAGATGGGCCAGAGGTTGCCAGCCTCTAGCATAGGAGGAAAACTCTCTGTGGGCCAAGGCAATTTGAAGCCTCAGGCAGACAGCAAACACCCCCGGAGGCCAGAGGGAGGTGCTGAGCCTCAGGGTGCCCTGCTCACCCGGGCATGGGCTTAGGCCTGCTGGGGAGCCTGAGGCAGACACCCTGCATTCACACTCAGCTTTGCCAGCCTGTCAGCTGTGTGACCTCAGGCACAAGACTTCGCTTCCGTTTGCCCGAGTTCCTTGTCTATAAAGTAGGAATCATGCTGTATTTAAGCCACAGTGGTGATGAGGATTAAAAGGGTTGATATTTGTAAGACACTCGGAACAGTGTCTGGCTTATGTAGGAAGTGCTTTTCACGTATTTGTTAAACTGAACATACTTCTAAGGACAGATTTCTAGCAGGTGGCAGTAAAACCTTTTGAGTAAGAGGTGGTTTTCTCCAGTTCACACAAAACTGTGGTGTGTGCCAGCCATGGGGCTGGTGGAGGGGGTCCAGGGGAGAGAAACAGCTGAAACCACAAGTTTTGGGGGCACGGCTTGTGGGGGGAGCAGGGATTGGGCACATCCTATACAGTACCAGGCTTCCCTGATGGCTCCAGCAGGTAAAGAATACACCTGCAATGCAGGAAACACAGGAGACGCAGGTTCGATCCCTGGGTTGGGAAGATTCCCTGGCAGAGGAGATGGCAACCTACTCCAGTAGTCTTGCCTGGAGAATCCCATAGACCGAGGAGCCTGGAGGGCTACAGTCGAAAGGATTGTAGCATCAGACACAACTAAACACACACACACACACACTGTACCAGGTTGTGGGGCGGCTGGTACCGGAACCTTGACCTGGCCCCTTCCTAGCCCCTCGAGAAGGCGGGGGCCTGGCTTCTGGGCTGGCTTCTCTGGGAGTCACGGCTATCCTGCTCTTTCCTCCCTGGGCCCAGATGAGACCCTCCTGAGGATGGACGAGGTGGACCACATCCCGCAGACAGCAGCCAGCCACGTGCGCTCCCCAGACCCCCTTCCCACTGACGAACAACCACCTGCCGACATGCTGCGGCCCGACCCTCGGGACACTCTCTACAGAGGTAAGACCTCGCCGCGTACTTGACCTCTGGCCTGGGGATGTACTGCCAGGCCCATGGTGTCAGGGAGGAGACTCGGGAGGCTTCTGTCCTGCAGTGTCCCCAAACCAGAGGCTTTTTGCTTTCACACATGTGCAGAACAGTGCAGAAATACAGACGGACCACGTTGCAGTTATTACAGATCATTACAGAGCAAACGAGACGGGACAAGAAGTAGAGCCAGAATCCAGACATGCCTCTGCAACCGCAGGCATCAGCTTCTCACTGGGTTCTAGCTCTTGTCCAATGAGAGAAGTGTGTCCCCACTAAGGCATTGGGGCCTTAAACTGCCAGGGGCATTTACATCTTAAAAGTTGACGTGGACTTCCCTGAGGGTCCAGTGGCTAAGACTCCTCGCTCCCAAAGCAGGGGGCCCAGGTTTCATCCCTGGTTGGGGAACTAGATCCCACACACCACAGCTAAATAGTTCACATGCAGCAAAGACCCAGAGCAGCCAAACAAACAAATACTTTAAAATAAAAATTAAAAGATGACGTGTCCCCTTCCCCCCACCCCCACGCGCCCCCTCCATGACAAGTGGAAGGAAATTCAGTTACTGACGCTGCACTCGGGTAAGGCTCTGTGGCCTCTTGGAAGTTTCGAAACCTGTTTTGAGACTGGCCGTATACAGTGATCCCAGCGCTCTACTGTGCCTTTAGCCAGGGACTGTGTCCAAGCTCCTTATCTCCAAGGTGCCCTGTGAATGCCACCCCCACCCTCGAGGGGGGCCAGCTTGGTTTAGCAGCCTCAACCATGGGATGTGGACTCTCTTATGAGCAAAGACAGACACGTGCAGGCTCCAGGCTGCAGCCCGCAGCCCTCAGCCACCTCCTTCCACTCCCAGTGCCTCTGATCCCCAAGGCTCAGCTCCGACACGTCCTGCCTGACTGCCCCTACAAGCCCAGCTACCTGGTGGATGGGCTCCCTCTGCAGCGCTACCAGGGACTCCGGTTTGTAAGTCTCACCTGGGTGACAGGGGCTGGAATGGGAGGGGCTGGCTGAGGCTGACCCCTTCCTCCCCACGCCACACCCCGGAGGCCCTGGGCCCGGAGAACTGGCATTCCACTGTGCCCGGCCTTCCCACACCACAGTGCTGGTATTCCGCGGGTGCCCAGCCTGGATGGGCAGCCCTGTGGAGCCCAGCGCTGTGCAGTGTGTGGCCTGGCTGAGGCCTCCTACCCTCCGCCCGAGGGCAGTGGTATTTATTAAGCTATAGACGAGGCGCTGGGGAGGTGAACTGTGGAGGGGCTCAGCTTTAGAGAACCCAGAGCCCGTGTGGAGGCTGAGAGGTGGGGTGATGCTGGGCTCCTGGGCCCAGAGATGACGGCGGGGGAGATTGGAGGCAGGACAGAGGGCCAGGGCCAGCTGTGGGGCAGGGTTGAGAGGGTTTTAGTGGCCGTGGCCTAGAGCTGTGTTTGAAGGGGGGCAAAAAGCAGTGTAGGGAGTAGCGGGGGTTGGTCCTGGGGTGCAGTCGGCGGGAAAGGCCACAGGAGGAGAGGTGGGAGGTCTCGGCTGCAGCTGGATGAGCTGGGGCAGGAGATGGGAAGTGGGCACCGGGGAGCCCGGCTCGGGGGCACGTGGCACCCAGGTCCCAGGAGGGGGTGTAAAGAGTGGCCGGAATCCAGATGCTTGGTCCACAGCAGCCCCATGCCTTCCTCCACCCCGCCAGATTCACCTTTCCTTCGTTTACCCTAATGACTACACCCGCCTGAGCCACATGGAGACCCAGAATAAGTGCTTCTACCAGGAAAATGCCTACTACCAAGACAGGTGAGGCGCCAAGTGGGGGAGTCAGGAGAGCTCCCTGGACCAAGGGGCTGCGAGGGCACTCCACCGGGGCCCTTGGCTTTTCCTGGGCGCTTCACACATGCACGCGCGCACACACACATATATGTACACACATGCACACACACTCACACCCCTCTCCCCTGTACCCCCGGCCAGCTGTGACCTCAGAGCTCCCCTCCTCCCCGCTGCAGGCTCAGCTTTCAAGACTACATCAAGATTGACCAGCCTCAGAAGCAGGGCCCAGAGAAGCCAGGTAGAGTGATGGCCGAGCCTCCGGGCCAGGCTGGAGGGTGACAGTCCAGACTGGGCCAGAACCGTCCCCAGGAGCTTAGAATGCAAACCCTGCAGCCCCTTCCCTCAGGCCTAAGAGATGGGGAGCAGCCCTTCACCCCCTTAATTTCCAAGACACAAGTTGGGACGTTTCGAAAGTGGGGTGGTCCAGAGGAGATTCAGGGCCCTGGCGACACGTCCTGAGGGTCCGAAGGCCTTGCCTGCCCTGCACTTAGGAAACTGCCCTACAGAAGCACTGTCCTCCCACGGCCTCTCACTTTGTGGGGTTGGGGCCTGACCCCGGCCATCCGCTGGGCCCCTGCTAGCACTTTCTGTCCCTCATGTCACCACCCTTGACAACAACGCATCCTGCCGATGGAGACGCTGGGTTAGTTGAGGCTGAGTAACTCACCCTGGGTCCTGCCGGGGACCTCTGCCCATTTCACCTCCCTGGTCTGCTGTCTTCTGGATCTTGCTGGGGAGACGTTGAAAAGCCCATGTGAGGGATGGTTTTAACAGCAGGTTTCGAGGACGGCCTTCTAGAAGAATCCCAGTATGGAGAAGCGGCAGAGGACACCCCTGCCCCTGATGGCCAGAATGCCAGGATGCCAGTGGGGAAGTCAGGCCCCTCAACAGCCCCTGGGCAGGACGCCCCTGACCGCCGCCTCCGAAACCTGCGGAGACTCCTGGCTCGGGCCCAGGAGGGCCTGGCAGCGCCCTCTCCCAGGCAGAACTCCACAGCCTCCCTCCCCGTGAGGCCCAGCACCGCCCCTGCCCAGCCAGCAGACAAGAAGGCGAGGAAGCCCAGCCTCGAGCCCCACCAGGCTCCGCAGCATCCTGACAAGTGGCCCCCGGGGCCCCTGGCTGGGCGCTCGCCACCAGTGAAGAGGCCCAGGCCCCCTGGTGCCAGTCCCGGGAAGATGCTCGGGCGGTCCCAGTGGCTGAACCAGGTCGAGTCGTACATCGCAGAGCAGAGAAGGGGCGATAGGATGGAGCCTCCAGACCCCAGGAGGGGCTGGCCCGAGGAGCAGGATGTGGTGGTGGCAGGAGGCGGCCAAGAAGGACAAACAGAGGGTGAGGCCGAGGGGGAGGATGAGGGGGAGGACGAGGAGGATGTGAGCGAGGTACTGGAGTACCTGTCCATGTTCGACCCGGTGGTGAACTGGGAGCAGACCTTCAGCGCCCACGACCTGGACTTCCAAGCGCTGCGGACGGACTGGATCGACCTGAGCTGTAACACGTCGGGCAACCTGCTGCTTCCGGAGCAGGAGGCACTCGAGGTCACGCGGGTCTTCCTGAAGAAGCTCAACCAGAGGATCCGGGGGTAAGGTAAAGGGCTCTCGGGCCGGGCGGGGAGGGGCTCGCAAGGATGCGGGCCTTCAGGCCTTGCTCCCAGCATCAGGCACGGTCTGAAACCCTCAGGCCTGGCCCTGGGCCCGGGCTGAGCTCTGGGAAGGCGCTCGTGCAAGGAGCCGGTAAAGAGGTGGAACTAGCAAAGTTGGCCCTAAAAAGACACCCTGAGACCCCAGATGTGGGCTGGAAGGGCGGCGGCAGAAGGCACGACTGAGCACTTGGTTTTTTTCATCCATTCGTTTGTTTTTAACCCACTGATGTTTTCTAATTGAGATAAAAGGAATATATCATTTAATTCACCATTTAGGAGTGTACAGTTGAGTGGGTTTTAAGTATATTTAGAATGTTGTGCAGCCACCACCCCATCTCATTCTAGAATGTTTTCATCGCTTTTAAAAGAAATCCGGTTAGCAGTTTACCTCCTTCCTCCCGGGCTCCGGCAACCACTGCTCTGCTTGGTCTCTGTAGATTTACCTATGCCAGACATTTCACATGGGTCTGGCGTCTTCCACTTAGCAGATGCTTCTGAGGCTCATGCACATTGTAGAGTGTATCAGTGCTTCATGTCTTTGTACAGCTGTCTCATATTCCACTGTCTGGGCAGACTACTGTCTGTTTATTCATCAGCTGATGGACATTTGGGTTGTCTCCACTTTTTGGTCTTATGAATGATGCTGCTATGAACATTCATGTACAGGGTATTTGCGTGACCCTGTTTTCAGTTCTCCTGTCTAAATTCCTTGGGATTGAATGGCTGGGTCATAGAGTAACTCTAGGTTTAACATTTTGAGGAGCTGCCAACTCTTTTGCAAATCATCTGTACCATTTTACGTTCCAATCAGCGGTGTATAAAGGCTCCAGTTTCTCCATAGTCTCATCAATTCTAATTTTCCTTTTTTTAAAAATAGCCACAAAAGTGGATGTGGAGTGGTATTGCACTGTGATTTCATTTCCCTTGTGACTAGTGACGTCGGGCCAACCAGTCAGCATTTCCAATCGTCTGTCGTGTCTTTTCTTTTAAAATTATTCTTTTATTAGCCATATGTATTTAAAAAAATTTTTTTTGGCTGTGCTGGGTCTTTGTTGCTCTCTAGATGTGGCACGCAGGCTCAGTCACTATGGCACACAGGCTCAGGAGTTGTGGTACATGGGCTTAGTTGCTCTGCAGTGTGTGAGATCTTTCAGGACTAGGGATCGAACCCACGTCCCCGGCATGGGCAGGCGGATTCTTAACCACTGGACCGCCGGGAAGTCCCCGTTGTCTTTCGCACTGTTGACTGAACAGAGCTGTGAAGTAATGAGGGTTAGTTTCTGAAGGAATCTCTTCACTGTGACTCATGCCTCCACCTTATGTGCTGAATACTTAGGGTCTTAGAGCTCTAAGAGACTAGCTCATCCATCTCTATGGATCCTTTTTTTAAACATGATTGCAGTGCCCACTGGAGCGGGTAGGCATCGTGTGAGCATGTTAACCAGCTGCAAAGCTGGGCAAAGCCCGGGGTGTCCTGACGCACGGGGTGGAGTGACAGAAGCCTCCCACCCTTTCCTCCAGGAGGTACCAGCTTCAGCGCATTGTGAATATAGAGAAGCGGCAGGACCACCTCCGTGGGGGCCGCTACCTCCTGGAGCTCGAGCTGCTGGAGCAAGGCCAGCGCCTGGTGCGGCTCTCGGAGTTCGTGTCCACGCGCGGCTGGCAGGGCGCTGATGCTGTGGGCGGGAAGGAGGCCGAGGCCCTGAACCTGCAGGGCCTGGTGTGGAGCCCGCATGACTTCCAGAGGCACGGCCCGGGTGCCCGGGCCCCAGAGCCCAAGCTGTGCTGGCCCCAGGGCTTCTCCTGGAACCACCGCGCCGTGGTCCACTTCATCGTGCCGGGTGAGCCTCCCACTGCCTAGGCGGCCTTGGCCGAGCAGAGGCCTCATGAGATAGTGAGCGCCTGGTCTCTGCTCCCTGACGTGATCTCACAGAACCTGGGGGAAAGGCCACCGTGGGAAACGGACTCATGGGAGCAAAGTAACTGGTCTCAGGTGACCTGGGCCATCAGGGCGGGAGCTGAGAAGGACAGCTGACCGGCAGCTCTTCCTATGGAACCTGCATGCAGGGTTGGGTGTGAACAATGGCCGGGGCTGCTGGCCTGGGGCAGTGAGACAGGGAGGGGCTTGGGGAGCCGGCTGGCTGGTTTTCATAATGAGAGAGGGAGAGGGGAGCTGGTCACAGGAGTAGAACGGGTTGGAGGGGGTCAGACAGGAAGTGCACAGTGATCATGGGATGGGCAGCTGGTGGGTTGGACTGTCAGGGCCCAGGAGCGTTACTATGAGTGTGGATGACAAGCTCCAACTCCAGGCCTTCTGCGGGGCCCTGCCTGGGAGGCTGTGCAGGGATGGGGTGGAGAGGCCCCGGTACCAGGAGCTCTCCGCTGCTCTCCGACCCCCACTGCCCTGCTAACCTTTTCTTGTAGCCGCATTGCCCTGAGCAAAGGTCCAATGGGACTCCTGACCACGCAGGACCTGGGAGTAAAGAGGCGCTCCTTTGCATTACTCTGCTTCTTTCTCCCCACCCTGCCGGGCAGTGAAGAACCAGGCACGCTGGGTGCAGCAATTCATCAGAGACATGGAGACCCTGTCCCAGGTCACCAGCGACCCGCACTTCAACGTCATCATCACTGACTATAGCAGCGAGGACATGGACATCGAGACGGCCCTGAAGCAGTCCAAGCTGCGGAGGTGAGGGTGTTCCCGGCGGGGCGCAGCCTGAGCAGCCTCTTCCTGAAGTCCCATCAGTGCCCTGATTCCCAGTCTAGCTTTTCCCAGAGGATTCACCCACCCAGAGTCCCATCCCAGGAGCCTGCATCACCTCTGTGCTGCCCGCCGGCTTCCTCCTGGGACCGTCACAGCTGGGTCCTGAGGCTCAACCTCTCTTTTGCTCTCCCCGCAGCTACCAGTACATGAAGCTAAGTGGGAATTTCGAACGCTCGGCTGGACTCCAGGCTGGTGTGGATCTGGTGAAGGTAAGCAGCCTGAGAGGGGCCTGGGAGACGACAAAGGCTGGTGAAGAGACCCTCAGATGGCCAGCTCCTCAGGGAGGAAGCCGCAAGACACACGGTCCTCTCTGCTACTCTGCAGGGCCAGGGCCAGGGCCAGGGTGGGAGCGTTTGTCCGGAGTCCCCAGCATCCATGAAGACAGTCAGGGTTGCCTCGATGATCACGAGAATTGTGCCCCAATGCCCAGGGCCGTGGAAATCCATCCAGCACTTTGTTTCATGCAAGCTTGTCGGTCACTGAAATGGGAGAGAGCCAGAGGATGGTCCTAGAGTGTCCTGGGCTCCTCGCCCTGGTCTAGGGGGACTGCTGACGCCCCCATCTGTCCCCAGGACCCGCACAGCATCATCTTCCTCTGCGACCTCCACATCCACTTCCCAGCTGGCATCATCGACACCATCCGGAAGCACTGCGTGGAGGGCAAGATGGCTTTCGCCCCCATGGTCATGAGGCTGCACTGTGGGGCCACCCCCCAGTGGCCTGAGGGTGAGCCTGCCCTGGGCTCGGGAGGGTAGGAAAGACCTCTGTGCCTGGGTGCTTAACCCGGAGCTGGAGACAGTCCTGTCTACGGCGGCAGCACCCCCTCTCCATCCCTTCCCCTTCCCCGCCTCCACTCACCTGGCAGCCCTGCTCACCTGGGCAGACCACGAAGTGGCCCAGGGCTGAGCTGACGGCAGCGGCAGCAGCAGCAGCAGCAAGGCTGAACACTTCCTGGGTTTTCCCCTTCATTTGTTCATCAGACATTTACCAAGCACTTACTATGTGCCAGACTGTATGCCCGCTCAGGATGCAGAGATGAGAGGTTTCCTGCCTGGAGAGGGAGCCGGGCATGGCTGCACCCTCGGGGCCTGCTGTTGTCAGAGCCTCCTGGGAGCCTGTCACCAGCCCTTGGTCCCTCCTTGGGGGACTGCTGCCTTCTCTGGACCTGGAAACTTAGCTCAGAGGGCTTTCCCCACAAACAGGAAAAGGGCTCATTCAGATGAGAGTCTTGCGCCTCCCAGAAAAGGGTCTAGGGGTGCAACCCTGGAGCCCCCTCGGCCCACCTCCTGGCCGGGGTTCAGTTCCCCTGGGGCTTGTCTGTCTGCAGGCTACTGGGAGGTGAACGGATTCGGGCTGCTAGGCATCTACAAGTCAGACCTGGACAGGATCGGCGGCATGAACACCAAGGAGTTCCGAGACCGCTGGGGCGGAGAGGACTGGGAGCTGCTGGACAGGTGACTGGGGAGGGGCCTGGGGGAGGAGCCTGGGGCAGGGGCGGGGCTAGAGCCCCCCAGGTCCGGCCCCCTTGGCCCCACTGGCCTGCATTCCTTTCCTCGCTGAGACTGAGCTATTGGAGGGGATCCTGCCTCTGCCTGTGTGGCAGGGCGGGTGTGGAGGGTGCTTGGCAGATGGTTAGGGAAGGGCACAGACTCTGAGCTGCAAGGGTGTGAATGGTAATGTTGTCTGCCGGGCACCCCCTTGCTTACATGGCTGGGGAGAAGGCTGGAGTTTTGGGGGGTTGATGAGACAGTCAACACAGGGTCAGCATAAGAGCCATTGTGGACCGTTGAAAGCATCGAGTATCCAGGAGGCTCTGGGTTCCTGGAGCCCCGGGAGAAGGCAGTTTTGCGGAGGAGGACAGGCTGGCGGGACACAGGGAGAGGGCGTTTCAGGGCGTGTGTGTGGGTGGTGAGGAACCGAAGGCTTAGTCTGAGATTCCACCTCAAAATTCCTCAGGAAATTTGCCACCAAGGGGAGGAGGGGGAAAATGGATGACACCTTGAGATTTGAGCTTTAGGAGTGAGGGTGAAGGAGAGAGAGGAGGAGGATCCAAGAGAGAAAGGATGTAATTGCTGAAGCAGTGTCCAGAGGAGGTAGACGGGGCAAGGTCAGGGGCCCCAGGGGGAGGGGACCCTGACGAGGAAGAGACACTCTTCTCCCTGAGAGACCAGACACCTCCTCACCACCTAGTCAGTGGGCACCTGACTGGGCAGGCAATGGACATCCTCCACCCCCTTCTTAGTGGACATCTTCCACTCCTCAGACTCTGGGAGGGACATGTGGTCATCTCTGTTTTCCAGGTGAGAAAACTAAGCCTCGAGGAGAAGTTAACAACTTGCCCTAAATCTCTCAGCTATGACTGTCTTGAAAACCCGATCTGAAAACTTGAAAATCGGATCTGTTTGATTTTTCCCTAGAGGGCAGGCAGGCAGGCAGGAAAGAAGGTGACAATATTAAGAGAATTTAAGGTGCAAACGAGGGCCGGTGAGAGAGCTTGTGTTAGATAACACAGCTCCCGTAAAACTCCATGGTCAGACCCCAAAGCGGAGAGAAGCCTGGTGTTACCTCCACCCCTGGGGGAAGGCAGACCTCCACAGTTCTGCCTCCTCTGAGGCCCAGGGAGTAAGAAACTGCTCCAAATTCCAGTTATTTCCACCTGCTGGGAGCACAGGCCTCCCAACTGGAAGAAGGTGGGAGCTGGGACAAGGTCTGCTTCCTGACTCCCCCTCCCTCCATCAGACAGGGTGGAGGGACCCCTACTGGCCGACCTCCAGGTGTGGTGAGCACTTACACCCTTCTTCACTGGTCCTCACCACATCTACCACTGTATCCATTTATCCTTTCTAGGGAGAGAGGCTCTGAGACACCGCCCAGGCTGTTTGGCTCTCTGCCCCACCCCTACCCCATGGGAAGTGGCCAGGGCCTGGTGGGGCCGTGGCAGGCGGGCTGGCCCTCTCCCCACTTCCCTCGGTGCTTCTGTGGCTCATCCCGCCCTCCTCCCACCCAGGATTCTCCAAGCTGGCCTGGAAGTGGAGCGTCTCTCCCTCCGAAACTTCTTCCATCACTTCCATTCCAAGCGGGGCATGTGGAACCGCCGCCAGATGAAGATGCCGTAACCCCGGTGTTGGGGGGCACCTGCTGGACTGATGGCTTCCGGCACCTGGACCGCGGTGGCCTGGCCAGTGCCCGCTCACTGCCAGAGCGGGAAGGGAGGGGAGCAGGGGCCGTGGTGGGCCCAAGCAGCCTCCGAGTCGGTATCCCCTGCCCCAGCAGCCGTCCTCCACCTCTGGGCCTCTGGGGCCAGGAGATGAGACAGAGATGGCAGAGTTCTCAGGAAGGGCAGCGGGACCAGGTCAAGGGAGGCAAGCCCAGCCTGGCCACACCACACTGATGGGAGGTGCCTTCCAGAGCCCACCCGGGGCTCCTAGGTGGGCAGTGACCATGGACTGGAAGCTTTTATAGTGGATGAATTTTACTGGGGTTTTACTTTTTTTTTAAACAGAAAACCAAAACCACACATGTCCAGACCCAGCATAGACTGTGAGGGGGGTGGAGTTGTGCATTTATAAGAAGGGCACTCCCTCCCTGCATACCTCAGACCCACGGGTAAGTCCCTGGGCCCTGGACCGGGCAACTGGGGAACTGGCCCCACGTGGAGCCATTAGTAGCTGCCCTGTGGGTCCTCACCTCTGGGACACATACACCTTCCAGGTAGCAGACCGACAGCTGGCCGCCGATCAGGGCATTAACCTCACTCTCCAGCTGCACTGTCTCCAGACTGACTGGAAGCACAGAGTGGACCAACTCCTCCCAGTGCCTCAGGGGGTTGGGGGCCAGGGAACCTACTGGGGTGGTGGGCTCCTGGCTCTCCGGTGCAGGGTGGACGTGCATCACAAGTGAGGGAGGGTGGGGGGGATGGCAGGGAGAGAAGACCCCTTCTGTCCCAGCCACCTGTGAGCTGGGCCTTGCGGACCACATGAAGCAGAGCAGGGAGAGGGGGAGGGGAGGGGTGAGGTCCAAGGGGAGGGATGAGAAGGGAAGCGGGAAGCCTGAGTCCTCACAGCCCAGCCCCCTCCTGCCACCCTGCAGGGAGGAAGAGGAGAAAGACCCTCTGAACTGGGGAATGGGGCCCCAGGCGGGAAGGTCTGGGGAGGTGAGGCGAGGATGTTGTTCTGTCCACAGAACGGGAGCAGGACTGAAAAGTGAAGCCGTTTCAGGGAGCACAGCCCTCGGCCTCTGGGGCCTGGGGCACCCTTTCTGTCACCTAGATCGCATCGCACACTTCTCTTGCACTAATGATCCCAGGCGCCTCTAGACTGGGGATGTTTCTACTGCTGCTGCCTTCTGCACTGCTCTAACTCATCACCGGTGCCCTGGACGCGGCCTCGAAAACCCCAGCATTTGCAAGGAAGGGCCCAGAGCAGGGGCGGTGGGGCCCAGGAGGCCAGTCCACTGGGCCAGTCTCAATGTCGTGATGGAGTCCAGGTCTCGGTGTGTGGAACTGCAGGGTCTGCCCGGTGGGCCCCGTGGTCAGGCAGAGCACAAATTTGGCCTACGGGAGAATGGAGCCCCTCGAGAACCTTCTGGAGGTTGACGAGAACCCCTGCCTCCCACCTAAGAAATCAGGAAGGACACAGACTTTTCGGTTAATAGATTGTGGCTTGTGGATGCTCGATCTGCCCTCAGGCTATGGCCTTTTATGGTCCTGGCTCACACGCCGTGCCTTCGGGGAAGGACTGTAGGGAGTAGATGAGAGCCGCAGCTGCCTGGGTGCCAGGTTTCTTTCTGGGGCTACTTTTATCCCTGGGCATTGCCCAGCAAGGCCTGAGTCCACCCAGATGGTCCTCCCGCTTCACTCCTCCTGAGGACAGGTGTCTGCCCAGCCTCCCCTCCCCAGCCTGCCACCCCCCTGCCCCAGCCAGTGCCTTGCATTCTGCGTTTGTTACCTGCACACCGTCTGCCTTAATGGAGGGGGCCTGGCACGGCCCCTACTCAGTAGGGAAATGTGTAGGGTGCGGGGAGGGAAAGCATTAAATACAGCAAAGTCTCAGAAAACAAAATGCCCTTGTGTTTTCCTATTGCCCATCAGGGCGGGAGAGGGCTGGGCAGAGGGCCCAGGCTCACGTGGCCATCTCTAAGCTCTGAGGCCTCCAGTGGACATGCCAGGGACTCTCCGTATCACCCTTCATCACCTGTATGTGTGTGTGTGGTGGGGAGGCGGGCAGCCTTCCCTGTGCTGTGGTTTACTCAGGAGGGGGACCACGAGGTTCCTGTCTGAGGAACATTTCCTATGCAGTAGATTCATGCAGGTTGGAGCTTTCGGTTGAGAAAGGCTGATGGACACAGGAAGGTTGGGTGAGGAGCTGAGGTGTGGCTTATTCTAAGAGAGCGGACAATCGAAAAGCATCTGTGTTTAAGCTGGGCATGCCCTGTTGATGTGTTACAGTACAAAGGGACCATCCTGGTCATATCTGATCTAGACAGAGATTGAAATTAGTTTGTATTCCTTAAGCACATGCCCAAGAGAGGGTGCTGCTGTGAAAGCTGCGGCGGCCAATTTGTTAGTCGCTGAGTCACGTCCAGCTCTTTGCGATCCCATGGATTGTAGCCTGCCAGGCTCCTCTGTCCATGGGATTCTCCAGGTAAGAGTACTGGAGTGGGTTGCCATGCCCTTCTCCAGGGGATCTTCCTGACCCAGGGATAGAACCCTGGTCCCCTGCATTGCAGGCAGATTCTTTACTGTCTGAGCCACCAGGGAAGCCCAGAGGCAGCCAATTGGAGCTTCTCAAAAAGCATCCAGAGGAGACTGGTCTGCTGCTAATGCAGCAGATGGTAATTACCCTAGGCACTGAGCAGGGAAACCTGACTCAGAGCAGAACCCACAGGAGAGGGAGTGACTTAAAAGCCTTTTCCCCCTGCAGGCTTGGGGTTGCTCCTTTGAGCCATTTCCAGGACACAGATGGAAACAGCCGCCCGCCCGGGTGCTTGAGCCTTCACAATTGAAGACACAAAGATTGACTCACGGTGGATCTGCAGAAAGCTTTATGGAGAGAAATCATTCCATCCTACAGAAAAGAGAAAACAGGCTGGGGCAGAGGGAAGGAACAGGGTGGGGTGAGAAGCAGAGTCCTTAAGCTGGGCAGACCCAGCCTTCCGTAGGCATGCCCGAGGCCCAGGAAACAGGTGGGTGGTACTCGAGTCCGAGCTCAGGACTCCAGGCCCAGATGACGACGCTTAAGCTGGGAGAAGAGCCCATCTTTGTTCCAGCGCCGAGGGTAGGAAGCAGGGGTGTCTACACTGCCCTCCAAGTCTAGGAGCTCTCCCCGAAGCTGTATGCTGTGCCCTTCAGCCTGGCAGATCAAGGGGGAGAGAAGCAGTTCCAGGCCCAGCACCTGTAGGGGAAGCAAAGAGATGAAGAGAAGGGCAGGCCAGGCCAGACCAGCGCCTCGGGCCCAAGTGTCACACAATCAACCTGGTGCCTTCCCAGGGTGCAACTGCGGGTTCGGATCTGAACCTGAAGCAGGGCCTGAGGCTCTGTGCTGCCGGCTGGCTCCCCGTGGTCCTGGACTCTGTCAAGGAGAACACCTGCGTCTCCCTCTTCCCCCACTAACCGCAGCCTCCACCCTGCCGGGCTGCAGAGAAGCTCAGCCTGGGAGGAGAGAGCAGAGGACTTTGGTGAGCCCCAGCCCATGCTCTGCTCCATGACCTCATCCCTGCCCCAGGTCTACATTCTTCCCTTTCTGCCTGGCGAGCATCTTTCTCAGCCCAAACTCGCAGAGGTGAGAAGGGCCACCTGTGCACATCCCATCTTCCCTCACCTGGGCTCCAGGCCGTGTTCAGAGAGGGGTCCCGGCAGCCAGGAGCCCAATCGTATGTGCCCCGAAGGCTGTGATGAAGATGTTGATCATGACAGTGATAAAGATCAAGGTGGTGGCTGCGTTGTTGAGCTGGTTGAGTCGCCACTGCTTTTCCACCTCATTAAGGTTCAGTAGAGCTGTGGAGAAGAGGGAGAAGCAAATGATGGCCTGGGGGTGGGGGGATGACAGCCTGGAGCTTTCCCCACCACAGCCCCTCAGAGATCAGGAGTTGGTGGCCATTGTGCTGAAATGCCTTCTCCCTCACTGACCACGTGGGGTGTTCACGTGGTACTCAATAGAGCCGATTTTGGAAACTTACACTGGGTCTTCTCAGAGTGGGGAATGCACGCTCTAAGGAATGCTGCTACGAGTTAGTGAGCACAGTCACTTAGCAGGTATTGTACTGGCTACTAGATGGGATGCTAGGAGGTGGGTCAGAGTGCCTGCCTGCACTGTGTCGTTGTTACTTGGGCACTTGAAGGTGCACAGGGCTAACAGCAGGTTAGTGTAAGACTGTGCAAATGCACGGTGTGACAGGGAGGCATTCGGGACTTTTCTTCCCACCCACCCCCCCAAGGCCAGCTCCAGGCCCAGGCTCCTCACCCATGACCATGAGGAGGATTCCGATGACCACCTGCAGGATCAGAGAGGTGCTAAGGAGGGTGACGAGGGCGAAGTAGTGATAGGAGGACGGACCCCGATCTAGCACCGCTTTCAGCTGCACAGCGTTAGACATGAAGAGCGCCATGTCCAGCAAGCTCTCCGCCAGGCTCTTCTTGGTGGCATAACGGTTCAGGTTGATGAGCGGGCTGCTCCCTGGGCTGGGGCTCCCAGGCTGTTGGGGACAAAATACAGGCTTACCCGGGAGGCTCCGGAAGGGAAGTGGTTGAGAGGCTGGGAAGGGGTGTGCTAAGTCGCTTCAGTTGTGTCTGACTCTTTGTGACCCCATGGACCTAAGCCCCCCAGGATCCTCTGTCCATGGGATTGTCCAGGCAAGAATACTGGAATGGGTTGCTAATCCCTTCTCTAGGGGATCGTCTCAACCCGGGGATCGAACCTGAATCTTCTGCATTGGCAGGTGGGTTCTTTACCACTATCACCACCTCTGTTTTCCCCTGAGAGGAGAGCATTGCAAAAGACAGGATGAGGAGTTCTGAGGCTGAGTGGAAAAGGAAAAGGCCTCTCTTCTCCCAGAACGATGTGGGCCCCAAGGCAGGGTGCAGAGCGCCACAGATGGAACAGGAGCTGCGCGCTCTTGGGTTCTGCTCCAACTTGACCTCGTGGGGACCCCTGGAGCCACAGCCTTGCTCGGGCACACACACCCCAGCTGTCACACCCAGCCCATCATACACATGTCTGTGAACATGCATGTATGCACACAGGAATACAGGCCAGTCAAAAGAATTAATTTGTTTGTTATTACTTTTTAGCTAGAATTTATTGATGCATAATTTACATTTGATTTGCTTTTGAAATATTAAGATGAAGTTTTATTCTCAAGAAGCCACTTACTCTGAAAGAGAGGGTCACAAGCAGGGCTGTGGGGGCAGGGGCAAACGGAATGCTGCAGGCAACCTGCAGTCACTCAAAAGAATTGGGCGCGTTTTGAGGCCATTCATTTAGGATGGCGCTGGATATGGATGCACGGCCTAATGAGGGCCCAGAGCCGGGGAGACATGTTGAAAGGTTCTGGTCCCGCAAGGCACCGTTGCCCCATGTCCACGTGGTGGCGCTCGAGTCCGAAGGAGCAGCTTGGGCAGCAGGGGTGTGGGCGCTGGGGGGTGGGGTACAGTTTGGTGTTTCTCCCTGAGGAATCCACTGACAAGGCAGGGTTGGTGTGAAACCTGTCCTCACAAAGGCTAGGATGGGAGCCTGTTCCCAGGTCTGCCTCGGCTGACCTAAAACCCACCAAAGGTGTGAAACAGGGGTTGAAATGACACAATGCTGACTTGGGTGGGCCAGTCGCCCTGCAAGGTGGGGACTGTGGTTAGAGGACAGACGGCTGAGAGACTTGGGGAGGCGGTGCCTAGCAAGGGGTCCCCGTAACAGTCGTGTCTGACTCTTTGCGACCCCATGTACCAGGCTTCTCCACCCGTGGGATTTTCCAGGCAAGAGTACTGGAGTGGGTTGCCATTTCCTTCTCCAGGGGATCGTCCGGACCCAGGTATTGAACCCAGGTCTCCCGCATTGCCGGCAGATGCTTTAACCCTCTGAGCCCCTGGGGAATCCCCAAAAGCAGGGGAAGGGTTTTCTTAAATTCTTCTGGACGATTTAGGTGCAGCCTTGCCCTGAGGCAGAGGGATGGCTGAAATGACCAGACGGGGCCCTCCCTATGGCCTGAGGATCCGACTGGATGAACCCCCGAATCCTGATGGATGCTCCTCTTTTGTTGACAGCCAGGAGCCCGGGAGCGACCCCCTCCCACCCTAGCCGCCCGCCAGGCCCCGCCAGAAGTGCGGCCGGTGGGCGGGGACGGCCGCAGGGCGCGCGCCTGCCTCGGGCGCTGGGCCTTTAATAAGGCCGGGCGTCCCGGGAACAAAGGCCCGGCCTGCGCGCACCGGCCTGAGTCACTTCAGTTCCTCTGCCCGTGCCCGCGCCCTCCCCACCCGGCCCGGCCCCTCCTTGCCCCTCCTGCGCCCAGGGGTCTGAGGAGCCGGCGCGGTGGGCGCGGGCCGCCGATGGCCCTTGTAGTTGTCCGGCTCCTCTGGGCGGGGGCCAGGGCCTAGACGCCCCCCCCTTCACCCCCCGGCTCTGGGCCTCCCACTTTGGGCCTCAGTTTCCACACCCACAAACGGGGGGTTAATGCCATTCGAGAGGCGTCCGAGTGAGACAGAAAGAGATCTCCGAGCCTCGTTTTTCCCATCTGAGGTCGGTCTCACAGGAACCCCTGGCCCTCAGCGTCTGTCTCAGCCCCCCTCCGCCCTCGCGACCCCACTGTTCCTCCAGGACAGCGAGGGGCGCGGGGGCCCCAGACCCCAGGGTCCTCCTTAGAGATGCGCGGCCCCCAGCCTGCCCACCGCGCCGGCTGAGCACCCAGGCCGGCTCTGCTGACACGAAGTTGGGGCCCGGCGTTCTGGGCGGCAAGGCCACGTGGGTGTGGAGAGCGGGGGTGGCTGACCCCGCCCCGGGCCGCGGGCGCCCCACGCCGCCGGGCACAGCCGGGCGCGCACTCTTCCTCGCCCTGTTCTCGGTCCGCTTCAGACTGCACTGTCCCCAGTCCGCTTGCCAAGTCCAGCTCCCCTGGCTGGTGTGGGTTCCAACCCTTGAAGCCGTGGACTGCGCTCCATTGTTCCGCCAGACGGTTATTTATCCCTTCATCCTTGCTGGCCTGTATTTTTGTTTCTTGAGGAAACTTGGGTTGGATAGGGAAGGAATGCCTTTTTGAGCAGAAAAGTAAACACAGTTTTGCAGCTGTTTATTGTCCCATTTGAAAAGACCCTGATGCTGGGTGGGTTTCCCTCATAGCTCAGTTGGTAAACAATCTGCCTGCAATTCAGGAGACCTGGGTTCGATTCCTGGGTTGGGAAGATCCCCTGGAGAAGGAAATGGCAACCTACTCCAGTATTCTTGCCTAGAGAATCCCATGGACAGAGTAGTCTGGCAGGCTACAGTCCAGGGGTCGCAAGAGTCCGACACGACTTAGCAACTAAACCACCACCACCACCTGATGCTGGGAAAGATTGAAGGTTGAAGAAGTGGAGGACAGAGGATGAGATGGATGGATGGCATCACCAACTCGATGGACATGAGTTTGAGTAAACTCCAGGAGTTTGTGATGGACAGGGAGGCCTGGCGTGCTGCAGTCCATGGGGTCGCAAAGAGTCAGACACGACTGAGGGACTGAACTGAACTGAACTGACAGACAGTAAGGTCGGTGGGGGCCGCCCGCTTCAAGAGATCATTCTGCCCTTTCTTGGAAACGAGGTTACAGGAGTGTTCTCCCAAGGGGGTAAGTAACTGTCCTACCAAAAAGCCATGGGATGCCCTGCTCAGAGAGTTTAGGACCTGGAGCCCACCCACTGGAGGCCGGAGTGGGGGCCCTGAGAGGAGGAGAAGACCTGGTGGGAAGGCCAGGAGAGGAGGATTTGTGACAGCTGGTGGGAACCACAGGAGGCAGGCCAGGTCCAAATCCCGCTTCTGTGACAAGCTCAGTATTCCCATCACCCAGGTCCCTTTCTCATCTGCGAGATGAGGGAGGCAGGATAGATGATTTCTTATGTCCCTTCCAAGCCAGGGTGGTCTAGGTGCGGGGAAGTCCCTCCTTTGAGTGGAGTCTCAGGGGCCAGGGATATACTCTCTAAGAGGCAGAGTCCAGGTGGCTGGGCACCAGGCCAGCGTCAGAGGCCCTGAGTCACTCACCCTAGGCAGCTCCAGGGCAGGGGTGACCCTCCATTGAGTCAGTCAGCCCTGAGAAAAGCCACATGGCAGTTTCCCTGTGGATCAGCTATAACACAGGGCGTCAGACACAACAGGCCCAGAGGAGCCATGGGCTGTTGGCCCCGTGTTGGCCTCAAGATGCCCGACTACCCAGAAAAGCCACCTGGCAGGAGATGGCAAAGAGCCAGGCTGGTTTCAAAAAGGGGAAAGGCGGATCCTAGCCCAGGAAGAGCGATTCATTCAGGTGTGTGGATTGGGGTGACCTACTATGCCAACTCACCTTTAATGAGGTGCTGTAAGGCAAGTGCAGAGAAGAAGAGAGCAAACTGGGCAGTCAGGCAAGAAAAGAGAAAATTATTAGAGGGAAAAGACAGGGTGACTGACTCTTAAGGAGAACCAGCGTCCTCCCTTTCTGACAGAGTCCTTCTTATACCCCACCAATGAGAAGTTCTCCAAAGGGATGGTCACGTAGCCGGAGGTCTGGAATCTGGTGGTCTCGCAGCTTTGAGAAGATAGGCACAGTGAGATAACAGGATGCCATTTGGGCAATTTGGTCAGTCTCAAGGATCACTGTGATTTCCTCTTTGTTTGCAAGGTTGACATAATGAGCCATCTTAACAATGAGCCCCCATGCAGACCCTATCACCTGTGAGCTCTCAGCCTCTGTCAGGGTTAAGTGTGAAAAGGTGCCTGGGTCTGTCCTACTATGGGCTTGCACAGTAGGTCCCGGCAGTGGGGATGACAACAGTTTCCTCTTACAGATTACAGACCTTACGCCTGACTCGGCTAAACACTGGACATGAGTCATCTTATCCAGTCCTCACACAGTCCCATGAAGTTGGTCAGGGCACCCTTAGGTTGGTTGGTCGGTCAGTCGCTCAGTCGTGTCTGACTCTTTGCGACCCTGTGGACTGTAGCCTGCCAGGCTTCTTTGTCCATGGGATTCTCCAGACTAGAATACTGGAGTAGATTGCCATTTCCTTCTTCAGGGTATCTTCCTGACCCAGGGATCAAACCTGTGATTACTGTAGTTGAGAAGAATGGAGGCTCTCCGAGAGCCTGGGTAACCTGTTCAAGGTTTGGCAACGCAGATTTTATGCCAGTTCTCTATTTGCCCGAGCCTGTAATTGTGACTCCTGCACTTCAGCCTCCCAGAAGATAGACTCCCAGCCTCCAAGGAGTTCAGGATCTAAAGACAGACTCATGTGGCTGCAGATGAAAGAAGACCGAATGTACACTTGCTCAGGGGAGCTAGAACACCCCTCCTGGGGCGACACTTGCCTTGGGCTCCTCTGGTCACAGCAGGCTGTGCCTTGAGCCCCTGCAGAAAGGGCCCAACACCCATAATCAAAAGGCTAGAGTTCACACTGCTAAGAGGTGACCCGGGAGGGGTTGGAGAGAATAGGGTTGACAGAGAAAGTTTCATCTGGATGCTTTGGGTTTTGACCCCTCTGAGTGTTTGAACTATCATAAAACAACAACAACAAAAATTAAAACACAGTATGCAAGACTTCTCTGGTGGTACAGTGGATAAGAATCTGCGTGCCAACGCAGGGGACGTGGGTTCCATCCCAGATCTGGAAGATTCCACCTGCTGTGGAGCAACTGAAGCCCGTGGGCCACAACTCTTGAAGCCTGAGTGCCTAGAGCCTGTGCTCCGCAACAAAAGAAGCCACCACAATGAGAAGCCCACTCACCGCAACAGAGTAGCCCCCTGCTCAATGCAACTGGAGACCCAGCACAACCAAAAGTAAATACAGTATTTTTAGAAAAAGAAGTATGGACCCCAGGAGGCCAATGATTAACATAAAGCAGAATTTATAATTCTGTCTCACCTGGGACCCAGCTTCTCCGTGTGTAAAATGAGAATAATAGACCCTGGTTCGGAGAAGGCGATGGCACCCCACTCCAGTACTCTTGCCTCGAAAATCCCATGGACGGAGGAGCCTGGTAAGCTGCAGTCCATGGGGTCGCGAAGAGTCAGACACCACTGAGCGAATTCACTTTCACTTTTCACTTTCATGCATTGGAGAAGGCAATGGCAACCCACTCCAGTGTTCTTGCCTGGAGAATCCCAGGGACTGGAGAGCCTGGTGGGCTGCCGTCTACGGGGTCGCACAGAGTTGGACACGACTGAAGCGACTTAGCAGTAGCAGCAGCAGCAGGCCCTGGTTAGCTCAGAGGGCTGTTGAAAAGATCAATGAGATAATGTGGGTGAATGTGCTTTGAAGACTGAAGCCTTAGAGCAAGGAGGAGATGAGAGGGAAGTCCCTTCCACACAGGCCCACACTCCCACCTGTGGGCGGAGAGGCATCTGAGTGCTGGATTCTGACATGGCCTGGCCCCGTCCACACTTCAAAATTCCCCTTTGTCATCTCAGCAGCCCCTCACACCCATCTTTGAAATGGTTCCGCACCCAAGGAGGGCTTCCCAGGTGGCCCCAGGGGTAAAGAACCCACCTGCCAATGCAGGAGATGTAAGAGACGTGGGTTCGATCCCTGGGTGGGGAAGATCCCTTGGTGGAGGGCATGGCAACCCACTCCAGTATCCTTGCCAAAGCCCATGGACAGAGGAGCCTGGCGGGCTACAGTCCATAAGGCCGCTAGGGTCGCCAAGAGTCAGAACACTAAACACTCATACACACCCATCCCAGCCCATCCCATTGGAAACCTTTCTCTTCACCTGCCGGGGAGCCTCTTTCAGGGAGGGAGATTCTCAGACAAGCCCACTTACCCTGGGTTCCCTGCTGTGCAGACCCGACTCCCCCACACCCACCCCCTGCCTGGCTGGCTCCCACCTCCCTCTCCAGCCTGTGCCGAGACTCACCCTCCCTCCTGGGCCACACCACATGACTCACCGTTCCTGAACACACCCCACCCTTCCGCCAGCTCTACTCCCTCCAGGGCTGAAGGCCTTTCTTCCCCGTGGCCCCCCACCCCCAGGTCAGCCCTCCCTTCTTAGACCCTCCTCTCCAGGAGGCCCCTCCAGTGCCTGCTTTCCTAGGGGGAATGCATCTTCCGTGGTCCTGGGTCCCCTTGGTGGCTTGCCCACATTAAAGGCACAGTAAATGATGACAGCATTGAATTTTTTTATATGAAGGGTTTACTTCAAGGAGTTTTATAGAAAAGGCTAAAAAAGAAGGGATCTCTGAGGGTGGGGTTGCAGACCCAAGAACTGCTGGCTGAGGGGCGTGGTGCTTGGACAGTGAATATCAAACTGAAACCCCTGGCCCAGGGGTAGCCCTTTCTCCCGGCCTCAGGGAACCAGTGACTCAGGCTGGCCGCTGCCACTGGTCTTCAGGCCAAAGCCCGCAAAGGCCCAGAGCCCCGAGGCCTGTGTCTGGGGCCGGCACTCAGCCTGCCGCCTTGCTGTGCCAAGCGCAATGGGTCTCGCCCTTAAAAGTCAACAGTCTCTAATCCACCGGGGGTGGGGTGTCCGCGGGCTGTTCCCGTAATAACACCCAACTGGTCCAGGAGTCTCCTCTCAGGCCGGGGGCGCAGCCTTGCGAGGCGCCAGCCACCACCACCCCGCCCCCCCCAGATGCCCGCGGGCCTTGCCGCCGGCACTCCGGACTCGGCTCGGAGACCGTCCCGGGAGGGTGTGCAGCGCCTCCTCGTCCGCCAGGGGGCGGCAGCGCACCGCGCGGCTGGGCCGGAGGGCCGCTGATCCCGCTGAGGTGAGGTGACTTTCTCTCTGACAAAAGGGGGTTAGAGGGACTTCCTAACGCTTCAGTGGGTACGGCTCGGAGTTCCCAATGCAGGGGACCCGGGTTCGATCCTTGGCCGGGGGCTAGATCTCACGTGCTGCAACTCAGACCCAGTGCAGCCAAATTACTCCCCCACTCTCCAAACCCCAACCCCCACCAGGGTTCTGTGTGGATTTGCCACACAGAAACTGCCAAAGACGTGGAGCAGGAGTTCTTTCCGAATAAACACATTGCTCTGGGGCTTTGAGACCCACCCGGCACTTTGCTCCCGGCTTTGGGGTTCTTGGCAGCATTCCCCAAGCCCTCCTGACCCACCTCTGCTCATGGTAACCCCACCCCATCCTTCCAGGACCAACACGCTGGCCAGAATTTAAACAATGATAACTGAATATTGAGAATACCATATACCAGGCTGACCCCCATGAAGTGGGTTTTTCTCTTTTTTTGGCCACACCAGGCGACTTGCAGGGTCTTAGTTCCCTGACCAGGGATTGGATTTGGGCCCTTGGCAATGAAAGCCCAGAGTCTTAATCACTGGGCTGCCAGGGAATTCTTGTGAAGTGGGTATTAACAGTCCCGTTTTACACGTGAAGATATTGAGACTCAGAGATTAGCTGCCCAAAGTCACCAGATAATAAGGGACAGTCCTAGCGCCAGAACCCTACACCTGAATTCTCTTTTCTGTTACACACCCGTGGTTCTCAAATTGTGGTCCCTGAAGCAGCAGCAGCTGGGCACTTGTTGGAAATGCAGATTCTCAGACACCACCCTAGACCTTCTGAGTCAGAGATGCAGGCTGGAACCCAGCCATCTGTGTTTTCACAAGCCTCCAGGGGATTCCGACGCGGCTAAAGTGTGAGTGCCGTCCATCGACTCCCCGCTACCACACTGAAGCTGGCGCTTCACATGCCTGCCACCGTCTAAGCTCTGTGCTAGACCCTTCCTTCCATCGGCTGTCCCTGAATTCTTTTAACAAGACCCATTTTTCAGACGAGATGGGTGAGGCTCAGAACAGTTCAGTACTTTTGCCCTGGGATCACCCAGCTGTTGATCTTAAGAGCTGGGATTTGAACCCAGACAGGCTCTGGAGCCTGTGTCCTTAACCCCTACAGTCTTTGCTTGCATGCTCAGTCGCTCAGTCCTGTCTGACTCTTTGCAACCGTGTGGACTGTAGTCTCCCAGGTCCTGTGTCCATGGAATTTTCCAGGCAAGAATACTGGAGTGGGTTGTCATGCCCTCCTCCAGAGGATCTTCCGGATTTAGGGTTTGAACCCACATCGCTTGTGTCTCCTGCATTGGCAGACAGGTTCTTTACCATTGAGCCACCTGGGAAGCCCATTATAGTCTTCAGTCCCTGGAAACCCCTCAGAGGTGTACCCTAGTCTGAAGGATGCAGAGGGAATCTTTCCAGCTCTTCTCACTGAACAGGGTGTAAATCCAACCCTGCGTTTGACTCCAGCTGGCAGCACAGACCACCAACCCCAGTCCCCAGGGCCAGGTGCTGCCCACCCTGTTTATAAGGCCTGACCTGTTCACCCTCAGACTGTCTTCATGTCTTCACTCAAACATTTACAGAGCCTTTCTTGGTTTTGCAGAACCTTAGATTTTGCGGTGGACCTGAGTCCAGATGGGAGGCAACACACAGGTGAATGAAAACGACTCTCAGAACAACTAATCATTAAGCAAATAGGTTCATCAGTACCATTGTGTAGATTCCATATATGTGCATTAATATACAGTACTTGTTTTTCTCTTTCGGACTTACTTCACCTAGAGTGATAGGAAGGGGGATGAAGGCTCAGGAGGGAGGGGAGATATAATTACATACGTATATATATGTGTCTGCTCAGTCCTCAGTTGTGTCCGACTCTCTGCGACCCCATGGACTGTAGCGCACCAGGCTCCTCTGTCCATGGGATTCTCCAGGCGAGAACCCTGGAATGGGTTGCCATTTCCTTCTCCAGGGGATCTTCCCAACCCAGGGATCAAACCCACGTCTTTTGTGTCTCCTGCATTGGCAGGTGGATTCTTTACCACTATGACCACCTGGGAAGCCATATATATATATATAATTATGGCTAATTCACGTTGTACAGCAGAAACCAACACAGTATTGTAAAGCTGCTATCCTCCAATTTTAAAAAGTCATAAAGCAAAATATCAACATTCCACACGACAGTGCACATTAATTTTGTACCTTCCCACTGGATGATACGTTTGCAGAAGGTGAGAATTATTTCCTTGGAAGCTCAGGCAGTCAGAAGCCGCGAGGGCTGTGCCGACAGTCCCTGGCCGCCATCCAGGGGAGCAGACCTCATCGGGAGATCATATCTGACATGGAGATGGGAAAAGGGAAGGTGGTGAATTTCCCACCCCACCCAGCCATAAGCAGAGCCTGCCAAGATCCAACATGTCCTCAGCTCCCTGGCATGTCCAGAGGTCCCTGCCTCTCCCATATACCCCTGCTCCCCCTGTCCCCTAACATGACAAGGTTTAGCAGAGAATCAAGCGCCTAAAGGGGGAAGCAGAAAGGGAGATAGCAGGGCCTTTTAGTCCCACTCCAGTAGATAAGCTTCACGGGAACAAGGACTTATCTGTCTTGCTCACTGCTGTGTCCCAGAAATCGGCGCCTAGCCCGGCGCACTGGATGAGAGAATGATGGCTCTGTCACCCCTGTGTTCATTCAGAAGGGGCTGAGGAGGCAGGACCGCCAAGCAGCGCTCCCTGGACCTCCCACAGGGAGCTGTCTGCGGGGACAGGAGGTGGTGTCCCATGGGTGTGCCCACTCCTGATGCGGCCCTGGTGTGACTTCACAACCTCTGTAAGTGTGTGTGTGTGTCCACTGTCTCTGGGGTGGGCTGTGCCTGGTGTCGGGCAGGAGACGCTATTGTTCTCACTGCTGTTGCCCAGCTGCCACTCCAAGCAGGTGAGACCCAGAGGGTGGGCACTGGGTGCCCATGGATCAAAGCCAGGTGCACACGACCCTCAAGGTCAGCCAGCCCTGGGACTTCTCTGGTGGTCCAGCCGTTAAGACTCTTTGCTTCCACCGCAGGGAGCGAGGGTTACATCAGTGGTCAGGGAAACTAAGATCCCTTAGAGGCTGCACAGTGTGACCAAAAGTAAAAAAAAAAAAATTAGCCAGCTCTGAGTCATGTGCCCCCTTGGGCGCAGAGCCTAACTGCCAGGTCTGTTGCTGCCCCAGCCCCAGGAGTCACCCGCTCTCCCTCCAGGCCCAGCAGAGCCGTCTTCCCTCCTTAGGATCACAGCTCCCGGCCCCAGCTCCTGCAGCCTGAGCAGAGGCTCTGGTGTCATGGGCCGGGGTCTAAAAAAGATGAAGGTCAGGGGACGGGCGGTTCTGCACTTGGAGCCTGGGGTGCCATCTCTTCCCCTGGTGACCTCAGGCAGCTCACAAGACCCTCTGCTTCCCAGCCTCCTCTTTGGCAAAAGGAGAGGATGCCAGCCCTCCAGCTCCTTTGTTGTGAGGAGCTAGTGTGTGGTTAAAAGGGTGAGCCGCTGCTGAAATCGACCAGATCATCGGCTAAAGGGCTGTGGAAGCCCCAGGCCCATCCTCACCCAAACCCCTGGGCTCCTTGGGAATGACCCATCGGGGTTGCTGCCCACACGGGACAGCCCGAGCTCCAGAATGCTCCACATGTACAGCCTCTCTTTCCATAACTCCATTTCTCCAGCTCTTATCACATTCCAGGCCCTCTTCTAAGCATGTTTATCTGTTATCTCAATTCCTTCTCATAGACCTTAAGAGGGGACATGCAGATTTAGAGAAATTAAGCAACTTGCCTGAGGTCACACAGCTAAAGACAGGGGAGTTGAGATTTGAACCCTGGTCTGTCTGGAAAAAGTGGAAGCAGTGACAGATTTTATTTTCTTGGGCTCCCAAATCACTGTAGTTGGTGACTGCAGCCATTAAATGAAAAGATGCTTGCTTCTTGGAAGGAAAGCTATGACAAACCTACACAGCATATTAAAAAGCCGAGACATCGTTTTGCCGACAAAGGTCTGTATAGTCAAAACTATGGTTTTTCCAGTAGTCATGTAGGGGTGTGAGAGTTGGACCCTAAGGAAGCCTGAGCGCTGAAGAACTCTGGTGCTGAAGAAGACTCTTGAGAGTCCTTTGGACAGTAAGGAGATCAAACCAGTCAATCCTAGAGGAAATCAACCCTGAATATTCATTGGAAGGACTGATGCTGAAGCTGAAGCTCCAGTACTTTGGTCACCTGATGCAAAGAGCTGACTAATTGGAAAAGACCCTGATGCTAGGAAAGATTGAGGGCAGGAGGAAAAGAGGGTTACAGGGGATGAGATGGTTGGATAGCATTGCTGACTCAATGGATATGAGTTTGAGCAAATTCCGGGAGACCACGGAGCATAGAGAGGCCTGGTGGGCTGCAGACCATGGGGTCGCAAAGATTCGGACACGACTTAGCAACTGATCAACAATAAGAACTGTCTGATGCCAGAGTTCCTGCTGTTAACGTTCTTTATTTATTTTTACATAGACTCTGGCTGCCGATGAGGAAACCATGCCTCTTTTTTTTTTTTTTTTAATATTTATTGGCTGCCTTGGGTCTCAGCTGTGGCTTGCAGGCTCTTTAGTTGTGACACTCAGGCTGAGTCGCTCCACAGTATGTGGGATCTTGTTTCCCTGCCCAGGGATTGAACCTGCGTTGGGAAGTTCGGTAAGCCTCTGGTCAGCTCTTATTCTTTTACCACCTTCGCGGAAGGCCAGTGTGTGTGTGTGCTCAGCTGCTTCAGTCCTGTCCAACTCTGTGGCCCCGTGGATCACAGTGGAAGGCCAGCGCCCTGAGTAAATCTTGCCTCTAGTGCCCAGCTGAGTATCTGGCCAGCAGGTGCTGAGGAAGGGAGGGAGAGTGGGAGGAAGGAGGGAGGAAAGGTGGGCAGGCGACTGGTCCTACCCTGAACCACTAGCCTGGACCCAGGCTGCCAGCCCCTTTTCACAGCCCAGGGTGGTGCGCAGGCAGTGAGGCGGTTGCTGGGTCACTGCTGTGCCCTCGCTTTTTCTAAAAATACAAAGAGACGAGCCCTCCAAGGCCACCAAACAGATCTCCAGCTGCCCTCTGGGGTCAGTGCCTGCCACTGGGCACGTGCTCCCTGCAGACCCCACCTGACAGCTGACCCCATATCCCTGGAGCTATTTACTGCCGGACAAAGTCCAGATGTGCGGAGGTAGCAGCTCTGAGCAGCCTGTGCTGAGCTGTGGGACACCTGGGTGGTTTCGGGGTCTTTTCCCCAAAGCCTGGTCAGAGCAAACCCTTCTTCGCTGGGGCTCCGAGTCCAGGGCCATCAGTCCCTCCTGCTCCTTTGGAGTCTGAACAGCAGCTGGGTTCAAAGATAAGGACATTGGCCTCAGAGTCAGGACACCGGAGTCAGGCTCCAACATTGCCCCCAGCATCTGCGGGACCAGCGACCTCTGTTAGCCTCCTACGCAACTGGGAGTGCTAAGACGGCAAAGCAGTGCAGTGTCATCCTGTTCTGAAAGGTGTATTTCATGTGTGGAAATGAATCTCATGAGATTTGGACTGAAATGTTAACAGTGTCATCGCTGGATGCTCAGATGGAGGTATCCTTATTCTTTGGGCTCTATCTGTATTTCCAAGTTCTTCCTCAAGGAACACACACAGCAAAAGGAAAAAATGCTAGAACAACCACCCCACAGTTGATATTTAAGTATTTGTCTTGACTTACAGGACAGTTTGGGCTTCCCTGGTGGCTCAGTTGGTAAAGAAACACCTGCAGTGCAGGAAAGGTGGGTTTGATCCCTGGGTCGGGAAGATCCCCTGGAGAAAGAAATGGCAACCCGCTCCAGTATTGCCTGGAGAATCCCATGGACAGAGGAGCCTGGCAGGCTACAGTCCATGGGGTCACAAGAGTTGGACACAACTTAGGGACTAAACCACCAAAGGACAGTTTGAGGAGCAAGTTAATGAAAGCAGGTTGCAAGCTTTAAAGGGCTTTCCAAGTGTTGGGGGTTCTTATTTTAATATTTATTTTTATTATTTATTTGGCTGTGTTGGGTCTTAGTTGCAGCACTCAGGATCTTTGACCTTCATTGCGGCATACGGGATCTACTTCCCTGACCAGGGATTGAACCCAGGCCCCCGGCACTGGGAGCGTGGAGTTTTAGCCACTGGCTGGACACTGGGGAAGCTCCAGTGTCGGGGGTTCTTAACACTCCTTCTGGCAGGGCATTTAGGAATTGGGACCCAGGTATGGGGAGGGAGTAAGTCTTCCAACTCCACACAAAGAAACCCTGTAAATCAGCTCTGCTGCCCTAGGGTTACCCTTCCTCACCAGGTCGGAAGGGGAGAGAATGACGGTCCGATCTGTGTGATGCCCTGGTTGAGGGCGGGCATGGCCATGTAGTGCGGTGCCCCAGCCTGCTCAGTGCGTGAGTCAGCAGCACTGATTGAGCGCCGACTGTGTTCCGTGCCCTGTGCCCTGTCCTGAGAAGATAGCTCTGTTTGCTTTCCTCAGTCAACAAGTGTATTGAGCATCTCTCTGTTTTGAGGAAGTCAGAGTACAGGGGGCGTGGCCTGGAGGTGGGGAGCCTGGGCTGGGTTACAGAGAGGTGTGGGCGCTGTGGGAGAGAGGAACGAAGCAGGAAAGCAGAGGACCACCCCTCTGGGGAGCCTGGAGGAGCTCTTGTGGACTTGAAGGCCATCTCGGCTGGATCGTGAAGAACGAGAAGAGTCCTCCAGAATGTCCTTCGTCTGGGGGTCACAGAGCCCTGCCTTGGGAAACAGCTTCCTAGGGGGAGAGGCTAGTGGACTGTCTCAGTGGTGTTCATGTAACCCCGAGGGATCCCTGGTACAAAATGTATTAAGAATTTCAAGATGGTGATGGCCTTCAGCCAAGCACAGGGCCTTTCTCAGTGCTGGCCTTTCTGAGCAGCCCCTTGAAGCCAGCCCAGCCTGCTCGCTTGCGTGCATGCTAAGTAGCTTCAGTCGTGTCCAGCTCTTTGCGACCCTATGGACTGTAGCCCACCAGGTTCCTCTGTCCATGGGATTTTCCAGGCAAGAACACTGGAGTGGGCTGCCATGCCCAGCCTGCTCGCGAGTGCAAGGAAAAGGCTGAGGGATTTCTGTCACTGGGAGGACCACCAGCCTTGGGAAGCTAGGCAACTCTTCACAGCATCTCGGGTTAAGGTTGGGCTCCAGAGGCGAGCTAACCCAACCAGATCTG
The DNA here is from genome assembly GCF_019923935.1 of Bubalus bubalis. Classification (NCBI taxonomy): domain Eukaryota; kingdom Metazoa; phylum Chordata; class Mammalia; order Artiodactyla; family Bovidae; genus Bubalus; species Bubalus bubalis. The sequence continues at coordinate 12,515,752 of NC_059160.1, read as the reverse complement.
GTTCTGTGCTTAACCCTTCCTGTTGGTGGCTAGGGATGTGCTCTCTTCTCTAATGGTGCCCGCAAGGCTGGAGGCCCCAGGCTCCCTTCCCAAGCACCCAGACCAGGGAGCAGCCAAGAACACAAACACACACGCCTTCGGGGGTGGATGTGGCAAGAGATGTTTCTGAGAGAAGTGCTGGCCTCACGTTAAGGCCTCAAAAGATGCACTCTTCTTTCTGCCAACAGGGCATCTGTTTCAGCCCTATGCCCCACCCTCTCGTCTTTCTAATGAGGAAACTGGGGACCAAAGAGGCCAGGAGAACCATTCGGGTCACACGACTTGCCAACACTGAAACCAGAACTCAGGTTTTACAAATGCCCCCTAAGCACCCTTCCCCTAAAGGAGCCCTCTGCATTGGATTGTGGGGGCCGGGGGTGGGGGCTGCCCTCGGCAGTGGTCTTCAGGCCTCCAGACCCTCCAGGGCTGAAGAAACCACTGCTGCCCACCGGAGGACGCTGCTCATGGGACTCTAGTGGTGTGGAGAGGAGTTGAGATCTGGGTGGAAGAGGCTCATGACCTTTCACCTTTAGGCTCATGCCTTTTCACCCTTAATTTGGGCAGACGGTAGAATAGACAGGGAAGGAGAGAGCCCTGTGCCAAAGGTAGTCCTGCTGCTAAAACCTGTTGGGGGCGGAGCCTGGGCCCTTCCTGTGGGGGAAGGAGCTCTGTCCTGTTAAAGGTGCCAGAGGAGAGTCCTAATGTGGGTCAACAGCAAGACCGGGAGAACCAGGAGTGGAGACTCAGGACACGGGAGGGGGTGTACACATGGGGGTCTGGGTCCCTGTGGACCCAGTGGGGGTCCCTGCCCTCACTTCAGGAAGCAGGCCTGAGCCCTAGGGAAAGCAGCCAGGCTGAACCGACACACGGCCCCCAGGCAGAAACAACTCCAGTCACCAATTAGCAGCAGAAAGTGCCCAAGGGCATCAAATATTTACCTTGTACAGGGCAGAATGTTTGCACATGTGTGATCGAGTAGAATTTGCGCAGCTGCCTCAGGACACAAGCTGAGGCTGTGTTGTAAGGATGAGCGATGAACGCAGAGGAATGAAGTCACTTCCTAGAGACCATCTGACTAGTTTAGTCCTGGAACTGGGAGAGAAGCTGGGTTTGCTGCCTTGGTCCAGCTCCTTACCCTGGCCTCTGGCTGGTCTCCACCTCTCTACCTCCATCCAGCGCTGCACCCTGGGCCCGTGGGCAGAGGTGGCAGGAGGTGCTGGCAAGTGTTTGTGGAATCAGGATGGCACTTTCTGTCCCTACGTTGAGAATGTCCTCTGTACCCCGACTCGCCACCACCCACTGAACCTCCTCCCAGCAAGGATGTTGGCCCCCACCCCCCAGAGGCCTTTGATGATACCTTCGGTCTGCTGACTGGTCTGTTCTCTCATTAGACTGTGAACTCCTTCAGGGTCAACAACTTACGGACAAACAAAGCTGTTTACAGTAAGTTCCTGACATAGGAACGAGTCCCATTCCAAGAGCGTGTTCGAGTCCACGGCCATACCACCCTGAACGTGCCCGATCTCCTCCAAGAGCGTGTTTGTTAAGTTCAAAAAAGCGAGCCTAGATATCCATCTAACACAGTCGGCTGTCCTGTAATAGGTTTATAATACTTCTCGCACAAAGACTACATAAAAAACAAACACAAAAATAAATAAACACTTTTGATCTTACAGGACAGTACGTTGAAAAGTACGCCAGACACGTGAACTAACTTATGTGACTGGACGTGTGAACGCACGTTCACATATTTGAAAGTTCACAGCTTGAAGGTTCCTGTGTAGGGGACTCACTGTAGTTTATGAAGTGAGGTGACCTGCCTAGGCCCCATGGCTTCAGACAGGAAACAACAGCTACTTGTCAACCATTTCCCAAAGGGCCACGCGTTCTTCCTTCCCTGGGCCTTGCACACGGTAGACACAGGCAGGCCTCCCCTTTAAAAACATCTTGAATTAACTTAGAAGAAGCACTGTGAGGGAGGGTTGGAGAGGGGCTGTACGGCAGTGGACTCTCCACAGTTCAGTTCAGTTCAGTTTGCTCAGTCGTGTCCAACTCTTTACGACCCCATGGATGTCAGCCTCCCTGTCCATCACCAACTCCCAGAGCTTAGTTAAACTCACGTCCATCGAGTCAGTGATGCCATCCAGCCATCTCATCCTCTGTCGTCCCCTTCTCTTCTTGCCTTCAATCTTTCCCAGCATCAGGGTCTTTTCAAATGAGTCAGCTCTTCACATCAGGTGGCCAAAGTATTGGAGTTTCAGCTTCAACATCAGTCCTTCCCAGGACTGATCTCCTTCAGAATGGACTGGTTGAATCTCCTTGCAGTCCAAAGGACTCTCAAGAGTCTTCTCCAACACCACAGTTCAGAAACATCAATTCTTTGGTGCTCAGATTTCTTTATAGTCCAACTCTCACATCCATACATGACTACTGGAAAAACCACAGCTTTGACTAGACGGACCTTTGTCGGCAAAGTAATATCTCTGCTTTTTAATATGCTGTCTAGGGCTTCCCTGGTGGCTCAGTGGGTACAGAGTCTGCCTACAGTGTGGGAAAGCCGTCTTCGATCCCTGGCTTGGGAAGATCCCCTGGAGGAGGAAATGGCAACCCACTCCAGTATTCTTGCCTGGAGAATTCCATGGACAGAGGAGCCTGGTGGCCTACAGTCCATGGGGTCACAAAGAGTCGTACACAACTGAGTGACTAACACTTTTCACTTTAAGGTTGGTCATAGCTTTTCTTCGAAGGAGCAAGCGTCTTTTAATTTCATGGCTGCAGTCACCATCTGCAGTGATTTTGGAGCCCAAGAAAATAAAGTCTGTCATTGTTTCCTTTGTTTCCCCATCTATTTGCCTTGAAGTGATGGGATTGGATGCCATGATCTTAGTTTTCTGAATGTTGAGCTTTGAGCCAACTTTTTTACTGTCCCAGACTCCTTTAAATGACAAGCCCACTGGATATTTTTCTAATCTCAGACTGAGGAAAACCTTTGTATACATAATGTGAAATCCAGAAGTCATAACAGATCAGTGAATGTGATCATGTAAAAAGTAAACCTATTTGAATACAAATAATTGAAATAACAGGGCTTCCCTGGTGGCTCAACTGGTAAAGAACCCGCCTGCAGGGAGACGGGGATCCAACCCCTGGGTTGGGAAGATCTCCTGGAGGAGAGAACGGCTACCCACTCAAGGATTCTTGCCTGGAGAATCCCTTGGACAGAATCCCATGGATAGCCCTGGTGGGCTACAGTCCACAGGATCTCAAAAGAGTCAGACACGGCTGAGCGACTAAGTGCGCACGTGATCATAGTAACATCAGCATATACCCTCACAGCAGATTTTCATGCCAAGCCCTGTGCCGGACCCTTTCTCTACATTAACTCATTTCATTCTCATAAAAACCCATGAATCTGAGGTTCAGTAACTGAACCCGTGGTCACTGAGCTGGTATATTAGACAAACCAGGATTACCAAGCAGTCTGCCTTCAGAGAGGCAGCGGTGGGCTCAGCCCAGGACTGAAGGGTCCTCGGAGGTGGTCCGAAGGTGGGAGGTGAGGCTGGTGGGTTGGGGGTGGGGCAGATGGGGCAGGGCCCGTAAGGAACTTAGACTTTATCCTGAAAGCCCTGGGGAGCGGTGAGAAGGTTTTCCTCGGCAGAGTGACATCCTTACAGTTTAGCAGGGTGTCCGCGGGCAGTACCATTTCCAAGCAGGTGGTGAATAGTGCACCACGATACAGGTTGTGGGGGTCGTGTGGTGGTCCTGGCGCTCTGGCTCCTGTCTGGATGTCAGGGTCATGGGAGTGCCTTTCCTTCCCACGGCTTCTGTGAACCCACAGAGGGGCCAGCTTTAGGTCCTGCAGGCTGAAGGGCCCCCAGCCCTCAGCGAGGTCCCAGTGGACTGCGTCTAGATTTCACAACTCCCTGCAGCTTCACCCCTCACCTCCTGACTGCTGACAGTAATCTGCCCGGGCAGAAATAGCCCCAGCACATTCACAGCATCTGCCCCATACATGTCGCACACGTCGGCCAGCCAGGGTGCTGAGCCTCCTGATGCGAGGCCCCTGCTCTCTTCCAGCCCAGGACCAAAGGCTGGCTGGTCTACTGCCTTTGCCAGAGTCTTGGGCATTTCTGATTGCAGAAGTCTCTGGAAGGGCAGCGCTATTGGAGCTCCAAGGAGCTGGTCCTAAACAGAGGCCTCCTGGCTGAGCCCTGAGCCCCTAGGGGGATGGTGTCTGCAGTGGGCGGACATCACTAAGGGAGATGTCAGGCGTCACCAGGCTGGCTTCTCTCCCCAGGTCCCTCCTCCTGTCTTGTCTTATCGTGCAGCTAGGCTGGGGGCACTGCCAGGCTTCGTGGGAGCTGCCTCTGAAGGCCAGGCGCGGGGGGCAGGGTCTGGGCCTCAATGTAACAGGAGAGCTTTCAGAGCAAACCAGCTAACCGCAGGTGTGGTCTGTGACATAAGCTGTCAGTTTTAGGCAGAGAGAGCCCTCCTCCATTCTTAGCTCTGCTCATCCCTCCAACTGTCTAAAATTTAGGTCAGGCTGTAGGAAAATGCTTATCTTGTTTGCATTCTTGTTGCATTCTTGCAAGAATCTATGAAGTGAAGTGAAAGTTGCTTAGTCGTGTCTGACTCTATTGCAACCTCATGGACTGTAGCCTACCACGCTCCTCTGTTCATGGGGTTTCCCAGGCAAGAATACTGGAGTGGGTTGCCCTTTCCTACTCCGGGGGATCTTCCCAACCCAGGGATCAAACCTGTGTCTCCTGCATTGGCAGGCGGATTCTTTACCACTGAGCCACCAGGGAAGCCCTGCAAAAATCTGTAGTGGATAAAAATGTGGACTTTGAACTGAGTGGTGTCCAAGCCTGGCTTTCCTGCTCGCCGGCTTGGTGACCGTGGACAAGCTGAGTTCCCTGATGGAGACAAGTGATGGTCCTCACCTCACTGGGCTATGTGCCGATGAAAAGGGAAAAAACATGTAAAACGATTGTGGTGCCCTTGGAATAACACTGGAGATATTAATACCAATGATAAGCACTATCATTGTTGGAGAGAGTCAGGGTTGAGCTTTCTGTGCTTTTCCCACCATTTCCAGAAGCTCTGCTTTGTCAATTTGTTAATCTTTTCAGTTTATTTTGGTAATCCTTGTTCTTCCTGTCTCCTTTGAATCTTCTACTCGATTCCTTCAAGCATGTTAGTAATTCTAAGTCTCTAGAATTCAGTGTGTGCTTTATGCTTAGAGCACATCTCAATGGGATATTTTTATGCAAATGGCTGAAGTTGGGCCCTGGTCTCAAAAAATTAACTCAAAATAGGATCTAGACCTACATTAAAGAGCTGAAACTATAAAACACTTAGAAGAAAATATAGAAGTAAATCTTTGTGACCTTGGGTTAGACAGTGTTTTTTAGATATGACACCAAAAACATAAATGATAACAGAAAAATTAATTGGACTTTGTTGCAATTAAAAACCTTTGAGAATTCCCTGGTAGTCCAGGAGTTAGGATTCTGCGATTCCACTGCAGGGGGGAATGGGTTTGATCCCTGGTCAGGGAACTTAGATTCCATTTGCCTTGCTGCATGGCCTAAGTAAATAAATAGACAAACCATTAAAAAATAAATAAAAAAAACAAACTTGTGTTTCAAATGACACCATCAAGGAAATGAAAAGAGAATAGAATGGGAGAAAATATATATAAACCATATATCTGACAAAGGGCTAATATCCAGAATATATAAAGAACTCTTCTAACCCAATAGATAAGACAAAAAACCCAATTGAACATGGCCATTTTCTTGAAAAGCTGCACAAACAGTTGATAAGCACTTGATGCTGACATAGTCATCATTAGTTGTCATTGCAAATCAATGAGACACCATGTCACACCCACTAGAATGACTGCAATAAAAGGGATTGAGATACCAGCTGTTGATGAGGAAGTGCAGAAACTGGAACTCACATTGCTGGCAGGGATGTGAAATGGTGGGACCACTTGGGCTGCTTGGCAGTTCTTCAAAAAGCTAAACACCGAGTTACCATATGTGCTCAGCTGCTCAGTCGTGTCTGGGTCTTTGCGGCCCCATGGACTACATGTAGCCCACCAGGCTCCTCTGTCCTTGGAATTTTCCAGGCAAGAACAATACAGGAGATACAAGAGACATGGGTTTGATCCCTGGGGCAGGAAGATCCCCTGGAGAGTTACCATTCTCTCTCTCTCTCTCTTTAGTTGCTAAATTGCATCTGACTCTTGCAACCCCATGGACTGTAGCCTGCCAGGCTCCTCTGTCCATGGGATTCTCCAGGCAACAATATTGGAGTGAGTTGCCATTTCCTTCTCCAGTAGATCTTCCTGACCCAGGAATCGAACCCAGGTCTCCTGCATTTCAGGCAGATTCTTTACCAACTGAGCTATGAGGGAAGTGAGTTACCATATAACCCAGCAATTCCACTCCTAGATAAACACCCAAGAGAAGTGAAAACCTTTGTCCATTTGAAAGCTTGTACATGGAGAAACCACCCACCTGTCCACCAGCCAAAGCAACTTGATATAAAATCCTATTGTTCATTGGGCAAAATAGTAAGGCATGATTGCTAAGAACACTTAGAAAAAAAAAAAGACTTAAGAGGGAAGACTTGCCCTACAAAATAACATCTATTAAATAAACAGATTAGTCAACTTTGAAACAGGTCTTAGCATAAACAAGAACCAAATTAATGTTAAGGAAGTATCGCAAACTTACCACAGGAAAAGAGATACACTATTAATCAAATAAATTTCAAATAGCTCAAATTGCTAAAGATAAAAAAAGAATAAAACCAAAAGACAAGGGCTTCCCTGATGGCTCAGTGGTAAAGAATCCGCCTGCCAATGCAGGAGTCATGAGTTCAATCCCTGATCCAGGAAGAACCCACATGCCTCAGAGGAACTAAGACCATGAACCACAACCATCGAGCCTGTGCTCTAGAGCCCGGGACCTGCAACTATTGAACCTGTACCCTTCAACAAGAGAAGCGGCTGCAGTGAGAAGGCCACGCGCCCCAACAGAAGAGTAGCTCCTGCTTGCCACAACTAGAGAAAAGCCCGTGTAGCTATGAAGACTCAGCACAGCCAAAAATAATTTAAATGATTAGACAAACCAACCCAGAAGACAAGGTAGTGACTCTGTAAGGGGGAAAGATTTTCCAAACATTAAACCAAGTGGCAGAAATCACCACGAAGAAGACTAATAGATATCAAGATGTTAAAACTTCCACCACATGAAACACTTCTTAAAAGGCAAATGTTACAGATTTATATTCTGAGCAAAGAAACATACTTAACAGCCTTTTAAGTATATTTATGATCCCAGTTTTCTAAAATAAAATGGTTTACATACACAGGTAAAAAGTGGACAGCTGAACTCTAAAATGTTAGCGGTTGGAGGCTGTGAGCTTGCTGGTACTGTCGGGTTCTACCACCTGTGTGCCCTTGGGCAGGGCAGTTAACCTCTGTGCCCGATTTCCTCGCAGGTGAAACAAAAGTAACAATAGTACCTTCCTGGTAGGGTTGTTGAGAGGACTAAACGGGTTAATGCAGGTCAAGACATAAAAAGCGGCACCTGGCAAGTGGTAAGTGCTCAGTGACGCTAGAATTGATGTTTTCTTACACACGGGCTGCTTTTCAGTTGACCAGGATACTAAGGGGTGTCCTGAGAACTTGGTAACATGTGAGAATATTGACACTGACAGACTCAGAAGTTGCAAGGAATGAACAAGGGAAAATAGGTCAGGCACATCAAGGAATAACGGCAGTGCATATTATATTACAGAAAGCCAAGGAGATGTTTTATACCTGTGATAAGTTGAAATTGTCTGCAAAATATGGCCAAGTGGAATTCCCACTTCCTGCCATTGGCCAAGAAGATGTCATGGAGGAGGTAGGATCTTAGAAGACAAAGAGGGGGGTTTCTTAGTTGGAATTGTGCCTGTGTGTGCGCTCAGTAATTCAACCATGTCTGACTCTTTGAGACCTCACGGACTGTGGACTGACAGATTCCTCTGTCCGTGGGATTCTCCAGGCAAGAATACTGGAGTGGGTTGCCATTTCCTCCTCCAGGGGACCTTCCCGACCCAGGGATCGACCCTACGTCTCTTGTGTCTCCTGCATTGGCAGACAGATTCATTACCACTGTGCCACCAGGAGTAGTTAGCACTGGGAAGCAGCATAGGAGCCTGTAGCTTAGGATGTGGAGGGAACTCTGGAAGGCGAGGATGGGCTGGGGTGTGGCTGGTCTGCCAGGCTACTGGGCTGTTACAGGCCAGAGGGCACCAAGGCCTTTGCCTGGCTGCCCCTCTAGTGTAATGACCCTTCCAGCATAAGGGACCTCTTCTGATCACCAATCGGGTTTCCTTTGTGACTCTGGGCTCTTCTGTGTAGGTGTGAGGTCCCCACTGGAGACAAATTAACCTCTCACATATAAACATATTTCACAAGCATCTGCAGATAAGTTTTCCGCATAGAAACAAGCGTGTTGATGGATGGGGCGGGGATGGGTGGAGGTAGGGAGCTTGGTGCACAGAATCCTGGCACTGATGCTGTGTGTGAGCCTGGAGCTGTAAACCCCGTGTGCGTGTGGTTACGTGCAGACAGTACTTTCCAGTGACCTGATTCTGGTGTGCCCAAGGAGGACTGCAGACTTGGCTGCATCTCAAGGGCTTTCGCTCACTCCCCACCACCCCGGGGCAGCAGGGGGCGGGTGTCAGAGCCTGTGTTTACCGGGGGGTGTCTCCTCTGCTCTGTCCTGCTGCCCCTTCCTGGCGTGGGTTGTGCAGGGCATGTGAACGGTGCAGCCCTGGCCACAGGCCACCTTCAAAGAAGTAGCTCACTCATGACTCAGCCTGGGCTTCTGAGAAATGAGGAAAAAGGCGGGGAGATGTTTAAAACCTGGCTATCCATTGAGTCCAATCACTTGATGTCGTGTGTGTATGTGCACGCGTGCATGTGTGTACGTGTGTGTGCTCAGTCGTGTCTGACTCTCTGCGACTTCATGGACTGTAACCCACCAGGCTCCTCTGTCCATAGGATTCTCCAGGCAAGAATACTGAAGAGGGTTGCCATTTCCTTCTCCAAAGGATCTTCCCATCTTAGGAATTGAACCCAAATCTCCTGCGTCTCCTGCATTGCAGACGGATTCTTTACCACTGCACCACCTGGGAAGCCCACCATATGAGGTACTCCTAATATACACCAAACGATTAATAGCATTATCTCTGGATGGTAGAATTCAGGGAAAGCGTAAATCCTTTTTAACACATATTTCTGCATTTAAGAAAAATTTTGGATGAGAACATATTTCTCTTATAAGTAGAAAAAGAGATAATATTAAACAGATAAAACACAAACATAAAAAATATTTCCTCCCCAGTTCATTCGTGAGTGGGTCTCAAAAACTTGAGGGTCGTTGTTCCATTTTAGGAATTCATCCTGGGAAAATAATCAGAAATGTGTGCAAGGATTTAGCTTTAAGAGTGTTCATGACGGTACTATCTATAATAGTGAAGACTGGACGTAGCTAATAGTATTGGATTGGTTAAGTCATTACACTCTAATCACACTGTGGGATAATAGCATTTTAAATGCTAATTATTTAAAATGCTTTTATGTAAGATTTATTTTTAATATAGGTTTAAAAAACATTTGTTTATTTATTTTTGGCTCTGCTGGGTCTTCCTTGCTGCGCGTGGGCTCTCCCTGGCTGCGGCGAGCGGGGGCTACTCTTCGTTGTGGTGCCCAGGCTTCTCGCTGGCTTCTCTTGTTGCAGAGCACAGGCTCTAAGGGGCACACGCTTCTGTAGTTGCAGCACGCGGGCTCTAGGGTGTGGGCTTCAGTAGTCGTGGTACAGGGGCTTAGTCCTGATGGCTCACGGCTTTAGTTGCTCTGAGGCACGTGAAATCTTCCTGGACCAGGGATCGAACCTGTGTCCCCTGCCTTGGCAGGCGGATTCCTATCCACTGTACCTCCAGGGAGATCCCTGAAGTTTATGATGACATGGTTAGTGTTCAAATAATTTCATTAGGATACAAAGTAAGATGTTAAAGATGCATAATTTATCATGTTGTGCACACAGAGCAAATAATGGGACAGTCTACATGAAAGTGTTAACTGAGTGTTTCTGAGTGGTCAGATTATAGATTATTTTGATTTTGTGTTGTTTTTCTGAAAGTTTCAAAGATTCTATAAAAGGATGTATTACTTTGTAGTCATATTGTAAAATAAGCATTTTAAGATTAAAAACAAAACCCCAAAACACTCCAGTCCTAAAGTGCTGAGACTAACAGACTCCCAGAAATGTAGGGGATCACAGCCCCTGAGAACAGGGTAGGGGTCATAGCACAGCACAAGCTGTCATTCCTGAGAACTGAGGCTGCACCAGGCTTTATTTACATCATGTCTCTGACCCTTGAACCTGCTGCCAGGCAGGACCTGCCTCCACAGAGCTGGGTGCTGGGAGCCCTGGGTACCGCCAGGGTGGGGAAGCATGGTAGCTCTCTATTCCCCTCCTCTCGTCCCCCACGTCCTGGTTTCTGAGTGGGTAGGGAGGCGCCCAGTAGCAATTTGGCACTGGGCTTCAGCTTTACAGCCTCCGGAGACTTGGCTGCCACCAGGCCTCAAAGCCCCAGGTCTGAAATTCTCAGTGAATCTCAGGAGGTACTTTGAAGGGGGTCCTCTGGGAGTCATGCGGACAAGGTGACCAAAGCTCTGCTGGAGATGGAGTTGAAGTTGTAAGAAAATAAGGTGGAGCGGAGAAAAGGTTTGAAATTAGATGGATGGGCAGGGTGGGGAGGGGCAGGTGGCAGAATCATTGTAAACATTGTCCCATTTCTGTTAGTCTTCTTCTAATACTTATATAATTTGAAACCTCAACCTTGAGTTCTCAAAGGGAAAAAAAGCATGTAGATATTTCTCTGAACTTCTTGATAGTTAAGAAACACCACCAGGCCCTCTGGCAGGGAGACCGCTGTCCTTTGAAAGCTGTGTCCACACTGACCTGAAGGCTTGTTTATTTAGCCCTTTCTTCTCTGCAATTTGCTCATCATTGCCTTTGTGGTATCTGGCAGAGCAGCCAGTGCACAGTGATCGCTTGATAAATATTTGTTGAATAAATGAATGAACTGAGTGTGTGTCCTCATTCAGAATGCATTCCCATGCTGGCAAGCAGGCAGGTGCTTTTTGTATTAGTTGCTATTCATAAAAAGAGATATCTTCCTTAAAAATAAAAGAAACCATTTTCTACATAATAAGATAGAAAAGTCAGGCACAGTTTATTGATTTGTCTGACTCTGTAAACACCATTTTTAGATACATCCCCTAATGAACCTAATAGCAACCCTGTAAATTACCATTAGGCTAAGAACAAACATGTGACTGCAGATATGATCCCTAACAGGGTGGTAACTGAGAAACCCTTGCGTGAGACGTGCTGGAGATGCCTACAGTCAGGCCGATGGTGCTGGAGACCCGCAGTTAGACGTGGTAGACTGACTCCGTTATAACTGCTTTATTGACAAGCCATATAATTCACCTGCTTAGAGTGTGCAGTTACAGTAGGTTTTAGTATATCCACAGAGTTGTGCCCCCATCGCCACAGTCAATTCTAGAACATTTTTATCACCCCCAAAAGACACCCCATGCCCATTTCCTCCCACCCACAAGGCTCCAGCCTAAGCAACCAGTAATCTACTTTTGTGTCTGTATAGATTTCCCTATTCCCGACATTTTATATAAATGGAATCATACAAAAGTGATCCACTGTGACTTTCGCTTAATATGTTTTCAAAATTCATGTTGAGGCATGTATCAATGCTTCATTTCTTTTTCACTGTTGAGCAATAGTACGCAATATTGCCACATTTTGTCTGTTCTTCAGATGATGAACATTTGAGTTGTCTACACATTTTAGCTGTTATGAATAACATTGCTTTACAGTCATTCACTGTGTGGATGTGTGTACCTAGGAGTAGAATTTCTGGGTCGTATGGTCTATGTTTAACATTCTGAGGAGCTGCCAGACTGTTTTCCAAAGTGGCTGGTTTGGAAAGTGTTTCACATTCTCACCAGTAGTATGTGTGGTTCCAGTTTCTCCACATCCTTAACAACGACTGTTATTATGTCTTTCTGATAATAGCCTCCCAGTGAGTCCTGGAGAAGGAAATGGCAACCCACTCCAGTATTCTTGCCTGGAGAATCCCAATGGACAGAGGTGCATGGCAGGCTACAGTCCCTGGTGTTGCAAAGAGTCAGACCTGACTGAGCGACTGACACTTCCCAGTGAATATGAAGTAGTATTTCATTATGGTTTCAGTTTGTTTTTCCCTGATGGCTAACGCTGTTGAGCATCTTTTGGTGTGCTTGTTGTGTATCTTGTTTGGGGAAAAAAAAAAAAGGTTTATTTAGATCTTTTGCCCATTTAAATATTGAGTTATTTGTCTTTTTATTATAGGTTATAAAAGTTTTTTAAAAAATATTCTGCATACCAGTTTCTCATTAAGTATACGATGTGCAAATATTTTCTTGCACTGTGTCAGTTCTTTTTTCACTTTCTTTTTAAAATTCTGATTTAATTAATTATTTTTAAATTATTTGTTTATTTATATTTGTGGCTGTGCTGGGTCTTCGGTGCTGCACTTGGGCTTTTCTGTGGTTGTGGCAAGCAGGGGTTACTCTCTCATTGCAGTGCGCGGGCTTCTCATCGTGGTGGCTTCTCTTGTTGTGGAGCATGGGTTCTAGGTGCATGGGCTTCCGTAGTTGCAGATCCTGGCCTCTAGAGTGCAGGCTTAGTAGTTGCGGCACACAGACTTGCTTGCCCTGCATATATGGAATCCTCTCAGTCCAAGATTTGCTCTTATATTTTTTTCTAAGAGTTTTCAGATTTTAGCTCTTACATTTAGGTCTATGATGCATTTTGAGTTAGTTTTTGTGTATGGTGTGAGGTAGGGGTTCAACTTCATTCTTTTGCATGTGGGTATCTAGTCATTCCAGCAGCACTTACTGAAAGGAGTATTCCCCGCACCGCCGCCCCCCACCCCCTGCCACTGAACAGTGGTCTTGGCACCACTGTTGAAGACCCATCGGTCAAAGAGCTGAGGGCTTATTTCTGAACTCTCAATTCTATTCCACTGACCCATGTGTCTATCTGTAGGCCACTATCACACATGATTACTCAATTACTGTAGCTTTGTTGTAAGTTTTGAAGTTGGCAGATATGAGTTCTCCAAACTTGTTCCATTTTTTCAAGATCATTTTGGCTAGCCTGGGTCCCTTGAAATTCCATATGAATTTTAGAATCAACTCTGCCAAGAAATTGGGTGAGAAATTGATAGGGGTCCCTTAAATCTGTAAACCAATGTGTGGAGCATTGCACTCTTAGCAGCAGTAAAGGTATTTTTAAATGCTTAAACTACAAGGAGAAAGAGACTGGGATCAGAAACAAGTAGAAAAAGGAGGAGTACACAATTTGGCCGAGCAGTAGAAGCTGTGTCCTGGTGCCTTCAGAAAGGACCCAATAAAGGGACAGAGCCATCCAGGAAGGCACTAAATTTGGAAACACAGGGTACCAAGGCGAGTGGTAGTGACATGCAGAGCTGAGGTGGGGGATGGGCCGCAGGTCTGTTTACAGAGCAGTTCAGCCGAGATGGGAATACCAGACCACCTGACCTGCCTCTTGAGAAATCTGTATGCAGGTCAGGGAGCAACAGAACTGGATATGGAACAACAGACTGGTTCCAAATAGGAAAAGGAGTACATCAAGGTTATATATTGTCACCCTGCTTATTTAACTTATATGCAGAGTACATCATGTGAAACACTGGGCTGGATGAAGCACAAGCTGGAATCAAGATTGCCGGGAGAAATATCACTAACCTCAGATATGCAGATGACACCATCCTTATGGCAGAAAGTGAGGAACAACTAAACAGCCTCTTGGTGAAACTGAAAGAAGAGAGTGAAAAAGTTGGCTTAAAGCTCAGCATTCAGAAAACTAAGATCATGGTATCCGGTCCCATCACTTCATGGGAAATAGATGGGGAAACTGTGGAAACAGTGGCTGACTTTATTTTTTTGGGCTCCAAAATCACTGCAGATGGTGACTGCAGCCATGAAATTAAAAGACGCTTCCTCCTTGGAAGGAAAGTTGTGACCAACCTAGACAGCATATTAAAAAGCAGAGACATTACTTTGCCAACAAAGGTCCATCTAGTCAAGGCTATGGTTTTTCCAGTAGTCGTGTATGGATATGAGAGTTGGACTATAAAGAAAGCTGAGCGCCGAAGAATGGATGCTTTTGAACTGTGGTGTTAGAGAAGACTCTTGAGAGTCCCTTGGACTGCAAGGAGATCCAACCAGTCCATCCTAAAGGAGATCAGTCCTGGGTGTTCATTGGAAGGACTGATGTTGAAGCTGAAACTCCAATACTTTGGCCACCTGATGCAAAGAACTGACTCATTTGAAAAGACCCTGATGCTGGGAAAGATTGAATGCAGGAGGAGAAGGGGACAACAGAGGATGAGATGGTTGGATGGCATCACCAACTCGATGGACATGAGTTTGGGTAAACTCTGGGAGTTGGTGATGGTCAGGGAGGCCTGGCGTGCGGCAATTCATGGGGTTGCAAAAAGTTGGACATGACTGAGCGACTGAACTGAACTGAACTGACTCAGCCCTCCAGATTTCCTCCTCCTCCCCTTCTCAGCCTGGGGGCAGCTCCTCCCCCAGGTAAGAGATTTGTTCTTTTCCAGGGCAGCGCTCTTAGAGTGTGGTTGTGAACTGGTTTAGGTCCACAGACTTTGTTACTAGCCCCAGTAAGGTACAGATGTACAAAAAAATAAGAGTGTTTAGAATTTTTAGAGAAATTTGAAGTTGCCTCCACGTTCAGGTGCCTGCGCAGTGGCCTCCCCTTGCTGAACAGGATACAGGCTGGTCTGGGTGTTTGACCTCCTACCACGAGTCACGTGTAGCGGTGGGTCACGTGTGCCATCATGTACTGTAGGACCACTGTCGGTGCTGCCAGATTGGGAGATTATCCATCAGTGCCCAGCACAGACTGGTTGAGAAGCATGTTCTAGAGGCTGACAGGTCAGTTGTGTGTGTAGTTGGGAGAGGGTTGAAGTACCTGGCTGAATGTCTGTGTTCTTAACAGTGGGCTATTCAGCCTTCCTTCCACCCTCGTTTGAGAAAACTATCAGCCAGGTGTATACCCTCCGCCAGCGTCTGTCCCCAGGCAGGAATCCAGAAAATTCTCATCAGAAAATACTTGATGACCCAGAGAGAAGATTCTTAAACACTGACATTTAGAAGTTCCCTCTATTGGTGGCTCAGATGGTAAAGCGTCTGCTTACAGTGCGGGAGACCCGGGTTCAATCCTTGGGTTGGGAAGATCCCCTGGAGAAGGAAATGGCAACCCACTCCAGTATTCTTGCCTGGAGAATCCCATGGATGGAGCAACCTGGTAGGCTACAGTCCATGGGGTCGAAAAGAGTCAGACACGACTGAGCGACTTCACTTTCACTTTCTTTTCTGTTTACCTACAGTGAACTTTCTTCAGTGGACGAGCCATACTCATGCACATGAAGCTTAAACTCTAAAAACTTTTGTTTTTTTGAATAGTCTTTCTGCTAATACCACTCAGAATTCAAAAGTTAAGAAAGGTACAATGAAGAGGGCTTCTCTACGTCACCATGTAGTTCCCCTTCCAGTAAACTGTTTAGTGCCTCATTCACCCTTTAACATAAAGTTACATGAAAGAGACCATGATAGAGAAATCAGAAACTCAGAGAAAAGAATTAAGAATATAAAAATTTTAAAAGTTCAAAAAAGGAAAGCAATATCTCTGGAGACAGAAGAGAAGCTATTATATCAATGAAATAAGAACAGTATCCTATAAAAGAAGTAATAGTCCAGAAACAACAAAAAAAGAGAGAGTGAACTCTTAGGAATTAAAAATATGAAATATAAGTATTTAAAACTCAACTTGAAAAGTTAGAAAACAAGGTTTATGAAATCTCACAGAAAGTAAAACAAAGTGAGAGGGAAAATTAGATACAGAAAATAAGTTTAAAGGATCTGGTTAAAAGATGCAGCATCCTAGTAACAGGAGCTCCTGAAAGACTGAACAAAGAGAAGAGAAGGAAAGAAATAACCAAATACACAATTAACCACTTTCTTTTTTTTTTAAGAGCAGAAGAATGTAAATTTCCAGGTCAGAAGGACTCCTCAAGTGCCCGGGATAATGAAACAAGAGAGACCCATCCCAGGACACATCCCTGTGAACCTTGAGAGCACAGGAGGCCAGAGAAGAATCTGAACACTTTGAGAGACCAGATGAATAAAGGACAGAGAAGTGAAATGGCCTGGGTCATCTCAGCAGCCCCTCTGGAAGCTAAATTTCTACACTCAGGCAGACTGTCAATCAAGTGCATAGACATTTTCAGTTATGTTAGTAGCAAAAGTTTACTTCCTTTGCTCACCCTCTTAGGATGTCCCTGGAAGGTATGCATGATCAAAACAAATAGTAGATCGAGGACGAAGATGTGGAGTCCACAGTGGGGAGAGCTACTTGGCACTCACCAGAGCAGAGGGGAAAGAGGGAAGGGATAGAGGAAGAATGAAGCCAGGAAGTGGGTGCACGGAGAAAGCAGAGTCTGGAGGCCGGGAGAGGGGCTTCCACGGTGGTCCAGTGGTAAGACTCCACGCTTCCACTGCAGTGGGCACAGGTTCGATCCCTGGTCAGGAAACTAAGATCCTGCATGCAATGCAGTGCGTGCCCCAACCCCAACACCAAAAAAAAAAAAAAAAAAAAAGAGGCTGGGAGAGTCCTCCCCAGCTTCTCGTCTTCCCAAGGCTCAGTGTTCATCCATAGCTGGCCTTGTGAGACACTTGACCTCCTCGTATCGAGTTCCTCTTCCTGCTTAACCAGTTCACGCAAGATTTTAGTCTCTTGCAACCAAAATGTTCCTCTTGATACCTCTGCTCCTCAGAGTTGGAACCAGCACCATCAGCATCACCCGGGAGCCTGCTAGAGATGCAGGCTTACAACCCTCCCTGAGACCCACTCAACAGAATCTGCATTTTAACAAGATTCTCAGATGACAGCACGGTCCTAGTTGATTGACCTTGCAAGGTTGGGCGGATTAAAGATAGTATGTAAAATACCTAACCCCATAACGGGTCCTCTGTGAGGTGTTCTGTAGGTGGTGGTGGTGAGGATGTTGGCGGGGCTGAGAACACTTGGGATGACAATCTAGGGAAGCATTCCTGGGACCATGGCGCATGGCGGCTCAGCATCTAATTACAGAGACAAGGCAGAAAGCACGTCTGTACCAGAAAACGGGTTTCAACTCCACTCCAGGAACCTGTCGGGTTAGTCAGACCAGGTGTCAGCATGGGAAACCATGAAGAAAACCACCTCTCAGGTGTGGCAGCTGGCTGTGAGTGAGTGACAGGCTGGCTCAGCACCTGGGGTGACGTCTGATGGGGTGGGGTCGGGGGAGATGTTGGCTAGGCCACCTTCTCAGCAGAGTGGGCAGGCATCCTGGCCCAGCGCTCAGGAAGCAGGTCAGGAGGACGTGTCCTGAATGAGCAACTCCTAAGTGCCTCTTCAGCCTCGTGGGACGGCAGGGCGGGGGAGGGGTTTAGGCATGAGAAGGGGCTGGGTCCCCCTACAGGGGCAGGGGATCCCTTCCCATCTTGGCGGGAGCAGGGCAGCCTTGCACATGGTCTTCCTTGCTCCAATCCTTTTACTTCAGCCACCTTTTTTGTGCTAGGGGTTCTGTTGATTTTCCAATACTGGGCAAATCTGACATACAGCTGGGATTTTCAAGATTTTTAAAGGAGAAGGCGATGTGCTCAGGGGAAGCTGGAGTCCCATGTGAACCCTCAGTGCGAGTGGATAGAGGGTGTCATCCCAGGTGCCTGCCTCGTCTAGAGCTACCAGGCAGGCTTTTCACTGTCCACCAACCAGACGGCGCTGTATCGGTCCTTGTCCGACCCTACCCAAGAAACACCCAAACCCTCCCAGTGTTTGCATAGTAGAGCCCCAGGCCTTTAGAACACCTGTAGGAATCTCACCCTTGGAAACAACAAACTCTGTCCTCAGCAGATGGCTGCCCTGTACGTGCTTGTTGTGGTCACCACCTGCGTAGACACAGCAGCTGTAGAGGCCTGATGTCAGCCTCAAGGAGCCGTGGACACGGGCTGCATGCTCCCTGAGCGCCAGGACTTCCTTGTGAGCCAAAATACAGTCTTGGTTCCCGTTACTCAGATGAGAAAACTGAGGCATAAAGGGCTGTGACAAGGTCATACAGCTTGTGAGTGGCTGAACTGGGACTCAAACCCATGCAGTCTGGCTCCAGAGCCCCTGGTGGACAGGGGTCCAAGACAGCTCCTGTCCACTAATGCTGATCTGGCCTGAATGGTGTTAGCCAGCCGAGCCAGAGGCAGTGGGGTGAGGCCGGGAGCAGAGGCATCGGTACTCTCCATGCCTGTCGTCCCCGCTGGCCCGTGTAACACCTGGCTCGTCTCCATCCCTTGCTGACTTCCAGTTTCCTTGCACTGTATGTGGAGTAGGTGATCCTGTGGATTCAGGCCACACAGTGTGCACGGCAGGGTCACTACACACAGGGAAGTGTGTCCACTTGTTGGTGTGGAAGGACACAGGGACCAGGGAGCACAGACCTCACCTTTGCTGGCCGCATTCAGCAAGGCAGTTAGTGTCCCATTTTTTAAAACGGGGAAAATGATGTTTGAATGTGGACGGATGCTCAGTTCAGTCGGAGCCATGTAGGTGAGGCCCCAAGTGGACCTCCGGCCCAGCTCCATGTCAGCAGATCTCCTCCAACCCTGGGCATCGTTGTGACCGAGAGCTACGGGGTCCACCCTCAGGTCCTGCTCCTGCAGGCATTTTTATCCACCCCCTGCCCTGTCCCAGCCAGACAGGCACTGAATCAGTGCTGCCTGGGAACTGGTGTCACCCCCGGCTCCTTTCTTGCCCAAAGTGGTGTCTGCTCAGCCACAAAGCCCCCTTGTGCGCCGTCACTCCTGACACATCCATCCGCCGATGCCAGCCGAGCCTCACACCCGTGATGTAAGGACTGACCGGTGAGCCAAAAGTGCATGGGTGAAGAGAAGGTCGGGCTGGCGGCTGAGAGGAGGGCCAGCGGGCACAGCCTCCCCCCATATGGCATGTGTCCTGCATGCAGTAGGCGCCCAGCACAGCCTCACTGCTGGATTCGCTGCTCCCATCACAGCGGCAGGATGGGCCCCGCGCCTGCAGGAAGTCACTTTAGCCCCGCAGGTGAGCAGCCCTCGTGGGGCTGCCAGAACCGCAGCCCTGGAACCACCTCTGTACAGAACTCTGTGTTATCGTGTTATCACAGCAACTTCTGCAATCCGCTCAAGAACTTCCTGTTCTGCACCCGAGTGAGGGGAAGAGGCACTTCCTCCCTACAGCTTAAGAGAGCAGGAGGTTTAGACAGTGCTGGTGTGTGTGTGTGTATGTGTCTGTGTGTGTGCATGCACATGCACGTGTATATGTGTGGAAGAACCCTCTGGTTTCACTGTGATGATAGAAATGACAGTCTCTAGTTGTCTCCCATTTCAATGTTGTTCAGTCGCTCAGTTGTGTCCAACTCTTTGCAACCCCATGGACTGCAGCACACCAGGCTTCCCTGTCCTTCACTACCTCCTGGGAGTTTGCTCAAACTCATGTCTATTGAGTCGATGATGCCATCCAACCATCTCATCCTCTGTTGCCCCATTCTCCTCCTGCCCTCAATCTTTCCCAGCATCAGGGTCTTTTCCAATGAGTCAACTCTTCACATCAGGTGACCAAAGTATTGGGGCTTCAGCTTCAGCATCAGTCCTTCCAATGAATATTCAGGGTTAATTTCCTTTAGGATTGACTGGTTTCATCTCCTTGCTGTCCAAGGGACTCTGAAGAGTCTTCTCCAGCACCACAGTTCAAAAGCATCAATTTTTCAGCGTTCAGCCTTCTTCATGGTCCAACTCTCACATCCATACGTGACTACTGGAAAGACCATAGCTTTGACTAGATGGACTTCAATGAGTGATTCTCAAAGGAGAGATGCAGGTCTTATGAGGAAGGGACATCGGAATCTCAGGAGTCAGAGTGATAAATGAGAACATATATGTGTGTATATATATATATATATATTTTTTTTTCCTTTGGTCTTCATTGCTGTGCTGGCTGCTCTCTAGTTGCGGTGAGTGGGCTTCTCACTGCTGTGGCTTCTCTTGCTGTGGAGCGCAGGATCTAGAGCACAGGCTCAGAAGTTGTGGAGCACAGGCTTAGTTGCCCCGCAGCATGTGGGATCTTCCTGGACCAGGGATTGAACTTGTGTCCCCTGCATTGGCAGATGGATTCCCAGCCACTGCACCTCCAGGGCAACCCAACGGAAACCTATATTTATTGAAAGGAGCATGATTTTTTTAAAGGAATGACCCTACCCTTTCAGAAGCTGTTCCTGTTCTTTGCTCTACTTGAAGAAACTCCATTCACCCCTCAGAGCCCAGTTCAGCTGGGAAGCCTTCCTCAGCCCCGTGGGCTAAATTTCTCCCTCTTTCTCAATCCTCCCAGAGCATCGGGTTCACCACCCCCGCTCCCCACCGCAGGACAGCATGTCCCATTGGTAGGGCAGAGGGCCACCTGTGGGCTGCATGCTCCTCGAACACAGGAAGCGTGCCCCACAGGACTTCCTGTACCTGATTCCAGATCCACAGACATGCAAGAGCAGGCCCTGCTGATTGACAGAGAGGTGGTGTGGGTGTAGGAAGCATGGAAGGACAGGGTTGAAAAGTGAGGACCACTGTCTGAGACACGGGTTGTCCATCCCAGCGGACTCTGTCTGGGGTAAAAGGCTACAGAGAGCTTTTTTAACACGATGTGCTAGAGGCAAACTGGTTACAAAAGGTAATGAGAATTTCCAGGAACAGAGGAAGATCTCAGGAAGGTGAGGGACTGGTTCAAGCAGATTTCTGGATGTGGAAACCCAGAACCACACCGCCATCCTGAGTGGCTACCTGGCTGGGATGGGGGCAGAGTCCTCTAGGCAGAACAGCTCTAGGAGCAAACTTGGGCTTCTCCAGGATGGGGGCCGGAGGAGGGCCGCAGGAAACAGAGGCCATGATGATGACCTGGTTGTTGGGGCCAACTGTGTCACGCTGCATTGAGCAGCTGGGTAGTGCTCCTACAGATTACTAACCTCCTCTGGTTTGTGCCTCACGGTGCCACGCATTCTACTGATTGATTGTGGGCTGCACAGGAGAGGAGTGTGCGTGGGTTCAAGGGCCTGACCCTAGACCCTTGGGTGTGTGCCTGCTCAGTAGCTTCGGTCGTGTCTGACTCTTTGCGACATTGTGGACTGTAGCCCACCAGGCTCCTCCTTGCGTGGGATTCTCCAGGCAAATACCGGAGTGGGTTACCATTCCCTCCTCCAGAGGATCTTCTTGACCCAGGGATCTAACCCACATCTCTTACATTGGCAGGCGGATTCTTTACCATGAGCACTGCCTGGGAAGCCCGGATCCTCAGTTGATAGCAGCACAAAGTTTCCAGGGATGGAATATTGAAAAGGCATCCGTGTGTCTCTTGAGGACAGTGAACGTGTACATTCTGTCCCAGAGCAAACAACAGCAACAGTATTACAGCTGCACCAAGAAACCCACGCCCCCCATCCCCAAATAGACTGGGGCCTCATGATCATGAGGTGAGCCTGTCCCCCAGCGTCTAAATTAGAAGCATGACTTCTGAACACTGTGGGGAAACCGCATGGCGCCCTCCTTCCTCATACCTTTAAGATGTGTCCCCATGGAGCACCCTTTCGTGCAGCAGCCTCTTCGGTGACCTCTTCTGAAGATAGGAATCCCTGGTTATGCGGATAAAGGATTGAAAATCCCTGGACATTCACCTTCCCAGTGAACGTGCCAAGTCTCTGGCACTCGCAGCTTTCAAGCTGCCTGTTTTTCAGTAAGAGTGTGGTCCCTGCTGCTATTGTCCCGGGTCCCCTGACCTAGGGAGGGGTTATCGGGAAGGCTGGTACCTGCCTCGATGGCATCAGAAGAAAGAGGCTGGGGACCAGCGTATACTGGCACAGGCTCCCCGGCTCATCCCCTTGGAGTCAAAGCCCTGCTGAGCTGAGAAGCCCAGTCTAGCACCCGACGCCCGTTCCCACCACCCAGCATTCCTTGGCCTCCAGACCTGTCCTCACACCAGCTGCAGAGCCCCCAGTCCTGCCCAAGCACAGTCCTTGTGCCCTGGCTTCCTGGGCATGTCATTAAGGGCTTTTAGTAAAGCTCTCAGGCTCCTCGAGATGAAAGGACTAACCTGGCCCTGGGGGTTTTCTCCCAGGCCCCTGAGTCTCCCAGTAGGTGGCTGCAGGCGGAGGCTTGCAGGGTGTCCCCCACCCTCATGGTATCGACGGGTTCTCTGCTCCTCACGTGCTCCTCAAGCAGGATGTTCTGATTTCCTCACCAGCTCTCTCTCTGTTGAGCCGCAGAAGGTGGGCGACCACCATGGGGTGGCAGAGCCAGGCTCTTCTTCCTAGGAACTGGCTTCTGCCTCCTAAGTCCACCTGAAGCCACCGCTGTCCAGCGGGTGGCCTCGGTCACCACCAAGCCCTGCTGTCCCCGACTCTGGGCGCTCCTCTGGCGTTGCAAGTCAAAGCCCCCCACCACGTGGAGGCAGCACTGTGCTCTGGGCAGTAGTTCAGGCTCTGGGGTCATCCTCTCTAAGTATGAACCCTGGCTCTGCCCTGGGCTAGTGACCTTGACCTTTACCCACTGTAAAATGAGGTGCAGAAGAGTTCCTTCTTACGGAGATATTTAGAGGATTAAGTGAGATAATGTTAAAGTGTCGGCCTTCAGGAAGGGCAAGCACAGTGGTTTTCTTTTCTGAGAAATGTTGTCTATGTTAGCCCTGCGGTCACCCTATAGATTCTGGTCAGTAGGTCTTGCTTGGATGGCCCAGGCGAGTGGCCTTCCCTGCCTGACCCAGGGCCCTTCCTGCCGCAGAGCAGCTGACTTCCTCCTGGGCCTGGGGACAGTGTAGACAGATGCGGAAGGGCTGCCCCGGGGTCACTGACCTCCTGCTCCAGACGGGACGTGCTGTGGGTGTGGAGGTCTTGCGTCACCTTTTAAAATTTCTGTCTTCATTTTGTGGCTGTGCTGGGTCCTTGGTGCTGTGTGGGCTTACTCTGGTTGCGGCGAGCAGGGGCTACTTTCTAATTGCGATGCACAGGATTCTCAACGCCGTGGCTTCTCTTGCTGCGGAGCACGGGCTCTAGGTGCACAGGCTTTGGTAGCTGCAGCACAGGGGGCTTCAGTCGTTGTGGTGCACGGGTTCTGCTGCCTCAGTCATGTGGGATCCTCCCGGACCAGGAGTCGAACCATGTCCCCTGTAGTGGCAGGTGGATTCTTG